>NC_016476.1:2894671-4342007 GCF_000226095.1 Thermothelomyces thermophilus ATCC 42464 | reverse complement strand
CCCTAACCCTAACCCTAACCCTAACCCTAACCCTAACCCTAACCCTAACCCTAACCCTAACCCTAACCCTAACCCTAACCCTAACCCTAACCCTAACCCTAACCCTAACCCTAACCCTAACCCTAACCCTCCCTGGGATAAATCCGGATAGAACCTTCAAAGGTTAAAGCTATCAAGAATTAGCTATAACCGACGTCAGTCACGGAAGTACGAAGTTTCATCGGATTTATAAACTTCTATCGGATATTTATTAGAAACTTTAGAGCGATCACACGACCTTTAACCCAAATAACTAAGAAGAATACTAAATTCCAATAGGAAGAGTAATATAAGCAAGCATTTATGTAAATCCGCGACGCTATTACCAAAGATCTAGTACTAGTACTACTAGACCCTAAGAAACCATTCAAGGTAGAAACAGACGCTTTAAACTATGCTATTAGAGGACAATTAGAATAACGAGACGGATAAGGAAAGCTATATCCTGTAGCCTTCTTTTCAAAGAAGCTTGACAGACCATGTCTTAATTATCCGATCTATAATAAGGAACTACTTACGATTATCGAAGCTTTTAAGGAATAGCAACTATACCTTAGTAGTACAATTAAACTAGTACAAGTATATATAGATTATAAGAATTTGCGATACTTTATAATGACAAAGGAGCTTAATAGACGACAAATACGATAGGTAGAATTCCTCGTGGAATTTAACTTTGAGATCCGCTATAAGAAGGGCAAAGAGAACGTACGAGCGGACGCTTTAAGCTGACGAACAGATTATACAGAAGAATAAACAGGAACAATACCACCGTTGTTTAAGGAACGAACAGACAGAATACTATATTACAAAACGTAGATACCTGTAGAAGATAATCTACTTAACTCGTTCCTAGAATATTATATAATCTTTCGAGAAGAAAGGATCAATAAGACATAGTATCAAGTAACACCCGGACCACTAGTACCTGACAGAGTGGAAGAAAAAGATGGGAAACTTTAGTACCGAGGCAAAGCGTACATCTATAATAAAGATCAACAGCTATAGATGATTCGAGAACTCTACAAGTCGAAACTCGGAGGATACAAAGGAGTTATGAAGACTGTCGTATAAGTCAAGAAACACTACGACTTTCCACAGTTAATGGCACGGGTTAAGGAAGTCGTATAGAACTATGATATCTACAATCGAAGCAAAACGGTACGATATAGGCCGTACGGGCTACTTTAGCCGCTACTAATAGCTGACAAACTATAGAGCTTGGTTATAATAGACTTCATTATAAAGCTACTAGAATCTAAGGACACAGCTACAGGAGTAACCTACGATAGTATTCTTACTATAGTAAATTACCTAACTAAATATAATCTATTGGCAAGTTATATTAGTACATGCTTAGCCGTAAGAATGGATCACTAATAGAGACACCAAGTTTGTATCGAAGTTCTAGCAAGCGTTAATACAATGATTAGGCGTTAATAGCAAGCTATTAACGACATATTACCTATAGACTGACAGACAAACGGAGTGACTAAACTAAGTTATCGAGTAGTATCTCCGTTCTTATGTCAACTACTAGCAAAACGACTAGGTTATACTATTGCTAATAGTATAACTCGCTTATAATATAACGCTAATGGAAATAACTAAAGTTATACCGTTCTTTACAAACTACAGATATAAAGTAGACCTTAGGCAAAGACTAGAGGTTATAGTGCCGAGAGCAGCAGTCAAAGCAGAATAAATGCACACACTATATAAAAAGCTTAAAAAGGAACTTGAGTTTGTCAAGACCAGAATAAAGAACTACTATGACAAATATAGGCTCGAGGGACCTTGCCTAGAGAGGGGAGATAAAGTCTACCTAATCGTATAAAACTTACAAACCAAACGACTAAGCACGAAGCTAGACTTCAAGAACGTCAGACCCTTTATTATCGAAGAACAAATTTCGACATCTAACTATCGACTATCGTTACTGTCATCTATACGACTACAGACAGATGTTTTTCATATTTCACTTCTCGAACTAGCACCAAAGAACGCTAAGGTTACTATATATATCGAAGCAGAGGACGAAGAGAAAGAATAGGATATCAAAGAAATTCTAGATTTACGTATTATTAATAGGGAACTATAGTACCTAGTCAAATAGCTTAATTTCGGACTAGAAGACAACTTATAGGAACTAGTCAAGAATTTGAACTGCCCTAAGAAACTAGAACAGTTCTACTAGCAGAACCTAGATCGACTAAAGGCAAAACTAGGACAGAATCGAAGATAACGCCCTAATTAATAATATTAATACTACCATTAAGCTACATACCTAGAACCGCCCCCGATTCCTGCTATCCTACCTCTTTTAATTTATCTAAAGATATAAGACCCTGGCGAACCATCTCCGACCCTCGAGATAATAACGATTGCTTTTGACGATGAATATAGTCTAAACGAGCTAGAGACTTATCTAGACAATGCTATACTTTTGCTAACGAATCGTAGTTAGTATAGAGAGCCTCCTTAGCATCTTATTCCAATCGGTTAAGGCGCTTTGACTTATCTATAATATAGAATACTATAGAAGTTAGTATAGGAAAAATATACTAACAAGGGAATATAGACAAGATAAAACTAGAACCCTAGAACCGTCATATAACCTCCTACGACGAACGTATTTACCATAATAAGAAGAACTCTCTATCATATAGTAGCAGAGGCTACAAGAAAAATAATAAGAATAAGGCATTACTTCGAACCCTAGCTCGTTAATAGCAGTAGCCAGGGCAATACGCTCCTTAGTCTTCACGGATCTTTTTACCGAACGCTTTGCTATACGAGACATGTTGTCAGCAGTATACAAAGGAAAGAGGGAAACACGGGAGATAACTTACTAAGGGTTGTTAGCGCTATTTGAAACGGCCTAAGATAGGCTTTCAGGTCAAAAGCCTTGAAGGAGGGGCATCGTATCACGGAAATATACATATAGGACGCTGCCTAAGCTGCCTCCCCCAACAGGCCAATAGGACAGCAGGCACAAACGGACTAATTAGGAAAGGATCACGCTTAGCAAAGTGATCTATATACTATGGGATCACTACCGCAGCCGTGATCCAGACGGCAAAGGATCACTAGGTAAAGAGTGATCCTAGGATTATATATATATATAGATAGTCACTCGTTATGGTAGACTCTAGGAGTTCACCAGTGGTAATAATCATAATCACAGTACTTATACCAAGTATTGCTAATTACTATAAGAGATAACTCTAGTGTTATTGTAAACCCTTTGGCTTTACCGAATCCCTCAGACGACCTGCCTGCTTGTCCCGCTCAATCTACCTTCGTCTGAACCCTTTTAGAAGAAGTCTGAGTTGGGTTCGTTATAGTATCAGCCTGGGCCGGGCCTGTCTTCCAGGGCCCGGAGAAGCTTCTATAGGCCTTCGATAGGCTTATAGAGGCCCTTAAGGAGATAGCTTTAGTCTCGGCTCTAGTAAAGAAGGCTAGTATAGGTGGCAAACGAGCTCGATGGTGGACAAAGGAGGTACGAGAGGCCCGGAAGAGGGCTAGGGAGGTAAAGAGAGCCTATAAGAGTACCCCGAACCCCTATATATAGGAGGCTCTTTAGCAGGCCCTATAGGACCAGGCCAAGACCATTACAGCCGCGAAGACTAAGAGCTAGAGAGCTATACTATAGAAGTCAACTAACTAGCTAGACCTACTATAGAGGCTAGAGCGGTAGGCAAGGCTATAAAGCCACTTACTAGTTAACCCTCTAAAGCTCCTAGCCTTTAAAGGAGGGCTTATAACTTACTAATAGAAGGCTAAAGCACTAGCCAATAAGTTCTTCCTAAACCCGGAAGTAGACCTATCAGATATTAACGACCCGGATCTAAACGACCACTAGGAGCCGAAGTTCGAAATAAGCTAAGGGGTTATAGTAGGCAAAGTCAGGGTAGTACTAGCTAGAGCGGCCTTATAGAAGGCCCCGGGGGAGGACCTCCTCCTTATAAGTCTACTAAAGGCCTATAGGTAGCCGCTCTACCAGATACTAGCTATACTAGCCTTAGAAAGCCTATAGCTCGGCTGTTTCCTAGCCTGGTTTAAAAGGGCTAGAATAGTAGTCTTCTATAAGCCCGGCAAACCACTATAGGCCTACTTTACCCTAGGTAGCTATAGGCCTATAGCGTTCTTACCAATAGTAGGTAAGGTATTAGAGGCTATAGTCGCCTGGAAGGTAACGGCCGTTATAGAGGCCTATAGGCTTCTACCGGCCGAATAGATGGGTAATTAGGAACATAGGTCTATAGAACTAGCTATCCGGCTTGTTATAGCTTAGGTCTGAGAGGCCTAGAGGTACAAGGCGGCTACCTCCCTCCTATAGCTTGACATCTTAGGGGCTTTCGATACCATTAACCATACCCGGCTACTAGCCACTTTATAGAGCTAGGGCTTCCCAAGGTGGTTAGTGGTCTAGGTCAGGGAGTAGCTATAGAATAGGGTAGCTATCCTTTACTTCGATAGCTAGGAAATAGAGGATATAGTAGTAAGGGCTAGGGTCCTATAGGGGTTACCTTTCTCTCCTATACTATTTATCCCCTATATAGCCTCCCTTTACCAGGCCATTTACTAGGCTAGCCCTGTGGTTAGTTTAATAGGCTTCGCTAACAATACTAACCTCCTAGCCTTTAGGAGGGCCGAGGAGGCCTATAACGATTAGCTACGGAGGGCCTGGAAGGCCTGCCTTTAGTAGGCAAGGACCTGGGGTATGGCTTTTGCCCTAGAAAAGTACGAGCTTATCTACTTTAACAGGGGCCGGAAATAGTAGTCGTAACCGCTAGATCTCCTACGGCCCGGAGGGGGTACTACCACTATAGCCCCGTCAAAGTCGGCCAGATTCCTCGGGGTCTGGCTAGACTAGAGGCTATAGTAGGGCCCCTATTATATAAAGGTAGCTAAAAAGCTAGAAACCTAGGAGTTTGCCCTAACTAGGCTTGCTATAAAGACCTAGGGCCCTGGCCTTTTATAGGCCTATAAGGTCTATACTAAGTATATCCGTAGTGCCTTAGCCTATAGGGCCTCGAACTTTTACAAACCTACTAAGCTAGGGGGCAAGCTAGAAGGCCCTGCTAGGAAGCTATCGAAGGCCTAATATAAGGCCCTTCGAGTAGTTACCGGGGTCTATAAGGCTACCCCTATCCGGTACCTCGAAACAGAAGCCTAGGTACTATCCCTTGACCTCTATCTTAATAAGAGGCTAGCCGACTTCGAAGCCAAACTTGATTAGCCACTCCTATGGACTAGGGCAGGCCTGGGAGCCTCCCGGGTCCCTGTAAGGGCTCTTATCTAACAGGCCTATAATAGGCTCAGCCAGAGGTTCTGGAAGAGAAGGGCCAGGGCAAGGGGCTAAGAGCCGAAGCCTATAGCTCTAGAGGTAGCGAGGTCGACAGTCCGGCAGTAGGTTTAGGAGGGCTATAGAGGGGGTCGACCCCTCCTATAGACCCTATAAAGAAGATTACAGGCCACAGAACTAGCCGTAGTAGCTAGCTAGAGCAACCGTTAGAGGGCCGACCAAGCCGGTAGGAAGATATAGTATATATCGGACAAGGACCCCCTACGCCTGGTTTTCACGGGGGAAGGCCCATAAAGGCACTAGGGCCTAACAAAGGCCTAGAGCTCCCTACTAGTATAGGCCTATATAGGGGCTATTGGCCTCCGTGACTTCCTTTTTAGGGTTTAAGTCCCGGGGGTTAGTACCCCCTATTATACCTATAGCTAAGAGAGGGAGACTGTCGAGCACCTAGTCGTATAGTGCCCGAACCTACTAAGAAGCCGAACGTGGGAATCCTAGGAAATACGGACGTAAAGGGACCTAGACCTTATCTTACGGGGTATAGGGGCCTGTAACTATCGTTTGGCAAGGAGAGTTTTACAATGGCTAATGGACCTAAGGAAGCTTCTGGAATACTGCCTTGTAAGTAGGCTAGACCGGGAGGGAAGGCCTCTATAGGGCTATTCTAGCTACTTCTCCTTTTCTTTATAGTGTATTAGTACTCTAGATTAGGCGTTAAAGAAGGGATAGAGGTTTTTATCCGGCCTATTAGGTACGGTTTTCTTTGTATATAACTAGAGAGGCTCTGGCATGCTTATTAGTATAGTAGTATAGAATAAATAATAATAATAATAATAATAATATAGTTTTAAACCTATTAGACTATTAAAGGTACTAACTATACTATTATTAAATATAGTATAGAATATCTTAGTCCTATATAAATATCTATATTAAGATGCTTAGATAGTAATAGACTTTATAATAGCTAAAGCTAAATATATATATAACGTTAATTACTATAATATTAAATTTAAACTAGGTAATTAAGTATATCTATACCTATACTATAGCTACTATCTACCTAGCTAACCGTTATATAAGTTATCTTAATAATATATTAGATCTTTTGAAGTTATTAAATATATTAGCTGTCTAGCTTACTATCTTTATCTATTACTAAATATAAATATCTATCCTATAATATCAATGGTATACTTATTACTTCTACCTCTAGGTACTAACCTATATAAATATACTATACTACCTCCTAACCCTATTAAAGATAGCTATACTAATAGTAGTCTAGAATCTAGAGACAAGTATAAACTTAAGTATATCTAGAACTATAAGTTTATATATAATCAATATAAATATCTAATCAAATAAAAAAGACCTAGCTATAAATATAACATCTAGAAGATTAACTTCTAACTATACTATATATATAAGATAGTTAATAAATACTAGGTATACTAGGGAGGTTAACCTATAACGACTTAAGCTATACTAAGGACTCTTATAAAGAAAACTATAAATAGTAAACGCCTATATAGATGCCCTTATAAGACAATATTACCAAACAAAAGGGACCTAATTCTAGTTCCAAGCCAAGTTATAGGTAGCCAATAAGAGGATATATAGGACACTATAATAATAGGATAACGCTATTATCTTCTATTATAATATTACTATAGAAAGAAAGCATGTTTAAGAGCTATTTAGAGCTATAGTATAAGCATTATATTTTTCCTTCTAGGTAGGGGACTTGATATAGTATGTTATCTATAGACGCGTCCATTATATAAGGTTAGATAAGATAAGCCCTATAGATCTAGCAAACGGGCTGGCAAATGGAGTGTTCTTTGTTCCTATCCTCTACTTATATAGAGCTAATAGGGCTAGCAAACGTAGGAAGGAGACATCGCTCTTTTGAACTATTTATAATTTACTAACTTTCTTCTATTAATTGGAACCATCTTCTATCTATTAGAACCACCATCTTCTATTACCGTAACAAGTAGAGGATTTAATTAGAACCGCCCGTTTCGTAACGTCGCCCCCATGCTCTGACGGTAGTTTCGTCCTCTATCCCTGCTTCCCTCTTTGCCTTACTAATCATACTGTCAGTACGATGACAGCAGAACTTTCGACTGTAAATTGTGCGTCTAGTAAAAAGCATATAACATGGTCTGCTGTGATCACCATTCGGACTATTGACTATCTTTAGGATTAACCCACTTGTGAGCTCCTTTGATTTGCATTAAACGATTTCGTCCTATATATTGCAGATTCTAGTGAGCGGCTGACCACCCGGACCACTTTTCCCCTTCTCTCAGTGGTCTTCTAGTAGCTTGGTGATATTAACTACGTCATACGGCACGTCACCAGTCCAGCATAAACTTCCTATCACCGTTGAACGGTACTCTGGTAACGAAATAGATTCTTGCGTTCACATGCCCTCTCCTCACCTTTATTAGTCGCTTGGTATAATTACCGGTTCTCCTACTGTCATTTTCTCTATCCTTCCAAACGACTCGAGCTACCGGCCGTTATCAACAAGCAGGCTCTATCGAAAATTCCAATATACCGCCAAACAACTGTGAAGCCTCCGAGTCCCTTGCACATCGCTCACCAGGTCGCTACAATGCCTAGAAAACAGATTCCGATCGCGAATCCCCCTCCTCTGCCGTCTCACCTCCCAGACAGCGTGCTGGAGCTGGCGGTGCAGCCCGAGAAGAAGCCGCTGCAAGATGACGTCCGACAGTCATTGAGAAGCTTCCAGCGGGCGGCAGAGTACATCACAGCAGGTAATTTCCTTTCAATTCCATTTCTTAGTTTGAACCTGTAACTCACATTGACATTTCAGCGATGATATTCCTCCGGGACAATGTCCTTCTTGACTCCGAACTGAAGATGGAAAATATCAAGCCCCGTCTCTTAGGTAGGCCTGTCGTTTGCTTCTCATTCCTTCAGCGATGTCTAACATAGGATGACAGGCCACTGGGGAACATGTCCGGGTCTCATCTTAGTGTGGTCCCACCTCAACCTGCTCATCCGCAACCACGACCTCGACATGATCTATGTTATTGGTCCAGGGCACGGTGCGCCGGGCGCCTTGGCTGCGTTGTGGCTCGAGGGCTCTCTGGAGAAGTTCTACCCTGGCCAGTACGACAGGAATGCGGAAGGGTTGCGAAACTTGATCACCAGATTCTCCGTTCCCGGGGGCTTTCCAAGGTGGGTTTTCTCGCGAAGATTGAACTGTCGCCTCAGGACCTGCGGCTGACGACACATCCAAGCCACATCAACGCCCAGACTCCCGGATCCATCCACGAGGGCGGCGAGCTGGGGTATGCGCTGGCCGTATCCTTCGGTGCAGTCATGGATAATCCAGACCTCATCGTCACTTGCATCGTTGGCGACGGGGAGGCCGAGACGGGGCCGACTGCTACGTAAGTCGAACAATTTCAACAGTTTCCTTGTGGCGCACACCGTATACTTACCTACCCAACCAGGGCCTGGCACGCCATCAAGTACCTTGACCCGGCCGAATCGGGGGCCGTCATTCCCATTCTCCATGCCAACGGGTTCAAGATCAGCGAACGGACCATATTCGGCTGTATGGACGACAAAGAGATTGTTTGCTTGTTCAGCGGCTACGGCTATCAAGTCCGCATAGTGGAAGATCTGGAAGACATCGACGACGAGCTGCAGAACGCCCTTGAGTGGGCCGTAGCTGAGATCAAGAAGATTCAGCAAGCGGCGCGGTCGGGGAAGCCGATAGAGAAGCCACGATGGCCAATGATAGTGTTAAGGACGCCGAAGGTAAGGAAGATGGCTCTGAAGTTCCGCGACCGCCGGCAAAGACTGACACTCTATAGGGTTGGACTGGGCCCAAGGAGGTTGAGGGCAACCTCATCGAAGGATCCTTTCATGCTCATCAGGTTCCTTTGCCCAAGGCCAACAGCGACCCAACACAGCTCAAAGCGCTCGACAACTGGCTGTCGAGCTACAAAATCGGCGAGCTCCTCAAGGACGGGAAGCCGACCGAGACCGTTCTCGCCCTTTTGCCTCGCAAGGACGGGAAGAAACTCGGTCAGCTCAAGGCGACATACGCCCCTTTCATTGGCCTTAAGGCCGTCGACTGGCAACCGTTTGGCGTCGAGAAGGGCAGCGAGGAGAGTTGCATGAAGGTCACCGGCAAGTTCCTCGACAAGGTCTTCCAGGAGAACCCCAAGACGATCAGACTCTTCTCGCCTGACGAGCTGGAGAGCAACAAGCTCGACGCTGTGCTCGACCATTCGCAACGCAACTTCCAGTGGGACCAGTACTCGCGAGCCAACGGTGGGCGCGTGATTGAGGTGCTCTCGGAGCACAATTGCCAGGGCTTCATGCAAGGGTACACACTGACGGGCCGGACCGCTATCTTCCCGAGCTATGAGTCATTCCTGGGCATCGTGCACACCATGATGGTTCAGTACTCCAAGTTCGTCAAAATCGGATGTGAGGTCAAGTGGCGCGGCGACCTGCCGTCGATCAACTATATCGAGACGAGCACGTGGACTCGGCAAGAGCACAATGGGTTCTCGCACCAGAACCCGTCGTTTATCGGTGCAGTCTTGAACATCAAGCCTAGGGCAGCTAGGGTAAGCATATCTCTCCTCCCTCCCGGCCTCCCTTCTGCAGCCTGCCACCGTGTCTTACACTCTTGCTCACACTGCCGACTCCTGGTGCAGGTCTATCTCCCCCCGGACGCGAACTGCTTCCTCAGCACCGTCCACCACTGCCTCCAGTCACGCAATAAGACCAATCTCATCATCGGTTCCAAGCAGCCCACGGCAGTGTACCTGTCACCCGAGGAAGCGGCCGAGCATTGCCGCCGCGGCGCCTCCATTTGGTCTTTCGCCTCGTCCCCTCCCGACCCGTCCCGGCAGGCGCAGGAAGATGAGCCGGACGTTGTGCTGGTCGGCATCGGCGTCGAGGTGACCTTTGAGACGGTCAAGGCGGCCGAGCTACTGCGAGCCCTGTGCCCGCGGCTGCGCGTCCGCGTCGTCAACGTGACGGACCTGATGATCCTGGCGCCCGAGGCTCGGCACCCGCACGCGCTGAGCCGCGATGCCTTTGTCGACCTCTTCACGGCCGACCGCCCCGTGCTGTTCAACTACCACGGCTACGCCACCGAGCTACAGGGCCTGCTGTTTTGTCACCCCGGCACCGCACGCATGAGCATCGCCGGGTACCGCGAGGAGGGCAGCACGACAACGCCGTTTGACATGATGCTCGTCAATAGGGTGAGCCGGTTCGACCTGGCAAGGAAGGCGCTGCAGGTCGCTGCAGAGAGGAACGCGGAGGTGAGGGAAAAGGCTGAAGCGCTAATTAAGGATATGGATGCACGGGTGGATGAGGTCAAACGGTTCATTGTCCAACATGGGAAGGGTAAGCCTCGCCACCACCAGGGTGTCTTCGGTCTTGGTCGGGAGGGAGGGTAAGCTAACACGTCATGCAGATCCCGACGACATCTACAAGCCACCCAAGTTTGATCACAACTAAGCCGCTGCAAGGAGAGGGTCCGGCCCGAAACCGGGGTGGCGCTGGGTGATGGGTGCCGTGTGACTTGTCCTGTGAGACGCCCGCGTCTTGATGATGGGGCGGTCGGGGATTCTCGGAGATGGCCAGGAGTACCTGAACTTAACCGTATCCCTGCGATGCCAAAATTAGTATGGTGTAATTAATTATATGATACATGCTTCCTGCATTTGCGGTAATAGCCTTGCCTTCTCCTCGGGAGATGACTGGCTCATTGGCTAGATATTGTGCGCATGCTGAACCCTGTTAATAGCTCGGCTGCGAGACATTTGTGGTTGAACTGTTCAACCGTCCATCGATGTCCTGGGCGAGGCGCTTTTTGTCATGCGACTTGCTGCAGAACAGATTCGATTCCATGAAGGTCGCTCTGCCTTCTCACCTCCACCTGGCTGAATCACTTCTGGCACGTGGATTGATTAATCCACAGCGAAAGACCTGTTGAGGCAGCCCAAACCGCATCACCATTTCCGAGTACTAACGTGAACTCCCGACAACCCTCATGGCCACTCATTTAAGGAATTAGTAATTAATAACTGGCGTATATACCATATAGTGGGCTCAGGTTTACTCTAAGCCTGTTTACTCTACTTGCTTGTTTAGTTTGCTCCTTCTCTATAGAACAAAAACCTGCCCTCGTCCACAAAACTTGATTTTAATCATGCGCAGCTGCTCGGAGGTGATGCTGGCGTTTACTGGCATCGGACCCTGTGCGAAAAACGCATGGCTGGAGACTGACAGTGTACGCTCCCAGTTTGTTTCCGAGGCTCTCGGGTTTCTCCTCTCCCTATCGTTTTAGTAGCATTTTGATGGGCTTCCATTCCTTTACACTACAGGTCCAAAGAGTGGTTGGTGTCATAGTTCGTGATGAGACTTGGACATTGTTAGTCGCTGATAACTTTACCCGCTGCATCAGCTGATAGCCCGTCATACCCACCATCCGAGTACGTCTGGAGATTTACTCCCGAACACTACTGTTGCAGCCCTTTCCCATCGTCGTCCAGCATCCGCACCCCTTGTTTAACATTGTGTTGCACCAGCATCGTCACCGCCGAAAGTTTACCGCCAGGACTAGTTAGCTCCGGAGTTTTCTTCACTGCCGGGCCTGCCCCACTAAAACCAACCTTTGCACGTCTGTACGGAGTAGTTACTGCGTACATACATACATACATACATTACCTAACCGGAACATTTTCCGGCCCTCCACTCTCCCATGTACGGTTTCGCCCGTCAATGGCACGCTGCAGTGCCAAACACGAATTACATACATGCATATCGCAGTGGACTGTTATGCATACCCTGTGCATAGTGTACACCAGAGTGTACGAATTGGTAATGCGGAGGGACTTGACAGTACAGCACGAGGAAGAGGGGAAAGGGGCCGGGGAAGCGTCGGCCATCGGCGGACGCGGGGCGGGCCCGCGGGATGATCGCCCGTCCGCGGCCGTTGCAGGATCCGATCCCATATGCCGCATGCCCGTCACTGGTTTTGATGCGCGCTGATATGCGCCAACGCGACCATCTCCGGGTGATAGCGCTCGCCTACATTACCCCTTGTGTACACTACACTGCCTTACACTACAGAACATTCCGTAAACCGCGCAACTGAAGGTTACACTACATGTAGTATATGTAGATCTACGACATCTCGTTCGCTGCATAATTATGGCCATGAACACAAATACAAGGCCTGCAAGTGCCTGGTATCGGGTGCTGCCGCCCGCTGCTGTTGCCACCCTGCCAGCGATGCTGCCGATGGGGATCTCTCACCTCGCGAAGTGGCTCGACGGTGCCTTGGTCCTTGCCTGAAAGACGAATAGACAAGTCTGGCTGCCCCCCCACATTTTTTACCCTTCGTGAATGGACAGTTCTGATTGACAAGTGCAGCTTGTCGCCTGCGGCTCACTCGGGTTGATGAACTTGGTCGAAGAATCATCCACCACCCCGTTCCCTCTCTTGACCCGCCAACATCGTCAATCCGGGAGATCATGCGCAAATGTCACAACCATTGTCTCAACGTACTTGTATACTCGTACCCTACCTGCGACCTCCGGGCTCTTGACGATTCCTGGACAAGTTTAAAAAGCCCCATCTGCTGTTCGTCAAAAGCCTAGGACGAGCGAAGATCTACCGGTGTCGTCGGTTTGTTAAACGTTCTGCAAGCCAGACTAAAAAACGGCCAAGGTTCCCCGCATCCTTGTCAATAGGGTCGGTCCTGTCGGAGCAAACGTAAGATAGTTAAAGAGGGTGCCGTTTGTAGGAATTGTTCCGTCTACGCCGCAGCTTGAAGCATAAAAATGCTCCCGGAAGGGGACACCGAAGGGTTGCAACGCCATTTCGTAGAATTAGTGTGGTGTCCTGTACAGTACATGCATACATTTAAAGCCGGGCTTCGGTATTGAGATGGTCAGAACCTCCATACATACTAGTATGTGCCATTTTCGTACATTACTCCGTATGATAAAGGTGATCATATTGTAAGTCTCCCGTGCGCAGGCACGTATCATGATCCACAGACACCCCCTCTTCTCCAGTGCAAGACCTCGAACTTTTGCAAACGAAGTACGGAGTACGGACGTACTTCTACCATGTACGACGCAAAACAAGGACCCAGGCTCACGCGAGCACAAAAAAAAGCAAAAGCCGGGCCCCAAGAACACCCCCATGGCAGCGGGTCGCGCAAAACTTGGAATTGCTAACGACAAAGCACCTCCAGGCCCTGGGGCTAGCAGTAGCCGGAACCATCAGCCGGCTCAACTGCCCCATCTGCACTGTGGCCGGTCGTGCAACCCTAGCAAGGAGGCGTCCGGGGAGGCAGCCGCGGCGGCCCCGGACTGGTCGGATCGCCCGGTTCGGTGGAGCGTGCAAGGACAGTGGGCCCCGCGGAATCACAACCCCAAATCCGTGTCTCCCTCAGGGCGAACATCATCCTTGGCAAAACACACGAGACGGTGTTGGGGCCCCAGCTCAATACCGGGGACCAGCGCCGTCCCGCCCCAACTGCAAGAACCACCGATTGAATTACCTGACACCGCTCTTCCCCCCCCCCCCCCCACCCCCTTTCCCACTCTATTTTTTCCCTTGTTCGCTGCATTGAAACGCGGAGAAGACGCGGGCTGGTGGCACATCGCAAGAACTTGATTTCCACTAGCTTGCACTAGTGTAGGGGAACCAACTGGGACCACCCGTGTACCCACCACTGGCTCCCCGTCCCACCATATGCAGGGCTTCAAGCATGGAGCGGATTTGCCCTGCAGTAATACACATAAACCTATCCTGGTAGGAGACAGGGGAGGGGGTTACCCAGGGTTTGTCACACGACGACTGCCCGAAATTCGCTTGTAGCCTCTGTTGCTTAGTTTATTAACTACACTACAGATAGTGTAGGACAGCATTGGATGACAGGGGAAGAGCCGTGCAGCCATATTTGCGGAGAACCACCCCTGGGGCGCCCACTGAAGTGAAAACACATGGTGTGAACACCCACCACCCGAAGCCCATGCATGTCATCAACCGCGGGATTCAGATTCCTGGGGGTGGATGGGGACGGGAACGAGGGGAGGGTGCACCAAGAGTACAGTATTTCATGCATACTCACACTAGTAAGTGTAATCCGTAATATTGTACAATACTACGGAGTATTCCGTGCAAGACATTGCACTAACTAGTGTCCGGGATGTCGAAAACATGCGCGGGGGGCAATTCCGAATTTGCTGACCTTCCCTCCCCGTTTAAGACGGCAGCTCGGCCAATCCAGCGGCTTCCAGGCTCACCCTTCGTTTGCACTCAGCCCACCGCGCTCGAGGAAACAGGCCCCCCGTCGACGTTTAACACCACTACTATGAACAGCGGCCCCAGGCACCAGTTCGTCGAAAAGCACATCGACCGCTCCTGGAGGGAACCGAGGCTCGACAGCTGACACTGGCCCGCCCGCATATCCCTCCGTTCCCGAACCCAGCTACTTCGTACATACATACATACATTTGCGCAGCCACGGCCTGGCACGGCTGCCGGGGGGAAGGGGCTCCTAGACACCACCCTCCCTCTCGGGCTACTCCCGGTGTCGAGTGAGCAGACACGGCTCCGTTTGGCCTCAGCACGAGGGCCCAGAAATAGGCCAACCGCCCGTCACTGCCGACTATTAAGGCGGTGCAGAGACTCCCTGAGAGGGGGGATTACGTGCTCACCCTTCCTGGTTGCCTCTTCATTCAGGACTGTCCCCCATTTCTGCCAACGCGATCCAGAGAATTTAACGCCAAATTCGAGCCCGGCATCCAACGACTGCGGAACCGGCGACTGACCGCCGTCAACCACGGCCATGAGCAGCGAATCCACCGTCGCCAGGGCGCCCGAGGAGGTTGAAGTCAGTCACTTCCCCGAGGTCATCTTCCCCGCCGGCAATTCCGACTTCCGTGCGGTGCGGAACCGGTGTGCACAAGCATGTCGCGTCTTCAATAGTACACCAGACGATGCGGACCCGGAGGAGCGGAGCCAGAAGTGGCTTGAGTACGTCGACCCACCCGGGCGCCGGAAAGACATCCTCCTTTCCTTCCCCACGTCCGGAAGGCTATCCACCGTCGTCGGGTGTGGGGGCCCTAAATCAAGGCGCACTAACATTTCTGCAGCATTGTACGGCCGGACCGCGACCGGGCCGAAGACGGCATCTTGGCCGTCACCCACGACCAAACCTTCGCCGACCCAACGCTCAAGGCCAAGACGCCGTTTGTCAAACCGCCCGTCTTTATCGACTATGGCATCCGCCTGCACGTCGGGGGTTCCACCTTCATCAACAGGAACTGCATGATCATGGACACTCCCGTGGCCGACGTGGTCATTGGCGAAGGCTGCAACATTGGCCCTAACTGCTGCATCGTCGGGGTTACTCGTGAGTCTAATCCAACCCCTTTCCTCCGTCCTCTCCCCCTTCTCTCTCGATCCAGCCAAGACCCCCGGGCTCGAAACCGCGCTCCTTTCTCTCGGGTGCCGTTCCCGTGCCGTCAGCCGAATATGCCCGACCTGCATGGCGGCCCCCCGCCCGGTAGCTTGCGCGCTTGTCCCGATTGTGTCAGCCTGCAGGACCCGCGAGAATGGAGACGGCTAAATGGACAAAAAAAAAACCCACAGATCCCGTGCGACTCGACGAGCGTCTCCAGAAGTACAGCATTGGTCAGCCGGTTACGATTGGCGATAACGTCTGGATCGGAGCCAATGTCACCATCTTGTAGGTTTGTCTGCTTCTGGCAATTGACGCCGGCATTTCGCTCTCACCACACCAAAACCCAAGTCCCTTCTCGTTTCATACTCTCATTCTTCTGTCATCTCTCTCATTTTCTATATGTTATTTTTTTCTCTTCCGTCCTTCCTCTTTCTCTCTCTTTCTCTCTCTCCCTCTTCTTTTTTTGGGGTGTTATTCTTACCCAGCGCTCCGCATTGTCGATCAATGGATGTTCTCATCACCCAATGATCCATCCCTCGGCACTTGAACTAAACCCTCCCCTTATCCCTATCCCAGAAAAGGTCTTTGAAGCTAACTACTGGACCGCTCATCCCCACGGTTCAGAGGCGGCGTGACGATAGGCTCCGGCGCAGTGATCGGCGCCTGCTCCCTCGTGAAGCACGACATTCCGCCCCTAAGCGTCGCCTTCGGCGTCCCCGCACGCGTCGTAGGCTCGGTCCACGACATCCCGCCGACTCCGCCTGACGCCGCTGTTTTCACGCATACGCTGGCCGAGGCCAAGGCGCTGAGCAACCGCCTCCCGCTCCCGCTACCACTGGCGGGTACGGGAAAGAGGCGGCGGTGGTGCGCTTCCGCCCGCTCTTCTTCTTCGACTGCTGTTGATGCTGCTGCTTCTGATTCTCACTCTGCTCGGACTTCCGCCTCCGGTTCGCGAACAGCGGCAACGGGTCGTGGGAAAGAAGAAGCGGTAGATGAAGAAGACGAACAAGAGGAGGGGGACGGAGAGGAAGAAGCGGAGGAAGAGGAGGGTTTGCTGGATTTCGACCTGCTGGAGCTGCTAGGGATGGAGAGTGGGGATGAACCCGATGACGACGACGAAGATGCGGACGAGCGCGGCCTTTTATTCCGCCGGGCGGCGACACCTCCGAGGCGGCGCTTTTCAGTTGTGTCCGGGTCAACGGCGCACAATAGTCGCCTCCTGCGTGCTGGACCGAGGGAACGGCTCAACATCGACCAAGATATGGATAGGATGGTCAGGGCCTTGTTGCTGCGGCGGCAAAGACAGCAATGTCGGCGACTGAAGAAGGCATGGGCGACGAAGGCGATTGCGGCTATGGCGGTTGTGACCGTCTCGATGGTTCTGTGTTTCTTGTTGGGATTATACCTGGGGGCGAGTAAAATCTCGCAAAGGGCCACCGGCCTAGGATAGTTGTAAGGCTGCGGCTGCGTACATCTTATAGACTGGGATATGGCGTCTATGGATGGCATCCTTTCTGGTTTCTCGGGTCGGATACCGGGCTCAGGGGATAGAAGATGTGACCGGCAAGGAATTTTCTCCAAGTCCGAAGGAGTCGGTTTGTTTTATTTTAATGGACGCCCGAAGATTGGGTTATTGTTTTTTGCGATTTCACGAACCCGGGCCTGGATATCCGATGATCGAGCAAGCGGGTCGCATTGGCACATTTGCGCGTGTCGCCACACCGCAGAACTGATGTGCATGGACTAATTAACGAGTACATTGCTGGATGCGCAAGTTCCCGGCTACGGGTGCGCCTCCCGTCACCAACGCAATGTACCAACAGATGATGGCCAACATCGAAACCCGCGTGCGCGAGCTGGTGGAAGTGGCCCAGAAAAGACACGACGAGTCCCTCCGGAACCTGCTGTCGGCCCTCGAAAACGCTTCCAGCACTGCTGTGGCGGGCCGCGTGGCGAGTCTAGAGGCAGACCTTCAGAAACAGAGACGTGATTATACTAACTTTTTCGAGAAAGAGTACGACACCCGTATGTTTCTCTTAGAGCAGGCACAAAAACGACCCTGATTATCCGAAACTGACCTGGACGGGACTGACATACGCCGGCTTGCCGGTATATCGACCGGGACGTGAGCTCTGAAGTTTCGTTTTGCATCAATGGAAGGCAAATTTGGGATTTTCGGGAATGGATACGGATTCGCCTAGGCCTACGTCTCAGGAACCAAGTCCGGGGTGTAATATTTACAAACCAAACGTTCTATAACATTGCCCAGGGCGTATCTTGATGCTAGAGTCCATTGTCTCCTGGCACATAGCTTTGCTCTATTATATTAGAGGAGCTTACGACGTCACGCATAGGAGTGAAAATCCCTATCTCTGGAACAGTGTGAGCAATGTACTCTATTCTAAATTTTTAAACATTTAATTAGCGCTTCTAAGGTATATTTTCTTCCCGGAAAAGAAAATCATATATTGCCAAGTCGGCATGATGAATATTATAATTAGGCAATGACAGCTGCGAGATGATCCTCACTGCTATAGACGCCATGCAATTTCCCCAATAGATTTCTCACCACACAATACTTCTCCCTAATGCATGTACCTATGAGGGTGCATGTCATTTTTGAACAAATGTCCTTGAACAGCTCACCAGAACCTTCCGGTAAATATCCTCCAATTGTCTAGATAACTTTCCCTGGACTCTCGTTTCTTCAGTTCAGCATATGAAAAGGTCTCTTGGGTGTAGAGCCAGCAGCCAAATGCAGCAACTCGGTTACACGGCCGCTGTGCCAGCAGAGACGAACAGGTTCCTTCGCTAATATTGAATGACACAGGTCAGCTAACAGCTCATCAACTATGGTGGAGAGGTGCTCGGGGTGGGATATACTTACGCTCAGGAACAGCGAGGTGATGAATCCGACTGCGGTCGCTTCGCTTCTCGGGATCTTGGGGAGTGCCGAGGTAATCCTCAAGATAGCCCTATTGGTGAAAACAGACCCCGAGACGGACAGGGTGAGGGTGATCCCGAGTACTTGGACTGTGTTTGGGTGACAAGTTTAGTCATTTGAGCCTATACTGGGATTCGTAGGGTTCTTGGGACGCACCAACTGTCATGACCGACACCACGTTGCTGACCTCGGGTGGGGGAGCGACGGCAGACGCGACGCCGACGCCAGCGCTTTGGAAGGCGCCAATACCCAGTCCCAGGAGCACCGTGTATCCGTACAGGGCCGAATTGGAGATAGAGGGGGTAATCGTTGCTATAAGTTCACTGTTGTCAGCTTCACGATCTCAACATTTGCCGCAAGGGACGGGAGGGAGGACGGGAAAAGTTCTCCCTTGCTCATCAGCGTGGATCCAGCAACCAACAAGGCATTTCCAACGACAAACGAAGGCATGTAGTAGCCGGTCTTTGAGCAGACAGCCAAAGACGATCATGCAGATGAGCGGCAGAATACGCACGCCGGCCATCAGCGGGGTGTCGCCTCGAGTAAACTGGAAGATGAGCGGCGTGTAATAGATGGACATCATCATACTGCCGGCAACGAGAAAGGCCTGTAGAGGCACCAAGATCAGGTCCTTGGTACGCATGACGTGCACCGGCAGGAGCCTCAAGTCTCCGGGGACAAATGGATGGTAGATGGTGACGAGGACGAAGGCGATGAACAGGACCAGCGTCATAACCCAGAGGGCAATCTCGGAGCCGCTATTCCAGGCGTAATGCGTGCCGCCAAAGCTGCCAGCCATGCTGAAGCAGGCCAAGAAGGCGGTGAATATTACGATGCCAACCCAGTCCTGCTTTCGCATCTTTTCCTTGAATGGGGTGTCCGGCATCGCATTGATATTCGGAAGGCTAAAGAGGAAAGCGGGGGCAAACAGAGCGGCGATCGGGAGCTGCGCGGGAAGGAGAAAAGTGTCAGCGTCGAATGATCTCATATGAACTAACCCGAGAATACTGGCCTGTCCCCTAGAACTACATACGTTGATGTAGAAGCCCCATCTCTAAGTGGCGGGGCTGGTAGCGAACGAGCCGCCGACAATGGGCCCCAAGACATTGCCAAAGCCCCATACTGACATGCAAATGGCGAGGTAGAGCGGGCGCTCGTTTGACGTGGTGAGAACGCTGATGTAGGTGAGCCCTCCCACGTAAATACCGGCGCCACCAATACCGGCAATGACACGGCCGAGGATGATAGCATTCATGTTGGGTGTGGCGCCACAAACTGCGCTTCCGACCTCGAAGAGAATCAGACTGACGACGAACAAGATCTTCATGCTGAACATGCCGAACGCCTTGCCACTAAATTGAGAATAATGTTCAGCGGAACAGCTCGGTCGAAGAAAGAAAGTCACTATGTCCCTTTTTTCCTCTGACTTTTCCCTTTGTTGTCCTAGTCTTGTTCTCTTCGGGATCTCCACACGTACATGGGCAGAATAACCACCTGGCGGAGCACGAAGCTGACTCCGATCTATGCGAGACTGCGTTGGTCGTTGAATCTCTTAACAATCGAGAGTTGAATGGTTGCGACCTGCGAATTGTTGGCAGTCAGTACTGATCCCCGTCGCATGACTCGTCACAAGGCAACCTGCGATAGTGTTGTCTAACGCGAAGAGCAGAAACTTCCCTGCATGTCGGTGCTACCCAACTTGTGCCAGGCGCTTCTTTCTGATGCAGATTACATACGGTAGACATCAACGAAGTGAAAATGATGAACCACTATAGCACGTACAAACGGGTCAGAAGTGAGTACAGAGATAACATCTCATGGGCACGCGGCAGGCTCACCTTTAGGCCCGTAACTGTCCGCTTTGGTTCCGCATCCTTGCCATCAGGAGCGGTGTCTCCCTTCGTATGGCCGTCCGACGACTCCAAATCGTTCCGGTTTGCCGGGGGACTTGCAGTGGTGCCTAAGCTTTTTTCGTTGTCATGGCTTTGGCGGCTTTGGGCGGCGCTGGTTTCGTCGACAACCGCCATCTTCTTTTCTTCTGTAACAGTGGCGTCTCGGCCGGAAATACAATGCCGGGTCGATGTGGACTGCCGTCACAAATAATATGTTGTGGGAAAAGCGCTCTGCGATCGTAAAATTTCGGCAGATGTCGACGGTATGTATGGGTTGGCGATGGTCGGTTAAAACGAGGGAGCATTCATAGAGCTTCGGGCAGGAAAAGCAGAGAAAAGGAAAATAACGGTCGCAAGAGCTCTCCGAGCCCCCGGCTGACGAATTCGGACAAGCTTCAACTTTTTATTTCGGTTTCAGATCTCTTCGACTTTTTGGATCGCCAACAAGCAGAAGGAGACGCGATCTCCCGATGATCGTCCGTGTTCCCATGAGCGGCTCGGTCCGAAACCACCGAATTAACATCTGGATTGGTCAACCAGCTCCTTTCGACAGGGGTGCCGGACGCCGCTCCGGAGCTTGAAGAGCGAGCCGGAGTCACCGGACCGAGGGTTAGGGTTGTTTGTAGAATCAGGCAATGTTCAGGCAAACTGTGAACAACAGGATGGGAATGTGCATGTTTACATATGGCTTGTGAAGCGCCGCAAGTTCTAACGCTTAGTCACTGAACGAATCTTGAATTTTTTTTTCGTATACCTTACCCCGAACTGTGCCGCTCCAGAAGCTGCCAATACAGAGAGCTCTAGCATTTCGGCTTGCGACCCACAGCTCGGGCCGAGTGGGGCCGTCCGGAGCCGGGCGACGGAGACATCAATCAATCCTCTGCCAACCGCAAACAATGCTTAGTAATCAACCAAAATATCTGTCTCTCCGCCTTGAATCTCTTGCTGTTCTACATGAACTAGAATCTTATTCACTATCGGCGCATTTTCATAGGCTATAGCACCCCTTTGAAGACATCGGGAACAAAGGCTACGCGCCTTGAGGAAGTATCATTTGCAGCCCCTAAGTGGTAACTTCGGGATCGACATTAAATGTGTACCTTTTGGATTCATGTCTAACAAATCCTATGATGCTAAAGCAACGAGGGCGTGAATAAGAGTTGGTACGCTTGGAACATAATACTAGAAAAGTATGCAATACTAGAAGAGAACACTCTTCCAACACTGATAATGGAATGATGAGCAGAACCTATTTGCTTAGAGACGATCCGTAATTAAAATGTTCATAGATATATAACTTTAAGGTAATTATTATACTCAAATAAACAGGTTAAATCGATGTTACACTTTCTGGCTCTTTCTATTAATAGAGTCAGCCTGAGAAAACCTCGCTTTTATAGAGATATCAACTTAAATTTATATCTAATAAGCTCCACATTCTAAAAATTGCTGTCTTGTTCCCCTCTTTACATTATAAACGTACCTAGTCCCGTTCTCTCTGTGACCTTGGACGTTATTTATGAATCGCCAAATAATTACCATTACAAGGAAAGCTAGAAGTCCCAAAATATATATCCATCCGGTTCTTTTAGCATCATTTGCTACTTGTCACTGTGTATACAAATAGAGGGGAGCAAAGACTTGACTATATGTGGAGTACCATAAGCTCTTCACCCTGTGCTGTGGTCTCGGAGCTAGAGAACCTTTACTAGCCAAAGAAGAAGGACTTGGATAGTTTAACACTACTATAATAGCCCACGATATCATACACAATCTCTCTTACGTCCTGCCGATCCTCCATTAATCCAGGTAGTTTCGTCCGAAGTCGATGGAGGGGCTCAATCTTAGAGAGCGCCTGCACTATTTCCCGATGAGCCTCGATTTCCGAAGCAACCATGCCTTAATACCGAGCTCTATGGGCACTCTGGTGATTTCACGATGGCTAACATGCAATATCATTTTCGTTTCTGCAAATGTACTGATTTCAACATCAAAAAAACATTGAATGGAGCAGTAGCGAGTCTAACACCGATTTAGGTTTTCCCCCAGTTTCTCGGTCGAAGTACGGGGGATGATCTGGGAAGCGTCGTTGGTGCCGCGCGTGATGAGTGTCAACGTAATGCATCAAAACAAGGCAAGTACCAACGAGTACATAGTTGCGTGGCAAACATTGGGAAGTCTTGCCCTAACGGTAGTTTCGGTTGAGGCGCGAGGGGTCATGCTAGCCTACTATCAATCGATATACTGCGAGAGCTTAGAGCACTACGCGGATGAAATATATGCCTTAATCTGGTCGTCTCTTCTCTGAGCCAAGTTTTCGAGTCTGTTATTCAGGGCACCCGATATACTCGAAGTTTTATAGAGGTAAAGCATATCCTAGCTGGGAAGTCCATTTTTCTAACCCTTTTTTGCCATAATTAGCACAGGGGTTTCCAAAAACTTCTTCGGTGTGTAATATAGCCCCCAGTATATCTACCTCAGGACCTACCATGACCTGGAAGCAAGATACCGCAGCCAGTGCCAGCCTTCAGATTCTATTTGCTGGGAGATGTCCAGGAACTCAAAATGCTCAGACAATCACGATCAAGATTAGGATCGACCTCTCACTCCAGCCGACAACTTCCATGAATCTGAACCTACGGCCCACTGTCTGCCGCATCGCGCCAGAACCCTCTATTTCCGCCCAATTGCCGAGCATTTACTTTCCGGAAATCCTAGTATAATTAGATGCACCTCCCTAGGCTGGAAGGCCACCCTGTTGTGCGTCCGCCCAGGCCTGACCGGCATCCTTCAGGCGTCCATGTTGGCATGGAGGAGGTCCAGACGCACTCGCGGCCAGTGGATGACGTACTTGTCGCAGAGGGTTTTGAATAAGCTACCTGAGGTGACTAAGTCCTACTCCAAAGGCAGGTGCAATGGTCATCATCCTTGCGGGCATTTTGAAGACGTTTACTCATTTGTCACTCTTTAGCTATTCTAATGTAATGGGCCAAAACAAAGCATCAGAAGGAGGGGGGAGAGGACCCGTCTCCCATACACCCAATTGGAGGATCATTCCTTTTCTCATTAGCTGTCATGTTCAGGTCCTCGATGCCTGAAGAAGAGGTCTGTGAGAAGCGGGGATTAACAGGTCTGTGGACTAGGAGCCGATAACTCCGATCAATCCAAAGTCATGTGGGTGAGCGGGTGTCGTACCAGAGGCTGAAAGCAGCATCAATATTAAGCGGAAGAACGCCTGAGAAAACGCCTTCATCAGGCATTGGTTGATCATCGAGTCAACAGCTGCATCTTAACCGGGCCTAAAAGGCAGGAAGAGGCGTGTGGCGCTCGGGCGGAGGGGAAGGACTCCATTGTATCGTACTTTGAGAATAGTTCAGTAACTTGGGTTTGCAATATAATATACGTATGCTGGTCCAAGTAACGTGGTTGTAAAAGCCCATGTATGTGGAGATTCCCGCGTCCATTAAAACGCGTTTATGACATGATCCTGGCCACTCTACGAGGGTCTCTGAGTGCAGAAATTTGTGAATTTTGATGCGAGACTCACAGTCAGTCAATTTGATTCCTCTACAGCTGCCTCAAGATGGCCAAGTACTAGCTGTGTGATGACGTGAAAAAGGATTTAGTGTATTAGACCGAAATCGCGGTTCCTTGACGGGGTTCTAGGCCCTTCGCCGGTGCAACTTGACCATAACCGGGATATTCGCAAGGTCAGATGACCTTTTCAAACGTTGTTTCCGCAATTAGATCTTGGACTAACTTACCCGTCCACCACAAGTTGTCGTTTGTGACACTAGTGTACGGTGGTAAACTCGTGCATGGCTGGCTAAACTGGTGGAAGAAGTTGTTCTTAGCCGGTCCTTCATCCTGCAGTGTGCAATGCCTTCCTCGCCAACCCGTTTTCGAATGTCGGAGCCTCGTCCGAGACCTGAAATGACATGGCGGAGGCAGTCTTGGAGTGGTTCGATGGAACTTGCGGTCACATCGTGGGCACCTAAGCATTAGTTGCCGATTCAGGCTAAAGGCTAAATCCCCTGCCTCGGATCTCTCCTGGCCGTCACCCCTGATCCTGGTGCCAATCCCAGCGTGTCCCCACAGGCGGTCGAGGCTTGCAGAGTCAAACCCCGGTACTGGGGCTCGGGTTCACCAGATCACCACTGGACATTGCAAGGCACCTTCCAGACAAGGATACGGAGTAGTTCATGCTGAAACCCAGCTTCTCGGGAGATGCTCTTGAATCAGCGTCCCCACAACTGACATGACGTATCTGTTGCTGCAAGTGCATCTGTGCTGATCATGAAATAGCAAATAGCGATGTATAAGACAAATTTTGGCCTAGTTGGTAGTGGCTTGGAAAGGAACCGCTGGCAGGTCTTTGTCTTTAGCCGATCTCGCCAGGGCTTGCGAAGACTCTGGGCCCTCAACTCCACCGCTTGTTCCACGTTGTAGCACAGGGCTGCGTCGCAGCTTAATGTGTAGTCAATGGCCCACCCTGACCCACTCATTGGGAACACGGGGTAGACAAACGCAGGACAGGTCACAGTGAACTGTTTCCAGACCTGCTCTCGGGTACCCGGAATGCAACAAGGTTGTGGTAAGGGCTCGAGTGTACTGACCAGACGGATTTGGGGAAAACCCCAGCTAGTATCGCCCTTGGCTGCCACGGTTTATGCTGCTGAACGAAATGGATAAGTTCCAGGAGCCCGTGGGGTGACATATAATAGCGATGTTAACCCCAGCATCTCCCCTTCGGCAAACCTTCTATCACCACCTCACTTCAACTTCACTCTGCCGTCGTTTTAAACCGGCAACTCGCCCAGAATGTGGCCTACTCCCAAGGTTGCTTACCTCTTGCTGGCAGCTCACTCGCTGCTCGTCAGCGGGACTCCCGTCGACGCCGAGGCCGTGGACACGGCCATCCTCGCCAAGCGCCAATGCCCGCAGATCCATATCTTCGGAGCTCGAGAAACGACAGGTTCGTCGTATTCTTGCCAGGTTACTAATGTGCATCTGAGGTCGTCTAGCTGACAATACGGGACAGCACCACCCGGATATGGAACTGCCGGTACCGTCGTCAACCTGATTCTCAATGCGTTCCCTGGGGCCACGGCCGAAGCAATCAACTATCCCGCCTGCGGTGGACAAGCATCTTGTGGAGGAGTCCAGAACGTGATCCCTTCTATTTGCGCCATGATATCGTCGACTAACCATCCTACAGGTACGGTGACTCGGCAAGGCAGGGCACCGACGCGGTGGCTTCGGCGGTGAACAGCTTCAACCAGCGGTGTCCCAACACTCAGATCGTGCTTGTTGGCTACTCCCAGGTGCGTGTCGATGAGAATGACAAGACACATCTGGGAAAGGACAAAGATGAGAAGGAACGGGGTTCTAACAAACGCAGGGCGGTCAAATCATCGACAATGCTGTTTGTGGTGGCCCTGACACGGGCTCTGGAATCACGACCACGACTCCTCCCATCTCGGCTGCGGCCCTGAACCAGATCAAGGCCGTCATCGAAATGGGCTCTCCACGGTTCGTCGCCGGCTTGTCCTACGACGTCGGTACCTGCACGGCACAAGGTGTAAGTGGCTTCGTCCTCTCTCGAATGAGGTATTCTCTAGTTTCTAACACACGCATTCCTAGTTTGCTGCGCGCCCGCGTGGCTACGTCTGCGGCTCCAACTCGGCGTCCAAGATCCAGAGCTACTGCGATTCGACCGACCCCTACTGCTGCACCGGCAACGACGCCAACAGCCACCAGCAGTATGGCAACAAGTACGGACAGCAGGCCCTGGCTTTTGTCAAGGCCAGGCTCAGCGGCAGCGGCGGAACTCCGACGTCGTCGGCCGGCGGCTCCGTTCCGACCGGCGGCAACGGCGGCACTTGCAGCCCGCTGTACGGACAGTGCGGTGGCCAGGGATGGACGGGTCCCACGTGCTGCTCTCAGGGAACCTGCAGGGCATCCAACCAGTGGTACTCCCAGTGCTTGTAAATCCAGGGCGTGACTCCGTGAGGAACATGGGTTCCAAGGACTCGACCTCTTCTTGTAAATATCTTGATTGCGGCAGTGTGAATACAGCCCGGCACATAGCGGAATTCCTTTCTGCCCCTTCTGACTAACACCGAGAGCAGCATAAGTAGATATATGCTTAGGAACAGACCGAGCCAGATAAAAAAGAAGCTTAATATGGAGGCTCCTGTCACAGGTTATAGACCGGAGTGCACAGCGGGCTCGAAGTAGGTTTGAAGCCGGTTCCAGTGACACCGAACACACCGAGCTCGGCACCAAATGAAAACGAATGCATGCCAGGTGAGAGGACAGATTTTCATCGCTGGGGAGTACTTAATGTTGCTCGAACGGCAGAGCAACACCGGAGATAAGCAGCGATACAACGGAAAAGTGGTCCTCCCCCAGCGACTTCGGAGACCCTCGGCCGGGGCGACACCGGTGATCCCCGCGACCACCCCGGATGCGCGATATAGTGTAAGCAACGAAATAATTAAATAATTAGATAATTCATGGCATGAAGGGACACCTCCTATTTAAAAATCATAATGTATACAGTCGCGTTTTCCATTAATGGTAGATACTAACTGTTTGGTAGAATCATATACGCTCATCTGCTCACTGCCAAGGTCGAGTAGGAGCCAAGGGAGGACTGATATGCGGCAATGCGCTGCTTGTTACGGGCCAAAAGAAGGAGTGCAGTCAGACCATGTGTAGGTCATCATGCTATGGATCAAACTGTGTACCGCCCCCGAACCAAACAGTATTCACAACATGTTGACCTAAGATGGACTGTGCATATCTTTCTCAGAATGCATTGAACGACCGTCAAATTAATAGATGAGGCATAAAAGAACACGTCCAGGACCCTACAGCCTCTCTCAACCATTTTCGTGTTCCTTCTTTCGCTAACCCTTCCTTGAAACTTCTGTCCTTCTCTTTGTCTTTCGTCATTCGTTTCCATGGAGTAGCTCAGAAATAGTTACATATATTGGCCCCCCAATGATTCTCTTGATTAGGTGATTGAAGTTAATTGGACTTGCGGTGGGCTCATCGACCTTAGTTGCCGGATATATGGATCTTAACGCTATCATGGTCGTGGAGTTATTAATCGAGCCTCATTCGGCCAAGCCGCCTTGAATCGTCGTACTAATATACGAGCAGAAGCTGTGCTCCAGTGCAGTACAATGCAGGCCCGGTTTATCACCCGGCCTATCTTCGGATATTATCTAGCTTACGGCCGATTGGCTTAATTATGGTATGTAGCTTGTCTCCGAATTCTCGGCTCTTGCTGGGTTGTCGCAGACATCGGGTAAACCCGAACCCGAGCGCATGTAAAGAGAACGAGCATCTCAGGACTGGATGCAAACTCTTTAGGACCTACTCCTACATCCGACTTGAGTTGGTTAGATTGCAAGAAAAATATTCCTCTCAGTTCCAATCTAGACACCGTTCGCTGCATTTGGAAGGTCGTGTCTTGAGGAAGATAAGGTCCAGATGTTAGGGCTGCCGCCAAGTGGTGCTCATGAATCTTATGTGGACAACCCAGCCGCTCCCCGTCGCGCCGTCAAATACCATCTGAGAGTGGCGAACTACTTCTTGGAGTGTATTGGCAATCGCCGTGCACTTTAGAGATCACCTCCGAGAACAATCATGTGTTGAAGTTAATCATTTCCCTATTTGGCGTGGCAGTCAACTGAAGCTTGATGACGAAACTCCTTTCATGAAAAGCAACGCATCTCTCCTATTAGACCGCCCTCCAAGCCAAATGCAATAGTCTCTGTGCACCCCAACCTCCAAGCACCGTCATGACCGACTACAAGCAGGGAAAAGCGTGAGAGGGTTCGGTCAAGTGAGCCACGACCCAGGGTTGTAACAAGCAGGCAGGAACTCAAATCTCGCCCGCCAGGTACTTGTCCTGGTCCTTCTTCTCCTCATCTTCTTCGGTCTCGTCGGCTCGACCGGTGGCCTCAGAGCTGCCGGCTGCGGCGCCGAGACCAGAGTTGTCAGGCATGGCAGAGGCCGCATCCTTCTTGGCACGGGCGCCGCGCTTGGAACCACCCGCAGCCGACTTGGAACTCTTGTTGGTGCGAGCCCGCTTCTTGGGGGAGGGGTTATCGTCGTCCTCCGGATTCTCAGCCGCGGTGGCTGCGGCCTCCTGCTCGGCCGAGGGCAGGTTGTGGTCCTCACGGAACTTCTTGTCATACGCAGCAATCTTGTTCTTGATGATGCTCCAGGCGTTGGAAACAGAGCGCGGGTTCTTCAGGTTCATGCGGTTGGCGACCTTGACATAGTCGACCTGAATACCCTGGAGACGAGATCTTAGCTTTCTGCTAATCGAAGTTGAGGAACGGAACCTAATCAGAGAAGGCAAACTTGAAGCAAGAGAAAGGTAGAAATTGGAAGAATGCCCTGCAACAGATGAATCGAAGCGCGACGGGGAAATGGTGAAATGGGGAGAGGGGGGGATGAGATAAACCTACAGCCGGAAAGTTGGAATCGGACAGCAAAGCCTGCAGCATTATGGTCTGCTCACGAGGACTGAGGACCGAAAGGGGGCCGCTGCCGCTCGTGGCATTGGACTCCTCCTGGTTACCCGCATCGGCCTTGGGAGCCATGGTGCGCAGTGACTGTGGTGGTTTAAAACCAAGTTAGCGTCCAAGGGAGCCACAGATCGAGATTGACATCCAGGAGATGGAAGGGCAGTTTGAGACACCACAGCTATGATAGCTTTTTCCGACGGTAGCTGCATTCTTGGGGTGGCCAAGAAGAAGCTACTGTTCCAGATCACCACGGCGGCCATGCTTCGGCAGTCGAGGTCCCGAGCAGAAGCCAAGGATGGGATTTGTCGCCGGAGAGAGGGATCAAGATGTGCAAATAGTGACTTACATGGTTAAAGAAGCTGATGAAAGCGTATCTGCTCGAAGATGAAGATTGCTGCAAACTTGAGGTTTCCGTTGGCTCAGTCGAACTCGCCGTCGGAACTGCAGTGATGTAGAGGAAAGGAAGAGTGCAAGAGTGAAGGCAGGCACTCTTATATTCCTGAAAATTGTACCATTTCGCCGAGACAATATATGCGGGTCTGGGAAGAAAAGCACACTTAGTCGTGTTAGGGCTATTATGCTGTATTCTCTCTTGTTTCGTTGCCAGGTATGAATAGGGTGTGGAAGTGCTTGCCGAGCCAGGCTTGTGACCAGGAAGTTGAAAAGCGGAGCAACACCTTGCCGACTATTCGCACCATGACTCCGTCATTGTTTGCCCAGAAGCTAAACCATCGGAGACAGGCAGATACCAGTTGTTAAAAGGGCTTATGGGGTGCAGGAAGCTCTTCTACCATGGGAAGGATATCGAATGTGCTTCCCTTTTTAACAGATTGAAGCCATTGTCTCCATGGGAATGTCATATCTACAGACCCAAGAGGAATGTCGAGATATCCTATCCGGATATCAATTTGCTTTCTTTTTCCATAAGTTGACCACCTTTTAGAAGACACCGCGGGCTTTTTGTTAGAGGAATAGAATTGACCAGCAGCAAAAGAAATTGATCGGCTTTTTCGAATGAATTAGCCTGTGACAAAGGATCTATAATGCCGATCAGGGAGTCGCACATGTTCGTAGCTTGTTATAGCTAGTATATTAACATAGTGTCTAGCTGATAAGCTCCTAATGAGGTATCACCAAGTCATATCACCATTCAGCATTTCTCTGTTTGATATTCGAGAATTTTTTTCAACTTTCCTACTTAAAGTTTTGACTCTTGTGCATTTACGGTGCTGTGACGTCCGGCTTAGAACCGGAAGCGGTCGCGCTGGAGGTTCACCGGCGCCGATAAGTGGGGCCGGGGCCGAAGCCGAAGCCGGAGCCAGACGTCGGCCCGGCAGCAAAAGCACAGTAGAACGCCGTTTCTTATGGACTGTCTACCAACTATGAATTTGAGAATGTTTGGATTCTTTGTGTATATACCAGTAGAGTACAATACTGACATGCACCTTTGGCAACATTGTATAATTAGGTACGTTTCACGTCTCCGGCGACATGTCACGCATTCCCACGATTCTGTGAGGTGGGCTGATGTAGTTAACATGAACTGTTGTGAATCTTGGTAACTTCCGAAATTACTATTCCCTATCGTTTCCGATCTCTGTTGGGAACGCTGCTAGGTGCATTGTCTAACAACGAGCGTCAGTTGCGAGTACGATAACACGGGGCTAAAGCATCGGACCAGGACAGGGCGTTTGGCATCGCCAGCTGTCCGAATATGAATCGTCTGCCGCGAGAAAAATCAAGCAAATTGACGGTCCTAAAACAGCCACTGGTAATATGAGAAAGCGAGATTCGAACGAGTCTCTTGCCATCGTTTGGGAGCACCTTCCATGCTGGGCCGACAACAAAATGCCCAGACTTTGGTCATGCCTCCGAGGGCCCAAGGGCCAATGGCAGAAAAAGTATGCCATCCGCAGTGTTGTACTTTGCGGATGCGCCTGCCAATTCTCATCACCTTCCAATTGCAGACACTGCAGCGCAACGGCTTGGCGCTCTAGCGCAAACGCCGACTGCAATTATCAGATTAATTCCACCGAATTGCAGCAGCGATCCTTGCACTGTAGATGATAGATGATATTGACATGGATGCTGACGACATTGCCGCCATCATAGGAAGATAAATTATCGCCGGCCCCCATTCTCAAAATGGTGCATTGGTGTATACACTTCCCGACACCGCTCAAGAAGAAACCGATCAGATCCAACGAAGTCCGTTGAAACAGAGTTAATGTCGCAGAGGCAAGGCTCTCCTACGCACAACAAGAGGACCATGAGGTTACTCCGCACCGCGGGAGCGGCAACTCTCTTCCTGTCGCCCGCCACTTTTGCGACCAACAACCCTCTGACCCCAGGCAAACTTGAGGCGGACATTAGAACCGAAGAGTATGAGAAGACAACAGTGCCAAACCTTTGATCCCTCTCATTCGTTAACGAATATTGCCAAACCAGGTTGCAAAATGTCCTCTGGAACCTCAATCACATTGCGGTCACCCACGGCGGCAACCGAGCCTTTGGCGAGCCTGGGTACAAAGCCTCGCTCGACTTTATTCTCGAGCGCGCCCAGACACGCTTCCACAATGAGTTTGACACTGTCGTTCAGCCCTTCAACCACACCTACGGCAAGACGAACCAGATCAAGGTGACTGGACCAGAGGGCGAGGATGTCTTTGTCATCAGCCCATTGTACAATCCCGCCACGCCGCTGCCTGATGGTATCACCGCTCCCTTGGTAGATACACCGGTCGATGACGAGCGCGGATCGGCGTGCTTTCCGGACCAGTGGGAGGGGGTCGATGTGAAGGGGAAGCTGGTACTAGTAAAGAGAGGCATTTGTGCTGTGGCAGATAAGTCGGCCCTTGCTAAGGAGCGCGGGGCACTGGGTGAGCTACGTCCTGGCTGACGGGGGAAGCAAACGTTGACGTCGCTCTAGGGGTGATCTTGTATAACGAACAGCCGGGTACGAACATCGTCGTCCCGACTCTGGGTGCAGAGAGCATCGGCAAGACTGTTCCTATCGGAATTATTCCCTTGGAAGTAGGACAGAGCTGGAAGTCCCGGTTGGCAGATGGCGAGGAGGTGACTGTGCACCTGCTGGTCGATTCCATATCCGATACGCGCGAGACGTGGAACATTATTGCCGAGACCAAACAGGGCGACCCCGACAAAGTTATCATGCTCGGTGCACATCTCGACAGCGTGCAGGCGGGAGCAGGCATCAATGACGACGGCAGCGGCACGGCAGCTCTCCTGGAGATCTTGACCGCGGTCCGGCGCTACGATGGATTCCCACATAAGATTCGGTTCGCCTGGTGGGCAGCAGAAGAGAGTGGTCTGGTCGGATCCCTCTACTACACCTCCCACTTGACCGAGGAGGAAGCCGACCGCATCAAGTATTACTTCAACTACGACATGATTGGCTCTCCCCATCCCGACTTTGAAATTGCAAGCGATGGCAACAGCGGAGTCGGGCCGCAGCTTCTGGAGGAATACCTCGTCGAGCAGGGGAAGGAGATTGTCCACGGGTAAGTAGATCCCACTCCAGCTCCACATCTATTTTGCGTACCTGGTACCTCTATGATATGTGCAGGTTCCGCTGACCTTGGGATGCAAGCGGCTTCGGTTCTGGCTCCGATTTTGTGGGCTTCCTCGAGCTTGGCATCCCGAGTACCGCGCTACATACCGGTGCAGGAGCTCCATTCGACGAATGCTACCACCAGGCGTGTGATGACCTCGACAATATCAACTGGGAGGCGCTGACCGTCAATGCCAAAGCGGCCGCTCGGGCGGCTGCCCGGCTGGCCAACTCGCTCGAGGGCGTGCCGCCCCGCAAGAAAACTAGCCTGAATCTTCACACGCGCCGTGGAGTGGTGCAAAACTTCCGAAAGTGGGCTTCATTGGCCGAGGAAGCGAGCCACGGGCACACGTGCTCGCACACGGGAAAGAGGGTCGTAGTGTAAGGCCCCTGCTCGAGGTTGTCCTCCCACAACATGACCCAGGAAATCATCGTGCACATCTTTATAGCCACCAGTATTGCAAGTCAAGTCGCCGAACGTGATAGAAGCCAGAAGCCAGCTCCTATCTCGACTCAATTCGCGACTCCTGTGCTCTTAAGCTTCTCACGAACTGGGTTAACCAGCCCGTATTAACCATCCTGTCTCGTTGGTAATTATTTACGGCCGCATTCGAGTCTCCTTCAACTTCCCATAGATTCAGGATCACAGCGATCCAAGAAGAAGACATCAACCTTTTCAGAAGTGGATAAGCCAGGAAACCTGGAGAAAACACAAGAGAGACAGAGATACCACATTGGCTGGCACCCACCCCCCGATTTCAACCGTATCTTCCAAGTCGTGGCAGGCGCCGCTGCTACGATACAAATACCTTAGGCGAGCGGGATTACGCGTTGAGGCGCCATATTTAGCATGGCTCTTCCCGCGCTTGCTTTCGGATCACGCATGGCATCAATCCGTCTGTTCTTCTCGATGGCTTGCACCGCTGGAGTCTCGGGCGCCAAGCCGCAACAGAATCGTAGCACGCAGTATTCAGGCTAAAGTCTCACGTGGCGAACAGGCCGGGATTAAGGGGTTCGTCAGCGGGGCTAACCGCTGAGAGTGGATTCTGAAGGGCCCGAGTTCCGGGTTCCTGAGGGGTTGGCGTCGTCTAGCCTACCCATTTTGTCCATGGACGGAGGACCCTCCGACGCAGAACCGGGTTGGGTTGTCGCTCCGGGCCACACCCATGACAATACAACTCTCCATCGCAGCAACGGCAGCGGTGTGAGCGCCATGCCAGATCCGACCAGCCTCGAAGATTCCAGGACGGTCAAAGCCGACACTAGAAGCAGGTCGCCCGGGCGACTCAACCCAATCCGGGCCGAGCAACTGGGGCTAATGACCGACAGCGATGCAACCCAGGACCGTGAACCCCATGCTCGAGCTGCAATGAGCCCGCCTGTTCTCCAGGCTCGGAGGACAGACATGGTGAACAGAGACAAGACATAAAGGACCCCAACAACTCCCCCAGTACAAATGGGGTTGCTCACGCCTCTACGCTGCTGGCTCTCCAACACCCCTGCCCCTCAGCCTCCCGCTCGTCAGTGTTGTATCCTCTTCTGGCCGGTATCATGCACTCCAAAGCTTTCTTGGCAGCGCTTCTTGCGCCTGCCGTCTCAGGGCAACTGAACGACCTCGCCGTCAGGGCTGGACTCAAGTACTTTGGTACTGCTCTTAGCGAGAGCGTCATCAACAGTGATACTCGGTATGCTGCCATCCTCAGCGACAAGAGCATGTTCGGCCAGCTCGTCCCCGAGAATGGCATGAAGTGGGATGCTACTGAGCCGTCCCGTGGCCAGTTCAACTACGCCTCGGGCGACATCACGGCCAACACGGCCAAGAAGAATGGCCAGGGCATGCGTTGCCACACCATGGTCTGGTACAGCCAGCTCCCGAGCTGGGTGAGTGCAGCCCCCCTCATCACATCCACCAGTCTGCAGTCATACTCACGAGTATAATAACACCGCAGGTCTCCTCGGGCTCGTGGACCAGGGACTCGCTCACCTCGGTCATCGAGACGCACATGAACAACGTCATGGGCCACTACAAGGGCCAATGCTACGCCTGGGATGTCATCAACGAGGCCATCAATGACGACGGCAACTCCTGGCGCGACAACGTCTTTCTCCGGACCTTTGGGACCGACTACTTCGCCCTGTCCTTCAACCTAGCCAAGAAGGCCGATCCCGATACCAAGCTGTACTACAACGACTACAACCTCGAGTACAACCAGGCCAAGACGGACCGCGCTGTTGAGCTCGTCAAGATGGTCCAGGCCGCCGGCGCGCCCATCGACGGTGTCGGCTTCCAGGGCCACCTCATTGTCGGCTCGACCCCGACGCGCTCGCAGCTGGCCACCGCCCTCCAGCGCTTCACCGCGCTCGGCCTCGAGGTCGCCTACACCGAGCTCGACATCCGCCACTCGAGCCTGCCGGCCTCTTCGTCGGCGCTCGCGACCCAGGGCAACGACTTCGCCAACGTGGTCGGCTCTTGCCTTGACACCGCCGGCTGCGTCGGCGTCACCGTCTGGGGCTTCACCGATGCGCACTCGTGGATCCCGAACACGTTCCCCGGCCAGGGCGACGCCCTGATCTACGACAGCAACTACAACAAGAAGCCCGCGTGGACCTCGATCTCGTCCGTCCTGGCCGCCAAGGCCACCGGCGCCCCGCCCGCCTCGTCCTCCACCACCCTCGTCACCATCACCACCCCTCCGCCGGCATCCACCACCGCCTCCTCCTCCTCCAGTGCCACGCCCACGAGCGTCCCGACGCAGACGAGGTGGGGACAGTGCGGCGGCATCGGATGGACGGGGCCGACCCAGTGCGAGAGCCCATGGACCTGCCAGAAGCTGAACGACTGGTACTGGCAGTGCCTGTAAGGGACGAGGTCCCGCTGAGGGCGAGTCTTCTGGATTGTTGAAGTTGGCAGCATAATTTGGTGAGGTTCCTAGACAGAGACCATCGGGGGCCGATCCAAGAAACACTGGCTGCATCCGACCGGGATTTTCTGACTTCTTCTGCATGTATTGAAGGTTGTGTTGAGAACCAACTGTAAATAAGGGACCAGCAGATCAAAGCTGGAGGTTCAAGCAGAATAAAATCTTCTCCTGACATCTGGAGTGGACAGACATCCAACCCACAAATGCAGGTACAGTGCGATGCTCTCCCTCCTTTTACTAGTGGTATGTGGAGGTCTGACTGTGCTAGTATTGCATAATTAAGAAGCTGCGCGACTTGTGTGGATCGCCTATTGTATGTAACTGACCCTGAGGTGACTTGGAAGGGATAATAACACGCCGTACCTTTGAGCCAGGGACCTATGCCCCTTATAATGTAAGAAATAAATTGCATTCTGCAACCTGCTTCCATGGTTATGACTTGTTTGCTGCCATTTTGCTTTGTCCTTCCTATATGATTTCCTTGCGCTTAACAGGGAAAGCATGATTTAATTAATTAACCTTTGTCCCACGCTAGCAAACCGGAGTTGGGCCATCACTCACTGTAGAATGGAAGTAGTCGCTCAATTGGGAGCAGAACTTATCAACAACAGGTCTGGAAGCAGGTCATTCAGGGGTAAACATTCGCTTGTTACGTTCATTGACATCACCACTTCAATCTGAGAGACGGACACACCAACCTCCAATTCTTGCTCCTGGGGAGGAAACCTAACGGCCGGCCACTCAGAGTGCGTTGATTCCAAATCATGACGCGCAGGAAGCTTCTGACGTGCGATGCCTCTACCAAGCCGCGCCAGGGAACCCCGACCGGTGTCAAGATGCCGACCGACGCTATCACGCGGGTCTCGGACCGCATCAAACACGACCACCGGGAGCTGGAGGAGTACTACGACAACATCAAGGGCGCATCGCGCGACGACAAGGTCAAGTGGCAGAACCAGGTTCGTGTGGGAGCTGGCGCGGCACTCGATCGCCGAGGAACTCGTTGTGTACCCGGCCATGGAGAAGCACGTCCCGGACGCGTGAGGTTGGCCGAGAAGGACCGGTCCGAGCAAGCACCAGCAGGTACTGTCTTGCCTCGATGGATTGTCTTACTTCCTTTCTCGCCTCCTTCCTGCCTTCCCTTGCTTCTTCGCCATTTCTCTTCACCATTTCCAGAACGTGCCGACGAACCCCGTTGTGGACAAACGTAACTGACTGTCCGCGGTAATTCTTCCCTCTTATAGGTGAAGGAAAAGCTGTATGAGTTCCAATCCATGGGCCGCGCCGATCCGACCTTCACCCCGGAAATCGACTCGCTATGGGAGACGCTGTCGCAGCATATCAGGGAGGAGGAAGAGGAAGACCTGCCGGCGCTGGAGAAGGCCATCGACACCGAATCGTCCGAGGCGATGACCCGCAGCTTCGACCGAACCAAGCACTTCGTCCCGACACGCAGTCACCCGGGCGCGCCGGACCGGCCGCCGTTCGAGACGGTCGCGGGACTTCTGGCGGCGCCGATCGACAAACTGCTAGATCTGTTTCGGAAGTTCCCCGAGGGGAAGTAATGGAGGAGGGGGCGTGGTGGTTCTTGGGAGGTTGCCGTAGGATGTGGTGGTGTGCGGCGGGCTTCCCCTTCTTCTTTTTAGGAAACACGACATGAAACTCCAAGAAGACATCGCTTGCATCTGAACCCTCGTCCATTTCAGGCCGCAACAAGCTGACTCTCGTGAACCTTATTGGTTCGGTGGGCGGGTGCAAGCATCTTTGAAAGCCTCACGTGGGCTTCCCTGCTGTCGAGTCACCCCATGACCACATGCCCCGTAATCCAGCCGAGGGCCCAGGCCGAGTGGCGCTTCCACGGCCCCGTCATGGTTCGCGCAATGTCTTGAATGACAGCGGGCGCCCACCCGCGCATGAACCAGTACCCCTGCATCTCTGCGGCGTGAAAGACAACACAGTAGTAGCTCAGTAGTGCGAGAGCCGGCTGGTTCCGCTGTCTCAGCAGCGGGATCAGGTCATCAGACATCTGGATGGGCCAGGCGGCAACCACCCTGTATTCGGGACCGGCGGTCTGGACGAGCGAGTTGCGGATGACCGAGACCAGTCGGTAGGCGTCAGCGTGGATAATAGCTCGGACGCGGGCGTCGGTCTCGGTTTCGGCAATCTCGACGAGGAAGTCGCTGACGGCCAGCACGACGCGGTCCAGGGCCGGGTTGGGCTCGTCGGAGCCGCCGCGCTGGATGAACAGGTCGCTCAGCGGGCCGCTGCGGATCAGGTCCTGGCACGAGTACAGCACAGTGCCGACGCCCTTGACCAGGATCAGCACGTCGACGAGGTCGTCGACGGTGAGGGCGTCAAGGGCGTCGCGGCTGGTGGACGCGGCGGCGAGGGAGCCGATAAAGAGGAGGGAGGACGAGGCGAAGAGGGCGTGGCAGTTGGAGGGCGAGAGCTCCGAGAGGGCGTGGCGCATACGGCGGATGCCGGCGTTCTGGTGCTGCGAGGCGCGCAGCGAGTAGACCTGGCGGCTCTCCGGGTGGAGATGGGCCAGGTGGTACGAGGCCACGGCGAGGATCTGGTGCAGCAGGAAGATGTGCACAAAGGCCTGCTTGGGCACCTCGGTCTGCCACATGCGGCTGGGCTCGGGCCGGGCCGGGTCAAGCAGGAGGGTGCTGTAGGTGGAGGTGGTGAAATGGTGGAGCAGCTCGAGGTCGAAGACCCAGTTGGCCGTGTCCTCCTCGGGCGGGCCGGTGACGAGCTTGGTGAGGTACGGGAAGGGGTCGGGGGTGACAGCAGTCGCGGGGGAGTCGGCCAAAGTGGGTACCGAGCCAGCGGGTGAGGGACCTCCTGCTTCCGAGCCGACTACAAGCGGTTCGATCTTGGGCTGCAGAGTAGGGTTGACGGGTCGTGTCCGGCTCCTCCGGGACGATGCCGGTAGTGGACACGGGGCAGACCCCGTTGCTCCTGCAGCTGTTGGGTTGGCGGCCACCAAAGTCGCAGCCGGGCTTCCGGCGGTTCCGGCGGCAGTCGGCGGGGGCTGCGTGGAAAGGCTACATTCGATGCCATGGCGGACGCAGGCCTTACAGGCCGGCCTCGTCTCGTCGCACTGCGTTTCAAAATGGGGTCAGCTTGTCAGCCTCTCTTGCCCGAGCGCGTTGGAGAGAAACGCAAAGCCAAATGGGGGTCGAAGGTGTGTGTGTGTGTGTGTGCGTGAAATTAACGTAGCTTGTTCCGCATAACATACCTTGACCCTGCGTTGCTTGCACCGCAAACAGCCGGTGCGCGACTTGGTATAGCCCAGTCGCAATCGTGCCATTGCCAGACCGAACAGACGGCTCGAAAGCGAAAGCGAGTTGCTTGGGTTGTTTCGTATTGCACCACTTCAAGCCCTCCGAAAACCTGTTCATGCCAGGAATTGGTGCACAGATCTGTCCAACCAGGATTGAGCAGACGGCCCGAAATGGAGAGATTGCGGGGTTTTGCGGCCCGTCATCAGCTGCCCAGCTGCCAGCTTGAGGGGCTCCATCCAGGGAAACTAGTGGTAACTAGCCGAAGCCCCCACATGTCAGTTCTTGAACCATGACACGCAAGAGGGCAGTCCTATCGGTTGTGCCATAGACACACATGCTGGGTTGTGTTCCATACAGTGCCATGTAGGTAGGAGACCTCTCGGGGTTGTTGACAAGCAGCGGCCGAAGCTGGCATCCTGGCACGGGTACTGGGTCAGGTTAGCCATCTCTCGGGCCTTTTTCACAGTATCGTGGCAGAAGCAATAGCCAATCATGCCCGGTTTGGAACGGCTCGTTGCAGGCGGGACCGATTCTGAAAGCGGGGCAGCAAAAAGCCCATCTCCGTTGAACCTGGCAGAGTGCTGCAATCCAAGTTCGCCCCCTCTCATCGGATGCAACTCCAAGGACGTCAACAGTAAGGAGAGAGACATTGTCATTCACAAACTGACTTGCATTACATGTTTGAGTAGGAAATATATCAAATAGAAACCGGCAGGCACTGGCAACAAAGCTGGAGTATAATTATGCAGATTTGGCGATGGTTCACCTTCCAGGGAAACAAATAATTGAGAAAAGAACAAAAAGAGAGAAGTAGTAATTAGAAGAGGTAGCCAAATTATGAAAGGAACAAACAAGTGAATATGGCGGCCAGGACGCAATGAATACCACGTATGTACAGCACTAGGTCCTATATTTGCTTATCGCAGGCAAGCTGCCGTTAAGCGGCGCGTGGTCAAAGGATGATTGTAGTCAACAGATCACTCTGGGGTAAGGAGCAAAGCTTTCTGTTGGCATTGCTCATCTTCGCATTCTTGTTTCCAAGCATACCTATGCCAGTATATGCGCAATAGACGGGGCGCGTGGGATACCTCATGTTGATTGACACAAAGCTTGTCGTCTGAAAAGTCTTGAATCTGGGATGTTGTTGACCCACAAGAGTTGTCTACCACCTCCCCGGTTTGTCCTGTTACAGCATTCATAGAAGAGGACAACGAGAGACCACTGTCTCTGGAGGCACTAAAACTGAAAAGAACACTCGCAAGCCTATGCATTATGTTTACATCCAAGTATTTGGCTTGTATTTTGTATATACCGTATCACTGTCTGAACGGCTTATATGTTCATTTATGTCAGCTACCTGCCCGGTCGCTTATGAAATTTCTTGAGCCATCCTTCTATGCGCTGCGGTTGCTTCTGCATTTCCGTCACCTGCTTCAAATCAGGGGCTCCGAAATCCTTGCCCGAGCTGCGAGACTGAATGAGTGGATCAGGCAGAAAGTCATAAGACCGACTCTAATTAGAGGTTGATTACAGGTACGCCCAAACAATACAGACGACAGGGTTATAAGGTACAGTACAAACACAAGTAATACAGCATACTACAGAGCCATACAGGTTCCTTTCATTGGAAATAGTATTACATGGCTCCTTCTTTACGAGACAGGTCAGCGTGCTTCATGTTTCTCTTAGAGCACATTGTGCAAGCAACTCCCGCTGACGCCGCCGAAAAGTCAGGTGCCAAATGATGGCGTCGACACCTATTCTCAGCCAAATGGGGACTGAGGCATTACGTAACTAGGTTGGCAACTATTATTCGATGTCCCCCCAAGCACCGGCTACAAATATTCTTTCATTCATATAGTTATAGACTGAGGCTACAGCCAGGAGACAGCGCTCGGGCACCTTTAAACGTGTACACTACGGACGTAAAAGTGCCGTCATGCGAGCTTGAATAAGAGCCGGTTTCGCATCAGAACGTGATTGGCTGGTTATTTGATGCTGCGTGGCCGAGCGGCGATCTCTGGCGGGAGAAATGAGGGGGGGGTTTTGGAGAGCTCTGTTTTCATCGGCACAACTGATCACTTCCGGCTTGAGAATGTTGCACCAGAACTTGTGTAGTGCATGGACGTCCATAGTGTACATTCCGGAGCGCTGTCTCTTGGAGGCCATTGATGTCGTCAACAAGCTTTCTTGGCGCTCAAGGTCAGTGCTAGTTATGACAAGCCATTTCCACTTGTGGTAAGGCCTGCTGTGCCCGTAGGCTAGTGTACGCTGCATACCTCGGTACCTAAATACACTCCCGGCTGTTGTGGATCTTCTGAAACACCTCAGGGCGCCAAGTGGAAGCAGTGCTCCTCCCGTCACCCCCGGATTTCTGTCTTCCGTGTCGAGCCGGTGACCCACCTGACCCGCCTGTGGAAAAGCCCCCTATGTACATAACGAGATGGCGGGAGGTCAAGAGCATCATATATGAATCCAGCGGGACGACATGTTTCTCGCTCCTGTACCTACCGGATACGCCTCCTGGTTCTGTGTCTCAAAGAGCTGTTGTTCGCCTCCCCCGTTGCCACATGACAGAATGCCAGGGTTGCAGGTTGAAGCAATCTTAGACGCCATCGGAGCCCGGCTGTCGCCCATCCTGCCGACCCTCGCTGCTCTCGTTGCGGTCGTGCTGCTGCAGCATGTCCTGAGCCGGGGCCCTCTTGCCAACATCCCCCTCGTGGGCCAAGAACTCGGCGGCGATGAGAAGCGGAGGCAGGCATACCTTTCCAAAGCGGGCGACTTGTACCTTGAGGGTTACAGGAAGGTTGGCTCGACCAAACATCGCTCGCCGGTGTTCTCTCAAGAGAGGCTCGGGCTGACGAGTCTGGTAGTTCAGGGACAGAGTCTTCAGGATCGTGACGTCAAACAGTAAGACCCAGAACCCCCGATCGGAAGGCACCGTGTGAAGTGGCTTGTTGGAAGATGACTGCCTGACTCTCGTCAAGAGTTCACCGTCGTTGTCGTGCCACCCAAGTACCTGGGCGAGCTGAGAAAACTCCCGGACGATGTCGTCGACTTTGACCAGGCCATCGCCCAGACGATGCATGCCAAGTACACCAAGATACCCATCGGCCAGCCATTGATCCCTCACACGATAAAGGCGAGCCTCACGCCGGCCCTGGTCCGGATCAACCCGACGATTGCCAGTGAAGTGCAGCTGTCCATCCGGAAAGAGCTCCCCCCTTGTGACGACTGGACCTCCATCAACATCAACCGGAAACTTCTCCGCATCGTCGCCCTCGTCTCCGGCCGGGTCTTCATTGGCGAGGAGCTCAGCCGGTCCCAGGAGTACCTTGACGCCGCCATCAATTACACCGTCGAGCTGATGGACGCCCGCCGCGCCATCGAGAGGCTACGCGCGTGGCAGCGTCCCTTCCTCGCCAACCGGCTACCCGAGGTGAAGAAACTCGACCAGCGGCTCGCCCAGGCGGACCGGTTCCTGCGCCCCATCGTGGCTGCCCGGCGCCAGCTGCAGGACAGCGAGAAGCCCAATGACATGCTGCAGTGGATCATGGACGGCCAAGATAAGTTCCGGCAATACTCGACCGAGGAGCTCGCGAGGCTGCAGTTAGCTCTCTCTTTTGCGGCAATCCACACAACGTCCCTGACGGCAACGAATGTGTACGTGTCCGCCGTCCTTAGTCACCTACTCCGTCTCGTTTAGATGATGGACGGTTGTTTGTTCCACGGCTAAAAAAAAGCCCCTGGCAGGTTTTACAATCTCGCGGCTTATCCGCACTATATCCCGGAACTGCGTGACGAGATCCGCAGCGTCCTGGCCGAGCACGACGGCGTCTTCACGAGCCCGGCATTGCAAGCCATGAAGAAGGTCGACAGCTTCGTCAAGGAGACCATGCGCCTGTACCCGACCGGCTTCGCCGGGTTTCAGCGCAAGGTCACCAAGACCTTTACCCTCTCCAACGGACAGGTCATCCCGGCCGGCGTGGTGATCCAGGTTCCCGCCGATGCCATCGCCCGCGACCCGGAAGTGTTCCCAAATGCCGACCAGTTCGACCCCTGGCGCTTCTCCCGGCTGCGCGAGGAAGCACGCCGCGCTGGGAAGGCTGAGGAGGCCGCTCATCACCAGTTCGTTTCCGTCAGCCCCGAAGTCCTGACGGTGCGTCTACCGAAGATTGCCCTCGTACAAGTTGTTTTTGTACCATCCCAAAGCTGACGGCTCCCGCAGTTTGGCTATGGGCGACACGCGTGCCCGGGCCGCTTCTTTGCCGCCAACGAGATCAAGATGATCATTGCCAACTTTATCCTCGCCTACGACATGAAACTGCCGGACGGGGTGACCGAGAGGTACCCGAACCTAACGTTCGGCTCGACGGTCAGTCTAATAACATCTCACACGGAATTCAGTAAAGCAGTAAGGTAATACTGACATTACCGAATTATTTTCCAGTGCGTTCCCGACCCTCGTAAGGAGTTGCTGTTCAAGAGGCTGGCATAATACGGGACTTAGTTGGCCGGCAACAAAGGCTGGGCCCAGTCGGTGTGAGAGTCATGCCTTCCAGGCCTTGCAACGGATTTCGGAGCCCAAATCGGAATCGCAGCAAGTCAGTCATTCAGTCCGGCTCAATCAAATGCCGGGCACCATGGCTTCAGCCAAGCCAAGCCGTCCTCGTATTATTATTACTCTACCCCTGATTACTCCACCCCTGAGCTCCCCAGTCACTAGCCGGGATTTCGAAGCCTCAACCTCACCGATGGTGACTAAAATTACCTAGTCATGTCACAGCTTCCTCGGACGAGCTCTGAGTAATCATGCCCTCTCATTTAGTGTACACAGATTAATTACAAGTGTTTGACCTCCCCTTCTACGCCTATTCATGTTCAACTTTGCCTGGAGAGGGTTCTTGCCAGCACATGCAGCGTCGTTCACCGTCCCAGCTGATGGGCCAAAAGATCAGGGGCGCTTGTTCTCTGCAGTAATTAATGGTAAAGCAAGAGTACGGAAGAAATAACTATAGAGTATATAAAGGGTGTGGACGGCCACGTTTTCAACGGCAAGCACGGAGTGTGCAAGGTTTCCAGGTCCGATCGTCGCTTGGTTCTCCCCACACGCCAAGACACACTGTAATTATCCCAAAGGGACCGAGATCTCCCAAGCGCGCATCCCTTTCCCCTCCAGCACCCAAGAGTCACCCCAGCGCGGCGACGCCGTCATGTCATACGTGTACTCTCCTCATACAGAGGAGACCCCGACGCACCCGATGCAACGCAAGTTACACTAGACCCGACGGCTTGGGTAAGGGGCACGATCGGGCAAAGGGTCCATACCCGTCTGGGGAAGAGGAGATGACGACCAGGGGTCAGAAGGCGCGACTCTCTCTGACGATCACTAGCTGCGGCTGGCAAATGCGCCGCAGGTCCGGGGACGATTCCGCTGCAAGTGGAAATTAACTACGGTCGATGAGTCGGCGAATGCCTACTGTGTACTGTAATCCGTAGTGAATCCGGCAGCAGCAGAATAAGAAAAACCTCACACAACCCATATATGTCTAGGTGTTTGGGCGTGGATACTGTGGCGTCTTTGTTTTGATCCCTTGATCCCTTGGATCCAGTTCACCAACATTTATCATCTATCACTATGATCATGCCGCTCCGGTAGCGAGAACCCACTCGGACTGGTGATCATAGTCCAGCGCCCCAGACTCGACAACCTGGATGCTATACTCTCCAGGGGGGCCTTGGTGGGTTGATGCCCAGACTCAGAACCATCCGGCACGACAGCACCGACCCCAGCATGCCTAGAGGTTCCGGGACTGACGCCGATGAAAGCGTCGCAAGCGGTTTGATCGCGTACTGCGTCGTCCTCTTGGTCGTCGTCCTCGTTGTGGTCTCGTTGCGCTTCTACATCCGCTTAAGGCTGCTTCGAAAGGCAGGAAACGATGATATCGCCTTGGGAGTGACAGTGGTGCGAGCTCCTTCTGATCTGCCACCGGGGAAGGTGTGGCCGGAAGTTGGCGCATTCTAACCTATAGTTGCCGGCTCTTAGGCTGCGACCATCGCGGACTGCATCGGGGTCACTTACGGTAAGTTGGCGTCTGGGCGGGCTCTTGGTCAGGATATCCCCCATGTTGACCTCTTCCAGCAACGCGCCTCGGCCTCGGCCGGCACATCGACACGCTGTCCCTGGAGGAGCGGTCGCATTTCCTGAAGGTATTCCTGGCTCATCGTCACAAGGGAAACGGAGGCGTGGCCGGGCTAACAACGTTACGCAGCTCCTGTTCCTCTCATCGATAGGCTATCATGTCGTCGTCATACTCGTCAAGACTACCTTCATTCTCCAGTTCCGACGTGTCTTCCCTCTCCCGGCCTTCCAGCGGCTCTGTGATGTCTTCTTGGTCTTCCTCGGCCTGTGGACGGTCGCCGGGATCGTCGGAGGGACTCTCGTCTGCCTGCCCGTCTCCAAAAACTGGGATCTTCGAGAGCCGATCTGGACATGCGATGAGCGGTACTACTTCTGGATGGCGCAGGGTGTAATACACGTCGTCAGCGACGTCGCTATCCTCGTCATGCCACTCCCGCTATTGAAGACGCTGCCGCTGCCGCCACCTCACAAAGTCGTCCTTGTGGGCGTATTCTGCCTCGGCTTCTTGTTTGTACTTCCCGCCCTCCCAAGGACAGCATTTGTGAATTGCTGTATCTGACGCTGGGATATTGCTTTTTTACAGGACATGCGTCATATCGGCCCTTCGGCTGACTACCCTTCACGCGTCTCTTCAAGAGCGGGATGTCACTTGGACATCAGTGAAGACCGTATTCTGGTCAGTCGGCGAGGTGGCATGCTCGATCGTATGCCTCTGTATACCCACTCTCCGTCCGCTCATGGGGAGCTGCTGCTGCTCTCGCCGCCTGGGCGACACAATTGTCGTGGAGCGCGGGACAAGGAGGTTCGGATTCTACGCGGTCAGCTTGCCTGGCTCAGTTGATCCTCCCGCGACTTCCCCACCGCCGCGGACAAAATCCCAGAACCGCATAACTGGAAACAGCAGGGATCCGTGATATAAACCTGGTGGTACATGCAAGGGCGCAGCCTCCCCTCTTGTGGCCTTTGGCACTGCTGAATCCGCCGTGTGGAATCATCGCGACTGCCACCCCATTCTCTGAGCGCTCTCCCGGGAAGGCTTCCGAGAAGCCGTGCCTTCGGTGGCGAAACAGACAGCGCAATCACCACTGCTGGTTCTGGGTCGGGTTCCGGCAACCGCACCAGCCCGCCAAAGCAGCACAAGCTCCAACACAGTATTCCTGCAGCCAGGAGCTCGAAGAAAAAAACACGCGCAACAAAACCCAAACAAATCTTCCACCGGTGGAAGCATCAAAAGCGCCGGGCTCGATACAATGGGGACAGCGATTCTGGTCACGAGGACAGCATCGAAATGACCTGACCATCGCGTTCAACCACAGCCCCCCTGCCAAGAGATTACAACGATGGACTGCTTCGAGTGCTGAACAAATAGCGGCCATGCTTGAAGGGCAGCGTACAGAAACGGACTCGGTGTACGTCATCAAGAAACTGGGAAACTTCTTTTATTAGCGACAACGCGCGTCCGCAGCAAGGATCTCAGCAAGGAACCCACCTGGTCTGTGCGCCGCTACACTTTGGTGGATCCACTTTCCACCACTGAGCAACTACAACTAATGAACCGAGCTTCTGCTGCTGATCACCTCACGGTCCCATCTGCTCAGAGGGACGACGTGTTCTGCTAACACCTACTATCACTTCCAGCATGGCTCCCAACCTTGTGCCTCCAGAACGCGAGATGAGCCGCGGTCTCGGCCACGGGCAACGTCGACACTCCCTACCGACAACGGGTGTGGAATGAGCCCAACAATGGCGTACTCGTTCATCTGCTGGTCAACCACGATGCTTGCGGCGTGCATGTTCGGCAGGCACGCGAACGAACACCCTCGACGGCATCGACCTGCACCCCAACAGCCACTATAATGCGTACGTGATTGTGGGGAAAAGTTTGAGAATCTGTTGCTGGGCTTTTGTCGAGGCCGACGGCATTGGAAGAAACAACGGGGGGCACGCGCGTGTGGTCTTCGTAGAGCGCTGGGGTTCTCCCTCTAGGCCAAGGCCAACCTGGCCGCTGTGTGCATAGGTGAGTTCTGTCCAAAAGGTTGACGCCGGTCTGCCTGCCTCCTTATCCTTCTCTCCATTCCCAGACCGCTGACTGAAACAACCACACGCAGAAAAGGATGAACCCAGATCCCTCGGCGAACCGAAGCCCCCCGTCGGCGGTGTCTTCTCCCCACACTTCCGGATTCGAACGCATCAGCTGGCTGAAAGTTGAACTACACGTCAAGAACCCGGGGCCGGCCGGTCATGCCCCCCGTACGGCGACGTGGCAGAAGATTTGCGCTCGAATGGCGGGCTGGAAGGACGTGCCTGAGAGACGGGTCTCGCTCCAGGTAGCGAATGATTCCATAATATCGTACAGCAATATCGAGTATATCGTCACATCCGCCGCGCGCTACCCACAACATCAATCACTATCTTGGGCACGACGCTCTATGCGCATGTGGCGCAGGACCTGCCTATCCAGACGCCCAGAGATCCTTCAAACACGCCCACGTCCTTCCTGTGGTATGCGAAGAAGTATGGAAAGGCAGGACGGGCCGACACAAACGCCATCCCTTTGGCGCGAGACCACTACGACATCACGTCCTGGAAGTCTGCCCTGCGCCAGACGGCGACCTACACAGGCCGGCATCCGCTTGGCAGGAGGAATTGGAGATTCTCAAAAGCTGAGCATTGCTTATGAAGGTCGAGTAGATGCCCCTTGCTGCCAAGCGATCGTGTCGATCTTTTCTTGTTGTTTTTTTCGCATGCTATTCTTCGGATCCTGCCCCAGGGCGGTCCCTCGAAGCCCAATACACCAAGATCTTCAGTATTGAGCTCATTGTTTCTTTCCGGTATTCGCTTCCTTCGGGGGGCCGTCCGTGTTAAATGATGATGATGTTGTCATGTGCTGTTTTAGTCGTCGAAGTGAGTCTGCACATGGTATGTGAGAGCTGCCGCATCGCCTCTGAAGTCGCCGCATACAGGGCATATCGACTCGTCTTGCCCGGAACGCAAGTGCGCATTAGCAGGTTGCATGGGAGCTTCGAGCGAGCTCTCGTCGTTTGCGTCGTCAATTGTGCTGTTGCCTGCCTTCGACCCCCTGTTGCCGCGTCGTTTGGAAGGCTTGATGTAAGCATCGAGACCGACCGGCTGTGTGGACGGCGGCGGTGGCTCTTGTCTCATATCCGTGTAGTGTCGTCGTCCTCCCCGGCGGCCCTGCGGAAAGCCCGCCGGCGCCGGACCGAAAATCATCTCTGGTTCGCCGCCAAGCTGATCTAGCGGCCCGGCTAACGCGGCGTCCCCCGCCATGCTCTGAACCCGGCCAACCCTGCCATCCGCCAAGCGCACCTTGATGCCTCGCGGATGGTTTCCCCTGGTCAGAAGCTGGGCGACCGCGCCTTGAACTGTGCGACCTGTGCGCTGGTCGGCTTTGAGAACAATGTTCACGAGCGCCCCCGGCACAACCTCTCTGGTCGTGGGGACTGGCATTCTCGTGATTTGTTCCTGGGTGACGGATAGTGGATATTTACCGGAGTACGGAGTAGTCCCGTACTTGCAATGCGCGCGGTTTGGCGTTGAACGGAGTTTCTCTCCGGCACTCTCAATGTCAGGCTAGCGCCTTGGCGAGGCAAGTTTGGGCCCACAGCTCCTCTTCAGGGCGACCATTATCCGCAATGCCCCACTATCACGGTAGTCGCAATCTGTACAATAGAATCTGTTGAGAGTGGATATCAGAAGTGTTGGCGGCAGCCCGAGAAACCAATAATTTATTTGCTGCAAGAGAGGATTGATATGAGCACCGGAGTTGGGATATTCGAGGAGCGCGAGTCGGAATGGAATAATGCGGGTTAGGGTTCAAAGTGCCCTCATACAAAACCGCTGTGATTGGGTGCAAGGGACAGCTAAGTTCAACATCGAGCGCCCCACCTCGGCCTCTAGGGAAAGCCGAGTGTCCCGGTTCAATTCGCGTTTCGTACGAGGAATGGCGACAGATGAAACATCACCCCTTCTGCCAAACGTTGAATCAGAAGAACCCGCGCGCAATCAGAACACGATGAGCGGCACTCTCTTCTGGAGGACGGGCGCTGTGTTTGGCGCCGCGGCCGTTGGGCTCGGCGCGTTCGGCGCCCACGGCCTTAAGAAGCGCATCTCAGATCCGAACAAGCTGGCCAACTGGTCGACCGCGGCACAGTACCAAGTAGGCCCAGACGCTCGCTGCTGAATCGTGTAGCGGAAAAGGCACCACTGACTCGATCATGCAGCTCATCCATTCCGTCGCCCTTCTCGTGGCCAGCAACAACCCCGTCGCCGGCACCCTCTTCACGGCCGGCATGACCATGTTTAGTGGCAGCCTGTATGCTCTAACGCTTGATACCGAGCGCTTCCGCTTCCTGGGTCCCGTCACGCCTCTCGGAGGGCTGTGTCTGATGGCTGGCTGGTTGGCCCTCGCATTTGGGAAGCGGGGTGCGGGCTTGAGGTGGCCACGCACTTAACTGGAGACCACCTTGTGTGTAGGAAGTGTATTTGAGACAAGTTATTTGTAAGATAAATGTGAGGGTACCCATTGGGATGCTGCCGGGGAAGATGTAAGATACTCAAGGATGCAATCTAGAAGCACACACCGCTCCTTTCTCAACCAACACCATATTTTACCGACATAACATTTACCCAGCGCACTGCACTGATTATGTAATTACCAACAGTCGCAATTACCGCGATAGTGCTGCGGTCTTCTCTCTGTGTCTGTCAAGCATCATTGAACCACAGGATCCTCCACATGACATGCCTAGAGCAGCACAGGATAACAGGGATTGCTTCAATATTGTCCGGGAACAAGCAAGTTTATCGGGAAGAATCTTAATATTTTACCTCCTTCCGGTTAAGACCCACCAGATCTACAGTTAGTCTCGCGGACTTCAATCCCTAGTTACTGTGTATTTTCGTATCGTACAAGTGCTCGGACACACGAGAGTTGCACTTGTCAGAAGATTACAATGAATGCGGAGATGGGAGCCGAAGCTGGAAATCCCGGGAACGCCGAAGGACCAATAAATCACAGACATATCAGACATTTGATAAAGAAAATATGTAGTGTAAAACAATAGAGTAACTGAAACGGAGATCATGCGTAGCGAACAGACAAGCTTCAGGTCACAAGTAGACCGGTCAACACTGTTAACAGTTTCTGAACGTGCGCTCTAAGTCTCCCCGTTCACCCCCCCCCTCCTTCCCCCAATCATCAAAACGCGCAGTGTATGTTTAAAGATCACATCGACCAGAACTCCTTTCGCTCTTTGAACTGAATTGAGTATCTTTTTCTTGGATTGGCCTAGCTCCATTTTCGAAGCTGACCTCCTCCCACTTCGCGGGTTCCCGCAAATCACAGAGGCAACTCTGCTAAATGTGCGCTTGTTCGGGTTGCGCAACAGTTCGCGTGAGAACAAAGCGACGAACCCCTGTACACAAAGTGAGTTTGGACATTGCACCAACCCCGTCTTAAATATAATTAGACCGTTGTCACACTGCATCGCAGCTTCCACTCCGTTGGAGCTGTTACTGCTCGCAGGGCAGGCCATTCTGAGTCTCCGGCAGCCGAAAAAGGAGATGTTAGCGAAAGTTGGGCCAGTGTGGCTCATCCAGGATGCAGGGGTCCAAGCACCGGACTCGAGTCCGAGCAAAGCCTGTAATTACTCAACCCTTGCATTTTTGAAAGACTAATTACTATGCATGCGATCCTCGTTGCATCTCCGAAAAGAAAGGGAAAAAAAAGACTTCAAAATATCTCTGAAATATCTCTGTAATCGAAGCATGACCTATGACTTGGCCTTGTTGGACCAAGGAGTGAGGAGAGCATCGCCACAGCTGCTCTGCACCTCTCCGGTAAAAAGAAGGAGGAATGAAAACAAAAAAAAAGGTGGTTATACTCGCTCGAAGCATCTGGCCGTTGTCGCTGCCTGTTGACAGTGGTAGCTGGGCTTAGTCTTCACTAACGGTATGTCTCAGGAGGTTAAAGCCAGCTAGGTGTAGCATAGTTGTTGAGATTATTGAGGGAAGTAACCATCAATTGTCGGTATTAACTCTTCGCAGGCTCATGAGGAGTGGGGAATCGGGCATCCTTATCTGTAATTATTCCCGCCCCTTGAGTTGCTGATCGTCAAGATGGCTATATGACTTCAGCCCCTTCTGGAAGCTGAATCTGTCCCATTAGCCTAGGATTTGAATCTAGCATCGGAGTGCTAACTAAGCGCAGGTTACCTAGGGACACAATCTGGGGCTGAGGGGGCTGTACACATGTATACGAGCGAGCCACGTAACAAGCCGGTGTGAAACTGTGGGGAACGGAGCATGGACAAGTCAATGTCTATGTCGATCAAATGGAGTACTTTCGTCCTACGAGTTCTAACTGTAAATATTGCCATGTGATTGGCAGGGAAACGAAGTACGAAGGATTCAACCTGCTGGAAGGAATGCGCTGAAGTAGGCTGTACCGATCAGAATGGCTGAGATCCCCAATCAATCCAGAGAACCTTGCATTGGAGAGGAGCGCGCCTTCGTATCTTGTTGGCTGCGTACCTAGGTAGATTGTCTATTGACCATAAACGAGGGCTTCAACGTGGCTGTATTCGGTTACGCTGACTGTTCAGTTCTTGATCCCTAGAAAGCAAACAAGGGCTGACCTCAGACTCGATGTCGACAGAAACACGAAGTGACGTCCAATGGTCAAGCCCCGTGCACCACACTGGGCTCATGGCTCATTTGTACGAGGATGTAGGACGTGTCCACGTCCTTCCGAATCCTGCAAACAATGGGAGTAGGGCTGCTTTGCCTCATACTCCGCCTTAACCTAATACGTCTTTCGGCGTCATGATGTTCAACAACGCTAAGTGTCTGAGCATAAATAGGTCTCCTCTCCTCAGCCTAGACTGTGTTTCTTGCACCATCTACACCAAGCTCTCATCAGTCAATCGAACAGACACTCATATCAGTTAAACGACCACCCTAGGACTCTCAAGCCCTTCTTCTACCAAGATGCAGTTCTCAACCAAACTCGTCCTCTTCCTTACCGCTGCTGCCGCTGGCGTCTTTGCGGGCCCGGCCGTTGACCCGGGTGCCGTCACCTCCAGCCAAACTGTCCAGGATGGCGATATCCTCTACGTCGGCCTTGACGAGGTAAGCTCACGCAGCGCAGAACTCCCAGCTACACTTGTCTGCCGCGCTGACACCCCTTTCTTTCTTCATACAGTCTGCCCTCGAGCGCCGTTCCAACGGCGTCGAGAAGCGGTGCACTGGCGCTTATTTGCCCCCCCACGCAGATTGCACCCCGGGCCAGTGCCAGTGCCTTGGCAACAACGGTTGCTGGTCTTGCAACGGTGGCCGCACGCAGTGCCAGCCCGGCCCCGGCTCGGGCGTGTGCTGGACCGAGTGAGGATGGGTGACGGTGGTGGAAAGAAGAAGAACGCTGAGGGGCATCATCATACGTGGCATCTTCTGTTTTGTTGCTAGGGGATGAAGGAGTTGGAACTTTTCTTGTTTTCATTGCTGTGCGCTCATTACATCCGTCATAATAGTCACTCAGGACGCCGAGCTGGTACATGTCATACAACATAAATATAAACATCATTGGGCCCAGTCAGCTGATAACTCAATACTAGAGTAAGGCGTGACCTGGAGGGCTCTCTCTCTCTCTTAGCCTCAACAGGTAGCTCTCGAGGTGCACCTTGGAGACGTAACGATGAGTCTGAGGGTTGATCTGTGTTTCGTAATGGCTATCGACACAAATCATCCTTTGGGATTGATTGCCTGAAGAGTACAATACGGGCTATCGCCTGTAGCACACCTGTGCATTTCTGCGTCAGATTCTTCTCTAGATTACCAAGCAAGTGCAAGAGCAAAAGCTCGCCTTTACTTAGTACCTTTCCTTGACTTCTATTACGCTATATAGTCAGTTTAAGAGCCATCGGCAGGCTCCCAAAGGTACCAAGGCTAGGTAGCATGGCCAATGCTGAAAAGTCCCTCGCCAACCACTAGCCGGTTTGCAAAGGGATGATGTTTCCATAGCTCATTCTTCTCTTTGCAGGTTATGTTGAAGTGATATGGGCCCTGGAGGGTAGCTGGTGTTATTAATGGTGCAAGAAGAAGACATCTCTCAGAGACAAAAAGGAGGAAGTTGGGGGAGGGGGTGGTGGGACTGGGCAATAAACAGTTAAGGCACCTTACGTACCTGCTTATCCACTGGACTTATCTATCAGGCAAAGAGGCTGTTGATGGATGGTCAACTTGGCGTGATTCCGACACGGTGAAGGATGTGCACCTTTTCAGCTACCAAAGGTGATTTAGTATTCAGGATGGCATCTTGACCACTTGGGTAGATATTAGGCCTGACTTGGTAGGTACCTAGATGCAGGGCGAGCTACCCACGTTGGACTTCCCGCCATCTGGCTTACCTCTGTGTGGGATGCGGAAAGCGAACTATCTTCGTATATCTGCTACGGTGGTGGTGCAAGGAAGCGAAGGCTGATCGAGGCCACCCTGCAGGAAGATGTGGGTGGCTGCAACCTTGAAGACAATAGTAGACTCCACAACAGATGGTGGCAACCTTGCTCTGCCACTTTGACCCCAACTCATCATTTTCCGTCCAAGGACCCCATATTCCTCTTAACATTATATACCCGTGTTCAAGGCCCATCCAGCAATCCATCGTTTTGTGACTCGAACAGGACGACGGCTCAGATTCATCTTCCAAAAGCCCTCGCAAACGCGACGTGTAATTAGGCCATTATGACCAGCTTGCAGTGGTTTCTGCATCATGAGCACATATTACGGCTCAAAGCTTGTGGCCCAAAAGAAAGGCGATTGGGCTTGAAACTTAAGGGCGTCCGTAGTAGTCAGAGTACCTGTCTCTACCTACCTTGAGTACCTTCCTATTTCACTGTGGGACAGTGAGTTCCAAATAGCCTGTTGATCGCTGGTCTCGGATTTTCCGGACCGTCCGCGTCATCGGCTTGTTTCCCCAGGGCAACTTTGTTGAGACGCGGATCCCGCGGGAAAAGCCTGGCTTTTTGTTTATTGATCGAATTTTCGACGACTTTCAGGGGTCGTGTTTCGAAAGTTCCACTTCACCACCAAGAACACGACAGCGCACTGAGCCCAACGCACGGTAGGAATTGTGGTCAGAAAGCCGAATTCCGAAGAGAGGTGGCTCAAACGAGTCACGATCGAACATGTAGCCCAACTACGGCCGTTCCAAACCCTGGCTGCGGGGTCACACGTCTTCCGGAGTCAGCTCGGAAATGGCACGGGTATGGGTCCCGTTCTTTTAGCCCCAGATATAACAAACAAGCTCGACCCCCCCCAAAAACGAATGCAACTTCACATGGAGGTCGCCTGCTTGCAGTTCCGTAGCTCCTCTAACACAACATCGACTCTCAAGCAACGCCAAGGAAAGCTCTTGATGTTCGACCCGCTGAGTCGTTGCTTGGCGCATTGCTAAGCTTTCGCTACGCGGAGCGGGCCGCGGAATGTGCCGGTCCGATCGGACCGGACTGGACCGCCGATACAACGAAGTTACCCCACACCGTAAAGAACAAGTTGGGAATCCGAGTGGAGTCCGCGCTCTCCGGAAAAAGCGGCAGTCGGGCATCGCGCGCCTCGTCGAGCGAATGATGCGGGGCTGACGTCGGCAATGGACCCCTTGACTCGTGGCAGCCACGGTCGCCGTCAAGCAACTGCCTCGACGATCCCGTGCGCCGGCCCTAACTCTCGCGACGCGAGGTGCTCGAGGCACACACTAGCGTAAGCTCCGAAACGCCGATGCAATGTAATGACGCATCCAGCTGCTGGAGATCGAGAAAAAAAAAAAAAAAAGGATGGACGGACGAGTAGGAGTGGTCACAAGCATGGAACAAAAGTATGGTGTCCGGTAGTCTGCTGACAACTTACCCCTAAATATGGGCTATAAAATGTAGAAGAACACTCGACTAGGTTGCTGGCAATAGATGGACCGGCCGGAGCTTCCTTCACGTCAACAAATCCCCGTCCCTTTCCGCGGTTTCTCCGATCTCAACATGACAGCAATGAGGCAAAGAACAGACTACGGAAAGAGGCTGCTCGTCAACATCGTCGACGAGCGTGCGGAAACGGAGCCCAATCGAGAGTGGGTGTCCATCCCGACCTCCTCCAACCCCAAAGACGGCTGGAAGAAGATCACGTACCGACAAGCCGCCAATGCCGTCAACCGGGTCGCCCACAAACTGGTGAGCTCAACAGGCCGGCCGAAGGAGGGCGAGTTCCCGACCGTCGCCTACATCGGCCCCAACGATGTGCGATACGTCGTCTTTGCCCTGGGAGCCATCAAGGCGGGGTACCAGGCGCTCTTCATCTCGCCGCGCAACTCGCAGGAGGGCCAGCTCAACCTCTTCGAGCTGACCAACTGCCGCACCATATGGTTTGACGCCATGTACAAGGACGCGGTCCAGTCGTGGGTGCAAGAGCGGGACATGCACGCCATCATGACCTTCCCAGTCGCCGCCTGGTTCCCCGACGAGGACGTCGAGCCGTATCCGTACGACAAGACGTTTGAACAAGCCGAGTGGGACCCGCTCATGGTTCTGCACACGAGCGGCAGCACCGGCTTCCCCAAGCCGGTCGTGGTGAGGCAGGGCATGTTGGCGATCGGGGATGGCTACCACAACCTGGGCGAGTGGAAAGGGAGGAAGATCTGGCTGGACGAGATGTCGCGGCGGTCCAAGAGGATGCTGTGCCCAAGTGAGTACCCGACTAATTATTAGTGTCCCGGTTCGTTCCCGGCGGCGCAGTGGCCCAATCTACAAAGTATTAGGTGCACTGACGGGAATGTCTGCAGTGCCCCTCTTTCACGCGGCCGCCATGTACGTCACTCTCCTCCTAGTTCAGTACTGGGATCTCCCCGTGGCTCTGGGCATCGGCGACCGACCCCTGTCCGCAGATATGGCTCTGGAGTGCTTGAAATATGCGGAAGTGGACTCGGTCATCCTGCCGCCCGCAATCCTGGAGGAACTAGGCCAGACGCAAGAAGCGATCGATGCCCTAAAAGCGCTGTCGTTCGTCGCCTTTGGGGGTGGTAAGGACATGAACCCGGTCCCGTGGCGGATGGCGGACGCATAGAGTTGTTGACGTTCGAATATTAATCAGGGAACTTGTCGGACGAGGCGGGAGACAAGCTCGCCAAGGCCGGTGTTAAGCTCTTCAACGCCATCTCGACAACCGAGTACGTTGCCCACGCACACCCGCTCTCTCTGCAGCTCTAATTAGACTGACCGAGGCAGGTTTGCTCCCTATCCACTCTATTGGCAGACAAATCCGGAGCTCTGGCGATATTTCATCTTCAACTCGGAGCTCTTCGGCTGTGAATGGAGGCCGGCGACGGACGAGAACACGTACGAGCAGGTCATCGTACGAAAGGACAAGCACCCGGGATGTCAAGGGATCTTCTACACCTTCCCCGAGGCCTGGGAATACAGCACCAAGGACTTGTTCAGCCCACACCCAACACTTCCCGATCATTGGAAGTATTGTGGGCGATCGGACAACATCATCGTCTTCTCCAATGGCGAGAAGCTCAACCCAGCATCCATTGAAACGATTCTGATGGGCCATCCTCGGGTCAAGGGGGCACTCGTGGTTGGCAGCAACCGGTTCCAGCCGGCTCTCATCCTCGAGCCCGTGGAGCACCCGCGTACGGAGCAGGGCGTCAGGGAGTTCATCGACAGCGTGTGGCCGACGGTTGTCAAGGCCAACAAAGAGACTGTAGCCCACGGTCAGATCGGGCGGCAGTTCATCGCCATCTCTAATCCCGACAAGCCGTTCCTGCGAGCGGGCAAGGGCACGATCCAGCGGGCAGGTACCATACGCATTTACGAGGACGAGATCGATCAGATATACGAACAAGCCGACGGGGTCGCGTCCTCGGAGGCCCCGGTGCTGAACCTCGAGTCGACCGAGTCGCTAACCCGGTCCATCGAGATCCTCTTCGAGAAGTGGCTGCAGGCGCCGAAGCTCGAGCCGGATACGGACTTCTTCACGGTCGGAATCGACTCGATGCAGGTCATCAATGCTTCACGGCTGCTCAGGGCAGGGTTGGAAGCCGGCGGCGTCCGGGTAGACTCCGCTTCCCTGGCCACGCGCGTCATTTATGGACACCCGACGGCACGACGGCTGGCCGAGTATCTCTTCTCGGTGGTGAACCAAAAGGGCCAGGATGCCACCTCTGGCGAGCCGCAGCACGAAGATCATGCCATGGAGGCCATCCTGGAGAAATACACGCGGGATATGCCCCGAGCCCCGACCGCCGGCAAGCCCGCCCCGGCCGACGAGGGCCAGGTAATTATCATTACGGGAACAACGGGCACGCTCGGGTCGTACACGCTCGACATCGCCTCGCGCTGCCCCCGAGTCAGGAAAGTCATCTGCCTCAACCGGTCGGACGACGCCGAAGCGCGACAGAGGCGGTCGAATGCGGAACGCGGTTTGCACATCGACTTCTCCAAGGCCGAGTTCCTGCGCGCCGACATGTCCAAGCACGACCTTGGGCTCGGGAGGGAGGCGTACGAGAGACTGCTGCACGAAGTCGACCGGGTCATCCACAACCAATGGCCGGTCAACTTCAACATGCCCGTCGAGTCCTTCGAGCCGCACATCCGGGGAGTGCGCAACCTCGTCGACTTCAGTTGCAAAGCGACGAAGCGGGTTCCCATCGTGTTTATCTCGTCTATCGCAACCGTCAACGGGTGGAGGAAGTCAGAGGCCGTGCCGGAACGATCGCTGAAGGAGCCGGAAATCGCCGTCGGCGGGTACGGGCGGTCCAAACTCGTGAGCAGCCTCATCCTGGAGAAGGCAACCGAGGTCTCGGGCGTTCCCACCGAGATCATGCGTATCGGGCAGATTGCCGGCCCGAGCAGCGAGAAGGGCCTCTGGAACCGGCAGGAGTGGCTCCCCAGCATCATCGCCAGCTCTCTGTATCTCGGAGTCCTACCTGACTCCCTCGGACACATGTCCACGATCGACTGGACGCCCATCGAAGGGATCGCAAACCTCGTGCTCGAAGCGTCCGGGGTGACCTCTCAGGTTCCTCTCGAGGACATCAACGGCTACTTCCACGGTGTCAACCCGGTCACGACGCAGTGGAGACCGCTCGCCGAGGCGGTAAAGGAGTTTTACGGCGGGCGCATCCAAAAGCTAGTCCCCCTGGACGAGTGGGTCGAGGCCCTGGAACAGAGCCAGGCCAAGGCCGAAGACATCAGCAAGAACCCCGGCGTCAAGCTGCTGGACACATATAAGGCTTGGGTGGCGGCGGCAAGGGAGGGGCAGAACTACGTCGCCATGGACACGTCGCGGACGACGAGCCGCAGCAGGACAATGCGCGAGATGCGCGCCATCACGCCCGAGCTGATGAAGAACTGGTGCCGCCAGTGGGCGTTTTAAAGCCCAGCTGAAACACATGGAGCCTGATTACCCTCATTATAGTTCATATCTGTTGTCTTGGCCTGAACATAGAACCAACCTATACAATTGTCTGATATTACACTTGAGGAGTAATTAGGATAGGGTACCCGGATCTCATTTGTCCACACACGTGCTTTCACACCTTATTTATGTGCAGTTTCGATGAGCTCGACGGGCTCCGCCAGCTCCTTCGGTTCGGTCGACCCAACTCCCCTGTTACGCACCTCCTTGAGGGCGGCCTCCGAGATGTTAGTTTTGGTCGTCTTGAACTTCCATGCGGGAACCCTTCTCTCAAAGAGCTCGTCAATCTCCTCGAGGGTGCGCCCCTTCAGCTCGGGAAGAAAGAGGAAGAAGAAGATACCGCACGCAAGGTTTGATCCGGCCCAGATGTAACCGTACCGTGCCCCCTATTGCCTTGCTCTCAGTACTCTTCTTTCCAAAGTAACGGGCATACGAACGTCGCAAAGGGAGGAAGAAGAAGGTTGAGCGACCTACCCAGTTCAGATTCTCGGGGTTGATAAAGTAAGGGGAGCAGAACCCAGTCAGCCACGCAAGGAAGTACCCGAGGCTGATGGCAGATCCCACCGTCCAGGTCCTCAGCCTCGTGCTCACCACCTCGGTCGCAACAGGGTAGCTCGCAGCTCCGACGAAAGCGTTGTACGAAAACATGTACAGCGAGGTGAAGGCGATGAGGCAGTTCCGCGCGACGAGGGTGCCCGCCGAGGTTGTAGCCGTGACGGCGACGATCAGCATACACAGACCTTGCGTCAAAGAACCGATCATCATGATGCTCCTCCGTCCAACGACATGCCGCATCAGGTAGATGCCCACGTTCACGCCGATGAAGCCGAGGCAGGTCTGCATGACAGAATACTTGAAGGCCTCGTCAACGCCGAGACCAGCGACGACCAGGAAGTAGGTGGTGTAGCTGATGAGGAACCACGCGCCACTAATTAATTTTTACCCAAGTCAGAAAAGAGTCCGGATCCGAGAGTCTTGCAAGGGGTCACCATTATTCTTACCTTTCAGTTTGAGCTATTAATATCAATAGTCAGCTCATGTCCTGATTACTACCCTATATTAATTAATTAATTAACACCTGCGCAGGGGACTTACTCGCAATGACCCCGAAACATAGCAATGTCCGACGCAAGTTGCTCCCTGGGTTTATTCACATCCGAAATGTCAGCCCGGTGACGGTCAACACACAGAGAGCCCGCCTGGGAACACTGTTATTACCCCTGAACATGTCGAGCGGTCCGACGGAGCTGGCGAGCTTTCTCTCCTCCTCGATCCCCTTCACCATCTCGACCCACTCCAGCTCGAACTGCTCCTCGTCAAGCGAGTCGCTCCGCAGCACCTCCAGCGCCTTCCGCCCCTCGTCCAGCCGCCCCTTGTTCACCAGGTAGCGAGGCGACTCGGGCACGAAGAAGAGCCCGGCGCTCAGCACGGCGGGGACGATGAACTGGATGCCCAGGGGGATCTGGTAGGACGACTTGTCGAGGAACCTGGACGTCGCGTTGGTCACCGCGGCGCCGACGATGCTGCCGATGTTGACCCACTCGGAGAACAGGGCGACCAGGACGGCGCGGAGGTGGGCGGGCGCCGCCTCGGCGCAGTAGATGTTGGAAAAGGTGACGAGAAAGCCGTTTCCGACGCCGAGGACCAGGCGGCCCAGGTAGACGACGCCCCAGCTGGTGGTGCCGATCTGGATGGCGGCCCCCAGGGCGGTCAGGAGGCAGGCGAGCCAGAGGGCGGGCTTGCGGCCGAAGAAGTGGGCGAAGGCGCCGGCGAATATGGACGAGAGGAAGGCGCCGAGGGTGAGGAGCGAGCCGATCAGTTGTTGAAAGGTTCCCTGAGAATGTGAATGGTTTGATTAGCATGGTGGTGCTCGTGTGTATTATTAATTATTATTTGGGGTTGGAGGGTGTGAGCAGCTCGGAGAAATGAGAGAAACGTGTGAAAACCGGCACCCTGAGCAGGTACATACGTCGATCCCGTAACCTCCCGTGAGGTTAGGATTGGGATAGCCAAAGACTCGCAGGAAGCCGGGCATGGCTTGCAGACTGGCGAGGCAGGCAGAGTCGAGGCCATACTGCATGTTGGCCACGGCCACAATGCCGCATATTAGCAGGCATTTTCGGTTCGCCCAAAGGGAGGTCTCCGGGCGGCGCAGTCCTTCTAGCCCGGCAGTCATTGTCCTGCTGTCGGACTCGGTCGAGATCAATCCGGGGGAACAGGCCTTAATTAGTCGGGAATGGGACGTCTGAGCAAGTCTGAAAAAAGCTAATTAATAACACAACTGTAACCCGAGGACGGAGAAAACCCAGGATACAGCAACTAATACTGCAGAACATGCAGTCGATGGGGTCACATCGCAGCTCCCGTTCTGGAGGCGGGATCGACTGCTGTTAATATATTTACCGTTATTTTGGGGATCCTGGAGGCTTGATCATTACATCGACGCTGGTCACCATGAGGGGAAGTCTCCGGGTATGATTCCCCGCAGGATTCCTTTTGGGGTTTATCCTATTCTGTAATTATAATCCATGCCGACTCTGGCATGGATGTCAGTAGGAATTGACTTCAAGCACTTTCCCGCGCTCGGCAGTTGAAATACAACCGAACTTTTGCATACAAAGAACCAGGTCAAAGAGGTGTCAGCTAGTCTAATTATCCTACCAGATCCTACCCCCTCCTTACTAGTACCTATATTTACTAGCTAATTACCTGAATAGATTAACGACTTTCAACTCATCAGTCACTAGGTTAGGTAGGTTTCCGTTGTGTGCCGCATCAGGGCCATCACACAAAATTTTTCTTGATCGATCTTGAGGCTTCCGGCTGGGACTTTTTTTTTTTTTAAAAAAAATCCAGAGTCAACTATTACTCTAAACAGTTGAAGCAACCGTGTTCATCGCTATTTAAAACCCTCCTTTATCGGAACCCCTCTCTCCGTCAACTGTTCCCAAAAGGAATGACCCAAGTCCATCAAGTAGAACACGAATAGAGCAAGACCCTTGCGAAAACATCCAGCTAGACATCCAACCTGTTGTTTCCCTAATCTTTATACCCCTCCCTGACCCTCAAGCGCTGCTGAATGCAAAATTTTGATGGCTCAGGCATTGCCAGCGTCCGCGTTATCAGCGTTAGCCGCGTTTGCTTGATCGGTTTGCTGAGCGGCCGCGTTGTTGGCAGTCCGCTGAAGGCCGATCGAGAGTCCGGAAATGCTGAAGCCGCCATTCTGGCGCTTGTGGTACCTCCTGTTGGCGTTGGCCTGGGCCGTCGAGCTCGCTCCAGCCGTGACGATGGAGACGCCAGACGGGAGGGTGATGCCCGAGGGGAGGGAGACCCCCGATGGCAGGGAGATGGTGACTCCTTGGGCGGCGGCTGTGCCCAAGCAGGCGAGGAGAGTGGCGACAGTCGCGCTCTTCATGGTGGATTGGTTGGTTTCAGATCTTTGTGAGAAGAAGAAGAGAACTCGAGGTATCGATGAGTTCTGGTGATGTGACTTCTCTGTGTTGTAAAAGCGAGCGGATGGTGTAGCGAGCGTGGCAATCTAGTTGTGAGTCTGAAAGGAGGAAAAGGCGGAAGACTGTAATCGTTTGAAGAGCATTCCAGATTTATACACGATAGGGTCAGGGGTAACACTGCAAGCTGAATCTCATCCCCTGTAAACCTGAGATCATCTGCGCATTTGCTCTTTGATCAGCCACCTGCGCCAAGACATGAACGGGGGATAATGAAAAAGTTCTCGGCATCTCGAGCAGTCTGGGTTGGCAGCGGTGCTGGGGCAGTGTAAACGCATGTGATGGACCGGCAAAATCACTGGAAGAGGCTTAGTGAACCCAGTCCTGCTCTGTTCTGGCCTGCGTGACGTCGTGCCATAAGCCTGTGATCCGTGACGGAAGGCCAGGACAAGACTCGTATTCAAGGGAACTCGGGCTTAACTTAACCCCTTTCTACGTTAGATACGAACTGGCCGCCGCAGGATGATCGAGATTCTTTCCAGTCCGTACCAGCCCGTCTCATCTGCGTGCCTATTAATAATTAGCTTGCAGTCAGACCCAGATAGTTCCTTAACAAGCAGGATCGTATTCCGTACAGGTCAAGGATTCATCAGTTTCACCCCGGTGTTCACACAGTTCGACTGCATCTCGAGACCGGGAACGTCCCATTGCGCCCACAGAATATTAAACAAGTACATTAACTATCATCATTGGCACGTAAGCCGCTCATGACCTCCATCATCCCATCAACTTGCATTTGTTGCGGCACGTCAGTTCCGCATTTCTGGCATCGTACATACATACATTACTGCCGGCTCAGCCTCCCTACATACATCCGAGACACAGGAAGGGCTCGAGTCCATGCAGAGTTCGTCACCAGCACCGCCATTACCGGTAGGTACTCCAAACAGCTCCTTTTTTATCTCTTTGATCACTAATGCGCGGCCAGGAGGGCCCTAGCCACACAAAAAAAATTACGCCTCGGCAAGGAGGTCATATGACTCTCGGCTCAGCGAGCCCTCACCGTTGCCTTGACGGAGAAGTCGATAGGGCGGATATTGAACCAGCCGTCCTGCTTCAGCTGGTAGGAGGGGTCCACGGCCTCGAAGTCGACGTCGCGGATCAGCTTGGTCATGGTGATGACGAGGAAGTCCCATGCCCAGTGCTTTCCGATGCACTCGCGCTTGCCGTTGCCGAACCACTTCTTGACGCCGGCGGGGAGGCGCTCGAACGCCTCGCCCATCATGCGCTCCGGCCGGAAGGCGAGCGGGTCGTCGAAGACGGCCGGGTCCCGGTTGACGCCGGCCAGGACGATGATCAGGGCCTGGTTATGGGGCACCTGGTACTTGCCGCCGGCGAGCAACACGGGAGACTTGTCGCCGGGCCTCGGGATCGGCTCGATGTTGAAGCCCGGGGCGGCGCTCGAGAGCCGCAGCGTCTCGCGGACGAGGCCGGCGATGTACTGCAGCTGCGGGACGTGCTCTCGCTTGAACGGCCCGTCGCCAAGCACCCTGTCGATCTCTTCTCGGGCCTTGGCGAGGGCGTCCGGGTTCCGGATGAGGAAGAGAATTCCGGCGGCTATGGCGCACGGGGCGGTGCTGCTGCCGATGGGCATGGTGACGATCTCATCGATGATCTCCGACTCGGTGAAACCTTTGCCCGTCTCTGGGTCCTTGGCGTTCAGCAGGGCCCAGAGGAGATCCCGCCGGTCCGTGGGGTGTTCTTTCCGCTCCTTGACCATGTCGGCAGCAAAGGACCGCAGCGCTCTGGTCGCCCTCTTGAACTTGCCACCGTACACCAACCAGTTAAGGATCTTGGGTCTGTTTGGCCTCTTCATGGCTTCCGACGTCGCGTCCTCCATTGCTTGCAACATCGGGTGCGCGGGGCCCTCGAGACAGTTCAGCTTCTTGCCGTACAAGGTGAGCGCGGTGGCCTCGAGGTTGAGCCGGTTAAGCTCGTCGAGCGGGCGGATCTGGGCTCCGGCGCCGAGGCCTTGCCACTTCGCAATCAGCTCGTCGGCGCATTGAACAAACTCGTCGAAGTGGCCGGCGAGCGCCTCTGGAGCGAGATGGGGAGCTATGATGCGATGAGCGATACCCCAGCTAGGCTCATGGTCGAACGCGGTGAAGAGCGAATCGTGGACGGCGTAGCGGATCTCGACGATCGGGCCGCCGACGTATTTCCGGAACCGCTTCTCGTCGCAAATTTCCTCGGCCAGCGCACCGCTGGCCACGAACACGATACGCTTGCCCAGCACCTTGATCTGGAAAATCTCGCCTGTCGGCACCGCGAGATGGTCAACATATTAATTATCCAATGGCTTGAGCTGGCAGGGGTGGGGGGGTCTGCGCGTGGTGGCTCACTCACCATACTTCTCGGCGAGCGTCTTGAGAGACCACCATGTATTGTTTGGGTCGACATCGAACAGGTTTCCCAGCAAGGGGATGCCAGGCGGTTGGGGAATTGGCGTCGACATGGCGGTGCCTGACAATGATGATTAGGACCGGCTAATGGACTAATTAACTACCGACACTTTACTTCTCCGGACGGAGACAGCAATCGCCTGAATTGCTCCCTCCCACCGGTGTACGGGACCGTCCAACTTAAGACTTGAGAGGTTTTTGATCGGCGAGGGAGATAAAGTAGGCAAACCCAGGGGCTCGTAAAAACGAGTGACGACAGCAATCAGTCGTAGTTTTGAACCGAACGAGAGGGTCCCCGATCAACGCGCCGCCTACCCCAGACCGGCGTGGCTCGGTGGCGGCCAAGTGCTGTGACTACAGGCGCCATGGCCAATGAGCGATGCAGCCTGTGTTGTGAACGATCGCCCTCGACCAGTCACTCTGCCATGTTCAGCTCCCTGCTGTATCCAAAGCTGAGACCCGTACGGAGTAGCACAAAGCTTTGTCAAGCTTTGACGGCCCGATGGACGGGTGATCGACCGGCACTCTCCGATTCTGTGCTAGCGTCGCATCCCGATCCGAGCTGAACACTTGGCAGCGCGGGCAGGGTTCCTCTCCCCAGGTATCCATAGTTCGGTATACAGTAGTTATCGCTTCGCGAAAAGGTAAGCGAGGTAGAGGCCCTTGGGAAGTTTCCCCCCTCCATGTCTCACAGCAGGTCACAATGACAGGCCATGGCTTATCTCGCCCATTGTGGTGGAAGTAAATATCGAGTTTAAACAAACAAGCAGGGATTGGAGTGCGTCGAATCGGTCCTACCTTTTATTAGCACATTTCTGTCTTCCCATGAGGTCATCCATTGCCCTTCGTCGACTCCCGTGCTAAGGTTCTGCAGCGATACCCTTTGGAGGTGCCTTTGCTGCGAAGGATCCCCGAATCAGCGCCTAGTGGTGGCTAGAAGCAATCAACCAAACATTAACCCCGAGATACCATATTAATAATAGGTCCTACAACATGCCAGTCTGAAGTTGTGGCATTAGGAGCCTCGGCGAAGTCAAAGGAACTGGAGTTTCCCAGGACCTGTATGACAAGGTACGGAAGTAATTCAGGGCCATGGAGAAATAATGAGTAACTGCTCCCCCAATTCATTGCCAACATATACACTTTCGTTGGTGATCTATCGCTGCCGTATAATCTTGCGAGGAACATGGATGATAAGTGACACATGTGTGTTTGCTTCTTAGTTGGGAGGACAACTAAGTCGACGCCTGCCACTCTGGATGTGGGTTTCGCAAGCATTACACATACAGTGTAATTAGCGTTGGCCGTGCACTAATACCATTTGTTGGACTGATTCTGCAGCGTCCCTCGCTACTTTCTCCTGTCCTTCAAGGTAGTCACACAACACGGGTTCAGAAGTGTGAGTCCAGGCGGGTAGGATGGGAATGTCTCACATACGTGGCATGTGTATGCCGGTTTAGGGGAAGGAATACGGCCAATCAGCCATCGCTATCCTAGCTAAGGGTGTCATATCCTGCAACTCTGGGTCGAGAGTTGGCCTTCTACTCTGTGTTGTCAGCGATACATCAAGCGCTTCTAAGGGAGTGATACAGACTCCTCTTCGGCCTCGAATTCTCCAAATCACCAATGACATCGTCTAAACTTTATCGAGCCCCCGTATAAAAGAATCCACACACACACACAGAGAGAGAGAGAGAGGGAGGGAGAGAAGAAGAAGCATAACAAGCTATGATACGACATTATATGCCCTATGTTTTCCTGCCAAGGGACACTTGCGAGCCTTGTTATGCAAGTTGGCCCCGTGTTGTAGGAGCAAGAATATCCCCGGCCCGAACTCGCGCCCGACCGCCATATGCAACGGCGTCCACCCGGAAACATCATACCCATCAATACTCGAGCCTAGGTCCGGTTGGGCACGCTAACAGGAGTCAATGTAGCGCCTCCAGTTCCGTTTTGAGAAACATCTAGATGCCTCATGACACTAGGACTGAGAGGAGATATCCCAAAGTAGCTTGACCACGCCTCGTGATCGACCATTTGCTGGGAGACATGGTCCATCTCAAGCGGCAAAATGTTGAATGGCGGGGCTGGGCCACCGTTCGAAATATTACCCACTAATAAGTCAGGTGCATTGACGGTTTCATATCCGACATCCGGGCCCATCTTGTCGGCAGTCTCTTGCAGTTCTGGCCACGGATTGGAATTGTGCAGCTGGGGTTCTCACTCCCCTTCCTGGACACTATGGCTGACAGCAGCGTACGTTCGATTTCCCGTCATAGGTTGGCTACCTATATTGATGAGGGCAAATTATGGATAATACGACCATGCTCACCAGCAGGGAACCTCCTTCTCATCGTAAACCCAGAGCTTGCCACTGTGTTTCCCTAGTTGCGGCATCGATGACCCTGGTGATCCCGTTGACGCACCCATCTGCGTCCCGCCGTTAGCAGGAATTGTTCGCTTGGAAGAATTCCAGCAATGCTTACCCTGGGTCAATAGGAAATGCGGTGAGCCAATATTGGATCATCCCCAGAAACTAGCCGGCTAAAGTTTGACACGTAAATTATCGTACCTTCTAGAACCGCAACGGACCTGTGAACGTAGCGGACCTATAAATTCGACTCTAGTACCCCTCTCCGCTGTCTTAACAATAAGTTGAAGTTGGTATAAAAAGTATTGTGATCACACCGTAACAATGGTGCCTCCAAAGTCAGTCGACCTCAACTGCGAAGTCTAATTAGGCACCGTCGTTTTCATACCAGAGACGTCTCAGATTTTTCCCAGGAGAGTTGCTTCCCAATCGAGCAATCAAACTCACTATAAACCCATTTTTGAGAGTCTTTTTTTTTTCTGTCCATTACTATTATTTACGTTTTTGATGCAGTACGTTGTCTACGGACGCGTCCATCATGTAAGGTTAGATAAGACCTGTAGATCTGGCAAACGGGCTGGCAAACGGAGGGTTCTTCGTTCCTAATCCTCTACTTATACCAGAGCCACAGGGCCAACATACGTAGGAAGAAGACATCGCACTTTTGAACTATTTACAACTTACCAACTTTCTTCCATCTATTGGAACCATCTTCTATCAGTTTTCCACAAACCTCAATTGTTCGAACGACATCTTATCTTGCATTATAACTGACAATGGTTCCTATACAGGAAAACGACGTCATCTACACGAATAACAAGGCGTCCGTCCGCCCTCATAGACCAGTGCCCAAACGGGATGGTCGTCCCCCTTGGTCCCTCTTAGATACTTTGTGACCAGCGGTAACCTCTGAGACATTTGTGGCAGCAAACTTGTCCATCACGAGATACATGGAGCAGGCAATCTATCATAGCTACTTCCAAATAGCGGCCTCAGTGGCGAGATCTTCTAAATACCATGAGAATTAGCTCAACTTATATTATACGCGACATCCCCTGGACGAAGGGCGGTTCTGTTGCTCTGAATAATTATTGTCCATCTTCTTCCTTACCATGCATTGCCTCCTGTGGCTGAGGCGTCATTGGATTAATTACATCGCATTGTTTCTAGATCACCGTATCAGGCTGCGAGTCGAATCTCCTGGAGGATGTTCTCTCAGACGTTAATGGCCTTACAAACTGGACTTGGTGGCACACCCTAATTAGATCTCATGATGATGTCGGGTGGCAAGGTGGATGTCAACCTGCTGTCAAAGGTTTGTGTTCTAGTAGCCAGGGTGTCGTGTAAGATCACGGATGCTATCAGCTACAGTCCTTACTGTAAAGAGTGTGCAGTCTGTGAAACAGTTTATACTAGACAGAACAGAACAATTGAACATCTGGCATTGTTGCACCACGCGCTCTATGAGGCCCCTTATGTAGTGGATAGTACGTACATACATACACTTATCGTCCAGACCCTCGATTGCCATTTTAATCTTAACCCTGCACTTTGCAAGGGCAGGATCAACGAAGCTTTACGTTTCCATTCAACTTTCTACACTAAGAGAATATCAAGGTTGACAACAAAGGCTTGACTACCTCCCTAGAATCTTCATTCGAAGCTCTTCGATGCCACAGATTACGAGCGAGCTATCTGTTAGTAATGATATGATCATGATTCTCGAGCACGTGGCTCATCCTAACAAAGATTCTCGAGATCGAGTATTTGGCCAATATCAATGTCCTGCATGCTGATTACCTCTGCGACCATGTATTTGAGTCTAGTTTGCTCGATCAACCACGAGAGCTAAAAGATTGGCGCGTTCTCAGCGTCGATCTCTATTCCAATGTCGCCTAATGCGTGTTTCTCCTATGCCCTTCTTGGGGCAGCTGAATTTCGCGAGGATGTTCGAAAATGTCGTCATCCTGCCGCGTGCCTGTCTACTATAAACCACTTAGGTGTGGCGCCAAGAGAACCTTCACCAAGGTAACTTTCTCTTTTCCGCGAACCCCCCACGATCACGACATTGGGCCCCCGGCGTAGGCCATTTGGATCTCCTGTCGAGAATTCCAAATACAGGACGGCGACATACCCCTTTTCTTGGAGACCACTCAACCCCAGCCAGGCGAGGAAGCGAAATCATCGAGGTCTGCGTCCATACCATTGGCTGGTGAGGGAGCATTTAATAATTGTCGTCGATATTAGGCGTGATGTTACGTACTGGAATCATTGCACCAAGGACGAACAGTGGGGTGTGAGAACTGGGGAGGTAACGACAATATCGTCAGAAGAGGTATAAAACGAAGCCTGGCCACGAGCTGGTGCAATGTCCTGGGTGAGGCTTTCTTCCGCAAAGCTCGTCTCTCGCGTCGTTCGTTGTGGACTGCTTGCTTCCCAACACCATCATTGACATCATCTCAGGGGGAGGGTTGCTGTCACGGTATTACAACATGAGGGCCGCACTGCAGCTGTCGGCGTTGGCTCTGCTGCCCGCCGTGCTTGGGGCCGCGCTTCCATCCACCACCAGCGGGCCTCAGTTTGACAACGGGCATCCAATCGACGGGAACGGGAAGGGTGCTCCTCTTTTGGGTATGTGTTACTTGTTCTCCCGCCAGCTCGGGCTCTCTGTGACGGTGAACAAACATGATGCTAAGAAATCTAGGGGGAACAAACCGGCAGATTGATATCGACAATTCCGACAATCTCGGGAAGCAGTCCACAGACAACGGAATAGTCCCGAATCTCAAGTGGCGCTTCTCGGACTCCAAGACAAGGATCTTCAGGGGAGGATGGCTCCGCGAGCAGGTCATCCAGGACCTCCCCCAGAGCCACGACATCTCGGCCGCGCAACAACACCTGTCCAAGGGCGCAATCCGCGAGCTCCATTGGCACCGTGTCGCCGAATGGGGCTTCGTGTATGCGGGGTCCGTTCTCATCTCGGCAGTTGACGAGAACGGGAAGTACCAGGTTGAGAAGCTCAACTTTGGCGACATTTGGTACTTCCCCAAGGGCGTGGCGCACACTGTCCAGGGTCTGGAGGACGAGAATGAATTCCTCCTTGTATTCGACGATCCCGACTTCGACAAGGTTGGGTAAGTGGTCCCCCCCCCCCCCCCCGGCGCATTGCGTGTTGTGAGAGACCCAACCTTGGTCTTGGCTGACACTCCGATACTAATTAGAACCACATTCAACGTTGACGACTGGGTTGCGCACACCTCTCGCGATGTCGTGGCGAAGAACTTCGGTCTCGATCCTTCTGTTTTTGACCACGTCCCGAACCCGAATCCCAACATCTTCAACGGCACCGTGAGCACCAAGAACGTGACCGGGAACCCAGACGACGTGCTCACGGGCAACGCGTCGTTTGTGTACCGAACGTTCCAGCACGAGCCGGAACCCGTTCCTGGAAAAGGCGGCGAGTTTTACAAGATCGACTCTACCAACTTCCCCGCCAGCAAGACTCTTGCCGCTACCTATGTCAAGCTCAAGCCTGGTGGCTTGAGGGAGCTTCATTGGCACCCCAACGCCGAGGAGTGGCTGTATTTCCACCAGGGAACCGCGCGCGCGACCGTTTTCATCGGCAACGCCGCAGCACGTACGTTCGACTTCAGCGCCGGCGACACAGCAGCCTTCCCTGACAACTCTGGGTGAGTATCCTCGAATTCTAAACCGGTTTAAAACACAGAAGACAAGTAAAAACGATTTAAAGGAATATACACTAATACTCTGGGATCGGGTGCAGTCACTACATCGAGAACACGTCCGAGACCGAGGATTTGATTTGGATTGAGATTTACAAGTCGGATCGCGTGGCCGATATCTCGCTGACACAGTGGCTTGCACTCACACCACCCGACATTGTTGCTCAGACTCTCCAGATTCCACTGGAGGTTGCGGAAAAGCTCCAGAAGGAGAAGCAGGTCTTGCTTCCGTAAATACGTAATAGGGACATGACGAGCGAATGAAGTCTGCAGAAAGATTATGGGGAAGGGGGAGAAGTTAAGGGTTCAATTTGGAAGATTGAGCCGGGGGGGGGCGCGCAGTAATCGTATTAGTAGTGTAATTAATGCTCCAGCCACCAGCCAGTAATTTTTAAACCTCTGATTACAAGCTCAATACGGACTTGCCACTTATTATTAGGGTGACTGGCCAGGTGCAGAATAGCCGCCTTGCAGAAACTTGTTCATGTCGAGAACGCTGTCTGTCAGCGCGCCGACACCGTTTCCGTCAAAGGTATCCCCTCCCAACACCATCAGGCGATCCGGCCGTTTCTCGAAAACGTGGAGTGCGCGGCTGTATGCCTCTGGTTGACCGCACTCCCTGATCTGCCACTTATCCGGGTCGCCTCCGGCGGTGTTGAGGTAGAGCCAGCTCCGGTCCGCATCTGACACGATGATCGTGCCCTTGGGTCCTCCCACGGGGGACCAGACAACATAGGGCGATGCATTTGGCGCCACGGTCGTCCCCTCCCTGGTCTCGATGACAATGGGGATCGGCTGGGCCGCGTCAAACTTCCTCGGGTCATCGGCGAGGCGGTAGTGAACAGGATAGTTCACCCCGTGGGAGCTCGAGTTGCCGATCGGCCGTTCATACACAAGAATCCACTTCTTGATGGGCGGGATGTACGCGACGACAGTCATGCCGGGCCGGGCGAGGTATTCGTCATAGGCGACGTCGTTGACAACGGGGCCCCAGTGCTTGAGATCACGGGATGTCTGGTGGGCGAGCTTCTGGCCATGCCTAGGATCGCGCTGGTCGGAGTAGTAGACGATGAGCTCGTCGTCGTAAGTGCTGGGAAGAGGGGGAGAGGGTGAGGGTCAGCACTACGCCAGGTTGATGATTATCAGGACATTGCTGCGGAACGGGGGCACACATACAGGAGGAACGGCTCCCACACGGGCGTGGCGCCATTGGTGGTGTTGGGACGGCCGCCCTCGGCAGCATGGCTCACAAACTCCCAGGTCCGCCCCTTGTCTGTGCTTGCGTACAGGTCGATACGGGTTCCCTTGTCGCTCCAGCTGTTTCCCGACGCCAGGACGGTGCCGGGCTTGAAGCCCCCAAGGGGCTGTCGCAGCTCGAGCAGGGCGGGCTGCGCGCTCATGCCCCAGCCGTTGACCTGGTCGGTGAGATTCGAGATCCACTGGTAGGTGACGCCGCCATCTTTGCTCTCAAAGATGGGGAACGCCGGGAGGTTGTCGGGCCCGACAACGCCGCTGACACTCGCGGTCACCAGGAGAGTGCCGTCACTGAGCTCAGCGACACGCGGGTACACCGCCCGACCACCCTTGGGTGGTGTGTAAATAACACGGTTGCTGAAGGTGCTAAAGGGAGGGAGATGGTCTGAGTCCGGCGGTACAGGTGGCCCAGGGGGACCCGGAGGACCGGGGGGAAGAGGAGGCCCCGGAGAACGAGGGGTATCTGGAGGACCTGGTGGTCGTGCGATGGCAGCTTCGACCGCGAGGCCGAGGATGGCAAAACCACGGAGGTGAATACGCATTGCTCTTGTTCTTCCTGTGGCGGTTTCTCTGCGAGATGGAGGTGAACACGGGAAGCTTGAGAGCAACTGCTCGACCTGCTTTATACTACTCATAATAGTCTGTGGGTCTCACCAACGCTTCTTGTGCTGCCTCTGGCCTTCCACCCTGCCAGTTGAACACAAAGTTCCAAATTTTCGGTCCGGTCCCGACTCTTCTTGCCGATGGATCTGATCTCAAGGTAACATCGGCGGCCCGGGAACCGGAATGAGGCTAAAGGGGAAGCGCGCCTAGCTCAAGTCGACCTCGAGAACGGATATCAGAAGCGCGCCAATCAGGGCCAGTTCAAGTTGGATCGCACCCCAACAAGTCGACCAAGACGGGGCTCTCCTTGTACCTCAGGAGAGCGGGGTAATAATATTCTAGCTAGCTGGATCCTCAGACTCCGAAGTGTTATGTTGACAAGATGCCGTTTCTGAGGGTGGCTGATAAAACGGCTATATTCAGGTAGGTACCCAATTAAGCAAGGCAAGCCGGATCAGACGAGAGACAAGGAGGACCCGAATCCCCGGGCGCGGTATCTCAACTCGGTTGCCCTATGTCGTCAGCACTCACTCACGTCCAATGCATTCGTAGTGCAGCTGTATCTGTTGGGGTAATTAATTAGCCCGTAAAAGAAGTAGAAAGAAAGAAAACCAACTGTTGGTTGACGGTGGATCGGTCATGGAAGGGTAATTAGGGAGTCTGCAGTCCACCTGCTTCTAGTCGTGCGATAAACACAGCAAATTGGGCCAACTGATGGTAGCATTGCATATTTAGTATTTACAGCATTCGGTGATCAAGAAACTAGGATCCGGATTCTTGTGTGAAATAAGCCCCCGAATTCTCCGTTCTGGTGACTCTACCCCGTACTGATTAATATCGGGACTGATCTGTGGCATGCTTTTGCTGTCTGGTCGGCATCCAGCCCCCGTGTTTTGCATCAGTCATGACGGGGAACCCAGTGAATATTCCACCCCTGCTCGTGGGGGGTGTTCCGATATTATTAGATGATGGCAGAGTTTCTTGACGATGCGTCTGGTTGTTGCTCCTACCTTCCCAAATCCAGAAGATATTAGACTCACCTTGATCAAAGAATGACAGATTGAAAAGGGGAATACAAGCTAATTATGATATCTGTAATTAATTATAGCAGTTTCGAAGATAAGGTGCATACATTCCCATCCTAAAAAGAAAATAAAGAAAAAAACCCGGTTCGATATTTCTCACTTAATTATTTAATTAATGCTTTATTCACACTTCCATTCATCGAGTCTCTCTATGAGCCAGCCACTTGTTGTTTTCAGGGCAGTTTTCCGTTCCGACATGGCCGGGGCATAGCCTTGACCCATCATGACCTTGTCGTCCATACTGCACAGATCTTCGACATAACTCCATTGGACACACGAGACCCAGGATTCGCAGGCCGCTTCGCACGCATCTGCAGACTCCCATGCATTGTTCCATAGTGCCATGTCGAAGTCCGTTTCGGGAGTGGGGGGAGACGCCTTGTTCGCTGACGTGACCCTGAGCAAACCAGACTGGTTATCCCACCATTCAGCCCTCTTCCGAAGGTTGGGAGCAATCATGGCCATGAAAAAGTCGCGGTGGAAAAGCGGTTTCTGGTTCCTGGAATTAGCGATAAATGCCTCCCCCCCCCCCCCCCCCCCTAACAAGTTTACGATGGCCAGGTGGTCGTTGGCTTACCCTGAAGTCCCACGCACTCTCAAAGTCGAAGTAACGCGCAACGTCCCGGTTATGGACCTTATGCCACGACATGAGGGGGCTGCACCAGTTCCACCTGCTGAAACCGAACCGCCAGTGCACGACCGGGTTGAAGCCCCAAGTGAACTTCTCGTCGCCCCCGTTCTCCCCGAACCGCACTCCGTACGTGTTCAGAGCATGGCCGAGCACCTGGTCGCCACAACAGTGGCTGGCCGTGTAATCCTCGTACTCGGCGGACAAGTTCGGGTTGAGGCCAAAAGTCTTATCCCAGGCACCGCGGGAGAGCGCAAATCCGGCGCCGCCGTGGGCAAAGACAATGTCGGACTTGGCCGCGTAGCTCCCGAGGTAATGCGGCTCGCGCCAGTCAAAGGCCGACAGGTAGCTGAGCACACTGGGCAGGAAGAGATAGGCGTCGTCCTCCATGTAGATGTACCACTTGGCCTCGGGCCAGTTTTCTCCGGCATGTTGCATCAGGGGCACGAATTTGTACTTGTCGATGATCCAGCCCCCCGGCGGGCCGTAGTTGTCGCCGTCGACTCCGGCAGCCTCGACGTACACATTGTGGCCCGCATATTCGGGATTCTGATGGTATACGTCAAAGTCGGGCAGGGCCTTGGTGGCCGCAGAGACGTTCGCCAAGGCGTCGATGATGTCGAGGTTGCCGATTCTTTCCGGGTGGTCAGAATAGACCGCGACATTCTCTGGCGGGACCCGGGAAGGGGATAAGGTCGTTGCCAGATGGATAAGAAGTCGTTTCCACATGGATGTGCTGCCCGTCTTCAAGATCAGAAGCACATCGTTGGCTGACAGGTTGCCGTAAACGGGGTGCTCATCGGCCCTTAGGCCCCCCGCAGTCTCTGTCGCCGACGCAGACCCTGGTGCTGGCGAAGTTGGATCCGACCACGTAGAAGGAGAAGCCGTCTCCGGTTCTGACGGTGAGGGGGACCCCGTGTCGCTGTGCTGGTCCGAGTTCCATCTCGAGAGCGCATTGCTGAAGTTGTTCACCGTCGGGTCGACGAGACGGTATACCGCCCAGAGACATATTGTGATAATGATTACCGGAAAAAGCCGGTTATTCTTGTGTGTAACGATCATCTCCCGTCGAAGCAGCTCCTCCTTAAATGGGAGGCGAGGTCGTCGACGATATTGATACTGCGCAAGTGGCGCCCGTCAATGAGCGATGAGACGAGCAAGCAGGGCGTCAGACTTCAACTGCTCGAGTCGTCTCCCTTTCCGTTTTTGGCAAGCAACAAGTCTTGCCCCTGAACGCGGGACCCCTGCCAGCCTGGTTGTTGGATCCAGAAAAAAATAGGTCCGTATTCCGTAAGTACTACCCTGAATCTGACCGCCAAGGATCAGCCCTGCTACCGAGATTTTTTTTTTTGGCCTCGTTCTTCGCAGCAGCTACGAGTGCTGTATACTCCGTAGAGAGGTTAGAGTTCACTTGCAAGTAATCAAACATCAGAATGTTCAGGGTAAATTACCCTTATTAGTCGTCAGCTCTCACGGCAAGTGCTTTCTTCGGTAATAATCAGGCAGTCAGACCTCGCGTGCTAAATCTTCAACATCCAGCCCCGAGCCAGGCTCCGGATATATCGGCGATATACTGTGGAAAGTCAACGGAGTGGCCTTGCTTTGCTAGCGTGCCAAATCCGGCCTAGTGTGATACTCAACGGCTCGTTCCAGTCCGTATTCTTTTTTTTTTTTTTTTCGGGTTTCGCCATTGACACGGCAGGTCCGCAAGGCACATGTTAATTTTGCACACGATCCATGCATAGCAAAGCCCCGTGTGATGTCCAATCACGATAGCACGCAGAATGGGCAAGGACTGCCCATGGAGAGCCACATCCAGGCATCTACGAACCAGACTCCGGGTTCTCGCTCAAGCTTTTCCATCACGAAGGCGCAGCCGCTCGGGAGATTCGTGTTGATCAATAGCGCATTCTGTTGGCGTCCGCGTTTGAGGCTCCCAGACTCCAGCGGCATGGATTCCGCGGGGTGCCTATTTCGATATTGCCAGGGGAGGGGTTTTTTTTTACCGCCTTGTCGGTCCGTAATAAAATAGGGGCGAAGAGGTAGAAAAGAGTGGTACCCTGCTCGCTCAGAGATCGAGGAACAAAGAAGAGAGAATGTGGCGGGTTGCCGGGCGAAGCATTGTTTACCCTGCCTTGATCTGCGGACCGTGAATACTCCGGAGATGTTCGTCGATCATGAACCGGGCGGCCGGGATACCCAGCATCCGGCCCCCGTGGGAACCAGCGGCCACCGGGTTTCGGCTTTTCGCCAGGTCCTCAACGTTCTTGGGTGCATCTTGGCGGTTCCGCTCTATTATCTCACAACAGCACACACTCGGTATCCAGTCACGCTGGATATCATCATCACCATCGCCTTTACCGAATTGAACCGGTATGTCATCGAGGGATGTCGAATCGCCTTTCAAGGCCGGCAAAGATCAGGTCGTGACACGGCGTCGCTGTCGGAGAAGTGGGACGAGAAGGCGGCTTGGTACTTGGAAAACCAGCCAGAAACGCCGAAGCTGGAGTGTTTGGCGGCGGTAGTAGGTTGGAGAGAAGATCCTGGCCTGTATGCGCGCGCACTGGAGAGCTACAAGTCGTCGAAGGCATGCGTGTTCCTGCTCGCGGGTATCGATGGCGACGAGGCGGAAGATGAGGACATGGTCCGAGTTTTCAAAAAGGTAATTATGAGCCCTCCATAACAATCCAATGTCGTCATCGAATAAGATTACCGACGCTTAGAACTTCCTAAGGTGTATCCAGAGCACTCGGCCGTGATCGATATCCCGGAGCCTCTTGGAGACATTGCCGAGAGTGTTCGCGCCAAAGTCATCGCCCAGGGTCGCCATCACCAAGACCCAGTTAGCGACGACGAGGTCGACGCCGTCGCGATGCAGTACTGCATTGAGCTGGCGAAATCCATTCTGGTCCAGCACAATCTGCGGATCGGGGCGCCGGACGGGGTGCGACACCTGTGCCTCAAGCAGCGCCACATGCACAAGAAGGGCATCATGTTCACGACGTTCGTCTTCTCCCTCGTCATCGCCGACATCCTGGGTGTCGAGTTTCTGTGGTCCTCGGACTCGGACACCATCGTCTTTCCGGACTCGCTCGAGGGCACCATCAACACGTTCGCAGCAGATCCCGACGCAGGAGGAGCCAGTTCCGGCTTGGTCGTGCACAATGCCGAGGAGACCACGGTCACGAAGCTGGCATCTGCCGTCTACTGGGGCGAGCTGTACCTCACACGCTCCACCCCGGCCTGCACCGGGACGAGCGACTGCCAGAGCGGCCCGAGCACGGCCTTCAGACTGGCCGCCTTGCCCGACATCCTGATCCCCTGGTACCTCCAGAGGGCTCTCGGCAAGCGCATGATCGTGAACGAGGACCGCCATCTGACCACGAACTTGCTACTCCGTGGGTGGAAGGTCATGTTTGCCTCGGACGTGCTCACCGCAACAGACACGCCTACCACCATGTCCCGGTGGCTGAAACAACAGGTCCGGTGGGCGAGGGCAACGCATATCGAGTCGCTGCTGCACCCCCGCGTCTATGCTACCAGCCACCCGCTCCTCTTCTACGGTATGGCCAAGCGGGAGTTCGGTCCGGCCATTGGCGCGATCGCCATCATCTGGTATTTCTTTACGTCGCAGCAACTGGTCGTCTTTTCTGTCAACGACCTCGTCTGCCGGGTGCTGGTCGGCTCTTGCTACAACATTCTCAGGAACCCTGACCGGCTGAAGGGAGGAGACCTTCTTTGGATCCTCCCTAGTATCTTGTTCTACTACATTCCACTTCCGGCCGTTCACCTCTGGAGCATGATGACGATGGGCGCCGATGGGTGGGGCACTAGCATGAGGGCCAGTGGTGAGCGAGCTCGAAAGGAATCCTTGAGGAGGGCATGGTTCGAGACGGGCTTCTTCGTCGTGTGGATGGGAATACTGGGCGGCGTTGTGGCAAAGGTTCTCGGGGCGTACCTTGGTATGGTCTGGCATGAGAGAATGGCGGCGATCCTGGTCAGCGTTGCCATCTCATCATTTGGGACTTGGAGCATCACGATCGGAGTATCTTAGACACTGTAATTAATAATGATTGCTAGAAGGCTAGAAGAAATGCGGTTTCCTGGCGTTCAGGATCTCTAAAAAGCCAATCCAGATGATCGAGCCCAGAGCATTGCCGACTTATTAAAACTTACAACGATGCTGTCTCCAATATCATCGAAATCAACCAAGAGCTACGCACTTCCTACGGCGGATAACATGATACACTTCCGTCGCTAACCATTCGAGCAAGAGAACGTCTTAATTTCACCTGTGATGATAATGGACTCCCCCGAACCCCTCCCAGTGGGGGCTGACGTGTCGAAGGAGGGGAACAAGTCGAAAGCTCAAAGACACCGGGCTGAATTTAGAACAGGACTCACCGATCGGCAGACCTGGCATTAATCTCAAGATGGCTTTTGAAGGTATATCTCAGTGTTGCATAGGTAGCTGTAGCAATTCTAGGGGCCAGCTGCCTCCTCTCAGGCTACGAAAACAGGCCTTGAAAGGAGGTGGTTGGCACACACGGCTGGATACGGGCAGCTTCTCTATATCCGAAACAGTCTTCGAAAGCCATTGTACAGGTTCCTTACATGCATGCATCAACGCTTCACACCTTCAGATGAGCTGCCGGTAGTCCGTACTCTTGTCAGAATTACTCAAGCGGGGGGGTATGTACCGTACGCCTGGCCGGGCCCGACCCTTTATTCGTCATACATTCAAGAGAATATTGCTTGTGTCTCTGCAATGCTACACCCCCTATTTACTGCCGGCGACTGACCTTGATGGGTAGTGGAGGGTGTGCGCGGTCGATATTGAACTGCAAAACCGGACCAAGGCACGGGCCCGGACATTGTTGATGGTAACGAGGACTCACACTGAGGATCACGACAGCTAATGCATAGAAGCTCAGACGTGGTCTTGAGTCTGGCAGGAACATCCAGAAAGCATGTTATTGGAATCCCTTGTGGCCCAGTAGTGTATGTATAGCCCGCCGCGGCTTCTTGGCGGGGGAAGAATCGTCATGGGAATTTGTAAGCCTCCGCTCTGGAACACCACGTGTAAGCCCAGCAACAGGAGATGATGCTTATACACCGAGCGGCAGCAGAGGAACACTTCGCGGGAAAATTTACATCTCGAAGTGTCATACATAAACATATATGACGGAGATCAAATCGACACTCGAAGCCCGGCCGTCGGCGAGAAAGCTGGCGTTGGCACTAACGGTGTGCGTACAGCTCCAGAATGTGTTGGCTTCTTTGAGGATCAGTGAAAAGGCCGAAGTGGTCGTGTCAGGTTAAGTGAGTTCCGCATGATACAGTTATGAGCAACGTAAGCGTCCCTGCCGGACTGGAACGACAGACGAGGTGCGAAAAATGCGCAGTGGTACTCGACTTGTAAAGGACACAAATATACGAACACCGATGCAGGACCAGGTGGCATGTTTTGTGATCGACTTGAAGGAAGCTAGGGCCCAGGCGAAGGATGGAAGATCGAATAATTAAACGAAAAAAGGAACAAATCCAGGGCGAGGGCGGCAAGCACAAGGAGGGGTAGAAGGTGCGATTCGGTTTCTTCTTTTTAATTTTAATGTTTGGTGATTGCGAGTACTCCTTTGCTCGACGTACAGTACTTGTGCAACATTGGTACCGATAGTTTGTACCCGCTGATCGAGGGTGGGAGGGTTTCTTCTCGAGCCCGCGCTTACCCGCTGTGCTAATCTCACAGCGTCGTGCGTCATTGCGGAGCTGACCGACCATGCCGATGGGCATCGAGACGAAAAGAGATCAGTCAGCCGAATCTTCCGATTAACATATACCACAGTATACATCCTCACACCACTTGATAATCAGCGCTAGCAGCATTCTTGCATGATGGCAGGTCCGAGGGATGGCTCGCGTGATGCTGCATCACGCGGGCAGAGGTAGGCGCCTCTTAGCTGATGCGTCCCTCAAAAAGATCGATCCGGCTTCCGGCCAGTTTCCCAAGGGTGGGGTGGTATTTTGGGGGTGTAAATCTCCCGTGGGGGGAAGTAACCTTGGGGGCACAGTCCAGCCACCAACACCTGCCCCGAGGTCGTTCCGTAACACATAATTCGGAGGTACGGTACAGATATTTGAGGTACACCAGATACATAGCATGCTTCGTCGAGGTTGTAGCGAAAGGTAGGTTTTTCCGGCGAATCACGTCATAGCCCCGATCGGGGAATCGGACACAGACGAAGTAACTACTCGACGACAGACTCGAGGGAATGGATGGCGTACATAGTATATAAGGTATGTGTATAAAGTACCAAGTACAGACATACAGAGAACAGCCACGTGTAACTGCCTTCAGAATCCCTAAGCAGCAGGTACATACCAGTGGGAAGGTATGTACTGTACCTAGGCACCAACCTGCTGCGCATGCAGCTTTCCTCGACGAACCCCACGGTCAAGGACTGCCAAGCCAGCCTTGCCTCCCTTCGGCAAGTGTCGGGTAATCACTACGGAGTGCGGAGGATAGAGGTCTTCGTTAAACGGATAGATGCATCGATAGCAGAAGCATTGCTTGATAGCATGGCTGGAGTGCTGCGAATTGCATTGTATGTATGTACAATACGGATTACACAGTTTGCAAGTGGATTATCCACCCCAATTTATCTTGCCTTCGAGTTGACACTGTGTCGACCCCGAGATCTCGGCCGCATTGGCTGCCTTTTACTCCGTATACGGTGGCGGAATTAATTGCGTGGGTGGTTTTACAAGTCCTGGCTCCGTCAGACGTCAACCATCGGCGGGGTGGTCTGCTGGCCATAGGGCGTACCACTCTTCGTCGATGTGATTGCCGTTTCGGGCACTGCCACTGCTCATCGGTACCAAAGGCACGGCCATCAGCTCCGCTGTTCCTTGCTCAAGCCTTTCCACAAGGTGCATACTCCAGCTCGACTTCTGCTTCTTTCGCTTCTTAACCTGTGTATCGCAAAGGGTTCAAGTTTCTATCGGTGCGTGTCTTGCAGCTCGCTGGACCCCGTAACGTCAGTCCCCGACTTCCGTAATCAGGGTTGGGGGTCCCCTGCAGCTCGCGGTTCTTGCATTAATCCCCGCTGCCCGGCCACTGCGCTGCGTGGTTCCAGTTGCCCCTCAATCAGCCTTGCGCATCGGCCCGCCGCCCCTCCTCAACTGACGACTGGGCCACATCCGCTCTTCGTTTGCGGAACCATCGCATCCACCGCTTCCCTCTGAATCACAACGATGGCAGCCCCCCATCCGAGCGAGCATCGACATATGCGCGGCGGCAGTCTCAATATTCCACCACAGGGCGCTCGCCCTGGCGGCATGATGGGCGCGATGCCGGTCGCGCGTTTTGAAGGGCCCCGAAGCCCACCAAGTGAGTAGCTCTGCACATTCCGAGTTTTCTCGATGGGCGGACCTCTCGGTTCAAACGGCCTCCTGCGCTGAGACAAGCGACCCTGCCGGAGCCCTACCCTCGAGGCCCCACGGTTTTGGTTTTGCAACTCTCATGCTGAATGCCCCTTTCTCTGCTCCAGACACGTCCCATGTGCCCTGCAAATTCTACCGACAGGGCGCCTGCCAGGCAGGCAATGCGTGCCCGTTTAGCCACGACCTCAGCGCCGCCTCGGAAACGGTGTGCAAATATTTCGCAAAGGTGCGTCTCTCCAGGAGTCGCCCGAGTTGCACGGCGGTGATGTGCATCCGCCGACGCTGGCCGATCAGGCGGGCGTTGGAACACGGTCGTACTGACTCGGTGCCACACGGTTCAGGGCAACTGCAAGTTTGGTCCGAAATGTGCCAATATCCACGTCCTTCCCGACGGACGCCGCGTCAACTATGGCAAGAACGGCGTGACGATTGGAGCCCCGCCAAGCGTCCCTCTTGGCGCTCGCGTGAACCCGACGACATACCACCACCAGCCGTCCACCAGCGCGCTTACCAACTCGTTTTTGCGCGCCGATCAGCAGCCCCCGTACCACGCCCCGGCTCCCTACCGAGCTCAGGATGACGCATACGGCCACCAGCTCATGGAAAACAACCTCCCGATAATAGACACCACATACAGCTCGAATCCAGCGTCCGCGTATGGGTCGCCTCGTGACGAGGATGCGAACCGCTTCGGGCTCGGTCTCTCCCCCGTGAACGCCAAGGGCCTCTCGGTGATGGATGCTCCGCTACCGGCGTCGTTTGACAGCAACGGCATCTCCCTTGCCGCCCGTTACGGCCCTTGGCCGGCCTCGGTGCCCTCCAAGTTCGGGCTCGACTCGCCCTCGCCGTCGCTGCACTCAGTCAGGGATGCCCGCACTTCCGAGACACTCAAGCTCCTTCATAGCTCCGCCTTTGGAAGCAGTGACCACCTATCTCCCTCGGCTCTTGGTGTAAGCGACACAAACGGCTTCGGGAGCAGCCCGCCAGTAGGCTCTGCGACGCTGAGTTCCGCACCAGGGAACGACGAGTACTACGGAAAAAGGCTGATGCATAGCAGCGCGATGCGGTATACCAAACCGCGCTTGATCAGCAGCAGCGTTCCCAAGATTGACCGCGACTGGGAGGCCGAGTTCATGTTTGAGGAGGACTATGTCCCCGGAGCCCTGGCGAACGAGGTCCTGACACCGGCCGAGAAGGCCAGGAGGGGCTCAGCGACCCATACGGTACGGATGACGGATACCGCTGAACCGGCAGCCGACTCTCTCCTCATCGGATCCTCCAAGTTTGGCAGCCCCGTGGCTGCGAGCCCAAGCCGCTGGGGACCCCTGTTTCAGCGCCAGAAGGAAGAGGAGCTCGAGGCTAGCGGCACAGCCCGATCCATGAAGCATGTTTCGGCATTTGGCCATGTGGGAAGTCCGTTGAGAAACTCGAGCCTGGCACCGAGCCTAACAGCCGATGCCGAAGGACAGCAGAGGACAAGCAGTGCAAACGAGTCAGTCTCCGTCTTGACCCGGCAACTTCGCGAGACCCGGTTAGGAGAGGGGGGTTCGGGAAGCTCCAGTCCCCGTTTACAACCAACTGCAGTGCGCAACCACAAGTCCACCGGATCAGGGACGACAGCCGCGGGCATAATTGGAAAGGAGCGGGAGAAGGAGCGGCCCCTCGAGAGGCACATCAGCAGCGGCTCCATCGGGTCGAGCGTCACGGGGCGGTTCACTACTCCCATTGATGAAGAGGACTCCTCGTTTGTCTTTAGGATGGAGGAGGAGGATGACGCTCAAACGCGGGCGAAGAAGCGTGTCTCGGGAGGCAACCCGGGTACCACAAGCCCGTTGAGCACTACTTGGAGCTACGCCAATGTAGTGGCCAACAACCGGGTCGCCCCAAACGGCAGCAAGGGTGCCGCATCGAACGATGCTGAGACGGTGGCGGGTCCGTGAACCAGACACAGGAAAAGCTAGGCTCCGGCGGACATTTCTTAAGACCACGAAATCACTCTCTAAGGATAAAGGCACAATAACGGGCTGCATCAGGGTCATTGGCAACGGACTGCATCGGTGTGTTTCAGCATTCATGGCTCGTTAAGAATGCTAGGGCGCAACCTCCGGAGACACTGCTTGGCGTTTAATATCAACAAGGCGTTTTGCACCGGTTGGTTCTCGACATTTGATTTCTATCTATATTTTCTGCGCGGTGGTAAGGTTAGGACAGTTTTTGTATAGACGGCTCTGGAAAGGGCGTTTGTGGACGGTGGGTGCAGATTCATCTGCAATGAACGGGTGGTGAGGACGGGCCCTGAGCAGTAAGCGCAAATACACGAATAAGGGTCTTATAGTTGGTTCCTGGCAATGAACTATGGCAGGGCATGGTTGTGAATTGCATGGATTGAGCCGCATATTATCACGTTCGCTACTCGAGCACACAAAAATCCACGGGGAAACCCATTAATCCACGCTGATCACGATGAGATGCGGAGGTGTTCCCGTCATCCCAGGCTGCAACACACTGCCACAATACTTATCACTGGGCATGTGGCTCTTCTAGGCTAGGGCCGTGGTGATCTGGAAATGAAGGCACCTCGTCTCTAAATGGGGGAGGTAGAAGTTCTGTGATATATAGTCGTGTTCTCTACCGAGGTTATTCCGAAGCCGTCAATGGGTGGAGGGTGTATGAGTGTGGACAGCGAGAGTAAGCCTTCGGGACAACGGATCCTTGTGGAAGTACAGTCACAGGCCGGTAGGTGCAGGCGGGGTCGTTGCATGCTTGATCGAGTATGAAGGGACACCAAGAGGAGCCGAGAGAACACGGAGGTGGAAGCGCTTACAATGGCAATGACGATGGGGATATCATTGCCATCTTGTTCATCGGGACGTGGGGAATAGTGTCACGAGAGAGGTATCCGCATAATAGCCAACCCAATCAAGAAATTATCGTGATCCCCCGACTCCAGCACCGTCTAACCGACCAGGAAGCGGCGTGGTATGGTGCGCGTTGCTGCGCTCATGCTATGGTACAGGCGAGAAAATTTGTGAGATATTTAGTGGGCGTCCGGCTGGCTGAGGATATACTCAATAGCCTTGTCAACTGTTGGAACCCATGGCTGTCAGCTGCTGCCTTGGAGAGTCAATATTGATAGGGGATGTAAACACGTACCGCTGTGGATGGTGTCGGCGTCCTTGTCAGGGATCTCAATGCTGAACTCCTGTTTCGCCAACAGTTAGATGGTCGTCGTTCTACCGGGTATCAAAAGCGCTCGGGACCGCGACACGCGGGCCAGGCAGCGTCGGAGAGCAGGTTATAGTAACGAACCTCCTCAATAGCCATCACGACCTCCACCGTATCTAAGCTGTCCAAGCCCAGGTCGTTCGCAAAGTGGGCGGTCTCGGTAATCTGTTGCACAAGTCAGACACCGGAAAAGGACTTGATCTAAGAAAGTCAATTGGGATTTTGGCACTCACGTTGCTGGGATCATTGACCTGCAGGGAAGGAAATTCAAGTTAGCAACACCATCACCTCAGAAAATAAACAGACTATTGACTATTGGATCGTGGAAGGCTCAGCGGCTGACGGCCAGTTCCAAATCACAACTGCGAGCCCAGAACGAGCCGAGCCACCAGCAAATCCCACCAGCGCAGTGAACTATAGCGCCAAACCCACCTTGTCAAAGCCAGACAGCAGCTGCTTGATCCGCTCGTACACCTCGGTCCTGTCGAGCGAGCCACCGGAAGCATAGCACCGCACCGCTTGCCAAGAAACCGTCTTGGGAACGAAGGACGAGACTCTCGGGGCAGGGGCGACGGCGATCCTCCTCGCGGCGGCGGAGGGAATGGGACGGGCGATGGTGCGCGCCGCGACAGCGGCAGACCGGAGGATGGCGGTACGGAGCATCTTGACGAATTGGTTTGAGCGGCTCGAGGGCGTCCGAGTCACGGGAGTCGCAATTGGGCCGACGGGAAAATTATTTCGCTGGTTGTAATCGAAGGGAGCGTTGATGGAACGGGGTTGCTTGATGACGATAAATTTCTCGCCCGAGTAAGGATGCTGGAAGCTCGGATGGCAACGCGGCAAGCTCGCTGCTGTGGCTCGTGCACTGCACGTGACGCTCTCCCGCAAAACAGTACCACCTCCTCGGTACTTCGTACACCAACCATTTACACCAATTGAGTGACTGGGGATGGCGCGAACTCGTTCTGGTAGAAGTGGCGACAAACAAAAAGGGCTGCTCTTTGATTTGTCAGGCGAGAAAAGTGGTATGTACAGCTCAGTCTACAAATATGTGGTGGCACCATCTTCCGGCTCCAACGGTTCCAAACGCCAGGATGTTCCCCCCTTTATTATCCCCGCCTTATCTGTAGGGAGCATCTGCCCGGATCGCCGCTGCCAGCTCGGGCTCCCACTTGTCTCCGTTGGACAATAGTTTTTCTAGATCAATGTCAGCGAGCCACCCCACCCGGTGAGAGGCGTTACCGGCACCAGCGTTAGGTCATACCTTTGTTGTAGAGCAGTTCTTCGCGGGTCTCAGTGGCATACTCGGCGTTGGGGGATTCAACGATGGCGTCGACGGGGCACGACTCCTGGCAGAACCCGCAGTAGATGCACTTTGTCATGTCGATATCGTAGCGGGTTGTCCTCCTTGAGCCATCGGCGCGCTCCTCAGCCTCGATCGTGATGGCCTGTGCAGGGCAGATAGCTTCGCACAGCTTGCAAGCAATGCACCTCTCCTCGCCCGACGGGTACCGGCGAAGGGCGTGTTCGCCACGGAAACGGGGCGAAATGGGACCCTGTATCAGTGTCAATTCTCCGCCCATGAACGAGCCGAAAGTGCCCGAGTCTCGTCGCCGAGGGTTATCCGCTGCAGCGACGCCGCCCGGAACGATTTTTTCCAGCCACTTTGTTGCTGCTGTTCCATTGAACGCACCTTCTCGAAAGGATAGTAGATCGTGTATCTGTTCCAGGCATGTCAGTATTATTTGAGGGAAATTGTGACCTTTAAACGCGGAGTGTACTCACGGCGGCCTGAAAAACTGCTCCAACAGGACATACATGCCCCGGAACATCTCGGTCAGGAGGAAGTACTTCCCAACCTTGTCCAAGGTACTCTCTTTCTCTTGGTCCCATGCGACGGGCGGCTTGAGGCGAAAGTTCTTGGGCGGCGGGCCAGCGGGCGTCGCATAACCCCTCCTCACAACCAAGACTCGCGAAGGAGCGGAAACGCGGAGGAGAGCTGAAGGCCCCCGAACGAGGGAGGCCTGGCGGGCCGCGAGTGAGACGGCCGAAGGCGCAATCATCGTGCTCGGTGTTGACAGAGCTCTTGTTCGAGGCGCGGCGAGGGAAACGAGTTGATGCGGCCGTTTGTTGTTGGCGACACTTTTCGCGCAGGGCAAATTGGCACGGACTAGTTTCGGGAAGTGTGGCGTGACGGTCTTCACGGTGCCCAATTGGAGGGAGCGACACGACTTGGTCGACGACTTGGTCGAAGGTTGAGTGGAGAGACGGGAGGCAACTTGTTTTGAGCTGCCCGGGCGCACTTGACGGCGTCGTCCTGGAGCTCTGCTCTGTGACGACTTCGGGATTTGGTGCACCCACTCGCGATGACAATTCCCGACGATTGATTGGCACGCGGCCTGCCGGAGGGTCCACAACCTTCACGTGACTCGCTTTGCTTGCGATTGAGCTCCTGGAGCCGCGACCGTAACAGACGCAGCAGGGGTTGCCATTTGTTTTTGGCGCAAATGAGTTGGAGTAACCCTTTAAGTGCAACAACGATTATGATCACAACTATGGAGTTCAGGGTATATCTAGAACAGTGCCAAAAAAAAGAAGCCAAATGAAGCCAAAAATCGACAAAAAATAAGAAAAGAAAAGAAAAGAAAAGAAAAGAAAAATCAAGACATTCGGCCCCATGTTGTCCACCACACTCCAACGTTCGCTGCAACCACCAAGTCCAGCATCTTCAACCCCTCGTCATAGATGATGAGCTTTCCCAGTTTCGCTTTATTCCCTTTAGCCCCTCCTCCGGCACGCTCCTTCCCAAGGCTCAGGTCCAACGCCGTGCCTTCATCATAGCTGTCTAGCTCGTCCACCGCTTCCGGCTCTTCATCGCTACTTTGCGCCCTTCGGTGCAGAAGCTTGCTAAACTGCCCCGACAGACGATTACGGCCCTTTGGAGGAGGCTTTCCGTCCCCCTCATGGGAGCGGAGCGAATTCCCCTGGGGTAAGCTGAATCGCAGCTCGCTGACCTGCTTGGCGCCCACCAGGGCCGAGGCTAGTTCCTCGGTGCGCGAGCGGCCCATTGCCTGCGCGTCCCGGATGCTCTGCGAAAGCTCGCGGGGGTCGATCCTCGCGGTCGCGGGGTCCAGGATGTGGCGGCACCTGAGGCTCCGCCCGTCGATGCTGGTACGGAACTCGCATCTCCCACCCCATGGGCTCACGAAGACGTAGCCTCTCGGTTTGAGCCCCGGGCCAGGTCGGGTAATCAGCGTTGGTGAATGTATACCGTCGGCCGAGTCGACCGATCCGATCGTGGACGCGCTGCCGTGTCGTGCGTGGAAAGATTTTCGAGCTGACGGGACCTCGGGCGACGGCCCCTCGCCGTGGACCGGGCTACCGGGACGGTCTTTGCGCTGGAAGGCCTTTACCAGGTTTGACTTCCAGCTGGCGGTGTACGACATGACGACCTCCCGCGCGAAGCCCCCTTCGTCGGTCTCCCATGCGGTCCTTGACGTTGGAAACTTGCCTCTCGCAGGCCCCGCTCCAAGGTCGAGACTTTGCCTCAGTTGTTGGGAAAACGACTGCCCCGGACCCAGACGGTAGGCGTCTTCCACATCGGCCTTGGTGGGCATGTCGCGGTATTTGGCGTATCCTGACGTCTCGAGTCGGATGCTGATCTTTTGGGCATGCGAGGGCAATCCCCCCATATTGTCCGGGTCAAGAGACGGGTCCGCAGTTTCTGGGGTGGGCACGTTCGTCACAAATGACGTGATCTTCCCAACATTGCATTGCGTCCCCGAGGTAGGGTCTCTCCGGATCACGGTCAGTGAGAATGCCACAGAGGATGGGCGACCCCGCGACTGCTCGGTATGCGCGGTTCTTCCCGGTCGTAACGGGGAGCCTTTTCTTTCCGGCGATGCCGGTGTCGCAGGTCCGCGGGGAGCATTGTGATCAGCGACGCCGATCTCGACATGAGGTGGAGTTTCCAAGGCTGAGGCTGCTGGGTTGAGCGGCTTCCGGGCTATGCTCGACGCTGTGGCCGAGGGGGTGGGCCCGGTTGGGTGGTCAGGCGTCTCTGACGCGACCCCCGAGCGCCGTTTCCTGAACACGGGGTTCTCCCGGTATCCAGTAAGGTCGATGGCCCCATCCTGAAGTTGGGGGTCCGGATCCAGGGGCGGCGCCAAATGCCCGGGGCCCAGGGACTGAGGGACGGACGTGGGTGTTGTTCGCTGACACGGCTCGTTGCTGGACAAAGCACCGTGATCTGGTCCTGCCACCTTCGCTTGTGGGGGTAGCGGTTTCCTTGGAATCGCGCTCCTCGCGCTCTCGCTACTAGATCGGGGCGAGGCCGCATTGTCGGGCCGCTGTGGGACGGCCAGCAGACCGTCTTCTGGGGAATCGAGATGGACATAGTAGAGCGAGGAAGTAATATCCTCGCCAGTCACCGTCTTTTCCCGGGGCCGAAAGGTAGAGAGGATGATGTCTAAGCAAGTTTGTTCAGCGGCTGGCCTGTCTGTCCATGATCTGGTGGCACGCACCTTGTGCACCGGGCACCCTAGAGATATACAGAGTTAGGGGCTCGCGCACCTCGGGATGGTAGGGATATTGAGGCGGGTTCGCTGCGAGGTAGTTGATTGCCGACAGTGACCCTGCTTCGGGCTGTGGCTTTGTCGCCATGCTTGCCTTGCCCCTGACCCGTCGAGGGAACGCTGCACTAGCAACAGGCCTAAGTTTATTTTGCGGAACCGCTCAGGCTTGTTTTCGAACTGGAATATCTCCCCTTTGCACTGTCGGGAGACCGATGTCGGCAAGCTGAAACGTAGGTCGGGTTGACTAGAAACAGGAACGATTGAACGATTGAGAACGTCGAGTACGCGGGCAAGAAATGACCGTGGTCGTTGCCTTGGGTGTCTTGAAGGGTTCCTGTGTTTTGATATGCCTGCAACTGACGGGCAGATCGCGGCTCGTCTGAATCTGGTGTCCACAAGGGTCTCTCGGGCTTTCAATAGGCGCCGGCCACAGCTGAGGCCGCCACACTTCGCTGCCCAGTGACGTCGTTTGAAGCAGCGGGGCAGTGCTTGGCCAAACGTCAGCGCTTCGAGGCTGTGTCGTCAAAAAGAGGTCTTTCGGAATAGTCACCCTTTTAAGGTTTTACAAATACTATCAGACTTTCTTTCTCAGCTCGGATCTTGACTGGAATACCTGCCGGGGTCCCGGCAATTCGCAACCAAAACCTCGGGCAAAGGGGGTCCAAGAGGACAAGGAAAGCTTGAGAAAACACGGTGAAATGCACCCGCAGTTGTTCACCAGGTAACCCCACTGCGCTCAGAGTGCCCCGCTATGTATTGTATGTACTGTAATCCGTACTTTGTGTATGTATCCAAACCTGCGGGCTCCATTACCAAGAGACCCACATGCCGACAACTCAGAGCCAATAATTATGGGACCCCAGTTGCTGCCCGATCTTTCAGCTAACCGAGTTTGCGTGCGCCTTGATCTCCAGGCATGCGGTTGCCCCATCAATCCGACTTATCGCCCTAGTTACCTTCTAGATTCCACCACGATGCCGTTTGGTCAACTTGCCTTTGACAAGACGGAGATTCGGATACTGATCTCTCAAAACATCTGCAAAGTTTCAGTCGCTTCACCACCCAAAGCCCCAAAGCCTTCAAGCCGCAAGAACTCGATTATGAAATGCGACGAGAATGGTTGTTTTGGCATGACCATTTCGATTAATAGTGGTCCGAGGACAAGGCAGAGCTCCAAAGCTCCCGAGGATGAACTGCACCCACAATCGTCACGTCTTTTCGGCGAGAACCGCTCTTCCCCAACTACGGTATCCCATGTACGATTACTCGAGTTTCCAGCCGGGCCAACCGACCAACAAATCAGGTAACATGACGGCAGAGACAGGGGAACAGCAAAATCAGGACCAAGAGCAGGCAGATTGTAATCGGCGTTGATTGTGGTCTGTTACACAGGGCTCTTGCATGGTTTCTCATCAGCGCAAGCCGTTCTTGCCTTCTGCACGATCAGTCCCGCAAGGTCATTAATCGTTCCGCTCGACAACAACTCAAGGATCTGCAGGTTGGTCCGGAACTCCTTGGCGATCCAATTCCGCAGCTCGATGGCGGTCAGCGAGTCGAGTCCGTACGACGTGATGTTCCTGGCTACATCCAGGTCCTCCACCGCGATAGTCAGCACTTCCGATAGCTTCTCGGCGACTCCTTGCGCCGCGATGTGCGTTGCCTCCTTGTCTGAATTGGCAGCCCGGAAGGCCGCCCCCGGAGACACGGCCTGCCTTGGGACGAGGCCTTCTCTCTCGGCAGCCGCCAAGCTCTCGGCCTTGAGGTGGGCGAAGCGAGCGTCGTTGGCATAGTACGGCCACTGGCCATCGCGGCCGAGGTGCAGTTTGAGCCCGGTAAGGCATTGGGGTCCACACATGCCACGGACCGCAGCCGACAGAAGAGCGAGCACCTCGTCCTCGCTCACTGACTCGTTGCCAAAATTGCGGATGATTTCTTCCTGGCGTTCCGCGTTCTTGGCCAAGTACCCGGCGCCGGTAACTGCCGTCAGGTCGAGCGCCGTCCCGGGAACGCCCCTCTCCACCAGATACTGTGCGAACGAGTCGAGGAAGGTGTTGGCAGCGGCATATGCGCCTTGTCCGCGGCTGCCGAGAATGCCCGCTGCCGAAGAGAGAATCACAAAATAGTCTAGCTTGACCCTGGTCGCCGTCAGAGCTGTGTGGATGTTGGTTGCCCCGAGCACCTTTGGCTGAATGACCTGCTGATATTCCGCATGCGACATGTTCTCCAGCAGAACGTCCTGAAAGGCTTTCGTCAGCTAACCTCGTTTGTGTACACAATGAACGCCAGCAGAGACTCACCCGGAGCACCATGGCCGCGTGGATGACACCACAGATCGGAGGCAGAGATCTTTGGCAAGCCTCGATGAGTTGCCGGACTTGACCCTCGTCGGTGACATCGCACTTCATTACCACGAGACGCGCGCCACTGCGCTGCATCTTCCGTTGCAGTTCATCAACTGCATCTCCACCGCCGCCGCTCCTCGAAACAAGCACTATGTTACGCGCTCCGTGCTCCACCATGTATCTCGCCATTGACCGACCAAGGCCACCTGTCCCACCGATGATGAGGTGTGTCCCGTTGCTTCGAAAGATGGACCTCGATACTCTATGCAGAGCCTAGGGATGGCATACCAGTCAGCGCCGGATCCTCCACGATGCACGATGCTCGCGCGTCGTTCATAACTCACCCTGACTTGCTCCGTTCCGTCGCCAATCAGTGCTACCACCGACTCGACGGCGCCATCGCGCACCATCCGGATGCCCCTGTGGAGCTGCGAGATGGGGGCCTTGGTTATTGTTGTGGGCGGGGTGATGGCGCCGGTGGCAACCTTATGAACGACCACACCTAGGATGCTCATGGCCTCCGGCCGTTCTGCCGCTATGTTAATCATGTTGACGGACGAGAAGGTTGCGTTGATTCCGAGTTCAGGCCTGGTTCTTTCGTGGGCACCTGGGGTCCTGATTTCCACGAATCGACCAAAGTTGGCCAGGCATTCCCACGCGCTGGCCGTCCCCTGCCCTGACAATGCGAGCACCACCTCCATGCCCCGGCCCTGGGTGGCTTCCTCGAGCTCCTGGCGAAAATAGATGCTTCTTGCGTCCAGGATTCGCTCTGGCGGCAATCCGATCTTCCGCGCCAATGCCCCCTGCTGCTCGTCCAGGATCAAGGCATACAGGCTTGCTCTAAGGTGCCGAGCCACCGCCACGGCCGCGAGCCCCGCAGGTCCCGACAGCTGAACGAGGACGCGCTCGCCTTGTCTGACATTCGCTGTGTTAACGAGAGCGTAGTAGGCGGCAAGTAGAGGTCCTGGGATGCAGGCCGCAGTTTTGCTGCGGATCGTGTCGGGGATGATGGCCACGCTCGTCCGTCTTGCCCGGGCGTGCGTCCCGAACGGGCCCTCGGCCAGGGCGCAAACCCTGTCCCCGACTCGGATGTTGCCGACTGCCCGACCAACGCGCGTAATGGTGCCCGCACAGCTGCGAGGGATCGTCGTACTCGGCTCGTCGCCCACCGTGCCGGATGTGATGTCGTCCTGAGTTAACGCGCTGGCCTCGACGAGCAGCTCGACCTCGTTATCCTCTAATGGTACATCCGCTGCGTCTTCAAAGTAGAGCTCGTCGCCAGAAGACGCATCTATCTGGCGGGAAAGGCGAAACTGGCGTTCCGGCTGGTGGATAGCCTGGTGATACGGAGCCGATTGGCCCAGTGACCGATGGACATCGAGGTTGAGCTCCGCGTCCGGGACGATCCGCGGGACGATCAGCTCCCCAGCCTCCTCAGCAAATTCCATCTCTGCCGCCTCACCCCCTGACAATACCGACACCCCGAATGCATTTCGAATCAGCTCCGCCTGCCGCGTGATGTGGAGCCTGGAGAATGCAGTCAGGTCAAGAGTAGAAGCAACCGCGTTCCTTTCCGATCTGGCCGTGCGGGTCAACCCCAGGGCGAGACTGGCACTCGGGGATGTTGGAAAGCGTGTGGCCCCTCTGGTCACCCACATCAGCCCTGGTGCCTCCGTGAGTAGTGCTATGACCTGATCGAACCGGGCTTGGTCGATGGGATATAGTATTGGCGTCCTCAGTTCGCATAAGACAATGAAATAATTGTTCCAGTCGTCGATCGCACCAAGGGAGCATGCCACCACCGGGACGGTTGTACATTCCTTCAGCTTGCGGATCAACAGGGTCACGAGAGGGTCTTCGGTGTCGCGTCCTCGCTCAGTGACGATGACAATGGCTTTATCAGCTCCTGCGATGTGCCGTCTCGCTACTTCATCAATTTCGGTCGTCTTATTCAGTGGCTCCCATGTCGTTTTGTAGCACAGCTGGCGTGGTGAGGGCGGCTCCTGAGGCTTGCATTCCAACGGCTTGAATTTCAGTCCAGACATGGATACAGCAGCGGCAGCGCCGGCGGCAGAAAAGAGTTCCACCATGAACGATGCCGTCTTTGGCTCCGGAGCGGCGCTGACTTCAAAACTGTCCCCCGACTTATGGGTCCAATGAGAGCGTATGATCATGTGCCGGATGGAAGAGGGGAGACAAGCTGCATCGCTCGTCTTCACCTCGCTCTTTGCGTCTGGGTAGAGCAGCGGTATCTGCAGCATGGCATCCAGGACTGCCGGATGAATCGTGTATGGAGTCTCATGTTCCAGCGGCATGTGGGATCGCGTGTTTCGGACAACACAATGCGCCCTCACCCGGGACTTTCTCATGATAGTACCGACCAAAGACTTAAACGACGCCGGAAACGACAGACTCCGTGACTCAAGGCGTTTGTACATATCCATCTGGGAGCTGTTTTTCTGCGATGGTTTCAACAATCCATTTCCGATATCCGAACCTTTGTCCGAGGCTCTAGGCTGGGCAGATCCAGAGTCAGTAGAACCGTTCTGGAAGGTTGAGAAACTTTTGGTGCCTGCTCGGCTCAGTGCTCTCCCATTTTCAGCGCCGACTGACGCTGGGGCAGACGATGAGTTGAGCTTCACAGTCACGATGCCCGTGCAGTGCTCCAACCAGTTTCGATTAGCTTCGTACGAAGAGATTCGAAACGCGTGACCCGTTCTGTCGCCTGTATCGAGGGGGCGGAAGTTCAGAAGAAGTTCAAACTCTTGGCCGTCAGCCAGGTAGAGATGTTCGGATATTCTAAGGCTCTTGATCTCGAACATGGCAGCGTCTGTCTCGTTCAGGCATGCGGTTTGGGCCGCTGCTTCAACAACCATAGAAATGAAGCCGGACACCGGAAAAACCATACGCGACTGGACTTGATACTCCTTCAGCCAGGGCAAGTCCTCGGTACGGATGACGTTGCGCCATGTCGGGTCCAGAGCGCTCGACCAGTCCGCAAGAGCGCCAAGCAAATCGTTCCGTGGAAAAGGCTTGAGACGGTGCTGCCGAGACAGCCGGGACTCGTACCAATACCTCTGCCGTGACCAGGGGTACGTGTACAGCACGGGCACCACCTCCGGCTTCTCGTTCTCCTCGCGGTTGTGGTTGATCTCGAAGAAGTTTAGGGGATGCCCGCGGACAAAAAGTTGCCCGGCCGTCTCGAGACAAGTGCGCGCGGCGTCCTCGCCGCGAATCAAAGAAGGCAGGTACGATATCTTGAGCGCTGCAGAACCCAGCCTCTTCAATGCCTGCATAATGGGTCCCTTGAGGGCCGCGTGAGGTCCGATCTCCAGAAGTATGTCTGGGCGATACTCGGTGCACAGCTTCTGTATGGCTGTGGAAAATCGGACTGTCCGGGTGAGGTTGTCGACCCAGTACTGGGGTCCCAGTTCACCAAGGCTAATCTTGCGGCCATGGAGGGAGGAGAAGAACTCGACGCCGGAGGACGTCCCGCCTACCGGGGCTTCGATGTGGCTGACTTGGGCGAGGTAAGACTCGGCGATCAGCTGCATGTGTGGGGAGTGGTAGGCTACGTCGACAAACAGTTTCCGGTTGAAGACGCCCTTGTCCTGAAACAGCTTTCCCACACGGTCGATAGCTTCCTCGTCGCCAGACAAGGTGGTCGAGGACGGCGAGTTCTCGCACGCCACAACCACTTGGGGCCCGCCTCCTTCATTCAGTTCTTGAAGCATGGGACTTAGTTCATCCGCGCCAGCGCCGACTGCCATCATAGAGCCCCTGAGATTGGGATACCTCTCCTTCAGTTCCACAATGATGTGCCCTCTGTGGTACGCGGCAGCCATGGCGGACTCGAACGTCAGGGCACCTGCCGCATACGCTGCTGCTATCTCGCCGCTTGAGTGGCCGGTAACGGCAGCGGGCCTGACTCCGAAGGCGGCAAACAATTCAGTCAATGCTAACTGGACGGCAGTGCAGATCGGCTGACTGATACGTGCCAGGCCAACCCTGGACGACGTCTTGTCGCGGTGAAGCTCCTCGAGAACCGAGAAGTCGGCCCCTAGAGCGCGCAAGACGGCATCGGCACGACTGACGGCATCAAAGAACACGGGATGTGTGCCGAGCAGCTCGCGGCCCATGGCGAACCACTGGGCTCCTTGGCCGGTGTACACAAAGGCTAGCCGGGGTGGCTCGCTCGGGGCGCGCGCGGGTACGGTATCGTGGCTGTTAAGCGCGCTGGCGACGCTGCTACACATGTTTGCCACCACTGCCACCCTCCACGGGAGATGAGACCTGCGCTGGCAGAGGGTGTATGCCAAGTTTCGCGGCATGGTGGTCTGGTAGAGCTCGGCATGCTGCTCGATCCAGATGCCGAGTTTTCTGATGGAGTGTTGCAGCGCCGTTTCGTCGTTGGCCGAGAGGACAAAGAGCCTGAGCGGGCTGTAGGAACTGTTGTCTCCGACCTCGAGCCCCCTGATTTGAGGAGCGGCCTGCAAGACGCACATCGAGTTTGAGCCACTGAAGCCAAAGTTGTTGACGCAGACGTACTTCCGCTTGGCCGGCCACGGTTTTTGCTGCGTGGCCACGCGCATGTTCCATTCATCGAGGGGGATTGCTTTGTTCGTCCACTTGAAATCCGCGTTGGGAAGGATGAAGCCGTAGTACAGCATCAGAACGCTCTTGATGACCGACACGACACCGCTGGCGCATTCGAGGTGACCAATGTTGGGCTTGACGGAACCGATATATAGCGGATTCTCGGGAGTGAAATAACGGCCGACCGCTTGGTAGATGCCTGTCGCTTCGATGGGGTCCCCCTTCTTGGTACCCGTTCCGTGGGCCTCGAAGAACCCGACGTCGCAGGGGTCGATGCTCGCTTCGGCGAGAACTCTCTTGACCAGCTTCTCTTGCTCCTCCGGGCTCGGGGCGACAATGCCGATCGTGCGGCCGTTGTGGCTGGCGCCCGAATGAGTGATGACGGAAAAGACGTGGTCGTTATCAGCCTGGGCCCTGGCCAGAGGCTTCAGCACCAGACATCCTGCGCCCTCCCCCCTCGCATATCCCGACTTGGCCCGGTTATCAAAGGCGTACGTTCGTCCTGAATTGGAAAAGAGGCGAAGCTTTCCCATAGACACCCAGATGTCCGGATGGGTTATCAAGTGTGAAGCTCCGACAATGGCTTGTTCCGACTCGCCGGCCCGGATACTTTGCACTGCAAGATGCAGGGCGTGCATGCTTGACGAGCATGCAGTGTCGACCGTAAGCGTTGGGCCGTGAAGGTTGAAGTAATAAGCCACCCGGCCGGCGAGGAAGGCTCCTTGGTTGCCCGTGGCATCGAAGCTGGGAATGTGGTCCAGATCTCGGAGGTTTCCAACCCGGTGCTCGCTGTAGTTGGCACCGACAAATACCCCAATCTTTTCCCCGGACACTGTTTCCTTTGGGATTCCGGCGTTTTCCAACGCTTCGTATACGCACTCCAACAACAGTCGCTGGGCCGGATCTCGCCTAGTTGTTAGCCGAGTCCGTCGGATGTCGGAAGGAAAGCTGTCACCTACCCATCGACTCGGCCTCCTTTCTGGTAATGTCGAAGAAGGCGGCATCAAACATCGAGATGTCGTCCTTGATGAAGTACCCCCCTTCCGAGTTGATGCAGCCCTTCTTGTCCGGGTTTGGGTGGTGATACGCCTCCGCATTGAAGCGACCCGGGGGGATCTTTGACCATCCTGTCTTCTGCCGGCATAACATGCGGTAGAACTCACCCGGGTGTGACACGCTCCCCGGCAAGCGACAGGCCATGCCCACGATGGCAATGGGCTCGGGTTGTTTGTCCGCCATGGTGTACGTCAAGGTACAAGCGAGAGAAAATGGCGAGACAGTAGAGACATAAGCCGAAACAGGACTACTTCAACCAGGCTCTAAGGAGAGCCGTGGTAACAACTGCCAACTGCGAAAGTGGCATATCTATACATCCTGATATTTGTTAGACCACTTGGGGTGCGTCGTCCCTGCATTCGCTTTGATATTTTGGCAGACAGGTATTATTTGCTTGTTAGGGCACTTGAAACAGTGGCACATTTTCCATGTGTCTAATAGAAGGATCAATAAGACGTCAATCCAAAAGGCCACGGTTACGAGCTCTGTTCTGTTTATATCAACTGCAATCTCTTCCCCCCCTCCCCCCCCCCCAGGATCGGGCCCAACGATGTTGGCATCCATATGGAAGGGATACCGCGCGTCTAAGGGTTAATCATCCCTTGTGGGCCAATATACAAAAGCAGTAGAATACAAGGCTGGAGAAAATCGTCTCGTCCCGATGGCTCGGTGCCACACAATAATTACCGAGCATAGACAAAACTAGAGAACCTTGCAGATAAGAGAGAGCTTCAATCTAGTGTCTGTTCTCTACGGTCCGTGTACGAGCCTGCCATAAAAATTATATTCAACCCCGTCTTGACCCTAAGCATGAAACAGCCGTCCGTCATCATGAGCCGTACGGAGCGGGGGCATCTTTTCTACTCGAGAACGTTGTTCACATTAAGTGTAATCAAGCCTGATTCCATACCTCGCCTCTGTATCGTGACTGGTTGTTAATTGGCTGATGGGCACGATGAAACGAGAAACTCGACTCATCCCGCGTATACGAAGCCGGGAATGTATGGGAATGCAGGCATCTTTGTTACCGTGGTATGTACATGCACGCCGCGCGCCATGCATCCTACCACCAACTCGTATTCGACCAGGCGGTGAGAATGCAAAGAAGCGGTGGAACCTCCTGGGCGTTCTGTTCCGTATACTCTGCATTTCCGAGGCTAGGGTATTTCTAAGTGCCCATCTCTGCACACCAGATCACAGACGTTAAGTATGCTAATAATGATCATTAATACCTTAGTAAGGAGGTCCGTGAGTTCCATATACATACACGGGTCGAAACATGACAGTTCGTGTACGGCGACAGTACCCCCTATCTGAAACCGCTTTCTGCGTGCTGTCGGCAGGAGGCGGCCGAGGAAGTGATGAAATATGACTGTCGCGATGCTATCCCGGCAGGCTCAAGTATACGGGGTTGGAAGCGTTCACGTCTTCAGCTCTGCCGCGGCCATGTTCTCCAGGTCAACCCACCAGGGCGTTGAGAGGGAGATTGCAGTCTTTCGTACCGAGAGCTCGTACACATCTCCTAACTACTTATTCGGCTTCATTCCTTGGGTCAATCAGGATTATTAAATGAAAGCAAAACGGGAACGCTGGCGAGAACTCCAGGATGAAGTTTCTCTGCCTCCCCGGGGCTTATGGTAGTGCCAAGGTGACTTGGTTCCATAATTACATGCAACCAGCCATTCCCACCTCTTCATGAGCCGAACTGATCTTTAAGCCAGAACTTCCGTGTTCAGCTGGGACCCCTGGCGGACGAGCTAGAGCGGCGAGGACTAGCGACTTTCGCCTACAGCCAAGGGGCTCACGAAGTAGAGCCCCCGGCCGGGTGGGAAGACTACTTTGGAGCCCGGCCGTTGTACCGTTTTCTCGACACCCGCCACGGGGACAATTTCGAGAATCTCCGTCGTCTCCGCCACATGCCGTACAGCATCAATGCCGAAGACGCCATCCGCATGTTTCAAGATACTGGCAAGGGTGATGACTGGCACCAGCCGGTCTGGCGTGAGGCCATGGACGATGTTATCAAGAAGGTCGACGAACATCCCGACGTCGACGCCGTCATTGGCTACTCGGAGGGCGCCATGGTCGGTGCGAGTCTGATTGTGGAAGAGGGCGAGCAGGAGCGGCGGACCGGCCGTAAACGACGTATCAAGGTGAGCAGAGGCGGACATGCATGCCACGACGGGTCTCTCTCGTGGGCTAGGAAGTTCGCAGGTTGGTACCATACTGAGTTTTTCTTTTCTCGCAGTTTGCCGTCTTCATTTCCGGTTCACCGCCCCTGAAATTCGAGGGCGAAGACCGCGTTGTCGCCCTGCTCGCGGATCAGTCGGGCGTCGTCATCGACATCCCTACCTTCCACATCTTTGGTTGCAACGACGCTTTCATGGGCGGCGCCGTCGCCTTGTACAACGTTTGCGACCCTTCAAAGTCCGCCATGTTTGATCACGGACTCGGGCACATTGTTCCCCGCGACGCCGAGAATGTTCGCATGTTGGCGGATATTCTCGAGAAGTTGATCCCCGAGGTCGAGGGGAGGAGCAGTCGGCAAGGAGAAACCGAGTCGGAGACTGATAAAAGCACGGCTGGGTCAGAAACGTCGGAATCAAGTGCTTAAGCAGCCAACAAGGGAGGGCCCTAAATCTATATTTGTTGACGTTCTGTTCATAATATGTCATGTTGCGGTTTGGAAGCATAATAATAACTGATGGTACATTTTCGACTCCTGTATAATAATACAACTATTAAGTCCCTTGCTCTCCTCGTTTTAATTACAAACCTTGGATAGGCAGCCCAGCATTCGTGTTAATAAAAAAGCTCCAAGAATTACGGATCATAAAGTAATCCAAGCACCTCAAACGTTTGCCGAATGAGCTCTGGTACATGATTGTCTTCTTCAATCTAGAGAAGGTCTCGTCCGGCACATTCCCCCGTCTTTTGTTCTCCCGCCGTCCATGTCTGGGTTGCTAGCCGCCCAAGTTGTTAACAATCTTCATCACCATCAAATCGCCCTTAGCATATTATCCCTCATTGTCGACATGATCTCGTCAGCCCTGTGGAATGTGAGGGCCCCATGTCCCTGGCCCTCAACAACTCTCAATCCCGCATCCGGACCGAGTTGCCGGGCAGCCTTTTCCGCCATGGCCAGCGGCACATTGGCGTCCAGGTCTCCGTGCCACAGAACAAGCTCGTTCTCATGGCCCGGCCGGACCTCGTCTAACTCAAACCCCCAATGGCTTGCGTACAACTTCATCTCCCAAGCGGGGCCGCGGCCCCCATACCTCACGCCCTCCCGGATGCCCATGACTACGGCCTCCCGAGCTTCCGGAGCTGCCGCTTCCCAGGCCAGCTTGTCGCTCTCCCAGGTCGCCTCCTGCTGCATATCTGCTACCAACAGCGCCTCCAGCTTCTTCTTCCCGTCCTCGTCCCGGGCCACCGCGCCCAGCTGCCTGTCGATGGCCCAGGCCACGATGCTCGGGAACCACGTGGCAAGCCGGAGCATGACCCGCGACGGCAGCTTCATCCCGGCCGTGCCGAAGCTGGTAACCGGGTAGATCCCGGCCACGATCCCGACCGCCGTCAGCCGCGTGCGCGGGATGCGCTTCCGACAGGCGAACGCGTAGGGGGCGCCGCCCGACACGGCTACGATGCCGAAGCGGGGGACGTCGAGGTGGTCGGCGAGCGCGAGGACGTCGTCGGCGTACTCGAGAAGCGTGCCGTTCTCGCGGAACGCCGAGCCGCCGCTGCCCGGCCGAGAAGGCGCGATGATGCGCAGGCCGTGGCGCCGCCCGGCCTCGGACAGCAAGAATGCCTCGTGGTGGGAGGACGGGCATCCGTGAAAGTAGAACACGGTCGAGGCCGCATCCTGTGCGCCGTAGATGCCGTATGCGACCTGCCGCTGGTCGGGGAGGACGAAATAGCGGGTTTCTGGCATCTTTTTTTGTTTTTTTTTTTTTTTTTGTTTTCTTGTGTCCCGCCCTTCAGATGCCGAGTTTATTAATATTTGTCGCGTTTCGTGTCGGAAAGAGGTTTGAATGACGGTCAGTCACCGATGTGCTGCGAGCAAGAGCAAGATGATGGGGACGAAGAGTGATGCCGAAGCATCATCGCAGAAGAGGTTGCCATGACCCCTATTCTAGGCCACCGGACGAAATAATTAAAGCTCTAGCAACGTGTCACTGCCGGGCAGGAATGTCATTGTCTGAACGACGGTGCATAATCCTTATGTGCGGATACATGTCCCGGTTTGCTGGCTCGAGCGAGTCGTTCAGCTCTCTTCTATTATTAAAGACGTGGGGCGTCTTGTCCCAACCGGCGATTGGAGGTTTTGGGCAGCTGAGCCACCGGAAGTAGCCGGGATGCTCCAGAAACACCGGCCAAGGCCAACCGAGTTGGATAAGATCGGTGCCGAGTCAGCCCGGTCTCGGGAGCGCATCGTCCACCGGATCCTTAAATGACCCGTGATAACATTCCTTCTTGGCATTTTGCAGCCAGGCTGAAAGAGGAAGAGACAAGTCACAGAGCGATCTGCACGGATCCGAATGAACGGATCACACGGGCCCTACTATGTACGGATTAGTGTAGGGTTCCCGGCCCCACCAGGGTTGCAGCACCCACATTTTCCTGCAGGGGGCCCCTGGTCAGCCTCTTCCTTCTTCCTCCACCATCGAACTCTATAGCAGTCATCCATCCACAGAAATGGAATAATTGCTGGCAATCATGCTTGAGACTATTTACGCACTTTTCATATGGGTAAATACCACCTGTCTAAGGTAGTAGTGTTGGGATAAATTGATATCAATAGCTCAAAGTGTATATACCCAAATATTTAGATGTCTCCGCAGTAATTAGGCCCCCGAACTTACACAACACCAAAGGGAGATGGTCCCCAACCAATCACCTTCTTCGGGGACACTACGAACCTTCCATGGATCGAGACAGTCCAAGACTCTTTCAGCTGCCCCTGAGATGGTATTCTCCTTCCGCTCGGTACCAGCAGCGACCGAGGCATGAGCACAGACGCCCACTTACTCGGTAGACGGGGAGGCGGATCAGAACAGGGATTGCTGCTCCTATGTGTCGGACTCGGATGAAGTCAGTGTGGGGAGCCACGTGGAAATCGGGGGTCAATGTGGCCTCGTCGAAGCGTTCTAGACAGCGTATCTCCCACAGGGCTGCTTGTAGTCAAGGAACCGGTGCGAACAAAGCGAGTATGCACTATGTAATCCGTATGTAATTAATCCGTACTTACATATCATTCGCCTGGAGGTCCCAGTTTCAAGTAACATTACCCTTCGCTAACTTGTGTGCTCCTAAAGAAGGTTCACGCATATTTGCCAGTTGCACAGTGGCGCGGTGATGCCACGCGCTGATGCTCTAGCAGGAAATGTTGATGACCAACCATGACCAACCATGACCAACCACCCCAGTATCACATGGCAGTTAGGAGTGCGCTTCATCACGACGGATTCATCAGGTCTTGGCGTTGCTGGTTCACTAACACTAGCGTCAGTGCGTTCATGTTTAGCTCGGCCCGAGCAGCAGTGTTGGGGGGGAAAGGGGGGGGGATCCGGTGGATGTGAGTAGAGCGAGGAGGGATTCGGCTTTTGCATTGATAAACCTAGAAACAATAGAGCAGGAGCGACAAGAGAAGGTTTCCTTGGCTCTAAAAGCTGGTGGATAACCCCTCATTTTTCAAGAGCATAGGCGTCAACCGGCTTTCGGAGAGAGGGAATAATTATCCATGCCCCACGGCCACGTGGTTGCATGGATGGGAAGTGTAATGTACGGTAGAGCAGCGGCGCAAGTTTGCGGGGAGGACCTAATAGGCCTTTTTGACTGAGAGCTGAAAATTCGGCAAGTTTGAAAGACGACGAGAATTGAAGCCACTAGCGTGATGGAAATGTCGTGTAACAACGGATTACTACGTTGGCCCCTGTACGGATTAATTACGGATTACTTAGCTCTCCGTACTTAGTAGGCGATGCTAGTGTAATATGGAGTTCAGATCCGCCCCATGCTGTGTGGGTCCTGATCCCGAGATCTCGATCCTTCACAAAGAACGAGATTTTCAACGGCGAGGTGAATGAGTTCTAAGCTCTAACCTCTGCCTAGACCAGAAGTCAAGTCAGGGGATCCTGGAAGTTTTTCTCATATTCCACACACCGAGACTTGGTCAAAGGGTCCCAGAGGTGGCGCTGACCGACTGGATGGCGCGTTTTACCATGGCAGAAACTCGTGCGAAGTTACCGCGACTATACGACGCTGCACCATATTTAGTTCACGCGCCTTGTTTGCCGCAGCCGTTCTTACTGTGCAGTAGTGCGGCCAGTGCAAGACAAGCACCTGGAATCGATCGATCTCTACTACTAGGTAATATGTATAAGTATGTTTGGTAGGGCGCCCAAGGGCCAGTATGCTTGCCTAGTTTGGTAACATTGCGTCTCCGGCAAAGCCAAGCACAGCCAAGCAACACATAATATCTTCAGCCGCTCGGTACACGGGAGCTGACTCCTCCAAACTCCCACTACCCGGGCCGTTGATGATGAACCAAGATGCCGCCCCTCAGATTCTGTTCGTGCAGACCACTTCGTTAACGACCTCCAACTTATGGAGTCATACGCCTTCTTCGGACGCTTCCCAGAAGACCTGAAGGAGGCAGGATGGCCGACACATCCACGACGGAGGACCTGGCCCGACACATCGGCCAGGTCGTACCTTTCACGATCGATCCCGGACTGCTGGTACTGAGCTATATCATCAGTTTCGTCGGTGCCGCTTCGACGCTCGAGCTCATCCATCGCCGTACCTCGAGAAGGGGTTACTACAACAAGTACGTACGTCCCGGCCGGAACTCAGTTGAGCTCAGGTCAAGGGTAGTAGTAGATTGTACTGTATGTACATACGGTTGCTAACGGTCCGGTAGTCTCCTCTTGTTTGGCGCTGCGATATCAATGGGAGGGGTCGCCATCTGGAGCATGGTGCGGCTTTTGCTGTTGTCACATATTTTTTTTTGTCGACCGTTTTACTGACTCTTCCCCCCCCGTCGTTAGCACTACATCGGCAACCGCGCCACAACCATGTTGAACGGCGAGTCCGACATTCAGATCGCGTACTCTCCCGGAGTCACCATCGCATCCCTGTTTCTTCCCATCGTCGTCCTGGTAGTGGCCTTCTTCGTCGTCACCAGCACGACCGCTAGCAGCACCCGGGTCGTCTGGTGGCGGATCCTCGCGGCCGGCACGCTCTCGGGTGGCGCCATCTGTGGCATGCACTACCTCGGTAACGCGTCCATCAAGAATTACAACTGTTCCTACGCAGTCGGGTTCGTCGCCGGGTCGGTCGTCATCGCGGTCGTCGCCAGCATCGTCGCTCTGGCGCTCTTCTTCGTCTTCAGGAGCACTTGGACCAACTTGTGGTGGAAACGCGGTTGCTGTGCCTTGGTGCTGGCCGGCGCCGTGTCCGGGATGCATTGGTGTGCCGTCATGGGCACGAGCTATACCTTGCTACATGTCGACACGGCCATGAGCGACCTCGGGTCCCGCAACACGACTGTTATCGTGACGGCCTGCCTGGTGAGCAAAAGCTTCCCCCTCTCCCCCTCCACCCCCTTTCTTTTTTTTAACCCAACACCCCCCGCCTTCCCTATTTCCGTGACCCCCCCCCCCCCCGAAGAATTCTGACCGAGTAATTAATATATCCCATCATCAGTCATTTGCCGCCTGTCTCACCATGGCTGGCCTCGCTATGTACTCCGCCCGGGTTCGGAAAGGCTACGCAGAAAGAGCGCAGCGCATCGCTCTCGCAGCCGCCGTCTTTGACGAACAGGGGAGGATTATGGTCACGCCCGATGTCTTTTTGCCGAGCGAGGTGGTCACCTGCACCTTCTTGCAAAAGGTGCGTTGCGAGGAATCCCAACCGCTTGCTCTCGGCCCTGTTTATTTTATAGGTAATTTCTCTGACTGGGAGGGAATTCTTGTAGACTCGGGCCGCCACATTTTCGACCGCTCACCCGCTATTCCATTGGCTATTTCAAGCGTCCCGGAATTGGCCCGTCATATCCGCTCTTCTCGACAAGATGAGCCAGCATCTCTCCCGCCTACCGCACACCGGGCGCAACGTGAGGACTGGTATCGAGCTGGTCGATAAGGACGGCCACATCATAGACAACTACGACATCGTCTTCTGCGAGCTGTTTTGTCTTGCCGCTTCCGCTCTGGCCTTACAGATGAACGAGGATCTGGCCGACGCCGGAATTCTCTGGGACGAGATCATGGCGACGGGCGGACACTCGGCGGCGAACCCCGTCGGCCAGCCGTCAACGGCAACAATGAATGGCTCCTCGTCCAGCTTCAATCACGAGCTCGACGACCTGGCCGAAAGGGGGATTGTCAGGTCTGTCAGGCCGGTCAGGAGGAGCGGTCACGGCCACCTCATGTTCCTGGTCCGCAGAGTGGACAGCAGCCAGGTCGATCACTTGGCCGCCTCTGGCTACTGCTTCGCCGAGCCCCGTCACGTAGCCCATATGATCCGCTCCAAGATGCAGATCCGGACCAACGGGCTGGTGGACAAGTTCAGGGCAATGGAGCGCTACGCCCGCGGTGTCATGCTCGAGCCGGGCGTCCACGTCGGCCTCTTCGCGGTCAGGACCCGGGTTCACCATCTGGGATTCGATGTGCTCGTGAGGAAGCTGGCGCGCAACCTGCTCCCGAGCATGGAGCTGCCACTGGAACGCCTCGAAACAGCCGATCTCAGCCTGCTCCGCCGCCTAGATGGCACGACCTTGGGTGTCCTCCAACGGCAACTCGAACGTGTCAACAATCACCTACCGCGCGAAGCAAAGTTTGCCAGCCTCTTGCTCGACGCAATTCGCAACCTCCAGAACTCGGTTCAGGACCCTGTCTTTGCCAGCGCAAAGCTAGTGGCCAAACCTTTCCCCGTCCCCTGCACGCCGCCCTCCAACGATTCGCGGCCGACGACCTGCTTCTTCATCGCCTTCACCATCATGATTCCCATTCACCTGCGCGTGGAGGCGCCCGCCTATGACTTTATCCCGCTCCCCTTCTTCAAGACGCAGCAGCTCGTGTACAAGAACTCCCCTCACAAGGCCGCCTTTGCGCGCTCCGTGCACCGCAACCTGTCGCCAATCCTGAACTCGGTCCCCCCCACCCCCGACAGCGCCCTGTTTCCCACCAACCGGTTGCCATCATTCATCCCGATACCCCGCTGGCTCCGGCTCTCCGAGTCGCGCATGTCATCTCAGGGCAGGGCCCCCGCCGAGGTTTCCTCGGGCGCTGTCAGGCTGGGTTCGCCTGGCGCAGAGCACGTAGCGCTGACGCCTTGCAACGAGAGCGTCTCATCCTTGTTGTGCGAGAACGGCGGGGACGCGGACAACAACAATAACAATAACAACAACAATAATAACAACAACAACCCCGTATCGGAGCGCAGGGCACGGAGCGACATGCCCGACCACTCCGCCGTCGGGCCGGTGTCACGGAGGTGGAGGCGGCGGCAGAAGCATTGTCCGGGCGCGTCGTCGTGCGGGGGCATCATGATCTCGCAAGAAGTCATGGTCAACGTAGAGGAGGAGGACGAGGAGGAGCGGGAACGGAGGCGGGCCCACGACGACGACGACGACGACGACGACGACGACGACGACGTACCAGGCACGCCCGCGCCGACACACAACACCAACCATCACGACTCGTCCGAGAGCGGCGAGCCTCCTGGATTGAGGCGCCAGAGGAGCCAACGAGCGCTTTCTGATATGCACGACGAGGCCCGTGCCAAGAAACCGCCCAAGCAGGGCGACAACATCGAGCGCAAATCCGTCTCGAAAGCTCTGCGCGTGGGCGTTTCAAGGGCGGATGTTACGAAAGGGCAGGACGATAGGATAACGACGTTCGTTGATGACATGTTCGCGATTTGTATAGATTCTGCTCGAAAGATGTAATAATTACATTTTGGAATGTAATTACCTTAGTATGATATCCTATAATATCTCATCTCGAATCATATCGGTTATTGTGTGATACGGAAAGCGAACTACAAGTCTCTTCTATAACTGCTAGTTACTGGTGATGGTGGTGGTGGTGGTAGTAGTGGTAGTGGGGGTGGAGGAAGGAAGCGAAGGCTGACTGGGGGGCCGCCCCTGCAGGAAGATGTGGGTGGCTACAACCCTGGTGGGGCCGGGAACCCAGTGGGCCCGGGGCCGGACCACCACACGCAAGGATTTGTGTGGAGCCACCTAAGATCAAGCTTAGTTACTTCCCCGTGCCATCCCATCGGCAAATCCGCCTTGTTTCAATGCGCCTCGCGGCCATCTTATCAGGCGGTGCAGGGCGATTGAGCGGCTTGGTTGGTAGGGCAGCGCCTTCTCGAAGCGCCCTCGTAAGGTTCTGGGACCTGCATATGTCGCTATTGCTGTGCCTTTCTCGGGGAAGCGGTTCTTCCCCAATTCCGTTCCTAATGGGGACCAAAGGAACCTCGCCAGCGCGTCGCATCTGCCGCAAACGGCTTACGCAGTGTAGTAGAACGCTAACTGCCCGACTGCGGAATTGCATCCCCAGGATTGTAGGGTGCCAACCATGGCATCAACTTCAAGTACGGAGCTATATCATACGACCGCAAGCTCAAAAGCCCGTTGTGCAGCACAGCTTTACCGCTCTTTTCCCTTTGATGCCCAAGTAAGACATCGCGCACAGATATATAACTATAATCCGTAGTGTATACACTATGCTGCACTGGCAGCGATTGAGTGGCTGATCTTGGTGCAGCAGGACACGCAATTGCCGCGTCTGATGTCATGCCTGCCGATCATTGGTCCATGCTGATCTCAGTCCCACCGAAGAACCCGATGCTTGGGACCACTCATGTAAACATTGCGACCCTGCACAGTCATGCAATGTGCCAGATTGGGTATGATCCTCTCTCTGGCTAATCGAGCTGGCTATGCTTTGTTTGGGCTCGCATGCGCTGCTTGAAGGTGCCGAGTTCAAAACGTTCAGACTGTTCTCGGTATGTGCCTTTTAGGCTGACCAGGCGTCCAGCAAGCTTCCATGGGCAGGACAAGGTAAGGTGGCAACGGAGCCGTTACGGAGTGTTGAGAATATGCTGTGCTACCTAACTTTAAAAGCACTTTCCGTACTAAGTAATTAACTGCCGCAAGGGCTGCCCGGATGGGGCACTTGGCGTGCGTGCGCCACACCTTCCCTCATCCGCTTCCTAAAGCGGCTCGTCTGGTTTTTGTGTGCCTGGTTTCAGGTAAACTTTGTTGGCGCTGGTTAACGTTAGCGCATCACACAGTTCTGCCGAGACGTGTCCCTGCGGCCTAATGGCGCCACTTCCAAGATTACTCGACGGGCCATCATCGACGCATCGTGGTGCAGTGGCAGTGTCCTAGCGTGGAGGCCTCTCTCCTGCTGCAATTTTCCCAGCTTTTTTTTCCTTTTATTTCATTATTTTCGCTGCGACTGTTCTCCGTTCGCGGGCCAGGAGCCCTCGGAATTCTTAGACGACACGTCGATTGATCAATTGATCAACTCTCTCAATTATACACCTATTTTTACCACAATGACAGATACTGACCCTCCAGGGATCGAGGTATGTTTTCTCGCGCGCGCTCTGAATGAATGCCCATCAGCGGTGCGGGCCCGGCCTCCGCAACGGACCAGCCATGACTGACCTCTCTCTCTCCTATTACTTTCTTCCGCAGCCCGAAAGCTCCACCGCGCCAACAGCAACAAAGCGCGATAATGACTCGGCGACACAACTGGCCGCCACTGGCCGCGGCCGAAAGGTCAAGGGAGCGTTCCAGCTCAACGTCCACGATGCGCTGAGCCCGGACCCGACTAACGAGGACATGTACGACGTCCCCGACAACAAGTTCGCCTTCTCTCCCGGCCAGCTTTCCAAGCTGCTCAACCCCAAGAGTCTCGACGCCCTCTACGCCCTTGGCGGCCTGGCCGGCCTCGAGAAGGGCCTGCGCACCGATCGCCATGCCGGCCTAAGCACCGACGAGAGCGCCCTTGACGGCACCGTCAGGTTCGAAGACGTCGCGCCCCAGGGCGTCCCCAAGTATGGCTCCAACGGCGATACATTGCCCGTCGCCGCCAAGGCCGGGGACGCCAAACCCGCCACCGCCCCGGCGCCCGCGCACCACGCGGGCGGCCAGTTCGCTGACCGCAAGCGCGTGTTCCGCGACAACAGGCTACCCGAGAAGAAGCCAAAGTCGTTGCTGGAGCTGGCCTGGATTGCCTACAACGACAAGGTCCTGATCCTGCTGACCGTCGCCGCCATCGTGTCCCTCGCCCTCGGTCTGTACCAGACTTTTGGCGTCGACCACGAGCCGGGCGAGGCCAAGGTGGAATGGGTCGAGGGCGTGGCCATCATGGTCGCCATCTTCATTGTCGTGGCAGTGGGTACCCTGAACGATTGGCAGATGCAGCGCCAGTTCGCTACCCTCAACAAGAAGGCCGGCGACCGCACCGTCAAGGTCATCCGCTCTGGCAAGTCTGTCGAGATCTCCGTCTTCGACATCATGGTCGGCGACGTCATGCACCTCTTCACCGGCGACATGGTCCCCGTCGATGGCATCTTCATCGACGGCCACGGGGTCAAGTGCGATGAGTCTTCGGCCACCGGCGAGTCGGACCTGCTCAAGAAGGTTCCTGCTGACGACGTCTTTGCGGTTCTGGAGGATGTCGCCAAAGGGGGCAAGCCGCCGGCCGACATCGAGAAGCTCGACCCTTTCATCATTTCGGGCAGCAAGGTCAACGAGGGTAACGGTACTTTCCTGGTCACTGCTGTAGGTGTCAACTCGAGCTACGGCCGCATCATGATGTCGATGCACACGGACCAGGAGGACACGCCGTTGCAGAAGAAGCTCAACATCCTCGCCGACTGGATTGCCAAGTTTGGCGCTGGCGCGGCGCTCCTGCTGTTCATCGTCCTCTTCATCAAGTTCCTGGCTCAGCTTCCCAACAACCACGACACTCCCGGCCGGAAGGGCCAGGACTTCCTGCGGCTCTTCATCACGTCGGTCACCGTCGTGGTAGTTGCCGTCCCGGAGGGCCTGCCCCTGGCCGTCACGCTCGCTCTTGCATTTGCGACTACGCGCATGATGAAGGACAACAACCTGGTGCGCGTTCTGAAGGCGTGCGAGACAATGGGCAACGCCACTGCCGTCTGCTCCGACAAGACCGGAACCCTAACGCAAAACAAGATGACGGTCGTGGCGACGACTCTCGGGAAGAGTCTCTGCTTTGGCGGCACCGATGCCCCTCTGGAGGAGGAAGAGGAGGCGGACAAAGCCGCCAAGGCCGTCGAGATTATTAACATCCCGAACGTCACCGTCAGCGAGTTCGTCAAGGCCCTGAGCGACACAACCAAGCAGCTCCTCATCGAATCCAATGCGGTAAACTCGACCGCTTTTGAGGGCGATGTCGATGGCGAGAAGACCTTCATCGGCTCCAAGACCGAGGTTGCTTTGCTCACCCTCTGTCGTGACCATCTCGGTGCCGGGCCCCTTCAGGAGGAGCGCGCAAACGCCAATGTCGTCCAGGTCGTGCCCTTCGACTCGGCCGTCAAGTACATGGCCACCATCGTCAAGCTGCCCAACGGCAAATTCCGTGCCTACGTCAAGGGCGCCTCCGAGATCCTGCTCGCAAAGTGCACGCGAGTCATTGCCGATCCTGCCGGCGAGGAGCTGGCGACGACCGCCATGACCGAGGACGACCGTGCCGTCTTTTCGCAGACCATCACTTCGTACGCCGGCCAGACCCTCCGCACCATCGGCTCGTCCTACCGTGACTTTGATTCCTGGCCGCCCCCGGAGCTCGCCGGCCAGCAGGACCTGACGGCCGCCGAGTTTGACAAGGTGCACAACGACATGACCCTCGTAGCCATCTACGGCATCAAGGACCCGCTTCGGCCCTCCGTCATTGACGCCATCAAGGACTGCCGCCGCGCCGGTGTCACCGTACGCATGGTTACCGGCGACAACATCCTCACCGGCCGCGCAATCGCCAAGGAGTGCGGTATCTACCATCCCGAAGAAGGCGGCATCGCCATGGAGGGCCCCGTGTTCCGCCGCAAGAGCGAGGAAGAGCTCAAGAAGCTCGTGCCGAAGCTGCAGGTTCTTGCTCGCTCGAGCCCGGAGGATAAGCGCATCCTGGTCCGGATGCTCAAGGAGCTCGGCGAGACGGTTGCCGTGACCGGCGACGGCACCAACGATGCGCCCGCCCTGAAGATGGCCGATATCGGGTTTGCCATGGGCATCGCGGGCACCGAGGTGGCCAAGGAGGCTGCGGCCATCATTTTGATGGACGACAACTTTGCATCCATCGTCAAGGGCATCAGCTGGGGCAGGGCCGTCAACGACGCCGTCAAGAAGTTCTTGCAGGTATGTTACGCACAGTCTGCTTTGAAGGGATAATAATCACAAGTTGCCTAACTTATGGTACAGTTTCAACTCACCGTCAACGTCACGGCCGTCGTTCTTACCTTCGTCTCTTCCGTTGCCAGCGACAAAGAGCAGTCCGTGCTCAACGCGGTTCAGCTTCTCTGGGTCAACCTCATCATGGTAAATATGATAAAACGCTAATTAATTCCCCAAAAAAGGAAACGCCGGTTGACGTTGCTTATTCTAGGATACATTTGCTGCTCTCGCCCTCGCTACCGACCCACCCTCGCCATCGGTTTTGGACCGGAAGCCCGATAGGAAGACGGCCTCCCTCATCAGCACCCGCATGATGAAAATGATTATTGGCCAAGCCATCTGTCAGCTCGCCATCACCCTCGTCCTCAACTTCGCGGGTGCTTCGTTGCTCGACTACGAGGTGTCCAACTCGGTGCAAAATGTTCGTGAACACGAGCAGGAGCGCCTGCGGACTCTCGTCTTCAACACTTTTGTCTGGTTGCAGATCTTCAACGAGCTCAAGTAAGGCCGCACTTCACTATCTCTCTCCATGTCCGTCCTAATGTGACTAACCTTACGTTCAGTAACCGCCGCCTTGACAACAAGCTCAACATCTTCGAAGGCATTACGCGCAACTACTTCTTTATCATTATCAATCTCATCATGATTGGCGGCCAAGTCCTCATCATCTTCGTCGGCGGCGAGGCCTTCAAGATCACGCGTCTGAACGGCAAGGAATGGGGTCTTTCCATCGGCCTCGGCGCCATTTCCCTTCCCTGGGGCGCTCTCATCCGCAAGTTCCCCGACGCCTGGGCGGAGGCCATGGTTCCGCATATGCCAACCCCCAACGTCTGGCCTTTCAACCGGAAGAAGAAGAAGGAGGCCGCGCTCGCAGAGGAGCAGGACGTCGAGAAGGCAGAGAGGGCCACGTCGGCATCCGACGAGACCGGGGCGCTGCACCAGAAGCAGAGGAAGAGGACCACGCTGCCCGTCGATGGCGAGCCGGGCGATTATCCGTTTGAGCCCCCGCTGCGCACGCTGACCAGCCTGAGGGGCAAGCGCGCGTCAACGCATATATCGCAAGTACGCAGCGGGTTCCGGGGGTATGTGCACGACAAGAAGGACCAGATGAAAGCGAAGGCCAAGGGAATGTCTGCGAGCAAGACGAACGTGTCGGCCCACGTGGTCGTGCCTGCGTCCGTCGCTGCCGCGCCTGGCATCGCGGGGAAGGGCCCCGACGTGGCGCACTAATTAGGATATTATACATTGCAACAATCTCAACATGGGGAACAGGGAGGTAATCTGGCTATACTAATCTACGTCTACTTGTGTTTCTTTCTTGTTCTTGTTTCCCTTGTTATTTTTTTTGGTCTTGTCTTTGTTCTTGTTTTTTTTTTTTTTTTTGCTCTTCCCCTTTATTTTCACTGAGAGCTACTTGATTTGATTCTAGACGGGTTTATGTTCGGCATCTTTCTGCACATGCATAGCATAAACCAGAAGGGGGGGGGGGGGATGGGGGGTTGTTTGATGTGGGTTATATTGGCGCTAAGGATCTGGATACCCGGGATAGAGATGATACATGACACACTGAACAGGTGGCTTTTATTACTAGCATTGAACTATTAATTACATGAGGTTAGGGACTGGTTTGTGTAGCAAGTGCAGCTTGGATTACGCTCCATGTTGACGAGGAGTTGGCGAAACAATTCTAATAATAGAGCTTGCTGAGCAGGTATCTGCTACCGCCAGGCAAATACACAATCTTGTCTAAGGGTGGCATGGTCCAAATCGGGTAGTGTGTGTAAAGTCTTCCAAAACTTCCTATGTCGAACTCCAAGTACCTTGTTATTTTTGACACATTGAATCTCCATTCACGGGTCCCGCTCTCTCCCCTCGTCTCATTTCCGTCCAATGGATGACATGATGAGACCAGGGGGTGATAGTTTTCGGCAGCTTACAGATGGCATTGTACCTTTCGTCGTGCTAGTGCTGATTTGCCCGTCTTTATAAACCGCTGCGTTTGGCAAGTATTCTTCCCCTCGTGCCTGTTTGTTTCTTTCTCCCTCGCCGCAAAACAGACGGCCTCTGACTATATGAGATCTTAACCGACATTAACGTTCTCTCCGCATCAGTTCAATGGGTAATTAAGCAAGCTCCTCAGAGTGCCCTAAGTGCTGTTAAAGCGGATGTAACCCTCTTCTTTTCCTATAGCAGCATCGATCTAGCATGCGTCTACCTAGTCGAAGAATCTCTTACCACTCGTACTCCACATTATCCATAAACGCGTCATACTTCAAGTAGCGATTACATGACAGTCGAGTAGTCACAGGCTTTGTCCTGCAATTTGTCTGAGTGGTCCTAGGGAGCACTTAGAACTTTTTCCAAAGAAGTTCCCCAGCTGTTGGCTTCAGCCAGTTGATCAAGTTGCGAGTAATTACTAAAGGATTGCGGTGCTGGAATCCGTCTGTCAGGCGGCGAGCGTTTCTTGGCCAAAGGGCACTCTGCTAATTATGCACCGTCCTTGCATCAGCAGAAAGTGACCGTAACGTCCACGACGACTTCACGGCTTTTTTTGTTTCCAGTCTGGCCCCTAGACTTCAGCTTAAGTAATTACTCGGCAAGCTTCACGCCACGCAACCAGATTCCCGCGCTTAGCGTTACGCCATTGCCGATTCCAAAGACCTTCTCCAACCGCAGACTCGGCGCCCGGAGGACCTCGTCGAGTGGCACCTCGACCGAGCCGGTCTCGTGCTCGGCATTCATCAGCGTGAGCTTCACCGGCGGCGCACCGTTGACCATGCCGGCCTTAAGGGGAACCTGGAACGCCTGGTCGAACGAGGGGTTCTCGATGTCCGTGCCGGGCGCGTCCGTCTTGATGGCGGTCCGGAACGTCTGCTCGCCCCAGTCAACCCTGACGCTGGGCTTGAGCTCCTCGCGGCGGCCCTTGAGCCCGCGGACGGCGGCGACCAGGACGCTCAGCAGCCCCAGCACCGCCTCCGGTTCCGACCCCGACAGGCTCGCCGGGTCGGGCACGAACCGGTAGAACTCGGCGCTGACCGCCAGCCGCCCGGCCGTCTCCTCGCCCTTGTGCACCAGCCGCAGCTCCTGCCTGCCGCCGGCGAGGAGGAGCTGCTTGACCGTGGCGGTGGCGATGCCAATGTCGTCGTCGCTCGCCGTGTCTTCGTCCTTGACGTCCAGCTCGATCGCCTGCTCGTGGTCGGTCACGAGGAAGTTGTGCGTCTCGCGCCATTCCGGGTGACGCGAGTTCTTGACCGTCTTGGTGCGCCACTCGGGCTCGGCCGAGAGGTTGACGGTGGCGAAGCAGTCGGGCACGTCGTGGACCAGCCTCTTGAGGAGGTTCTTGGTCTCGCCGGCGTCCTCGCCCAAGTTGGAGCCCGACTCGACCGTCAGCCGAAGCACGCCGAGCGGGTGCTGGTACGTCTTGAACCAGTCGTTGGCCGCGTCCAGCTTTACCAGGAACCGGTTCGGCAGCACGGCCATAGAGGAGATGATGTCGATGATGACCTTGCGCAAGGCCTTGTCGATGACCCCGAGGCTGGCGATGCCGGCCGCGTCGGTGTAGGTCATCTTCAGACTCGGCTTGTTGATGAAGGCGATTTGGAGGGCGCCGACCTGGGAAAAAAAGGGGGGGCAATTGCTGTTTAGCGGTTCTGCACACGCCGTAGAAAGCAACACGCGGCAAGGTTACGAAGGGTGGAAACGTACACAAGGTAGGACATTCGTCAAGGGGCACAGCAGAACAGACAACCGGCCATACAGCTTGACGTGCTCGACCCCCTATGACCGCGTTAGAGATAAATATTCAGGTAGCGAACGATCTCATTCTGGCAGACCCATAAACGGGAGCCACGGCTTACAATCTTGGGCGTCATCTTCCCATCCAACTCAATGTCGCAGGCACCATCCCACGAGAGATCCAGGTCCAGCTTGATCCCGCCGTTCTCGGTGCTGTGGACGTCGACCTTGTCCAAGTGCACGGGGACATGGCCGAGGTCAATCTTGACGAAGCGTAGCGTGTCCAGGGGCGAAGGCAGCATCGAATCGAGCATGGGCTCCACGCTCTGCTTGATGGTGTCGGCGACCGCGACAGCCAGGTTGGGCCACAATTGCTTGACGAGATCATTGAGAAACCCTAAAGTAAGTATTGGCGGAACAAGTCACGTCAGCAACGGCTGGGCTCGAGGCGTCGAGAGCACGGGGAAGATGTGTTAATTACCGGGCGACTCGGGCCCGCCGGAGGCCGTCAGGGTCTGGACGAGTGAAGACATCGTTAAATGCCACGCACGGAGTACTACTGTTTATTTTTATTTTTATTTTTTGTCAGTGATTGTACAGATCGAAAAAAAAAGGACGGTAGGGGAGGGAGCGGGCGAGAAAAAGTAGCTCTTCGCTGGGTTTATACCGCAAGCTCAGGTTCCCCGCTCAGGGCCACCAGGTAAAATGAGCCTACTAAGACTAACGGATGTACATACAGTACGTACAAGTCATCTGAGGTGACTTGCGCGAGGAGTGGAACTTGAGCCCATCACGGCGGGGTATTTGGCCGCAATCAATCACGAGCACAAGCGTCTTGGCTTGTTTGACCCCTCGCGCCTCAGTGATGTCATGTTTCACCCTGTAATATAGATACGGGGCAGTAATAAGCGAACAGCTGCATTGCGGCCTGATGGCAAGATATCAAACCACCCCGTTTGTATACGAACCTACCAATGTATAGGGGCAGGGCGGGTGCTTGGCTTTTCATCTGAACATGATTCCAATTTTCCTTTGCCTGTCCCGAGCAAGCTAGAATGAGGGGAGCAACCTACCCAGGTACCCTTACCTTTTGGACTAATCAGCGAAGATAGGTGGAGCTGAATAAATAGTGTCTCCGCGTACCAAGTTCCAAGTTGTGTAATTACGGATTACGTGCGCACCTACTATACGGACCTAGAGCGAGATATCTAGAACAACGCCATGAGTAGTTACCCTTAGAAATATAACGGCACCTATGCGCTGAAAACCCTCGGGGTTTGAATCACGTAGATACAGAATGCTGATCTGAATGACTGTTGATGTTACCAAGCGCCAAGGGCCAAGCGTGACCGTGACACACTACGCAGAAGCAGGCCTCGACGCGTCACAGTTTCTTTTTAGGACGAATTTAGAGGTTATTGGTGCTTTTTCATTTTAAAACAAACATATAATTACGGTTGAGCTAGGCCACAGTAGAGTTGATATCATGAGATTTTGGAGATCAACCCAATATCGATGAAACGCTTTGAGTTCCCGGAAGGAGGTATGCATTGGATTTGGAACTGACCGGGTTTTAGGGCCCTGGTGTCGGGGCTGGCGTCACCGGAGGAGTCAGCTTGACAGGCGAGGTGTCCGTTGGTACGCCTCTGGGCATTGATGTGAGACCAGAATGCTCTTCCCAACCCTCCAGGTGTTTGTTATTTTGGAGTACAACTTACTCGCATGCGCTGGACTTCGATATGACCTCGCCAACAGGAGTATACCCTAAACAGCCATAGCATTGGCACACCTAGCATCCATGTCAGCGTCATACCCGGGGCGTGCTGTCAAGAAGCCGGTAGGCATACTCCGATTCTCCCACCCGAGATGCACTTGAAGATCTCTTCGGCTCCCTTTGGGTTGAGGAAGCAGGCCGTGTTGTCCATTATCTCTTTGCAATAGTCATTGCCGTTGATGTCGCAAGGGCCGTAGTCAATTGCTTGCGGAGCAGCGATTGCCACGGGTGCTAGAAGCAGCGAGATGATACCGGACGAGAAATGCATGGTTGAAGTCTCAGAGGACGAACAATCTGGACAGTGTCGATGCAGCGGCTTCTCTCAGGTGAAACAGATGAATGAGGAATGGGGACCTTGTTAAAGAATTCGGATTGTTATGGCTGTGCTTCAAAAGTAAATATATCCCCGTGCTAAGAGATATTGCCTCCCCCTCATCTCAATATGAGTTTTATTGGACATGTTACCAACACATATATTAGGTTTGGGAAATATCCGTTCCAATACGACGCCATCTAGTTTATACGAGCTCCTGCCGGCATATCATATCATAGCTTTGAGTCGCAACATGTTCCTCCCGTTCGAGAACGCCTCGGTCCATGTTTTGTTTCCCAGACGGAGATTTCCAAAACCGCAGTGTTTTATTGTGGCCTTTCCTAAACAACGTATTTAACGTCAGAGCAGGCATGGAATGCCGATTGTTCAGAATTCTTTCTGTTTCAGCGTCCCTAAGAAAAGAAGGACCTGTAAGACACGGTATGGAATCTAGAGATATGTATGTATAATTATACATACATTCCGCGCTTGAAGGCTTCTCTTGGTGGTTCGCTTTGACAATCCGGGATTCAGGAGCTGTACGCACACTCACACTGTAGTTTTTCCCTGGTCTAGGCACAATGCCTCATCCATTACTCCGTATGACCGGCGTGCTTCCCGTGTTCCATCAACCGGGACGCGGCCTGCTGGTCGGTCAAGGGGGGCCTTCAAGTAGGTCCGATACCGGGGTTAGGGTTAGTACGTTAAACCTTGGTCTAATTAATTAGTTATTGAGCACACGCCGCGAAACGCGAAAGGCGACTCGTTGAATCAAGATTAATTATAATAAACCCAAAGCATCACAACAGCATGACGACGCGTAGAAGCGCCCGCATTGCTGCACAAAACCAGAAGGATTCCAGAGCTAGTCCGGAATCACAGCAAAATGGCGCATCCGGCGAGTCTGACGATTTCGAGGATGCGCTCCCCTCGGCAGATTCAGATGTGGACACGAGCGATTCCTACAGTAATAGTATTATTCGGCCGGTCAAGCGCAGGAGAACACAGCCCCGGAAAGGTCAAGGTCTGAGTTCTGTCATTAATACGCGCAAAACTACGGGCACCACTCCTAGGCGCGCCCGGGTCGAAGCGCTTCCCGTTGCTCCTCCCGCAACAACAACAGCGCCGGGGTCCACCCGCCCTCATTCCCCATCCTACCACCGCCCCCTCCTGCTCTCATCGCGCTCGGCCCGCGCCGCCCTGCTCTCGTGGTTCGGCACGGTCGCGGAGGCGCGGGACATGCCGTGGCGCCGGCCGTTCCGCCCGCCCTCGGCGCTGTCGCGGGCCGAACTGGCCAGGCGCGCCTACGAGGTCTGGATCTCCGAGGTGATGCTGCAGCAGACCCGCGTGCGCACCGTCGTCGCCTACTGGTCCCGCTGGATGGCCCGCTGGCCCACCGTCCGCGACCTCGCCGCCGCCTCCGAGGCCGACGTCCTGGCCGCCTGGCAGGGGCTCGGCTACTACTCGCGCGCCCGCAGGGTGCTCCAAGCCGCCCGCGCCGTCTGCGCCGCCGACCCGGACGGCCTGCTGCCCGGCACCGTCGACCGGCTGATGGCGCTGCCCGGGCTCGGCAGGTACACGGCCGGGGCGGTCGCCGCCATCGTGTTCGGCGTCCCCGCGCCCATGGTGGACGGGAACGTCCTGAGGGTGCTGAGCAGGCAGATGGGCCTGCTGGCGGACGTCAAGGGGGACAAGCGGGTCGTGGACATGCTGTGGCGGGCTGCTGAGGAGTTGATGGAGGCCGTGGCCGCGGACGGCGACGAGGTCGGGGCCCACGGGCAAGCGCTTATGGAGCTGGGGAGCACGGTATGCGCGTCGAAGCCCAATTGCGCCGCCTGTCCGATCACGAGCACTTGCCGAGCCTATTCGGAGGGCGTCGCGCTGGCCGAGACCGGGCGGTGTGCGATAGAAGGGGAGGCGGTTTTGGAGGACGTCGAGGATCTCTGCGCCATCTGCGCCCCTTTCGATGAAGCCGTGGGAGGGGAGGACGAGGAAGCAGCCGAGGATTGGCGACCGCCGCCATCATCGCCGGGGAATGGTGATGGGAAATTGTCTCGCTTCTTCGCGGGAAAAGAAGAGAAACGGGGCCCCAAGTCGCCAGCGGGAGGTCGAGGTCAGGGAGGACTCGACCCCCGCACGCTGACGTCCGCTGTCAACCATGCAAGAAAGTTCCCCCTCAGGAAACCCAAGAAGAAGGTACCCCTGGAAGACATCCTCGTCTGCGCCATTCGCCGCGTCTCGGACGGGCGGTTCCTCATCCACCAAAGACCGGACAAGGGACTCTTGGCTGGATTGTGGGAGCTCCCTAGTCACCCATTGCTAGACAAGAGGACTCCTAAGACCCGGAGAACGGAGGCAGTCGAATATGTTACGGAGCTGCTAGGTAACAGGGACAAGGCCGTGAAGCACGTGGCAGAGCTCGGCATCGTGCCTTGGCTTTTTTCTCACCTCAAACTCCACATGCACGTCCACCTCTTCGAAGTGGAAGATATTGACCCGCTGTCTGGCCAGGGGACTCGGGCGCGGTGGGCCACAACTAGCGAGATCGACGCCGAATCCATGGGAACTGGCATGAAGAAATGCTGGTCGCTTGTGAAAGAGAGGATGGGATAATTAAGGAGGAAGATCTCTCGTTCAAGGGACACCTTCCGGCGTGATAATATAATAATAATACCTTATACCCTACAGAATAGACTTGTGCATGCCTCGGGTCGCGTGAAAGACGAGCTAGAGAAGACTACCCCCCCTTCATGCCAGGGCCCCGAACAAGCGACATTATAAGCTTTCAGCGTCCTATCTATATCCACCTTATAATACATACTTGCGGTCTTGATCCACTAGGATAATAACGATAAGATCTCGTATGCGAAAGGTGATCTAGCTCACTTGTGCAGTTCGACCACGAGTAGCGTATGGCAGCTCTGGTTAATTATCGAATAGTTAACGACGAATTACGGAAACGCGGAACAGTTCATCCGTGGACGGGAGTAACGTCCAGTGTCCGATTATCCTACAAGAATTTCCTGGTTGACTTGGAGACCTCGCTAAAACGGTGATATGTGTCATGGCAGTGGTTATCCCGCTGGACAATGGTCTCCCAGCGTTCAGTGGTCTTCTCCCGCCAGTGTGAACTGGCACCCTTGCCCCGGTTGCTCCGGCCCACAAAGGCTTTCATGTCGCCGTCCAAGGAGACTCTCCCCCCGGGGGATGTGTTTGTGCGCGGCGGGGCTTGTTGATGCCAGGTTGGCGCCTCCTCCGGTGCCGGGTCGGCGAGTTCGTTGTCGCCCGAGTATGCCTCGGAGGGAGACTCAATCCCAAAAGGCCCGTCTTGCAGCCAGTCGACACCAGCTAAGGCCCTGATCTCACCAAGCTGCGGTACGATGGGTGGAGAGCCCAGATCATAATAGAGCCCAGCGGCATCGACTCCCGCCATCTTCGTGCCGGACCTCGCCTGCACATCCCGGTTTGCCTTGCCTTCCGCGCGCCGCCTTAACAACCTCTCCCTCTGCATTCGAGCCTCCGCCTCCATCCTGATCGCCTCCTCTACTCGCCTCCTCTCACGCTCCTCCCGTTCCTCGAGCAAGAGCTTTCTGGCGGCCTCGCTGATGATGGACTCCTCGATCGCCCTGGCCACCGCCGCCTCCTCCAGCTCTTTTGCCCGTCTCAGCGCCGCCGCCCGGTTCTCCATCTCCGCCTGGACCTCCCGTTCTACCTCCTCCCGCAGCGCCCTCTCCCGCTCCCTCTCCCGTTCGCGCTCTCTTTCCCTCACTGTTATCTCCTCCTCGATCCGCGCCTTCAGCCGCTGCCGCTCCTGCTCCCGCATAGCCATCTCCCGCCTCACCTCCCTCTCGATCCGCTCCCTCTCGGCCTTCTCCCCCCCGAACCGACTTTTCTCCCCCTCCGCCCTCGCGTTTTCTCTCTCCTTCTCCCTCACCCTCGCCTTCGCATCCCTAAATGATTTCTCCATCCTCATCTGCTCCCGTACGGCCTCCTGTTCCCTTTCGAGATTTCCAGCTGTGCTTCTGTCATATTCATTATCTGACAGGTTACCAACCGTTGTCTTTGCAGTGGTGGTGGTTTTAGTGGCGGTGGTCTTGGTCGTGGTCGTAGCAGTCGTACGGGTGTGCGTGCGGGTGTTAGCTGGGTTCGGCGAGGGGAGGTCTGCCCGGTTTAAGGTGGTGTGTCTGTTGCAGTTGTTCCGGTCGTCGTCGCCGTTGTTATTGTTATTGTTGTCGTTGTCTACGTGAACCACCTTGCGGATCTGGACGTCTTCGAAGAGCCAGGTGTCCAGGGGTGGCTTCAGCGGGGTGGCGGCGCCGTCGCGGGGGATGTGCATGCTGTGGCCGAAGACGTTAGCTCACCGACGGTAGGCTCAGAGCGATGGAATAATGGTAAGGTCACGTTATAGACGTGTTTGAGAATCCTCGTGAGTGGATAAGGGTAGTTGTTGGCACAGACTTGGGAGAGGGGCACGCAGTGGACGGGCGTGCAGTGCGTGTTGACGGCTTACACCGGCCACGGCGGCCGTGTCTTCGATGACGGCGGCGACGGTGATGCTTTGCAGCAGGTGGAACGAGCCAAAACAAGTTGCGGTTTCCCGGTGGTCGGGAACAGATAAGTCCCATCTGCTGTTGGATATGCTGCGGTGCTAGTTGAACGATGTTTGAGGAGGGATGGTCTGTTCCTAAAATAACAAACAAGTTCCCTGCCTACTCCTAGAGCGTTTCGCAGATTGGTTGATTACTTCTCCATCTTGATCAAACTACAACCTTAGAGAGGACTTTTCTGCCGAGTAAGAAAATGATGTTTGTTTAAGCTCCTCATCTTTGCAGAGGGGATTGTCTTAGACATGCCGCACTTACAAAGAGGGTATCCAATCAATCATCGCAGTGCCGCTTTCTGACTGTAACTCCAAGGATACTACTCCTTTGTTCACCCTTCTTAGCTCTCTTTGTGAGTGGATTAACACACCAGGAACCATATCTGCTTGGATGCCTGCTCCATATCCGAGACATCAACGCTTGCTTTGCTCTTCGGATGTTTACGTGAAGCATCCCGCCCTGCATTGGTTCAACTTCTGCATTGGTGCAAGAAGAGTAGGTGTGGTGTGAAAGAGAAACGTGAACACCAAGACATTGACTAAGGGTAATCGTTGGACTGACATAAAAGAGCTTTGTACCAGACCGCTGCATCACTGGCAGCTGAACCTATTGCTTCCTTCCATATCCAATGATGCTCTTCGGGAGGTGTCCTCTAGTGTCGTACAGGATATCAACGAACTGGATATTATCCGAGTTGCACATTAAACTGTTTTGGTCCTGTGCCGTAGGGTGTCATGTGCTAAAGACGACTTCGCCTGATTTCGGGAAGAGAGTAAAGTGCTAATGTCTCGGCAACATACTTCGGTTTTTTGTTTGCCCCTGAGCCATGTGTGTCATCATCCACTGGACAGCACGATACCAAATGCTGGCTCAAAGTTTCTGAACATCCAAGACCACAACGAAACATTCCACATCCATCTTTGGCTGGGGATCTGGACGAAGTTGGCTGTCAACCAAAATTTCGCCTCTTTCGGCTTGCTAATGATTTAGTGGCTTTCTACCATGTCTGGTTCCTAAAATTACAATGCTTAAGACTACAATGGCGCACCTGGTGTCGACTGTGGCCGCGTCATAGTTTGCTCTTTCGTTCCAGGAAGCTACTAAGAGGAAATAGAGTCAACCAGGTATGGGAAGAAAAAAAGAAACATCATCATCACTCGGATACCGGGAATCGAACCCGGAGCTGTTGAGAGGATTCACTGCTACGCAATGAGAGTCAACGATGTTGGCCATTACACCATACCCGATAACGGTGCTGTTGTTGAGGCAGGGCATGAAAGCGGGCTCTTGCAGTCATTGGGGTGGATGGACTACGAAAATGTTATACTCGAGGACGAAGCAGAAAAAAAGAACATCTGAACTCGGATACCGGGAATCGAACCCGGAGCTGTTGAGGGCTTCACTGCTGAGCAATGAGAGTCAACGATGTTGACCATTACACCATATCCGATGGTGTTGTTGGGGAGTTGGTGGTGAAAGTGGACCCTTGTGAAGGTAGAGTTTTTGCTGTGGGTCAGGGGTCATTCTTGTTTGCCAATTGACCAACCCTCATTTGCAGGTAAAGAAGCCTTAGTCTCCACCTGGATATTCTAGGTACTATAATCCGTATAGTTCCACATCTTGTCCCAGGTTGCTAGCTAGCTTAGTGGAAATTTGTAGGCCGGCTTAAGTGCCCTTATAACCTACTATCCTAATCATAGTTCCCTAACAGGAGCCGGTTTTCCGTTTTGGTTCTGATAAGTTTCCTTTTAACTAGCCACGTAACGGTATCCTTAGTTACTTTAAAGAGAGGAAGGGGTAAGGTATACCCGGTGGTTAGTACTAACTAATTAGTTCAGGACTACCACCTATCTCCCGACAGGTAGGGCCAAAACCCCTAGACATACTAATATGGCCAGACAGGAAGATAATCAATCAATTATAGTAGTAATTCTCTTTTAGCAATGCTCTTAATTATAGTAATACCTTCTCTTATACCTTCTCTTTTAGCCTCCTAGTAATGGTTATTATCTTCTATCCCTAGCATTACTACTATAGACTTATAGGCACGTCGCTTTTTAAACCTCCTAATATCCTTGATAATAGCTATATATAGAGACTCCTTCTTAACCCTAGATAGAGATAATGACTCGATATCCTCTTCCTACCTATCTTTACTATCTATAAAGTCAAATCTATTATCGTTACTATCGTCAATTAACATTATAGACATACCGCTAATCTATATCCTAGAACGTTTAGGGGATAGGAGTTTGACTTCTGACAACGGCTTCTTAGCTGACCAAGGGATTAGGACTTCTTTTCTATCTCTAAAGTCGAAAAATGCTAGTAGCTAACGCTCCTTCTAGTCTTAAATAGTTATTCCTTTCTATAGGGTAAACGGCTAGTTTAGTGGCGAGTTTAAGCGGCAAGGAGCCATTTGGCGGCCTATATACTAGCTGGTTCCTAGATTTGGTCGGTCAGAGGCATCGTATATAGGAAAGTGGTATAGGAAAGTGTAAATTAGGCTTATGGCAGTGGTTATATCTTCCTGTCCGGCTATATTGGTATGTCTAGGGGTTTTGGCCCCACCTGTCGGGAGACAGGTGGTAGTCCTGAACTAATTAGTCAGCAACTAACCACCGGGTATTTGGGAGTGGCCCTAACGTAGGTAGTCTGGTATACTTCCGTTTGTCTTTTCTTTTTCTTTTTCTGTTTCTTTTCTTTATAGTTCTCACGTCATTACACTGTCACTTTTATACGTCTTAGTGCTGGGATGCTGCAAGTTCAATTTTTCGGGGTATCTATCCCGGTTAGTTTCGGGAGAGGCTCCTGCAGCCAGAGTGCTTCCTCTCTCTCCTGGTCTTTTCAGACATCCGTGGGGCTTAGCATGTGGCCTGCCAGCTTTCTCTAGAACACGGGCATCCGACTTCCTCCCATCTTCTGCATTCATTGGACATGTCGGATCCTAAGCGCACAGCAGTATTGTTCGCACTCTCCAACTGGAACAGACGCAATGCCTAATAAATTCCAGGACCTCCATACTGTTGATGATGTCAGTTATCCCTACGTCTTTGAGCAGAATGCTACGGTCAACCTCAAGTCCGGCGGTGTAGTCCGCTGCAATATATATCGGCCCATGAAGGGCGGTCCTGTCCCGGTTTTGGTCACCTACGGTCCGTACGGCAAGGATATTCACTACAAGGAGTACCGAAGCCTCCCAAGAAGCAAGCACATAAAGACAACAAGCTGATGAACCAATTTAGCTTCAGCTCGAAATACTCCGAAGTGAATCCTCGTCATAAGTCCGCCCATTCCGCCTGGGAGACGCCCGATCCCGGCTTCTGGACCGAGCATGGCCTCGCCGTGGTACGCGCGGACGAGGTGGGCCTGGGCCAGTCTCCCGGGATGCTTGACACTATGTCGCGGGCGACTACGGACGCATTCGTTGACGTTGTCGAGTGGGCCGCTGAGCAGCCGTGGTCTTCAGGCAAGATTGGCCTCTTGGGCGTTAGCTACTACGCTGGAAGCCGTATGTGACGCTGTATGGCCTTTGGCGAGCCGTTTCTCGTCAGACCCTACTGTCGGCAACTGACACGGGACAGAATGGCGCGTAGCTGCCCGGAAACCTAAGGGACTCGCGGCAATCATCCCGTGGGAGGGAATGTCTGACTACTATCGAGATCGGTGCCGCCACGGCGGAATCCTGTCCAACGGTTTTATCAAATTCTGGTGGGATAGGCAGGTCGTCACAAACCAATATGGCCGCCCAGGCAGGGCCGCTTCAAACTGGGGGCCGGGTATTACGTCTCCATTTCTTTTTTCCCCTTACCTCTGATTGCTCTCTTTTATATCGAAGTCCTTTAGAATATCTTAGCAACCGTATGCAGGGTTGACATAAAAGCAGATACGATTGAAGGGGACCTCTCAGAAGAAGAGCTCGCCGCCAATCGCCGAGATCAGACTATCGACAACCGGAAGCACCGATTCCGCGACGAACCATACTACGCGTCCAAGGAGTACGACATGGGTGACATCGAAGTGCCCCTACTCTCTGTGGGCAACTGGGGTGGCATCCTGCTCCACCTCCGGGGCAACGTCGAGGGCTTTGTCCACGCCAGCTCCGAGTTCAAGTACCTCCGCATGATCACCGGCCGACACGACCTCCCTTTCTACTATGACGAAGAGGTCGAGGTGCAGCGCAGCTTTCTCGACGCCTTCCTCAGGGCCGAGGACCGTGTCGGCTGGTCGCAGCCCGGCACGGTCCGCCCCGTGAGTCTGGTCCTCCGCAAAGGCAACGTCGGCTTCAACAACCCCGAAGCAGAGAAGGCCTACCAGCGCCGCGAGGAGAACGAATGGCCCATCGCGCGCACCCGGTACACCCGCTACCACCTCACCCCGGATCTCACCATGCACGCCGACCCGGCCGGCACCATGCCCAAGAGGAACAAGCTGACCTACCACGCGCTGGGCACGATCGAAAACCCGCACTTTCTCCAGTTTGTGACACCTCCGTTCGAGCGCGAGACGGAGATCACGGGCCACGTCGTGGCGCATCTCAACGTGTCGGCCTCGCCCGACCCGTCCTGCCCCACCGTTCCCTCGGACATCGACCTGTTCCTGACGCTGCGCCACCTCGGCGCGGACGGTAACGGGATCTTGTACACAGGCACGGCGGGCGACCCCGTGCCGCTGACCAAGGGCTGGCTGCGGACGTCGCTGCGGCGGGTCAACGCGGCGCACCCCAGGCACCGCGACTGGCTCCCCCACCGGGACTACACCAGCCGCGACGTGCTGAGCGTCATACCCGGCGAGGTCTACGCGGTGGACGTGGAGGTGTGGCCGACGAACGTTGTCGTCGAGGGCGGAGGCCGGTTGGTGCTGGAGGTCAGCTCCGGGGACACGCAGGGGAGCGGCATCTTCTTGCACGATGATCCCGTGGATCGGTAAGATCTCTCTTGTTGAATGGGATTTCCTTAGTTCGTACTTCTTTGTGACAGAGATTTCGGAATGCTGACGTGTTTGCATCGACAGGTCACCCGAGGTATTCCAGGGGTTTAACCACATCCATTTCGGGCCGCAGTTTGAGAATTATGTCACCCTCCCGATCATACCTCCCAGGGAAGATTGATGGGCGTAGTAAAAGTGAAGATGGGAGGTAAATTCGGTGTCGTGGGGTTTTAGCTGTCGTGGGGTTTTAGCTGTCAACAAAGCTGAGGCAACGTTGTATGGGACTCGGTTTGAGCTAGAGACTTAAAGCAGAAGTAGTGCTATTGTCATGATAATACTATTAACCTTTGAATTTCTATTGTCAACAACTTAATTAATCCTCATACCCCCCCCCCTAGGGCTCACTTCTTCTTCCTTTTCTTATTTCTTATTTCTGTTTGGCAAGAATCCCTGATAGGATTTGCTACAGCTCGGTGGCTACAATCAGTACAGCTCAGAAAGGCTGCAAAGGTACGACACCATAGCGGTATTCGCGCCGTGGGCGGCACTCCTGGACCAACTGTTGCGGTCTGCAGAAGTAGGTGATAAAAGCGTTGATTATCCTAAGTACCAGAGGCACTCAGAGAAGCTGTCTAAATATATATTAACCCTAGCTCGTTATCCCCATTAGTAGGTTAGTCAGATCTGACCTATAGATAGCTAAATGCTATAACAGGTACTAAGGTTCGAAAGGAAAAATAACGACCTGTCATAACTTAGTAAATATAGTCTTTTGTCTATTATAATAGTCCTTATAATCGTTCCTCTATCCTATAGTCGTATCTATCTGCTTATCTGTTAGTCCTTCTTACTACCTGCCGGGCCTAGGTTATCTAGGAATACGGATAATGTTAATAGGTACTCTTGCTATAGGTACGTAAGAGTCCTGGCCCTAGCTTAGGTATCCCTGGCTAGGGTATGGTTACTATAGAGCGTGCTAGCGGCCCTCTTATACGAGGGGCTCTCTTATATTAGCGTTTCTAGCCATAGTCGTTTCTGGCTAGTGGTTATAGGCAGCGGGTATATAACTAGGTAGGTAATTAAACTAGGAGGGGTGCTAGCCTTTATAGTAGCTAGTAGTAGCTAAGCTATAGGTAGCTATATTCTAGGAGCCCTCTATAGTATAGTAGCTAATATAGTATATTTATTAAGTTAGGTAACTATACCTTTGAGCTATTATAGCTTTTTATTTATACCTTTCTTTTAGTTAAGGGTAGCTATATAGCTATTATTTATAGCCGTCGAAGTCTCCTATAACTGCTTAAGCTCTTCCTTAATCTAGTTAAAGGCTTTGGTAATACTATTAGTAGCCTTATCTTACCTTTAAACTATAGTCTAAGCTAGCTTAAGAAGGTTAGCCTTAGTAGCTAGTTACTAGCGTTTAGTAAAGTCCTTATTAGCCTTATTATCTTTAGTTATACCCTAGGTAATAATGACTTATATAGGTATAGGCTATATGACCTAGTAGCTAGGCAGGCTATGATATAAGTAGCTAAGCTTAAATAGGTAGCTGTTAACTAGAGTATTACTATCTCCCTTAGGTATATAGATATAAGCTATTAATAGTTCCTTAGGCTTAGGTATACTAGTAGGTACTATACTAGTAGTATAGTACATCCTATATATAGTCTTTAGTTTCCTTTTAAGGCTGTATATAGCCGGGTTGGCCCTAAAAGAGTCACTGCCGGCCTTTTTATAGTAGCGGCAGATCTAGTAGTAGGTACGGATAAGTATATCCTTATTACCGCGATACTCCTAGCAGGCACAAGTAAGGCAATCTTTAATAGGCCTAATTGATATACTTGTAGATAGGTATAGTAGGCCGGACTTAATGACCCTAGTGCTAGTAAAGGGGTCGAACTCTATACTTATAAGGGTGTTTTCTACCTCCTTAAGGCTATCGAAGACAATATAGGCATCGTTAAATCTAGCCTATGATTTGGCCTCTTTGTTATCATTAGGGTCCCTCTTACTCCTATAGACAAACCTGCCGGTAGGTACCTTATACTAAGTATACCTAGTTAATGTAACAGGCTAGGGTATAGGCTTAGGTAGGTAGAGTATTAGGTCTAGCTATAGCAAGGCTTAGGATGTCAAAGCGGTAGTAATAGTATCTATAGTTTTAGTAATGACTAATATATCCTTGTCGTTATAGTGCTTAGTACCCTATTATATAGTTATAGGTAGGCTAGTAAGCGTATATAGGTATACGGTTATATCCTTAGTAGTAGCGTTAGTAGAGCCGGAGTCTTAGTAGTTCTACTCCAGTTAAGCTATATTCGATTTATAGGATAGGTAGTTAGTAGGCTCGAGCGTTAAAATTGCCTAGTGTATAGTTAGGGGCGTTAGCGGCCTCTTCTTATTCACTATATCCTATACCTTAGTAATAGTAAACTTGATTAACAATGGTAAGGTCGGCCTATTATCTTAGTCTACTAGCTTATTAGAGCTATTAGTAGCTAGTTCTTTATACTTACGTACCTTATATAGGTTAATTAGTACCTATCTAGTTACATTAATACGTTAGCTATATATAACTATATAGTTACCTTCTATTTTGTATACTATATTACTATTAATAGTATAAGGCTAAAATCTTCTCTATAGGTTTAAGGTCTCGTAGTGCTTAGTAAAGAATAGTACCGGTATAATATAGTAGATCTTAGCCTTAGTAGCCTTATATAGGTTAACTATGACCGTAGTACTAGTAATAATGCTAAAGAGTATAGCCTTTATCTTGCTATTAACTCTAATAAAGGTAAATCTAGCCTCTAGGCAAGGGATCTTAGTAGCATTGTCCTTATCTATACTATAGAAGGTCTTATAGTTAGCTATAGTCATTTACTCTCCCTAGGACTAGCGGCTATTAATAAAGTAATATATAGCTAGGAAGCAAACTACGTTATACTTACTAGCGCTAGTATAGACCATGTTAACGACATTGCCTAGGACTTAGGCTATAGCACCTATACTACTATCGTAGCATTATTCGACAATAGCATCGTCTGGTAATTACAGGTATAGAGGGCCGAAAGTGTCATATATACCGGTTTGATCGTTAGTAACGGCTAGAGGAGGTATATACTATGGGTTATTCTAGAGTATAGTAAGGTCTTCGCCCTCGGAATCGAAGTGTAAAGTCATATCCTTATAGCGTACTCGGACTAGGCTACCTATCACTAGGTCATTCCGAACCTCTTCCTCGTTACCTATAGCGGTAGCAAAGCCTATACCGCTCTTAAGGAAGGTATCTATATAGTCAAGGACCTCCTAGATGACCCTATTATCCGGGCTATTATTCTCGCTTATAGGGCCTAAATATACGCCCTATATAGGTATCGGTATAGGCTATGCCTGGCTAGCTACCTTAGTGCCTATGGCTGACGGTGCCCTTCGCGGATTGATAAGCGTAAATATAATAGTAGTAGTGTCGGTTAACTCTGCTACTACCGATTACGGTATAGGCGTATCTTACTAGCTAGCCGTAGGCTTATTTCCCTAAGCTAGGCTTATAGCTATAAGGCCTTTAGTACCTTTAGTAGCCTTCTTATCGCTCTTCCTAGCTCTGCTCCTAGATTTAGCTATAATGGTTATAGCTAGGTAGTTCTAGGTCGATAAAACTTAGCTAAAATCGCTAAACTTGGTAGTTTCTTACATACGCGATGGAATAAGTAAAAAGGAGTAGGAAAACAAACTCTAGAGCCTCCTTTTAATAGAAATGACGATATATAGGCTATAGGAGATAGCTATATAGTAGGGGTTAATAGAAAAGGCTAGGTTAAAGGGTCTAGTAATTAGAAAAGAAGATAATTATAGAAGAAGTTATAGGAAATTGAAGAGGTTTAAAGAGGTAGGAAATAGTAGGAAATCTAGGGTTCTTATAATTTAGGGTAGGGCTTTAAAGATAGGATGAAAAGTGCCTGAATAAGAGGGGTGTTTAGCCTTACTAACCGGAATGGGTAGGCTGTTTAGCCCTATTAATTAAATAGGTAGCTATTTAATAGGTTAGCCAAGCTAGGTATATAGTTTAGAGTAGTGGTTAAAGCCTTATCTGTAATAAGTAGTAGAATTAAAGCAAATATAGTAGGTAAAGGATAGGTTTAAAGGGAGTAGTAATAGGCTTTCTAATGTTAAACTAGATTCTAGGATATCCTATTAAAGGTATACGCCCCTAGGCGCTATTTGGCCTCTTTCTAGCTAGAAATGACGCCTTAGCCCTTCTACTTAGGCGGCCGGCCTTGTTTTCTTCTAGGTGGTGGTTAAATCTGACGGTAATTCTTATATTCCTAGATTAGTTTACTAGCTATAGCTTCGAGTTCGCTTTTTGGAAGCTACTAGTCGTCCTTTACGTCGAATCTAAGCCAACGGACAAGGTATTCTACCTTCGGGCGCTTCTTTCTACGTACCTGATGGTTAACGATCTTCTTAATCTTCTAGTATTCCTTGCTGTTAACTAGAATTGGCTATAGTAGAGGAGCGGTCCTTTTAAACGGATCGGGACCTTGTTTAACGTAGTAAAGCTAGGTAATGGATATAACTAGGTAGACTTTCTAGGATTTAGGAAAATCTAACTTGTATGCCAATTTTCCTATCCTCTATTTAATCTTAAATGGTCTCACCCTCTAGGCTAACTACTTCCTATTAGGTTTGCTAGGTAGGTAGTAGCCTTTGTATAGATATAGCTAGATAGTGTCTCTAACCTCGAATTTAGTAGGTATATATCTCTAGTCATACTATAACTTGGCTATGGCTACGGCTCGGTTAATTATTTTGCTAGCTTTGGCCTAGTATTACTTACATAGGATTTCCAAAGCTTCTTATCCGCTAGATTTAGCAGTCCTCTTACTAAGGATATCTAGGACTAAGTATAGCTTAAACCTATATATTAGCTCATTCGGTAACCTTCTAATACTAGTAACTAGGGTGTTATTAAGGTAGTGCTATAGAGCAGGAAGGATTTCGACCTATAAGCGGTTAGAATTGGCCGTAAAGTTCATTCTAAGTATAATTTCTACCGTCTAGTTTATTCGTTCGGACTAGCCATCGGTCTATAGGTGGTAGGCTATAGAAAATAGTAGCTTGGTTCTTAGTAGTAAGAATATTTCCTTCTATAGGTCGGATGTGAACTTAGGGTCACGATCGCTAATGATCTAGGTAGGTATACCCTAGTTAGTAAACATCTAGGTCCTTAGAAGAACGGTTGCCTATTCCTTGGCCATATATGTCTGGCGGCCTACCACTAGTAGCTTCTTCTTACTAAACTTGTATATTATAGTATAGAGCGTATCTGCTAGGGCGTAGCCTTCGAGTGACTAAAGGGTCTTAATAGTCGGTGCTAGTAGCAAGTTAGTAATGAAGTCTATAGCTACTATATAGTATAGTATCGGCTAGGTCCGAATTAGCTAGAGTTCTCCTAGTGGTAGGTTCTAGTTAGTCAAGTTTACCTAGTATACCTTATAGTGCTATACGAACTTTGAAATTTTCTAAGCCTTCTTATAGAAATAGATGGCTATAAGCTTATTAATTATCTCATTTTTACTAAAATAGTATATATTATTATAAACGATTTGAAGGATTAGGTTAATAGAGCTTTCCGGTAGGTAAAGTCTCCTAGTACTATTAAAGTTAATATAGAAAAGTAGCCTGTTTGTCAATTCGAAAAGTCCTATAGATAATTTTGGCTGTCTACGTTTCCTAACCCTATTCTAGTCATTTCTAACTAGGTCCTCCTTGCTTTCATAGAGTATATAGTAGATAGGTCTATACTTATAGTCCTTAGGATAGCTAGCAATGATCTTAGCTCTAAACTTGTCATTAAGCACTAGTTCTATAATAGTTATGTCTGCTATAAAGATACCCTTATCCTAGTACTCGCTCTAGATATCTCTAAGTTCGTTAGCCGGACTATCCTTGACCTTTAGATCCTTCTATTCCTATATAGGTAGTCTTAATAGTATGTTAGGTATGATATTTAAGGTTCCTAGGATATAGAAAATATTAAGGTTAAACCTAGATAGGTAATTGGTAGCGTTAGCTAGCTTAAGGTTAGCCTTAGCTAGATCTATCGTAATTAAGGACGTATACTTTATAATCCCTTTTGTAGGGGTATAATTAATAAGGATATTGACTAAATGCCTATTTAATTAGATTATCCTTCTAAGCTTCCTAATTACCTAGACAAGTATAGTAATCTCTACCTTGGTAGATCCATGGCATTTTTCCACGTTAATAGTCGCTTGTAATATAAATAGGATAGGCTATACCTCGCTTATAGGAATGTCCCTACTAGGAATTTTCTCTCTATCCTAGTCGCCCTTAAGTTAGAAGGTAATAACGCTATAGCTATTACGGTAGGCATCTAACTTTAGAAATAGTAGCTTTTCTAGGCAGTAGTGATAGAGAAACTCCTAGTTATATAAGTGTTCCTATAGTAGTTAGAAAGATTCGAGTTCCTCCTTAGTTAGGGTGAATTTGACGGTAGATATGACTACTTTCCGGGTACGTTTAGCTTTCCTAGGGTTTAATTTTCCTTCCTTCCAGGCTGCTACTATTAGTGCCGTCTTCCGGGCTTAGAGTGGCCTTACTTTAGCGTTAAACTATAGAATGCCTTTCTTAAGCTATCTAGCTATCTCGAGGTAGTGCTCTAAGCTATCGAGGGTGTCTAGGAACTTTAGCTTTTTAAAGGTAGCAATATAGTCGTTAGTTTTAGTAATGCCTTTGCCATTTATGATATACCTAAGGAGTCTTATAGCTAGGTATCCTATAAAGGATTTGGTAGTGCTAATATAGATATAGGCCTTGTTAAGGATTTTGTAAATAGTATATAGGTATTCTAGGTATTCCTCTTCTGTTTTGCTAAAGATAATAATATCGTTGATATATACCCTGATGAAATGGTAGTGTTTAAGGAAAAGTCTATCTATATAGCGTTATATAAATATAGGTACGTTTTTGAAACCTATAAGTACTATATTAGATTTCTCTAGGCCGTAGTGGCTTATAACTACTATATAGTCATTATGCTCTTTAGCGATTAGTAACTAGTAAAAGAATCCTAAGATATCTAGGGCTATAAAGAACTTATTACTAATTATAGCGGCTATAATGTTATCCTAGTTAGGTAAGGGGTAAACATCTGGAATTATAATTATATTTAGTAATTATAGGTTAATTATACTTCGGCTCTTCCTAATTTCTATTCCTAGCTTCTTAATAACCTTCCTCTATACGATAAATGCTAGGTATATAATAGAGGTTAGTTTATCTATAAAAGTAAATCTACTAGATGCCTAGAGCTAGTTATAATACTTATCTAGAGCCTTACGATCTTTAAGCCCTATTAGGTATAGTCTAACTATATAGACTTACTTTTACTAACCATTAACTAGGTTAATCCATATCTTTTAGTTTTCTAGCATTAGTACGATTCCCCTATTATAGTAAAGGTTATATTTATCGAGAAGTTCCTTTATCTTAAGCGCGAACTCAGGATTTACATTAGTAATGCTAATACTATCCTTGCTTTTAATGGCTAGGATGTTGTTAGGTTTCTTAATACCGTAAGATAGGGTATAAAAGTTAACTCTGTTTAGCGGCTAAAGATCCTAGCTATTGTCGCTAATGTCTTCTTAGTAGTATGCTTACTAGGCCTCTTCTAGCTTTTCCTTTAGCTCTTACTCGGTAATTCCTTCCTAGACCTTAGTCTATATATCCTCTATATCGCTCGTATTAACCTAGGCAGTAGTGTCCTCCCTATGGTATTCTAAGAGGTAGCTAATCTTATCTCCTTTCTAGATGACTATAGGGATATTAGTATTATTTCTAACGATAGCTACTAGGGGTATACGCCGATTAATTATAGCATCCTAGACTCTGTCTCGGCTGGTAGTAAAGTAGAAGCACTTGTCCTCTAGGGTAGTATTAGGTAATAGGATAAAGTAAGTCTCGACTATCTAGGTGGAGTATATAGGAATGACTGTGTACTAGATAGTGGTAACCTTCTAAGAGATAGGCTTAAGGTTCTTCTTTACGATGTCCCTATAGACCTTTATATTTGCTAGTAATCTAAAGGTATAGATACCCTTAATAAAGTTAATCTTAATACCGTAAGCCGTTATAAAGTCAGTACCTAGGAGTATTTTTAGAGTAAGTTCGTCAATGACATTAGCTATAATATAGATATATCTATCGATTAGTATGTTCTTAGCCTCCCCTAGGATATAGAAGTTAAATTCGACCTATTTGCTAATCCTAGTCTTTAAATTGACTCCCTTAAAGGTATAGGGTTTGCCCTTAATCTATTAGGGATTCTTTACCTATTAGGTAATCTATATCTGGTTAACTAGGTTAGTTAAACTGTCTATGTCGAAATAAATGTCTATAGTTTGATCCCCTAGGTTAGCTCGAACCGGAATACGTAGGTAAGATGTTTTCCTTAGCTAGTAGAAGGGTATTTCTATACTTAGGTTAGCTTTTACTACTTAACTAGGTTCGAAGGAAAGGAGTATAGTTTCCTATTCCTATTCCTCGGGCAGTTCTAATAGTATAATCGTTCCTTCTACGAAGTCCCGTTCTATCTAGGGAAGGTCTTCCTTCTTTAGTAGTTCTAGTAATCGTAGTTTCTTCCTATAATTCTAGCGTAAGTGACGGTATAGCGCTCTTTGGCCTATAAATGACTATCTATAGAGCCTATAGACATTACTGTCTTCCTAGATATAGTCTCCCTTGATAATATTAAGGAAGTATACCTCTCTATCGCTACTATCTCTATTAGTCTTAGATTTGTAGTTACTAATTAGAAGATAACCGGTAGCTTTAAGCTCCTTATATTCTACTTTAGCTCTCTTATCCTTACTAGATACTACTACGGTATTATAATAGTAGTAGGTACTATCCTTATTAATATACTTCTAGCTATAGCGATGAAATCGTTAGAAGTAGGGATTCTATTTGCTATATCTGCCCTTCTCCTAGGGTCTAGTACCCTAAGAATAGTTACCCTTACCTTAGTTATTATAGTCTTTTAGGTAAGGTTCCTAGTTATAGCTTTAGTATTACTCTCTTTATAGAAGATACCTACATTTCCATTCCTTTCTCTACCTATAGCGGTCGGACTAGTACTATTAGCCTTAATTACCCTATCTTAGCTTAATATGTAACTAGTTAGCTTAATCTTTAGAAGCGCTATTACTATTACTATTACTACCGCTTAGTCCTTTAGAGGTATCTTTAATATTAAATGTAGCGGCTTTCCGTGCCCTTCTTTCGGCCTTAAGCTCTTTAGAGAGTACCTCCTGTTTTTCGGTGACCTAAAGGAGGTATTAGTTAAGTATATTCGTTTCCTATAGCTTAGGATAGAGCTTACAAAGTACTAGGGTTATTACTAACTAAAGTCTAGTTAGAAGCTAGTAGTTTGTCTTATCTCCCTAGACTTAGGTATCATAGAAAAGGTCTATCGTGAATTTATAGATAGATTTACCTATAATAAGGTTATCTTTAGTATAACTTTTCTAAACTAGCTATTAGCCTACCTAATTAAACTAGATATTAAATTATTCTTTAATTCTTTAAAGCTATATCTTTATATTTAAGTAAAAAGTCTCTTTCTTAATAGGGAATAGTTACTATTTATATTACTATGGAGCTAATCTATGGAATAATACCTATAGGTTATTCTATAAGAGGAGTTCCTTAGAAACGTTTCCTTTAATTATATTATAGATACGCTCGATCTAAAGGTTAATATCTATATAATAATAGATCTTCTTATAATAGAAGATTAGCTAGCTATTAGTAATCTTTTGGTTAGTATCTAGCTAAAGTAAGCTAATATTAGTAATCTTCTATACCTAATTAGCGGCCAGTTATAGCAATATATATACTAGCTATAGCTAAAGGGAACTAATATCTATTAATTTGATTATAATATTCTATAAGAGTTCGATTATAGCCTATTAAAGTAATCTTATAATTATCTCCTTAGTTAAATCTAATAGTAAGAAAGGTATATATAATCCTTCTATTAGATAGGCTATTAGCTAAAGGGTTTAAAAAGACCTTTATTAAGGTTCTTCCCTTTTTAAAAGCTCCTTTAATATATTAGTTATAATTATAGTTTAGATAATTCCAATAGATCTACTTAATACCTAATTACCTTATTAACTTAGACCTATTAGGTTTAACTTAGACCTTAATATCTCTAGTAACTCTAGTAAGCTAATAGGTAAAGTTATCCTTTATAAGGCTATTTCTAATAATATAATAAATTATTAAACTAGGCTATTAGGACTTAGCATTTTTAAGGTCTTTAAAGGTCCCCTAAGTTAGGATTCCTCTTAAACTTATACTTCTAGTATAGTTCTTACTTCTAATAGTAATAGTAAAATAAGCGCCTAGTCTAAAAGCTAGGGAAGGCGCTTAATAAAGCGGTTTACAAGTCCCTTTAATATATACTTATCAAGATTCTATAACTTTAGGTAATCTTCGTCGATCAGGTAATTATTAAAGTCTTATATATAAGCTAAATACTAATTAGCCTCCTTAAGGGATACCACTAACTCGAGGATTCGAAGTTCCGTTAGAGTAAGCCTTTAAATCTAACGCTAGTAGGCGTTTCTAATGACAAAGCGGTAGGTCTAACGTGCTTATCGTAATTCGGGCTCGTTTATCGGATCTTAATAGAGTTACTATTACCGTCGTATCTAACTATTTAAGCGTCTACTTAAGCAGAGGGATATAATCGCTTACCTAGGTAAATAGTCTCCTATAGTATTTAAACGCTTACGATTAGTAATAAGATTACAGATTCGAACCGGTAATAGGCACCACTTGCTATAGCTCGGTAGCTATAATTAGTATAGCTTAGAAAGGCTATAAAGGTACGATACTATAGCGGTATTTGCGCTATAGGTGGTACTCCTAGATTAACTGTTACGGTCTGTAGAAGTAGGTGATAAAAGCGTTGATTGTCCTAAGTGCCAGAGGCACTCAGAGAAGCTGTCTAAATACATGTTGACCCTGGCTTGTTATCCCTGTTGGTAGGTTAGTCAGATCTGACCTATAGATAGCCAAATGCTGTAATAGGATTAGTTCTGAATAACCTGGGACAGACCCTCTTGCGTGCTCGCTGCTTGATCTGCAATCTTGCTTGCCTTTACCGTTCTGCAGGGTGGTGAGACAGCGGAATAACCTACCGAGAGCGAGCCGGAACAGAGGTATGTTACTTAGAGCGCCTAACGGGAAGAGACTTGAGTATTGAAAACAACGCACTTGAATCAGTGTCGGTGGATTGTCGATCAACATTCAGAAAGAACAGGGAGAGATAGAGTCTTTAAATCTAGTGCGAGCTACCAGAGCTCGAGCTAAAGCCAAAATCTAAGTCTACGGCATCCTTATCTTCCAGTCTCGAACCTAGATAATCAATACCCAGTATTTCCTCATCCACCTCGCCGTGCCAAAGTGCAGCAGGACAGGCAAAGCTTAGAAGTTGGCTGGGTTGGCTCCGTTGAAAATCCTGCCCTGGATATTGTTGAAGAGAGCCTCAAGCAGTTGCAACTCAGCAAGGTGGATTATGTTTCCATTCGCGTCCGCATCCCAGTAGTTGAGGGTGAAGGCCCGGGTCGTGTCGATGATCCTTCCGTTGACGTGCCGTTGGTTCGGCATGTTAACCGGGCGAATGCGTCCATCGATCTCGTCGTCCCAGGGCTGGCCGTTATCCTTGAGCATTTTCAGGCCCTGTCCCCTAGGAAAAGGGTTGAACGGATCCCACATGAAAGGCATCCATTTCATGCCTATGGCTAGGATCAGGAAGACCTCGCGATCCGGATGGGCCGCATTCAACCGCGTTACTGCCTCGCCAAGCACGTTGTGCCATCCGTGCGGTTTCAGATGGGTCGGTGCCTTACACTCGATCCAGAGAATATCCCGCTCGATGGCAGTCGGCCGCTGGCCCGCCGCTTGCTGGACGTTGTGGATTCTGACAACGATAACGTCGGGCTTGTGCTCGGGCGGATCGCGCGCCGAGCCGCGATAGGCCTCGCGTTCGATCGAGTAGCGCGGAGCTGTTGCCGTGGCACCACGTTCGGGGAAGTACGGGCGCGGAATCTTTTCCCAGGCGTGCCAGACCACGTCTTCGTATGCGTAGTTATCGCCCTTGTCGGCAATCTTGCTGATCTTGAGAGCGGCTGCCTCTTGGATATCGTAGAAGTGATTGGCTGCCATTCTGAAGACTCTTGAGACGAGCGGTCAAGAACAATGTGGAGTTACTTGCTGCAGAGAAACAAAGAATATGAAGAAGCAGTCCAGTTGCGTTGATAGACGCCGAGTTCATGAGTCTGACGAGGACTGAACCGAACATATCACTCCCTCATATACCCATCATTGTCCACTAATTACAGTTCCAACGTACAGCACAAGGACTAGTACTACTAATTTTAGGAATTGCTTATCCATGTTTTAGCCATGTTTTGCATGTCAAGATGCTTCTGATTTTCTCTTGTCAAAACAACAACCAAAGAGGCGAGGCAACTTTGCCTCACACCGGCGACCATACGGCGAAGCCTTGTAAGCCGAGTCTGACAGCCTGCCACGCTTCGTATCACACTTGTGTTACCCACAAACACCCTTTAGTGTTCGAATGTGGCAAACTCGAAGGGGCCGGTATGAAACGTCCACGCCGGACATCCACCGTAGTCTTGTCCTAGAGGCCAGCCCAGGTTGGGGGATAATCAGTATTACTACCACTATTAATAGATGGCAACACAGGCCAGTTGAACCTTGAACCTGAAACAGAGGTAAGGCGACAAGTTTCGAACACCGATCCTCCTTCTTTCTTTCGTTAATGTTTCCTGGTGGCCCTTAGAGCCGGCCGAACTCTTGGCGAGTTGCATGACTTCTTCCTCACTGGGGGCTCTACTTATACGGAGTACTTTAAGGCTCTAATCACTCTCGCTACTCGTGCCTACTCCAACCGAACTACTGACTTGCTTTCTCATATTTTCGGGACCAACACCAACTTGTGATCGAATCTTCACCCTCGCTCTTTGCAACGTCATCACATACAGTATTCTACAACCTTTATCGCCCTTCGCTGAATATAAGATCCATCATGCTCTCCACGAAGAAGCGCACCACGGCCCAACAGCCTGCTGCTCCAGCAGCATCTAAGACTAAGACTCTAGGTACGTCATTCCATTCCTGTGCAAAAGCACATTGCTGACTGTTACTTCGTGATTTAGCTCGGCCACCGCCTGGAATCCAGACTTGGCAAGACCTCCAAAAGGCCAACCCCACTCTATACGCCAGGATCGTGAATGCCTCTAAGCTACTGGAAAGTCTCAAGAAGGCTGGCATGATTAAGCCATTCAAGCCCAATTTTGCACGAATCAATGTCGGTTCGAGGCGTTAGTTATACACAAACTACCACATATGAGATCTAGTAGCAGGGGGAGGAAGAGGTCTCAGCTTGCTGTAGTGACCTGATGGGTATGATTAGGTCAGGAGGATGGGGCTGGTTCCCATAGGTAGCTGAAAACATGCTTGATGCCTTTTACTTAGAAAGGATATCGCAGTTCACATGTTTTATTGTTTGTCGTGATACTCGTATTCATCTCTAATATCTTGACCATGCACTCCTCAGCGGTGAAAACACCATTGAAGGACGCTAAGAAAAGAAATGAGAAACCAGCAACAGAAAGAGAGAGGATATGGAGAGAGGAGGTGGCAGGGGGGGGGGGGGGGGAAGAAAAAAGGGGGGGTGGGGTTGAACACGTATGTACATACATACCTACCTACCTACCTAGTAGCCGTCAAAGTTCCTGCGGATAATTACCAGCAACGCAACTCCAAAGCTACGGTTTCGAGCGACTGAGGCTCGACATCAGAAGAGAACTTTATTCCCCAAAGCATTCAGGAACAAACCAGGCGCTCTTAATGACATGAACTTCAATAATGATGCTGTTGCCCCTTGCTCTGCATAACCTCTACATCAAAGACGACACCACACCAATCGCAATACCGAGGGGGAAAACTTTGCACCGGAAGTTCCATCATTAATTAGGCACCTTATTCCCTCTACAATAACCGCCCCCTCACTGATCCTCTGGCGGACCACGATGACCGCGAAGCCCGTACGTGACAACAAGATACACCCCTATCTTTCCATCGTCTGCAATCCTGTCCTTTGCCTCCACCTTGTCGCTAAAAGATAGAATTTCCGACCTGAGCTCCTCAAAACCTTTCGGAAGCTCAGCAGGCAGGTCATGCTCTAGGTCGACCTCGCGATGCGCGACGACGCTCGCCCATGCGTACGTGACGTATGCGGTGGTGGCGATATCTCGGCTCTCGACGGAGGGGATTACGACGCGAAACTTGTTCTTATCCGCGTTCTCGTCGAAGCGAGCAATCTTGGAAAAGAGGAGCTTCGAGATGGGGTCGCGGTCGGGGTGATCTTTGTAGAAGGGCGGGGTGCCGTAGGTCTCGTCAACCTTGTTGGCTGCGAGGAAGGCGTCGAGGACGGCGACTGAGACTTTGAAGCCGCGGAGGAGCGTGGTCGAGCCCATCTTGACTTGTTATCTTTCTGTGTGCTATGATTGCTGTGTGATCGTCGTTGCCGTCGTCGCCGTCGTTATTGTTGTTTTTCTTATTGCTGTTCTTGACACGAGCCACTGATTTATTTCCTGCGGCCGGAGGTAGGCAGAGAGCCTCGAGCCAACAGCGGGGTAGGTGCCGTCAGCACCAGTGTGTATTGTGTAACGTGTAGTCAGCTTACTAGTTATACGGATCACATACAGTTCAGGACCTGTTTGTTCGTTAGCTCAGGCACTCGGCCCACCGACACACAAGGCTCCTGCAGGTGCGATGGATATACGTACTGTACAATACTCTGTACTAGTACGGTACAAGCCCCTCCAAGGCACTTGGCTGTATTCGAAAGCTCTCGGATTGGCTATAAATAGAGTTCCGAATTGGCTTTTATGTCAGCACTCTGAAGAGGTTTTCTGTATAAGCGAAGTAACGAGCTAACAAACCAACAAGGATTGAAATGTTATCGAGTGGCGTATGTATTCTAGAATGTGGAAGGATTGGGGACGATAACTAACATGATGAGGTGGAATTGTCAGACCTATTCTGCCACTGCACGTAGTCTGAGGTGGTCCGTGCTCGTCGGAACGGTAAGGCTCGTTGTCTCAAATGTTCACAAATTACGCGCCGCGCGGCGATCGAGCAGCGCTTTTCTCAATGTGCAACGTTAAATGTTGGTTTTCTACAATGACTATGAACAGCACGAGACGCGCCATTTTCTGGATTGGATTTTTGTTCACCGCCACGTTGCTGTTCCGGGGAACCATACAATGGATGCTAAGTTGCAGAGAACGGTTTCCTGGATTGCGAGCACGACTGTGAGCTAGGTGGTGCCCTCCCTCAAACCCCATCCTCCAACCCCACAAACAAGATGGCAGCACTGGCCAGGGTGACAAATTCGGCGGCCAGGTAATCACGACGCAGCTTGGCTCCTTGATTGTTAGCTAACGTACATGAAGAGGGTAACAAGGCACCCGAGAAAGTTTGTAATTTAAAGTCCCGGGTATTTTCCATCTTGCTGGGACCCAGGCCAAGATCCTTTGGCATTTCAGCATGGTGCGGACGAAGTTGGACGACTGGGTCTTTATTAAACCATGTATTTCACGCTCTTCACAGCCGCGGCCTTCTTTCTAATGCTTTGCTCCGGAGCTCCCCTCGTTAGCCACGGGAGACCAGTTCGAGGGGTTGATGAACCCTGCAAGCAGGTCCGAGACCACGTAGCCAAGTGGACAGCGGTCAATGGCATTCGTAAGGAGGTTGTTCCCAGAGCTCCCGAAGACCCTTAGTTCATTAAATTGTAACAAATTGTCCAGTGCCTACCTGACTGGCATTACTCGACTCAGCTTTTGGACCTGTTCAGCTTCGTATGGGGTGCCAGGTTTGTTTTCATCTCGGAAGACGGGCTAGCATTGCCCAGAATCTATCTTCATGGTACTCTTCCCGAACTTTAGTTTTTTATTATTTCTTCATTGTCGATTTTCCATTTATGGTTTTGGCACTTTATCTAACAGCACCCCTACTTGTGTGACAGACGATGTCAAGGCCAGCCAGCACGGGTACATCCCGTCGCCGGTCTTGACCATTGATGGCGCTCCAGCGCTAGAATAACTTCAGAGAGCCGCCGTTAGCGAGGGGTGGTCCCATGATCCGGACGCTCGTTTCAATAACCTGTTTCCGAGTGTTGCAAACGAAGCGAACCCAAACTACGCGACCCATGACCCGTCTACCCCAATCTTCCGCGACACAATAGTAATAAAGTTGCAGAACAGCCGCCCTCCGTACCGCGCCGAGGTTGAGGATCGGTACCGCCACGGGAAGGGCCCGGGGGCCATGAGTGGTAGGGGGTAGGCGTCTCACATGCAACTTTTTCCGTTTCCCTCTCCGGAGCCCAGACCATGCATGCGTTCAAAGATACTGTACCGGTCACCCGTGCCATACTTTGGGTCTTGATGATGCAAACGGGTGATTTGATTGTAGTAATATACTTGGCATTCCCGGATGCCGCACGAAGAGAAGTTTACAGTCCTGAAAATATGTACATGAACAACGATACCAAAAATGGATCAGAGTGATGTATCGATGGCCTGGTCGACCCCTGGGTCCTTGAGCAATATTGACTTGAGTCTCCGTATCCCAACCAGAGGATGCGGCAGGAGCTCCAACATCAATCAGCCACAGGTCCACCACTCCCTCTTCTCCCTTCCCTCTCTCTCTCTGACTGTCTTTTTTTCCCTCTCAAAATCTCACAATGGAGAGGCACCCACGTAGCCGCTTCATCGGGTCTTCACTCATCGTCCGCGATGCATTTATCGCCGTCCTCGTCGTCTTCGCCGTTGTCGGCCGGGCACTCCTCGTCCGCGTTGTCATCCTCTCCGTCGTTGTCCTCCTCCCCGTCGTCGTCGACCGGGCACTCCTCGTCGTCTCCCTCATCATTAGGAACGGGGGTGGCTGTGGTTGTGGGCGCGGCGCCCTCGGTCGAGGTGGGCGGGGCAGCAGCCGAGGTCGTCGTCGTCGTGGCAGCAGCGGCGGAGGAGGAGGAGGTCGAGGGTGCGGAGGTGGGAGTGGCGGTGGTAGTGGGATCGGTCGGAGAGGCAGAAGTGCCGCTGCCGCTGCCGCTGCCGACGGTGAAGTCGACGCAGGCCTCGTAGGTCTGGTTGATGTCCGGGGCGTCCCAGAACCACTGGAGGACGCAGTCGCCGGCGGTGGTGCAGGAGCCGCCAAGGTTGGAGGGCAGCTTGACGCTGAAGGCAGTGTTGTTGGCTGCGACGCCGTTGTTGGAGGCGTAGTTGTCGAACTCGATCAGGGGCTCGCCGATGACGGTGTTGGTGCTCGTCTTGACCACCGACACGTTGGCGTAGCCCGTGTGCGGCGCCGCGATGTTGACCTTGAAGTCGATGGTCTGGCCGAGCGAGAAGCTCTGGACCTGGTCCTTGTTGTCGTCGAGCACAAACCCCTTGCAGAGCCACAGGTTACACGCATCCGTCATATCCTTGCCGACGACCTGCTGGATGCCCTGGACGTTGCCGTTGATATCGGAGCTCTGCTGGTAGAACGGCTGCTCGCCGCAGGTAGCTCTGTAGGCGGAGCCCGGACGACGGGCCGGAGGCGAAGATACGAAGCCGTGCGCAGCCACCACGGGCAGCAGGCTGACCAAATACGCGAGGCGGTGCATCTTGATGTGGAAAATGAATGTGCCCAAAAAAGGAAAGGTGATGCTTTTTTTCCTTCTGCTGTTCAGGTTCAATAAGGGTGAAGCCCGGCGTGAAAACGAAAGGAATGTTTGCTTAGAACGCTTGTCAAAAGACCGTCAAGGCCGAACGAAAGTGTCAGTTGGAAATGAGTACAAGAAAGGAATGATGATGCGAGCTCCCTTGACCAAGGAAAGAGACGTAGGGATGGTGGACGAAGGAAAGACAGACGTCAAGTTAAGACTATTGATATAGGTATCTATGTATGTATGTACGTACAGCAAGCACTCGCGCGCCGGGGATCGAGGTGTCCCACCCGTATGCTCGGCTAGTGTACACTAGCCCCTGATGTGGTGCTTGTTTGCTGGAGGAGCAGCTAAGGATGCATGTCACACCATGTCAGTGTACCCGACCCGCTGATGATGACTCCAGTCTCTACGGAGTAACTACACCAGCTCTCGTTTTCATTTACGTATTTCTTCCCAAGGGCATTACCACCCGTGTACCACCGCTCGGTATCCTCGCAACCCGTTGAGGTCTCCCTTGAACGTCATGAACCGTGACAATCTTGGATGGTTTGCAGGCTGAACTCGAGCTTGGCCCTTCCTGGTATCTTCAAGGTGCACTGCTGGCTGCTCCCATTCAACCCCACAAAGGATTCGATGCTGTGTGGCGGTTACGCGGCTCAACGGTCCAGTTTGGTGGCCGAACGGTATGTAACACCACGATCCAACCCAGATGACGATACCCCTGACCGGATCATGCAACGCCAGTGGGCGGCTGCTGATTCTTTTGGCAACGTGGGGGAAGCTTTCGCGTGTGCTTCTCGTCGTTTCGAAACCCAAAGCGTGGGTAGTTGAGACGGGTCTAGTCCTCCCTCGACCCCCTGGTAATATCCGAACGCTCTAAGCGACATCCACTTCCCGAGCCCGCAACCAACCCGCCCAACGACCCTGCAAGAGTTGGATCAGGCCGGAGATAACCACGCCAGCATACTCCGTACGTTAGGAAACTCTTGCCGTGGCGGATGGTCGACAAGGGCCCGAGTACCTGGTTTCTCGTCTACACTCATACCTGTTCAGTTCTAGTTTGTATCAGGTGAGCGTGGTGACCAGGGATCGGGCGCTTGATGCTACCGGCCAAGAGGTCTGCGTGGAGTCCACAGCAGCGCTATCCGGTCGAATCGGATCCGTCGCCTGGTCCGACGGTTGGATCGACAAGGAATCCACACTCCGTAATGTACGAAGTAGTTATGTGAACAAACTCCCACATCCCGAACATCAAAACATGACATAACTCCACGAACAAGTAAGTGTACCTTACTCTGCTGTGTAGGTCAGGTAGGTGACTGTATGCACCACATATCTGCACTACTCACTTTCCTCCACGGCACCTCCTCTGTCTCATATTCCGATGCATATTGTTTGGTTTGTTCGCGCGAGGATCTCGATTCGTTGTTGACCCAGGGGCAGGTTGGGGTGTTGCTTGGCTGTAATTGTTTGGCGATCTTACGGGTGGTCAGGGTTTAGATTATTTACAAATTTAGATCAACGGCCGCCCGCCTGACAAACTCAAACGAACTCGACGCGGCAGCAGCACGGTCAGTGGTAAAGGAGCTCGTCTAAGAACCCACAAAGCATCCATAGGCCCCCCACAAGTGGTTGGATTGCTCTAGAGTATATGGTTACAAGGGGTGAAGAGTACAAATAGCACAGTCAGGCGATTTACCCCCGGTCTTTACCGCACAAACTCGTTTAGGTCCTTGGTGTCCTCGAACCTGACCTTTCCATCCTTGGCGACGCTGGCGACGTGGATGGCGACCTTCTGCTCGGGCCGCTTCTCCTCCTGCACCTTCGGCTTAGTCGCGAGCTTAACCGCAGCCGGCACCACGCCGGCCTCGGCATCCGCAATCTCGTTGACGTCCTCCCTGCTGAGCACGTCCCTGACCCTCACCCCCCTGGTCGACATGAGCAAGGTCATCGGCCCCCTAAACTGTAGGAACAGCCGGTCCCCCCAGATGGTCCGCCTCACGGCGGTGCGCAGCCCGTACAGCAGCCGCGCCAGCGACTTGAACGTGCCCGTGTCGCGCATGGCGTTCCAGAAGCGCGCCGCGCGCTCCGGGACCAGCCGCCCCGCGGCGCTTGTGATGGACGCCGGCACGGCGGGTACCTGCAGGCCGAGCCGCGTGCTTCGGAACCGGAACGGCAGTGGCGGGTGGCGGGTGACGGGGTACGCGACGACGTGCGACGGGTGCAGCACGATCTCCTCGCCCTCGCCCAGCGTGAGCTCGTGGATCTGCCCCGGCGCGGCGAGCGCCGCCAGCCCGCGGCCCGTCAGGTGGGTGCTGCCCCAGTGGGCGAGCGACAAGCCCTGCTGCACGCGCGGGGACGGGGTCAGGGTGTGCCCGGTCCAGGCGAGGAGGGCGTTGCGCTGGGATACGATCCAGTCGGTCGTGCCGTCGAGGTGGAGGATCGAGAGGGTCGTGTTGGGGGACTTGGTGGCTATGAGGGCGGTAATGGGCGTCGTGGAGGAGACGCGCTGGTAGAGGAAGGGGATGCCGAGCGGCGCTCGTCGGAAGGGAGACAGGAGGGAGAGTGTGGATTGCGCCTGCGATTAGACAACGAGGGGTCAGCGGTTTATTGATGTGCGGTCAAGAGGGCTCTATGGGCGCACATTTTCCACTTTTCCGGCGACAGATACCAGAGTGCCTCGTCTCGTGTAGAGCCGCTGCGATGCCGAGAGAGTGACGGAGAGGAGGGAGTAGGGCGACCCCAACACCTCGAACCGAGCATCTGACTAGTGTTAGAAACCTGCCAGATCGGGCGCGGCCTTCATCAAATGCCTACCTGCCGAGTCTCGTGGGGATCCGGGGTAAGCTCCGAAGGCGTCGGCGGCGGGCCGCGAGTCGGTAGTGGGGGATGCGCTAATCTGGATCGCCCTGCATTGCCGGCAGACAAAGCCCAGCCGCGCAGCCGGCGTCGGCGCTGAGGGACGTAGCCGTCGAACCAGAGGCGCCTGTCGTTTCATGGTCGGGCAACCATGAATTGGACGACGTGGTGGTGTCAATTGGCGGGGGAAGCCGGAAAGTTGAGCTTCCTTGCTTCGGCCAAAATCCGGGTCCTGAATTTCCAGACCAAGGTACTCGGATCTCGGCGGGCGGGTTAAGCTGGTTGAGAAGCACGGGCCACCCATTCATCAGATGAAAGCTCGAGTAACTACGGATACCTGACCTTAGCTTGATTAGGCCGACCCTTTCAGGGGATCCACAGTGCCGAATTGTTGCCTTGGTGATCTAAATAATTGCAGCTTTGCTTCGCTAAACACCACACTATGCACACAGTCAATTTGGTGCCGTGCAAGGATTGGCATAATTCGGTTTTGCAGCCCGATCCCGTCACTGCAACGCGGCGTCACACACCCAATTGGCCCTCTCCTTCTCTCCTTTTCTCCTCTATATCTCACATACCCCCCATTTCCCTCTTATACCCCGTGTTTATGTCAATTGCTACGCCATGTCGGTGCGCGTTGTTGCCAGAATCCGTCCGTTGCTTGAGAAAGAGCTGGAAAAGGATATCATTGTGCGCGCCGACCGCGTGGAAGAGGGAAAGCCCTTGACCCTCGTCAAGATACCGAGTCCAAAGAATGGAGCGGAAGAGTTCTCGTTCGCCTTCAACAGCGTCTACGGGCCGACCACTTCGCAGGAGGAGTTGTTCACAGCCGAAGGTAGGGAGCCATCCCCGAGGACGCGTCCGCGAACCTCCCGGCCCGGCTGACCTGTGAATGACAGTGGCCCCACACATGAAGGCTCTTTTCCAAGGCCTAGACGTGACCATCTTTGCATATGGAGTCACCGGAACCGGCAAAACACACACGATGCGCGGTGGTCTGCGGCTCGCCGACCGCGGCGTGATCCCTAGGCTGTTGAGCAACGTCTTCCGGCGGGGGAAAAAGATCATGAAGGACACCAACGGCGCGACTACCGTGACCGTCTCCCTTTCCTACTACGAGATTTACAACGACAAAGTGTACGACCTGCTCGAGCCTCCAGAGAAGCGAACCCCCGCCGGGCTGCCGCTCCGAGAAAAGGACGGGAAGACCGTCGTCGTCGGGTTGTCGGAACGCGCTTGCGACGATCTCAAGGACTTCGAGAGGCTGTACATTGAGGCCAACAATAACCGGGTCACGGCGGCCACCAAGCTCAACGCCCATAGCAGCAGGAGCCACGCCATCTTGCGGGTCAAGGTGACGCAGACGACTGGCGACATGATCAGGGAGAGCACGGCATCCGCCATTGACTTGGCCGGCTCGGAAGACAACCGGCGCACCGACAATGGCAAGGAGAGGCTGGTGGAGTCGGCCGCCATCAACAAGAGCCTCTTCGTTCTGAGCCAGTGCATCGACGCCATCGCGCGCGGCGACAAGCGGATCCCGTACCGCGAGTCCAAGATGACGCGCATCCTGTCCCTGGGTCAGAACAACGGCATCACCGTCATGATCCTGAACCTCGCCCCGGTCCGGAGCTACCACCTCGACACGCTGAGCAGCCTGAACGTTAGCTCCCGGGCGAAGCGCATCGAGGTACGCGAGATCGAGAATGAGATTGTGTACAAGCAGCCGCCGCGCACTACCTCCGGGATTGGAGGCACTGGCGTCCAGCGGCAACCCCTCAGGCCTCTGAACAACGCCCACAACGTGCATACAGGTGCCCTGGCAGCCAAGGCGGCCGAGAAGGCCGACAAGTCTGACAAGCCCGACAAGCCCGTCAAGGCGTTTTCCGTCTACACAGACAAGAAGCCGGTCGCCCCCGCCCGCGCTGCCGCGCCGCCGGCAGCCAACACCTCCCTCCCGCGACAGCCTCTCCAGTCGAAACGGCCTTCCGAGACCTCCGACTCTCTCCCACGCCCGTCGAAACTCGCGCGCCCAACGACGCAGTCTCTCCTCCGCCCGCCCCAGCCCATCACCACCACCGCCGCCGCCGCCGCCGCCGCCGCCGCCGCCCCTCCGGCGCAAATCTCCATCACTCCCGACCAGATCGAAGCCATGGTCGAGAAGAAAGTCGCCGAGATCCTCGCCGCCCGCGCCGCCACCGTACCACAGCTACAGCCGCAACCGCAACCGCAAGCTGCCCAGGCAGCCGAGCCGACGGTCGCCGCGGCCTCGGCGGAGATCAGCGAGGAAGTCAGGCGCCGGCTCGAGGCCCTCGAGCGCCGCATCGAGAGCGAGTCGCGCAGCAGCGACGCAGACGAGCGCCGGACCGAAGGCCTGCGGCTCCTCCTGCGAGCGCGGCAGGCTAAGGAACACGGCGACGACGCGGGCGCTCTGCGGCTCTACGAGAAGGCGCTGCCTTACTTCCCCGGGCAGCCGAAACTGTTGGGAAAAATCGAGAAGCTGCGGGCGAAGCTTGGGCTTGCCGATGCGGATGCGGGTGTGGGTGCGGACGCCGGCGCCGATGCGGGTACCGACGGGAAGGGTGAGGGCCGGAGGAAGAAGGAGAGGAAACAGACGGAGGAGGGAGAGTATCAGGAAGGGACCGAGGCCGATATCGACGAAGACGAAGAGGTGGCGGGGAAGAGTCCCCTGCGGGGGAAGGGGGGAAAGAAGAAGGGGTCGAGGTCGAGGGCATTCGAGCACGAGGAGCTTGACGATCCCAGCTCGCCGCGCGTGAAGCAGCTGCTTGATATCGTCAATTCGCGGGACGTGACGCTAATCAAGGGGCTGCGCGGCTTCGGCGCAAAAAAGGCGCAAGATCTGGTCGACTTCCTCACCCTTAAGGGCGACGGGGAGTCGGGGCGAATCGAGTCGCTTACCCAGTTGCGGATGCTGCCGGGCATGGGCGGGCGGACGGTGGAAAGGGCATATGAAGGCTTGGTTGCCGCTCAGGCTCAGGTGTGCTGAGGTAATGGCTGCCGAGGATGTTGTTGACTTGATTTGGGCTCATTGCGCTACCTTTTTTTCTGTTTTGTTGGCATGCCGGTCTAGCGGCGCATCTTTCTCTTTCGTTAACCCCACTGCATCGGTTGGGTCGGCAATTTTCGCGCCTGGTTTATCATCCGCGTTGCATGGCTAGGAGTTTGGGGGCTTATAGACTTTGGGGTTTAGCATTTTGCTTGTTTATTTGTTGAGGGATTGCATGTCCCTCTGGGCGTTCCTAGATTCCCTGGAGAAATAATTAGAGAATGCCAAAATTTCCTCATCCTGGGCATCGGCAGCCGATGTCAGCTGCTTGTCTTGTCGCTTTTAGACAATTGGATACCGATAGAGAAACTTGGAAGAGCAGAGTTCAAGAATGTGCATAAAAGCGACCGATGTCTCCTACTTATGTCTCGTAGCAAATGATGAGACCTCGTCCATGCTCGCAGCTGACAGTGCAAGTTAAAGTTATCAAGTGTTAACGGGAAAGGGTGTTAATGTCGAAGCTAAGGATCCACATTGCATCATCGCTGACTGCCCCACGGATCTGAGCCGCTGCGGACATCGAGGGCGCTCGGCGCTCGACATTTCTTTCGCCGAGGCCGACACAACCTACGAGTAGACATGTAAATTGCACGAAAACATTCCACCCACGTTCTGGCCGACCAGCAGCTGGCGATATAACATGAGCGCCTAGAGACCTGGCGCTTTTTTTTTTTGTTTTATTTGTTTCCACCCCCACCGTTTCAAGGCCTCGGACCCCCAGATTACCGTATTCCGAATTCCGCACAAATCGCGCTGGGCGCTACCGCGTTGACCGACGTCGGTCATAAGGGTGCCATTGCTCCCTCTCTCCCGTGGGAGTAAGATGTCGCGCAGGTTCTCGTCGCAATGGCTTCGAAACCACGAATTATGATGGCGACAAGCCTACACAGAGCCAGAGTGGCCCCAATTCTCCGACCTCGAATCGCTTGCCCTTCCTTTCCTCGACGCCCATGGACCCCCCGACTCGGAACCTTGAACGTCGCCGCCGCATCCTCTCCCCTGCGAACGGTCTTCCATACTAGCACGCCGCGCAGCTACGGACCGAGAACACAAAATGTCGAAACAAACCCGCCTCCCGACGGGCAGAAGACCTCCCGCCCCCCACCACCCCAAGATCCCCTCGCGGCCGTGGATAAGAGCGCCCAAGAGCAGCGCAAGGCCGACTGGGCCATCATGAAGGAGATGTCGCGGTATCTGTGGCCGAAGGACAGCTGGGCCGACAAGACGCGCGTGCTTCTGGCCGTGGCTCTGCTTGTCGGCGGCAAGGTGCTCAACGTGCAGGTGCCTTTCTTCTTTCGCGAGATCATCGACTCGCTCAACATCGACATTGCCGCGACGGGTGGCACGGTGGCTACCGTGGCGGGGACTGTGATCTTTGCCTACGGCGCCTCCCGGATAGGGGCTGTCGTGTCGCAAGAGCTTCGCAACGCCGTCTTCTCGTCCGTCGCGCAAAAGGCGATCCGGCGGGTGGCCACCAAGACGTTCGGCCACCTCTTGAACCTCGATCTCAACTTCCACCTGTCCAAGCAGACGGGCGGTCTGACGCGCGCCATCGACCGCGGAACCAAGGGCATCAGCTTCCTCCTGACCAGCATGGTGTTCCACATCGTGCCAACAGCTCTGGAGATCAGCATGGTGTGCGGCATCTTGACATACCAGTTCGGATGGGAGTTCGCCGCCATAACGGCCCTCACCATGACCGCCTACACCGCCTTTACCATCTGGACCACCTCCTGGCGCACAAAGTTCCGGCGCCAGGCCAACGCGGCCGACAACAAGGCCTCCACCGTCGCCGTCGACTCGCTCATCAACTACGAGGCGGTCAAGTACTTCAACAACGAGAAGTACGAGATTGGCCGCTACGACAAGGCGCTGCAGCAGTACGAGAAGAGCTCTATCAAGGTGGCCACGTCGCTGGCCTTCCTCAACAGCGGGCAGAACATCATCTTCTCCTCGGCGCTGACCGTCATGATGTGGCTCGGCGCCAAGGGCATCGTCGCCGGCTCCCTCTCGGTTGGCGACCTGGTCCTGATCAACCAGCTCGTCTTCCAGCTCTCGGTGCCTCTCAACTTCCTCGGCTCCGTCTACCGCGAGCTGCGGCAGTCCCTCCTCGACATGGAGACCCTCTTCAACCTGCAAAAGGTCAACGTGTCCATCAAGGAGAAGCCCAACGCGGCGCCGCTCGTCCTGCCCAAGGGCGGCGAGATCCGCTTCGAGAACGTGACGTTCGGCTACTATCCCGACCGTCCCATCCTCAAGAACTTCTCCGTGACCATCCCGGCCGGCAAGAAGGTCGCCATCGTCGGGCGCTCGGGCTGCGGCAAGTCCACCCTGCTCCGCCTGCTCTTCCGCTCCTACGACCCGCAGTCGGGCCGCATCTTCATCGACGACCAGGACATCCGCGAGGTCTCGCTCGACTCCCTCCGCCGCTCCATCGGCGTCGTGCCCCAGGACACCCCGCTCTTCAACGACACGGTCGAGCTCAACATCCGCTACGGCAACCTCGACGCCCCGCCCGAGCGCGTCCTCGAGGCCGCCCGCCGGGCCCACATCCACGACCGGATCGAGTCGTGGCCGCACGGGTACCAGACCAAGGTCGGCGAGCGCGGGCTCATGATCTCGGGCGGCGAGAAGCAGCGCCTCGCCGTCTCGCGCCTCGTCCTCAAGGACCCGCCCCTGCTCTTCTTCGACGAGGCCACGAGCGCCCTCGACACCCACACCGAGCAGGCCCTCATGGCCAACATCAACGAGGTGCTGCGCGAGAAGCAGCGGACCAGCGTCTTCGTCGCCCACCGGCTGCGCACCATCTACGACGCCGACGTCATCATCGTGCTCAAGGAGGGCAGGGTGATCGAGATGGGCAGCCACCGGGAGCTGATGGAGTCCAACGGGCTGTACGCGGAGCTGTGGGCGGCGCAGGAGATGCTGTTTGACCAGAACCGCGGCTCGGGCCAGGACAAGAAGGAGTTGGAGAAGGAATAATTAGACCGGCTGTGCTCCAAAGGCGCTCTGTGTGGTCTCTTCCAGTTGTCAATTAGCGATGCGGACTGAGGGGAGCCTCTTCGACCAATCCTTAACAATATACTTAGACACAAAAAGTCCAGCTATCCTCAAGAACAAACAACCTTCTTCGTTGCCTACCCGGTCGGAAATTTGACTTGCTGACCGCTGATCCCTTTTCTTTGCCGTTTTATGAGTGAGCACCCCCTGGTTCATGTGAGGTTGTACATTCCCCGGCGCCGATTTATATCCTCCAGCAAAGGCGCACTCACGCCCATTCTCCAGTTCGGAATCGGCGCGGACCGGTCGCCAGCTCCGCTCAAGGACCGTGCAATGTGATATGGTGTGTCTTTGAACTCTCTAAAACACGGAAGTTTTACCAAGGCTATATTCCCTGTGCGAGTAGCAGAGTCTATTGGGAAATTTGGGACCGAAATCTGGGGATAGAAAAAAAGACAACCACGTTTACTATCTTGCTTTGCTACTATTACTGCATGCTCAAAGGCAACAACTCCCATAGGCTGCCAAAACTCACTTGCAGCCCCGTGACGCCTGACCTCCTTGCTCCCTCCTGCCTTTCTCAAACAAAGAGCAACACTCATCATACGCCACCCCCAAACGCGGCCGGCAGCATCCTCACTCGCTCCTCTCAGCCAGCCGTCCGGACCTTCATCAATACATCGCCGCTCGAGCCGGCAGAGAACCGGCCGCACTGGAACGCGTGCTTGCCCAGGACGGTGTCGAGGTCGGTATGCCGGAGCCGCGGCTTCGCGGCGGCCCCGTGGTCGCACAGCTCAAAGTCGAACCAGCGCGCCAGCACCACCAGTGCTACAGCTCGGTGGCTGAATCAGTACAGCTCAGAAAGGCTGCAAAGGTACGACACCACAGCGGTATTCGCGCCGTGGGCGGCACTCCTGGACCAACTGTTACGGTCTGCAGAAGTAGGTGATAAAGCGTTGATTGTTCTAAGTGCCAGAGGTACTCAGAGAAGCTGTCTAAATACATGTTGACCCTGGCTCGTCATCCCTGTTGGTGGGTCAGTCAGATCTGACCCACAGACAGTCAAATCCTGTAACAACCAGCATCACCTTCATCTCGCTCATGGCCAGGTTCTGGCCCATGCAGGACCGGAGCCCCCGCTCAAAGGGGCGGAACGCGCTGCGCGGGAACGACGGCTCCGCGGCTCCGCCGGCGCCGGTGTTGGTGGTGGCGGGCAGGAAACGCTCCGGCCGGAACGACCTTGGGGTCCTCGAACGCCTCCGGGTTGTAATTGGTGGATCGAGCAGCCCAGCACCGCGAAGATGTGGCCCTTCCTGACCGGGTATGTCTTGCCCTTGTACTCGAACGATGTCCTGGATAAGGCCGCGTCGTCACTGATTCTTCTTCCACGTTAAGGTTGTCTCCCTCTACGGCTGCGTGCGTGCCGGGGGGGTTTAGGCTGTCGATGGTTGAGGTTGGGTTCGACCTCCTTTTCCATTCGCCTCACGATGGCGGCCTTTTCCCTCTTCTCCTGCCAGATCGTGATCGGACTGAGGACCGGCCTGGTCGGGCCACTGATGTGGTTCAGCCACTTGGCCCCTTCATACAGGTCCGAGACCGGAGCAAACGATGAACTCGGGTCTAGCGGGCCACATGTCCAGGTGGAAGATGTCGGGGAGGTTGAAGTCCTGCTTCATCTCCGTCCACGGCCCTTGTATGTAGTCGCCCGTGACCATCTTCCCGTACTCCCCGATGAGCTTCAAGTGTCCCCAGATCGGGTCGTGCGGCGGTTGGGGCTGCGGGTCGGAGGATTGCGGGCATGGTTAATTAGCATTCCGCTCTTGACTCACTCAGACTAATAATTGATCAGATGAGGAAATACGCACAAGGTCATGACGCCGGTAGAAACGCCGTTTGGCGGTGACGCGAACGACAAAGTAAACAATTGCTGCGCTCAGAGCAGCAACTGCGGGCCATGCGACGCCCAAAGGACTGCGAATTGGGGTCATGGTGAGGTCGATTGGACCCTCTCACAATAATTGTTGCTCTTGATGAGAGGTACATACGATACACTCGTAATCCGTACGGACGAAGGAATGTGCCCAGCCCTTCGGTTACAGTCTAGCGACTGGAAGGAATTGTGTGTGCCCGGAAAAGGTTCAGTGACATTGATGCACTTACGCTCTTTCGACAAGCGAACCTCGCTTCCGTCAATAACAGCCTGCATGCAGCTAAGCATTTGTTTACTCCACAAGAAACTAGGGGCTTTCTCTGCCTTCAGTTATTAATTATTCCTACCTACCCTACCTGGGATGTTGAGCCTAGGAAGGCACCAGCTAAACTCTAGTCCACCACACAAGAATAATATGAGATCACGAACATACAAAGCTTGTAGCTGCTGTGAGTCGACTTAACCTAATTAGCAGCTACTAAGTCGCCTTGTAATTATATTTTTTTGTATTCTACGGAGCTTTTCGGGTGTCTATCTTGTGTGTTAAGCTTGAGAACATTGACGGATAATCGTATCTTGTCCATGCCAAAGACGGATCCCCGAGATTCCAACCACCTCCTTCAAAACTCTGGAACCCATACAACCTCGTCCAGACCCAACCTTCTTGATGATGTGAAACACACAGCTTGACTTTGGGTTCATCGTAGCTACCACACCACGCGCTTTCGGCACTGCTCGGAACCAGTGACGAATCCCATAGCCAGAGGTCTCATCCAACCCCCCCTCCCCCTCCAACCTCTGTAATATAAGGTACCTGAGTCAAAGAGATAGGAACTTCGCTCTACTCTCATGGCAAAGAGGCCGCAAACGTAGTTTCAGGAACGACGGGACAAATTACCAGGTACAAATCAAAGCGGCTGTGTGTGAGTATGCCCATGAGAGACAAAACGAACTATCGCATTGCAGGCATTTTACGTGACACGCGGCAGACCCCAAGGCCCTAGTAAGATAGAGTGACGGGTCGTCTCCGTTCGGGAACCCTTTTTACGTTGCACACTGGGTGAAATCAGTCTGGTCTCTATAAGTTCTAAGTACTTTCGGCTCTCGGTCTCTCGGTAACACCCTTGATCGGCCAGTCCAGGCTCAACGACAAAGCGTTGCAAGGGCGGGGATCCCAACTGCCGGGGACGGGCAGGACAACAACTTTCCTAATCGGTCCGTCACATCACTTCTTCATCAGCGTTTCTGGCATGTGCACCGGATCGTTGTGCTGTTTTTGAAAAACGAAGCAGATATACTTTGTGTTTCCAAACTCGGTCTCGGCAAGCGTGAGCCGCCGCAGGGTCGCGACGCATGCTTCTTCGTATTTTGGTAGTCAATTAGTCCCGGGGATTGATCATGCCGGGAGTTTCATTGCATCAAGCACGAGGCACAGAATGATGAGGAAAAGAGAAAGGGGGAATCAACCACGTGGTGGCCGGTCACCACCCGCGGGCTGCCGGTTAAAGAGAAGAAGAAGGTCTTGGATGCGGCACAAATTCCCCGGTCAATCTCGGCAGATGCCTTGACCGGCAGATGTTGGCGTGCCAAGACGAGGGTTGAACGCGTCCTGGCCATCTGGGCAACCGTCTGGAGCGCTCATGGGCAAAGGTTGAGTGGTGAACGGCGCTTCGGGCGATCACCTTCCCTCTTTAGCATGGGCGACAGCCATGGCAACCAAGGGTAGACTTATTGAGCCGTCCAGTTCTGTGCGTTACGATGGGTGTTCCGGGATCCGGTTTGGCAGGGGAGTATAGATTGGGCGCTCATCTACTGACCAATACAGATGTTCGAGAAGCTAGGGATGCGAACATCCTGTATAAGACATATGAATGCGCAGCCATGGGGGGTTGCCCGCCTCCCAATCAGGGACTATTAAGTATCATCCCCCGCATCCAAATATATCGATTGTTGCTATAGACCTGGGGGAGGAAACGGCGGCAACTCTTATCTGAGAGAGCGGTCGGGAGAGATAATTATGGATGCGGTCAGGGCCGTGGGTATATAGCAAGGTGGGTTCTGTGGCGCAGGCCGCGGGCAGGTTTGGACTTCTTCTCTTCAGAAGCAGCTAGACAACCTTGCACGTTGGTTGCTTGAAACTTGAACCTGTCGTCCTCGCGCCCAAACCTCTTTTGCTCCACGATGAAGTGGCTCGCACTCAGCCTTGCCCTCGCCGGGCACTCCCAGGCGGCGCTGCGCTTCGGGTGCTCGACGGTGAGCATCCAGCGCCTCGATCCCCTCGTCGAGCCGGGCAAGATCCCCTCGTCGCACGTGCACCAGATCGTGGGCGGCAACAGCTTCAACGCCACGATGGAGGGCGATAGGTCCGAGCACGCCACCTGCACGACCTGCACCTTCTCGGAGAACTTCTCCAACTACTGGACTGCCGTCATGTTCTTCAAGCACAGCAACGGCTCGTACAAGCGGGTGCCCCTGATGCAGAACACGGCCCTGCCCAACGGCATCAACGGCGGCATGACCATCTACTACACCCAGCAGGACTTCTTTTCCAACGGCAACCAGAAGATCACTGCCTTCAAGCCTGTGAGGACTGCCCTTTTGAACCCACCCCCCCTTTTTTTTCCCTTTCCTTCTCTTCGTTACCGGAAATTGTGACTGGTAGGGAGGGAGGGAGGGAGGGGAGGGAGAGAGAGAGAGAGAGAGAGAGAGAGAGAGAGAGAGAGAGAGAGACCACTAACACAAGTCTTGTTCTTCCTCCACAGGGCTTCCGCATGACGGTCGGCAGCCCGACGAACACGGGCGACCAGGGCAACCCGGGCTTGCGGTTCGTCTGCCTGCAAAACAAGGGCACCCGCTTCCCCGAACTCCCCACCTTCCCTAGCCAGCCCTGCCCGGGTGGCATCATGACGGTGCACCACTTCCCAGCGTGAGTCAAGGGCCCTTCCCCCCCTTTTTTTTCCCCCTGCCCTGGGAGGAAAGAAGAATAGGTAAGGACAAGGAAGAGACTATTAACCCCGGAATAAACAACAGCTGCTGGGACGGCAAGAACCTCGACTCGCCCGACCACCAGTCGCACATGTACAACACGGTGCGCGAGGCCTTCACGCCGGCGGGCGCGTGTCCGGCGTCGCACCCGGTGCGGATGCCGCAGCTGGCGTTCGAGACCCTCTGGGACACGACGCAGTTCAACAGCATGTGGCCGGCGGACGGGTCGAACCCGTTCGTGCTCAGCTACGGCGACGGCGTCGGCTACGGCACCCACGCCGACTACGTCTTCGGCTGGAAGGGCGACGCCCTGCAGCGCGCCATGGACTCCAACTGCATGTTCAACGCGTGCGAGAACGGAAACCCGCTCCAGAGCCAGAGCGTCCAGCAGATGAACGCGTGCACTGTCAAGAGCCAGGTGACCGAGGAGCTCGATGGCTGTAAGTCTTTTTTTTTTTTTTCTTCTTCTCTTCCCTCCCTCCACACACACACACACACACACACACTCTCTCTCTCTCTCTCTCTCTCTCTCTCTCTCTCTCTCTCTCGCTCTCTCTTTTTCGCCGTTCTTGTATTGTTTGTCGAGTTGTGAAAACAAGAAAGCATACTAATGCGATGCGCCGCGCGATAAATTACAGGGCTGGATCATCTCCCCGGTCAGGAGAACATGGGCAACATGTAAATGACATCGTGAGGAGAAACCCGCGGGGTTGGCGTGGTCCGTCCAGCCGGACCGGCTACGGAGTGCTGCTTGGTCGAGAGTTCCCTTTTCGTTCGTTTCTGTGTGCGAGCTTCGTTGTCCGACTGTGCTGTATTAGCCCCTTCTTATGTATCTAGCGCGGTCATTGATACCATAAATGTCCCGTCCCGAGTGAGACAGATGTCGCGGCCTATAACTACTGCATGCACTACTCCGTACTTTCCCTAGAATGTCCTTAGAACCTAGTGTAAAAACTGCAGGGACTGAGACTTTTCAGGTGGGTGGTGGCTTCGTTGGCTGAGTTCGGGACCTCGCGAGGGTGAATCATGTTCTGTCTTGGATGTGTGTTGCGCATGCACGTGCTTTGACGCGCGCCGGATTAAGTTCGCAGCTTTCTAGAAAGGAAAAATGCTCCAAGCGGCAGAAAGGCGACGGACGTGATCATTAAACCCATATGTACATAAATCTCGACCCCTCTAGGCCGGCGTCATCGCCCATCTGCCGTTGTCTAAAAAGCAAAGAGGTCCACCCTCGCGAAATTACACTGTCCGGACAACGTTTGAGACATGTCGCGGCAAAACCCCCGAGACATAAAAAGCCTCCACGGGACTGTCCAGCACAAGTCCCCAAAGCCAGCGGCCTGGCCCCATCATAGCATAACATGCTCGGCTCCTCAGAGAGTGTCGTAGAATGAGTGGTTGATCCCTGGTCATGATCGAACCTGTCGTAAGATGCCCCCGTTTAGAATGCCAAGCGCCTGCGAAGAGCAGAAACTTTTCGTCGTGAGAAGGAAAAAAAGAAGTCGAAAAAAAATGGTCGTCCCGAGGTAGGTTGGAGTTGGCGTCCTGCCAGGGCGCCGAGAGCGGCCCGTCAGAGCGGAGAATCAAGCAGCAAACAGTGCTGCAGGAAAAGTCGCTGAAGCAGAGAACAGCCCGCGGGCGAGAGCAAGCCAAGCCACGGTATCACCGCCACAAAAATGATTGCAGCTTCAGCAACCCAGCCTCCTCCACGAGAGCGGCGAAAAAAATAGCCCGTCTATCGTCCATGACACCATACCACACGGCGCAACTATCCAAAGACAAAAGCAAGAGAATAAAATGACCAAAAGCCCACTCGAATCCTCCTCCCCTTTTAACCCTCCCAATTCGCTCAACTCAATACCGCCGCCTCTCGTCAAAGCTGACCCTACCGCCCCTCCACTCCTGCTCCCGGACGGTCGGCATCCCGCCGATACGACCCATGCTGGCGTCCGGGCTGGATCCGGGCCCGTATCCCGGCATGGACGACCAGCGGTTGAGCCTCTTCTTCTGCTTGGTGGCGGAGGCGGTGGTAGGGGCAGCGGCAGAGGAGGAGTAGTGGGAGGAGTCGAACTCGACGACGCGGGTGGTGGCGATCGAGGAGGACGTCTTGCTCGTGGCGGCCGAGGAGCCGGTAGTGTTGGGCGACTGGTAGATGTACTCGCCGTCGACGTAGATGGCGTTGGAGACGAAGGTGGAGCGGCGGTGCCGGCGGCGGGTGTAGCGCTGCTCGAGGCGGAACAGCTCGATCTTGGCTTGGATGCGGTCGATGAGCCTCATGGTGCGAGTGAACAGCGGTTACGGATGCAACCGATTAAATCTGAATTACGGTATTGTTTCTGATCCTTTTTCTTGCTCTTTCCTCCCGCCTTCTTCTTCTTCTTCTCTGAACGAGGGTGGGCGGTTCTCGGCGCAAAAGTGCGAGGGCGCTCTCAGGACTCGGAAACCAGGGATCGTCCGCGGTGATTCTCGAGGATAAAAAGGGCGAGAATAGGACGCGATGCGAGAGGATGTGAGTTCGTTGAGGATGACTGCTTTTCTTCAATTTGCACGAAGGACGATCAGAAGACTTGATATGTCCCGGCTGGGTTGAGGGGGCTGCGGAAAGATCGGCGTCGGCTGTTTTCGCGGGAAATTCGCTTCGGTTTGGATATTACGAGTTGCTTTGGTCGGCGTCGGGCCAAAAGGTGCAATCGCAGCACAGCGCAAGGAGGGACTGACCGGTGGGAGAAGCAAAGAACGGCGCGGACTGGACTGCGGTCAGGTCCGGACAGGTATCCAAGAGATCGTGGGGTTGACCCGGGAGGCTGGGAGAGGGAGAGAAGGGAAAATCGAGAATGGAAAGGAGGAGGTGCTTGGAGTTGGGACGCTACTGCGGAGCAACGAACAAGTTCCTTTGTGGCCGAATCCCTGATCAGTGCCGTGCAGAGTTGGTGGAGTCCACCTTCAGGAACAGGATGCCCGTTGGTTGCCAACCCTATCTCTGCTCCACCCTCGGTCCCACCAGGATATCTTACATACAATACGGAGTACACTACAGAAGTACGGATTAATCCGTACACTATTCCCCCCCAAGCTAGCTGCAGGCCCGATAACTAACGAACTGGCTTCTGTGCGCGGGCGTTCTCAAGAGCCGGGACATGCCTGAAGTGCCTGGGTGCGTGGGCTCGTCCGTTTCCCCCCCCCCCCCGCCCTCTTCCCCTGGCGATCGCAGACCAAAAGGAATCAGCTCTGCAGGCGCATTGACCACTTACCCACCCGCAGGGGCTGGAAACGATGGGACGCAGCGCAGGGGTATGTCACGGAGCCAAGAGGCTAGTGTCACCGGTCGTCCCATGGTTCATCAGACCATGGCCAAACCGGGCAAGTCGGCAAGGGCTAGCGATGCAGGAGAACATGTCGCGAGAACTGTGCAGGATTGCGGGGGGATCGGAGCTCAGTTTTTCTTATCCGCAGTGTGCGTGGATGCGGACTTTTTAAGAAGGTTGCCCGAAGGAACGAGGGGTTGATGTAGGATACTCCCTTATCGTGTATGCAATTCGCGCAACTAACGGCGTGTACCGCAAAGGTATGAGTAGTAGCAGCAGGAGTACGATTACATAGTGTATTCGGGTTTGCGGCACTACTAGTAATGGAGTGCACTGGCATTCGGCTCTGTTTCGTTCTTGCCAGCTAGAGTCTCTCTCGATTTGTCAGTGCAGATTAGCCAGCAAGGTATGTACGGATTACTGTATTGGACCCGCTCCCACGAGATGCGGCCCGAAGGCGATTAACCCCGCAGCCCCCTCACACTCCATTGTTCTGTGTCTGTTCCATACCTTAACCCCAAGCCAATCATCCATCCATCATGGATTGTCGGGCTCCGTCGAGGTTGACATTGTGTCCCGTTCGTCGGGTTTTGGCGTGGACCTAGCTACTTTGTATGACTGTACTCAGAATCCCTTCACCATTGCTAGAAAAGTTTTTTTTTTTCTGATCATCATGGCACTTCGGTGTGTGCTGGCATGGTACAGTACATACTTCCTCTGATAATTAATTATGCTGTTCTCCTGTGGATGTGAGATGCATCAAGAGAAAGCAGTGGTTTCCCACAAAACCCACAACGGCGGAAGCTGATCAGGGCGGCTACATTCTTCCACTGTACAGTGCTCCGAGAAATGGACCATGGCGCGAGGGAAAAAAAAAATCTACATCACGAGTGGAGGCCTTGGATGCTCCAGAATATTCACGGCATGCGTGCGTCGGAGCAAGAGCCTGATCATAGTGGAACCCGTGCAGGAAAACCGGGCCGAGGCGGATAATTATGGGCTGCTTCCGCGCGTGGTGATTGCAGCCGTATGGTGAATGAGGTCCACGTTGTAGTTGTCTCGTGGTTTCTAATAGGGCTCCGGGTGCGGAGATACCCGAGATTATGTACTATGTATGTGTACTGCAAAGTCCGAAGGCAGGTAGATAGTTAACTAGTGCACTGCCCTTCGAGTGGAATTAGGCGCTTTTCGGCTTGCCCAGAGTAACCTGGCACGGGCCGTAGGGCTTGATCGACATGCAGCGGCAGAAGTTGTCAGACTAGGTAGATCCCCAAGAAAAAAATATATTACATTGACGTATTTACACGAAACCTGTGCCGGGTTAAACACCCCCACACCAGAAATCATGATGGTATAACTATCTGAAAAGACACCTAAACCTTCACCTCGCCAGCCATTATCGTATCCCAGGACAGCCTTAATCAGCCCCACAAAACAATTTCAAAAAAAGAAGAATCCTCTCTACGTGCCATCGACCTTCTCTGCAGCCCCGAGACCCGAGACCTTTTCCGCCTTGCCGAGCTGCCGCAGCAAATGGAGGCTGAGAGCTGTTGTCACGACCATGAGGGTCCAACGGTCCCCCAGCTCGCCCGTTAGCCCGGCGCCCTTGAGTTCCAGGGTGAAGAGATGTGTGAATGACAAGACGTCGTTGAAGGAGAGCTCGGCTACTGTTGTCGAAGGGGCGCGAGGGTTCAGGGGGAGGCGTTCTAGCGTGTACCGAGCCCGGACCTTGTGGCCGCCGGGGTCTCGCCTCCCTATTGTCCCCGTCACTTTCCTCCATTCAAAGGTCTCCCTCCGCAACCACCTGGTCCCGACCTCGATTGAGAACCGGAAGGTGACGCCGTGCTCCCGGCTGATCTCTGTCCTCAGCACTTCGTCCACCATGTCACGCGGGTTCTGGTTCATATCGGGCGGAGGCAGCTTCACAAGGGTCTCGGATTCAAACAGGGCGCCAAGGAGGGGCAGCTGGGACTTCTCGCCGGTAGCAGCGAGGATGGGGTCTTTGAACGTCATGCCGTTGCGCAGATAGTACCCCCGGCCAAAGTTGAGGGGGCCCCTGGCGGTGTAGCCGATGTGGTACTCGACCAGGTAGAGGAAGTCGTTGGGGGTTGCGCCGCAGAGCTTGTGGCTCTTGATCGCGCTGATAACGCCGGAGGAGTAGTTCGCGTACAGGTTCATTACTGGCGGGAAAGGGTGGTAGCCGATGAAGGCGGCCGTGGGCATGGGCCTGAGGGGGACCCGGTCCAGTACATGGTAGGGCAGCGTCCGGGAGCCGTTTTGCGTCTCGATCATGGTGCCGGTGGACGCTGGCTGGGCTGAACCTGCACAGTGCAGGAAAGGAGAGTGGGGTGATAGTGATAGTGCTGCGAAGGAAGTCTTTGCCGAGGATAGAAGAAGCACGAGCGACGCTATGTAGGAGTACTATTATTATAAGTGGAAGCAAGGCGATGAAGGGTGCCTGGAGGGCGGGAGCAGAGAGGAACGATGAGGACGACGGCGAGGATGGCGAGCATGAATTTGAATTCGTGAGGGCAGCACAACATGTGGCCAGCAAGCCCGACTCCGGGGCCTCTTGAGTCTGGTTTGGATGAGCGCACTCGTGACTCCGAATTTAACAGACCCGAGGCCATTGGTCCCTTCCATTGGGATTGCAGGTTTCTGTGAGGACCCAGCCAACAGTTAATAGTGACTGCAGCTCCCCCAGAGCGGGGTTACCTCTTATTGGGGCCAATCACCAATCGGGCGAAACGGTGCGGCAGGGTGACAGACATGCGGGTGAGCAATGCAACCCATCCTCCAGGTCCTTTTTTTTGGCCGAGTGGCGTTCAAGTAGGAAATTCTGATCCCGGTGAGCTAACTCGATCCTCCCGGGTGTTAGTCTTGTAAACCACCTAGTGTATGTACTGTACGGCACATACCTTGGTTGGCCAAGAGCACCGACACGCACCCCTGGGGTCCCGGAGAGCCACCTACCTAGCTTGTATACTTGACCCATGGCTTACGCCTCGAGGCTACTGGCCCATGTTCACGTCGGACGGTTTCGTCCTTCGTACTCGGTAATCCTTCGTGGCTTTGTTTCTTTCAAGGACCTCTTGACGTGCTGTTGCCCGCAGGAGACAATTATTCCAGACTTTCGCAACGGACTGCCTCGGATAACATGTATTTAATGTAAGTCTTCTATCATTACATCATGCAAGTACTTGAACCGCCAGCGTTCTGCTAGCAAGTCATGAGGGTTGTGATTGGTGAAGAGACCCATGAGAAAACGGGCAAGGGAGAATTGGACGTGATGTTTGAAAAGAGACGGAATGAGAGAAGTGGAGGCGGAAGAAAAGATGAGAGAAACAGAGAGAAGGCAAAGACGATTTGAGTAAAGGGAAACGAGTCAGAAGGAAGAAGGGAAAGAATGAGAACAGAAACCAACTTATGAACGATTAATTAAGCTAGACATGGACCGGGGATATAGAGCCAATTTGTTTGTCTTCGACGGCTCTTCTAGCCATTTCTCATAATTGCGGCTCAAAGATGCTGTTGGTGCCTTGGCCTTTGGCATGACAAGCCAGTACTTTGCTTTGGTTCCAAGTTGCGTCGCAGTGCCACCGTCTCCGTGCCGCCCCGCATATGGATGTATTGTATGTAGGTACATACATGCATACGCTCCCAACGCCTCAGTCTCTCAGAGGCGGCCCGATTCGCCTGTTTTGAACTTACCGAATGGACCGTTTGCAGGCCTGCGGCAGGGTGAGGTTATCTTAGACGCGCACATGGTGCAGGTTGTACGGATTTCGGATTACACATCAACTATTGGCTCGCGCGCCATCATAACGATAGGTGAGCTCGAAAAGTGCGGAAGCGCTGACTTTCGACTGCTGCTTGTGTCGATCTGGAAGCGGGAACTTTTGAGTCTGTAGGTCAACCGCAGTCAAGGAATTGATGAGCTGTCACCGAATCTTAATGATCAACACCAGCACACGGATGTCCTGACTTACGAATATGAGGGCTGTATAAGCTGGCCATCATTGCCGACAAGCTGCTGGACTTGTTTTCCTGTGATTAGGAAATCCAAGAGGGGTTGCTGGGCATGAATGGAAGGGGGGATGATCCAGCTCGCTGCTTGAGGGCCAGACTCTGACCCATCCTGCCCCTGTACTCAACTGAATCACCGAGTGCCATGCATGGCCGGGCTGTTTGTGCACTTGCTGGGCACTAACCCCGGGGGGTTGCGCTTGTGAGGACTTGAACATACCACTTCCAACGCCAAGTAATGGCTCCGGTCCTTCTATCCGTTTTTAACTTCACTGTTGGTTTCCAATTAGGCCTCAAACGGACCAGTTCGCCAACTGGCCCAAACCTCGGAAACTGTTGGCTCGGATGAGACTAGTGTGTGTGGGCCGCCTTTAAGTCCGGTCTGTCCGTGTCGGTTTTGGCATCAGTGACCTTTGGTTAGGTACCTAGTGCTTCTTAGATCAGCCTCGGCTTCGCCCCCTTCCGAAGCAAAGCGGGAAGTAGGTCAGCTCGGGACTCGCGCTGCTCCGACCCCCTGGCTCATACACGACACCCCATCACCGACACTACCCGTCCCTGCTAGCTGTTCATCCTTATTAGCTGTCCCACCTTTTATGCTGTCATGAACTTTACTTCGTCAGCAGGTCACAGCTGCTATAATGAATGTCCAATAAGCTCATCTGGATGTAACATGATCGGTAGGGCGTAGGTTATATCGGGCCAGCTTCCATGACATAAGAGGAACAAGAAGTGATAAATTGGGTCTCGAAGGTTCCTAGACCACTTAATATCGTCATGAAACATCTCGATAACTGCTGTGTCACGGCCAGGCTGCAACGACTTCTTCCCACGGCACGACCTTGGCCCCCTTGAGTCGCAACCGCTCCTCCACCTCGCGCTCGAGCTCCTCGGCCTTCTTGGCCCCGTTGTCGTAGGTCGAGTGCGCCCCAGAGAGGAGTGTGACTCGGAACCCGGCGGCGAGGGCACCCGCGCAGGTGGACTCGACGCAGCACTCGGATTGGATGCCGAATGCGATGATCTCCTCGATGCCGGATGCTTTGAGCTCGGAAGCGAGGTCTGGGTTAGATTCGAAAGTGTCGCCTGCATTGTTCAAAGGTCAGACTGTGTGGCTTCGTGTTTGTTTGTATTTCCATCCGGGGACACATTTGGGTGGTTGGAACACACGTGTCCACTTGGCGACTAGACGTTCTCGAGCATCTCCCGGGAGCGGTTCAAAAACCAGTTTCCACGGATCGCTGCCCCTGACCAAGGTGCCGTCTTCTGGTTTCTCCTCATGCTGCACAAACACAATTGTCTTGAGACGGGAGCTGGTGTTGTTGTTCTCGGCTCGCTGTAGCGCAGCTCGGGCGGCGGAAATGATCTTCTCGCCGGAGGTGTTTATACGGGAAGCATGAGGAATCCTGGTCGCTGGATCCGTTGCCAAATCATTCTGGACGTCTATCACGAAGAGTGCGGCTGCCATGTTGAACCGCACGGGACGTAATTACGGGTAACTCAGCACTGGCAACTAATTTTGGGAACAGGATGATGAGATGCGTTTAGGACTGGAATAGAGCGGGGTAACTAATTAGGCATCCGCCCACTCGCAAGCCGAACCCAGCCAGAATTGGGAAAAGATTCTTGATAACATCAGTAATATTATAGCTAGCGCCTCGGCTGCCACCACTCGGCCACCCTGGCCTTGAGAATGCATTGGCTTATGCGAAACCTGAGGTTGTAAGTGTTAGAGATTGAGCTTCCTTCAACCACCGCCAAAGAGAAGGACTTCTGTGCATCACGTTGAATTAAAGTTCTGCTGAATCGAGAGGGAAAACATGGGGTCAGGTTTCTTAGAGTTCCGAGTGTTTGGCAAGCCATCGAGATGATGACGTCCAAAAAGCAACCGCTCGAAATGTGGCGAGGGGAGACAATGCCTTCGGGTGTGTGTGTTTGGGGGGGAGGGGGGATAAATCTCGACTTGGCAATACTAACCTGTTCATTTTGACCTTCTTTGCTTCGTAGCATCCTGCACGAACTGAAGGGCTCTTGCGCATGCCACGGTGCTCCGAACAATGTGGATCAAAGGGATGACGATCCAGAACCCATTGAGCATGACGAAGTAGGCCCAAAAGTAGAAGGACCCGGGGCGGCAGTAGACGGCGCCGTAAACGGACTCGTCGAAGAAGAAGATGGCGTAGTACAGCACATCCCCGTATAGCTGGCCGAGGCTGACAATGATCTGCAGCGGGTGGCGGAGCGGGTTGTCTTTGATCACGAACCATCCGATCAGGAAGGACAGTGGTCCCCATGCAACCGCGGTGACCGTTTCCATGCACACCGTAAAAGAGTCGCGTGTGAGGTATCGCCTGTCCGATTTCGCGTACTCTTTCCACAGCTGGCCAAAGAGATCAGAGCGCGCCGGCATCGAGCCGTTGTGGTACGCGAAGTAACCTGCCACCCGCGGGTAAAGCCTTTGTCAGACCAAAGCCGATATCAAGCGAAAGGCTAGGCAAGGAAGGTGGCTATCAGGAAGAGAGGGGCAAAGGGGCAAAGAGAGCATGGAATCGTCCGAACCAACCTTCAAAGAAGAGGTGGATACAGCCGCAGAGCATGAACCACATGGCCGTGAACAGGTCAGCCCTGCTGATTCCGGGCCTAATGGTTCGTGCGAGTACCGAGGTAACCCATATCACTAAGCTCGCGGCACCGGCAAAGGAGGCAAGGAGGACTGGTACAGAGATTTCGTTTGGCACGAAGCCAGGGAGCACCAGATCAGGGGGGTAGTATGGATGGCTGGCCATGCTGTCGTTGGGGTAGCTGTAGCTGGTTGACATGATGTGCGAGAAGAGGCCACGATGTAAGGACTTGTGTCAAAACTGAGCAAGAAGGTTAACGGGTTCCAGTTAGACACAAAATGGGGAGTAAACAATGCGTTTATGTTAAGGTCCAACAAATTTGGTGTCGGTGCACGTTTGCCAGGGTATATGGAAGCGGTGTGTTTCTAGACCGTGTGGGTTTCCCTGGCACGCAGCCCCCCGCGTTTTACAGCCGCCGCTTTGCGCATATTAGCTGTAGAGGTGGTAGTGGATGTATGGACGGTACTCCGTAGGCAGGAGCGTGCAGGGTTAATTCGCCTTCTGTCAAAAAGATCGACAACCAGTTGGGTCGTAGTTCAGTTTGGCGCTAACCATTTTAAGTGTTTGGTTTAATGGCATGGCAGGAACAGGCATGCTTTGGCTCCAGTGCCGAGCCGGATGCGCCTAATCCCGAGAGCTTAATTCTCAGGCCACACGCAAACCCCATACCAGACTGCTTGTCTGTCCGGAATATACTACGGATTAGACAAACCAAATTAACACTAGAAGAATTTACAAAGAATATCACGTTTAGCTCTTGTCGACAGGTTATGAACAGCAGAAAATGTGACACTGGTCATGTGACACTGGTCAGGCCGTAGTCAGAGCAATATCGCTCCTTTAGCTTTATAAATAATGACCATAAGAAGGCACCGACCGACCCCTTTTGACGTTAGGGCTTTAACCCTACTAACAGCAAATTGGGAATAAGTCCCGGATTAACCGGCGATCAAGATCGAGAAGTAGGACCACGATCGAGGAAACCCGACTTACTAGTGCAAGTCTTAACACTCGGTATCACTTGTGTCGTTGTTAGCCTGCTCGAACGAATGAATATATAACCAAATGCTACTTCCTCTATAGAGGACCCTGTAGCTGAAGAGAGCGACTCAGAAAGTGTAGAATCAGTGGCTTCCTATATTGTAGTTAGTTAAACAGGTTGTAGGATAGATAGTTGAAGAAGATGGGTGTGGTTGCAGGCTAAGATTTGCCAAGTGTTCGGAAACAGGGTTGTTCGGAATCCTGGGGGGCTGACTTAATGGAAGTGAAAGTCGATAAGAGGTGTACATCCGTATACCTATTATACTCGACCCAGCCAGTGCGAAAGTCGAAGGGACTCTCGCGGCGTCACCGAGATTGAGCATGTCTCCTGCACCAGCGTCGGGCTCTTCAGCGACAGCCCTGTATCTCTAGGCACTTGACCCCAAGGCAGCAGTATCAGCCTTCCGCTTTTTGTCCTTGGCCCTGCGGCCTTTTGCTCGTGGCATTTTGTCTAGCTCATTCTTAGCGACTCTGTATAGGATTCGCTTTCGCGTCATAGTAGCAACCTCCTTCTCTGAGCTGCTGCCACAGTCCTTCTCCTTCTTCCGGACCTTACGGTTTTCGAAGTGCCTCATAATTCCGAATATCCCTACTTCGATGTCCGTAGAATTTGCGCTTGTCGTTACATTTGACGTCTATAAAATACTATTAGTTAATGCTTTTATAGTAGAAGGATTTAGATGAATGATACGCTTGGTGTAATGTCGCTGTAGATTGGGTTTCTGCGAGTAGGGTGGTTGGTTTTCGCATTCCGGGTAGGGACACGAAATCGTCGGATGAGAAGGATCATTCTCGATATCCCCACGCTCATCATTATCATCGTCTTCGCCTCCGAACTTGCCGGTGTCAGCTACGTCATCGTCGTCGTCGATGACGGTGGCAGCGACGGTAGGAGGATCGGTGTGTGAGTGAGTTGAGGCTTGTTGCAATTCGAAGATGAAGGTTTGTACAAGAGACTGCGATAGGAGGTTAGTGCGGTAGCTGCCTAAAGCAGCGGTTCCATAAACCTAAATAGCTTCTGCATGTTTGTATAACCTGCGGCACGTCTGACAGCTCAATTGCTGAACTGGGCTCCAGGACATCTCGTCGGCCTGTCAGGTAAGTGGTGTGAAGAGAAAGCGATGTGGAACCGAGATGCCCTGCTTTTAGGCAGAAATGAGAGCCCAAAGCACGTGTCCCTCAGTTGACGGCAAATACGGCATCAGTTATTCACAGCATAAAAACTAGCGCCTTCCTCGTCGCCTAAAAAGCCCTGGTTCGGCAGCTACCATCACATCGTCATCGCCATCGATCAGCGAACTTCCGACAATGAACAGTGCTCCGGAATTGTTTTTAGCAAGCCATTCTATATTAACGATTAGGTAGTTATCCTCCCTCGGTGCAGTAGACGAGTCGTTGACATTTCAGTCTGTAGTTCCTCCTAGGATGTCTCCCTGTCCTCTCTGTAACGGTAATACTGGAAAACAAGAGGATTTGGATTGTGGACGTTGCCACGGAACGGGCAAACGCGACGCCGAGTCTTCCTCCAATGCGGAAAGAAGCCAAACCTTGCAGTTAACGCCTGCACGAGCGCCGCGAGGTTTTGCGTGTGTACAGTGTTGGAACGCCGACACTTGATGAGGCCAAATCCTACATCCTGGTCTGTTGGCTTGGAGGGGTACCTGGATGATGGTTGGAGCTTTACCGAAATTACTGCAACAAGGGTTAGCCGGACTGTTCTGTAAAGCTTCTAGAGTACCTCGATAACATTTGAAGCTGTGGAGGTTGTCTGCTCGATTCCAATGCAGTTGCACACATGCTCCGGAGATTGTTCTGGGCAGTTCTGATTGCGCGCAATCCCTGTGTTGGCTCTGGCGTCATGTGCTTCGCCACTCACCCCACCTTGCCAATACGTTCAACCGTGATGCCCCCGCAGACCACTCCGCGGGCTCGCAGCAGAATATGCGGGCCCGCCTAGCGGGAAAAGGCAGGAGATCAGCCGTGGCAACCGCCTTGGGTTTTGTGCATATGGTCGAGCAGGACTTCTGTCAACCGGAGGCGCCCTACCCCCGGTCTTTCATCAAACAGCGGCAATGCAAGCGAGGCACACATACACCCCTAAACAAGTCAGCCGCTCGACCGACCTTCACAATGCCCTACAACCTTTGGTTGCCTGGAGAGAGGGGAGGGGGCGTGAAATGAGACAAGGCAATAGAAATCACAGATTAAGGGCAGAGATTAAGTGGCTGCTAGATCGGACAGACCACTTAACTCGTTTCGTCACACCGAACTCGCGCGTTCACATTCTTCACGATGGTACGCACGTTTGACTTCTCCTATGAGCACCGTGACACCCTCGGCGAGCCTAGCGAGGCATCCGCACCGATGTGGCGGCAATGTGTGCAGCCGATGGATACGTTTTTGGTCGCTCCGCTTGTAGATAGTGTAGCTGGGGGCTACTCACATAAGAACAACCCCTGGCGACAGACATTCTACACCGTCCGGGGCTTACCAGCAGCTAATCACTATATATCTGGGATGCACTGACATCTTATCTACTGTATATACCAAACTTCCTCCTTCACTATGCCCGTTGCTTAGAACTTGCACTTTAGATCTCCGTATCGTGAATGAGTACATACGGGAATGTCAGGCGTGAATACTGCCAAGGGCGGATGAGATCGGCTTCTCCTTCGTACCTTCGTATAGCAGGGCTCTCGCTCCCAAACGTACTCGTCCAATAACATCACAATAAGGCTTCCGGTCCGTTTGGTTGCCTGGTCTCTAGTCTGCATTTAGCCACTGAAGGCGTGACATGGTCGCTAACACATATCTGCTCCAACACTTCCACTTCATTCGAAACGGCCCTTTCTCTAGTATATGCAGAAACATGCAGAAACGGCCGAACATGATAGGCCACTAGGAGACCAGCAGTCACTACGCGTTCCAACCGACTGATCCCCCACCGAATGGAGGTTCTCTGCTTGATGCCACACACATCTGCCAACGTAGGCAGGTCTATGCCCTGCAGATGTGGGAGGGAAGGTTAGTACCGCCATAAATGCCTTGGGTTTCCCCAAGTATATAACGAGTCGTTCTTGTCGGCGATGGAGAGTCTGGTGAGCAAAACTCTTCTCAACACCGCCCTCAAATCCGCAGTACGAATTTTACTTCCGCTCTCGCTTCAAAATTCGCCTCCCTAGGAAAGATAACACCATGGCATGTGGGTGTCAGCGCCGCATTGTCCGCAAGAAATTCCAGAACTGCACCGCGACGCCGAAGCATGTTGTCGAAGACGTCTCTTTTGCTGCCTGCCCGAATCCTGGCGGCCAGGACTGTACCGGGTACAAGGACGTCTACCTCGGTAGCACCACGGTCAAGGTACAAGGCCATCTCTGCCCGAAGTGCTAGGCATGTCATCAACGATTTTAGGTAAGTAATCGTCGATATACCCCGGTCCCGTCAACTGTATGTTGAAGTACTCACAAAGGTTAGGCCAAGCCATATTAGGTTTTAGGCAACACGAGTTCAGGGGAGGATTCTACATGCCTTGGGTAGCTTGTGATTGATCGCTGTCTAGGGACATGGTGGGGTTGGGGTGAAGGAGACTATGTTGCCAGACTCTCCGTTTTCATAGATAATTAGTTGACACCTTTTTTTTTGGAGCACGAGCACTCGTGAATTGCAAACGAGAATACGAGTATTGCAGCTCACTGCTAACGTTAACGCTGCTGATTGGCCCAGCCACACCGTGCGAGCACATCCGGACACACCGCCTCAGCACCTGCTATATATGTATGAAGAATCCTTGTCGGCCCCAAAAGTCGCCTCATATCCTTCCACCAAAAACTCAACCCACTAACGGAGCCTACTTCAACACCTTCGCCGTCCATCATGACCGACGATAAAGGTCGAACCGTTACTGTTTACCATTCCTACTACCCCCCAGGAGTGAAGCGGATTCTTGCCGTGGGAAGTAGCGCCTTCATTGGAGAAGTGGACGAGTTGACTGTGCTCAAATACCCACTGGCCCCGGGCGGAGATATGACCCGCCTTGAGGTAGAGAGGCAGCTATTCGAGATCATTGGACGGCATGAGCGTATCATCGCACTCAGGGGCTTCACGGACACGGGAATCTACCTGGAACGCGCCCCGAATGGTACCGTGGCCGAATATATACTTGAATCCGGCAAACCGCCCCCTTCGGTCAAGCAGCGCTTGTGCTGGTGCCGGGAGGCTGCCGAGGCCGTCGCGTGGATCCATGCTCGGCGAGTCCTTCATTGCGATATCCAGCCTACAAACCTGCTTCTCGACAAGGACCTCCATATCAAGCTCGCCGACTTTCAGGGCAGATACTTGTCGGAGGACGGCAAGGTGCTCCTTGACGGCTGGAGCGGGGAGCCCTGCAGGTTCTGTTGCCCTCGGGACGATGACTTCGATGCGGACGTTAAGACGGACCTCTTTGCGCTAGGGTGTACTATCTACTTTATCATGATGGGGCACGCCGTTTTTCCGGACATCATTGACGGGGAAGATGGATGGTATGAGAAGGTGGAAGATAGATTCGCGAAGGGCGAGTTTCCTCGGGATAAGCATGCTTGTAGTGCTATCACCCTAAAGTGCTGGCAGAAGGAATATGAATGCGCCGAGGAAGTGGTTCGAGACCTCCAGGTTCTCGACGGGGAGCCGTGATTTGCCGGAAGAGCAGCTGGAAATTAAGATTACCTGTTGCGTGGACTATCGAGGTGGCATGCTCTAGATCATTATAGCCCAAAATTCAGCCCGAAATTCATATGGAAAGGGTCGTAGATAACCCTATCCTTGAAATACGTAATAGGCTCCTACCTATCGTGCTCGTGCCTATATCCTTCCCACTTGACCAGGTACTCCACTTGCCTTCCTTGTTGTGGTGAGCGCAGGATCTCCTCGACCTGAAAATATTCGCCTCCCTGAACCTCCTCGGCCGTGGAAACCACTTCTTGAAGGGTGCGAGCGCCCCGTCGAGGAAGTTCTCTCTGCTGGTCACTTACCTCGCGGGATTTCAGGTGGGATCTGGCGGGGCAAAGGAGAGACGCACGCACCATCCCCCGTATCATGCGCCCGACATTTGATCTCAAAGTGATAACGTTTGGGATCAGAACCTCGGCCAACCCTGCATCTCGGCTTGCGGTCCGAAACGGCTTGCCAATAAGTGCAAGAATATGATAACAGCTGATCCTGATCCCAGATAGTCGTCGGAAGTCGAAGGAGAGAGGTCAGGTGGTCAGGTCACATCAGATTAGATAAGTATCATGGGTTGCGCCCCACCGAGCCACCCAGCCGGCGCGATCGTAACTGCCTCAGCCTGCCTAGCTCTGCTGACTAATTTGAGTCGTGGCACCGCTGGAGTGGCTTGGCTGGCGCAGGCGCCACAGGCAAAGCAATGCTAGAGACGTGCCGCTTTCGCTTCTCTCCCTTTCACATCGGGAGCCCGCCATCCATAATGGCAGACCAGTCACGGTCAGAGATCATCAAGGGCAATCCTATTGGGAAATGTCTTGATACTTTGCGCGCTTCATTCAATGCGGTCTGTACCGACAGGAGAATTCCGTGCACTCAGGGAGGCAAAGAGAAGGCACGGGTGGTTCGTCCTGAACCCCCCGGAAATCGATCGGCACTTGCCGTTCCTGGCGGCAGTCTACTGTGTAGCAAGTAGGTGGAACCTTGCTCGGTGATGACTGCAGCGAGCCGCAGGTTTCGGACTCAATATACCGAAGGTGCACCCCGCAATGCCCGCACTGAGTGGGTTCCGATCGGATTGCCTCCCAACGTTCAAGTGCAGTGTGACATAAACCAACTTCTTACCCCCCTTTCTGCCTCGACCCGTAGCTCAGCTCTCAGCAATCTCACCTTCGGATTCCCTGTGCTTCCCGCGAACCTCGAGCTGCCAGCCAACGAGACGGTTCCCACCTATCCGACACCAATCCCCTACACATAACCCTAATAAACATCAAACGACAATCAATTAATTACCTTCTTCGCCATGTCGGAAAACGCGCCACGCGTCCCGCCCAAGGGCGTCTTCGTGCCATCGCCTACCTTCTTCAAGCCGATTTCCGAAGGGCAAAACTCGGTTCAACCCCCCGTCGACACCGAGACACAAGTGAAGCACAGCATCTTCCTGGCGCGGTCAGGCGTCACGGGCATCGCCATCCTGGGGAGCACGGGCGAGACCGTGCACCTGACGCGGGAGGAGCGCCGCGACCTGGTGTCGGCGGTGCGCAAGGGGCTCGACGGGGCCGGCTTCCCGGACTACCCGCTCATGGCGGGCGTGCTGACCAACGGCGGGCTGGACGAGACTGTGGAGTGGCTGTCCGACTACGCCGAGGCGGGAGCCCAGTGGGGGCTGGTGCTGTGCCCGGGCTACTTTGGCGCCGCCGTGTCGCAACAGAACATCGTCGACTGGTACACCGCCGTCGCTGGCTACAGCCCCATCCCCATCCTCATCTACAACTACCCGGGCGTCACCAACAACGTCCAGGTGCTGCCCGAGACGTACCGCACGTTGGCCAAACACCCCAAGATTGTCGGCTGCAAAATGTGAGTTTCCTTGTCTCGCATGTATATCATGTGGAAGGAGGGGTTTTTTGGGGGGGAGGAGAAGAGGGGGGGTGTGGTGGGCGAGGAGACAGAAGTGGCCAGCATGTTTGTTTGAATTTCGCTGACCGTCTTGGGGGGTCGGTGAAAAAAACAGGTCCCACGGCAATGTCTCGCACCACGTTCAGGTGTCGCTCGACCCGGAAATTGACCACGACAAGTTCCGCGTGTACAGTGGGTTTGGGAACCTGCTTGGGCCCATCGTGGCGTTTGGCGCGGCCGGCGTCATCGATGGCATGGCGGCATATTACCCAAAGACCGTGGTTCGGCTGATGCAGCTGATGCTGCAGGCGGAGCCGAACCCGGAGACCCGGGCCGAGATCCGCAGGTTACAGTTTGCTGTTGGCCGGGCCGAAGAGTTCGTCATGAGGTATGGCATCATGGGTATCAGGGAAGCCACCTCCCGGGTCGCTGGGTTTGGCAACCTGGAGGGCGGCCGGCTGCCGCTGCGCGGGAGCCTGCCCGAAGGGGTGTGGGAGCAGGCGAAGGGACTGTTCCTGCAGGAGATAGAGGCGTTCGAGTCTTCGCTATAGACCGGCTCCAGGCAGGTCGCGTTATTCCAGTCTATGAATATTTCTTGATTGATAGTATATATTAGACAATACCTCTACACCCACCTTGCAAAGCCCGTTTCTAGATGTTCCCAAGGGGCACAGCATTATGCAGAGTGTTGACCTCTTCTTTGCGAATCAGATCACGATGGGTTTGGGTTGGGCCACTTCCGTAGGTCGCTTTCGCGATCGTGATACTGGGTTGGCAGATCATCCATCAGAAATTCACAAGAGGACCTCGATGGTTTTAGTCCATACGTTTGGACCTTCAACTACCTAATTATCATAAGCCTAGGTCACGGAGATCCCGTAAGCCACATCACATCTCTAAAACACGAAGACGTCGTCGTCCATGGTGGATGCCGCCCCCGGGACTGTATACCCCATGTCGGCCAACATCTTCTTGGCAGCCGTCACCATGCCCGGCGGGCCAGACCATGACCTTGCACCCCTGCCCCGGCTGCGGCATCCTCTCGCGCAGGGTCTCGTCGGCCGGGTCGCCGCAGACGGCGCGGGCGAGGGCGACCTGGTACATGGGCGTGATTCCCGTGCCCCGGCGGACCCACCCGCGCCGGTACCGCATCGCCCCCTTGCGGGCCCCGCACCTCTACCCGGTCCACTCCGGCCCGCAGCTGCGCCAGTTACCCGGCCGTCAGCCGCCCCGTGCGGCCGGTAGCAGCGCACCACCAGCTCCGTTAGCGATAGTCTATTTGCCGCCTAATCTGAGTATCGTGAAATTGAGGGTTCATTTTTTGGCAGACCTTCCCCGTGGATAATTAATGATCCAGTTGTCCGACTTGTCCGTGTGTGTTGGCCACATCTTCGGCCGTCAACTCGAGAGGTGGAGTTTTTGTTGTTTCCGAGGGGTCCATTGCAAATCACAGAGGGCTCGCCTGCTGTGATCTACTGTACCCTTTTCCTCTTCCTCTTTACCAGAAGATGACTGGCGGATGGGACTTGGAGGCCATCACGGTGAGTGATACAAGTCTCAACCCCTGGGTTATGACGGCCATGGCCGTACGGAGTACCCCGAAATTCTCATCGTGTGCCGTGAGAGGCCCTCTCGAATCAAATATCAGCATGTCAGGGCACGCAGTAAATGTGGCGGTACTGTATAATAACACCGTTCAGCACCCAAGTCACTGAGAACCCCCCCTTCTCCGAGAGGGATAGGAGCTTCTTTCTCTGCATACTTCCTCTACGGTTTATGTTTCGTAATTGATTAAGAAACTTCCTGAAGACCTGCATGGGACCCTCATGGAGCGTATGTACATAATTACACCAGGAAGGGTAATTGACACAGTTCGTTTGTCTGCGGACGCGTTTGTCATGTAAGGTTAGATAGGCCCTGTGGATCTTGGCAAACGGGCGGGCAAACGGAGGGTTCTTTGTTCCTATCTTCTACTTATACAGAGCCACAGGGCCAGCAAACGTAGGAAGAAGACATCGCACTTTTGAACTATTTTTGAATACTACAACCTTCTTCCATCTATTGGAACCATCTTCCATCAGTAATATAGCTTCCTTTTTTTGTCAAGTCGACCCAAGGTTCTAGAACGATTGATCCTCGGGTCTTTCAACATTGCGAAACGGATATTTCGTCAATGTAGTGTAATATGGACATGATATTGGTCTGTATAACGTATTTACATACCTGATTTACTGTCTACCCCTTTCCAGAGCAGTAAGAAAACCACCTTTCCACTTAATAGGTTAGGTTTGTTGGTCTTGCAAGACTGACTGACTGCCTAATTCATTAATTGTTACCCTCCGCGCCGCGTCCGCATCTCCCTGAGCGGCCACTCGATCCAGGCGCGGTGGTCGTCGTCGAGGATCTCGGCGGCGCGCGCGATGACGTGGTCCCCCCACCCGCGCAGCCACCAGTGGCTCTCGTGGTGGCGGAGGAGGAGGAGGCCGAAGTGGGCAAAGATGGCGACGGCCTCCTGCGTCCGCGTCGGCGCCCGCAGCAGCGGCACGAACTCGTCCGACACCACCCACAGCCACACCATGGCGTCCAGCACGTCCCGCGGCGCCCCCGGGTCCGCCCGCGCCCCGACCAGCGCCAGCTCCAGCTCGTCCAGCGCGTGCGCGTACGTCCGCCGCAGCGCCGGGTCCGCGGACGCGGCCGCCTCGATGCGCGCGCGCAGCGGCGCCAGAAGCGGCTGTGGAGGGGGAGGGGGTGCGGATGCGGTGGACGGTTCCTGCTGGTTGTGTAATGCTTGATCCTCGTGCTTGTTGCTGCTGTCGTCATCGTCATCGTCCTGGCTTTTGCTACTGTTGCTGCTGCTGCTGCTGCTGCTGCTGTAGTTATTGTTACTGCTGTGGCTGTTGGCACTGATCCTGGCTAGCAGTGCCCGCTGGGCGTGCCATCGTCGTTGACCGTACTTTAGAAAGGGCCCGGCCACCGTGTCCAGGCCGGCTTGTTGTCCCAAGACCTCCATGATGGACTTGCTGCCCGACAGGAGGAAAGGCCAGTCGGGGAAGCCGGACTCGCCGATGAAAAAAGTCCCGTCGGGATTGGACCGGCGGGGCGAGGCAAGAGCTGGTAATTACCTGTTTAGTCCTTGTCTTGGATACGGCACGAACTGAGAGTGGCGGGCTTGAAGAGAAACAGAAACTCACCGAAAAACATGGTGAGCATGCTGAACACGAACAGGGTCGCCGCCTGGTCCTTGTCAATCTTGTCGCCGGCCGCCATGACGCGCATGGCCGACCGGGACGCTTTTTGATGAAGGAGGATTCCCTCCTCGATGTAAAAGTCACGGCGGTCCGGCCGGTGGTAGGCCAGGTGCAGGGCGCTGACGGCCAGCACGGCACGCATGATATAGTCTTGTCGCAGGCCCAGCTGGACAACGTCATCGCGCCAAAACTCCCACAAGCAAGAGTCCGCTGTGAGCGTGGCGTAAGTCTTGGTGGTGAAGTTGTGCAGCAGTTCCAGCTCAAGGAGCGGCAGCGGGCCGCCCTCGGGGAGGGCCACGGCTCGGCTGAGATTCTGCGTTGGGGTGCCCGCCGGCCGGACAGGCGACCGTGGACTGGCTTCGAAGGGTCGGGTTGAGGACCTCCCGTCATCGCCGGCCTTGAGAAAGGGGCACCGTACGCCGTGGGATATGCAGTTGACGCATGCTGGGTGTCTCTCGTCGCACTGACCTATGTTAACGGGTGATGATAAGGTTGGGGGCGAGCGGCATGGTTGGAGGGGAGACAACCTTGATCTTCCTGGCTTTACACGTCGAACATCCGGTGCGGCTCTTCTTGTGCGTCCGTCGGCCAAGAGTGGCGTACCCCGGGGGTCGGTGTACGGAGAGGGGCTTCGGGAAGCTGTTTTCCAGAGAGGCGTGGACTATGGGTGTCGAGGCGTCCCGGCGGCCGGGAGGAGCCGAGAACGGTAGGTCGGACGGCGGCACAACGCCCGACATGATGCCGATCGACTCCCGCTTCAAATATCAGGGTCCAAATGATTGGCCAGTGTCACCCCGAGCAGCAAACGAGCCCGATGCAGTGTAGTGTGCTCCCGCCTGCACTCCACCACACAAATGTTGTTCCAAGTACAAGGAGAACTACTCCCTGCCGGGATAATTACCAGACTAGCGTTGCACGATTACCGGCGGGCCGGGCCGTGGCGGAATGGGGGGTGGAGATCACACTGCTACCCAAGTTAGCCTAATTAGTGGTCGAGGACAGAGCGCCGACAACAAGCACAGAAGTGTAGTTGACCACTCCATTCCAACATAACACTACGCAGTATTTGCGACAAAAAGTAAGGTAGTGTATAGCATTGACTGGCGTAGAGCGAGGAGGACACAGGTGCTGCACAGCCAATGTGAGACAATGGCCATGGTCTCACACGAAATGCGTCTGATGGTGCCATGTTCATTCGGGCCATCGTTTGATGGCTTCGCTAGCCCGGAGGCGTGTCGCCTCTGGTGTTTTCGAGAACAATACGAACAAGTTACTGGCAAGTTACATACCTCCACAACTATCCCTGCAAACAAGGTGCGGATACAACCGAGGGGGGCAACACTTGATATGCGGCAGATGCGTGGTACACCACACGGCAGGTTTGCTTCCAGTTAACTCTCGGTAATCGGCCGATCGACCGGGAAGCGCGCCGTCCAGTCGGCGACTCCCGTGTTGGGTTCAGAAACGCCACGTTAAGCGCACGCGACAACGTGTGGCTCGATTTCCAGAAAATTTCGGAACTCCAGCTCGGGGAGTGGGGGGAGCGGTTCGATACTGGGAAGACTCTGCGTGTTACAAGTTGTTACACGACCTCCGGCACGACCCAATGCGCGGCGCGATCCGTCCCTGCGTGCTCCGTATTCTCGTGTCGCAGCGGTTCGGGTACCCTATTCGTCGTGTAGTGTAAGGAGCTTCGTTGTACCGAGGACAAAATGGTTGTGTAGATACGTTTGCTGCCTGGAGGAATGGTAGGCGCTGCCTCTTTACCGTCGGGGTCCCGGTGGAGGAGGATGCGGGTTAGTGGGGCACAACCAGCAAACTCACACCGGTGTTAATCTAATCGTATTCGGGTCAAGCTTGTATTTTCAGCAAATCATATCCCGTCGCGGAAGCTCAGCTAGGGCTGTTAATTATCACCCTACCGTGACCCCACTCGCGTTCGTACAAATCCGCCCACCTGGATGTCGGAGATAGCCCAGTACACTACGCGCCTCCCCGGCTCGCTCTCGGTTCAAAAAGTTCCCAGAAATCCACAGGTTCGAGAAACGGACTGCGACGCTGAATAATAATTAATGGATCCTTTTTGCACAGCCCGGATAGGCCGGGCTTGCTTACGCCCAAGGCCGTACCAGTCTAATGCGATTTCCTTTCTTCCGTCGAAGGCATCACACTCTTTTCTGCCTGTTCGTCTTGGGAGTTTCATCCAAATCACCCGGTCTCTCATTTTTCCAGTAGATATTTTCTTTTTCGCTTGAAGGCGAGTTTGACCCGGAGAATCGGCGGCTCTCTCTCTCTCTCTCTCTCTCTTTTGGGTTTAGTCACTCAACTCGCCGTCTCATCTCCGCTCTCAAAATCCAAACCTTATTTGGGTTTCCATTGGCCGGGCCAGATCGCGACGGCCGTCCCGTCTGATCCCGACCCTCCGATTTTCCCGCTGTCTGGTCTGATATCACCGGGGCTATGTCGACACAAACGCCTCCGCCTGGGTGGCGCCCTACCTACGATACCTGCCATGAGGTGTCACAACTCTGCCCCGTTCAAGCCACGACACTCGGCTACTATCCTAATGAGGGCGTCAACATCTTTCTCGCCATCGCATATGGTTTGGCCGCATTGGTCACCATTGTCATTGGCGTCTGGAAGAGGACCTGGGGTTACTCTCTCGCCGTCGGGGCCGGATGCATTCTAGAGTTCGCCGGTAAGGTCTCCCTTCCTCCTTCACACCGGCACCCCCGCCAGAAAAAACGTGTAGCTTTGCGTATCTAACCTCCGCAGGCTACATTGGCCGTATCCTTTTGTCCAAGAACCCCTGGAACGACGGGGCGTTCAAGCTGCAAATTGTCGCCATCATCCTCGGGCCCACCCTCATCTGCGTCGGCCTATATTTTACTCTGAAGCACGCCGTGCTCGCCCTCAACCGCTCCCTCAGCCGCGTCAAGCCACGCCTGTACCCCTTGTTCTTCGTCCCCGCCGATGTCTCCTGCCTTGTCATCCAGGCCATCGGCGGCGGCATTGCTGCGTCCGCCGGGCGAGACAAGTACGATCTTCTCCAGCACGGCAACAGAACCATCATGGCCGGCATCGTGCTCCAGGTAGTCGTCCTGGCTGCTTTCGGCGCCCTCGGGGCCGACTACCTGTTCCGGACCGGCCGGTCCTTCAAGAGCGGCGCTGTGGCGCCCGAGCACCGGGCTGGCGCAGCCCTCTGGGCAACTAGGAAGTTCCGCATGTTCTTGTGGGCCATCGGGATCGCTTACACCACCCTGCTGATCCGATGTATCTACCGTATCGCCGAGATGGCCGGTGGCTGGGGCAACCACATTATGCAGGACGAGCCCTCGTTCATCGTGCTCGAGTCCTTCATGGTCCTGATCGCGAGCGCCTTGCTGGCCGTGTTTGCGCCGGGCATCTTCTTCCCGCAGATGTCGCACAGTTATGTGGCCCCCGAGGACGAGAAACGGCCGCAGACCGAGAGCGACTCGGCCGGGACCGAGATGGAACATGTCTAGTCTAGCTGCGATAGCAGAGCATTGAAGATAGACCAGGATAGCAGGGCATTGGATGTTGCAGGATAGACGTCAGGGATGGCTATATAGGGCAGGGTTTGCTGTGGCTATTATGGCGGTTAAGGGCATCTTACAGTCATATAGAATTGTTGTTAGGACAGTCAGCTATTATACAGGTCTTGGCAAGTATAAATATACTTAAGTATTCCTGTGTATTTGCTTGACAGGGGGTCGTATTTACGTTAGAATTGCGTTGATTTGACTTACTTGTGCTAAACATATTTGCGTTGTCCAGAGCGCTGCATTAATTTAATCATAGATCACCCGATATTTGCCATCAAAAACCACCCGACTTGAGTCTCTCCATCTTCTCCAATGTCGACCGCCATCCTTCCTATGTTCTACCTCCTCCTCTCCCTCCTAATAACAAACCCCCTTCTCCCTCTCTCCCTTACTGTTTGTCAAAAAGAAAAAGGTGTCAGATAATACCATGCTTCTCCATAGCGGCGCTGCGATAGTTGACCTGTTGCAGGGAGAGGGGCAACTAAGAGACCTGGTGGTGGGAATCCGCGGTGAAAGGCGGGCGGTCGGGGGCCCGGCTGCATGACAGCAGGGTACGGCACACACACAGGCCATTCTTGCGTGACTAACTTGTCTGGGTCGAACGTGGGCTGCTGGCCAGTGCGGGAAACAGTCTCCAGGGGAGGTCAAAAATCCGCCAGCGGCACGCCAGCGAATTTCGGGTCGTCTAGTTAAAACCGAAGTGCCCCTCACGACTTCCTCAAAAAGAGAGCCTATATCATTCTCCAAAGACCACTCGTCACTCATAGCTTTTCTCTTCTAGCTACCGTACTTTGTCTATGCTTTGCTTCATCCACGCACGCGACGGACAATGCACCTCGACCATCCTGTTAACCAGTCGCTCCAACAAATCGATGAGAACTCCTGGCTCTTTGGGGACCGGATCCTCCTTACACGGCAGGCCTCGCCTCCGCCTGACCGCCCATCCTGGGGGGATGGGAACGGACTTTACTACGTCGTTTCCGAGCCGCCCAGCCCTCTGCCTCCGTGTCGACCGTTGCCAGCGGACAGCCACATCCAGAAACTTTATGATGCGGGCGGCGTGTCGGCGGTTTGGAGGGTTGGCGATGCCATCTGCAAAGCCAAGAAATACTCGGATCCGAATATGACGTGGGAGCACGTTACGTTGGATCATCTCCACAACAAATGCCCGCTTGGACAGCTCAGCTTTGCCGTCCCGAACGTCATTCACCATGTGCAGAGCAAGGACCGTTACTTCATCATCCAGAGCCGTATACCTGGCAAGACCCTTGCTGAGGCCTGGCCTTCGATGGACGAGAGCACGAAGGAGTACTACGTCTCACGGATCGCGGGCATCTGCACGGAGCTGGCAGCTTGGACAGGCGATGGCATTCATGGTGTCGACGGGCGGAATCTGTCAGATCTCTATCTCACTCCTCTACACGGCATCGAAGACATGAGTCCCCAAAATCTCCTCAGAAACTGCGCCAATTTCGGGATGGATTGTTCCCAGTTCGTCTTTTACCATTGCGATCTAGGGCCCGGGAATATAATAATAGATCCTGGAGAGAGATCTTTCGGTGTGGTTGATTGGGAAATGGCTGGGTTTGTTCCTCGGGAATGGATAAGGACAAAAGTCCGCGTTTCAAGCGGATTGGATCTCCATGGCGACGACGACGAGTCGAGACAGGATTGGAGGAGGCGGCTTCAGGGACGATTAGGGCAGGACGGCTTTCCCGAAATTGCGGATAGGTGGATGGATTGGTTTATGAATGATGGAAATCAAGAAGTGAAGTAGCGGAGGCGTACTTGTTAGAGTGGAAAATAAGATGTCCTGTCAGTGGCCGAATGCCCGTTTCTTGACTTATCCTTCCTCCTCTTCCCGCCCTTTGGCACTATAAATGAGGTGTCTGGAGTAACGCCTTACTACTTAGCGTTGCTCGACTGGCTGTGGCATTGCCGGCTTCATTATTGCCAAGATACCTACCAAGTACCCGAGCTTGCGTTCCATTCTCACTGGCCAGCTTGAAGGTGCAATACCTTCTCTGTCGTTAGGGAAAAAGTGGGCGATACAAATCGAGCATACCGTCAAGGAACTCCATCGCCATGGTGTTGTCTGGGGGGATGCAAAGCCCGACAATGTTGCTATCGACGTTGACGACAATGCTTGGGTCCTCGATTTCGGGGGCGGCGGCACACCGGGCTGGACGGACCCCGTCGACGTACGAGACAGAAGAGGGCGACTTAAACGTTGTCGCGAGGATAGAGACAGAGCTGTTGTCCATTGAGAATGCTAAGTGAAGAAGGCTGCAAGATAGAACCCAGAGACCAGGTGGTCGAGAATGAGGATCCGCACTCCAAGCCCAGGCAGGGAAGTGTGTTATGTTGTTGCTGGGAAGATGAGCAGGGAGGGTTGTCAGGAACCTCCTTTTTCCTCTGTGTCCTCTGCTGTCTGGTTCCAAGGCTCCGCATCTCTTCATCCCAATACTTGTCGATTAGAACCCCTGTCTCTCGACCTGCGCCTTTGCCACGGCAACGGTCGCCTCGGCATCGGGGTCGACAAAGCCACAGCCGTTCTTGCCGTTCTGGAACTGAGCAGCCTCGGCCGAGCAGACGCCCACGCCGTTCGCATCGGCGCAACACTGCGAGCTGCAGTCGGCGTCGTTTACGCACCCGCTCGTGATAAACTGTTGGCCGTTAGCCGCACCGACGTTCCTGGCGCCGGCGTTGTTTGGAGTGATGGACATGGAGGAGAGGGCGACTGTGAGGTTGACGGCATCCAGAGTCGGTGCCTGTTCGATACGAGCAGGAAGAAGAAGTCCTACAAACCAGCAACGCCGCGGCGGTAAGGCGGACCATTTTCTTTGATTCTGGATAATGAGCTGGTCAACAGCGACGACTCCAGGCCGTGAGAGAATTGAACGGGGGCAACGAGGCAGTTGGAAACCGAAGCAATCCGAGGAATGTGAGATGACCGCCAACATCATCACAGATCAATTGAATACTCCATTTTATGGCCCGTTTTCGAAGGGATACAGAATAGCCATTTTTGGTTCTCCAATCTTGTCTGTTGCCGATCGCTCCGTCAGAAAGCGCATCCTGGTGTAATAGGTCGCCGTGACCGATATCGTCTCGGATCTTGCCTGCCAGATTCGCATCGAACAATTAAGGGGTCAACTTCCACTGTCAAGTCCATCGGCGGATAGTGAGGAACGTTATTGTTCGATTCACTTTCGTGGCTCGTTTCTGGCAAATATGCTTAGGCAGCGTGGTCGCAAAGACAACTTGGAAACGTTTGATCGCCCACGAACGTTCATGTTCTCAGGATAGGGGCTTGCATTAACCGGGGAAAGTTAAACCGACTTGATGTGAGCTGGAGCACAACTATAGTAGAATGACAAGTTGACAGGGCCGGGTTAGAGAGTGAGATGGTCGCCTCCATGGTCCATGGTAGCGATGGAAGGCGCGTTGGTTTTCAAGTTGAGTTTTGCGAACTACATGCCTGAGATATGAGGATTCATTTCAATCGCTAATTCTCGTTTCAGGCAATTATCCAACATCTGTACGGAAATGGTAGGTGCTTACTTGAATCTTAGCAGCGTCGAGAACTAGCTCTATCCCCATCGTGCGGGCAGTTTAGGGGTAAGAGCGACCTTAGCTCTCCTTCTCTCGCAGTGAGCGTTTTGACACTGGCAGTATCCTTTCCTCCACTTTTCAATTAACTTTCCCGAGGGCAACGCCAAACATTTAGCAACCACAGTGTTGAAGTCCTTTGTCCTCAATCTGCCACGACCGAGAATAATGAAAGTTTCGCTTACCCTATTATGAGTTTTGTACCATACCAGAAAATCACATTTTTGAATGCCAGCGCCACGAACCTGATTCTCCCATCATGCCGCTCAGGATCGACATTTCCGACGTCGCCATTGAGAAGACCGAAGCAATTCACCAACTCCACGTTTGGGGCGTCAAGACCTCGCGATGGAAGAACAACTGTATCGTGTGCGGGAAGGATACAGACGAGTCCAAGATCCGTTGTAACTGCGGAGAAGGTTTCTTTTGCAGTGAAAAGTGCCAGAAGTACCCTTTCCTTGCCCCTAAAACACAGTGCTCCATCTTTCAGAAAACTCCGCTCAACTCTCGCCCCAGTCCCAACCATCGACGCGCGGCCGTGATGCACTCGGAAGCACCCAGCCTCGATCTCGTCTGGGCAGAGATCAGGGATGACCACATTGTTATCGACCATCCTTCGTTTAAAGACTGTTTTGGCTATCCCGGCATCGGCTGCTCTTAGCTCGAGCTCGCCGTTATAAATCCCGCCATGGAGGACAATGACCTTCTAAACAAGCTCGGGCATGGCATCGCTATTGGTAAGTTGCTCTTCGTGTCAACTGAATGTTTGCTCGGAACACGTAGTGACTCAGATGCTTTCTCGATGCGGCAGGCTTCTCTCCTACGATGATGGACCCGGATTCGGTCGTCGACACCAAATGGCGCAACCAAGCGCTGACAGACATATTAGGGCCGGGCCATAAGGTACTGTGGCCAGGACCTGTCATCTTCTTCTCGTACGGATATGACGTGAGCGACTATGTTAAAGTCGGTCCGAACCAGCCAGACGTCGCAGTGAGCGGGGCCGAGGCGGGCATGACCCAACACGAGATCTGGAGAGAGCTGGACATGTTGCGCTAGAAGCACAACCGTTTCAGATCACTGTGGGAGACCGATCATGGAAAGGGAAATGACATGCAAAACGAAGGCAACGACTCGTGCTCGGTAGGCGAGATGGTATGGAAGTGGAAAGTCAAGGAACGCGGCACATCCATGAGGGTCCTCGACCTGAGCCGCCGCGACCTCAGCGCAATTCTTGACTACACCGCCTACTCGCAGCTGAACCCCATTCCCTCCAGTTCCATGTTTGCCGGAAGCAATGCCTTTCATTGCGTTCACGTCCTGGACCTCAACAACCCAGGCTACAGCCTTAAAAACCTCTGGACGGAGATTGACCCAGCCGCCCCCCTGATTGCGAGCAAGATACCAAGAGGGGTGCTCACCTTTCAGAACCCCCGAGGTGATAATCTCAGTTTCTACTTTGTGGGCCTCCCCACCTGGCCAAATCCCCTCCAAGCCATGCTGGGAGCTTTTGCCGTTGGCCTGCCATGGCTGATCCACTATTCGATGGACATAAACCCGCCCTTTCGCGGCAACATGCCTCGCGCCACCCGCTGGCCTCTGGCGGACCTCCTCTGGTCGATAGACTTCCCCAGCCACGACTCCGCAAACAGGGCAATGTTAGAAGCAGCAACGAAAGCCGACGCCGACCCCTACACGGGCGAAGACAGAGACGTCCAACAGGCATCAGCGCCCTCACTACGGCCACCAGGAGGAAGGGGAAGTGACACCACCGACGCCGCACCGCTCCTCCACATCTACCGCCCTACGCACGCCTGCGACTCGATCACTGTGGTGCACGCGCTGGGCGCCGAGCTGCGGCCCGACCACGTGCGCGCCCTATACAAGTACCTGCGGCACACGCGGCCGACTCTCTGGTCGCGGCACGGCGCCGACGGCTTCGAAAACTATTGGCATGTGTACGCGCGTGTCCACCTCCGCGGGGAGGCGGCGACGACGGCAGCTGCCGAATCCCCGTACGCTATCACGCGGCGGGCAGAGGAGAAGGTGCAAGAAAAACAGGAGCGGAAGGGGAAGGGAAAACAAGAGGTTGGTGATGAAAGGAACGGCGGGGGATGGCGGAACGATCCCATGCTCGCCCGCATCATGGCACATATGACGCTGGAGCGGTTCACTGGCGAGGACGCGGTGAAGTCCGGGGAGCGCCGGGCGCAGATCGAGAGAAGAAGGCGCGCTCTTTTGAAGGTCATTGAATGGTGGCGGACCAAGGGACCAGGGAGGGAAGGGCCACCGGCTGAGGGTGGTCACTGACTTCGCCTCCTTACAGTGCCTAAACCTAAGCGAGGTATCTAGCTTGACATGTAGCGGACAGAGCCACCTGTCTATGCCAGCGACTCAAACTGAATCTTGAAGCCTGAAGTTAGGAATAATTAGGGCTGGGAAGGCGGTGAGACGCTGACTCGCAGGTGCCTGGCACCACCTGCGTTATTAATAAACATACCTAGCCTCCATAGCGCCTTGGAAACCGCCTCACCTTACTCGTCGGCTTTGGTGTGGATGCTGAAATGTGATGGCCGAGAACTGGAAGGTGATGAAGCTCCCTTGCAACCATCAAGGCATCATTGATCTGGCCATGCGGAACATGCTCACTATTAAGACCAGTCTAAGCCTTCGATTTAGAGTATCTGGGCAGAGATAGCCCATTGTCAAATCAAGAGTTACTCAAATGTTGATTTCCTTGGACTGCCCAACTAGAGATATAATGGCACGCCGAATGGGTAATCATTCTCGGCTTACGGCTCTTTCAAGTGCTCCAATCCTGGTGGGTATGCATCGGTCTCTCGGTGCGGACGGAAATGACCCGCATCCATGCCCCTGGTTGGTGTAAACAAATTAGACCAACCATTTTCGAGGCGAGTGGCTTTGAATGGGGAAACCTTTAGTCTCTGATCAGGTGTCTAACACATGGCCACAGAAGTGGTGATCCTGAGCGTTTCTCCATTGTGACGATGTGGAAATGAGTCTGTGGCTGGCCTGTGAAGTCCTCGTCGTTAGAAGTGCGACCTGTGTGGAATGACGCCGGCACCAGTAGGCAGGGTCTGAAGTGGGACAGCAGTGCGTAGGGCTAGCTCTGCTTATTAATAGGCGGCAGCACTGGCTTCGCTACATCCCGAGAAGGCACGTGCCATCAAGATGCCACCCCACACCACCTGCAACACAGAATTGTGCCTGCGCCTTGCAGGAATGGAGCAAAAGTTCGAGTCCTGTCAAATGCCCAGCAAGGAGACTCAACACGTAGCAGGGACAAAGGATGGGGTGGTAAAATAGGGATCATAAACGTGTGTGTATGGCTATCTTGACAATAATACCAAAGACTTGCCTGATTAGGAAGCCCGGGAAGATGGAGGAAGGTCCGTTTGGAGATTAGAGGCAAAGGGATTTGGTTGTTAATAATGATAATATATGGCGCCGCCGGTGCTTCGGTGCTGGTTTTTATCGGACGTGACGCACAGCCTTGTTCCGTTTGCCGACTGGCGGTGGTCCGGGAAGGTGAAACTCGGACATTTCCTGGGCATTTCCTAGGCCTAAGGGCACGCCCTGTGTTCTTGCTTGCTAAGCAATACACCGCTAGCCACGGCGGTCGCGTTCAGTATTGATCGAGAGTGTGACCACGGCAAAGAACCAAAACTGGTTCGTAGATGTCGGAGCGGACAACCCTGAATCAACTACCACGGCGGAGGCCCTGACAAGATGTTCGAGTGCAAATCTAGGTAAGACGTGAAGCTGTCGGGCCCACAAGGTGCTGGCCCCCTACAGACCGCCCTGTAGTGCATCCGGCCACGTCGTGGTTTTATATTCGATCTTGGGCTTGGGTCTTGCCTGCAACACTACACAACATCGTGAACGGCGCATCTGACAGGTCCGTGTGCCCTCGTCACCTGGCCGCGACACTGCCCCCTCGGCCATGCATGTCGCAGAATCCAGGCCCACCGCACATCTGGGCAGCTCTCTGCCTTCAACTTACCCAAGTACATACATACACCCATTCCATTTCCTCGTCTACCGCACACCGTAGTCCGTTGTGTAGCAGTAACATCGGCTTCAAACCTCACAGATGCCCGAAACTTCTGGTATGTGCAAAGCATCTGGGGGGTATGCTTTCGTGCCGGCTTGTACCGACGCAATCTGCTAACTCAAAGTACCTGGGCTTGTCTGTGTGTAATCAGCATGCTTCTCATGGGTAAGGTCAGCGTCCCAGGTGGGCCCGTGGGTCTCCATCATCCATGATGACGCAATGCGCTGGCTGTTGGTCGCTCAAAAGACCTGGCCATGACACCCAACCTCGCCGACACCGCCGCTGATCAGTTCGATCCGATATTTGGATGTCCGTCTCACTGTGAGCATCTGGCCTCTCATTTGTTAGACAGGCGCGTTCCAGGGTGAAGAGAAAGCAAACGGTATTTAGCCCCAACGCCACACCGCACCACGATGCAAGACAGTACCGTTGAATGTCTCTTCTTTTTTGTAGACGCGCACGCGCCTGTCTTGCGATGAAGCAGCATTTTGTCGCACTCGACCCCGCAGTCTCGTTGTTGAGAGTTGAGTGAGTCGATCCGCAACCCAACGGCACAGCCGGATCGACTTGCCGTGCCCTTTGAGTACTCGGTTGTGGTCCCCACTAAAAGGGGCGACTTTCAGGTACCCGGCAGGTGCAGCTGCATTCAGAAGCCAGCACGCCAGGTACCCGGCAGCTGCGCGAGAAACCGGTGGGACTGGGAGCGCAGGGGGAGCAGAAGAGACGGACGGAGAAGCGTCTAGGCCACACAAACCGGGCCGCACTACGCCGCTACGTAGCCGAATTGGCGCGGTTTTCGGGGCACCCAACACACCGTGACCCTGTCTCGTCTGACTCAGACGACTCTTGGATTGTGCAACTATTACCGCACTCGGCGTAACAAAACGCATCACACCTCCGTTGGAGCTGCTCTTGCCTTTCAGCCTCCCCTTCAAAGCCAAAGCCCGTCAAGCCACTGAACCCCAGCCGAGCTGGCTTAGGCTGCTGTTTGAAGTGGGTAAACCTGGAAACAAGGACCTACACAGTAGTGTATTTTGTGGCGGGGAAAGCCCAACCTCCAGGGCCGCTAAACCCATCTTGGAGCTCTTTCTGCCCCTCTTTCCTCCCCCATTACTCCATGGATTTACAGAGTACTCTTTCCTCGCCGGAGGCTTGGGTCATTCAAAAGGATGCTTGACAGCAGGAGCTATTCCACGAGTTTCTCCTTGCCAAGATTCCATACTCGTACCTCCCTCTGGCCGGAATCGTGGGTCTGACTCGAATTCATTCACACACAGTCGGGTCCTAGGAACCCGCGCACTGCTGCGAAGTAATCTGTAACTACTTGACTGTCCGCACACAATCTGCAAACGGCAACTGCCCTGAGATCGCGGGCCCGAGAGCGCCTTGGTTGGCCGTTAACGTCGTGTGCCAGTGAGCAGGAGGGTAGCTCGGCTGCTGCGGCTCCCGGCTGACGGGATCAGACGCTGTCGACACCCATATCTCGGGCAATCGCATAGCATCCCCTGCGTCTCGCCGCACACCTTGCCACAGCGCACGCTCCCTTACTGCCTGCCAAACCCGAAGAGGGGACCCGACACCTTCGGCCAGACTTTTGTTAACTTCCTTCCTTCGTGTGACGTTTTTTTTTCCTTGCTTGGCGCATCATCTCTCGACGGCAACCAGCGTGGAATGCGTTTGCTGGCGATCGACTTCCCTCACAGTACGGCCTGTCCCTGTCCGCCCGCCCCAGTAATCCCCACCGGGAACCGGAACCTGGAACCTTTGGCTCCATCCGGCCTCGCCATCTTTTTTTCTTTTTCACAGCAGCCCAACCGTGCGACAAACACTTTGCCAGCCCGCTCCTGCAATCCTCGCGCGCCTTGCCGTTGCGGCTAGGACACGGCGAATGAGTTGCTCTCGGCGCCCAGATTCCGTTTTGCATCCTCGGACTTGATCCCTCCTCTGCGTCCGACCTTCCAAAATTTGCCCCCTCTACCGTCGTCGCAATCATTCCCAAACACAACCCCCCGCATTTACCCCTGCAGCGGGTTTGGCCGTCTCAGCCTCGCCAGGCGCCCACCCATATCTAGTCGCCTCTCGACCCCGTTGCAGCAACCCCACGGTTCTTTCAAACATCGCGCGCGCATAGGCTCTCGACGATGGCTGCAGCATTTCGCCCAGTTAACAGTCCGCTGGCGACGGGAGAAGCCGCTAGGGACACTCTATCGACGTCACCAATGACGCCACGACCAACCACCGCGCCGACCCAAACGACGAACCGCTTAGATGAGTCCACAATGCCCACTCGCGCGAGCTTCGGCACCGGTGCCTTGGCATCTCAGAAGCCCCTTCCGACGTCGCCCTTTCCAGAGTCGGTACAAGTGCCCGAGCCCGGGACAACCGCCCCAAAAAAGGAACAGACACAGCCCCCGAAGGCGTCCAAAGATCCTGATAATGTGGACATGGAGGAATCTGACGGGGATGCGCATGCCGCCGATGACGCTCCTGCCTCGGAAGACGAAAGTGTGAACGGAGATGGCACAAAATCCAAGAAGAAGAAGTCACAGCGGTTCTACTGCACTGACTATCCGCCTTGTAATCTAAGCTTCACCAGGAGTGAGCATTTAGCGCGGCATATCAGGTAACGCCCAGCTCCCCCGGAAGACAACGCTGGACTGACGCTGACGGCGATGCTTGTTTCTTTAGAAAACACACCGGGGAACGCCCTTTCCAATGTCACTGCTCCCGACGCTTCTCCCGACTTGATAACCTGCGACAGCATGCCCAGACCGTGCACGTAAACGAAGATATCCCGATCGACTCGCTCGCGGCTACCGGAACACGGTTCCAGAGACAGATCAGGACCGACAGGGTGCGCCAACCAGGTAGGACCAGGGCCTCAACAGCGGGCAGTGTCGGACCCGGCGGGCGAGGTCATTCAAAGTCACTATCGACTTCTAGCATCACCAGTGTCAGCTCAATCGCTTCGGGCTACAGCGTGAGCGATGCTCGGCGGAGGCCGCCACCTCTTGTCATGGCAGATCCCCGGTCTCGAATGTCGCTTGAATCGTATCGTGGCCCCGACGGCCAATACTACAGAGCACCTTCACCGGGAGACTTCAGCACTCCCACTTCAGCTACTTTCTCTACGGGCCAAAACAGCCCCCGATGGGGACCAGTCATGTTACCCGGGTCATCTCACTCACGAGCACACAGCATGTACACCCCCGGCTCTAGAACGCCCGGCCGCCGCCTGAGCGTCCCCTCCGGTGGCAATCCTTTCCAGTCGCCTCACGGTGCCGGTGTGAGGGCTCCGATCCTTGGCCCCTCGATGTTGAACTCGTCCAACTCGGGCGCATTCTCGCCATCGCAGAGCAGTCTTCTGGCTTCACCCACAACATCGACAGCGACTTGGTCCCGCCGAGACTCCACGTCATCGGCGGCGGACGAGGCATGGCGCAGACGAACATGGCACCCCGATACACGCGATTACAATGGGGCAAGCAGGCTGAGTCAGGTCATCACTCCGTCACAGTTCCCTCCAGACACCGTCACTCTCCCCCCTCCCAACACTGGGGGCCAACAACAAGGACAGCCATTGCGCCTTCCCGGCATCGAATCTTTTGACGAGTTCACACGACTTGCACCACCCCCACGAAACCCCTCCCCGATGATGATTGATTCGGGGATCTCCAGGCCGCCCGCGGGATTCCAAGCCGGCGGGACCGGCACAGAAGACCAGCGGAGTCGCGCGTCCCAGTGGGATTCGAGCTTAGATCGTGGGTTGAACAGATTAGATATCAATACGCCGCCAAGAGATGGCGCAGGTGCTTGGGCTAGCGAGGCGAACCAGGCGCTCCATGCCCGGGCTGAACAGACCCGGGTGAGGTTCGAACCCGAGGTCAAGCCCTCACCGGCGGTGCACCCTCCGGTGGCACCGACGACACCTCCAAACATTTTCGGACCTCGGCACCAACACACTGTGTCGGCGCCTTCCTTTAACACACCGCGCGAGTCTAGGCGGCATGGATGGTATAACGGTCCAGTCTCCAGCTATCCTACGGGTGAAACGATACATGAAGGCCGTTCCCACGTCGACCGTATCGTTCACCCTAACGTCAGCTCCTTCCAGGGCTTCCCAGTTCGCGATCAACAGCCTGTCATCCACCAGCATCAACCGGGCTCCCCGATGGAGCGAACTGAGCGAGTAGAGCGGGTCGAACGGATGGAACAGATTCCTGAGCGATCTCCGAATCAAGGAGGTGAACCAGAATCTATGAGGCGCCTGGAGGCACTTGTCGCCGTTGCCACCGGCCAGAACAACGCCGCAACCGCTTATTGAAATGCTTGTGGTTTGCGCCGTTGCTGCATCAGGATTATGATCAAACATACGGGTACCTCCCGTGAGTTCAGCGGCGCCCGAGATGCTCCACACTCTGCGCCCGGTTGATTTCCTCTCAGGATATGCGATCATTCGCTGGCATATGATATCACCACGAGCCTCGACGCTCTTTGCATTTTCTCTCCCTTTTCGAAACGTGCAGGCTGGGACAGGCTACTTTTGGTCGGAGTTGATTTAGATCGGTTTTGTTTTCCTTGTTAATTTTCCTTTGTCGCAATTTCTCGTCTTGTGATGTTTCCGAGTCTATCTTGAACCTGTGATGCAACGACGTTTATCATCTAGTTGTTTTTCTACCTCCTCGCTCATCTCATATTTTATGACGACGAAACGACAGAATGGAACCAGGCCATAGGGATACCCAACTCTCAACTCGGCGGGGCGGCTCGATATGTTTTTTTCAGACGGTTGGTTAGCGGGGGGTTATGGGATCTTGCATTCTTGGGTTTGCTTTTCAGGGGTGCTTGGGTCGGTGCATAGTTGGGTGATGGGGCGACACTTGGCATGGAAGAGTTGAGAACACGAACAAACCTCTGTTCTGGGATTAGCTTCCAACATCCAGTCATACTTCAAATGACCGTTCAATTCAGACGCGTTGATCTTGTGTATCTTGAATGTGTCTTCTTTCAGCGAAACTCGGGGGCGGTTAGTGCTGCATGTTTTGCACACGCTTGGACTCTCCTTTCGGTTGAAACTCTGTAGCCGCTGTAATATTGGAGTTAATATCTCTTTAGCTTGCATGGTAGGTCACATTTTCCAGACTTCTCTTGCCTTTCTTAGAAATCTTGTCAAGCAGAGCATTTGAGAATCTTTATCTGTTTCCTGAGAAGGATAGTGCGCCCAGTGTACCGATCCGCGGAGTAAACGCCAATGTGTTAATCAGCAGTGATCCCACGTCTAATAATTACAAGAGCTATACAAAATGACGAGATATCCAAAACATTATGCTGCGAAACTACACGGCTGATGTTATGCGTTGCCTCTTAAAAGGCCAACGCCCAGTCCGTGGGGTCGCTGGACTCGCCTCCCTCGGCCGGGTTCGCCAACAAGCAAGCAAGGGCGTGTTTCTGATTCGCATACCCTACGGCGCCACGTCGGCCTCGAAATGTAGCTGAGTAGGTTGCAGCGCGGCACACAAACTCGAGAGCCCCAGCTATGCAGTCTGTTCAAGGACAACATGCTCCTTGACGGACTGGGACGGTGGCCCCTTCAATGGCTAGGCGGCAGCATGGCATACATCCTTTACGCGCCCGGGGTCCTGCTACTGAACCAGGAAGCAGGCATGCCGCCTTTTTTTTTCTAAAAAAAAGAGGACTGTGTAAAGAGGTTCCTTCTGTTCTATGACCCTCTTATTCGTCTCACACATCCAACATACTCCTGATCTGCTGTGGCGGCTGGTTAGTCGAGCCCAACGACGATTGGCCGGTCAAGGTCCTCGTTACATTTGGCGCGCTATTGGGGGTGGGCTGGGCGCCCCTGACCGTTTCGGTGTAAGAAGGGGGTGGGCCGTCCTTCATCAACTCTTCGCGCCTGCGGGCGGCGGTGGCAGCTGAATTCTGCGCCGCTATGGGGTAGAGAAGGCCGGCGGCAAGTTCCGCTGTGCGCTCCTCCCGTCTTCTCTCCGATCTTCCGGTGTATGGCTGCATTGGAGGGCGGGTCACCCTGGGGGATGCGAGTGGTGGGGAAGAGATGGGGGTCATGTCGAGAGGCACACCGAGCCCTTCATGCTGAGCGTCGGCGCCGCTCACCGTGGCTGACGCGGCCGGCTTGGTGCCGTGGACTTCGCGGACATTGCGCATCAGGCGTTCGCGCATGCCCTCGTTGGGATCCATATATTCGCCGTTGACGCGGCGCCACCACGACGGTTTAGGAACAATGCCCATTTCTCTGTTGAGCACTTGGTTCCGTTCGCGGCGCTGGCGCTGCAGCTCTCGGTCTTCGTTTGGGTTGATGAGCCCAAACACGATTTGCACCACGAGGATGAGGAAGGAAGGGGTGTATCCGCCTACGAAGATGGCTGCGTCGTTGCCACCAACCTTGACGGGGCCGTACTCGAAGCGGAAGGCCACTAGGATTTGGTAGGCGATGAGAGCGGCGGCTAAGGGTATGATGAGAGCGAAACGGAGAGGTGTGTAACGGACAAATCCTATGATGCGGTTGAAGATGCCACGGTTCTGAGGGCAATAATATTTAATCGAGTGCCGCAGGGAGAACACAGTGACCAACCAGCAGCCGACGAGCATGAAAGCCCCGGCCTTGAACCGGGAATCGGTAGCGCTCGGTGCAGCTTCTAGGAGAGTCTGTTCGGGGGAGCGTTGATGCTGGATGGCCGACCATTTCCGCGGAACAATCATGAAGAAGTTCTGCGAGAGATCTGGGTGAGCTTACGGGCGGAAGAGATTGGGCATGCGGAGCGTACCAGCCAGAGGAAGAGGTAGAAGAGCAACGGCAGGTAGAGCTCTACCCTGGCCCGCCTGTCGTCCTGCCGCAGAGTAAAGGGGTCCGGATCGATAAACTGGCGCTCCATCCAGCTTCCCCAGTGCCGCACAGCTTCCCAGACAAGGGCGACAGTGCCCATCTGCATCAGATACCAGAAGAAGGTGGTGAGGATGACTGGCAACTCGGGGAGATAATAGCGGTCGACGTCGATCGAGACGAAGAGACTGACCATGGCAGTGGCGCACACGAAGGAGGCCCAGTACCACTGCCATCTTCGTCCGATGGGGTAGAAGCGCTTCTCTGCCGGGAGGTGGAGCCTTCCGTGTTTATGGAGGTTGACCAGCGTCAGGATAAGGGTGATGCCGAACAGAACGGCATAACCAATGGCAACGCCGCCGCGCTCCCTGATGGACTCGGTGGGGGACCAGCATTTTGTCGCGTTGAGGAAGGTGCCGTTCGGGAAGACGTAGGCGGGCGTGTAGGGGGGGAAGGTAAGAAAACACCACGAGCCGTTGGACAGGGTCCCGTTCGAGAAGTAAGTGTAATTCCAGTGCTCGAGGGTTGTGAGATTGAAGTGGACGTTGTCGATCACGGTATCGGTGAGATTGCCGGAATTGCCTGGCGGAAAGCTGAGGGCTTCGCGGGCTTCTAATAAAGACATCTTGGGAGGTGGACAGCAGCGGTAGTGAACAGCGGCCGTGGGACGTAAGAAGCCGGGGAGGAAACGGCGCTGCGTACGAGAGAACTGGGCGGTCGAGAAAGCGAAGGAAGGAATAAAGCGATTGAGCGATTGAGCAATCGAGCAACCGCATTGGCGCAAGCCGTCGCAGCCAAAGCTTAGGGCATTTCGAGGACCGGGACGCGGCTCTGACGATCGATCTCGACAGGTAAGAAGAAGTGCCCGGATCTTCTTCGGCTGCCGCAAAAGACGAGATCGAGTCCGGGGGTGGCGCGCGGCGCTTACTTGCAAACCATTTGTTCGGCGCGGCGGCGAGCTCTCCTGCCGAGCCTTCCGCTCCTTCCGGAAAGTTTAATCGCTCAAGTGGGGAGTGGCCAAATGCAAGGCGCCGCAAGCTGCACTGTACCTACCATGTAATTGGTAGTTATACTTTTACTACTAAAGAACACTCGACTTCACATCCAATTTTTAAATTCCACCCCAGGTCCGGACAAGACGTCGAATTGTCACAATATTTCTTTCCTTCTTTTCTGGGATGCCCTATCGTCATTCAATAATCGGGGTCAAAGGACGCCAATTCATTTGTACAATCCGAACACTGGGAAGTGATAACCCCAATGTCAAGTTATTCTATCGACAACATGGAGTAAGCGGAGAGTGAGATTTCTCCCGAGCAAAACGTCATCAACGTACACAGTACTGTGTTCGTGACTGTGATGACCTCACTGACCAGCGGTGCAGCAGGGCTCTCAGCGCACAATCGCGGTAACCTGCGGGTCCCGCGGGGCAGTACGTACAGTACGGATCCGTACTCCGTACACTACACTATAACTATGCCGGGCGGCAAGCAGGGATCCACTGCGGATTGCACCTGGCCAGACCAACGCCCGGCCTTCCGAGCCTTCAGGGTCGCGTCCCGACAATTTGGCCTCAGCGCGCGGCGGGTTCTTGGCGCCAGCAAGCAGCAAACCGGCAGGACAACCCTGACCAGCGTCCTCGGTCGCCGCGAAGAACGACGGCAACAAGCTCGCAACCGCCAGGATGAGCACGCAAACAACGCCGACCGGCCCCGCCACGCTCGACGACAGCGAGCCGTCATACATTGACTACGAGACCTTCCTCGATCCCTCCTTCACCCCCGCCTCCTTCGCCAACACGCTCGTCCTCGCAACCAACAACCCGTCCGACACGCCCCTGGACCTCTCCACCCCGCTCTCGCGCGTGCTCTTCGACATCCAAGAGATCGACTCGCACATTGACTCGCTCACCACCCGCTCCGCCCTACCCCTCCTCCAGTACACCCAGGACAATGCGGAAGCGAGCAACCACATCCTCACCCAGTTGCAAACCCAGATCACCGCCCTCAACGACAGCTACGCCCAGCTCGACCGCGAGGTCACCCAGAAGCATGCCGAGGCAGACCAGGTCCGCGCCGTCGCTTCCCGCCTGTGGGACACTCTCCGTCTCGCCCGCGCCGTCAGCCGCTGCCTGCAACTCGGCCGCCGCCTCGAGGCCCAGCATGCCGAGCTGATCGGCACCGCCCCTGCTGCTTCTAGCAGCACATCATCATCATCATCATCATCATCAACAACAACAATAACAACAACGATGACGACGACAAGTGCGACTGCCTCTGGCCCCGGGAGGGCCGGCGGTGGCAGCAGCCGGGAGGACCATCGCGCGCTGGTGCGGTGCGCGCACACGCTGCTCGCGCTGCGGGAGGTGTTTGCGGGCGCTGGAACGCCGGGGGCCGAGGGGTACGGCCTGGACCGCGTCGGGGTGGTGCGGACGTTGCGGGAAGGCGTGGTGGGCCCGATCGAGCGGGCGGTGCGCGAGACGGCCGAGCGGGTGGTGAGGGAGTTCTCGATGATGGGCGGCGTCTCTTCTTCTACCTCCTCCTCCTCCTCCTCCTCCTCCCTGTCCATGTCTGCCGCGACGTTTGCGCAATTGGAGGAAACCAAGGCGCGAACGGTGTCGGCGCTCGTGGCGCTGTGGCTGCTGACGCCGGCGCCGACCAAGAGTGGGGAGCGCTGGGTGCCTTCGTTGATGCTGCAGGCGCTCGAGGGCTATCTGAGGTTGGCGCTGCAGAGCAGCATCGCGGGGCTGTCGCGGGCGCTTGCGACGTTGCCGAGCCTGGAAAAGACGTTGGCCGAGGTAAGCGCGCGGTGCCAGAACGTCGTGGCGCTGGAGGCCGTCTTGGAGGGAACCAAGCCGCCGGCGCATCCGGGCGTGCCGGCCAAGCAGGCGGCGCAGGTCGGGGGAAACATGCTGCAACCGCTGCTGACGTACCTCGAGACCGGGTCGTTGGCGAGCTACTACTGGAGAACCATGGCCAGCAGTCTCGCGCCGAGGGTGCAGGAGATCATCGCTAAGGGGGGAGTCTCCGCGCGGACGCTGAGGACCAACCGGCAGAGCGTGGGCGACGCCATTAGAGAGTGCGTGGCCAGAGGCAGTCAGCTGCCCAGCGCGGTGGCCGCAGCCGCCAAGGGGACCTCGAGGGCAAGTGAGACGAAGGAAGGCGGGAAACATTGGGAACGCGAGGTCGCTGTTATGGTAGCCAGTGTCGTCAACAACCTAGGAAGGTGACGACACAAGGTCTAGAAAAAAGCACCGATGGGAATGGACTGACTGGCGTCGTTTTATCGAGCCCACGTCTACAGTGATTATCGGTTATCCTGATTAACAACTCCCGTGTTCCTTCCCGTGTTCCTAGTCTGCGACTACCAGCATGATAGGAGAGCGGAGCATCATGTGAACGATATCCTCAGTATATGCCGTGCTTGTCAAGCGCGTTCTCTAGCCTTTTCCGTTTCTCAACTGACCCCAGGTCTGTATTCATTAATGGGTGACGAAATACGTCTTGATGCCAGAGTATCACCAGCTTCAGAATCCCCGGTTCTCCCAATCTGCCAATCCTCTGCTTCGCTTCCCCTCAACCTTCGACGCTTCTTCTGTTTCTTAACATTTATGAACTGGTCCCCTTATGATTATTGTACTACCGAGAGGTAACTGTTCTTCCTCTCCGTCCCTGTCTTGATATTCTCTGTGGTACCAAAGGCAGTAATTAACGCGTGCTCCGCCTCTATCGGCAGAAGAGACACCTAATTAAACACACGCCGACTACTTGAACGCTTATCAACTAGTAGTCTATTGCCAAGTCATCGGGGACGGAGCAGGTCACTTCACCTTCAGGGTAGACTTTGTGCTAAGTAGCCTCTTGTTGCTGGTTGGGGTACGATTCATGTAATTATGTCCTGCTAATTTGTGCCACCGGTAAGCATTAGTCAAGATGTCCTGCAAGCGCCAGCTCCTTCGGACACTTCTGGAGGAAGAGCAAGGCTCGACTTCGTCCCCCCCCCTTCCCCCAAACAACTTGTCCGGCGAGTCATGCTCGAACCACTCCACGCCCCTTGCTGCATTTATTTACATCGTGAATTTTGCCGTTCGCATCTAGTCAGGTTAATGAATAAATTAGTATTAAGTAGGTATTCTCGTGCGTGGCGTAGATTATCTCCCCAAATGCCCAAAGTTGCAACCCATGGAAAACAAGTTTGGATGAGTTCACGCTGTCTGGAAAAAGACAAGTCTCTCCAACGGCAACGGCCGTTGTGAACCGGAGTTGGAGTGCCCGACAACACTCGATTTACCCGGGTAACACTGCCAGAGCAACCAGAACCCCAACTTTCCCCGCACGATCCGCACCTTGGGCAATGTTGGAGCTTGTCCTTCTCCTTCCGCAAACCAGACGCCCGGTTATTAGATGTTATGGTGGGGTCGACGGCAATAAATCAACTTCCCCGACTCCTCCTTGCTAGGCCAAAGTTCCGTCTCCCTGCATACACAACACGTGGACACTGGGTGCCTGCATGCATCAGTTCATCTCTCCCCGGTACAATGCCATGCCTCCGACCTGGGTGCCCCCCTCCTTTCCCCCATATGTTCCCCGGCCCGTGGGTGCGGGAGAGCAGCCCAAAAAAAAAAGGGGGGGGGAGGGGGGAAGGGCGGATGAAGCATAAGTCTGCGCGGCATCCCAACGGTTGACCTCTCTCACGGCCAACCCCTGAGACGGTGTGGATGTGCCTCTTGTCTCTTGGCTAGTTCCTCTCAAAGTAAGAAGCGGTTGAACAACCTCGTCCACCGACACCCTCAAGTCCTCTTGCACAGAGCCAAGAAAGAAGACAACGACAAGAACAGGGAGACAAAGAGACACAATGAGCGACCCAGCCCCTAAGCGCCCCTTTTCAAAGGTGAGTCAGCCGCTGCCGATTGATTCCGGAGGTTGGAGAGAGGAGAGACTCGCCCTCGCTGACCCATTTCGTCTCTTCCGCCCACGCCTCACCCAGGTCATCATAGTGGGCGCGGGCCCGGCGGGGCTGCTGCTGGCCCTGCTGCTCTCCAAGAAGGGCATCCCCGTGCACATTCTCGAGGCGGCGGCGGAGCTGGACCAGCAGCCGCGGGCGGCGCACTACGGCGCGCCCGCGATCCCCGAGTTCCTGCGCGCGGGCATCGCCGAGCGCATCCGCGAGCGCGGCATGGTCCTCGACACCATGTGCTGGCGCGCCCCCGCCGACAGGGACCACGCTTACATCGCCGGCTTCGACGCTCGCCGGGTGCTGAGCGACGTCGACGGCCGCGGCACCGACCTGCGGACGCACTGCCTCGCGCTGCAGGAGCTGGACGCGCTGATGCTCGAGGAGGTGACGGGCCGGTACGGCGGCCTGATCGAGTGGGAGCACAGGGTTGTCAGCGTCGGCCAGGACGCCGACGGGGCCTGGTGCGAGGTCGAGGTCGCCGGCGGCAGGGGCGGGAAGAAGGTGGTCAGGGGCGATTATGTGGTCGGTTGCGACGGCGCGAATAGCACGGTGCGCAAGTCGCTGTTTGGAGACGAGTTCCCTGGGTTCACGTGGGATGCGCAGATTATTGCTACCAACGTGAGTGTGAACGCTGGGGTCTCTGCGTAACAACGGCGGCTGACGGTGACATTCAGACGTACTACCCCTTTGCGGAGAAGTTCGGCTGGCAGGATGCCAATTTCATCATCCACCCGGAACACTTCTTTGTGAGCAGCCCGACTTTTATCACCACCACCCCTCCTCCTTCCCATGCGTACTTGCCTTCCGGCGTACGGTCGACCGGGCCAGACAGCTGACAGAACCGCAGATGGCGGCTAGGATAACCCGCGATGGCCTCTATCGCATCACGTATGGCGAGACACCGGGTCTCTCCCGCGAAGAATACCGAGAACGCCTGCCCTGGAAATTCGAGACCATCCTCCCCGGCCACCCTAAGCCCGACGAATACAAAGTCATCAACTTCTCCCCCTACAAGATGCACCAGCGGTGCGCCCCCAAGTTCCGTGTTGGCAGGGTGCTCTTGGCAGCCGACGCGGCCCACCTATGCAATCCCTGGGGTGGACTTGGCATAACCGGCGGCTTTGTGGACGTCGGCGGGCTGTACGATTGCCTTGCGGGAATCTGGGACGGCAAGGCGGACGAGTCAATCCTGGATCTGTACTCGGAGAAGCGGATAGAGAAGTGGAAGACCATCATCAACCCGGTCTCGTCCGAGAACTTCAGGAGGGTGTCGGACAAGGACCCCGCCACGAGGTTCGAGAGGGACGAGTTTATGCAGATGTTGAAGAAGGGCGAGACGGACGAGGCTTTTCTGAAAGAATTGCTGATGGGCCCGATGGAGGTGCGGTACGATTTCACCCAGAATTATAAGGATGCGGCGAAGATATGAGGGGTTCCGGTATCGCAAGATTCGGCGAACCTGAGAGCTGGCGAGGCGTATCGTGTTGTGGTCGGTCTGTGTTACTGAGTTAGAAAGTCGGCAACCTGGGTGCGGAGCCCAATCTTGAGAACCTCGACCTCAGGGTTTGAAGACTTTTACTCTTCTCTCTAGTCGCGTCCGGACGTTAGGTTGATATGCTTCGCCCCTTTCGTCGCTGTACTATCGTTAGTTAACATGTCTCTTGGCGGGATTGCCGACGGGAATGCGCCGACCTCTCTGAGAATGTCGGTGATGACCGATGCCAAACTCCATATCAACCCAACCCAACGAGCTCTGCGTCTTCAGTAAAACGGGTGGGGAAAAAAAACCCTCCCCGTTCGTTGATAGAAGTGTTTTCTCATTGCACTGCTTCATACCCACGTTCGCTCCCTTACGGGTTCCTTTCCGATATCTTCTCCTCCTCCGGCGCCCCGGTACTGAAACTCGGGTCGATAATGTGGCGGTGCACCGGAACGCCTATCGTGAGTTCCCACGGTCTCAGCCAACCCGATATCCGCCTCGTCCTGCGCGACGACTTCGTACCGACCGGCGCCTAGCGGCCGTGCCTCTGCCGGCCACTGCTGCACTTCCAGTCCAATGCCCTCCTCCGCTGACGCGTCGTCCTCCCTGAGCCGGGCCTTCCGCCGCTCCGCCTGCTCCGCCAGGAGCACCTTCTTAACCTTGCGCATCTTGTAAGCAATGTAAACGGCCATGACGACAGTGACGGCAAAGGCGATGGCAAAGACAATGTTCTTGGCCGAGTTGTCGGGCTTGTCCTGTAGCAGCAGCACGCCGAGGTAGACGAGAAAGATCTGTTTCGGGAGGGTGACGAAGGTGGCGAAGGCGTAAGACCAGAAGTTCACGCCGCATGTGGAGAAGACGGCAGTGGAGAAATGGGAGGGGATGGCGGAGAAGCGGATGACAAGGACGATCTGGGGAAGGTAAAGAGTTGGAGCCGTTAGCGGGCATGGGGAAGAGTCAAATGGGGTGAGAGAGTGGAACACGTCGCAGCCATACCCAGAAGCCGCCATCACGGGTCAGGCGGGCAAGCGCGCCGTAGTTGAGGTTCGTCCGCTCGAGCTTCTCGGCTTTGCGGCGGAACATGTACCTAAAGGCGAACCAGGTGCACACTGCGGCTGTGTGAGAATCGCGATCCGGACTGACGTTGGGTCGTAGGAAGGACTGGTCCATACGTTCGCCCAGAAATGTTCCCGCCGCCACAATCCCGAACCCGATCCATAAGCCGTATACCACGCCACAGAGAAGGGCTATTATTTCGTGCCCAAAAAGAGGAGGGAAGGAGATGATAACCAGGATGGCAATCGGTATGAGCCAGCCGGCTGGGAGATCGCGCACTTTCTCGGACCAGGGTCGAAGGGTCTGTCAGAGCCCATCGTCAGCGCGTGCTGAATCTCGCCGCAATTTCGCAAGGGTTTGTGGATTCTGGCATACGGCAACCACTTGATCATGCTTGATGGTTATGATGATAGTCAAGACGAGGGCAATAAGCGCGACGATCCAGCATGCTGTCGGAGTTGGGCATTAGCGGCTGTGTCCCTTGGATAATTAATCGAGGGGATGCAATGTCCATACCAAGGTATTTAGGCGCCAGAAACAGCCTTTTCCAGTTGACTGGCTGGTAGTCAGTTTCGATCTCGTGCAGCTTCTGTGATTGCCGACGGGTCATCATCTCGATGTCGTCGCCGTCCCTCACGGTGGCCATCAAGCAGGCGTTCGCTCATCAACACAGCTGCCGAGGCGCCTGGTGGAGCGGAGGAGCGATTGGGGAGATCGAAGCGAGACTAAGGTCGCTGTGCAGTTAGTCGAACCCAAAGGGAAAAGGGAATCGGGAAGCATTGGCAGTGAGGCAGATACGATGCGGCAGTGCAGAAGGAGGGAGCAAGCCAACGCCCAAACGGGTAACGATTGGAGTGTGTGTGGGTTGCGGCTTCGTCAGCCAAGCGCGGCAAATCGATTGGCGAAAAGCTTGTCTGGTCTGTGCCACAGGGGCAGGGGTTTAGTGTGCCTGAAAGAAGGGCCAGGAACCCGGCACCGCTCTCTGAACCCGTGCATTCGAGCTCTAACTACTCCGTACGTCCGTACTTGGTAGAAGTCTCAAGTTCGAACCCAAGGCTATATACTACTCCCTACAATACTCTCTGTAGCTTACGGCTAGGGACAGACCGTCTCAAAGCTGTTCCGGTGTCAAACACCTGCCAAGCACGCTACATGCCATCGGTGCGATCTCTGACGTTGGATTGTGTTCTTTTAGCCCCGCTAGCGCCCACGATGATGTTCGGACATAGTGTAGAGCGACGGGAAAAGGCATGCCACCTGGTTGTCGACAAAGCCAATGCAGGTCTCAGTAAGAGCATTTGACACAAGACACTGAAATGGGGCACATGGAGTAATCCGTAGAGATTTCAGAAGCAATGTTTCCACCCACCGACCCGCATACTTGCCCGATCACGTGAAGAAAAGAACTGCAAAAAAATTTCTGCAGGCGTGCACAGACCACCCACAAAGTTTATATAATGCCGTCGACGGCGCCTGCCTTTGGAGTTCTCTTTTCTTCTTTTCTTCTCCAAGCGACAATACTTCAGAGAATCATTTCTATAGTAGTTGTCCTCTTTTGTGTTCCCTAAAGGAGCCACAGATCCCACCCGGGTTGATGATCGATATCCTCGGCACCCTACAGTGAGGCTTTATGTTTTTTTACTCTCGACCTGCCTGCAAAGGTGGCGGTTGTTGGCTCTTTGAGCTACAGCTGTATAGAGAGTGGCGATGATCTGTACCCCGGCTTTTCTCGAGGTCTTGCCTTCGGGCGCTCGGGCGGGGTGGGTGTCGATGGAAGTCTGACCGGCTTTTTCCATTTTCTTTTCATTACTTTCCTGGGCAATGCTTGGGATGTGAGGAAGAGGAATGGCGCGCTTGGTCAGGTGGACTGTCGTATGCATTAAATTAATACAAGAGGTTTCGAACAATCCGCAACGACTGCCAGTAAAGACATGGTTTCCAACCACAACCACAACGCAGTTCTATCCGCTAATAGCAAAAACGACTTACAGACGCTAGGTGTTAATCGAGGCAGCCTTGCATCGGTAGACTTTCTGGCGGAGGGTTGCTGGCTTCTAATGGATGAGGAACCACCGTTTGTCTCGTTTACTAACTCGCCCTCATCACATTATGTTTGGACATGTGTGCCATAACTCAATTTCCGTGTATGTCGTTGCTAACCGTTTGGTTCCTCCTGGGCAGTTCCTGTAGGAAGATCATATCCCTAGTCTTTCGCGACCTCAAGCCTTTAGTCCGGGTATCAACCTCTCCACTTCCGCGCCATGAAACATGAACGCAAGACCAAAAGCAGAACAATCCCTAGTACCACTCTCTAACACCCCCCGATCTGATCTACCTCATCTTCGCCCTTTTTAATCACTCGCTGCCACTGCTGCTGTTTCCTTCGCCAGAATCGCCGGTCTCTGCTGCACTGGCGGTGGCGCCACGACTGCCCGGGCGCTGGTCTTGGCTGCGATGGCTGCGGCGGCGGCGGCGGTGGCGACGGCGTCGTCTGTTTCCGTCGTCACTGTTGTCCGGGCTACAGGTGAGTTGGAGCGGCGGGTCGCGGTGGTGCGGGCAGTAGGTGGCCAGGTGCCAGCGGTCCAGCAGGTGGCGGCGCTGGCAGCGCGGCGTGTTGCGGTGCTCGCAGCGGCGGAGCAGGATCACGCCGAAGTAGCAACCGCAGCCCCACCAGATGCGCTGGTAGTAGCACATGGCCGACTCTTGCTTCTTCACCAAGCGTTCGGGTGGCTGGTTAATACCCCGGGATCTTGCGTAGTACGGCAGTGTCTTGGGGGGATGTTGCTCAGGCTGGGCTGCGTGTTAATAGTGGGCTCTGCTGGCTATCTTAGATGAACCCCTTGGTTGACTTGCCCGCCGTGGAAGGTCTCGGAGAGGGTCCTAGCCGGGTGATTTGCTTACCTTGGTTGCTCCTAAGCGGAGGGTAGTTGGATGGTTCTTGGGAGTCTGCGAAGATGTGATATTAGTGGTCTTCTTGCTGAGTGAAGGCAGCGCTCTAGACGTACCGACCACGTAGATAGGGGAAATGAGGTGGTTCTCGGGGTAGATGTCGGAGCAGGGTGTTGAGTGGCATCCTGAGACTCTACAACTATGTCCAAGAGGAAAGAAATGGCATGCTAAGGCGGAGTACCTGTGTTTACGAATAAGCCTACTGATGTTCATGGTATGGTATTGTGCACCAAGCTGCGAATGGTGCTCCGGTGCCATTGTCGCCTGTTGCGAATAGTCGTGGCAGGAGCTTCTAATGTCGCGTGCTGTCACAGGCTCTTTCCATGTTTATCTCGCACACGATCACTGACTGTAGTGAGCCGTAGTCAAAGAACAAGATTAATGGGTCGACTTGAATAGGCTTGCTGCATAGAATCAGAAGACAACGCGAACAGGTTCCATTTGAACTAATAGCCCACGCCATACATCAAATGTATGGATTCTACTGCTTAAGTGAACCGGATATTTGGAATTCCGCGTCTAACCCTGGCTATTGATCACAGCTATGACTGAGAGATATCCATATATAAGATGTTGTGAATCGGATACCGGATAAATTCATACTGACGCTACGAATTTCAGGGTCTCTGTTGTGGCTTAATCATCCAGTATTTTCCGCATCTTTGATCATGTCATTACAAACGCCCCGGTTCGCCTTAGCCTGGTTCATCTCATCTCTCTTGTCGTTCGGGCCTTTGGACAACAACCATTGCGGTCTTTTGAGTTTGCGTGTGGCTAGCCATGCCATTGGTCACGAGAGAACCGAGTGATGGCTTCCCTTTTCCAACCACTCGTTCTTTGCTTGTGCACGCTGGGCTGGCTGGTAGGCAGCAATTTTTAATATTTTTTTAACTTTCCAATTCATGTACATTGAATTCCATTTCAGGCAATTGTCTCCTACCAAAGGCGAAAACAAAATCTTGTCGGAGGCATTTCCAACTGTTATCAAGCCCAGTCTCGCCATAATCTTCCTTTCTGCCGAGATGGGTTCAGAGCTCTCTGCGATGGCCCCTGCGCCCTTCCTTTTGCAGCAGGCGGTGCGGGTGTTTTCCGCGGTTGTAACGCCCAGGTATGTATGTACTGTAATCCGTACATGCAATACATACTTACTGCATACCCAGGTAAGTGGGGACACTACCCTAATAGCCTTGATGCCCCACTAATCAGGGCTGCCACATGGAGATCCCAGCCAACACGCCTTAAATTCTCCAAATCGGAGTAACCCCGCGACTATGCCGGGGTGGGGGCCGACAGGCCTGATGTGCTGCGAGTATCGACTGACCAGGCAAGGAGGCAAGGTTTGTTGTTACGGTCCCCATTTTTATGTTGACATCTGCAACAGCACGAAGTTTCAACATCCTGACGAGTCTCAGGCCGATAATAATGGAGATCGTCGGGGACTACCGTGGAGTACCACGTCAAAGATTTTCTGTCGCATCGAATGCCCCACGGCCCGAGGGCGATGCCAAGCCCCGAACTAACAGGACGATCTTCAAATAGCACGAGAAATTCCTCGGCAAGAAATCGTCTTCTCTTTCCAGAAGAGAGGACATGTGACACGACTTGATTCTTCGCAGACTCCAGAAGAAAGATGACTCCGCGATAACGAGCTTGAAAGAAGGTCGCAATTCCAATACCGGAAGGACGCAACGCAGTTCCAGTTTTGCGGGGGCTTCATCATCGTGCGACAAGCTCCGCGACCGAGCTTAGCAGTCCTTGACAGGATATGGAATGCACAGGAGTAAGGTCGAGCCCTGCGGAGTACTCCGTACCACGAAATACAGGTGGGGAATAAGCATCAAGTACGGATGTCGCTACCAAAAGAACTGGCTCACCGCCAAATTTGACCGGCAGAATGAATCCGCTAAAAGCAACGTAAAGTACAGTGGGGCAAAGCACTATAGCCACTAAAGCCTAGGCACTGTGGCCGATTGTTAGTGACGATACCTTCTAAAACTTTAGCGACCTTGTATGGTTCGTACACAAAGGCGGTGAGCCAGTTCTTTTGGTAGCGATATCCGTACGGAAACATAATTCGTCTGTCTCCTACCAGCCATAGTGTACAACAATCACGCTGGCGACACCGAGCTTGTTGCTGGGATCGCCGCCAAGGCCGAGCGAGTTTTCAACCCCACCAAGAGAGCCAACAAGCTATCCACCTGGATCAACGCGTTTCCCCTCAGCGACCTGACGATGTGTTGAGGGGAAGATCCGCCTCAACCAATGCGGCCTTTATCAAGATACCGATGAGGTCGGCAATCGGATGATCGTTAAAGGAGGGCCGCCGGATGGCCTAGACGTCAGGGGCCAGGCGAGACGTGTTACACCCCGAAACTACGGCAGTATGCGGTCGAGACCTTCTCGCGCGGGCGAATTTTCGAAAATTCTGCCATTCAGTCCCGGCGGCGATTTTCAGGAGCTTAGGGCTGACGGTTGCATCGGGCCGCCGAAGCTGAACTGTTAATGCAAATATCCGGCTGCCTGTTCCTCGCTCCCGGTTGCATTGGAAGGTTCTTTCAGGTCCAAGAGCACGGGCGACCACATGCTTTCCCTCCCGAGCCGTGCCGGACCGAATGCCTCTTTTCGTCGTGTCCCGCGGGAGTTGCTATCGAAACAATGCCCCTCGACCCACCAGAGCGGGTCGGGACCCCATCTGCAAGAGTAGAAGCTCTGCATGAGGAGCCCCTTTTTCGCGGCCTCGGCCACAGTTTGGACTCCGCCTTTAGAAGCGAACCACGACAGAGGAGATTGTGAGAGGTTGGCCTTCGCGCCTTCTTGGGTGACGGCTCAATTAGTGTACACTACGCAGTACCCATGCATTGGCTGCTCCGCCTTGAGGCCCCAGTGATGAGTTAATTAGTGTATGCCAAGCCCACGATGCAGCCATGTCGACAGCCGTCCCATGATCGTGGAAACCTGGGGCTGGCAACCGGGAGCCCGCCGCAAGGACCAGGGATGGCTCCCGGGGCCAGTGTAAATACCGCGTGTTGCCGACCAAGTCCACTTCCGCGCCCGTCTGAAGCTTGCTCCGTCTCCGCCTTTCTTGTTCTCCCTTGTCCGGAATGTCTATCGCGCCCACCGGCCTGCCGAACGAGGGCTGTGACGATTGCGCCACGAATGGTCACTTGAAAACATGCGGTTTCTCAGACTCGCGATCGCCATCCTCGGATTGTGTCTGCTGGGCTTGAGCGATGGCGTCACCGCTGCCGCCGCCGGCGACCTGATCTCGCCCCTCGACGGTTATGCTGCGCTGCCAAAGTGTGCAGTACGTACACACATACATCGCATAGCGCGGAACCGCTCGCGACGACGAAAGGAAACGGCCTGCTGACGGCTCCACCAATAGCAAGAGTGTTTCACGACGGCGATAGGCAACTCGACCTGTGCTCTGACCGACGCCGCATGCCTCTGTAGCGATGCGAGATTCAACAGCGATGCTACGGCGTGTGTCAAGGCGGGCTGCACTATCAGGGAAACTCTCAGTATGGATGCGCTCGCTTGGGTCGTCGTCGTCGGATGGGCCCGGTGGGCGGTCGGATGCTAACGCTGGGGGCAGGCGCCAAAAATGTCACCGAACTCATGTGCGGCCACGAACCCGAGCGCGACAACAGCCTCATTCCCATCTACTCCGTCTTCATCGGCCTGGCTGTCGTTGCCGTGGCCCTCCGCCTCGTCGCACGTGTCCTCACTCAGGCCTACTTCTGGTGGGACGACTTCAGCAATCTCTTCGGATTTGTACGTGTCACGGCTCTGGTATCCCCGGCTGTTACAGGTTGAACCTCTCTGCTGACCGTGACAAAGATCGGCTCTGCCGCGTTTACTGCCATGAATATCAAATGTAATGATTCTCAACCTCCACTTCCCGGACACTTTAACAAATGTTCGGTTATTAGTTACACGGAAGATTCCCCCCCCGGTGCTGACTTGCATTCTCTAGCCATCGAAACTGGCCAGGGTTTGGACATCTGGTTTGTGAAGCCCGACAACGTCACTATGGTTCTTAAGGCAAGTACGCCAAGCAGCGCACGTTTGGATTATTCGAACAAGACGGAGGACGGACGGCACCATTCCTTCTTCTCTCCCTTCCTCCCTTGCTCCCCAGTGTTCCCGCCCGCGAAGCTCCCGACCTAACTCGCCCGGTTCTCCTCCCGGTTCCCAGTTTTTCTACGTCGAAATGCTCCTCTACACCGTGACGCGCTTCTTTGTTCGCACGTCGGTCATCCTCTTCTACCTGCGCGTCTTCCCGCCCAAGCCGGACAACAAGCTGGGCCGCGTGCTGCAGTACACGATGGCCTTCAACGTCGTCTACAACATCAGCTTCCTCCTCGCCGTCGCGTTCCAGTGCACGCCCGTCACCGACTTTTGGACGCAGTGGGAGGGCATCCACCGGGGCCACTGCGGTAACGCCAACGTCCTCGTCTGGGTCGCCGCCATCACGGGCATCGTCTATGACCTGTGGCTGCTCGCCGTACCGTTCCCGCAGCTGCTCTCGCTCAACGTGCACTGGAAGAAGAAGCTCATGGGCGGCATCATGTTCTTTGTCGGTGTTGCGTAAGTCCTCTCTCGCCCGATATATTCTCTGATATTTTGTTTTCCATAGGCTGACTTGGAATAACAGCGTCATGATTATCAGCCTTATCCGGCTCAAGACCATCAATCAGTTCACACGGGCTGTCAACCCGACGAGTATGTTCCGTCCCTTTTTTTTTTTTTTTCCTTTCTCGGTCCTGGAATTGCTTTGCTAACAATATAACCCACCCCCCCCCAACCCAACAGAGGACATTGTCCAGGTGTGTCTCTGGTCCGGTATCGAGCTGGACGTGGGCGTCATCTGCCCCTGCCTGCCGTCCTTCCGGCTGCTTCTCCGCCGGCTGCTGCCGCGCGTGCTGGGCTCGACGGGGCGGTACGAGCTGGATCCCATGTCGACGGCCGCGACGGGCGGCGGCATGCGCAGCGGAGCCCGGAGGAGCTTCGGGGGCGGGCCGACGCGCATGTCTGGCGGCGGCGGCGGAGGTGCGTCGGGTGCCGGTGCCGGTGCCGGCGTGGGAGCGGGGAAGATCGTGGTGGAGAATACGTTTGCCATCAAGTACGGGAGCAGCGCGGATCTGGACGACTCCGAGACGAGGAGCTCGGCGAGCGTCAGGGGACTGGTGCAAGGGAGGGTGTCGGTGGGGGACGAGGAGAGAGGGGGAGGTAATAATGGCGGGGAGAGGAAGAAGTAGCCAGGGGGGGAGTGTGCGGTGGGGTGTGTGTGTACGCACATTTAAACCTAATTCAAAGCAGGGAAATAATAATGATGATGACCACGAACGACGACGGCCGCGGCGGCGACGACGACAACGATGACCACGACAATGATGATGGCGACGAGAACCAGGACGTATTAATGTGTTCATACGAGAGATCTTTAATGCGAAGACCACGCATCTGTGGTTGTGGTTCCCTAACCAATCCCTGGCGAACAACGTAATGGATTTGGCTTCTTCACGTTGGAATGTTGAATGTTTCAGACGACTTTGCCAAATACCGAGAGGGCGTGATTGTATCGGGCGGTGCAGCTTCCACTTATCGCGCTAGCGTCGGACGCTAATCTGATTCATGATCACTCCTTCCCAGACTCGGTACTAATTAATCATGCCACTTCCGCACACACGCTTCGGTCCCGAGCTGCAGGCAGGTGTGTTTTTACGTGCACTGGCCGGTGGGGAACTCCGATGATGACCGCTCCCGGTCATTCATATGAGGGTTTATGAAAAAAAAAAAATATCAACACATAATTATCGGGATTTCAAGAGAACCTCAACAATATAACAACAACCGCAAGAACAGCGACGATCACCACCACCAGAACCAAGATCCGTTCTGATAATTAGCCAGCCCTGTACATCCCTGAACCCAACGCCACCCAAAGCATGGTCACCATCAACCTCGCCTACACGGCGCCCATCAACCCGCCCGGTGCCGACCCGGAGTTAACTCCGGACCAGGTGTGGACGGGCCTGCAGTACAAGGTCCGGCGAGCCGACAAGTTCGTCCCCATCATCACGGCCTGCGAGGTGCTCGACAAAGAGCCTCCGGCACCAGAGCAGGAGGAGGAGGAGGAGGAGGGGCCGCGGGTGATTACGCGCCGGGTGACCTTCCGGCCCGGCATCACCGCGGTCCTCGGCGGCGGCGGTGATGACGGCAGCAGCCCGCGCGTGGTCCGGGAGGTGTGCAGGCTGTACGCGCCATGCCGGGTCGACTTCGTGCAGGACGACGGGTCGACGGTGGGCAACTACGTGTCCCGGGGCCCCGCGGGCGAGCTGATGATGACGTACGTCTTTGAGTGGCGCGCGCACGGGGAGCGGGCGGGCAGCGCGAGGGTGAGGGAGTTGGAGGAGCGCTATGCCAAGGTGGGTGATAATTCATTACTTAAGTCTCTGTGACGTGAAATTCTTTTTTTTTTTTTATTTATCCGAGTGCCGTCGTGACCGGAAGGAGAGGGAAGGAGATGGAGAGACCATGGTAATTAGATGCAGTGCGCTGACTGCAGTGGTTGACAGGTCGCCAAGATGGCTATTGACGGTAGCATTGAGACGATCAGGAAGATGGTCAAGGGAGAAATTGCTATGGATTGAGGAGGTCAAAGCGCACGGGGGTTAAGGTACCGACCGGTTCGAGGTGCCTGCCTTTTATTAGAGCCAGAAAGCATTCGCAAGTGGTTCTTGGCGGCATGTTTAATATGGATTGTGGTGATGGGAGCTAAAAAAAGGGACCCGGTCTGTTGAATCATGGTATCACGGTGCTGGTAATAATTTGATACGGCATCACTCGGGTTTCCAACTAGTGAGCTTTAACTGTTCGTAATAATTATATATTCCTTATGCTTGTTCTCTCTTGGATATGAGATTCTTGTGATAAAGTGAAGTATACCCGTAATCAATCGCTGGCCAGGAAAACGTGCCCTCTTGGAGAATTATGGTCCAATGTTTCTAAGATCACGCCCCTCGAGGAAGAAACGATAATTAAAATTTAACTCGCGTTTGCGATCATCCTGGTTAACCCCCCCCCCCCTTCCTTTCGAACCACTCATTCTGACCAACCCTCTCTGACTCAAACACCCCACGGGTGCGGCGACTGCAGCAAGGTCATGCCCGTGTCGACAAAGCCCCTGGTGTTGCACAGGACCTCGGTCTGGCCGTCGGGGGCGGCCCGCACCATGTCCCAGAACCGGGCCATGCCGCTCAGCGGCAGATCGGCGGGGAAGGACTTGTCGTGCCTGTCTCCCTCCTCCGCGGTGGTGGAGGTGCGGGTGCGCAGCCCGTGGCCGGCCACGAGGACGGGCGAGAAGCGGGCGAGGGGCAGCGGCCGGTCCGTGTCCTGGCCGGGGTCGAAGCTGTCCGAGACGAACCACCAGGCCGAGTCGCCGCAGAGGGCGGGCCGCTCGGCGTCGCGGTAGCGCGCGGCGTAGTCGAATTCCAGCTCGGCGCCGTTGCCGCGCGTGACGACCCGAAGGACCGTCCCGCCATCCTTGACGGCCACCCGGAGGTCGACGCTGATGGTGCTGTTGGAGATTGCGCTCTCGAATTTGGAGAAGGTTCTTGACGGGGGGTGGAGAAAGAGAGAAAGAAACAGTAGTGTTAGTAATGATGATGGTCTGTCCTGGGGTGTGGCAACGAGCCTGAACATCCGGACTCACATCTGTGCTTCACCCGGCCCATGGATCTCTACTCGGGTCCAGAGGACATCCGAGCTGTTCAGCTCTGGCCGGGAACGTCAGCAAAATTTCAAATTTCACATCCCTTGATCAGGCATGGGACCCGGAAAACCGCGAAGGGGTCGGGTCGGGCGAGTTAGTTTCGACCTACCGAATTGATGCACCGCGGGTATCAGGACCGGCGTGAAGACGGGGCTGAGCTGGAACATGGCCGATGCCGAGCTATCCCGTCCCGGTTCCCGCGGGGATGCCCAGGCGCCGGCGGCGAGGCGGGTTGAGCAGTCGTCTCCGCAGCAGAGGGCTACTCCCAGCGAGACGTAGGGCGCTCGCCTGCCCGACCCGTCCTCGTCCTCCACCTCGGCTATTACCTCGGGGACTCTCCAGGCGGCGTCGATGACGGAAAAATTACCCACCTCGGGCCCGAGATCCGAGGTGTGCATGCTAACTCCGCAGAGATCCTTGCGGCTCTTGTTCGCCTGGGCAGGGGGGAATAGGCCGGCGACCGCGAGGAGCGCGAGGGGCGCAATGAGCTTGATAGTCCTGCCGAGTATTCGTGGCCGATGCATGTTGTACTAACTGTTGGGAGCGCTCCGGCTGATTGATGCGAGTAGCGAGCGGTAGTTAATTAATTCTTGCGAAGGCTTGGTTAATTATGTTCTAAATAAGTTGTCCAGGATGGGAGCACTACTGCGAGGATGTTCTCAAGGAAAGAAACGGGAAGGCGGGTAGGTAATATTAACTAGACAAGTGGCCAAATAATAACAAAGAGCAGGAAAATGTGGTCTCCTGATTAACTAACTACAAGTTGGCATCCTTTGAACAGGTCATGCGGTGATTGCTTGGTAGGGATGCGATGAAGGGTTGTAGAAGGCCTTATTAACTCTTTACACGTGGATAATTATTTAGGTCATGAAATGATTGATATTATGACACACTCTCATCGTACTCTCGGGACGGCGAGGTTCCCACTTCGCAAGGCTCATGAGCTCGAAAATCCGACATTAATTAACCCAAATATCACCCCCTTTTTTTTGTCTGAATCTATCACAGGCAGGCAGAAACCAAGCACCCGTACTCCCCCCCTCTTGGTGGCCGATCCCATGGTCCATCGCTCAGGTGATCAATGCGTAGCAATCTCCTTGACACTCGCCCTATGCACCCTCGCCAACCAGGTCGTCGCCATGAAGCGGCGGATCCTCTTCCCCCACAGCATAAAGACGACGAGGGCCAGGTTGTTGACGAGGACGACGGCGCAGAAGACGCCGGCGATCATGACGGCGTATCCGTGCTGGAGGACCCAGTCGAGCAGGTCGAGGCCCATGCCGAACGAGATGGCCTGCTTGCCGAGGTTCATGGCGATGAGCATCTCGCTGATGTTGGCCGTGTAGCTGTCGATGGCGTAGGCGAGGGTGAAGGTGAAGAAGAAGTAGCTGGCGAACTGGTTCATGGTCACGCCGGCAAAGTAGGCGACCCAGTGCAGGTTCCGCTCGGCCGCGAACCCGTAGACGATGAGCCCCGCCGGCGACAGCAGCACGACGGGCAGCATGACGCCCAGCCGCATCTCGGCCTCGCGGATCGACTTGTTGCGCCGCGTCAGCCGCGCCGCCAGCAGGTCCGACGTCGCCGTGAAGGGGATCGCCAGCAGGTAGCCCAGCAGCGAGGCCAGCGCGATCAGGCCGGACGACGTCTGCGACCAGCCGTAGGGCGGCGCCGTGATCTTGAGTGGGAACGTGTAGTTGAACGTGAGGGCGCCGAGGCCGATATAGATTCCTGTTAGTTATTACGCAGGAAGCATGTTAGGAGTGCTGATATTAATTAAGGGGGGAAAGAAGAGAGCAGACAGACGCGCCGAGTCAAAAAAAAAATAAAAACAAAAAAAAAAGGAAACTGACCGTAAGTGGTAATGACCCAGAGCACATGAGGCACCAGGAAGTATGTAAAGGACCGGGCAATCATCAGGAAGAACTCTGTATCCTTGTCGTAGACGCCCCAGAACTTGAGCGTCTGGAGGAAGGTCTTGCGGGGCGGGATCGGGTCGGTGCCGGTGGCGGCCGGGGCGCCGACGTCCTCGATGGCCGCGTGGGTCACCGAGTTCTTCTCGTCCTGCTGGGAGCTCGAAGACTCCTGGACGGATGGCTCCGTCGCCGGCGGCTTGCGGTGGTATAGGGTCTCCTCGACGACGAAGAAGGCGAGGATGAGCAGGGCGCAGCCAAAGGCAAACTCGACGTAGAAGAAGAGACGCCAGGAGTAGCCGCCCGCCAGCATGTAGCCGGCGTAGAGCGGGCCGGTAGAACCGATGCAGAGGCAAACTGGCGGAGGGCATCCGTCAGCATAGGGGACCAGCGTCCTCCGGAAGGATCAGAAAGGAGAGGGAGAAGTATTAGGAGGAGAAGAAGCTATTGTCGAGGTGATCTTGTGGGGTAATTATGCACATGACACCAGACATACCCGTGTAGTAGCCCAGCCGCTTCCCACGCTCGTGAGGAAGAAGATGTCGTTTACAAGCTGCACGGGCAGGGCTTCGCACACCGACGATGCGACAGCGTGGACGACCCGAGCCGCCATGAGGCCCCCGTACGTCGTGGCCTGCGAGCACGCAATGAGACCGACGCAGTACTGGCAAAGAAAGACGCCATGAGTCAGTCGCCTGATCAGTCCGCCCTCGTGGGAGAGGAAAATGAAACACGTACGGCGAGGAGCGAGGTCAGCATGATGGGACGGCGGCCAAACTTGTGGTACGCGGGCACCAAGAGTAGGGAGCCGTAATTAGGTGGGGGTTAATTCTCGTGTTTATTTTTGTGGCACTCCCGGACTCCCTTTCCCCCGGGGTGGGAACTCTCACCAAAGCCAAAGGCGAGATTGGCATAGCTGACCAGGTTGCTCGCCTTGTTGGGCGAGATTCCAAACTCCTCCGCATAGATGCCAATGTAGACGGAGGGGCCGAGCAGAGCCGAGTTGCTGAGGAACGAATAGAGTGAGCAGACGACGAGGATGAGGTTCTTGCGGGTTTTGGACCACTGCGTAGGTTATTAATCATCCCTCGTCAGCAAGAAAGGGATTCAGCGAAGCACAAAAGTGCTACGGTTGTGAATCAGCATCTCACCTGCAGCGGGTCGTTGGGATCCTCTGCCGGGACCGGGTATAGCGCCTGGCCATAGCCGGTATCGTCGCCCTCTGGTCACGTCGTCAGCTATTATTATCGCACCTTAAGGATCAATGTGTTTTTCTCGCGGCATCCACACCGGCGCGTCTCCGCAGTGTACATACTCACCTCTGGTGCTCAAGTCGACCGTGCCGGGCACGTCGCCCTCCCTGGCATGGCTGTCGCGCGAGAGCCGTTAGCCACCGGCCCAAGTGAGAGACGGTGAAGGGAGGACGGAGAAGAAAGAGAACGGGGGTTGGGAAGAAGCTTCACCTGTGCGCCAGGTGCCTGCCCCTTTTCTCCTGAGCGCTCATTGTCGCAGCAACGTCGAGGCTTGCTTGATCTCCAGATAATATCCGGAGCCGGGACGTAAAAGAACAAAACAGCAGGATGGAGGTCGGGGGGTGAGATGCAAGATCAATGAATGGTTGTTTGTACCGGCAGCTGACACCGTTACACCGTTGGAAGCAGCGGTCATGCTATTAATTAATGTAACCATCGACCGGCGCATTGGGGAGGCTACTGTTACCCTGGACACGGGATGACGAGGAAGGCCGCCATGTCGTGGTGTGGTACGGACCGCATACGTTGGTGCTTGGCCGTCCGAGCGGCCGAATCTCCCTGGTTAATTTTAAATGTTGCTTGCATGGCGCCGGGGTGGTGACCGGGTAAAGTTGGAGAAGGATGCAACTCTGGATACCGTAGTTTCACAACAGAGGGCATGGTCGGTTTTCTTTTCCAGAAGTGCTCTCTCGGAAACAGTGATCCGTAAACCACATACTCGGTGCTAATAAGAAAGCACACGCGTTCGCTCATTCATTAGTGTTCCTGGCGGGCAAGTCCAGGGAGACCCGACAGATTCCCTGATTCAACTACCCCGGATGTTGCGCAGGCCTGTTCTCGATTTGGCGGCTCCGGTCCATTAATAGATCAGGTTGGGTTTCGAAGTCTGCTTAGCGTGGCCAAGTTTGTCGAAGAAACAAGTGCCGAGGGTCATGTTACGAACGGTCGACGGTAGCGACAATCCAATAGCGCGCGATCGAGAATCGGATGGCAGGGATGGGCTTTGATATCGATATCTCCCCGTTCAAGAGCATTGAACATGTGGTCCGGGTTCCCGCGGGGACTTGGGGTTTCGCTCTTTGTTTGGCGCCATCGGTCTGGGGTAAGTTGGAGAAGGAGGGGTTTTGGCGCAAGGCCCCTGCGGGACCGACAATATATCTGGGTTCCGAGTGTGTCCAGCATGATCGTCTGTATAATAATAATAAGCAGCCTGGGAATTTATTGCATACAAACTTTCCGTAGAGCGTCATGATAGACTGGCCATGGTGCAAACACTCGCGTTCTAGACCTCTGCTACCTCTCACTCGACGACCGGAGAAGACGTCTTGTGACCAGGACCATTGGATCGAGGCACAAAAAGACCATCTCTTACTTCTCCAAGCAAGGAACCTGTCGTCTGAAATGGAGCACCAAGCCTTAAGAATGGGCAATGATCGAAATCCAATCCCAGAGACTCTGAATCCCACACATTGGTAATTAACAATCTGGACTTGAAAAGCGGGGTTTCGAGGTGATTGATACAAAGACCGACATAACGAATCGGACAGCTTCATAAAGAAAAGCCTGCAAGCAAATACCTACACAGCTTGCAAGTACAACAGTCGTCCGACGTGCTGTTATCGTCCTGGTCCTGCTTGACTTGATCATTGCTGCCGATGGTTGTCACAGGCCTTGCCTTGCCTTTTGTTTTAATCCAATTCGGTTAGGAGGCAACTCATCTTCAACAAGCTGACGTTGAAATTTAGCTCTGATTCTCCTGCAGTATGCGCCTTAATCTTGTTCTATGCCCATTACAGCACTGTAGCAAAGTTGATTATTTCGCACCAAACAAGTAATTAATTAAGGTTTACTACTGAAAGGCGCGCATGATTACCTTGGGTAATCATAAACACTTTCTCATATCAACGAATTAAACAGAGAAGCCCCTCTACACTCCCCTTCTTTAACCCACTTTTTCCTTTCTGTTAAACAGGGTTGTTACACAGCAGCACGCTTGCTGACCCTTAGTCCTGTATGTACGGATTACATACAAGGATTCGAGTCAGATCGAGCCTATGGTCGTACGAGCAGTATGCAACGTTGGCTAATACCCAGGCAAGAAGATCGAGTGATGCCCCACACGACTTCCGTCCCATCTTCGTTCGTCGCCCGTACCCGCTCGCCTTTCCTCCTTCTTCTCTCCCTCTCTAAGGAGTGCATGTCCAATTAATCTTTCCAAAGTGCCGCAACCCGACACAGGGGACATCCATCGAAACATACGACACCATCTGATCAGACCAACACACAAAGATCTGTTCCCGGAAGCAGACAACCAATCTCCGATCATTCGTTTCCATTGCATTTTCATAATTATTTAAAGTATTAATTAATATTAAATCCTCGGCGAGGATGGCGTCCCGCCTGATCTTCGACCCGATCGTACTGCTGCGCGTCACCCCGCTGGTCTCGTCGACGTGCACGCTGCTGTACGGCGCCGACCAGGACTTCTTCCTCGGCCTGCTCAACCGGCCCGAGAGCCGGGCCAAGAGCGGGCCGTTGTTGCCCGCCTACTTCGGCACCTTCTTCCGCCGCGGCGTCGTCTTCGTCGTCGGCTGCCTGGCCGTCACCACCTGGTCCTCGGTCGCCAACCTCTATTACGCCCGCCGCCCGACCCTTAATATCGCCAGCCGCTCGTCCGGCTGGTGGTATTACGTCGCCACCGCCGCCCTCTCGACCGCCCACCTCCTCTTCGTCCCCCTCGTCGCGCCCCCCATCAAGGCCATCATCGACGCGGACAAGGACAGCAGCACCGACGCCAACGCCACGCTCGACGCCTGGCTCCGCATCAACCGCCTCCGCACCCTTACCGTCGACCTGGCCGCCTGGGTCGCCTCCGTCGGCGCTGCCGTCGGCTCCCTGGCCGCGTGAGAGGGAGGGGCTGGAAGTGCTGAACTGTTTGTGCTGTGCTGGTGCGTGTATGTATTGTAGATAACCGGGCAGAGGAGGTAATTGTCTGATTTTCATCAATCACTACTCCCTTTTGATTACATGCCCTCGGCCATGTCGATGTGAGACAATCACAGGCACGGTATACGATTATCGAATCTGTCAAATCTATATGGGGAAAACTGCCGGCCATCTTTTAATACAGGAAGCAGTGTTCTCACTGCTAGGATCGCCGTTCTATCGAGCATAATTATTACATGATTTCACAGAATCTGGGTCGCGAAGTATTATTCTCGGCCGAGACATAACGTTGAATTGGCAGCCTAGCCGAGCTATGATATGTCTAGCTACGTCACCTACCTTGTCAGACAGAGATCTACATCCACAGCGCCTGCAGACCTCCTCTTCCACCTTTTGTCCGCGACGGTCTGCACCCAGGCCGGGCAGCGTCCACCGGCCGAGGGCCACCGCCGCCGCCGCCACCTGCTCCTCTGCCGCCTTCTCCCCCCCAGCGATGGCCACCACCGCGCCATCGCCTCCTCCTACACGCACCTCATCGCCACCAGCGGTAACCGCCGCGGCGTCCGTTCCGACCACCACCAAGATCTCCACAGTCACCACCAACATCTCCACAGCAACAACAGCCTTCGTCTTCTTCATCACCCGGGGCTTCCCGCCCCTTCTTAGTCAATCACGCCCGTCGGCGGCAGCAACCATGCCCTCGGAGCTCTCGTAGCCGGAGAGGTACTCGCCAAAGACGCGCTCCTCGATATCCATGTCCTTCCACAGCCGGCCGGTCCGCTTCCGGGCGCGGCGGCGGAGGAAGACGCGCTTGGCCCACTTCCAGGCCTCGACGCCGGCGAAGAAGAGGGCGGCGGCGACGAAGACGATGCCCCACTCCCAGCTGATGCCCTTGTGCTTGAAGACGACGGTGTTGATGACGGGGATGTAGAGGGTCGGGAAGAGGGAGACGAAGCCGAAGACGACGGCCCAGAAGAGGAACTGGTTGCGCCAGACGTCGTGGAACCACTGGGTCAGGTACTTCTTGCTGCCCGGCTGCATGCGGAAGAAGGACCGGCGGACGTCGACCACCTCCCAGGCGAGGAAGAGGGCGAACCAGGTGAGGCAGGCGAACGTGGTGGCGCGCGCGCGGAAGACCGTCTCGCAGCCCTCGTGGAGCCTGTCGTTGCAGTTCTGCCCCAGGTTGCCGCCGCCCCAGGCGTAGACGCGGAGCACGAAGCTCGACAGGCAGAGGGCGGCGATCCACAGGCCGTAGACGACCATGTCGAGCAGGAACTCGAAGGTGAAGATGCCCGTCTTGAGCGAGTGCGGCGGGCGGCGCATGATGTCGGGCACGGCGCGCTCGAAGCCCAGGCCCATGTCCGGCAGGCCCGACGTGATCATGATGATCCAGACGATCTCGACCGGCGCCAGGGGGAAGACGGACAGGGACGTGTTGTCCTTGAAGGCGAGGCCGGCCAGGAGCGTCGCCGCCTGGGCCACGTTCTCGGCGAGGACGTGGAGGACGAACTTTTGGATGTTGTCGAAGATGCGCCGGCCTTCTTCGATGGCGGCCACGATCGAGGCGAAGTTGTCGTCCGTCAGCACAATGTCGGAGGCGTCCTTGGCCACGTCGGAACCGGCTTGGCCCATGGCGATGCCCACGTCCGCGCGGCGGAGGGAGGGGGAATCGTTCACGCCGTCGCCCGTCTGCAATGCGTTATTAGCTCTCTCTCTCTCTCTGTCTCTCTCTCTTCTTCTCTCCCCATGCGTGATCTATCTGGATAATAATTGTAAAACTTACCATGGCTACAAACTTGCCCCGACGGTGCAGGGCGTCAATCATGCGCACCTTGGTGCTCGGCGCACACCGCGCAATCACCAGCGGCAACACGGGGAGGGCGTCTACCTCGGCGTCGGAAAGGGCGTCGAACTGCGCGGCCGTCATGACCATGGCCGCCGCGATATCGGCGCTGACCCGGTGCATCGCCTTGGGCAGGATGCCCACCTCGATGGCGATCGCCTTGGCCGTCTCCGGGTGGTCGCCCGTCAGCATGTGCACCGAGATGCCGGCCTCGTGGCATTCGCGCACGGCCGGGGCCGACTCCGGGCGGGGCGGGTCGTAGAGGCCGATGAGGCCGAGGAAGGTCAGGTCCCGCTCGACCTCGTTGCGGTCCGTGTCCTCGTTGGCACCCATGGCCGCGTCCAGCTTCCTGCTCGCCAGCGCCAGCACGCGCAGCCCGAGCCCGGCAAACACCTCCATGTTGGACAGGATATGCTGTCGGAACTCGTCCGTCATCTCGGCCACGCCGCCCTCGGAACCGGCCGGCGCGTCCTCGGTGTGGTACTTGGTGCAGACGCGAATGACCCTCTCGACGGCGCCCTTGGTGAAGGCGAAGTGCTCTCCGGTCGCGTTGTGCTTCATGATGACGCTCATGCGCTTGATGTCGCTGTCGAACGGGTACTCGGCAACCTCCTCCCACTCGGGGGTCTTGCCGTCGTCCGCCTTCATGACGTCCAGCCTGTTCTTGCCGAAACGGCTGGCAAACACCTGGATCGCGATCTCGGTCGGGTCGCCGCGGGCTACCCAGGTGCCCTCCTTCTCGAACACGGTGGCCACGTTGGCCAGGGAGGCGACGGTGAGGAACTCCTGCAGACGGGACTTGCTGGCACCGAGGAGTTCGAGCGGGGAAGAGACCTGTGCCTTCTCGCCCGCTTCCTCCTTTTCTTCCCTGCCGGAGCGGGGGCGGAAGTTGATCTCGTGCGGCTCGCGGGAGTCGAAGCGGACGCCACCCTTGGTCGGGTTGAAAGGCTCGCTAGAGGTGAGCTCGACCGTGTAGGTGCCGAGCCCGGGGATCCAGGCTCCGCGGGCGACCATCTTGCCCTGGGTCAGGGTTCCGGTCTTGTCGCTGCAAATGTCGGTCACGGCGCCCAGGGCCTCGAGACTCTTGAGATTGCGGACGATGACGTGGCGCTGCACCATGCGCTTGGTGCCGGCCGCCATGGTGATGGTCAGGACGACGACGAGAGAGGCCGGGATCATGGAGAGACCGGTAGCGACGGCGTAGATGATGACATCCTGCGGCGTGTCGAAGCGATTGGCGGCTAGCACGATGATGGCGCAGATGACGGCGATGCCGAACAGGACCATAGCGAGCTTGCTGAGCTTGCGCTGGAGAGGAGTGCCAACATTGACGCCCAGGAATCGGCCGATGGCGTCGCCGAGGGTGAGCGTGTACGCTTCGAGGTAACGGTGAGGGCCGGCCTTGCCATTGGGCTTGCGCTTGACCGGGCGCACGCGGCGTTCCTTCTGGTTGAGGGCAGAAGCAATGGCACCAATCTCGGTGTAGGGGCCGGTGGCGAAGACAATGCCCTTGGCGCGGCCCTTGGTCACGGTCGAGCTGCTGTAGGCGACGTTGAGCCGGTCGCCGGGCCCAGTGTTGTCGTCAAAGGTGGCGTTTTCGCGCTTGCGGACGGGCAAGGACTCGCCAGTCAGGAGGGCCTCGTCGGTCTCGAAATTCTTGGCCTCGATCAGCCTGTTCACCTTAGTTAATGAATTGCTCCGTTTTGATCAAAGCGTAAAAAAAAAAAAAAAAATATATATTCCTCATACCTGATGTCAGCAGGGATGGTGTCACCCATCTTGACCTCAACCAGATCTCCCGGGACGACTTCGCCGGAGGGCACGACCATGGCCTCGCCGCCGCGGACGACAGTGGCAGTGGGCGAGCTGAGCGAGCGGAGGGAGTCCATGGTCTTCTCGGCCGAGTACTCCTGGAAGAAACCGACGACGATGTTGAGAATGATGACGGCAGCGACGACGCCGCCCTCGATCCAAGACTTGATGCCGAAGCTGACGGCCATGGCGAGGATAAGCACCTGTGCTCCGGGATCAGAAACTCGAATTTGGCGGGCTGGAGGGTGGAAACAGTTACCAAAGTCATGGCATTGGCGATCTGCGCGACAACAATCTTGAGGGGCTGCACGCCTTCCTCCTCGCCGAGGTCGTTTCGTCCATACTGCTCGAGCCGGACTTTGACTTCGTGAGCGGGGAGGCCGGACAGAACATCCGCATCGAGCTCAGCGGCTACCTGCTCGTATGTGAGCGCATGGGCCGGGCGGCTCAACGGCCGGTTGGACTGGCCCGAGACATGGCCGCCCGAAGGCTGCACAGTTCGTTTCTTGGCCATTCGAGACCGGTTCAGTCAAATGGATGGATTGATGGATGGATGGATGGATGCAATGTCTCAAAAATGAGTATTGGTGGTACGGAAGATGTCTCTTTATATGAAACTCTGTACAACGACCTTTGGGCCTCTCTCGACAAGACGCCGTGGAGTAAAGGTTTGTTAAATGACCAGTTCGTTGATGACCAAAAAGTCGAGCTTCTCCGTCACGGATTGTAGTTCGTGGAGGAAAGTGCGGGTGTCAAATAATTTCTGCAGTGGAGTACGGACGTACATACATTCGGCTCAAGCCCCACTGGCCCGCAAAAAGCTTCCCCATCGATAACCGGTCTTGGCTTCTTGGCCCACAAACAAGGGACCAGATCCGCCTTTTCGGTATGCTCGAGTTGGCGTCACATCTATAAAGCGCTCTCGTTTGCTGGTTGGGAAGAGGTGGACCTGAATGTGCAGCTTTCGTTTTCTAGGCGAACTTGGCGTGGCACACTTTCGGTGTCCAGTTTGTCCAAGATAAGAGGAGAATCCCGAAACTTCAACAGTAGTAGTAGATGGCGTTGCGTGAACCTACTGCGTTAATCATTGCCTGTTCCTTCCCATAACTAACGCCGTCGTACGATTTACTTACACAGTACAAACAGTTTTGACACGGTAGGTCAGGTACTTGTGTCTACGGCCAGCCTTCGAGGTTGCAAACATCAATTATTGTCTTCCTCTTGTGGGGAACACTAATTGAGGGATCGATTTGACGGGTCAGCATTACTATGTACATACATTGGAGACAATGCGAGGGAGAGCAGTTGTGGTGAGTGGCGACCGTGTCGTCATCTTTGGAGGGGCAAACCAGGGCAATTGGTAGTGTACACAGTACATACATACCGAGAACCCGAATCAGCATGTTGCGTTTCGGTGTGGGGGTTCTGAAGCCGCTGGAGCCGGGGGGAGCTGCATGCCAAGGCCGCCAAGACCAGACCCGAACATCCCGGGCCGGGTTATTCAAGACTCAGTTACCGAGTAATTATGTATGGAAGATGTCTAGGCCTGCATGCACAATACTCGTGTGGAGGTAGTAGATGAACACGATGGTGCGCTGACCAAGCTCGGGATGAATCAACTTGGGCTGTTGATGAAATCCAATGCTCTGGGAACAATACCGCTATCCATCGTCGGCTACACGGCAGAAACCCGCCCGCACTACCCGCTAGCGCTGGCTTGGCATTTTGGCCTTTTGAATCCGCAGCAGCCTGCTCTTCTACTCAACCCACGTGCGCTCGTTAACGTTCCTCTATGGATCGCTGGTCTAGAAGACCCACTTATACAATGGCAGCTTGCTCGGTCTTTTTTTGGGCTTTATCTTCTCGCCCTTAGTGTACGCCGCGAGTTGGGATTTGTACGAATCCATTTTGAGAAAGTGAGCACATGCCTCCAATCTCATTACCTTACTTTTTTTTTTTTTTTTTTTTTTTTTTTTTTTTGGTTGCAATGGCCCCATTTTCTTTCGAACTTCAAGGTGGTCCATAGCTCTTGCTCTAATTAGGCTCAGGCATGAAACGTCTGTCAAGAGCAGGCTATGTACCATCGAAGCTTTCCAGCTCGCGGTAAACCTAAGCTGAGAGCACCCCCGAAAGAGGTTGCTGCAATTCAGTTACGAATGTGGTAGCGCCAGTGCTGTTCTCAGTCTTGTGCATTGTGATATTAGCCATGGATAAGTGTCCCGACTCCCACAGACACTATCTGTATGTACAGTTCCATAGGCGTTTGTTAATCTCTCATGTGCTTGTTATTAATTCAATGAAATGACACCTTAATTATTAATTACTGCCTGTTCGCCAATCTCTCAGACAGCTTGGCCGCGATCACCTCACCGAGCTGATACAAAGAGCCGGAGCCGACGATCTCCAGGACGCTGATGGCGATGCCAAAGACTCCCCTCAGCCACCGGCGCAGCTCGATGGCCATGAGCGAGTCGAGCCCGATCTGGGCCAGCGTCAGGCGGGTGTCGATCTCCTCGTCTTCGCTCACCGGTCGCATCATCAGCTCGTAGATCTTGTTGCCAGTCTCGCGAGCCAAGAAGGCGATGTTGTCGGGGTTGCCGAGCAGGTTGGCGGCCGTGGCGGCGTCGGCGTTGAGGACGGCGTCGAGGAAGAGCACGATCCGGTCCGTCTTCGACCGGGACGAAGAAGACAGCCTGTCGTCGCCGTGCCGCCTCACGTTGTGGTACAGCCCCATGCGGCGGTCGCGGCGCCAGTTGGTGCGGTTGTCGAGGTGGTCCAGTGGCAGGTCGGAGCCGGAGCGCAGGGCCATGACGACCTGCTCCGGGTTCTTCCAACCGTAGCAATCGGAGCCCGTGACGGTCGCGGGACCGTCGGCTCCGCCGGCACCCCCCTTCCGTCCTGCGCGTGACAGGTTGAAGCGGACAAAGTCGAGGAACTCGGACTCTCCGAGCAGGCAGAGGCCCTGTGCCTTCATGTTCCGCCGGGCCTGGGAGTTCTCGGCGACGTAGCCGACGCCCTCGAGCGGGCAGATGTTGAGCACGGTAGCGGGGAGGCCGAGGGAGTGGCGGTACTGGCAGAAGGCCTCGAGGAAGATGCAGCCGGCCGAGTAGTTGGCCTGCCCCGGCTCGTCGACGACCGTGACGACCGAGCTGGCCATCCAGAAGAAGTCGAGCGGTTGACCGGCGAGCGCGTGATGCAGGTTCCATGTCCCGCGGACCTTGGGGCCGATGGTCGAATCCCACTGGGACCAGTTCATGCTCAAGAGCGGTCCGTCCTGGAGGCGTGATTAAATTAGGTAATTAATGTCAATCAGCTTACCGATCCAACAGGTTCGTTCACACAAATATGACCCTATTGAGAGGGGGTAATAAATACTCACACGCATGGTCGTGGCCAGCTGAAAGACCCCCCTAACGGGCCTTCCGGAGCCGGAGACGGCAGCGGCGACGTCCTCCTTGTTCTCGACGCTGCCCGCTACCGCGGTGACGGAGCAGCCCATGGATTCGAGTTCCCGGAACAGAGCGCGACTCTCCGAGTTCAGGCCTGCGCTTCTGGAAAGAATGGTCAGGTGCCTGGCCCCCTGTTCGACCAGCCAGCTCGCCACGGAGCCTCCGAGCCCTCCGGCACCTCCGGCGAGGAGGTAGGTAGCGTCTGGGTCCAACAGGATCGGCCGGTCCGGGGGTTGTGAGGGGAGGCGGGAAGGGTCTTCGGGCATGGTGACGACCACTTTTCCGATGTGGGCCCCGTTCTGAAGATGGCGGAAGGCCTGCTCGACCTGGCCGGCCTCGAAGTAGGCAACGGGGTCCGGTAGCGGGAGCAGACCTTGCTCGTACATTTCGACGTAGCGCGTGAGCAGCCTGAATTCCGGCGATATGGCGTTAGCAAGAAAAAAGAAGAAAAAAGAAGAAAAAAGAAGAAAAAAGAAGAAAAAAGAAGAAAAAAGAAGAAAAAAGAAGAAAAAAGAAGAAAAAAGAAGAAAAAAGAAGAAAAAAGAAGAAAAAAGAAGAAAAAAGAAGAAAAAAGAAGAAAAAAGAAGAAAAAAGAAGAAAAAAGAAGAAAAAAGAAGAAAAAAGAAGAAAAAAGAAGAAAAAAGAAGAAAAAAGAAGAAAAAAGAAGAAAAAAGAAGAAAAAAGAAGAAAAAAGAAGAAAGAAAGAAAGGAAGAAGAGAGAAAAAAAAAGGGAACTCACGCGCCCACCCTCTCGGGCCGATCACGCATGTACTCGTACAGGTCGACCCCGACATAGGCCCTGTTCTCGAGGAAGGGGGCCATGTCGAGGCGTCCGGCGCCGACGAGGTCCCGCTTCCCGAGCTCGACCATGGTGCCGTACTTGGCGACGCACTCCCAGCTGGCGTGGAGCAGGTCGCCCGAGAGGGAGTTGAGGACGAGGTCGACGCCGCGGCCGCGCGTGAGGCGCAGGACGCCGTCGCGGAAGCGGGCGTCGCGCGAGCTGAACACGCGCTCCCGGGCGACGAGTCCCGGGTACCGCCCCAGCAGGAACTCCACCTTCTCCTCGCTGCCCACCGTCGCGTACACCTCGATGCCGGCACCACCTGCACCTCCGGCACCACCACCGGCGGCACCTCCGCCGATCCGCGCGCACACCTCCAGCGCCGCCAGTCCCACGCCGCCGCAGGCCGAGTGCACCAGCACCGACATTCCCGGCCGCAGCCGGCCCGCGTCCAGCAGCGCGTGCAGCACCGTCGCGTAGCACACGGGCGCCGCCGCCGCGGCATCCAGCGATGGCAGCGGCAGCGGTAGCGGCGTCGTCGTCGTCATCGTTGTTGTCCCCACCCGCGCCACCAGCGCCGACGGCACCACCAGCCTCGTGGTCAGCGTGCCCGTCGGCGAGAGGAGCACCACCCGGTCGCCCGGCTGTAGCCGCTGGCGGCTGCTGCTGCTGTTGCTGCTGCTGTTGCTGACGCGGGTGATGACGCCCGAGGCTTCGAGGCCGAGCTCCGGGCCGGAGGCGCCGGTGGACGATGGCAGGCGGAGGGAGCCGGTCGCCTGGAGGACGTCGCGGAAGTTGAGGCCGGCCGCGTGGATGCGCACCTCGACGTGGTCCGGCGGCAGGGTGGCCGGGAGCGGGGTGTCGGTCCAGGTCAGGGTCGAGAGGTCCCCCGGCTGGCGGATGCGGAGCGTCTTGGCCCAGCCGGCGCCGGCGCCGGAGGCACTCGTCTCGGGTGGCTGCCGCACCGGGGCTGTGACTCTGGAGTTGGGGTCCGGGTCCGGGTCCGGGTCGGAGAGGGAGGAGGAGGAGCGGGAGAGGAGGGCCTGGGCACGGGTGAGGCTGAAGGGCCGGTAGCGGCCGACGAGGAGGGTGCCGTTGTCGATGACGAACTCGCGGTCCGCGTTGAGGACGTCGTCGTCCCGGGCGCGCTGCACTTTCTTGACGAACACGTCGGATATGAGGCGGGCGGCCGCCTCGGCCGTCTCGCGCTCGTAGTCGAGCTCGAGGGTGAAGAGGGCCAGGTTGAGCTCGGCGCGGACGGTCCGCATGACGGCGAGCGTCTGGGCCCCGCGCGGGTCGCGGCACTTGACCTGGAAGGGGGGAGCGAGCCAGAGGATCCGGTCGGTCCCGTTCTGGACCTGGCGGAGCATCGCCTGGAAGGCCGAGAGGCCCTCCTCGGTCAGCGTGTCGTGGTCGAAGAAGCGGGACTCGAGGTCGACGCAGGAGATGACGTCTTGTCCGCTCGGCAGGGGGTCGTGGCCCAGCCGGCAGGGAGTCACCTCCCAGCCTTCCTTCTCGAGACCGGACAGGAGAGAGGTTGCCGGACCGCTCGCCCGGTCCTGACAGAGAAGCGTGACTCTTCTTCCCCCGTTCTTCTTCTTCTTCTTCTCCTCCTCCTCCTCCTCGTCCTCCTCAGTCCGGGGCCGGGCCAGCATGACGACGGCCATCTGCCAGGGCGGCTCGGCGTCCGGCACGACGGCCTCGGCGCCCCTGAAACCGGCCGCCTTGAGCTCGGCGTCCCAGCGGTCGGGCGACGCGAAGGGCTCCCAGACCCTCCCGTCCTCCTCACCGAGCCACCAGCCGGGTAAGTTGCCAAAGATGAAGGCGGGCGTCCTGGCTTCGGTCGACATCTCGATCATCATCAGCACGCCGTCGTCCCGGAGCAGGGTCCGGAGGTGGGCCAGCGTCTCGCGCAGGCAGGGGGTCGCGTGCACCACGTTGGGCGCCACGACCAGGTCGAAGGACCCGGCCGCGAACCCCTGAGGGAGCGGGTCGCGCGAGATGTCGAGCGCGCAGAAGCGCATGTTGGGCGCGTGCCGGAACCGCTCGCGAGCCTTGGGGAAGAAGCCGGCCGAGATGTCGGTGAAGACGTACTCGGCGTACACGGGCAAGCCCCCGAGCCCCGGCCCGGCCCCGTCGCCGTCGCCGTCCTCTCCGGCGAAGACGAAGAGATGCCGCAGCAGGCACGCCGTGGTCGCGCCCGTGCCGGCGCCGACCTCGAGCACGCGGAGGCGGCCCGCCCGCGCGTGCGCCAGCCGCCGCACCAGGCCGCCAAAGTCGAACGCCCCGGCCCCCTCGGCCCCGTACATGTCCGTCAGCAGGCCGTCGCCCAGCAGCAGGTTCAGCGCGTCCTTGCTCCCGCCTTCTCCCTCGGCGTCGGTGGTCGCACCCCCGTCCGAGCCCGAGCCCGGGGCCGGCGCCGTGAAGACGGCCTCGGCGTGATCGCTCAACCGCTTGATCGCCCGCGCCGCCGCCGCCGCGGCGTGCATCTTGTTGTTATTGCTGTTGCTGTTGTTGTTCCCGTTCTCATCCTTGCTGTTACTCGGGTCCGGCAGGGCGAGCAGCCGGTCGTAGACGGATTCCAGCATCGCGCGGCGGGCGGGAGGATCCAGCGCGGCGATGGACTGCGCGTCCGGGACGAGCGGGTAGTCGCCCGATCGCGCGAGGCCGACCTGGCGGTCGAGCCAGGCGCGGTACTTGACGTAGTGCGGCTGAGCCGGGGTGAGGTTGGCCAGTCGGTCGGCCGACTCGAGGATGCAGAGGAGCGTGAGCGTCTCCCTGAGCTCGCGCTCGGCCACGTTGGCCGTCGGCGACTTGACGAGGCCGTCGTCGAGCGGCGCAAAGTCAAAGTCGGGCAGCCAGTGGAGGTGCGCGGCCGCGTGGACGTCGACGGGGCCGTCGTTCGGACTCATATTATTCTCGCCGTCTCTGTCGCTGTCGCCGTCCCCGTCCCCGTCCAGGGGCGTCACTTGAAGGCCGGACATGCGGAGGCATACCCGCTCGTGGTCGTGGTCCTGGTCGTCGTTATCCTCTACCACGCACTCGACTTCGGCGGAGCCCAGCCCCTGAGCCGGGCAGAATGCCTCGATGTGCATATTATTAACATTGCCATTATCGTCCTTGCTCGCACCGCGGGAGACCTCGATGTTCTCGACGAGCGTCGGGACCACGAGCCGGCGCAGGTTCCGACACAGACCGCGGACGCTGGCGACGAGGAGCAGCTGGATGCAGGCATCGATGGACGCCGGGTGCATCGGCCCGGGGTACGGATGAGCTGCTGCTGCCTCGGAGCTCGGCACGGTAATAAGCTTCGCCCGGGCCGCGCCGTCCGTCACCGACGTGGAGATATCCGTCAGGCGCCGGAACTCGGGCCCGAACACGAGACCGGCGCGGGCCACGGCGTCGTACAGCCGGTTACTCTTGACCAGACGAGGAAGCGATCCCGATCCCGATCCCGATCCCGATCCGTCCTCTGGCGCCGTCGTCTTCATCACAACACTCCTCCGCAGGGGGGCCCGGTCGAGGGGCGCCACCTGTCCCTCGCAGTGCTTGACCCAGCTCGAACCGGTGTAGGAGGCGATGGCGAACTCGAACCAGGAGGCCGAGTCGTCCGTGTCGGTGAGCCGGCGCGGGCGCAGGGCCGTCACCATCTCGGCCGGCTCGGCCTCGATCAGCACCAGGGCGGCGCGGGCGACGACGCGGCGCAGCCGGTAGCCCGTCTCGCAGCCGGTCGCCTGGCGCACCGCCTCGCCGGCCATGGCCGCGTAGCCGGCGAGGGGGAAGACGATGTCGCGGCGGACCTTGTGGTCGGCCAGCCAGGGGACCTGTTCCAGGCTCAGCAGGTTGCGCCACTGCGGCGCCGTGTCCGGGCACTCGACCACCCGGACCCCCAGGAGGCAGTGGTCGGGGAAGCGCCGGGCCCTCCAGTCCCGCGAGAGCCGGCTCTCGTACCAGAACGGCCCCGCGCTGTGGTCCCACGGGTACGTCGGCAGCCCGGCGAGGGCCCTGCTGCTGCTGCCCCCTTGGGGGGGGAAGAGCGGTCTCCAGTCGGCGGGGACGACGGCCTGCTGATAGAGGCCGCCCAGGGCGGACAGGAGGCTGGCCACGCAGTTCTTGCCGCGGATCTGCGCGGCCGTGTAGTTGCAGGGCCGGCCGGCGGCCTCGCAGATCTGCCGCAGCGGCCCGGCGAGCGCCGAGTGCGGGCCGACCTCGAGCAGGATCATGCTCGACGAACCGCCGTCGGTCGCCTGCTGGTGGTCGTCGTCATGGTCGTCGTCGTGGAGGAGGAGGTTGTGCACGGCGTCGCGGAACCGCACGGGCGAGACGAGGTTGACGACCCAGTAGTAGGGAGACGTAAGGGGGGTCCCCTCGCGGGTCAGTGTCCTGGTCGTCACGCTGGAGAAGAAAAGGCGGGCGCCGGGCCCGTCGGGGGCGCCGTGGCACGAGTTCGTGCTTTCCTCTCCTTGGAGCAAATTGAGGTACTCTGCCGCGAGCGCCGCCATGTGGTCTGCCAGCACCAGCACGTCAGTCTCTCTTCTCTGCCTTGTAATCGAGAAAGTTTCGCCTTTCCGTATAAGAGGGGGGGGGGGGTTCACGAACGAGAGTGGTAAGCCGTGTCGACCTTCAACGGCCGCGCCAACACGTCCGGGTACTCGGCCAGGACGGACGCCAAGGTCTTGTGCACCGCCTTGGAGTCCCCGGAAATTGTCGTGCTCGACGGGCTGTTCTCGCAGGCCACGCAGGCGCCGGCGTGCAAGAAGCGCGAGACCTCGGCCGCTCCGAGGCCCACGGCGGCCATGGCGCCGATGGAAGAGGATGCCGCGCTGGCCCGCGACGCGACATAGCCGCGGTAGTACGCAATCGTGATGGCGTACTCGAGCGAGATGTGGCCGGCCGCATAGGCGGCCGCGATCTCGCCGCTCGAGTGGCCGACGACGGCGGCCGGCGTGATTCCCAGGCGCTGGAACTGGCGCACGAGGGCGATCTGGAGCGCCGTCGTCAGTGGCTGCGCGAGCTCCGCGCGGTGGACCTGGCTCGTCTCATCGGGCTTGAGGAGCTCCTCTGCGTCAGGGGTAAGTAACGTAGTCCGGGGAAGAAGGGATAACGGGACCGTCAGGGAGCCAGCACCCCCGCCCGGTTCAACAACATACCGATGATCGACCACCTGGGGGGGATCCGCAGCCCCTGCAGGACTTCATCCATACGAATCAAGTCCTGACGGAAGGACGGGTCGGTCAGGATCAGCTCCCGGCCCATCTGGGGCCACTGTGCACCCTGTCCGCTGAATACCATGGTGACGCTCGGAGCAGAATGAGGCGCTTTGACTTGGGGTGAAACTTGGAGCACCTTGCCGTCTTGCACCAGGGCAAACGCCCTATGCGGCAGTTTCTCTCGATGGACCGCCAGCGTGTAGGCGGTGTCCCTGGCGAGGTTGGGATATCGGGCTGCGTGTTCCCGGAAGGAAGCAATCTGTCGATCCAGAGACGCGGGTGAGTTGGCCGAGAAGAGGAACAGCTCAGGCCGAGGGGTTGGCACTGTGCCATTTTGATAATTATTAGTGCCGTTCACACCGTTCACACCGTTTAAACCGTTAATGCTCAGACGAGTGCCGCCGAAGTATTGCGATGAGGACTCGAGAATTACCTAGCGACGCGAGATGAGCACGAACATCATCAATTATTAATTACAGCTTTCGGGTCTGCTGCCGTGTGAACTTACATGAGCATTGGAACCGCCGATGCCAAATGAGTTGATGCTGATTCGCTCGGCCCGGTCCTTGGGAAATGCCGTAGGTTTAAGCGGCACAGTGAGTTTCTTTTCGGAGAAGGGAACTGGAGAGTATAGTAGGTAAGGTATTAGGTAGCCTTGAGTCAGCCGCGCCGCTGCGTTGGAAAAAGGGGAGAAGAAACCGAGAAGGGACAACCGTACTCTTTGGGTTAGGTTTCTGGAACTTGATATTTGGCGGGATCGTGCCCTTCTCCAGGGCCAGAACCGCCTTGATCAGGCTCGTGAGTCCGGAGCAGCCTTCCGAGTGGCCAACGTTGGGCTTGACCGAGCCAATGTACACGCCTTTATCGCCAAAGACATTGCCAACAGCCCGTGTCTCGATCGGGTCGCCTGTTGGAGTGCCTGTTCCGTGACACTAGAGGAGTACATCGTGATCAGTAATTGCCCGATTCCAAAAAAAAAAAAAAAACATCAAAATTATAGCGACTCATGCAAGGTTTTGTGAGCATATTATATCATCCATTAATTATTACCTCGACAAATGCGGTCTCGGAAGGATCCAGGTTGGCCTGGCAATAGACATTCCGCATCAGAGCTTCCTGGGCCTGCCCGTTGGGACACGTCAGCCCCTGGCTGCGACCGTCGCTGTTGCAGCCGGTATTCCGAATCACGGCTCGGATGGGGTTCCCATCTCGGAGGGCGTCTTCTAGCCGCTTGACATACACGGCCGTGATGCCCTCGGCTCGTGCAAAGCCGTTGGCGGCCGCGTCAAACGTCTTACAGGAGCCGTCCGGGGACAGGATTCCCTCGTCAAAGAAGATGGTCGATGTGGTCGGGGTCATGATGAGGCTGGTACCGCACACAATAGCGCCCGAGGCGTCTCCGGATTGTAGAGCCCGACAGGCATCATGGAGAGCCACGAGGGAGGCAGAACAGCCCGTTTTGATAACCGTGCTAGAAGAGACATGTCAGCTCCTTTGACGAGACTGACGTGCCGGAACCCGACCCATGTGTGACTTATTAATAGGGGTAATTACGTACCTAGGGCCGTGTAGGTCAAACTCGTACGACACCCGGTTGGCCAGGACGAGGTCGCCGGATCCCATCAAGGAGTAGTTCCCCATGCCGTGCATGTCCTTGGTTGCCATTTCGTACCAGTCCTGACCAAACGTGCCGACGTAGCACCCAATCGGCCGTCCGCGGTAGTCAACCTCGCCGGCATCCTCGAGGCATTCCCGGACGACCTCTAGGAGAATTCGCTGCTGGGGGTCGCATCGCTCGATCTCCTTTTTGGACATGGAGAAAAACGAAGTGTCCAAGCGGGAGAGATCGTCATCGATAAAGTAGCCGTGCCGCGTGTGGATGGCTTTCTGGCCCGATAGGGAGGCGTCGAAGCCGTCGATCGCAAAGCGTGTCGGCGGTATCTTGCTCCGCGCATCTCGACCCTCGGCCAAGAGCTGCCAGAACTCGTCGCCGTTGTGTACTCCTCCGGGGAGACGGAGGCCGATCCCACAGACCGCGATGGGTTCGATGTTCCTGAATCTGGGTGCTCCATCGGTGCCACAAGTCCTGTCGGTTTTGACCGAGGAGGTGCCGTTGGCAACGGCACCATCATATACCGACCGGTCAGAGGAGATGGTCATTGTGTCAGGTAAACAAGAGGATTAATTATGCTGCCTAGAGAGAATAACTTGATCAAACCAGTGTAATATGGGCTTAGACAGGCAGGATTCGTGCATAACCGTCAAGATTCACAGGAGCCTCCCATGGATTAGAAGGAGAGGCGGCTTCAGCTTTATATCCTCCTAATCCCGTCTTCTCAGCTAATTAGCTTGGAAGCTCCGAGACCAACAAGCAGTGCTCGAGGTGAATAGGTGACTACCAACTCTTGTCGCCTAACCACTCGATCCGACGGAACAATTAGCACCAGGTCCCCTGCTTATCCGTCATCCCAGTCTGGATATCTGTCTCCTCCTTACCCACAGTCACGAGCCCAATGGTGGCCGAATCCTATGTTCCAACATCATGTTATTTCCTTTACGTATCTCGACTGTTCCTCCTGCAGCCAATGCTTGGGCTTGTTCCATCCCGCGCCTCTTCCGCTTGTATTCGCTGGCTTGCTTCCCCCCCACCGCATGGGAAGTTCCGGGTCAATGGTCGTCTCCCAGTTCAAACACAAGCCCACCCCTGATCCGTACGCTCATCGGGTATGTCCAGCTATGCATGCCGCCGGGTAGAGCCAACAAAGGGCAGAATCCATGGCTGCTTAGCGACCATGCATGGTGTGCGTCGACTATTCCCCTCTCAGAGTTCCCCACAGGGCAACTCAGCAAATGGTTGTGGGAGAACATAGTCACACTGCGTTAGCAGTTCTCTACGCCACCAACGGGGGCTTTCGTATCCAGCATCAACAACACTTGGGCGCTGCACTACTACGTAGAGGAGGCTCTTTTGAGGAACCAACATAGCAACACCCCACAGACACATGAGCATCACCAACAGGCCCGACCCCTGCGGGCATCTGCATGAACGGATTAGCCAACGCCATTTCGGCGGCATGGAAACGGACGAACCGTCGATCCCCCAAAAAATGCTGCGCCTCGACGGCCCCGATCGCTTCGTCTTGCACAACATATCCTCCCACGCATTCCACCACACCGGGAACACCACCCCTGCATACAGCCCACCTAGATTTGACAAACAATATTTTTGGGACCGGAAAAGGAGCCAATGCCCGTTCATAAGGAGCCGAACCCCTCACCGGGTCACACGCCACCATGATAGAGACTGTTTGTCCTTTGTCGGCCTTCGGCCGGCCCCGCGGGCCCCAGCCATCCGAACGGCACGGTACTTTTTTTTCCTGGCGCCTCGGGAACCCACCCGTTCCCGATCGGCAGACCCGGCAGATGACCCGACGGGCGCGGCGCTGGCAGTTAGCCTCGAACCCTGTACCACATGCTGCAACCCGCCCCTGCTAAAGCTACCAACTGCAGGTTTCTGGGCTGGCAAGTTCTCTGTTCCGAGTGTTGTTGCATTGTCGTCACTGGGTGAGACAAGATAGTTGGTGCCCTTGCCGTGAGGGGAAACCTGCGCGGGAGATGGCTCCGCTGACCCTCAGGAAAATCAGCTTCAAGAGACCGGCCTGAGCGATTGGGATGATAGGGATGGTCCGGCCAGCCCATTAGCTTTTCAAACAGGATAGTCCTTGCGGAGTAGTAACATGATCAAGCCGGAGGAACATCGGAACTCCTTAGCTGAACACTCTTGAATGATCATGGAAGCGACGTAGCAGCCAAGGTTTAGTTATGTCCAAGAAGACTAATGGTTGGCTCATATGGCCATTGTTGGACAGGCAAGGAGTCATGGGTTAAGCATGATGATCCATTCGCCTGACAGATCGTGCTTATAATACGACATTGGACTCGCATACAATCACCAACGACCCTTTCATGACACGGCCTACATGGCTTGAGATAGAGACACGTACATCAGTACATCAGTCGCAAGATTTGTCACATGTCTAGAGCATCTCCCTCCTGCTATCCACGCCTGTTCTTTCTCAGTAACGTTCTTTGGATAGGCTTCTTTAATTCTTAGTTATTTCTTTAAGATATTTTAATATAATTATTTATCTTCTCGTCTCACTTATCTCCGAACAAGATCTTGCATCCGTTTAAACAAAGCCTTGCGTATCCACCCGCAGGACTCTGATGAACGAACCGTGAGTAATTATCCGTAACCTTGTCAAGACGTACCAAAAAAGGCTACCTGGTCAAGAGACATGCATAGTTCACATGTGTCTCAGACTACTTGAGAAAGAGCTTGGAACATCTTCTCGAGCACCCTGACTCCCATATCGCGCAAACAAACAAGACATACGACGCAGATCTCTCCTGGGGTTCGGGTTTCTCAGCTACATAAGTCCATCCAATTCGGCAATACTCGGGGGTTCTTCGGCACACAGTACTAACGCAACTCAGGATGACGACGTATCTAACCTGTCATGTTTTCCCAAAGATTAGACACCGCTGCGATGGATCATTGAGGTACATACATACATACACGAAGAAACGCCGATGCACACCTTGCAACCACACAACGACCGCCTCTTCACACTGCGCCGTGACAGGGACCATGCCCTCCAGGCCATCCAATGACGCATCGCCGGTCCCTCATACCATTGCAGGCCATCCTTTAGTTAGTCTGATTGCATCTCTGACCGGTGGGCTCCGGGGCCATCTACGGATCATCATCCTAGAAGTGAGAGACCCCGGCACAGCTGCTCAAGTCACACTACCCCTCTATCTCCCCGGGGAACGTCCCCTAAAACCCGACCAGCACCCTCCGATTCTCCCCATTGGAAGGGAGGTGATCTCGCCCAATGGTGGTTCCTTGTGATGAGGATAACGCTATGCCATACCAGTTAGTTTTGCCAAGTGGAAGAGCGAAGCAGTTAATAGCTACCAATGGTCCGAGACACTAATTAATAGGTAGGTACTATACTTTCCGAACCCCCCCCTCCTTCTGCGCTCCACCCGGCCCAAAGAACAACCGAAACCAAAAACGACCAAAAATTTAGAAGTAATTTGGGATTAGGATAGTATCGACATGAGAAGGAATGGGTAGAGCGACTTACTCCAATTGACTGGTAGTCTCGGCAGGAATGTGTCCACGATGCTCGGGAGCTGTTCCTGCACAAGTCCGTGGCAAATGAAAGGTGGAACTATTTTCGAAACAGCACAGAAGCCCGGTTAGCTCAGCTGGTTAGAGCGTCGTACTAATACCGGTAAACCTGTATGTGGTATGCGAAGGTCAACAGTTCAATCCTGTTACTGGGCATCTATTCTGGGAGTCTATTTTTCACCCCTAAAACTTTTTACACACAACGTCCGTCCTCTTTTCGATGATCTAATGCATCATTCGGTTTTCAACCACATTACATGTTTCTTCTCTCCCTGTCGCGTCTTGTTTGCCTCTTAGCTTCCCAAGCTCTAGTATCCTATCCCACATGTGCAGCTCTATAGTAATATCGACAGTAACATCTAGCGGATGAGGTAATTAGTATTTGCCGAACGCAGTGATAAGCTTCCTAGAGCGTTAAAAGCAGTGTCTATAGTAGGTAGCTATACAAAGGAAAGAGTGCCTTGTTAAACTATCTATAAAGGAGACAAAACGACTAATATTTATAGACAAAGGAACTGGCTAATGTATTGGCAACGACGCCTTATACACTATAGCACGTATGTGGCTAATACTCTTAGAAGCTCTATAGCTTCTGACACACCCCCTAGTTAAACATGGTAGTCGTTTAACTACGCTTTGTGGTAATACTGTTCTTGGTGTTGTATCCTTTGTCGCTCTTACCTTGATGGCTCCTTTAGGGGCCTGCCTTCTATATTCGGAAGTCTGAAAGAGTCAAGCATGGTAGAGCGATTCCTTTAAAGCTATAGATTAAATATAGCTATCGTAGTTATAGTAGCAATAGTATTACTAGTTTTATTTGTAGTAATAATAGGATGACACCTCCTATATTCGAATTAATAGATGACTTGTTAGGTGTGCCTGCCGTAAGCACTGTAACTACTAGTAGGTTAACTCTTACTCTTATAATACCTTGAAAGCGTAAGCGTATTAAAGCTTTTACCTTATAAGTGTTCCTGTTTATTACTGGTTTTATAATTTTCTAACGCTTTGCTAGTCATATTAAGATCGTTCGAGCTAACTAAATATAGTGATATTATAGCTAGCAAGCTTTATAAGGTGCTCTATAGAATATATATATAGTTAGCTCTAATAAGATGTTCTTTTGACGAATATTATAATTATTCTAGTACTAGCTCCTACTACTACCATTATACCTATAGTTCCTATAAGTATAAGGAAATATATACTAATTACCTATACATCTAATAGCTCTTATAATACTTATACTAATTATAATAATAGTCCTACTTCTTATATTAGGTTAGCAAATAATTTAATAAAGGCTTTACTAGATAGAGCTAAGGCTTCTATAAGTCCCTAGATTCTAAACCTCTATCCCTATTATAGGCCTAGGCTATACCTAGGCTAGACAATGCCTAGGCTTTACCTAGGCATTAGAGCAGACCTACCCTGCCTTACTTACGTACGCCCTATAGGTCTAAGGAGCGTTCGTTACTCGTTTATAACTCGTCTAGTAGATATACGGCTAAGGCCCGGTTAGGGCCTAACCTAGAGCCTAACTAGGCCCTACCTAGGTCATATACGTATATATTAGTTAAAAGGCACTCCTCTATATAACTCTTGTATTTTTCCTCTTTTTCCTCCCTAAGGTAGTCGAATGAAACATTATACGCTTATCTATAGATGCTATAAGGCTAGTATATTATATTTTAACCACCTTCCTTACTAGTAGTAACTCTCTAAGGGAGTTATTAATAATATAGTCATGGTAGATTTAGGAGTATATAGGCCCTCAGGCTTAGCGGAATTATAGGAGCTTATCTACTCCCTTTAAGTAGCGGTAGAACAGTAGAACGCTATAATCGACACCCTCTAGGCATCCTAAACCTAACCTGTCTCGACCCCTAAGTCGGCTAGGGTACCCCTTAAAGCTTAACGGCCATAGCGGAAGCGTCTCCTAACCAGATAACCTTTCGACGATAAGAAGGAACTCTTTATAATATAAAAGAGCATGATAGAATATATCCTTATAGCTGACAGAGATTTTATCGGCTCTAACTATAACTAGTAGGTCTTTATCTAGGGAAACCTTATATATTAGGTATAGACCCAAGTTATAGCCTACTATAAATCTATAGGCCTAAAAGTTAGGTATGACCTGACCTAGTTCCTCTAATATCTCGAGAGTATCTTCTCTAATCTTTATAAGAAGACGGTAGCCTTATTAGAACTAGAATTCTTATAATAAAGGGACGATAAACCGTTTGCTGCCTTTATTGTTTAGTTTAAGGCTAAGCTATTAAAGGTAGGTAGCCTCCTTTGGAGTAATAAGCTATACCTAATTAAATTATAATAATACCTCTCTTTAAAACTTAAATATACGGTGGTTAGATAAGGAATTCCTTAGGATAACTATATAATAATAGTCGAGAAATACTATAAGATTGCTATAGATCTTAAGGCTCTTTAGCTTAATAATAAGTATTAGCAGACACGAAGGCGGTAGGTAGTATCTAAACTATGGAGAGAGAAGGATATGGATAGAGATATACTAATAACTAGAATTAACTTGTTATATATTAATCTATAGAGGAAGGGACCTAATAAGGATAGGGTAGGAAAACGTAAAGGTAATGCCCTATAGGCGAAATAGGTTAGTCTAGAAGTATATATAGCCTAATAGGTAGCTAGAGTATATATCTAGTATAAGTAGAAGGGTTACTTTATTACTAAATATAACTTCGCCCTTACTTTAAGGCTAGTATAGTAAAACTAGTTAAGAACTAACATTAATGCTTTAGAGGCTAAGGATTAGAAGGAAGACAACGACCTATCTAATAAAGAAGATAGGGAGTAGGGAAAAGAGTAGCCCTTAAGCAAAGTCTTATAAGGGGGCTAGAAGACTATAACTACCTAGAAGACAAGTTTATAGAGATTAGTAAAAGAATGGATAGACCTCCTTTTCTTATTCTAATCTTCCTTAACTCTATTAGCTTTATAAATGCTTAAGTAAATAATAGATATTCTAGCTATAGTACTATTAGTAAGAGAATATACTAAAAGCTTAGAATTAAGTAGATTAGTTTACCTACTATATATACCTTTAGGACTATAATTAAGCCATAACTAGATTAGAAGATCACTTAGATAGCCTATATTACGATAGATATTGATAGCTAGGAGAGCTAGGCTATATTCCATATAGTCCTAGGACTTATATATAATATTATATCAGGCCTCCTATAGATAGAATACTGGGAAATTATACTAGATATATATATAGGCGTTCTTAAGATCGGAATATAACTAGGATTACTTATCTATAAGATCTCTTTATAGCCTAGATAAACAGGAATCTCCTAAATTATAAGTATAGTCTTTATAGGTATAGTATAGAAGGTATAGAAAAAGAAGACTTCCAATACCTTCCTAGTTACTAATATCTAAAAGATAATAACTATCCTAGAATTAAGACGCTAATTTGATAGAGACGGCCTAGGAAAAGGGGATACCTAACTTAAGCCTAATATAGAGTTGGAGGTTACCTTACTAGACAAACTTCGTAACTTTACCGACCTCTTTAATAAGAAGAAAGCTAGTAGATTCCCCTTATATTATAGCACGGCTAACCATTATATCAAATTAAAGGAAGGCCTAGACGGAAAGATTCCCGAACTCCCTTAGGAGCCTCTCTATAATATACTATAAGATCATTTATTAGAAGTCCGAAAGCAAGTCGTTAACTTACTAGATAAGGGATAGATCTAAGCTAGCTCTTCTTTAGCTATTACCTTTATCCTCTTAGTAAAGAAAGCAGATAGAGAATAGAGGTTCTATATTAACTATCGGGCGCTAAATAAGATTATGAAGTAAGATCGATACCCCCTTCTACTTATTAAGGAGACGCTTTACTCTCTAGCTAGAGCTAAGTAGTTTATAAAGCTTAATATCTAGGCGGCCTTTTACTATATCTAGATTATAGAGGGCTATAAGTATTTAATAGTATTCTAGATCTAGTTTAGCCTCTTTAAATAGCTTATCTACCCCTTTAGACTTATAGGTATATCTATAACTTTCTAATAATATATTAATAATACTCTTGGCCTAATACTTAAAGACTTTATAATAATATACCTTAATAATATCTTAATCTATATATTAGGTAATTGGAAAGATTATATAAGGTAGGTAAGGGATATGCTCTAAAGGCTATAGAAAGTAGGGTTCGTATTAGATCTTAAGAAGTATATATTTACTATAAAAGAAGTTAAATATCTTAGCTATATTATGGAGGTAAGGGCTTAGGTTTACCTAGACCTTGAAAAGCTAGCCATTATCCGTAAATAGGAGGTATTATATAAGGTTTAGGGAGTATAGAGTTTCCTAGAGTTTGTAAACTTCTACTAAGACTTTATCCCTAACTTCTCCGAGTTAACCGTACCCTTAATACGGTTAACTTATAAGAACACCCCATTTTAATAGAGGACTAAGGAACAAGAGGCCTTTGAAGCTCTTAAGATAGCTTTTATATTAGAACCTATCCTAGTATAATAGGATCCTAAATAGGAGATAGTACTTAAGGCAGACTACTTTAGGACGGCGTTAAGAGGGTGCTTATCCTAATAGGGAGAAAATAGGGTCCTATATCTTATAGCCTACTATTCCATAAAACTGTCCCTAGCCAAATAGAACTATATAATCTATAATAAGAAACTGCTCATAATTATCTTATATCTAAAAGCCTTGTTAGTCAAGCTTTATAGTATCACTACCCCCTTTTAGATCCTAACTGACTATAAAAACCTTAAATACTTCTCTTAGCCTCGTTTATTTAGCGAATAGCAAGCTCGATGGGCTAAAATACTCTCCCTCTTTAACTTTAAACTTTATTATCGACTAGGATTATAAGCTTCCTACCCTAATACCTTATCCTACTATAAATAGGATTACCTTAAGAATATATAGTATATAGTATAACTCCTCTTTACTATTTAGATAGATATAACTCGTACTTTATCATTATCTAAAATATATTACCTACCAAAGGGGAGTACTATTTTCATAGATATATAGCTTATAGCCTTATAGGATAAGGGAGTTATTAAGGATAAACATTATATATACTAGCTCTAGGCTATCTAAGATAGGGCCTGAAAATTTCCAAAGGAGGTAAACGTAGTGTAAACCTAGATTATAGATTCTCTCTTAATACGTAAGGTACCCTTTAGTTCTAGGGTAGACTTTAGCTTCCTATATAAGAGCCACTTATAACTACTATCCTTTAATGTATTTATAACTCCCCTATATTAGGCTACCTAGGGAGAAACAGGTTATTTAAAATACTCTAATAGGACTACTATTAGAACTTTATATCCCTAGATATAAAGAGCTTTACAAGGAACTATTATACGTGTTAAAGGGCTAAGGTTTTACGTTAACTGTGACAAGGACTCCTCTAGCCCTTACCTATCGCTAACCGCTTCTAGAAACAGATTTCTATCGATTTTATAGTCGATCTCCCTATACGAGACAAGAATTTACCCTAGTACCTTATAGTAATTACCGACCGGCTGTCAAAGTATGTCTAGCTTGAAGCTATATCCTTAATAGGAGCCGAGGCGTACGTGCTCTGGTTCTAGGATATATAGTGGCAGTTCTACAGATTTCCGATACAAATTATTACTAATCGTAGTTTAGACTAGCTTAGCTAGTTTTAGACTACTCTCTATAAGACTATTAGAATCAAGTAGCTATTATTAATAGCCTATTATCTATAGATAGATAGAGGTATAGAACGTATAAATTAGGAGGTATAGACTATCTTATAGATTATAGTTTCCTTTGCCTAGTACGACTAGCCTAAATATCTACCTATATACTAGCTTGTGATTAATAACTATAACTTGATAGTGACTAGGACAAGCGCGAGCTACTTCCTTTATAGTTATAATATAAGCCTAATATAGTTTATTAACTTGCTAAACGCTTCTACCTTAACGTTATAAGGAAGAGCTACTAATTTCTTACATTACCTAAGAGAAGGTACCAAATAGACCTAGGCTACTATTATATATATATAGTAATGCTAGCAAAAAAACGCTAATCGCTCTTAACGCCTAGCTAAGAGATTTAAAGTAAGGGATAAAGTATAGCTATCCTTATATAATATTAAGACTAACCGCCCTAGCCGTAAATTTAACTAGGTTAATGCTAAGTATAAAGTGATTATGATATTAATACTACTAATAATGACTTTAAATGTTCCCTATAACTTCTACCTTACCTTCTATATCGACCTTATTAAACGTACTATATCTAACCTACTACCTTTATAACGTATATTAGATTTCTAACCAGACCTAGTATTGGAACTTCCCTAAGAGGGACTACTATAAAAGGAATATAAAGTAGAAGCGATTCTTATAACTAGGAACGTAAGGGGAAGAGGAAATTGACACGATATACTAGTAAAATAGAAGGGATATAATACCTTAACTTAGGAACTATTAGAAAATCTAGAAAATACTAAGGCACTTAACGCGTTTAAGTAGGAATAGGGAGACGTATATTATTATAATGGATTAATTATAAATGGGAGGTAGGGGAGAGTATAAAAGCAAACGATATAAATTTTTCATATAGGTAGGCGAACCTAAGGCAAACGAGCGGTAGGTATATTATAGTCACGTTATAGACGCGTTACGACTATATTATGGATATACCTATAGAGATAGTCTAATTATAAAAATAAAACAAATATACTAACTAGTACGTAATACGCTTACTCTATAACCTCTTTCTCTTTATCCTCTTCCTCTAAAATAATGGTTATGGTGGCAAGGGTAGGGTCGTCGCGGTCACGGACCAGGCACGCCGCGTGCTCGGTGGGCGAGGAAGAGCGGTAGGCGTAGGAACAGCCGAAGTTGATTAGCACGGGGGCGGGGCGTGTAAAGGCGCTTAAGCAGGTATAGAAGGTAGGCGACAGGGTGCTTAGAATATAGGCGACAAGGGTAGTATTAGTATTGACTAAAGTCGATATATTCTTATTTGTATACTATATCTGGTATAGTATACTATTATTTTATACTATGGTATAGCGTATAAGCTGCCTAGTAGCTTATAGGGTAAGGTTAGGGCTAGTAGTAGGCTAGATAATATTACTATAATAGGTAGGGGTATTAGAGGTAACGGTAGTAGCGATTAGGGTAAAGTTATTACTAGAATGACAAGAACTTATAGCCTAGGTAGGGGCGAAGGCAGCCTAGCTAGGTAAGTGGTTAGACTAGGTAGCCTCGAAGAGTACAAAGAACAAATATATTAGTATAGAGAACTTAGGTATTAGGACGGTATAATAGGCGCCTTAGTTAGTAGTCTTATAGTAGGTAAGGAAGGCAAAGGCAGTACTAGTATTATAATAATTTATAATTTTCTTAATACCTATATATAGGTAGAGGTTATTAGCCTAAAGCTATGGATCCTAAATATAGCTCCTATAGCTCTTATAGTACATTATATAGGAAGCACTCTAACCCTAGATATACTTAACCTTATTGCCTTTAAGAAGTTAGTTAATATATAGTAGGTAATATTACTACTTCTTAAGCTATAGTTTAAATTCCTTATTAGAGGAGTTACCTTTAATAATATACCTACTAAGGGAAAGGTTAGTATTCTTATACTATAAAATAAAAAGTTAGTCTATACCTTATATATATATATAATGGCCAAAAAAATCAGTATAAGTAGGGAAAAACTTATATAGTACTCTTTATTCTTATTATTACTAAGGTAATAACTACTACTACTATTACTAAGTAAACTAGCAGCTATTAATATACTAGATAGATACTAATTTAAAAAAAAAAAAACTGTAAAGGTATAATAAGGATATAGGTAATAAGCGTAGTTATAAGAGGCAGAGGCAGTTAGAAGGTATAGAGGAGGAAGAGAGTTAGTTATAAGAGAGAGAATTAGAAAGAGAAGGGAAGAGGAGGGGGTATTTATAGGCATTAGGAGGAAGGCGGTAAGGGAGTATATAGGACCTAGGCAAATTGCTTATTACACGTATAATTTACTACTACATATATAGGTTATATTGTTCTAATGACAAAGGGAAGGAGCTTAGCTTTCATCTGAACTCGAATAGCTACCTATTCACGCTCGACATACCATTATATACGCAGGTTATATTATTATAATGACAAAGGAAGGAAGGTACGAGACCCGCTTATAGGACCGATATAAGGGTAGGATATAGAGCAGGTTGGCCTAGTAACCGCGAAAAGAGAAGGGGGGAGTATGTTATAGGCCTAGGCTACACCCGGGCTAGATAATGCCTAGGCTTTACCTAGGTATTAGAGCAAACCTACCTTGCCTTACTTACGTACGCCCTATAGGTCCAAGGAGCGTTCGTTGCTCGTTTGTAACTCGTCTAGTGGATACGTAGCCAAGGCCTGGTTAGGGCCTGACCTAGAGCCTAACCAGGCCTTACCTAGGTTATATATATATATATTAGTTAAAAGGTATTCCTCTGTATAACTCTTATATTTTTCCTCTCTTTCCTCCCTGAGGTAGTTAAATAAAACATTATACGCTTATCTATAGATGCTATAAGGCTAGTATATTATAATCCCTAGTATATAAGCAAATTGCTAATAGATATATATAGAATCTTAAGAAGTTATATATAGTTCTTTGGAATAACTTAAAACGTACTAGTATAGATAATATAGAAAAGTATAAGCTTAATAAGGCTAAACCTGTACATTTTACAAAGATCGCTTGCTTTATATATGATATCTTCCACTAGTTAGGCAAGATTAAGGAGGCTTGTAATGCTTACATTAGTATGTCTAATAACGCGTTAGGCGCTATGTCGTTACCTAGCTAAGATAAAGGTAAAAGTAAGGCTATTAATCTTAGTAATGGCTAATAGTAGTAGATAAGGAGTATTAGGCGGTATTTTATTTGACGAATTCGAGTTATTTTCTACCCCCTAATTATATAAGCCTATAACTTATATTTTAAAAATTAAAGAGAGCCTTCTAGTACTTGAAGGCTTATTAGCTAAGTCGTTTAGTAAGCCTATCTGTTAGTATCTAACTAGTTAGTAAATATATAGCTTTAAACGTTCCTTTTGCTACTTCCTAGTATAACTATATATTATGGATATCTATATACTATAGACAAATATTAATATATTCGTCCTTAGCTATTATTAATTAAATAATTTGCTAATTATCGTAGTAGATGTTCTAGGGTTCTCTAAGCTTAAGATCGATATCTGTAAATAGCCTTTTAAGTACTATAGCCTCTCTTACTATAAGAGAAAGCATTAGAAGTTCTACTTTAGTGCTTAACATTATAATAGTATTCTAGTATAACGCCTTCTACGTAATAGGACCTCTAAATAGGAAGAAGATATATCCCTATAACGAATACTATATATCTGGATTATCTATATATAACACGTCCCTAGCGATTATAAGCGTCGAACTATCTAGCGCTCGCTTGCCTCTATATTAGATTAATAGGCAAGAGCTCCTAAATGGATATCTTACTACCTACTATACCTCTAATAAGTGGTCTAGTCCTAGGTTAGTCAGGTATCGAGAGAGTACTAAATAGGTATATACGATATCTAGACGTAGTATAACTATATGGTATAGGATTGATCTAATAAGCTCCTAATACTCTTTGATCTATATACTAGTAGCGCTCCCTTCGAACTTCTTAAGTTCTTTATAGCTTAAGGGAGTTAGCTTATACACGCTAGGTACGTCTAGTCCATATCTTCTTGCTACCTTTCTAATATATTAGTTATAGACTAACTATATCTTACGTATAGGTTAGTCTCGAATTACCGTAATGTCGAGGAACTAACTAATATTACCCTACTTATAGACATTATATTAAGCTTTAATTCCTTCTATTACCTACTCGGCTACTATAGTATTGCTTTTATAGAAGAAGACTAAGAAGTCGTTAATATAGAAGATTAGGATAATATATTTATCGTAGCTTAAGAAGAGGTACTTCTCTTCGCCCGATAGCTTTATACCTAGATCTGATAGCATTTTATGGAACTCCTTATACTATAAAAGTAGCAAGTCTCTTAAGCCGTATAGAGCTCTTTATAACTCTACGTATTTCCCTAGCTACTTAAATCCTTCTAATGGTTTGTAGACGACGGGATCGTCTTCCGGTCGTTTAGCGGTAAGGAATACTTACGCTATATCGAACTGCTTAACTTCCAAGTCAAAGTATATAGTGATTACCATTATTATATAGAATGACTATACTACTAGAGTAGCTATGTATATACTTTCTACTAAGCTAATATCTTATAGATCTCCTTATATATAGATCCTTGCCTTATACTTCTCTAGGAAACCGTCCTTATTAAACTTATATATAAAGATCTATTTTAGTAGGATAGGTTATACTTTCGCCTGCTCGTGTGGTACGATCTTCTACGTTCCCCTACTCTCTAAGTTATATATCTCCTCGCGAGCTACGTCTTTGAACTATTATTCTAATAGGTAGTTATACAGGTCTTGCTAGTTAGTAGAAACACAAGTAAGATCGTTAATATACTAACGCGGCTTATTTAGGGCTACTCTAAGGCATATAGCATCTTTCTATCGTATAGTAGTAGCGAACACTATATATATTGTTCTTATACTCAAGTCCTCTAGGTAAGCTTCCTATTAATTAGGTAGATAAGTCTTATAGAACTATCGCTAGAGTTCCTTTATTATATAGATAAAGGAGTAATAGTAATTGACCCTCTCTTTATTTTATAGCCATTTGCTTAACTAGATAGGGTCCCTAGGCTTATAAATCCTCCTCCTGCCTCTGCCTTTCCTTATAGGAGGTTACTAAGTAGCTTTTCCTTTGCTTCTACCTTCTAGAGGATACGTTGGCTAATCCGGACTTCGCTTAACGCTCTACTCTTCTAGCCTAGCTAGATACGATATATCGGTAGTACCGTCCCTAGCTCCTAGCTCTTCTGTCCACTCGTTACGCGCGCTAGATTCTTCTATAGAAGGCATTCCTCTATTAGATTCGACGGCTCCCCTGCTCTCCCTAGCGTCTAGTTAGCTAGCTAGTGACTAGGAAGGCCCTAATTCAAACCCTCCTACTTCCTAGTAGATATCCCCTTTACTAGCTAGTATAGGGCAAGTCACTAAGGGCTTAAATATATATTCAGGGGTTAAGAGTCCTCTAAAGCTCTCTATCTATTTAGTAAGTTCGTCTATTACTTATATCTCTACTATAAGAGTCTCTAGAGCTAATTATTTACTTATAGGCTACGTATTAGAGAGCTCCCTTACCCTTAAGTCTTGACCTTGTCAGAGAGGTTAGTCTACTGCCGGACTTTCTTACAATAGAGGTGGCTAAGCTACTATAATAGAGTCTTCCACTAGTTGCTAGGTCTATTATAACGCTTCCTAGAGAAAGTCGGTATCCTAGGAATCTTCGCTAAGATCGAATTAATTGACTTCCTAGCTTGCTACCGCTAGTAACGACTCTATTGGCTGCTCTTCGCCTAGATGGTAGAAAGTCTTCTTATTAAAGCGAACGTTATAAGTTATAATGACCCTATCGAGCTTAGGTATCTAAACGTGATAGATATTAGATACGCAATATCCTATAAGATACCTTATTAGCCTATATAGTAGTACCTTGAAGTCCTTTGTATGCTACTTAGCTTCCCTATCCTTATAGAGGATATATGCCTGGCATTTATATATAAAGATACTACTTTAGTCTAGGTATAAGTCGCTAGTTAACGTAATTCTCAAGCTAGGTTCGTACTAACGAAAATACTATTTAAACTAGCTATAGAACACTTTATTAAGAGTTCTAAATAAGTAAGTATAGCTTAGGCTTATTATATATAAATATACTACCGCTTATATACTTTCTAACTAGAGCTTTATGGGTAGATTCATACTATTAAGTATCTTAATTAAACGTTAGACTAGGGCTAGAAGTTCTTAATATAACTAAAGGAACATAAGGTATAGTTTTGTTTTTCCGGTTCTATACAGCTTTATTATATATAATAGGCATAAATAGGGGTTACCTATCTAGGGGTACTAGAGAGATAGATAAGGACAATAGATAGTTTTAACACTTATTTACTCTAATGGATTAGAGTAGTAGGATATAGTTCTTCTTTCTTTTATAAGTTAGGATATCTTTTTCTATATAAGTAGACTCTTTTACGTCTGTCTAGAGGGACATTACTATTGCCGCCTTTGCCCCTATTGTTATTACTATCTAGATAGTCAGACTTGCCTACTATAACTATAAATACTCAGACGCCCTGGACTTTTTAAGCCGAAGCTCCTCCCTATCTAACCAGACAGAGGTTTAGTTCTAGAGGTACTAAGTGGTACCCTAGAGGGTTAGTACTAGCTTATATTTTAGGGGCTTAATTAGGGAAGAGCTTAGCTTTAAGTCTAAATTAGATTACTAGACTTTAAATGTAGTAGGATAGTAACGTTTATGATAGAGGAGTGAAGATATATATACGGAGGCATGTACGGCAAAACTGTTAGGAAAGCAAGAAGGGCAAATATAGGTGCTAAGAGATCGGTATATCTAGCGGTAGGCTAGGGAACTACTCTTGCCCTAACGTAATAACACTGCTAGTAGAGATGGTAGGAATCGTAGGACGATAAGTTTAAAGGAGTTTGACGTCTATTTAGAGGGATAGAAACTCCAAAATGCGGATTAGCAACGCTAGAACTGTTTAGAATTTAGAAACGAGATTTCAGAATTATACGGACACTAGAGAAGAGCTTTATAGCTATCCTAGCCCTAGTTACCTTAGTACTAACGCTTGCTAGTAAGGGTATATCTATCTATATATTACTACTCTTTAGTAGTCTAGTATAGGTTTGTTTTATTATTTTAGGAGTTCTGACTTTAGAGGTTAGAATGCTATTATTATAGAGTATCCCTTATTAGAAGGTTTAGGAATAGCTTTACTAGGTATACTCTAAAGGAGTGAAAGTAGTAGACCAAGTTTATATTTAATCTTACTAGTTATAAGAAGACTTAAAAGAAAGGAAGAAGGCTTCCTAAATTAGCTACTTAGATAGAAAAGTTATCTTTAAGGAAGTTACCGAAATAGGAAGGTATAATTAAAGATGGTAACCTTAGGTACTACTCTTCTTAATAGTTTAGTAAATACCTTAATTAGAATTACTACTTTTAATACCTTTCATATCTAGGTATATTAAAACCTTATTAGAAAGGACGCTATTAGAATCGCCTTAATTACTAGAGTTTAGAAACCTCACTTTAGACTTAGAAGTCAAGTATCGTACTTAAGTAGACATTATAATAGATAGACTTACTAAAGTTATTTAGGTTATATTCCCTTTACCAATAGATAAGAGATTACCTAGTCTCTTCTCTAGTTATAATACTACTAAATACCTTAAGCATTTTAAAAAGGCTTATAAGATCTTTAGTACAGATAATAGCGATAAGATCTCTTACTTCAAGTAGTAGTATACGGATGACCTCTAGAAAATCCTTAACTAGTAGCTAGAGTTAAAGAAGAAGGATTAGGCTACTTTCGAAGCTATTGTTAAGGAACGCTAGAAGTAGAACGACTCTCGCTAAGAAACCTCTACTTAAGAGCTAGAGTATCTCCTAGATTCCTAGTATATAGATTTGGCCAAGTCTATCTATAACTACCTAGAGCACGTTAACATCCTACTTACCTAAGTGCCAAAGAAGAAGAAAGCGGTCTATTAATCGTTAACTATCTAAAAGATATAGGATAGATTTCCCCTTATTCTCTAGACTAGTCTTTAGGTCTATAAGAAGGGTGACTTATAGGTTAATGACATAGAGTAGGAGGACTTCTATGACTTTATATAGGAGTATCTATATAAGGGAGTTAACGCTAGGTTAGTATACTATAAGCTAGATCTAAAAGAAAGGGAAGTTAAACTATAGGTAAGCTAGACTATTAAGAAAAGTCCTTTAGCTCCCTAGATATAGGAGAGTCCTTTAGGTTCATCTGCCTAGAGAGATACTACCTTTAATAAGATCGTCGATAGGCTTATAGACGCCTTATATAAGCTTTAGATTAATAAGGGCAAAGTTGGTTGTAAATCCTTAGATAGGAGTAAGCGTTCCTATAACCAGATAGACGACCTAAGTAATGATAAGATTAAGGAGATCCGAACCTACCTATTAGCTACTTAAGAGTCTTAGTAAAAGAAGAAGAGCGATAGGTTCTAGCTAAGTTCGACCTTAGCTATACCTTATAGTTACTATTACTATAGTAACTAGATATACTTTATATAGGTATCTAGTTTTGGTAAAGGATATCTATAATAGTCTTATCTATTAGCTTGGTTTTAAGTAGATCTTGGGTAAGAAGGATCTTACTCTTCTAGAAAGCTAGTAAGTTAAAATCCTTAGTAAGGATATAGCTACTATAGCTAATTAGGGGATATAATAGTATATTATTTATACTTATGCCTCTCTTTAGCTAGATCTTCCTAGCTAAGAGATATACTAATAGTTTATGAAGAGCTACTAAAAGAAATATAGTTAAAAGTACTATCTAGACTTAAACCTCATTACTAATAAGACCTTCCTTTAGTATACTAAAGGTTTATATCTATTAAAAGTAGTTATAACCTCCCTTAATCGCCTTACCGATACTAAGAGAGTTTCTCTAGAGTTAATCTACAATTATACTAAGGCTAGGGAGATTAATTTCCAGATAGATCGTAAGCAAGGTAGATGTATTCTTATCTAGCAGGTAAAACGGACGGCGTCTCGGACAGACGACCCTATTCTTGCCACCGACTATAAGGGCTTACTAACGGACGTGTTACGAACTAACTAGATAGCGATATAAGCTTTTAATACTATCGAGTTAGAGGTTAATAGTAAAGATATTTCTAATAGGGATAGTAATATAGTAACTATAGTATAGAGTATTACCCTTATAAAGTACTATTTTATAGAAATAGAAGACGAGCTAATATAGGATTCTATCTAGTAAGAGGGGATTAATAAAGTAAAGACTATTTAATTACTAAAAAGGAATATAAAAGTAGGAGGAACTAACCTTCTAGCTATAAGCTAGAAGGTTATAGCTACTACTAAGAGGGCTATTAACTATATTAATGAGGGAGCTCTCCCCCTAGCTAGATAGAAATAAACTGTTTGCTTTAGAGAATTAGAGAAATTAACTAAGGAAAATATAGCTTATAATATACTCTCTCTAGTTAGTAAGGCTCTTTAAGCAAAGATACTTACTATTAACAAGGTCTTAAGGATCTCCTTAGCATTTAAGAATACGCTAATTACATTCCTTAAATAGGATTATAAAAGTCCTTAGGAGGTGATCAAATATAAGGGCTTAGCTATTCCCTTCCCTAATAAGCTAGTTCTATAGACAAGAGGGAGAGTGCTATAAGAGGTTAAGATATACCTTAGCTATCTAGGCAGATAGAGTAGCGTTAAGGAAAAAGAGTCTACGATTATAGTTCTAGTATTTTTAGAGGTTACTAGTGATAGCTAGTAGGCCGTTATAACGGACGGTTTCCAGAGTGACTACCTTACTAGATAGCGAGACTAGCTAGATTTGGAGGAAATCGAAATATCCTTCTAGGCTCTAATCTATACGTTCTCTACTAGCTAGAAGATCTAGATAGGTATACTTATATAGATATATATATTACTAATGCTCTATTATAACTTTAAGAATCTAAAGGGTAAGAAGATACTTACTTTAATTAATACTGGATCCAAGTATAATATAATTACCTTTAGCCTAATATAGAGATACCGTCTCCCTATATAGATAATAATAGTAATTTCCTAGGGTCTTTATGATAGTAAGCCATTTACTAGAAAAATAGTTAGTATAATTATTTTAAGGGCTATCTTAATCTATAAGCATTTCTTTATTTTAGATAGAGATACTAGTAATTACTAAATCTTACTAGGTATATTATTTATTCATAATATAAGCCTAACGTTTAACCATAAAGCTAGCTATCTAGTTATAGTAAACATTATTACTAGAAATAAATTAATCAAAGCGTCGGTTATCTTAGACGTTATAGCTAAAACGACGTTCAAAAGAAAATATTAACTTATAAGAGACAAACTTTAGCATTTAGTTATAACGATTATCACTACCCCTACGTTTGCCGATATTTAGGATAGTGAAATTCTACTTAGATTTCTTAATAATTAGGCTAATAAAGCCATTTTTAATATAATATTAAGGATTTCTTACCTACCTCTTATCGATACATTTACTAAAGTTTTGACATTTTATCTTACTAGATAGAACACTTTAAAATAGAGATACTAGGAAACGGAGGGCGAAACGGACAAGCCTAGCTATCTAGATGGATAGAAAGCGCTTAGGAAACTTGTATTAGAGGTTAGAAAAGGGTTATAGGAGGTATAGACATTTACTATATAAAAGTCTATAGCTAGGAAAGTTTACCCTATAGATATAGCCATTAGCGATAGTTTAGTACCTAAAGGTAACCCTAATTAGCAGGAATAGTACCTAGGGGAAGCTATTAAAAGGATAAAGTTTAGGTTAGAGTAGGATAGCCTTATTATACTACGGTTTTCAAACCTAGAACCTAGGACGTAGCTTATAGCCAAACGGCTTAATATACTACTTACGTCTATAGGAAGCTTTCTATCTAACTACGAGAAGGAACTCTTTATATAGGTCCTATGGAATAGGGAGGCCGCCCTAGCGTAGGATTTCACTAAATATAGGCAGATTTACCCTAACATTATCCCTCCTTAGGTTATCCGGACTATCCCTTATATAGCGTAGTAATTAAAGAGTATCCCTATCCTAAAGCTATTAATGCCAAAGGTCATTAACCTCCTAAAGTAGCAGATCTAGTATAGGATTATCGAGCCTAGCCATAAGAGCTACCGTAATAACTGGTTCCTAGTCCTTAAAAAGGACGGCGGCCTCTAGCTAATTAATAACGCCCAGAAAGCTAATGCTATAACTATATAGGATATATTTATACCGCCGGCTATAGAGGAATTTAATAAGGACTTTGGTAGTTATAAAGTTATCTCTCTCTTAGACCTATTTTCTAGGTACGACCAAGTAAGCCTTAATAAAAGGAGCCGGGATCTTACTACCTTTTAAACGCCTATTAGCCTCTTCTAGATATATACCCTCCCTATAGGTAGAACGAACTCTATTGCCTAGTTTTAATAAGTAATAACCTAGATCTTCTAGAACCTAATTCTGGATATCCACTACGTTTATCTAGACGATATTTATATAAAGGGGCTATAGTCTAACTATAATAGGGAAAAAGTTACCCCTAGGTTATAGAAGTTCGTAGTTAAATACCTTTAAAATATTAATATAGTTCTCCTAAATACTAAACTTACTAAAGCTACCATTATAGCTAGGAAATCCTAGTAGTACCACCTATAAGCGGTATTACTTAGCTACCTCTATATACCTAAAGGGCGATTACCTAATAATACTAAAGTTATAAAAATCCTCAAGTAGACTTCCTATTCGGATTTAAAGGATATTTATACCTTCCTAGGGATCGTTAACTATTACTAGATCTAGATAAAATACTTTACTACGATTACTCGGCTGCTATACGACCTAATAAAGAAGAATACCTGTTAGGAATGGGGCCCTACTTAATAGCAGGCTATAAAGAAACTCTAAACTCGAATAATCACTACCCTAGTCCTCGTACCGCTTGTTTTCAATAACCCTAGATATAGTCAGATATACCTAATGACCGATGTAACTCTTTTCGGTTAAGGAGGAGTCATTAAACAAGTCAGGCCTAATAAAAAGACGTACCTATACCGGTTTAAGAGTGGGATATAGTCTAAGGTAGAGAAACGGTATGACCCTACTAAACGGGAGCTCTATAGACTACTTTTCCTATTAAAACGTTTCTAACGGTACCTCTTTAGTATCTATTTTATTATAAAAACGAATACTCTTGTCCTAGTTTACTAATTAAATAGCATAGCTAGTGATATACCTAGAGCCTTAATAATACAGTAGATTATATAGATTCGGCTATTTAACTTTAAGGTCAAGTACATTCTAGGTTCTAAAAATGCTATTACTAATAGGCTTTTATAGAAGCCTCCTAATCTATCTAAGTAGATAGAGAAAGCAAACAAAGAGGATATTAACAATTAGGTTAATATTATTATTATTATTATTAGTCCTACACCGCTATGCTAATAAGCATACCGGAGCCTCTCTAGTTATATACAAAGGAAACCGTGCCTAATAGGCCGGATAAAAACCTCTGTCCCGCCTTTAACGCCCAATCCGGAATACTAATACACTACAAAGGGAAGGAGAAGTAGCTAGAATAGCCCTATAGAGGCCTTCCCTCCCGGTCTAGCCTCCTTGCAAGGCGGTATTCTAGGAGCCTCCCTAGGTCCATCAGCCACCATAGAACCCTCCTTGCCAAACGATAGTTACAGGCCCCTATACCCCGTAAAACGAGGTCTAGGTCCCTTTGTAACCGTATTTCCTAGGATTCTCACGTTCGGCTTCTTAGTAGGTTCGGGCACTATACGACTAGGTGCTCTACAGTTTCCCTCCCCTGGCCATAGGCATAGTAGGGGGTACTAACCCCTAGGACTTAAACCCTAAAAAGGAAGTCACGGAGGCTAATAGCCCCTGTATAGGCCTATACTAGTAGGGAGCTCTAGGCCTTTGTTAGGCCCTAGTGCCTTTATAGGCCTTCCCCTGTAAAAACTAAGCGCAGGGGGTCCTTGTCTAATACGCACTATATCCTCCTACCGGCTTGGTCGGCTCTCTAACAGTTGCTCTAGCTGGCTAATATAGCTAGTTCTATAGCCTATAGCCTTCTTTGTAGGGTCTATAGGGGGGGTCGACCCCCTTTATAGCCCTCCTAAACCTACTGCCGGACCGTTGACCTTGCTACCTCTAGGGCTATAGGCTTTAGCTCCTAGCCCCTTGCCCTGGCCCTTCTCTTCTAGAACCTCTAGCTTAGCCTATTATAGGCCTGTTAGATAAGGGCCCTTATAGGGACCCGGGAGGCCCCCGGACCTGCCCTAGTCTATAAGAGCGGTTGGTCAAGTTTAGCTTCGAAGTTAGCTAGCCTCTTATTAAGATAAAGGTTAAGGGGTAGCACCTAGGCTTCTATTTCGAGGCACCGGATAGGGGTAGCCTTATAAGCCCTGGTAACTATTTAAAGGGCCTTATATTAGGCCTTCGATGGTTCCCTAGCAGGGCCTTCCGGCTTACCCCCTGGCTTGGTAGGCTTATAGAAGTTTAAGGCCCTATAAGCTAGGGCGCTATAGATATACTTGGTATAGACCTTGTAAGCCTATAGGAGGCCAGGGCTCTAGGTCTTTATAGTAAGCCTGGTTAGGGTAAACTCTTAGGTTTTTAGCTTCTTAGCTACCTTTATATAATAGGGGCCCTACTATAGCCTCTAGTCTAACTAGACCTTAAGGAATCTAGCCGACTTCGACGGGGCTATAGTGGTAGTACCCCCTCCAGGCCGTAGGAGCTCTAGCGGTCGTGACCACTGTTTCTAGCCCCTGTTAAAGTAGATAAGCTTGCACTTTTCCGGGGCAAAAGCTATACCCTAGGTCCTCGCCTACTAAAGGTAGGCCTTTTAGGCCCTCTATAGCTAACCATTATAGGCCTCCTCGGCCCTCCTAAAGGCTAGGAGGTTAGTATCGTTAGCGAAGCCTATCAAACTAACCACGGGGCTAGCCTAGTGGATGGCCTAATAAAGGGAGGCTATATAGAGGATAAATAGTATAGGGGAGAGGGGTGACCCCTATAGGACCCTAGCCCTTATTGCTATATCCTCCATTTCCTAGCTATCGAAGTAAAGGATAGCTACCCTATCCTATAGCCACTCCCTAACCTAGACTACCAACCACTTTAGGAATTCCTAGCTCTATAAAGTGGCTAGTAGCCGGGTATAGTTAAGAGTATCGAAAGCCCCTAAGATATCAAGCTATAGAAGGGAGGTAGCCGCCTTATACCTCTAGGCCTCCTAGACCTAAGCTATAATAAGCTAGATAGCTAGTTCTATAGACCTATATTCCTAGTTACCTATCTATTCGGCCGGTAAAAGCCTATAGGCCTTTATAATAGCCGTTACCTTCTAGGTAACTATAGCCTCTAGCACTTTGCTTACTATCGGTAGGAGCGCTATAGGCCTATAGCTACCTAGGGTAAAGTAGGCCTATAGGGGTTTGCTAGATTTATAGAGGACTACTATCTTAGCCCTTTTAAATTAGGCTAGGAAATAGCTAAGCTATAGGCTTTCCGAGGCTAGTATAGCTAGTATCTGGTAGAGTAGCCGCCTATAGGCCTTTAGTAGACCTATAAGGAGGAGGTCCTCCCCTAAGGCCTTCTATAGGGCCGCTCTAGCTAGTACTACCCTGACTTTGCCTACCATAACCCCCTAGCTCATTTCGAACTTCGGCTCCTAGTAGTCATTTAGATCTAGGTCGTCGATATCTACCAGGTCTGCTTCCAGGTTCGGAAAGAACTTATCGGTCAATGCTTTAGCCTTCTATTAGTAGGTTATAAGCCTTCCTTCGAAGGCTAGGAGCTTTAGAGGGTCGACCGGTAAATAGCTTTATAGCCTTACCTACCGCTCTAGCCTCTATAGCAGGTCCGGCCGGCTAGTTGCCTCCCATAACGTAGCTCTCTAGCTTTTAGTCTTTATAGCTGTAATAGTCTTAGCCTAGTCCCATAAGGCCTGCCGGAGTGCTTCCTATATATAGGGGTTTAGGGTGCCCCTATAGGCCTTCTCTGCCTCCTTGGCCCTCTTCTAGGCCTCTCGAACCTCCTTTGTCTACTACTAAGCCCGTTTGCTACCTATACTAGCCTTCTTTGCCGGGGCCGAGACCGTAGCTATCTCTTCGAGGGCCTCTATAAGCCTATTAAAGGCCTATAGAAGCTCCTCCGGGCCCCGGAAGACAGGCCCGGCCCGGGCCGATGCCTATCTACCTAGCTAGAGTAGGAGGTAGGCCGCCTTGGCCTACGCGACCTCCTCGTCTAGGCTCTTCTAATCCTACCCTTTACTAGCCGGCACGGGCCTATTAGTCCCTTAAAGGGAGACATTTAGGGCCTATAGGTAGTGGTCGGATTTCCTACGTTCTGTGATATCCCTGTAGGTCGCTTCTAGCCTAGCTAAGGCCTAGAATAGGTCTATCATAGAAGGCCGGCCGCGCTGGTGCCCTTAGGGGGCCCTGGTAACCTGGCCATAAGGTATACGTAGGTCGAGATCCTATTAGTCTATAAGGCTAAGGAGGTCCCTAGCCCCCGGGCTAAGCCTATCGAATAGGTCCTAGACTAGGTAGTAGAGGTTAAAGTTACCTATAAGAACTAGGGGGTAGGTTGGCTAAGGTAGGGCTAGTAGGTCCTATAAGAGGGCCTGCTCCCCTTTATTATTATAGACTAACTAGAGCTCGAACCCCCTCTTTCCTAGGGTCGGAAAGGTTACCTTATATTAGTTCTCCTCTGCCAAATAGTCCTATTAGCTAACCGGGAAGCGCTTAGCCACTAGAATAGCCGCCTTGCCCTTAGGCTTATAAACTAGGTAGTATTTCGAAGCCTAGGGGCAGTATATTAACCCTATAAACCGGTTGATCTATAGTTCCTAGATAGCTAATAGGTTATATTTAGCTTCCTCTAGTAGAACCTTAAAGGCCTGTTTATTACCTTAGGTGTTCTACTAAAGGATCCTAATTTGTATTTGAGGTAGCTAGGGTAGAGGACGAAGGCATAGTAGTAGTAGTAGGCTCTATAGCTATTACCCCCTTGGCTAGCTACGAGAGGGAGGGGGTTCCGGGCTGTAGAAAGGAGATATAGGTCTGTCGGGCGTCGAATAAGGTACTCCTAGCTACCTGTTAGGCTAGGGTAGGCCTCCTATAGGGGCGTTTAGCCCCGGTTTAGTAGTAGTCGTTATCCTTTGGCTAGCTATTAAACTCGAAGGCTACCTTCTAGTATGGTTGCTCTAGTGGTTAGAAGGTCCGGGGTCTATACTAGTAGGCCTCCTTAGCTTTCTCCTAGGCTTCGACTTTCTTTAGGCAGCCCCTATACTAGGCTATATAGGGGCCCCTATAGGCTATATACCTATAAGGGAGTTAGTTAGAGTAGGTAAGACACTAGGCCTCCCTAGTCTTCCCCCCCTCCCTATAGGCCTTTACGCTATAACGGCTATAACAGGCCGGCCGCTAGTAGTACTACTAGGTATAGCCAAAGCTCTAATACCTATAGTATTACCTTGGCTCTTGAGCATCCTAGTAAGGCTTATAGTCTAGTACCTAGGTATCCTAGACTATACCCTTATCATAGGCCTTCTAGACCTCTTTAAGGTCCTATAAGCCTAGGAGTACCGTAGCCTATTTTCTCTATAGGCTCCTTGGCAGCCGGAACTTGACCGTTTCGATCGAGTATAGGCCTATAGCCCCCTTAAAGTCTTATTTGCTAACCCCCTATAGCTCTTCCTTCTGGAATCCTTTAGCTAGGACTATATAGGCCCTGCCGACCTCCCTAGCCTCCTCTCTAAAGGCTATAACTACCTATCGCTTGTTAGCCAAATACTAATCCTTAGTAGCCTTATCCTTAAAGACTATTACTATATCCCTACTTAGGAGCTTCCTAGCCGCTACGGCTCCCTAGCGGCTAGAAGCCCCGTTAACTGCTTAGACTATCTCGGCCAGGGTTCAGGCTCTAAGGTCCTCCTATAGGCCTATATTCTATATCGTAACCTCTCGCGAGGCTTGTAACAGCACTGCCTTAGCCGATGGTAGGCCTCCCTAGGGGCCTATTACCCCCTGTTACGAGCCTATAGCTACCTATGCCTAGGTAGGGCGGGGGGTAGCCTTAAGGGCTTCTTTAAGCCCCTTTTTAACTTCCTCGGCTATAAGTTCCTATAGGTTCGGAACCAGGCCCATAATAGTGGTCATAAGGCCCTATAAGAGCCTATTAGCGAGGTCCTATACCTTGCCCTACTTAGGGCTTGGCATAAGGTCGACTAGTTATATGACGAGACCTCTTAGTTCTTTAATATCTAAGGTAAGGTAGACCTATAGTAGGCCCCTCTTTGATTGGTTCGAAGCTATAGGCCTCCCTACTTAGTGGCTTGGTGGTAGGCTTTAAATCAACGTTACGTTCAGGGGCGCTAGGTAGTCTGTGCGGTGAAAATTTTGACGGGCGTGCGAGATGCGGTCGGGTTGCGGTCGGGTCCGGTTCCAACGCTTGCAATGCCTGTTATATACCCGTAACGGCTCGCGCGCGGTTGAAAGTGGTACCGTTAGATAGCGTTTTTCGAGAGCTTTCTAGCGATGGTAGTTTCGTGAATTTTAGTAGGGTATTCGCGAAGATGCAAGAGAGCCTTAAGGTATATAGGCGGGTGTAGGGTATTAGGTTAATATATAAATCTATACTAACTATATTAGCGATCCTCCTAAACTTATAGACCTAAATCTTAAGGAAGGATATTCTAAATACTCTAGGGCTATTATATAGTACTTGGCTACTCCAGAAAAACCTATAGCTATCTAACTATACTAGTAGTAATATCTATTTAAGAAGGAAGCATTTAAATATTTAGTAGATAAGGGGCATCTATTCCTTTAGCTAGCGAACGATACCTAGAATCCTTACTATATAGTAGATACCCTAGAAGAAAGGTAACGAATTTTCTAGGCTTACTACGATAAGATAGGCTATAAGGGTAGAGAAGCTACTTACTAGAAGGTTATTAATCACTATTACTAGAAGGGAATATACGCTAACGTAGTAAAGTAGATTCGTACCTGCCTAGAGTGCTAGGCATAGGATACTAAAAGATTTAAAAAGGTATATTTATATTTAGAACCTTCTTTAATCCTATTTATAAAATAGCACTTAGATATCCAGTTTATACTCTCTAACTAGAAGGGGAAGCCTTATTTCCTCCTTAAGGCGTATAACGATCTTTTAGGATTCGTGGAAGCCAAAGTCTTACCTGACAAGTCAGCTAGAGTGGTAAAGAACTTTATTAATCGTAATATTCTCCTTTATTAGAGACTCCTGATAGTCGTGGTCGTTGATAGGGGATCTAAATTCAAAGGGGAAGCGAAAGCTATCTTAGAGAAACTAGGGGTAAAACGTATTATCATTTCTCCTTATAACTCTAAGGCTAATGGTATTAGTAAGGCTAGGTATATACCTATTGCGGCTACCCTAGCAAAGATAACTATAGGGACTAGAAAGAACTAGTAATAATTTCTTCCCTATATCCTATATACTAACTATACCATTATTCGAAATAGTTATAGCCGTTTACCCTTTAACCTTATCTATAACTATAATCCTATTAGCCTAATTAAAAATGATATCCCTACCTAGCGAATTCTTTACTAGGACTTTATAGCTATCTAACTAGATAGGAAAAATCAAGCGGAGGCCTATCTATAACTACTAGAACTCTATACTAAGGTACTACTTAATACGGAATTCGATCTAGAAGTTACCGCTAAAAAGGTTGCCGAAGCCAGACGAAAAATGGCTAAACGCTAAAATAAAGCCTACTACTATAAATTCAGAGCTAAGAATGTCTAAGTCAAAGTAGGCAATCTTATTCTAGTATATAATAATATTCGGCAGATCGATATAAGCTTGTTTCGAAAACTCTAGTACTAGTAGTATAGTCTATACTAGGTCTAGGAAGTCGGGAATAGGAATACCTACTACCTAGAGACTCTTAATAGTATAATTATATAGATACTATATTCCGCGAACTACATTAAGAAGTTTTTTAAGTAGGATAGAGTTTAGCTTAAAGCCGACAGACCTAATAGTTTTCTAGATAAGTAGAACCCCTAGAGCTAAGTAGGTTTTTCGCTACCGGAAGCGCTTAAAGAAGTAGTAGTAGAAGAGGAAGCTCTTAGACAAACTAAGTAACTATAACTAAGCGACCGACTTACTAGATCTAAAGCCCAAGAGCAACAACGGTAACGGTAGAAGCTTATAGTTAAACTAACTAGAGGGAAACTACCTAGATTTTAACCTTTAAGCTATTAATAGAAATATAAGTTAACCCTGTTTAATTTCACTTCTATTTACTCTTTACTACCTAAAACCCTAATTACCCCTTTTCTATATTACCTTTACCCCCTTTCCCTAAATCCCTAATTCCCTACCTATAAATGCTATCTACCCTATTTATAAGCTGCCCGTTAATCCTTAACTATACTGTCTAAATCCGTTAAAATTAGAGAGCTCTTTTTCCACGTTACTAGTTAGACATTCTTTAGCTAGCTATTAAGGTCAAATTTGGCCTGACCTATAAGCTAAGGATTAGGATCTTAGGAGCTATCGTTAACTATATCTTCCTACAAGCACTTTTTATCACTCTAGTAGCAGTTTCCGTACTGTCTATCTAGGACAGGACCTATTAAAATATAACTATAGAATAGCTATATAATATAGATAGTGATAGGCTTCTTATTCCTTAGAGGGGTGACCTTAGTCGTCGACCTTTAGTAGGACTATTTATAGGCCTAGTATAGTACTAGATTCCCATATCCCCAATTAGCTCTTCCTCTAACTAGAGGGAAGAAGTTATTTTTATATATCCCTAAATACCTAGATAAACAAACCAAGAACTTAGGCCTAACAGGTAACCATAGTGTGAATCTACCGACCAAACGGACTATCGTTGTTAATTTCCGCAAAAACCAGGTATAACTGCTTTACTAGAGCTCCCTTATAGGTATAGAAGAATTCTATATAAGTAGGAGCAAGTCTTAGGATTCTAAACATCTGCTCTAAGGTATCAGGATCAGGGTTTAACTCCTAGCAAATGTATAGGACTACCTATATCTTCGGGTACTTAATAAAGAAGAATCTATAGTATAAAAGGAATAATTTATACTAGTACTATATTAAGGCTACCTCTAGATAATCTAAAGGTATTAAGGGATCTTCTAGATAAGCTGCCCTTACTACCTATATAAACTTAAAAGGTATAAGGAACTAATTATCCTAGGTAGTCGTCAAATCTACTAGCCGGTTAGTTATCGAAAGAAGTATAGGCTTAGTATCCTTATCGATTTCTATATCTTCCTAGATAGAGGATTTGTATCTCTAACGCTTAACTCTTTTAATAAATATAGTGGTCGAACTTGCTTATAGGAGCTTATAATAAGTTCGAAGGGGAAGTAATATAGGAAGAAGTAATACTAGCCGTCTAAGCAAAGGAAGACGATTATAAGCAAGAGTTAGTTAGAAAGGTAGAAAAGTGAAAGGTAGAAAAGTAAGAAGAAGTTTAAAGAGAAATAAGGGATACTTATTCTTTAAATAATTTAATAGTTAAGGTACTAGAACCACTAGACTTCTATTTAAGGAAGGTATACCTAGGCTAGAATGACCTATTATATAATAGGTTATACTCCTTTATTACCACTGGATAAAACGTAAGTTAAGGTTATTCCTTAGGGTTATGATAAAGAATGACCTAATTATATAAAGGCTAATATAGTTACCCATCGGATGGTATTAGAACCGGCAAATATAGCCTAGAATAACTAGATAAGGAAGGTATCTAAGAGGAACTAGAAGGTCTATAAATACCCTTAACTTAACCTTCCTCCTCTCTCTCTTTTCTATAACTAATAACTATAAACTATAAATTACCGACTTATAAAAACGCTAAACAAAATGTCTTCTCTACCTGGTCAGATAGCTAGGCGCTATTAGGCAAGTATTCTACTAAGCAATTCTTTTCTAAATATTAATAGTCTAGGTTTTAAGCGACTCTATATAAGTCTCCCGATAGTAAATACGTACAGGGATAACGTTAGAGAGTTAGATCGAAGAAGAAGGGAAGGATCAGTCCCTCTCCCTCCGACTATAGGGCCGAGCTAACCAAGTGTAGGACTACCTTTACTCTTCCTAGGGGAGGATCCTAAAACCCTAAGGCTCTTTCTTTAGTACCTCCTTATAACTTAGGTTCTAGGGGAAGAAATTACTAACTAGCTAGGGAGCGGTAATACCTAGAAGCTCTTTAATAAACCATATATTAGGCCTATTCCCTATCCTAGGGAAGTTATAGCTAGAAGGCCGGAGTAGCTTATAAGTCCTAGTCTTAAGACTAATAAGCAAATCGTTAGTTACCTATTTCCCTTATATACTAAGCTATATAGTTAGGGGAAGATATACTTTAGCTAGCATTAATATAATATTATTATAAGCCTATATAACATTAAAAGGCTTATATTAAGAAAGGAGTACCTAAATAGCTATAATCTTTTAAACCTACTTTAGTATATATCAATATCTTATAAGCTATATATCTATATCTTTCTAAAAGCCGTTAGTAACCTAAAGCTCAAGTAGTTAGCATTACTCCTATAAAAATAAAAGGATATAGCTAGAGAACGATTCTAGGTAATCCTTCATTACTATAATATACTAGCCTTATAGCTACTACAGATAAGCGTATAATATTCTATTCAACTACCTTAAGGAGGAAAAAGAGGAAGAATACAAGAGTTATATAGAGGAGCGCCTTTTTAGTATATATATATATAACCTAGGTAGAGCCCGGTTAGGCTCTGGGTTAGGTCCTAAGCAGGCCCTAACCGCGCGCCCTACGAATGACCTATAAACGTCTCGTAAACCAATTATACACGCTTAGGTAGGTCGAGTAGGTCCGGTCTATTGCTAGGTAGGTCCGGTCCGTTACCGGGCAAAGCCTAGCATTGTTTAGCCTGGGTGAAGCCTGGGCCCGTGACATACCCCCCTCCTTCCCGGGTCGGTTGCCGGGTAGACCCGCCCCGTGTCACCGTGGTAACAAGACCTACACGTGCTAGTGAGTTACGTATAGGGCCCGGTCTTTTATTTTAAGTTCTGCCTACGCCCCCCCGGCCCTACCTCTAAATAGGTATAAATACTCCCTCTCTCTCCCTCCTCTTCCTACTTCTTCCTTCTTTTTAACTAATACTCTCTCTACTTACTTTCTAACTACCCTCCCTTTATATTGTATTTTTCTTACTACTTATACCTATATTATACCTATAAGACTTTTTTTTTTCTTTTACATTTATTTAAGATATTAACTATAGTTAGCTTACTTAGTAGTAGTAATAATAGTCATTACCCTAGTAATGATAAGAATAAGGACTATTATATAAGTTTTTCCCTTTACTATTTTAACTATAGTTGCCTTATATTTATATAGGACTTTTGTAACGAACCCAACTCAAACTTCTTCTAAAAGGGTCTAGACAGAGGTAGGTAAAGCGGGACAAGCGTACAGGTCGTCTAAGGGATTCGGTAAAGCCAAAGGGTTCACAACAACACTTAGAGTTGTCTCTTACAGTAATTAGCAATGCTTAGTATAAGTACTATGATTGTGATTATTACCACTAGTAAACTCTCAGAGTCCACTATAACGAGTAACTATCTATATATATATATGATCCTAGTGATCATTCCTGATCACGGTGATCGTGAGTGATCGTATAGTGGTGATCACCCTAATCACTAGTGAGCGTAGTAATCACTATGCTTCCCATGCTATAATTAGTCCTTTTGTTCCTTCGACTTGATTAGCCTATTTGTGCCAGTAGCTTAGGTAGCATCTGTATATATATTTCCGTGACACGATACCCTCTCTCCGAGGCTTTCGACCCGAAAGCCCTCTTTAGGCCATCTCAAATAGCGCTAACATCCCTTACGTTCCTTATATATGTTTTTCTCCTTAGCCTCTTATTGCCCTTCGTATTATTAGTCATGCCGTCTAACATATATAGATCCCTAGCATCTATTCGTCATAAGCGTTTAGCTTAGTTTATTTCCGATCACGGGTTCGTAGTGATGGCGTATTCTCATTGCGTAGAGTATAACCGAGTGTATAAGATGATTGAAAAATCTCGTCGCTACGAGGCTTACGTGCGTCAGGGTTATACTTATAATGGTTCCGGCGTTCTGGTTTCTTCTTATAAGTTCCTGTTTCCTTATAAGAGCATATCTCTAATTATAATGTAGTAGATTGTATTATACGCGAGTAATGTTGTTTAAAGGCTAAAGAGAAAGAGGCTAAAGCCTTGCTACGAGAATATCAACGTAAAGCTTCTAAGGCGTTGGCCTATCTAACTCGGGTCCGTGAATAACAAGAGTTCCTAGTAGAGAAGGGGGCAGATATAGTTATATAGGGTTTATCGAATCTAGACAAATTAGAGGCGGTAGAATAGTAGGAATCGGGGGCTATTATGTAGCTTAATAGTGGTGTTAATATTATTAACTAGGGTGCTGTTTTCGGTTTTATCCTAGATTTGCCTTTAGCCGATTTAGGTTCTACCGATAGAACTATTCTAGTTTCTTAGGGCAGTTTAAATTCTTGACTAGTTTCTATAAGTTGTCTTCTAGTCCGAAATCGAGCCACTTAACTAGGTACTATAGTTTCCCGTCGATAATATATGAATCTAGAATTTCTTCAACGTCCTATTCTTCTTCCTTGTCTTTTACTTCGATATATATAGCAACCTTAGCGTTTTTCGGTGCTAGTTTGAGAAGTGAAATATAAAAAACATCTATCTATAGTCGTATAGATAATAGTAACGATAGTTAGTAGTTAGATGTCGAAATTCGTTCTTTGATAACAAAGGGTCTGACCTTCTTAAAGTCTAGCTTTATACTTGGTCGTTTGGTTCGCAAGTTCCATACGATCAGGTAGACTTTGTCTCCCCTCTCTAGGCGAGGTCCTTCGAGCCTGTGTTTGTCATAGTAGTTCTTCATTCTGGTCTTGACAAACTCGAGTTCCTTTTTAAGCTTTTTATATAGTATGTACATTTGTTCCGCTTTGACTACTGCTCTCGGCACTATAACCTCTAGTCCTTGCCTAAGGTCTGCTTTATATCCGTAGTTTGCAAAGAACGGTATAACTTTAGTCATTTCCGTTGGCGTTGTATTGTAAGCGAGTTATACTATTGGCAATAGCATGACCTAGTCATCTTGCTAGTAGTTAACGTAAGAACGGAGATACTGCTTGACAACTTAGTTTAGTCGCTCCGTTTGTCTGTCAGTCTGTAGGTAGTATGCCGTTAACAGCTTACTGTTGACGCCTAATCGTTATATTAACGCTTGCCAGAACTTCGATACGAACTTAGTGTTTATGTTAGTAATCTATTCTTGCGGCCAAGCATACACTAATATAACTTGCCAATAGATTATATCTGCTAACTGTTCTGCTATCTAGGACTCCTTATAGGGAAAGAAGTATGCCTACTTAGTCAGGCGATCTACTATAGTAAGAATATTATCGTAGATCACTCCTATAGCTATGTCCTTAGATTCTAGTAGCTTCGTAATGAAGTCTATTGTAACTAAGCTCCATGGTTTGTCAGCTATTAGTAGTAGCTAAAGTAGCCTATATAGCTTATATCGTGCCGTTTTGCTTCGATTATAGATATTACAGTTCTATATAACTTCCTTAACCTATACTATTAACTATAGAAAGTCGTAGTGTTTCTTGACTTATACGACAGTCTTCGTAACTCCTTTATATCCCCCGAGTTTTGACTCGTAGAGTTCTCAAATCATTCGCAGCTATTGTTCTTTATTGTAGATATATGCTTTGCCTCGGTACCAGAGTTTTCTATCTCTTTCTTCCACTCCATTAGGTACCAGTGGTCCAGGTACTACTTAATACTATGCCTTGTTAATCCTTTCTTCTCGAAAGATTATATAGCATCCTAGGAACGAGTCGAGTAGATCATCTTCTATAGGTATCTATGTTTTATGATATAGCGTTCCGTCTATCCGTTCCTTAAACAACGGTGGTATCGTTCCTGTTTGTCCTTCCGTATGATCCGTTCGTCGACTTAAGATGTCTGCTCGTACGTTCTCTTTGCCCTTCTTATAGCAGATCTCAAAGTTAAATTCTGCGAGGAATTCTACCTATTGTATTTGTCGTCTGTTAAGCTCCTTCGTCATCGTAAAGTATCGCAAATTCTTATAATCTATATATACTTATACTAGTTTAATCGTGCCACTAAGGTATAGTTACCATTCCTTAAAAGCTTTGACAATTGTAAGTAGTTCCTTATTATAGATTAGGTAATTAAGATATAGTCTATCGAGCTTCCTTGAAAAGAAGGCTATAGGATGTAGCTTTCCTTGTCTGTCTCGTTATCCTAATTATCCTCCGATAGCATAGTCTGAAGCATCCGTTTCCACCTTAAATGGCTTCTTAGGGTCTAGTAATACTAGTACTAGATCTTTAGTAATGGCGTTACAGATCTATATAAATACTTACTTGTATCGCTCTTCCCATTGGAATTTAGCGTTCTTCCTAGTAAGTTTGTATAAAGGTCGTACGATCGCTCTAAAGTTCCTAATAAACATCCGGTAGAAGTTTGCAAATCCGATAAAGCTTCGTACTTCTATAACTAACGTCGGTCATAGCCAATTCTTAATGGCTTCAACCTTTAAAGGTTCTATCTAGATTTATCCTAGGGATATCTCATATCCTAAAAAGATTATCTTCCTAATATAGAATTCGCTCTTTTCCTTGTTAACTAATAGCTTATACGCATATAGCGCGTCTAGTACTGCTTTTATATACTTCTGGTGTTTGTCTATCATCTTGGAGAAGATGAGTATATTGTCGAGATAATATACTACAAATTTGTCGAGAAAGGGTTAGATAGCTTGATCAATCAGAGCTTAGAACGTTGCTAACGCGTTTGTAGGTCTAAATAGCATGACAAGGTACTTATAGTAGCTATAAGGTATCCTAAAGGCCATTTTCTACTCGTCGCCTTCTTTAATCTGTATATAGTTATAGGCTGATAGTAAGTCAAGACACGTAAAATATTAGGCTCCTGCCAACTGATCTTAGAGCCATGAGATCAGCGGTAACAGGTATCGGTTTTTCACAGTCTATTTGTTAAGTTACTAATAGTTAACATATAACTATAGCTTTCTATCTTTCTTAGGTATAAACAGGATTAGGTAGCCTACTAGCGATGTTAACAGGCAGATATATCCTCTTCGAAGGTTCTCCTCTAAATATCGCTTAAGTTCTTCATTCTATATCTAGCTTATATAGTAAATCTTAAAGAACTTTAGTCGTATTCCTTCCTTAAGCTTGATCTCGTGATCCTATAGGCCGTATTCCAGTAGTCCTTCTAGATGTTTCGGTTCGAATGCTAGGTATCCTTCGTATTCCTTCGGTACTTCCCTAGTCTTGTCTCGTCTCTCGGTTTTTTGGTAGTATACGAACTTGGTTCCGTCTATAGCGATGCTAGCGATTTCTCCTGTCTCAACCTACTATTCCTATTATAGTGCTCCGCATTCGTCAACGGAGAGAACAGCTATTAGCGATTTAGCTCGTTCCTCCTATCATAATATCGATGTCGTTATACTGCCTCTTCTAGAGTCTATAGTGGTCTGCTTACCACTATCCGTCTCTTGCAGTAGATCCGTAGGATATGCCTTTCCTTGAGCATCGTCTACTCGCGATCCTTATATGCTCCCTATCTTACTAGTCGAATATAACTCTATTTAGGGTCGTAGGTAGCTACTATTCTTCTAGCTAATATCCGGGTTATAGTCTTCATACTATAGTAACCCTAATATTATATCTTTATCGTTACTTATATCTATAATGCTAAATACGACTACTATAGTCTTCCTTACCATAGTAATATTGATTAGTTTAGTCTCCCTATATACCTATTACGTCGGAAATGGCCCTTTGACTATGCCATGCTTCCACTTTATTCTCTAGGGTATCTATAGCTAATTTACAAGTGTCGGAGAAATCAGATTTATCTCTGCTCCACTATCTACTAGTGCGAGCATTTCGTGCTATTTCTACTATGCTATTATCTATAATCGCTTATCTTACCGCTATCATCTAAAGATTATAGCGATTTCCTATGTTTCGGCCGGGAGGTCTTAATATAGTAGTCTCTTACGCTAGTCCTTCCTATACTACGCTACCACTTACTACTACACGGGCATTAATAGTTTCCGGGCCCCTCGAAGGGCCCTAACCCGTTTCCTAGGTCAGTACTAACCTCTTTGGTTGTTCGGCTAATAGCGGCTTCGTCGATCGTGCTCATTTCCATAAGCCATTAAGTGCTTACAGCTTCCTACTATTGGGTCCGTTCCGCTTTCCATTATACATACTATAGCTTTATCTAAAGCTCCCAAATTCACAATTTCTTTTCATCCGCGTAATAGAGGCAGTCGTTACTCTAGCACGAGTCTTATATATCTTGTCCTATTCCGTAGTACCTAGGCTAGGCTCGTCTTAGAACTATTATAATACTTTCTAGATCGCGGGCTTCGATCTTCTAGAGTAATTCGGCCGCTCTGTTTCCTGCATCGTAGACCTATTCTACAGGGTGTAAGCTTCCGTCCTCATTTCCTTATTAGGTCGGCTAGTAATTGTTTTCGAATTTGTCGTAGAAGTAGTATCGGCATTCGTATACTATACACTAAAACCAGGGCACTTATATATGTGCCTCGTGTTAAGGATATAATTACGTAGCGTCGCCTAGGAGGTATTGGAATTCTTTCCTGAATCCTTCCCATTATATGTAGACTGTAGGTACTTTAGTGCTAATATAGGAGTATTTCTTCTAGTAGCTTTCCTACGTACACTCGTCTTTTCCACGGTTTGCTTATATAAACTAGTATTCTAGGTTCCGTATATTATTACTAAATTATTAGCCATCAAGATACTTGGCATGGCTATTAGGCCTATTATATATTGTAGGCTATTCTCCTTTAATAGTTTCCATAATATATCAGAGTTCCCTTATTTCGTTCCTCATTCTATCGCTCTAGTAGGCAAGTCAAATCAAGCGTCCATCCTGTTTACATAGTTCCATATTAAGCTAAAAAACTTCGTTACAATACCATTCGATTTGTTCCTAGAGAAATAGAACATTAGGTCTAGGTCTTTCAATTTCTTAGGTATCGGTTATCTATAATCTATCCTACCTCTATATAACTATGAAACCCTACTGCCTCAAGACTAGGAGAATCGAAACTGGCAGTATATATTCTCCTACCATATCCCATTTGGCAAGACCTATCTCTAGGTCCATAGTGACCAGTTTAGAGTATAGTGCTTGTTCGTCTTTACTGTCGCTATCGTATCCGAGACTATCCGTGTCACTACCCTTGTCTTTGTAGCTTATAGCCGCTACTTTAATAACGTCCTTAGTGGTTTTGTCGATAGTCGTAATTTCCTTTCTAAGGGTTAGTTTCCATTCTTTCTTCGGGCTCCGGCATTCTCGCTTATAGTGCCCTTTCTTTCCGTAGTTATAGTAGGTAACATTGGACTTATCTTTAGTCGTCTTCTTCCGGTCCTACTTCTACGCTACGTCTATATCTATAGCTCCGGGGTGCGTCCTGTATAAGGTACTAACGTACGCTTGCTTTTTCTTATCGTTGGCCTTAACTGTGGTTCCATTTATTTAACCTCATCTCTGCTACTCTTATATATAGAGTCGATCATCGATTCTAATAGCCTATATGATGTATTTGTCTAGGGTCTTAGGCTGATCGTACTTATATAGCTTGTCTTTAACCTTTTCCTTTAAGCTATTATAGAACAATTGTATTAACACCTTGTCATTAAGCTAAGACTTAAGCATGTCCTATCTAAACTATATAATATAGGAGGCTATTAACTTGGTCTATCGGAGATTAGTAAGTCTTTCTTACGTATAAATCTTCTTATCCTTATCGCTAAAAACCTTCTAAAGCTCTTCTTCGAAACGGTTATAAGATTAGAAGACTGCCTATATAAATACGTCTCGGTCGTCTTCGTCTTCCTTAGTAAGATAATCATTCTACATAGGCTTAAACTATCTAAGTACCTTGCCCTCTAGTCTCGTAGCTATATAGAGGACTTTAGCTTTATCGTCTAGAAACTTGTCGTCATTAAGCCAGAAGTAAGATCGGAGGTTTGTCAGGAATCCTACAAGATCCTCCTTAGTTCCTCCGTATTTACTAGGTAGTTCGATCTTAATGTAGCTCGCTTTGGCGGTCTCGAGCGTCTCGATTTTAGTATAGGCCTCGTTAACCAACTTCTACAAGTACTTTTCGCGGTTCTCGAGTTCCTTGATTCAAGCTTAAGCAGCCTTATCTCTCTAGTCTAACTCCTAGATCCGCTACTAGAGTTAACCAAGCTAAGTAAGCAGCTATTCGGCTATAACGTTAGTAGCCATGTCAATATCGAGGTCAAAGTCACCTCCGTTCTGAACTATAACAGAACAAAGGGAGTAGTAACAACGTATAACAAACCTAACTCAGACTTCTTCTAAAAGGGTCCAGACGGAGGTAGGTAAAGTGGGACAAGCGTACAGGTTGTCTAAGGGATTCGGTAAAGCTAAAGGGTTTATAACAACACTTAAAGTTATCTCTCACAGTAATCAGCAATACTTGGTATAAGTACTATGATTATGATTATTACCACTGGTGAACTCTCAGAGTCTACCATAACAAGTGACTATCTATATGTATATATAATCCTAGTGATCATTCCTGATTACGGTGATCGTGAGTGATCGCATGGTGGTGATCACCCTGATCACTGGTGAGCGTAGTGATTACTATGCTTCCTATGCTGTAATTGGTCCTTTCGTTCCTTCGACTTGATTGGCCCATTTGTGCCAGTGGCTTAGGTAGCATCTGCATGTATATTTCCGTGACAACTTTGACTAGTCCCTTGCTTATAGCGTAAGAACTAGGATACTTCCTTTAGTAGGTTTACTATTAAGGGTAACTCCTCTAATAAGGAGTTTAAGTTATTACCTAAGAAGGAGTAGTATTACCTTAACTATATCTATTACCTCTTATATAGTAACTAAGTTATATATATTCCTAGCTATAGCACTTCCTATATAACTTACTATACTACTTATAACCCTTATATTTAGGATCTATAGCTCTAGGCTAATAACCCCTACCTATATATAAATATTAGAAAAATTATATACTATTATAATACCAATACTACCTTTACCTCCCTTACTTACCATAAGATTATTACCTAGAGTGCCTATAAGGCTATCTTAATACCTAAGTTCTCTATATTAGTACACTCGTTTACTATAATTTTAAAGGCTATATAGGCTAACTATTCCCCTAGCTATATTACTTTCTCCCCTACCTAGGCTATAAGTTCCTACTACTCTACCAATAACCTAGGCCTAGTCACCGCCCCTTATACCCCCACCTACTATAGCAATATCATCTAGGCCACCACTACCCCTACCCCTACCCTATACGCTATTAGGCAGCTTATATACCACACCATAGTATAGAACGACAACATGCTACACCAGATATAGCATACAAATGAGAACATGTCGACTTTAGTCAACACCAATGCCGCCCTCGTCGCCCACGTCTTGGACACGCCGTCGCCCGCCTCCCACGCCCGTTCGCACGCCTCCGCGCGCCCTACACCCGTGCCGATTAACTTCGGCCGCTCTTATACCCGCTGCTCTTCCTTGCCTACCAACCGCGTGGCGTACCCGATCTACGACCGCGAGGAGCCTACTAACATCTTGGAGGAGGAGGAGGAGGAGGAGGAGTTTAAGGAGGAACTTATAGAGTAAGTGTATAATACGCGCTAATTATTGTGTTTTTGTTTTGTAATTAATAGGTTAGCGCGTTTATAACGTGTCTATATGCGTCTGTTGCCTGTTTGCCCTAGGTTTGCCTATATATGTGAAAAATTTTAAATTGTTTGCTTTTATACTCTTCCTTACCTCCTATTTATAATTAGTCTATCATTATAATATATATCTCCTTACTTCTACTTAAACGTGTTAAGTGCCTTAGTATTTTCTAGATTTTCTAGTAGTTCCTAAGTTAGGGTATTATATCCTTTCTATTTTATAAATATATTATATCGGTTTCCTCTCCCCTTTATATTCTTAGTTATAAGGATCGCTTTTACTTTATATTCTTCCTATAGTGGTCTTTCCTGAGAAAGTTCTAATACTAGGTCTAGTTAGGAATCTAATATACGTTATAAGGGTAGTAGGTTAGATATAACATACTTGATAAGGTTAATATAAAAGGTAAGGTAGAGGCTATAGAGAATATTTAGAGTTATCGTTAGTAGCGTTAGTACTATAATTACTTTATACTTAGCATTAACCTAATTAAGTTTATAGCTAGGGTAGTTAGTCTTAATATTATATAGGGATAGCTATACTTTATCCTCTACCTTAAATCTTTTAGCTAGGTGTCGAGAACGATTAGCGTTTTCTTGCTAGTGCTACTATATATACGTAATAGTAGCCTAGGTCTATTCTATACCTTCTCTTAAATAACGTAAGAAGTTAATAGCTCTTCCTTATAGGGTTAAGGTAGGAGCGTCTAGCAGGTTAGTAAACTATATTAGGCTTATATTATAACCATAGAAGAGGTAGCTCGCACTTGTCCTAGTTACTATCGAGTTATAGTTATTAATCGCGAGCTAGTATATAGGTAGATATTTAGGCTAATTATACTAGGCAAAGGAAACTATAGTCTATAAGATAATCTATACCTCCTAATTTATACATTCTATACCTCTATCTATCTATAGATAATAGGCTATTAATAATAGTTACTCGATTCCGATAGTCTCATAGAGAGTAGTCTAAAACTGGCTAAGCTAGTCTAAACCGCGATTAGTAATAATTTATATCGGAAATCTGTAAAACCGCTACTATACGTCCCGGAACTAGAGTATATACGCCTCGGCTCCCATCAAGGATATAGCTTCGAGCTAGACGTACTTTAATAGCCGGTCGGTAATTATTATAAGGTACCAGGGTAAATTCTTGTCTTATATAAGGAGATTGACTATAAAATCGATAGAAATCTGTTTCTAGAAGCGGTTAGTGATAAGTAGGGGCTAGAGGAGTCCTTATCGTAGTTAACGTAAAACCTTAGCCCTTTAATATATATAATAGTTCCTTACAAACCTCCTTATATCTAGGGATATAAAATCCTAATAGTAGTCCTATTAGAGCATTTTAAATAGCCTATTCCTCCCTAGGTAACCCAATATAGGGGAGTTATAGACACGTTAAAGGATAGTAATAGTAAATAGTTCCTATATAGAGAGCTAAAGTCTACCCCAGAACTAAAGAGTACCCTATATATTAAGGGAGTAGTCTATAATCTAGGTATACACTATATTTACTTCCTTTAGAAATTTTCAGGCCCTATCCTATATAGCCTAGAGTCAGTATATATAATGTTCGTCCTTAATAACTCCCTTATCCTATAAGGCTGCTAGCTATTTATCTATGAAAATAGTACTCCCCTTCGGGAGGTAGGATACTTTAGATAACGTCAAGAAATCTATCATATCTATCTAGATAGCAAGGAAGAGTTATACTATACGCTATACGTCTTTAGGAAAGTCTTGTTCGCGACGGGACAAGGTATTAGGGCGGGACGCTTATAACCTAGGTTGGTAACGGAGCTTAAAGTTAAAGAGGGAGAGTATCTCGGCCTATCGAGCTTGCTGCTCACTAATTAAATAAGGCTAGGAAAAGTATTCGAGGTTTTTATAGTTAGTTAAGATCTAAAAAGGAGCTATAATACTACAAAGCTTAGCTAACTAGGCCTTTAGGTACAAGATAATTATAAGTAACTCCTTATTATAGATTATATAGTTCTGTTTAGCTAGGGTTAGTTTTATAGAGTGGTAGGCTATAGGGTATAAGACCTTATCTTCTCCTTGCTAGGATAGGCACCCTCCTAGCGCCGTCCTAGAGTAATCTGCCTCGAGTATCGTCTCCCATTCGGGGTCCTATTATACAAAGATAGGTTCCGATATAAAGGCCGTCTTAAGGGTATCAAAGGCCTTCTATTCCTTAGTCCCTTACTAGAATAGGGTATTCTTATAGATTAACTGGTCAAGGGTTCTATTAGCCTAGAAAAGTTAGGGATAAAGTCTTAGTAGAAATTAGCAAACCCTAGGAAGCTTCGTACTCCCTAAACCTTCTGTAGTACCTCCTACTTACAGATGGTAGCTAGCTTTTCAGGGTCTAGATAGACCTAGGCCCCTACCTCTATAATATAGCTAAGGTACTTAACTTCTTTTATAGTAAATGTATACTTCTCAAGGTCTAATATAAGTCTTACTTTTCATAACCTTTAGAGCATATCCTTTACTTACCTTATATAATCTTTCCTATTACCTAAAGTATAAACTAAGATATTATCAAGGTATACTATTATAAAGTCTCTAAACATTAGGCTAAGAGCGTTATTAATATATTATTAAAAGGTTATAGGTACGCCTATAAGTCTAAAGGGATAGACAAGCTACTTAAAGAGGCTAAACCAGGTCTAGAATACTATCAAATGTTCGTAGCCCTCCGCGATCCGGATATAGTAGAAGGCCGCCTAGACATCTAACTTTATAAACTACTTAGCTCTAGCTAGAGAGCGAAGCGTTTCCTTAATAAGCAAGAGGGGGTATTAATCTTACTTTATAATCTTATTTAGCGCTCGATAGTTAATATAGAACCTTTAACCTCTATCTACTTTCTTTACCAAGAGGATAGGGGCAGCAGCCGAAGAGGAGCTAGCTCGGATCTATCCCTTATCTAGCAAGTCAATAACTTGCTTTCGGACTTCTAATAAATGATCCTATAGCATATTATAGAGAGGCCCCTAAGGGAGTTCGGGGATCTTTCTATCTAGGCCCTCCTTTAATTTAATATAATAATTAGCTACGCTATAATATAGGGGAAGTCTGCTAGCTTTCTCCTTATTAAAGAGGTCGGTAAAGTCGTAAAGTTTGTCTAGTAAGGTGACCTCTAACTCCGTACTAGGCCCTGGTTAGGTACCCCTATTCCCTATACCTTCTTTATCAAATTAGCGTCTTAATTCTAGGATAGTTATTATTTCCTAGATACTAGTAACTAGGAAGGTATCGGAAGTCTTTTTCTTCTATACCCTTTGAACTATACCTATAAAGACTATACCTATAATTTAGGAGATTCCTATCTATCTCGACTATGAAGAGATCTTATAGATAAGTAATCCTAGTTATATCCTGATTTTAAGAACGCCTATATATATATCTAGTTTAACCTTCTAGTATTCTATCTATAGAAGACCTAATATAACGTTATATATAAGTCTTAGGACTATGTAAAACACAGCCTAACTTTTCTAGCCATTGATATCTATTATAACGCAGGCTATCTAAGTGATCTTCTAGTCCCGTTATAGTCTAGTCATAGTCCTAAGGGTATATATAGTAGGCAAACTAAAATACTTGATTCTAAGCTTCTAGTATATTCTCTTACTAATAATGCTATAGCTAGAACATCTATTATCTACTTAAGCGTTTACAAAGCTAGTAGAATTAAAGAAGATTAGAATAAGAAAAGGAGGTCCATCTATTCTTTTGCTAATCTCCATAAACTCGTCTTCTAGGTAGTTATAATCTTCTAGCCCCCTTGTAAGACTTTGCTTAGGGGCTACTCTTTTCCCTACTTACCGTCTTCTTCATTAGATAGGTTATTATCTTCCTTCTAATCCTTAGTCTCTAAAGCATTAATATCGGTTCTTAGCTAATTCTGCTATACCAGCCTTAAAACAGAGGCAAAGTAACACTTAGTAATAAAGTAACCCTTCTACCTATACCAGATATATACTCTAGCTACCTATTAGGCTATATATACTTCCGGACTAACCTATTTCGCCTATAGGGCATTACCCCTACGTTTTCCTACCCTATCCTTATTAGGTACCTTCCTCTATAGGTTAGTACGTAATAAGTTAATTCTAGTCATTGGTATATCTCCTTCTACGTCCTTCTCTCTCTACGGTTTAGGTACCGCCTACTACCCCTATATCTGCTAATACTTGTCACTAAGCCAAAGAGCCTCGAGATTTATAACAATCTTATAGTATTTTTTAACTACTATCATGTAATTATCCTAGGGAATTCCTTGTCCGACTACCATATATTTAAGTTTCAAAGAGAGGCATTATTATAATTTGATTAAGCGTAGCTTATCGCTCTAAAGGAGACTACCTACCTTTGATAGCTTAGCCTTAAACCAAATAATAAAGGCAGCAAATAGTTTATCATCTTTCTATTAAAGGAATTCTAGTTCTAATAGGGCTACCGTCTTCTTATAAGGGTTAGAGAAGATACTCTCGAGATATTAAAGGAACTCGATCAGGTTATACCTAACTTTTAGGCCTATAGATTTATAGTAAGCTATAACCCAAGTCTATACCTAGCATGTGAAGTTTTCCTGGATAAAGAACCATTAGTCGTGATTAGAGCCGATAAAATCTCTGTTAGCTACAAGGACATATTCTATTATACTCTTCCATACTACGAAGAGTTCCTTTTTACCGTCAAAAGGTTGTCTAGTTAGGAGACGCTTTCGCTACGGCTGCTAAGCTTCAAGGGGTACCCTAGCTAACTTAGGGGTTAGGACAGGTTAGGTTTAGGATGCTTAGAAAGTGTTAATCGTCGCGTTCTGCTATTCTACTACTATTTAAAGGGAACAGACGAGCTCCTATAGTTCCGCTAAGCCTAAAGGCCCATATATCATCGAATCCGTCATGACTACATTATCGATAACTCCCTTAGGGAGTTACTACTAGTAGGAAGGTAGTCGAAATGTAATATACTAGCCTTATAGCTACTATAGATAAGCGTATAATATTCTATTTGACTACCTTAAGGAAAAAAAAGAGGAAGAATATAAGAGTTATATAGAGGAGCGTTTTTTTAGTGTGTATATACATGACCTAGGTAGGGCCTGGTTAGGCTCCGGGTTGGGTCCTAAGCGGGCCCTGACCGCGCGCCCTACAAACGACCTACGAACGTCTCGCGAACCAATTATACACGCTTAGGTGGGTCGAGTGGGTCCGGTCTGTTGCCGGGTAGGTCTGGTCTATTGCCGGGCAAAGCCTGGCATTGTTTAGCCCGGGTGAAGCCCGGGCCTGTGATAATTACTTATAATAATTATACTAGGCTATAGCTATATATAACTAGATAGAGTCTTATTTTTATTATATAGATTCCTATCCTTCTAATAAGCAAAGTCGAAAAGATCTATTTAAGACTCTATAGGATAAGGTTATTTTCCTTAGCTTTCTTTTTCTACTGCCTAAAGATTATATATATTAGCCGATAGTATAGGCGATATCAAAGTAAAAGGGTTAGTAGGAATACAGCGTCTAGGTAGCTAAGTTCTATCGGTTCTACTTTCAGGAGATATAATAGAGAGATAAGGCACGGCTTAAGCTCCCCTAGTAGAAGGGCTATCTATATATAAGGCTAAAAGTAACAAAGGCTAAGAATAGGATATTAACGCTCTAGCTTAGAATAATCTGGATAGCTCTAGGCCATCTGCCTAATAGCTCCCTCCGGCTAGAAAAGCCAAAGAACCCTTAGGGGGATATCTATCCCTATTAACTACCTAGGTAGCCTATAGATAAGCTACTTTACAGGCCGCTGGTTTTATAACTATAGCTATAACCAGGATAGGCAAAATTAGTTATCTCTATCCAGATAAAGGAAGGAGAAGATAATCCGCTACTAATAAAGGAGTAACTAGCCATGAAAAAGGATCGCTAGGTTCCCTTAGATAACGCTATCTAGTAGTTCCTTAGCAAGGTACCTAAGGGACTTAGGCCGCCTTAGCTACTCTAATAGGTACTTAAGTATCTCTATAAGCTAAGGATAGCTATCTACTAATATATAGTAAAATAGGTAGAAGAGTAAGTTATAGCTATAGAAGGATAAGGAAAACCTTTAAGGTTATAATAGTAGTAACTAGTTAAGTAAGCGCCTCTAGTAATATAACGGCCGCCTAGTTAGACCAAGATAAAGCCAAGTAAGCTAGTATAGATATAGGAGATATACTTGACCTAAGCCGCTAAGAAAGGATAGGCTTGTTAGTATCGTCCTAACGATAATCCTACTAAATAGACTTAGCCCCTACTATTTAAACGTTTAGGGCCTAAAGATCCAGAGCTAGTTCCGGAGTACCTGCTATAGTTTATAGGCTAGGATACGCTAGATACTAAAGTAGAAGCCTAGTAAAGGCATTAGGCGTCTAAGAAATGGTCTTTGCCTAAGGGTAATAGTAGAGCCAAGTAGGCTAGGCATTATAAGGAACGTAAGTAAGGTTTTAGGTATAAATTCGCTAGTAGGAGCCTTAGGGCGAATTCGAAGGGGAAGTATAGACTAGGGCTAGAAGTTCTTAATATAACTAGAAGGACGTAAGGTACAGTTTTGTTTTTCTAGTTCTGTAAAGCTTTATTATATACGATAGGTATAAATAGAGGTTACCTATCTAGGGGTACTAGAGAGATAGATAAGGACAATAGATAGCTTTAACACTTATTTACTCTAATAGATTAGAGTAATAAGATATATTTCTTCTTTCTTTTATAAGTTAGGATATCTTTTTCCATATAAGTAGACTCTTTTACGTCTATCTAGAGGGATATTACCATCGCCGCCTTCGCCCCTATCGTTATTACTATCTAGATAGTCGGACTTGCCTGCTGTGACCGTAAATACTCGGACGCCCTGGACTTTTTAAGCCGAAGCTCCTCCCTATCTGACTAGATAGAGGTTTGGTTCTAGAGGTGCTAAGTGGTGCCCTAGAGGGTTAGCACTAGCTTAATGTAAGATTAGCTCTTACCTTACTTGCTTTACTAGTCTGTTAGGCTTATAGGTATATAAAGGTAAGAGTTTAAGATTAATATTGCTTTCTATAGCCTAAGTCTAATAGTATATTAGTATATGCCTTACTAAAATAATCGTCATAGTATCGTTATCTTACTTGATCTTATGGATAGCAAGCCTATATTAGCATCTTACCTAGCTCTCAAAATTCTAGATAATTCCTATAATCTAGTCTAGCGACTTTGTTATTAGAAAGAAAGGGAAGAGCTTCTTACTATACTCGTTAACAATTATAAGCAGCTATCGCGAGCTATTAATCGCTTTAGGATAGTTAAATAGATCCTAGGCTACTTACTAGAACAGGCACGCCGACTTCTACTTAGGTAATGTTTTCCTAGAGATGACCTTACTTACGTAAGTATAAGCGTAGCTCTTATACTTAATACGTGCCGTTCCCTTAATATAGACGTTTCTAGTATTATTAATAAGCGCTTTTAACGCTTCTAGTCTAAGGTAGCTAGCTCTTAAGTACTAAAGATCCTTGGTATCCTCTCTTATAGTAGGTAACGCTTATATCTAGGACCTTCTACTATATATAATAAATACGTTCTATAAAGATATATAAACGTTTATAATACCTGCTTTACTAATTAAGATGTAGTCTAGGAAGCTTAAGTAGTAGAAAAGTAGCTTATATTTAAGGAAGGTAAGATTATACTTATATTCTAACTTATAAAGGATAATGTTATTTTCTAGTATTCTAAAACATAATAAGTAGTCTAAGCTATAATACTAAGTGCCTACCTTAAGTAATAGAACTTCTAAGATAATATCAATATAGAATCCTTTAACGATAGCGATATCCTTAAGTATTAGGCTCTTAGTATATACTTTATATATACTATTTAGAACGTTCTTAATTATCTAAATACCCTTCCTACTAATAGAGAAGGTCGTTATACCTACTTTAATAAACTTAGGATCTTCTACCTTAATAAATATCTTAGGTAAAAGGAACTTCTTATTATTAACTAAGTAGGTCATGTTATATAAGTCTAATAAAGTGCTTTCTAAAAGAGGATAACATTATAAAGTAACTATATTAAATGCTTTATAGTAAGTTAAGAGCTTACTAAGTAGCTAAAGGCTAATAATTAATGTATTAAGGGAATTAGAGTATCTTACCCCTAACTACCTAGAATAGGATAGCTCCCCCTATTTAGTAATAAGTTAATCTTTTAGTCTAGCCTACTTCGGCTTATCAAGCTCCTAGCAAATCTTTTTATACTCCTTATTAGAAAGGTATAAGCATTGCTCGTCACTATAGATAGCTTACTTAAGCGTATAGCAGTCTATTAGATCCTATAGATGTCTTAGGCGCTTATAAGGACATCTTATATTATGCTACTAACTGCTATAAGAGTCTCTATATAAGTCTCTACCTCTCTCCTTACCGCTCTTCCAAGCTATAGGAAGTATTAGTATATAAGTTATCAAGAAGATTCTATACTTCTAAGAGACTCTAAGTTATATATTATTATTAATTAAGATCTTAGCTATCATAATAAGGGTACTAAGCTCTGGAAGTAGCTATCCTATACTATTAGTAAGCTTAATTTCTATCCTCTTATTTGTTACCTAGATTAGTAAAATATATATAGCGATAATATTAAGAAAGGTATAAAGTCCTTATACGCCCTATACTTCTAGGATATCATATTAGATAATTTACTAAAAAGCAATATTAAAGTTATAAATCTAGTGCTATAGATTAACTCTTAAACGCTTAGCTATATTAAGACTAGTTATATATTATATTATAACTATTATATAGAGCATTATAATAGATAATATAAGTATAGAGTAAAGCGTTTAGATAATCCCCTTAATAAGGTTAATATCCTTCTTCCTATATACTTTTATAGCTTTATAGAGTTTAGGATCTATAGTATATACTAGCTAGTATTATAGCTATCTTATCTACTTACTAATATCCATAGTATATATAAAATCTTTATAAAAGGAGTCTTATAATTATACGAATTTAGCTATAATAGCTATATTAGAAGGTATTAAATCTATAGATATCAAGGGCGACAATCCTTCTTAGAGTTACTCCCAGGAAGCTAGGATAAGGTTATCTCTAGCTTGCTTATAGGTTAGGCGCTATAGAACTTCTAGATCTGGCTCATGGTCGCCGTCAAGGTTAACAAATCCCTATATACTGGCGAATTTAGCCTACAACTATAGTTTAATATACCACAAGTTCTAGGAACTAGGCCCTATAAGGCACGTAGAAGTCTTGACTAGGATCTCGGACATGGTAGACGGATACGTCATCAAATGCGTATAGAAGCAAGGTAAGAGAGTTCGTAACCGAAGAAAGAAGCTACCACTAATATTGAAGATGCGTCAGTAGAGGAGCAGTCAAGGCGCCAGGCTTATAACTGCCGAACGTAGTGATAAGCTTCCTAGAGCGTTGAAAGCAGTGTCTGTAGTAGGTGGCTATACGAAGGAAAGAGTGCCTTGTTGAACTATCTATAAAGGAGACAAAACGACTGATATTTATAGATAAAGGAACTGGCCAATGCGTTGGCAACGACGCCTCATACGCTGTGGCACGTATGTGGCTAATACTCTTAGAAGCTCCACAGCTTCTGACAGTATTTCTGGCTTGATGCTAAACATCGACTGCTGCGCATCCGGATCCAATGCTACGCGTAAGTGTAGCAATCCATTGCTAGCAGTGTCCCGCCCAGATGCCTTTTGCACCACCTCTTGCAGCCTGTCGGCGAGCTCCTGAAGCGGGGTGTTCCTGCTGCATATCATAATGTGACACTCAGGCTTAGTCGAGGTGTCCCGCTGCTTGACCTCGAGGAGCATCACGAAATCCGGGGACTCTTGCTCGCCATGGCGAAACCGGGCTAAGACCTGAGACGTAGCATCATCCGATGGTGCAAGCGGTACCATAATCACGGACAAATCTTTGTCCCCGCAAGATGAAGGGTACATATCAATCAAATCCAGGTTGACTTCGGCAAACGCGTCGTCAAGCCAGTAGTGTTGCTATGTGTCCTCAGACTTCTTGTCTGGAGCGTCGTTCCTGATGTGGATGACCTCGTGGGAGACGCCGGATGCGGTTGTTGGCTGCAATACTGCATGGTATTCCTCTGCCCCACCCGCGTGCCCGATCGATCATGCGCGCGGCAATGATGTGCCCAGAATGGGCGAAATCTGACGGGGTGGTTGCCAGTATTCTCCCGGCCGTAACTTGGCCGGCTTGGGTCGGGGCTGTCGATGGGAGTCTCGTTTGGGCTAGGAAGTCTTTACGCTAGGATAATTAGAATCGTTCTTTCGTCTTCTTCGTGATCTGTTCTTGCAGTCGGGGGAAGGCCTGCTCGCCACCCTCGCCATAATATATCATGGGCATTGTTACGCCGAAAATTCCCAGTAGACAGTATGCGATGTCCTCCTTCCTCTTGGCCTCCCTCCCGGCAGCCCATGACATGCGCTGTGCAACGCTCGCACTGCGCACCTGGGGGGTTTTCTCCGAAGGATTTTAGTAGGGATGCCGGTGATATTCCCAATAACGGTGCGCAGAGTACCGGCCTAGGTCCCGAGGAGACCCCACTCCGCGTTGTAGAACCGTAGGTGTTTAGGTGCGAGCAGCTCCTGTAAGGTTCATCCTCTCCTGAACCATCGGCTTGTGCGGAACTTGGAGCCGGGTTTGTCGGGCCTGTCGTCGTCAGGAACATCCCACAGGTAGGCATAGCAAAGGGAAGTACCTTTATATAATCGTGACATGGAATTGATAGCCTCGCTAAGCTCGACCAGATTCGTCTTGTTAATGTAGCAGGTATCAATCCGGACGTATCCGAGGCCGTCTGCCACGACTTGTCGACAGCTTCCCAGGAGCTTAGCCGACCCTACGCCGGGCTCGTGGACCCTCCCCTCCTCAACATCGCGGAAAGTCAGCTCCTCGCTGTCGTGGCCCCAAGGATGCGATAGTATCGCGAAGTTGGGGGGTTTGTCGAGAAACTCTTCTAGCTCGTATGTCTTGACGTTGATTAGGCGCATTTGTGGTCTTGGGAGCGATCCAAATCAGAGAGAACTCAGATGGGAAGACTCAAACTGGGAAGATAAAAGACCCGGTGGGAAGCGGGGAGGACCGGCGGCTGAGTTGTAATTACTGACTGTGACGGATGAGGGCTGTGGGTAGCAAATAGCTGGTTTTGGAGATGCTGTCGTACCGGCGCTGCGCCGAACTGGATTGTGGTACCCTTTTGACGCAGTGAGAGGAAGATGGAAGAGGCACTTGAGGTGCGGGTTCGGTAGGTACCCAATCTGTGGTGTTCAAGTTGAAGCGACCATGCTGCAGCGCTGAGGGGACACCCGTTGGACAACATCACTCATGCCAATTATGGTGGCGTTTCACCGGCAGATGTGGATAATTAAGGATGCTCCGTTCGATCTCGGGTACGTAGGTAGTGTGCGGGGAGCTCGACCGGATGCTAGTCCGCGTTGCCGTGGTCGGCTTGTTCTGTCAAGCGCAGGCGCCCAAAGTCTTCCTCGGTGCTTTATCACGGTGCAGCATCTGGCGAGCCACCAGGAGAGCCAGAGAGGCTAGGTCTTCCTCAGTCTCCATCGGTCTCTTGTCTTGCCTACCGCTTCCGTATCATTGCCAGCTCCGTGTTGTTAATTATACGTTTCACAGCCGCCTGGATCGTGGCGTGTGGCATACGTCTTGGAAAAAAGGTCGAAGTCACCACAGGGCGCCAATCCGCCGCATACATCGGCGCAGCTGCGCCGGTAGTTGGTCCGATTGTAGCCAATGAGGTATCTAGGCGGAGACACTGGGACGCATGCAAGGGATAGGAGGCTGTCTGCTGGTATCTGGTATCGACACTGTCAATAATTACGTGCGGCATATTGGACTGACGAGAACTGGTCAGGTTGCAAATTTACACCAGAAATACACCCGCGGACAATGGAAGGGCAAAATCGTGCGAGATGCAGTGATGCACAAGAAAGGTTGTACAAGAAAGGAAGGAACAGCTTCATCGCTCCGGGTTGGGCCAGGTACCGTATTAGTTGTTCTTCCCGTCGACTTGAACTTGGCTGACATGCCCTTCAACAGGTGTCTCGCGAAGTATTTTCTGCTTCATGTGAATTACAAACGAGATGACTGCTAGATATGGGAAATAAAAGAACGATCTATTGCCTTTTTGCAGTTTCTCGATCGTGACTGCTTGTCCTATTCTTATTCTTATTCTTATTCTTATTCTTATTTTTTATGTTTATATGCTCCCCTATTGCTCCCCTGTCTTCTGCTTTTAATAAGTGCGCACTACTGACACGAATATTATCTCTATCCGGATCACTACAGCTGTAATTACTGACTGTTTAATGATTTCGATGCATCTCTGTTTTCATCGACGGTCCTCTAACCGCCCCTTCAAAGCGCCCCGAACTCTAGCTTCCACTAGTTAATTATAACCTCTCAAGCCTCACCACATGTCATACTTTCATCTTCCACGCCGAGCCGGATCCATGCCCCGCCCGCATCAATCGCCTCACCTTGACGGTCCTAGCCGCAGCCATCAGAGCCATTGACAGCATCAGGGTCGACCCCGCAAAGGCCTGGGCGCCGTAATACTTGCCGCCGGACGCGGTGATGATGGCGCCGGCGATCGGTGGTCCGGCTAGGGTCGCAAAGCTGACAATGGTGAAGATCATGCCCATCCTGACGCCGGCCTTGCGCACGTCGGTGGTGAGACTGCTCAGGCCGGCGGGGAACAGGCTCTGGATGCCTCCCGCCACGATGCCGTAAAAGGCGCACCACACGTACAGGCCGGCGGTGGACCTGACGGCCATCCAGCAGAAGACGCAGACGCTGGCCAGGCCCGCCGTGGGACGAGAACATTGATGGTCCCGACCCGGTCTCCAATGTGGTTCGGGATCACGCGGCCGGGGATGCCGATGCCGTTCATGAGCAACAGCACGTTGAGGCTGCTGGTGTAGTCCAGGCCGATGATATCCCTGCTGAACGAGGCGATGTAGTAGAAGGCAAAGTACAGTCCCAGGAAGAACTTTCGGTCATCGCGGAAAGGTACGAGTCAGTCATTTCATCACACGTCAAGGGCATGCCACCTGGCAGGCAGCAGCAACAACCGTCATGGAGGAAAAAAGTACGAGAGGAAGCAAAAAAAAAAAAAAAAAATAACTTACAGAGAAACTCCCTGCCGCGTAGAGCGTATACTCTCCCTCGCAAAAGGCCTTCCATTCCACCAGCGGCCCGCTCTTCCTCGGCGGGATCCTCTGCTTCAGCCCGACCAAGGCGACGGCGAAGGTGGCCAGCTGGACGTAGCCGATGGCGCGCATGGCCGCGGGGAAGCCCTGGGTGGGCAGCAGCTGCCGGACCATGCCGGGGAAGACGAGGCCGCCGGTGGCGCTGCCGCAGGCGCCGAGGGCGATGGCGAGCGCCCGCTTCTTGTTGAAGTAGGTCGACAGGGTGGAGACGCAGGGGCAGAAGAGGCAGCCGTTCCCCAGGCCCATGCAGATGCCCTGGGCGAGGAGGACCTGCCAGTAGCTGGAGGCGGCCGAGGCGGTGAAGATGCCGACGAGCTGGAAGGAGACGCCTAGGACGAAGACGTGGCGGAAGTAGCCGGCGTCGGTGAGGCGGCCGGTCAGGGCGCCGACGAAGAAGAGGAGGAAGATCTGCAGCGAGCCGATCCACGAGATGTCCGAGGGCGGCCGGCCCAGCGCGGTCGTGTAGTATGTCTGGAAGAGGCCGAACGAGTTGATGACGCCCCAGGTGTTCATGACCACCAGGTGGGTGCACGCCACCGCCATCCAGGCCTGCAGCCCGCCGTCCGGTGGCGGGCCGGGGTTCCAGCTGGATTTGGTGCTGGCCTTGGTGAGGACGCGGGACAGAACTCCGGAGGTCACGCCACCGCCGTCGCCGCCGCTCCCCGGTCCCCCGTCATCATCTTCGGCCGTCCGTTGCCGTGATGCCGGCGGTTGGCCTTCCTCTGTTCTCGCATCCGGATCGCTATTGTCAGTCGACGTCGGTCTCGCATCTTCCCCGATCCCTTTCTCGAGGTCCATCCCCGCCGACTCTAATGTCGTCTCCGTGTCCTCTGCGTCCGGGCGTGGCAGTCCCCGCGCCACATCTCCCGGCAATGGTGCCTCAATTTGGCCCATGCTGATTGGGTTTCTCCTTTCTGTGCTTCTTAATTAGACGCTATTTCCTGGGATCCAGCGATTCATAGGCGCGCCGCAATGCTGCGGCGGACTGAGGCTTAACCCGCTTCTGAATATTCAAGAGGTCTTCTTGCCCAACTTGCTTGCATTAAATTGACCTCGAAAAAAACGCCAGTTACGGATCCGAGTTATAGGTAAAAAGCGTAGGCGTGGATAATGATTTCGATGAGTAAGGGCCTTGCAAACGAACGTTCCGGAAGAAAAATCTGTAATTCCCCGTAAATGGTGATGCACCATCACTCCACGACCTTCGTAGAGGAACGTGAGGAGCTCGCGTTCGGCGTTTCCGGCCTTCGTATGTTAGCCCGAGAACTGACTCGTAACTCAACAACCTGCACGAGACTTATCTCATAGCAGAGTTCTGTGATAGAAACAAACCGGTTCGCCAACCCGGGAATACGCCCAAAAGAAAAAAAAATATTCAAGGGGGGGTGACTGCCATGGTGGACCCGGCCCTGACTATGAATGCCGTGAATCGGAGTGTCCAGACCCACTCGCGAACGTTAGCCGTGCCGGCCCGGGTGCTTGGCGAGTCGTGTGTAAGCCTTATCCGCTCTTCTTCCGGCAATCGCAGTGCGCCCATGCGCTCGGTCGCCCTTGGCTTCTGCGCCTTTTGGCGGGGAGCATGTCATTTCCAGCGCCCTATGCGATTCCCCGCTACGCTATGTGACGCTGACAAAGCGGCAAGTAGGAATGATCCGGGGCGGCAAGCCGACGGATGCAGAATCCGGAGGCGGAAACACCATCAAGCAGTTATTCCCGAGTCCCGAGCCCTCGGTCAATTAATTAGTGCATGTCTGGGCACCTGGGCTGGATCCCTGCACCAACTTGAGTCATCAGAGTCGGTGTACCAGGTCAGGTGCAAAAAAGGAAAGAGAAAACCGAATGGGAAAAACAACATGGGGGAAAAAATACAAGAAGGTCTAATGATTTAAAACCAAGGGAATAGACGAATAGTGCGAAGAAGGGGAATAAGCTGAATGATCGGAAGGCGGAAAACAGTAAAGAAAGCAATGCGAGTTACCATCAGCCCACTCCCGTCTCTACCTCTTTGGCCATACACTGTTCTCTTTAGAAAAAAAAAGGAGGAGCCCGCAGAAAGGAATGGATCGATCGATCGATCGCTTCATGATTTCGTCGGCGATCGAGATTATGTACCGAATAAGTACATGATTACATTACACGCCGCGAGCGCGTGTAAACCATTTCGAGTGGTGCCAAGAGGCACATGGCATCTGTCCGGGAATAGAGTGAGGTTGACGATGAACGGAGTGTTCCGTGCAGACACAGTAGGTACCTAACCACTCGAGAGAGAGACAGAATTTGACAGGGCCTGATTAGGTAGTACAGTATAAGCCATGAACTTATTCCGTCAATTCGCAGCGCTGAATCAGCGTCAACAGCAGTAAACTGCTTGGCTAAGATCCTATATTTCATCCCCACATGTCGGTACTCAGCCCGAGCTGTCTCTGTTATAATGTAATCCGTACATTGTATGTACAGTATTTGTGTACAAAGTTAAACTATCGTATTAATTAAGCGCTCTCGCTAATACCCCATGCTCCCTAAAATAGGTGGCTTACCTAAAGCTAAACTCACAACTTCCCAATTCTAATACCTATTGCCCCGGGAGTGGTCTGGTTTCAGGGAAGCCAGAGCTGTGACTTTCCGCTGTTTCCTTCTCGTCTCGCTTTCTCTCGGGTCGAAGTGTTTTTGCACGGCCGGCCACCCCATCGGCCCCGGCTGAAACTCTCGGGCCTCTTCTTCGACCATCTAATCCTGGCCGAGGGCCCCAATCCCGATTACACATGCGATTGACTGCGCGTGTCGGGCTAAACCGGGAAGAGGCCCCTCTCAGTGTAGCCAGACGTTTTTGTGGGGGAGCGACAAAGAATACTGCTTGCACGGACGTTTGCGCTCGGCGGGCGCAGTTGTCGAGGTTGTGGGTGTGCAGCTGCGCCGCCCAAATGGCACCGCAAGTTTGTAAAATCAACGCCTGATTGGTCGGTCGCCACGTTTCAAAGACCTCGCGGCCAGGTTCAAAATTCAAGTCTTCTGATGGGCACAAATAGTTGTGAATGGAATCGTGACAAGCTGGAAAGTACGGTAACCAGGAGTCAGACGGCCAGACCCGATGGATGTGCAAAGTGCTGGACAACAGAAATCTGTGCTACAATATACCCTTGATCTTGGACATGCCTCGGGATGTTGTTCCTGGGAATAGGGTTCTCCCTAAAATTGGTCTTCTATAAGCCCGGCCTACCGGCTCGCAACCCGAGAACCGGGCATGTCCAGGGACGGACGACCGAGCCCACAAAGATAACCCATCACGGTAGGAAACAGCCATGCTTTGTCGTTTCATTCTCGATGAGACACGCTCGGTCGACTTGAGGTGGTGACCCATGCTTCACCCGCAACCTCCTCCCCCAGCTCGGAGATCGGTTGCGGATGGCCGCAACTCACAGAAGTATATAATCAGTCTCTGTCTGCTAGTCGATCGTCCGAATCCCAATACAGTGTTCATCCCATTACAATCCCATCGCATTTACCTTAGAGCTTGAGTCTCTCAGCTACAGTTCTCTCCTTTTCCCCCTTATTCTCACAACATCGTCGCTCTCGGGCTCACAACCACAACTCTCTCCTCTTCTTGGATATACACCGACATTAGCATCATGGTGACTCTCAGTACACTCGCCAGAGCGGTCAGCATTCCCGCCCTTGCCGGCTGGAACATTGTCTCGACCATCACCTTTGATGGCGAAGCCGGCAAGTCGGTAGACCAATCCACGTGGGAGGTCATAACCAAGTAAGGCCCTTCCGTCGAATCTTCTGTCCCACCAAAACTCTCGGAATCCCAAACCGTCCATAGGGACTCCCGGTTCAACTCCGGATTACTACTAACCCGCATATCTCCACAGCATCCACGTCAACAACGAGGTTCAGGAGTACACCACCTCGCCGGACAACGCTCACCTCTCCGGCAACGGCACCCTGCTCATCATCCCGCTCAAGTCCGAGACGGGCCAGTGGACGTCGGCCCGCCTCGGGTCCAAGCAGTCGTTCACGCCCGAGGACGGCAAGACGACGCGGTACCAGTCCGAGCTCCGCTTCGGCGACTCCCCCCAGGACAAGCAGCAGGGCATCTGGCCCGCCTTCTGGATGCTCGGCCAGTCCTCCCGCGAGGGGACGCCGTGGCCCGAGTGCGGCGAGCTCGACATCATGGAGCGCAAGAACGGCGAGCCCACCGGCCACGGCACCCCGCACTGCGGCACCGGCGACTCCTGCGGCGGGCTCACCAAGAGCGTGCCCCTGGACGGCAACGGCTGGCATACCTGGGCCATCGAGATCGATCGGACAAACAAGAACTGGGCGGACCAGACCATCTCCTGGTTCCTGGACGACAACAAGTATAACAGCATCAAGGGCTCCGATGTTCAGGACGAGGACACCTGGAAGGCCATTGCGCACTCGCCGATGTATTTCATTCTGAACATCGCTGTCGGTGGTGACTGGTGAGTGGCCATTTGTCTAATTAAATCACTTGAATCAGAGGGAGATAACTAATCATTGTAATCATAGGCCTGGAAAGCCCAACGACCAGACAGCCGATGGCATGGACAACATGATGGAGGTCAAGTATATCGCTATATACTCGAAGTAGGATCATAAACATCTTTTGGTCTCGGCGTTCTTATGCTTCCTCGTTGTTTTCAGTTTGTGGTTTCATCACTTCACTCCTTGGGCTCATTGCATGAGACTTACGACGATTGTACTGCTTTGTGTATGAACAGATTAACACAACATTGATAGGTCTTGATTATTTTTTCTGTTGCTTCTAATAATTGCCTCTTTTGTGCCATCCTTCTCGTCAGACTCCCTTAGCTTCATAACCACGTCCGATACCGCTATGTGCGCACTATTCGGTCTACAACACATCCCCATATCCTCCTTTTTGTTCAGTAAGTTGGAGATTTGGGAAAAGTAAATATACGGCCCTCCGGCCGTAACAACAAAGCAAATGATATGCGACAACCTACCACAACCATGGTGGTTTGAGGAAAAGAAACCTAGCCGTTTGCTCCCAGATTGGTGACTTCACCCACGCATGACGTCTTGTGCATCTTGTGGGCAAGCTCAGATAGTTATTGATGCATTGTTCGCGGAGGTCCTCCAGTCTATCTCTTCGAAAAGCGGCCTCGAGGACTGGGTACCTTTGCGGTGTTCAACACCAGGGCATGGTATGCAGCCACACCGCAGTTTCGGACCGGAAGATTGCCCACCAAGTCGATATCTTGCACTTATGTTGTAATAATGGGCGCCGATGTAATTAAAGGGGCCCGCTGCTGTAGGGCAAGCGGGATCAAAAGACTGCCGTTGCTGACTGCCTTGGAAGACAACGGGATCAGAAGAGTTGAAAGTCTTATGACATCGACTGTGGAAGGTACACAGCTTTAGGCTGTTTCTGCATTGGTGACATTTACTATCACAAATTATAACGTGTTTGCCGATGTGTAAGCCCCGTTGATGGGGGGGATGGCGGTTGTGCTGTCGTTGGTAACAGTGGGTGGGCTGGGGCGACTGAAATTCGAGTGGACTGCGCTAGTCAGCACAATGGTGATGGTAAGTGAGCTGGCAGGAAACGTGACCGTGATGTTGCTTGTCGGTGGGCTAACTAAGTCCGGAAGCTCTTTGGTAATATTTGATTAGATGAATGTTGTGAGATTGCCTGATACTCTGGGTGGAGTGGCACTTGAAGAATGAAGGAGATTCCAAGCAGAGGTTGATGGGAATCTCGTAGTTGAAACGAGATCAGAAGATTGAAAAGCGTACGCACAGGTTTGATTCAACGGCGGTGCAAACTTGCGATCATCGATACAGGTGTGGCAAATGAGGCTGTTGTTGCGAGCGTCGTATTCGGAGGTAGCGCAATGGAATCAGACGTTGAATTTACGATCGGATTGCCATCCTCACTAGTGAGAGATGTTGTGTCCGTGGCCGACCAGCGCAGAAGAGCGCGGAACAGATTGGGAGACCGGCAAATCCGTGGAATTGGGGGAGAATGACTCTGTTGACAAAGGAACAGTCCTGATTTGCTCTGGGTTGCCGTAGCCAGGTGCTGGATATCCATGGCCGCTGTCCATCTGGGAAAAGACATAGCCAAAGGTAGTGGATGGCCGGGAAACTGAGTTGTAGGTAATAGCATGGGTGGGCACAGTCGAGCGGGTGTTCAATGACAAAACAGAGGTGGGACATGGCAAGTCGTGATGTGCTCTGGTGGTTGTGAAGACTGCAACGAAGTGTTGTCTACGACGCCCGATCCCTCAAGTGATGGAGTGATCAAAGTGCTAGACACACACGGCGGGAAGGACGCTGACGGAAGCGGAAAATAGGTTGAGATTGTAGGGCTGGCTCCAACCGTCAGCTTCGTAGTGAGCCCAACGATTGTCGAAGAACCATATCCGAAGGAAATCTTTTGGCTGATGGTCACTATGGACACGCCACCTGAAGGTGATTGGTGATTTTGACGACGACGCTCCGGCAGTAAGGGGTACAGCCGTGGGTTGGATAGGAAATGAGGTAGCCAGCATCCCACCAGTCGTGTTATACTGGTACCCGCCCGAGTTGGCTGGCACGCCGCTTTCACTGCTGCTGAAAGTGAGCGGTACTGGTGTGTTAGATGCCATTGTATGTATTACTGAGAACGGTTCTGTCAATCGTGGTCCCGCTTACTGTTGGGATGCCCGTTGTGGCAGTTGCGCTGAGCGGCGGACTCGCCGCAAAGGTTGTTTCGCCAATGTTCTCTGACGCTGTTACCACAACTGGCGAGGTCGGCCGTGGTGTCGTTAATCGTGGAGTGTGTGCGCTGCTGCCCAAGGTTGGACTGCTCATCACACCATCATATCCCGAGTCCTCTGATGTTGCAAAAGCGGGCCCTATGCTGCTGACGGATGCTGTGACCTTATCAATAGTGCTGGAGCGGAATCCTCGGACGAACTGATGGTGACAGTTACGGGTGTCGAAGTCTCTGAGGAGGAAGTATTTGGACCGTTTCCATATTCCTTACTGTTGGTTGTTGGCGGTTGAAGAATGTGACCGTGGAGGAAGAGGTTTTGACTCCTGAGACGGGGGGCACCGTGTAGGTGACAGAAGTAACGGAGACAATGGGGCTCTCTGAGAAGGTAGGCCTTGAGGGAACTGGGTATAATGGAGTTGGCGTGGAGGTTACAGTCTGCGGGATGGTAATTGCCACTGACGAGTCGGCGCTCGTGAAAAACGACGGAGTCGAGCCATATACGCTGTTCTCAGAGAATCTAACCGTAAAGGGATTGAAGTCGCTGGTCTCTGATACCGTTGCAGACGAATCAGTTGCAGCTGGCGTGACCGAAGTTCGTGTGATCGTGATGGGTAGAGAGTTGGCCACAATCGAACCGCAAGACTGAGACACAACGACAAGAGCTCCAGATGTCTCTGAAGTAGTGACAATCGCGGTGTCAATTTGCACATTGCCCAGAGATGAGAAGGGGGCGAGGGCTGCAGAACCCTGCAAAATTCCCGGGTTGGTGGCTGTAACCGTGACGGGATTTGGCTCTGCATTTTCAGACCATGAGGATACTTCATGGTTGCCGTTGTCCATCTCCTGAGGAGTAGCCGTCGTTGCTTGGGTGGTAACAGGAGCATCTGGCTCTTCCGCGGCTGCGCCATCTGTCGCAGGAGGGGTTGGGGTGATGGTGATGGTCCGAGTGAAAGGAGTCGGAAAGATTGCATCAGGAGAGAGAGTGTACGTGATGGCATAAGGAAGAGATAGGCTGAGGACAGGCTGGGAATTATGACTGGGGATCTGAGTTGATAAATTTGGCAGAAACTGCGATTGTCACCTCCGTCTCAACGATGATATGGTCGAGAAGGGCAATGGAATCGACGTTGTCGTTTCCTCCTAACAGCGTCACGGTCACTGCTTACATGATCGCCGTCTCGTTACGTGTTGGTATCGTAACAGTTTTGGTCAACACACCGATATTACTTGCTGAGCAGGCGGTGAACTTGGTGACTGTGACTATACGTAACTGAGATATGTTGGCGCTACTCTGGGTCCGCCAGTAAACCATCCCTGAGGAAGTAGATGACGAAAGAGCTGCGGAACAAAGAAGCCAAGAGAGCGCTGACCGTAGAGATGATCGAGAGATTGGATAATATAGGTATAATTGTAACCTTAAAGACTTCGGAAGTGAGTGATGATGGTGTCAGGAGAGCCGTAGTCTGCTCGACTGAAATAGTCGAATAAGTGGAGCGGCGGGTGATGGTTGTGGCATAACCAACACCTGGAAACGAGCAGTACTGGATGGTAGCTGAAGTTGTCTCCTCACCAGCTGTACTAGCCGTTATCGTGTAGCTTTAGGTCTCTAGAACGGCTATAATTAGCGAATTTCTCAACAGCGCTTGTAGAACGCGATAATTCGAGAGCATTGTAGCTACTCTCCAAGTTAGTTACGTTGCCAGGAAATACGGCGGAGAAAAGAAACATATAAGGGACTAATTACTGTGGCTGAGGCTAGCTAGATTTGGCCGGAAAGAAGTGTATAAAACTGACCTGTTTAGACGCACCTTGGTGAACTGCTGAGCCGACCAACACCAAAGCAAAAAAAAAAAAAAAAAAAAAAAAAAAAAAAAAAAAAAGAAGGAGGAGGAGGAGGAGGAGGGGAAAACCGCACCCAAATGATTAAATGAGTTTGCGGTCAGAACCCAGGGATCAGTGAGTCGGATAACGCAGTGTAGAAACAGCCTCAAGCTAGGAAAGATCCGACAAAAACGCATTAGAGTACAACGTAAACAGGAAGAACGGGGCCCAGCTCGTTCCCGGGCAGGTTATCTGAGCGTGCCTACCAGAAAAGGATGAGACGAAGGAACACGATGAGTCACACCTGTCCATCCAACACTCGGCTGAACAAGGCTCGATTCGGCGTCAAGACAGCGTTCTAGGGTTCAGTTTCTTCTTTTAGGTGACATACAGCTTGGTCGTGAGGAAGGAATAGCCTGTAGGACAGAAAACACTCGGAAGAGAGCCATTTTCTCAGCAGTTTCCCAGCCGCAAGTACATGTGAAGCAAAGGACTTTAGTCCATGGAGAAGAGTGCTAAGACTCCAATTACCATCTTTCTTCAACGTTCGTGTGTGCTTCAGCGAGCTCTAGCCGTGACTATCCGCCATGTTCAGACAAAAGCGGCTGTGATTCGGCGCGGTAGAAACCGTCATAGTGGGAGTGAAAGAGGACATGGAAGGAACCCTCCGCAGCTGGTCTTCAGATGCGAACAATGTTCTTGCCTGACTTGCATTGCCCGAATATGACAGAACTATTGCGCCACTCAAGACCAGCTTCCTGACCAGTTTGCACTATTACCGTACGTTGGCGCAGACCTTCTGCCGCTTCCCCCCAAACTAAATGCCCGGCTTGTGCTGGGTTGCAGGCTGCTTTGGAGCAAAAGAGGTGCCAAACTAAGAAACTGCAGCATTTCGATTGGTTTAAGCTGAGCAACTGGTCAATCTTAACTGCCGGCCTCAACTCATCCGCCCAAACCACGTAATTACCTATCCCAAAATGGGGCTACTACCCGAATGGACATGTTCAAGTGGGTATCTAAGAGGCACTGAAAAGGGCAGAAGTGCCTTCCCACTACCGTGCGAATCATTAATGCCGGCTGTCAGATACACAACCACCAATTCGCAAACACTTCGCTGATCCATTGGTAACAACCGTGACAAGCTGGCGGTGGAAAGCGCTCAAAACTCGACGCCAAAACTCAGAATCAAGGGGTATCAATTGAGACGCATCGCTAATAAATTATCGGACTGGTGCGCCTCTGTGTCATCGGTTCAAACCAGGTCATCATGATATATAGGCCCGTCCACATCCTGGGAACGATCCTCGTCCGTGATGGGCTGGCCGACCCGCGTCCTCGCCCTCTCTTCCATCTTCGCCGCCCACATGGCCGCCCCAGCTGTGCTAGTCAGCAGGAAAAAGAAGCTCAGGATCGGTACGAGCTCCAGGATCATGGCGACGGTCCCAAACCAGAGATATTCCCACCGCCTCAACCGTAGCTCGCTCTTCTTTGCCCTCTTGTCAAGTCCCTTGAGTTTGAACCATCGGTGATGTGAAAGCTTGCCGAGGCGGGAGCCGGTGATCATGATGAACGCAATCGTACCGACGTAGGGAACGAGGTTGAGCGGGAGGAAGACAATGAGCTCGATGATCTGTTTTATGCTCCACGGCTGATATTCGGCGCGGGAGGTCGGCTTTCCGAGCATGCGTACGGCGTTCGGGGCCTCGAGGAAGAGGACACGTTGTGGCGCGATCAAGTCGGTAAAGCCATAGTTGATTAGAGTGGCCTGGAATGGCTGCATTTTTAGCATCTGGGTTCCCGGACGGCAGTTGAAAGGGGGGGGAGGGGGGGAAGCTGCCAACTTACGTCAAAGATGTCCACCCGGCACTCATCGACGAAGAAGCCCTCAAACAGGCCCTGGATGATTACGAGGCCCTCTCCGAGCACCAGCACCGTGGTGTTGATCAGGGCGCTAGCGCGACCATGGAAGATGAGGAGGAACAGAAACTGGGGCAGGAACGTGAAGGTAAAGAGCAGCAGATAAACAATGAACGATATGACCGACAGCGGGAGCAATCTTCCGACAAAGAGGGGGTAGAACTCAGGATGGCGGAGGAAGTACCAGATGCCGCGGATGGGGAAAGCGCCCGCAGTCAGCGCCCGAGTCGCGTAGTCGGCGATGCCATGGGCCAAGCGGCGAAACGGGGCAAAACAAGATGAGGCTGCGTGCGTCAGATTTCCTGCTTGAGGCATGGCGATTGCAGCCGCTGGGCTTTGACACGGAATATTCCTGTCGCTCCTGGGAAAGGCTAAAAAATGTCAAGGGCCGTGGGCTGGTGTTTTACCAGGTCTCGCTCTCTGCCCCGCGCTGTGCTTGCGCGTGCCCGCGTCATCATGGATATTATTGTTTCAGATCCAGGGTTAGGGTAGGAATGTCAACTCGGAACATACTCCTGGTGTTCATGGGTGACCTGACCATAACCATCCGGACTTGGCCTGACTTTTCTCCCTCTAGAGTTCCGGGTCCTATTTTCCGATTTTCCATGTCATCATCCGGCGTACACTACCAGGTATATGGACAAAGCTTGAAGTTTGCTCGTCTGCAAGGACACAGCGCACTCTGCTTAATCAATCTCGCGTTGACAGAACATTTTCAGGTTTTGTAGAGAGATTGAATGATTCCATTTTGCTAACGTGTTTGACATGCAACTCTTGTCTCACCCACCCCAGCAGCAAGCAACCTATTATAAATATCAGCGCCTACTGCAGAGTAATGCTCGAGTGCCCGCTGCTACCGGATCCTCCGTTGGCAGTGTATCCTTCGGTCGCCAGGATGACATAGTCATGATTGCCCAGCTTCATGCCCAGCTTGGCCCACTCTTCAAAGTGCCTCTGGGTGGTGACGGTGCCGCCGACCCGCTGCTCCTTGCGCAGCGACCAGTACTGCTGAAAAGTCCTGGTGCCCTCGATGGACGGCTTGTTGACGCGGGTGCTGGTGAAGACCTCGTACTCGCCCTCCTCGAAGCTGAAATTACCCTTGGATGTCCACGGCTCGTTGGGGGCGAGGTCGGCATGGGCCTCGATGATGTAGTATTCAATCAGCGGGTTGCGGGTCCACCCGTAGACGGCGAGGTAGCCGGGGCCGCTGGCGTTGTATTCGCCGGTGTACGTGATGGCGCTGTGTTCCGTAGGCGTTAGCATGGGTCCGGCCCGAGTCCTGACCGATTACTTGAACTTTATTTATATGGTCACAGGGCACGCGAGCGACTCACCGATTGCCTCCATAGCTCCAGCCCTTGCCACAGACGAAGCCGCCCCTGCTGTTCCAGTCGGCCGTGTAGGAACCCCCAGGGCCGTTGTTGCAGCGGATATTGCTGCCTCCCTCGGACCAATTCTGGAAGTAGTTGTAGCCGCCTTGACGCGGGTTCAGCTGGCTCTCGGTTTGCGTCTTGGGGCCGATGAGAGGACCCGCAAGCACGCTAGGTGCCACAAGGCTCGCTGCGATGAGAGAGAGCTTGACCATATTTACGAGCGACCTAATTAGTCGGACAACTTGGACACGAAGAGGCAAAGGCCACGAACCGGGTTGAGGACACTAAGCTGCTGGGTTCTTATAAGTCGTCGCCCCCCTGGGACTATTTACGGCAATTCAGCGTCCCTATCCCTGATAGGTTGGGATGTCGATCATCAACTCTAAAGTAGATCCCAGGCCGCCAAGAAGAAATGTCTTTTCCCGGGAAAGGCTTGATTCACCAGTGTTACATGATTCTGGCTCGAGATTGGGAGCACGAGCGACATGGCGATGGTGGAAACTGACGGTATCGTGATATCCTGGTTCTGGAATTTAGGCTAAGAAGGCGAAAGTGGAAGTGTTGCTTCCATAGGACCGACGTGCTATTGATGGACGCGCGCCGAATAAGTTAATTGCTGCCTCATTGACCCAGCGGAACCCTGATGAAAATTCGGACAAGCCATGGTGGTTGATAAATCTCCGACTTTTGCGGGGTAATCCCGCCCACTACCGGCGTCACTGATTCCGGGGAAGGTGGTACTGCTTGCTTGAAATGGGACTGGCCTCACGTCCTAGGTGTATCACCAAGCGTGCTTGGTGGACTATGAGATATATCACTGCCTAAGTATTAGGTAATTAATAGAGTTCCTTTAGTCATGGACGGCTCTGGGCGTCCTGGTATTGCCCGAGGCCCCTCGGGAAATAGTTAATATAGGACCTAAAAGTGGGAATCAATCATAATGAATGAGCCACTCACAAAACGCCATCCCAAGAAATATGACCAGAGCTTGGACCTAGCAGCTCTCCGTGTCGATGCATGATATCAACCCATACATCGGTAACATAGATGGGTACCTTAGGTAGATAGGTCATTCAGCACTATTAACTACCTCTCGTAGTCGTCCTCGCACCGATACGTTGTGTTTCAACGTCACACACGTCCTACGAAGTGTCGCATGAGATCAGGAGAGGCAAGAGTGCTAGAACGCATGATAGAGATATTTACCTCTCCGTTTAGCCGCTAGTATTATGTGTGCAGTCTACACGATACAAGCGCCTTGTTAACATGACTGATGTGCATGCAGCAGCTAGGAGCGGCCCAGCTGCCAGGTCCCTTCATCAGCTCGTGCTCATCTTCAGCGTGCCAACAGTTAATCATCTTCTTGTATAACTCTCGGTCTATATTATCCGTTGGCTGTTGGGTGGCAGCAATCGTGACCCTCATCCTCCAAAGTATATAATTACTTGTGCCTGTTTCCATTCAATGCAGACTCGACGGTACGTAAGACAGGTCTTTCAAAGCAGTACCATTACCATGCGATTCATGGATGAAGAAGCAGAATGACCGAGTCGTAATGGTCCGGCTCTTTGGCCGATAATAGGTAATACAAGGGAGTCGACACCCTAAATACCTAGGTTTGATTACCTCATCAAGGTAGGTGGGTTTCTTCAGTAGGGTGTGGACGTCGGGCTCTAGGGACGGTGAGGCAAGACGTTCCCTCCATCTTTCGACAAAGCAACTGATTCTCAAGAAAAAGACTGGTGTTTCTTCCCGTCGGAAGCACTCTTCCCCTTTTGCCCTGCCTTCAAACCCTGTTCCCAACAACGCTCATCGTCGCCTCTCTGGTTTGTCGTTCGTTTTCCTAAACTTTCACTGAGGTTGCAGTGACGGTTGCCGGGAAACTGTCGGTCAGAGAGCTGCAGCTACAGCAGAAAGGAGAGAGGATGCAAGGCTCCGTCTGGTCAAACCCAGAAAAAAATGGGAAAAAAGTGACTCGGATACCGGGAATCGAACCCGGAGCTGTTGAGGGTGATCACTGCTGAGCAATGAGAGTCAACAATGTTGGCCATTACACCATATCCGAATGGTGTTGCTAATTGTTGAGGAGCTGGTTGCGAATGATCGGCTCTTGTGCACGCAAAGATTTTTGCTGTGGGCCTTCTTCAAGGTCACCCCTACCACGCTGGGTAATCAGGCAAGTTAAGCGCGCAGCGCGAAACCGCCCTTCTAACAACCTGTTAGCTCCGTATTAAAGCCGGCTTCTACACGATCAGGTTCGGCTCACTCGGCGACTCTGGCGCCACCCGCTGACTGAGCAGTGGGCGCAGTACTGGCATTCGTAATACCGATTAATTACGCACTGATCAACTGCAGGGCGTGAGACCAACCTTAAAATAGAGATAAAGGAAGAGAAGAGGAAAAAGAAAGAAAGAAAAGAAAAGAAAAGAAAAGAGAGAGAAAAATTTAAAAACTCCGGCCACTATGGAAGTCAACTGCCAGTGCAAGACGGTCCATTTCCGGACGCCGACGCCGTCCCCGCTCGCCATCTACCATTGCCATTGCACCGAGTGCCGCAAGCAGTCCTCGTCCGCCTACGGCACCAGCGCCGTCTTCCCCGCCGACGGCCTCTTCCCGCTCTCGGACGACCTGGCGGCCAAGCTGAGCGTCTGGACGCGCCCGACGGAAAGGGGCAACACAATGGACTGCTACTTCTGCAAGGTGTGCGGGTCGCGCGTCATGCACCGGATCCGGAACCCCGACGGGACCGAGAGGGAGACGGTCAGCATCAAGGGCGGCCTGGTCGAGGGACTGCAGTGGCAAAGAGCGGTGCACATCTACACGAGGAGCGCCGTCGTCGACATTCCCGAGGGCGCGGAACGATGGGAAGAGGCACCCGACAACATGCCCGGGCAAAAAAAAAAAGGATGCCAGTGGTCAGAACTAAGTGAGCAGCAGCTGAGTCATCTTTACGGGCAGAGGGCGTAATTAAACAACACATATTTTCCTTTTGGAGTCCGGGAGAAGAGGGAGGTGGGTGAGAAAAGAAGAGGGAGAAAGAGAGAAGGAGGTGGAGTTGCGGTTTGTCTGTAGGTACAAGTATATTAATATCTGTAATTACATGTATGTACTGTATGTACTGTACATGCTAATGTCGTGGTTTGAAAACTGTAAACCTTGCGATGAGTGTCACAAGTCGGATAGCTGCCAAGAAGACCCCGTTGCCAGCCGTTATACACGCATTTTCCACCACCTCTGCAACCTAGCCAGGTATGTACAACACGGTGTGTTATTCTTTATCTGACGTTCCGTGTATTCCGTAGATCCTGGAGGATCGCGTGCGCTGCTGACTGTGCTCCGCAATGGAGGCCCCATGTGAGATATTAAACCAACCCTGTCTCTTTGATGGGGCATAAAACCGACCCGCAGCCTACATATACGCTACTACAACAGGATTCTCTTCCCGCCGTGAATCACGAGCGTCTTTCTCAAAAGTGCGCTCAGTAGCACCCATCGCACAAGCTGCTTTTTCACACATACCGACGAGCATCATGACGTCTTCGAGTCAGGAGGCGCAGGGACTCAGCAACGAAGTTCTCCTAGTGTCCGTCCCCATCCCTGCAAATGAAGAGTGGATCGCCAACCTCAAGGCCGCGCATCCGGGGCTCGAGATTCGCTGGGTAGTCCGACCATTGAGCGCCGGCGCGGAACCCCTATCCGAGGAGATGTACGACAACGTCAGCCTGCTCTTCACGCTGTGGCCCCATCCCGCCGAACTGCTACCGAAACTCCGCTTTGTCCAATTGATCTCGGCCGGTGCTGACGGATGGCTCGACCACGACCTGTACAAGAAGTCGGAGATCACGTTCTGTACGGCCAACGGAGCTCATTCGTACGTTTTCACCATCACCTCTGATGTTCCTCTTTCCTTCTTTCTTTCCTTCTGAGAGAAGAAATAAAGTCAGGACATACAGATAATTATACGTGGGGTAGGAGAACTCCTGTGCTAATAACTATTGAACTCCCTTTGAAGCCCCCAGATCGCAGAATGGGTCATCGGCACTTGGCTCATGGCGAACCACCATTTCCTGGCCTATGGAGACATGCAGAAAGAGAAAAGGTTCAGTCCTACGTCCCTGTTCGCATATGACTCGCCCGGACTCCGCATGGGCGTCCTGGGGTATGGGGCGATCGGCCGGCAGGTCGCCAAGATCGCGCAGTCCCTGGGGATGGAGGTCTACGTGTACACACGCAGCGAGAAGCCGACACCGGAATCCCGCAAGGACGACAGCTACTGTGTCCCGGGCACCGGGGACCCGGACGGCCTCGTGCCCGCCAAGTGGTTCCACGGTTCGTCCAAGGAGGAGTTGAACGAGTTTCTTGCCCAGGACCTCGACATCCTCGTGTTGAGCCTGCCCCTGACGGGAGCGACCACGCGCATTCTCGGCCGGGAGCAGTTCGACATCCTATCGAAAAAGCAGACGTTCGTCTCCAACATATCTCGCGGCAAGCACATTGACACGGACGCCCTCCTCGACGCGCTGCGCGAAGGCAAGATCCGGGGCGCGGCCCTTGACGTGACCGACCCCGAGCCCCTACCGGACGGACATCCGCTCTTCTCGGCGCCCAACGTCTTTACCACGCCGCATATCAGCTGGCAGACGCCCCAACTATTTCCCCGCGTCGTCAGCATGCTGGAGAGGAACTTGGAGAACCTGGCGACGGGGAAGCCGCTCATCAACGTGGTGAATCGCAAATACAACTACTGAGAGAGCGCCGCGGCCCATGATGCGGCACATGCCGTTGGGGGGGATCGTCGCCAATGACGGGGCGCACCTGGGGAAGGCTTGCACAGAGAGCTGGAGTCGGCGGGATGGTAATTAACAGGCATCGCTGGTGGGGAAGACGATCGGTTAATTAGTGGAGGAACAGTTTCCTAGAGGGAGGGAGACTTCAACGACATATTAGACTTGGCTATGACACGAACAAACGCGCCGTGCCTCTTTTACCAAAATACTTCATCTCCCATGAATCTCAAAAAGCCTCTGGGTGTGAAGTCGCCGAACCCAACCTCCCTGGCGATTGGGCCTAAGCCGATGAGGCTGCTGCTAAGTGGATGAGCATGTCTCGGGGGGCCTAACTTAACTGCAATCTCTCACCGCACCGAACCACTGCCCGTCCTTGCGCTCCTCAATCAGTACCGCCTATTACCATATATAGCATGTCTCTTGTCTGCCAGAACTTGTCGGAAGTTAGTCTCCTTCAAGCGAAAATGAAGGATCTAGAAGCGCGGATCCGTGTATTGAAAGACAAGAACCGTCAGCTACGAGCCGACAGAGTATGTCTCGCCCGAAACTACCGCCCGAACTATAGACGCTTATCTGGGAGCATGTGTTACCCGGTCCGTACGTCCACCAAATTGCCAAGGTCGACAGGCCATGTAGCGAGGTCACAAACATATTTTGCTCTACCCGCCCGCCGGTCGTTTTATACGTTTGCAGAGAATGTTGTAGAGTCAGTCTCGGGTATTTTAAGCCGTTCTTTGAGAAGTAGCTGCAAACCGAAACGATATACAGACTAATATATGTCCGCGCTAACTCCGATGTTCTCTACATCGACTAGGTCGAAGGTGCTGAGGGATTTATAACTATATACCCCGAGGCGAACGAGATCGAGTCGATCGCCATCCCGAATCGCCACTTTTCCGACATTAGCAGTCTAATATAGAATGGCGCTTTAGCTAAGCGCTGCTTTTCTGGGATGAAGAGGCTTTTGCTAGTTACTAACTCGAATAAGCTATGGCTACCTAGCCGGTGCTATACTAACATTAAACTGTCACCAGATCCTAACGGCGAGAAGGACGAGTTGAAATAGGCGGAGGACATTACGAAGCAAATACGCCCTAACCTCTTCCTTCCAATTCTTCCATGTCAGGAGCGGGACATTGCTGAGAAACGGCGCTCCAACCGCTCCCTTCTTAATGTACAAGTCAAAGCCGTCGTTGCGGAGCTTATCTATCATGACTGCTAATTATAGAAAGGACTAAGCCTTGCGGGCGGGGCCCAAGGTCACAAAGAGCTAGCGTAGAGCCCGCTACAAAATAGCGTCATACGCGGTCGGCGACCATCCACTAGACAGGTAGGCTATTGAAGGAGGCTACTGCCTCTCGAGGAATGCCTCCGCCGGGGCGGTCGAGTTCAGGGAGCCTTGTCGTGAGCTTTGTTTGCATGTGTGGTTAGCCTTCGGCAGATGAAGAGCCGATGCCAGTTGTCCGCCGCACGACAAGCCTCGATCCGAGGCGCCTTGGGGCGGACGTGCTACAGGTGTCCGAGGGCGGCTGTATAACAGCACGGCCTCCTTACCCTCCCATCCTTTCTCTTTTCCCTTTACACTTCGCCCTCTTGGCAGAGTTTAGTCCCCGCAAACAACGATGATTGACGTCCAATCCCGGCCCAACGACCAGCTGGAAGCTATCGCGCGTGCCCTCCGAGGGGCGCGCAGAGTGGTGGTGGTGACAGGCGCCGGAATCAGCACGGCCGCCGGGATCAGGTTGTACGATCCATGATAGGGCATCGGTAGTACAGGGGTCCACGAGCTAGGATCCACGAGCCATCCACGAGCTAGGCCTCCTGGTTTTCAATTACCATTGCAAGCCGTCGGGGCATTAAGTGTGCCAGGCACTGAAGTAACTTAGGGGGCACTGCCTCCCACGCCTCCAGAACAGCCAGTCGAAGCCCTGTAAGGCTTAGCGATTGAACATCGTAGCGATCTTCAAGTCAATCCTTCATCCAGTGCCATACGTTCTAAATGGGGCTCAAATCTAGGCTTCGAGCCGGCCACTATAGGACCTAGATTCCTATACGAATTACTTGAAAGGATATCTGCCGAACGCAGTTACAAGCTCGAATAAGCGTACAGGAGGCGTTGAGAGTAGTGGCAAGGAAGGAACAGAAAGAGTGCCTTATTGAACTATCTATAAAGGAGAGAAAGAGCGATATAAATAGACAAAAGAAAGATGATCCGTACGTCTACGAGCTTGCAAAGTGGCTTGTATTGCTCGTGGCTAGAGCTTTAGAAGCTCCCTAGCTTCTGACAATATCCCTTGTTAACTTGGCTGTCAATCTGGGGATTTTATCTGTAAGTACCTTCATATAGAAAATTATTAGGAGAGTGACATGGTGTGATAATTTTGCAAGTACTTTGTAGCTTGCAAAAGAATTGAAAAGAGTGGGGCATGTATCGCGCTAGGATTAATAATGCTAGAAGAGGTGTATTCTCTTTATTGACTTTTACTGATCTGGGCTTAGTGCTACAACGCGCTGGGACTTGGGTTGAATGCACCAATAAGCGGTGACGACCACGATGCGGGACATGCTACCAATAAAAATCGCGACCGCGTCAGGGCGTCCACCTCAGCATGCTCCACTCCTGGTATGGCTCGCCCTCTTCTCTAAAGGGCGTCGCTGAAAGAGCTGTCGAATGCTTTACCCAAACTGCAATGGGAACTCGAGGCCTCGAGATAGTGCGCTTTCGCAGGCGCTACTACATCCGGTACCACCAGTACGACAGCTACTTCGAGGGTCTTGGCGCCAAAATCGTCGCAAGCATTCCTCCCGACCCCCAAGCGTACCAAGGTACGCCGTTGGAGAATGATACATGGAATCTAATTTGCTGACGATTCACAGAATGGCTCAAGCGGATGCGGGCGGAGTACACAGCCAGGGAACGCGACCTCGAGCAACATGTCTACGAGATCCGGGACGGGTCCAGTCCCGACTATTCGCAGTTTGACGAGTTCGAGTCGTTACCGTCGGAGTTGCCCCGGCTAGACGACAGTGGCGCCGAATTTTTCTATATCATCGACCTGGACCGTGAGATTCTCACAATGAACTTCAGCATTCATTGGCGGCTAGGAAACATCCCGCGCCAGGACAACCTGTGGCTCCGCGCGATTGCAAAGAGCGTCTATCGGTATAAGCCCACCATCTCTCTCGATATTTGCCCGGAAGAGCATATGGCCTCCCCGGCTTTGGAGCTTCCCAAACGGAACCAAGAGATCGGTTACGACTTCCACGTCGTATCTCCAAGGACAGACATCGGAGATGCGCGAAAGGCGTTCCTTACATACGTTTTGGCCAGGACGCTTATCGAGTACCAAAACGAGATCATTCGATTTGGGAGGGAGTGGAGCCCGGACTCGTTTCCTTTCCGCGAGCTCACCTTTGCCCTCGTCTCGATTGCCTCCAGCCAAGCTACATTTCACTCCTTCCCTGCACAGCCATGCAACCCTCGAACTTGCTACCGGTGGAACTGCCAGTCGAACCACCTCCCAAAGTCCCCAGGATGGCTTAGCGAAGAGTGGGTTGGCCATAACGCTCCGTTGCTGGAGTTTGGTTCCATGTCGCATCGACCGGGCGAGCCTCCAGGAGCGTCGCCCACAAAGACGATGTACTGGCTCGAGGGCGTGCTTGTCAGCCTTACACTAGTGGTTGACGGCGAGGCAATTACCAACGCCGTTAGTTGGGGCATCGAACAGGGACAGACCAACTTTCAGGTGGTCGTTCTGTCGCTCTTCGAAGTGGCTTTTGCGGAAGTGTCCTTTGACGACGACGAAGACGAGCCATTCGTTACAGTCAGTGAAGCCATTTACCTCTCGCCTCTGCGCGCTGAGTATTGTGTGAGCACACATCCACGAGAGCGGCCAGAGCTGAAGCCCGGGATGGAGATCAAGCATGAGTACGGTCAGCTTATCATGCGGTCCAACTGCACGGGAACCGCGCGAAGACTAAGACGCCACTTCTCCGGACTCGCGTCGCTCGTCAACTTCTTCGAGGTTGCCGCGAGCCGCCGTGCAGCATCCAAGTCAGCGGGCATTCTTCCTCCAGAACTATACCACCGGATTCTGGATTTCGTGGACTATGATACCTGGAAGACTTGCTTGGTCGTGTCGCGAGAGTTCCGCGCCTATTGCCTGTGCAAGTACAGGTTAGACGATCGCATAAGGATTGTGGGCGGTCCCTTTGTGAGGCTTCGAAACCACAAGGAACGGCTGCTGTCGTTCGACTTTGAAGACATGCAAACGGGCGACATCCTTCCGATGATTCAGGCACCCAGAAATCACCTTTGGACGAACGAGTGTAACTGGATGCCAGTTATCGGCAGCAACCGGAAGGCGCTCATGGTGGACACGGTAGTCGAGTTTGAGCCAGCGGGAGATGTGCCAGTGGAGGCAGATAGCGAAGATGATGAGTAAGCATGGATGTTTTCAGTTTTTTGTTCGATGCAGGTATGCCGCGACAGGGGGCTTGCATGCCAGATCTGTTTGAAGAGGATGGGGGGGGGGGTATGGTGCGCCACTTCGTTGCGTTTCCCGTTCTGTGGCAGCTGGGCCTTCAACACTTCCATGTCGGACGTGACCCCGCGGCAAGCCGCTCGGAAAAGACCCGACCCTTCTCCGCGTTTCCCAACGCTGCTTCTCTCCCCAGTTACCTCATGTAAGGCGACGTTGCTAGTGTTATGATGCCATTTTAAATCCACTTCGCCAGCCTAATTATAATACACTACAGCAGTTCCTCCAGGCTTCCTTTTGCGGGCCGCTTCGCGGACCGGTCTGGCATCTCGAAACTCCCTTGCCACATGGCGTCAACCAACGGCCGTGTTTCTTCGAGGGTGGGCGTGGCAGCCAGCTGTTTCATCAATCGGTTGTATAAACTGACACGGGGCGCGAATACACCAAGAGTTTCCCCCAGGCTGCCGGCGCTCCTTTTGGGAGTGCGAGGAGCCTCTGTAGGCGACGGGAGGCAGATAAGATCGAGGAGGGTCTCTAACTTATCCATGCCTAGAAGATTCTGCTGTAAGATGCGCTGTGCTTGCCTAACTTGGCGTCGTGTGAAAATTCCTGGGTTCGCCAGATGGCATTCATTCCATTGCATCAACCGGTGGTCATCTCGGAGGCCACACTGGCCTCATGGTGAGGAGTGAATCAACGGGAACGGTAGAGGCAGAGAAGCCTCCTGGAGGAGGAATTGCGGGTCGTCAGCCTAAAGCCAAAAGTGCGTTTGACTAAGTACAAATAAGCCGTAAAGAGAGAAAGAAGGGGAGAAGAAACGGAAGGAGGCTGTACCACGGCAACAGAGATCGCCCAGGGTGCGCACAGCCAATCCATGAACAACGGCGCTCTCGAGCCGCTCTTGGGCCGATTGGGAAAACTTCCGTAATCCCGCGCCCGGCTTGCCCTTGATTCTCGTTGCTGGGATGCTCAGCTCGGCTGGCTGGTTCTAGGTTGGACTGAGAGTACGTTGCGTTGATGTTGACATTGCGTGAGTTAAGGAAGGCACCGTAGTACCCCGCCTTCAGTTCCAGGCCCTCCAGCAACGCGGTTTGGCGGATTACCCAATCAGCCGCCTACCCTTGTTGCCCATCAGTTTCGTCCCCAGCACTTGTTTTTCCTCGAGGCACCATGACCCTTTCAAGTCCTCCCGAACCCAACGCGTGGGCGCAACTCGACGCCAAGTTGGTCGACCTGATTGACGAGCTCTGCAATACGGAGTATGACTCGTTTCTTTGTACCTATATCGACCAGGCGTTCAACATCCGCTGCGAGTATAGCGATGCAGACTCTGTCCCGACGTGCCCACGACCGCCGCGTAAGGCCTGTCGCGTTGCGGTCGATCCTCAGCGTTATCCTTCGGCATTTGATTGGGCCGCCGCTTTCCGCCGCGCCGCGCACTCTTTTCTCTCGCGCCGGCAGGCAGCGGTGCCGCTCCTTCGCGAGTACGGTTGTTTTCCTCTTGGAGTACCTCCATGTTGCGCTGCACTGACACGCCGCTCTCCGCCAGGTTCTCAGGACACGACCCTCAGGAGGATTGCCTCGCAGGACCGAATATCCATGAGAGCGGCCATATATCGTGGGCCGGGGAAGCTATAATTGAGCACTCAGCCACGCACTGGGGCTGCATCCTCGCCGACCAAACAGCGCCGGTGGACCCGCGTCTCAACCGAAGCCGGGCGGACAAGTATCTCCTCCGAAGCGAGCTACTCGCATGCGCGTGCCTTATGCGCCTTGAGATCAACGACACGCTATGGGAGGACGAGTTCAGAGGCTGGAGACTCCGTGTCGGAAACAGCCCTATCAAGGTTGGTTTCTTAGGGCGGCTTTTACCCTTCCGCTTGGAATTGCTAATCCTTAGCCCCGCCAGAGCACGGTTGTTTCTTTTGAAGATACCCGAGTCCGGGTGATTCAGGCCTCATACGATCCCTCGTCACCAACGCCTGCTCTTGTCGTCACACTACGAGGATCATACACTCTTGATACAGGCGCGATTGCCACTTGCTCAGAGGCCACTGTCTGGGCTATCTTGTGGTGGATTCTCAACCCTGACGGGCTGTCTGATTCGCTGACCGCCCCAAGTCAGAGAAGCCAAATGAGAGACCGTTGAGGCCGCGGAGGGAGGAGCGTCGTGTACCGAGCCATGGCTCTGCGACGTCTTTGGGATCACAGCAATCCACGGCGGGTTCATTACACAGTGGCTCCGCAAGCGCAGATGCCAGCAGTTGAGAACAACGATGATTTTAACAAACGGCTCGGCGCTCGAGCGGGCCGCCACGGAAGGCAGCATTCCAGGCGGTGGAAGGGGCAAGGACGGAGGACACCGGATTGTATGATCAGATGAGGGGCTACTTGGCAACTGTCATTCTAAAGGAGCGAAACCCCCAGAAGGCCGATAGCTACGAAAATGAAATAGCGACATACAAGCACCTTCGACAGCTCCAGGGCCACTGCATCCCACGTATGTTTGGCGAGGTCGCCAGCTACGACCACGAGCAGACGAAATACCAGATAAGCAAGCGGCCGATTCCAGCTATGCTTCTGGAAAACGTTGAAGGAGAGTCGCTACACAATCTTCTAGCTGAGGAGCTAGGGAATCCTCGCCTTTTCGAGGAACTCCTTGCTTGCTACGCTAGAAAGTGGGGGGTTCCAGCGCACTAGTTGACGGCTGCGGCACCGCTCAAATGCAGCCTCGGGGTGTACAGCATTGAACGATCTGCTGTGTAAAAGTTGGCCGACATTTCATACCGGGATCTTTTGTTAGTTTCGAAAAAAAAAAAAAAAAAAAAGAAAAAAACCTAGAACCTCAAAAGCCGCCAAAATGCGTCAATTGCAGTTACACCTGCTGCTCACCCGCCCACGCCCTTTTTTCCCGAGTTTCGCCTTCTACAACATCCCGGGGCCGCCATGAGCCGGGTTCTTTTGCTCGGCTTGTTTGGTCTTGCATCCGTCGATATAGAGCAGGTTCACAAAATGTGGCGCCTTGCGCCGAGCCAAACGATCCGCCCTGTCAGTCCGCTGCGAGCAACTCGCCTGCAGTTTGCAATGAGGGGTTGATCTGGCGACGGGCAATCGTTCGTGGCTTCTGTCTCACACCGGGGACTATAGCAGCCCCGACCTATACTGCAATAGTGCTGATGTTCCATTCGTGCCGCCAAACCGCTTATCCTCCAATCCGCCAATCCGTCTCTTGAGGATTAAGCCGCCGATAGGCATCCCTGGCCTGTAGCCGGGGATAACACCAGCTACTGTAGTAATGTATGTAGGGCCGAGGCCATACGCGCGGCGGCCGAAACCCGTCAATCCGTTCAGAGCGGATTAGCAGATCAAGTGGTTTGGCCACATAAATCTCCGGCCTCGTTCAATCGCTGACAGTGAAACATCTCTTCGAGGACCTGGCGGCCCCGGGGTTTGGACCAAAGACTAGGTTTTCCTTAACTATCTCCGCGCTTCCACCGGCATCAAAGACAACGGCTTGGGTTGCGGGTCCCTGCCATGGAATTTCATTGGCCGTCATTGGCTTCGGGAAATAACACGGAAAGACCAAGGACGGTGGCGTATTAATGTGGGCAAAGATCCCGCAGTCATCGCGTGTCCTCAGCCATATTAAGGTAGCACGGGTGGTTAATGCCGTTCACACGAACACAAGAGACGCACCGTCGTCCTCTCTCTTTTTCGCCAATTAAAATCGAAGTATTATAACCAATCAGGAAGAACCACACTCGCTCCACATGCCTTCGTGACTCCTCCGGTTCTTTTCAATTTCAGATGGGCGTCGGGTGACAAGGGAAACTCAACCCCGCAGCAAAGTGCCACTTGTCCGTTGGGCCTTCACGTCATCGCCCGACGCGACCCTCTCTTATGGCCCTCCGAAATTTTGCATCGCGTCCGCAGTCTCTCGCCAGGCCATTTGCAGTCGGGCCTCGTTGAAGCGTAACTTTTGATCTGATCGATGGTCACCAATACCTCCAAATCTAACACGCGATCCCCTCTAACTCTCACCAACCTTTTCTTCTAACACTATTTGACCATTGACCGAGCCACGGCGCTCTCTTGCCAATGCCCGACGTAAGCGACTAGCGCTCCTACACCAGTCCTTCACTAACTAGAATGAACAGGGCGATCAGACCAACAACGGAGATTACGAATACATCGACTACCACATTTTCCCCCCCGTTGAGCATGAGAGGTTGTTATCATGGAAGGCTGGAACAGGGAGTGTGCTCGTCGCCGCTCAAAAAGGCAGGCCCCAGAAAACGGATACGGACGAAGAGGATGTTGCCGTTCCTCGAGGTAATAAAGTGTTAGTGATGCAGGCAATAGTTAAATTGGTGACGAAAAATGCCTAGTAAGGAAATACAGTCTAGAGTATCTCGAAGCCCTTTACAAAGCCCAACATCAAATCCAACTTGTAATCCATATCTATCCGTGTCAGTCGTACCGAAGGTTTGGTCTTGCTAGATTCCGTCGCCGCATGAAGGTAATCACCAAGAATGTCCCGGAGGTCGTCACCAGTTGATATCAGTTATGATATCGTTTGACCAGCGTAAACCCCAATCCAAATTTCGAGCCTGAAGTCCTCGTCTGTTTCCGGAGCCATGTATAGGCAGACGGCCTCGGTCAACCTTCTTCCTCTCTCTTTCCTCCTCACTATACTTGTCTTGATACCAGTGTGTAGAAAGTGCCCGACAATGCCCTCTACTTTGCCCACATCGGCCATGATCGCCGTAAGTTCACCCTCATCAACTGACGTGTTGCGAGGGTGCAGGTCTCCATCGTTCGCCTTGCTGTTACAATGTTACAACCAACGTAGCTGTGCGTAGGAAACCGAGACCCATTGTTCCCTTTCCTCAGCGGTCGTTTGCGCAGGAATTGAGGCTGATTCCATAATATGTATCGCGCCTTCTTCATTGCGATGTTAGCCTGGAAATGGACAGATGGGTGGCAAGCCGTACCGAATAGAGCCGCAGCTCGTTGGACAGCGTCAAGACCCTTGCAATATTTGGAGAGCACCGTGACAAAGTCTCCGTTGAGCCTCTCAGAAACTGTTTCGGCGTGACGCTTGACCTCATGAAGAGCATTAGCAAGCAAGTCGAGGGGTGACCCCTCTTGGGCTGCCGAAACTCCGCCAGATTTGTTGCTACGATGTTCGTCTTGCTGTTGTTCCGTCCTTCGTCGCTTAGTTGGACGGCTTGATGTTGTCAGCCCGTCGCGGCCTTGCGGGCTGTTGTTAACGGGATGGGACGGTGCCGTTGGAACGGATCCGACGAGAAGTGCGTCTTGCACCTACGAGATTTAATCTCGTTGTATATTTTAGAGAATTCTCCTCCAGCCCCATTCGGATTTCGAAGTTTCTTGTCCACTTCATCGTTTGTACGTCCCCGAAGTTCGCCGCGCTTAACGAAAAGATTAACGTACTCCGCCTTGAAGTAGGGTACGTCGGACCCAAGAACACGAGCAGAAGACGAGACGGCGAGAAGTTGAACTGCAGTTACACTAAGCTTCTTAACTTCAGCTGCGTATGCTCCACATTTGGTGACGATCTTCTTGAACTCGGCACAATGTATGCGAGTACGGTTGGTCATCGGTTGAGTTTTGAACCGGGGTAATGCGTCAAACAATCTCTTTCGAAAGTTAAAACGGTGTTGTCCATGGGGATCCACAGCTCCACAACTTTCTACGTGTTGGCGAGAAGATCGTTGCGATCGACTTTGAATTTTCCCGCCCTCTTCCCAGTGATAACGAATGAGACTGAGTTGGAGGACTTGAAAGACGAGATTGAGAGACGGGCAATGCAGCCACAGTCTCCCGGCCCCGAATCCGGCTTCAGTGCGCGGCCCTCGAGGTTTCCCCATTTTCCGCCGCCGCCATTTCAACCCTGGGGACCCGCATGCTAGACAAGAAGACAGCTGCGGCGCGTTTTGAGGACTAATGGGCACCCTTCAGAGCTCGGATCTTGTCGTCTTCACAGATGGTTCACAAATGCAAAAAGAATTGGGGACGGATTTACGGTCTTCCGGCACGACGACGCGGACAAACCAATCACTGTCTGGGCCTCGCTACACCCATCTGGAGTGGTCGACCTCGACGCCGAGTCCCTCGAGGCCCTCCGGGGGCTTCAACAGTCCGGGGACTTCAACAGGCCCTGGCTTTAGCTAAACCGGACACCCGGGTCGGGGTCTCGACAACACCGCGGCAATCCGGTGCTTCCGTGGCACCGCTTCTCGGGCCTCACAAAAGCACTTCCTTGAATTCCACAGGGCAACTTCAGGACACCATCAGTAGCCATGGCTTGGGGACTCCTAGGATCGGAGGAACCCCGGACAAGAGGCAATATTTGGAGAAGCTGATGGGCAGCCCGAGCGCCTTCCGGGAATTCGTCGATGCCACTGGAGAGTGGGGAAAAGCCAGGCAGTCCATACGGTGAATCAAGGCGAGCACCTGCAGAGAATTCCATTCACAGTGTAGAGACCATAATGACTACGACGATAATAAACATGGAAACAGAGGGAACCGGCTGTTATCTCTCCCATCTTCGCTGCGGACCAGCGATGTTGCTCTTGGTATCATCGGCCGGGTCTACTAGTAGCTGCTCAGCCGTAAAGGCCTCTGGTCAGCTGAGATCTGCATATGACGCACAACACGTAATTCAGGGGTAGTCAAGGCACACTTTTAAACAAAACAAAGAAACTTCAATTAAAAATGAGTGACACGAGATAGCTGACTAGAGCTCTGGTTCGCTCTTCGAGGATCCTTTCCTTGTCCACCTGCGACAGCGGCGCATGTTTGGCGTCACCTCCATCCGTATTGCTACTGTCAGAAGGTGCGTCCTTGTCGCCTGTCTTGTCTTCAGGCTTACTCGTGAAGAGTGGCCGGTTGTCGCCCGACACCTCCTTCTTGGCGAGTGTCTGCAGATTGGCCCCCGCTTGGTCTTGCTGCACACGAGCCGCAATCTCGGACAGGCGCTGGTCGATCGTCTTCCAGCCATTTACGTACGGGCCATCGTTCCCGGCATGGTCCCTCTCACTGTAGCGCAGAGCGCGCTTCGCGGGCGGGAGGACCTTGGCTGTTCCGACCGCCGTCGCTTACTTGAGACTTCGCGCTTTTTTGGCTCTGCTTGCTGGGCTTGGTCTCTGCCACCTTGGCCTGCTTCTTCGCCCGGGAGTAGCCCCCTTGGTCTTCTTGGCCTGCTTGGTCTCGCCGCTCTCGGTGCGCTTGGCCTCTTCGTCGGCCGATTTAGCCTTTTTCGAGGATTTGGCGCCTGCTTGCGTTGCCCTGGCTGCCTTCCTCGCCTTGGTCGACTGTGTCTTTGCCGGAATGGTCTTCTCGGATGCCTCTTTGTCGGTAGTGCGTGCCTCGCCTGAGGCTGTTTTGCTGCCTGATGGCATACGCACCCGTGGTTTCGCATCCTCAAAGTCAAACACTTCGGCAGTCGAGTCGGCCATGGCTGGGTCATCTTCTTGAGAGTCCGCTGTGGCCCAAGTGTTGGCAGAGCTCGCCGAGTGCAGAGACGCCCTTGTCTGAAAGGGCAGCCTCGTCGTCTGCGGCCTCGTTAACAGAGCCATCGTCGCTCAGGCGGATGTCGTCCAATTCATCCATGACCTGGCCGGCGTCGCGCAGGAACGCTTCCAGATCAACGCCGTTGTTCTCGAAGTCATCGTCAGCATCAGCACCTCCCCTGGGAGGGGCCATGAAGAAGCGATAGTTCTTCACCTTGTCCGACTCGCCCGCCACAATGCTCTGCCATTGGTTCCGGTTGATGTGCGCCATGTACAGCGTCGGCGCGTTTTCCGGGAGCCCAAAGGCTTCGCAATCGCTAGGCCCCATGAAGACCAGGCAGTCCTTCTCGATCACGACGATGCCAAGCTGGAACCCGAGCTTGGCCGCATACGTTTGCATGTCAGCGTGCTCGAATTCGTCCGTCCTCTGCCCATTGGCCGCTTCGACCAGCCCCTCGCGGACTTCGTTCGCAGTCAGCTCGCGGAAAAGCGTCGCCCTCAGCGTCTCGTCGTCCAGTCTTTTGACAATGTTCCTTCCCTCGTCGTCACCGTACAAGGCTTCTACTGCCTCGAGGTTCGAGAGCTTGTATCCGACGCTGTTGAGCGCTCCCAGCAGTGCGCCGACAGCACACTGGTTGGATCCGCAGTACGCGTCCTTGCCCAGGTGGAAGACACCGCCGCAGAGCTCGTGGAAGCTTGCCATGGCCGTCCTGCAGGTGCTCGTCGTGTTGTACGAGATCATGGGCAGTCCTTGTACGTCGGAATGGCCAGGGTCTTCGCGAGATGCTATCGTAGCCGGCAACGTAGACGGCTCGGCACCGCACACAATCGACACTGATTGCGACGGTGTGACGCTATCGCAGCCATCGCCGCCATTCGCCTCCGACAGCTCTGTGCTTGAGCCGACCGGACCACCCGAGAGCGGAAGCACGCTGTCCAGAATGCGTTGGACGTCTTGGCGTGCAGACCATGAGGCTGTAATCCACCCGTGCCGCTCTGGGTCCAGGATGGCGAGCCGACGTCGCAACGTCTTAGTGCAGTCCTCCAGCACTTCGCGGTACTTTCCCGGCGACGTGCTCCGGATCCTATCGGCGAGCAGGTCGAGCGTTTTGATGATGGTTATGGGCTCGACCAACTTGTCGTACGAGTTGGTCCAGTTGTCCATCTCGTCCACCGTGATGGTTCTGACCCGGAAACTGCTCTTAAAGGCGTCGAACACGTCCTCAAACGAGATGAGAGGATCGATCTCGACGATTTCCGGGTTCGGCACGTCGTATCCTGCCTCCAGGGACTGCGACATGTGCTGAACCAAGCTGTCGGCGAAGTTGGTGAACAAGCCCGTCTCTCCCGTCAGGGTCGGCAACCACTTGGGACTCGCGACAGCCTCGGTGAAGCGCATGAGCATGAACTTCGTCACGCTGGCCACGCGCAGATTGCGACGCCCCATCTCGCGCCGTACCAAGACCGTCTGGATGTAGCTCTGGTCGAACTTGAAGCAGAAGGCGATCCACCACAGCGAGAATGAGATGCCGTACGCCAGCATGGTGTCTGTGCACACCTTAACTGTGACATCGACGCTGTTGACGGTAAAGCGGGCGTTTACACCGACCGCGTAGTCGTACACGGTCTTGGGCGTGAATTTCTCGTCGCTGAGCCGCAGGCAGTAGCTGACAAGCTGTTGCACCAGTGCCGAGTCCACCCACGCAATCTCGGACCGAATGTTCTTGGTTGTGGACGATCGAGACAGGCCCGCGAGATCGAAAACGCGAACACCAACCCTGTTCTTGTACCCGGATTTCCAGTAGCTGAAAGCCAGGGTAGAAGGGAGCGATACCGGCTCGACGGCGGTGATGTCGAGGCGAAGGATGCCGTGGCCGTACACGCGTTCGATGACGTAGTGATGGTCCTTGTACTTGACCATCAGCTTGGATGCCAGGAGCACCAAGTTTTCGAAGTCATGCCAGTAGCACCAGGACGAGTCCTCGCGGAAGCGGTACTCGATGATCACAGACTCGGTCTCACCGACAACCACGCCCGCCACCTTCAGCGGGTTCTTGACCGTCTTCTCCCACTCGCAGTCGAGCCCCGGATATATCCGCGGTCGTCGGTCAGCATCTCGGGCTCAAAGATGATGTACCCGAAGCCCTTGGTTGCCTTGTGGGCAAACATGATCTTGGCGATGTCATCCACGGGGATGTCGTAGAGCGAGCCAGGAACAGCAGCACGTCGGCACGCACGTAGCAGTCTTGCGCTCTTCTCCGACATTAGAACTGGGCAGGGTTCTGCTGCACGGCCCTGGCTCGCTGCTTCTTTGCATTGCGCCGGTTCGCGGTCTCGTAATCCAGGTTAGGAACGGGATCCTCGGTAAGTTGCTCGCGGATCAATGTGTCGAGCTGGAAGAGGCGTGTCGACAATCTCGCCGAGTCCCTGATATCGAGCAGTGGGCAGCAGCAGTGGAATTTCTCGCGGCACATCGTGATGTACGTGAAGAAATTCCCTCCAACGTCCACCAAATTTTGGTGTTTGGAGCATTTTGAGACGACAATCTCTTGCTCGATGGCCCGCCTGGCATTTGCTAGGCTATGGCCTGAACCAGAAGTGGCGGAGAATTCAAGGTCGAGGTGCTGATAGACCTTGTTCGACAGAAAGTTTCGATCTGCCGTGGTTAGGTAGACCCGGACACGCACCTGCTTCCTCGAAGCATTGTACGCGGTGTCTCGCTTGAACTCGTCCGAGTACGGACGAGTGGCGATCTGCTGGATGTTACCAGTAGGATCGGTTATGGAAGAGAGGAGCCCGCGTTCCAGGGCGCTCTCTTTGGTTGGATTATTTGTTGAGTTGTCCATGATTGAAAATCATGGTTTGTTGAAAATAAGTTAATAAAAGAGATAGGTAAGGTAAGGTAAATGAAGATAAAGTAATACGAGGAGCAAAAGACCACTTCCGCATGTAATCGCGGCGAGAATGCCCCCTAAATAGACATTTCGAATTCCCCAAGGGCTGACCCCGTCCCCCCTCCCCCTTTTCAGGTACTTCTGCGAAGAGGATGTAAACACCGCCCCCTGGATGCCTAGGTCCACATGATCTCGTGTCTGCCTGCCGCTGAAAAATCACCTTGGAGGCGACCGCAGTGGACAGTGTAATTATTCGCCCATCCATGCCCGCATGGGCAACCCTCTCCTCCTGTCGAGTTGTTGGCCAGACCAACCGTGATCGAGAGAAGAGGCCTTCAGCTATAGAGCGGCACGAACTCCCTCCCACAAAGTCTCGAGACCCAGCCCCTTTACGTCGCTCAGCCACGACGCCGGTGGCGGAATCGAAAATGACCATCCGTGCTTCTCACCAATCTCAGACAACGCCTTGGCACTGGACTCGGCGTCATCTCGGTTCTCGGCACATATCAGCAAAGTCGTTTGTTGGAGGCGAGCGAATGGCAGTCTGCTGTTGAGCTCGTGATTGACGAACACCTGCCACACGCGGGAGGCTAAGGGGATGTCGAACGGCAGTGCCTTCCACCTGTACAGGCGGCCTTCGGGCGTACGAAAGTTGAGACGAGAGTAGCGCGGCCCGGCAAGCATGGGCATGGGCCACGCGCAGTAATGAACCTTTATGCTCCCCTTGGCGAAGACGGCGTTGGGGTGGGCACGGTGGTAGGCTTCGGCGAACTCGGTGAGACTGTTGATGGAAGGATCGAAATCAAGCACGCTCCCGCGGATGACTCGTTCGCTCATGGGCCCCATGTCGTAGTGGAAGTAGAGGTCGTCGAGCCCGTCGACGCCTCGCACAGCGATTGGGCAGGTGTGAGATGCCTCGTACTCGGTAATCCGCGCAGTGACACCGTGCGATTCGAGGTCCGCCGCGACGTGGGAGATGAGCCGCGACTCATGCAGGGTGGTGACCCGTGACGAATCCTGCAGCGCAGCACCAAGAATAGCACGGAGTGAGTTGGGAATGTCCCAGCTTCTGACGCGGTTGCCTAGATACTGGGGAGGTGCTGACAGTGTAGGTTGGCCAAAATCCATCTGCGCAACGGCCTCCAGATACTGGTCTCGCTCCTCAGCTGGGACGTATTTCGCGATGACCTGACGGAAGACCTGGTCGAATGGCGAATCTCCCTTCAGCTTAGACAAGGCATCTGCCACGGCATCGAGAATATCGAATGTCTTCCCCGGGGTTCTATCGATGATGATGAACTCGTAATAGTCCTTTGCCATGTTCCTGTCCCTCAGGCTGTGGATAAGCCCAATGTCGCTGAGGACATCAGCCAAAGACCACTCCACCGTCCAAGGTTGGGAGCCGAGCGCTTCGTTTGTGGGCGCCGTGCGAGATCGTCCGATCCACGGGTTTGCGTCAGGGGGGGCTGGTAAGACCAGAGCGGAGGCCGCCTCTCCTTCCTTCTCTCGATCATACACCAAAACGACAAAGCTCGCTATCCTCTCGGCCAGCTCCTGCGCCAGCTGCCTGGCCACGGGATCCTGCTTGCTCATCCGTCCCACAAGGTAGCAGCGTGTCTGCCTTTCCTTGGCAAAGGCAGGCTCGGCTTCGACGCGGGGCGAGTCGTGGTCGCTGAAGCCCTTTGTGACGGCGATGAAGCCATGTAACACAGCGAGCGCGCTTTCCTGAGAGACGTCTTCGTTGGGCACGTACCAGCTTGAGACGTCGTCCCTGTTGTCCTCGTTGTCCTTGTCATCCTCGTCATCCTCGCTCGGGGTTCCCGTTCCGTAGCGTTGGCACGCCGTCAAGGCCTTAACCGCGACTAAGTCGTCGAACTGAACGGCAAAAAGCTCGAGGTTCCACCACCCCACAATGTCGTGGAAGTTGGTCCATAATAGGTCCCAGCCCCTAGAAGTCATTCTCCGTGGGCTGTCATCTGTGGCGATTCCGGCGCCCAGAATCGTGGTGGATGGCGATTTCGAATCTATTAAGAGATAGTCGCAAACAGCGTCACGCAAAATATGCAACGTGTGATGGCGTCCCTCTTGAAAAGCGTGGAAGAATCGGATATAACCCTCGACATGCTCTGCTGACGACTCGCGGAGAAAAGTGTTGATACTTTGGGTTCGGGCGGCCCTGGCAAGCACGTCGGCGTCGGCTTTCTGCGCGATAAGCTCGCGAAAGAAGAAGCGAATGATATAGTCACGGTCGTCTAGCTCCCTCGTGACGCCGGGGTCGACGTCATCGAGGACGAGGGATGACGAGTCATCCAGTGCGGGCGAGATGGAGTAGAGTTCCTTGATCTTGGCAGTCAAGATGGCGTCGGAGGCTTGTCTCAGGACGACGATAGGGCTGCTAACAGGGAGGTGACCCAGCGCCGACAATGGAACTGCCGGATCAAGTGGTGACAGTGATTGCGGCTTCGGCGGCCGTCTTGGACTCGCAGAGCCCTTGGCTTCCGGGGCTTCCGGGGCCGCCAACTCCCGCTCCAGCTCCCGCTCCAGAGCGAGGACTTCGGATTGGAGCTTCATGATCCACTTGACATGACCGCGGTTCTGAACCGAGAAACTAAAAAACCGACGGTTGACCTGGTCCCTTAGTCGCAGGGTTTCTCTACCGGCGGCCACCTTGGCCTTGATCGTTGTCTTGACATCGTCGGCCCCGTCAGCCTTTGACTCGATGCCGCTGTAGTGCTTCTCGGTCCGCTTGTACGACTCGTACAGCCGTTTGTACTCTCGGTGGTGAGCGGGGCAAAAGACGTGGCTGGCGTGGAGCAGGCGCGCGCGGCAATCGGAACCGTCTTCGTGCAATGCACGGCAATGGCGATCTACGCGGGGGGCCCGGCGGGAAGGTCCGGTCGGGGCTGCTTCAGGGCTTTTGGCCCGCTGAGGGCGAGTTGGCGGCATCGATTCGCTTACCGCCTGGTTTTAGACAGCGAGCGTGCAGCCCGTTTGTGATACGATGCCAAATAGAATAATTACCGTGTAGGAGGAAAAGGGTGATGTTGTGAAGAAGTTCGAGAAGCCAAGCTGCCGCGAGCGCTGGCGGGGTCTCATGCTGCACGCTCGTAACCAGCCATTTTCGACAACTCCGCTTTTCGTTGTCGCTCGTTACGGTCGCGCGAGCAGGCTGGTTTCTTGAGAACAACAGCGCGGCGCTTGCGAGACATCTTTGCCCGATGAATGCGAGTTTTTCAAGAGACGATGGGCGGTCGGTCGCGGATTTTGCGTTAGGGCGACCCAACGTGCGGCGCCGACTGGGAGGGCGGCCCAGCTTTTTAACCTGGCCGTAGCCTCGAAACAGTAGAGGCCAATCGCGCCGCCGAAAGGGGCGATAAGAACGGCTATCTTAACAGTCGACGGTAAGGTTGAGGCCGTTTCGTGACGTTTTCTCTTACCCTCTAGACAAAGTAGCGGTCAGTAGCTTGACTATGGGAGAGCGGACGGGATCCTGTATTTTCTACTGTCTATGGTCATATGTGGTAGGGCTCTGCAAAACCTTGGTCTATTTCCGTATGACCGTCATTCAACACGCAAGGCAAGACCGATATTTATGTGTGTATATCCTAACCAGGCTTCAACTTCGCTCTCAATAAAACCCCTCCCCCTCGCCCTTCCCCACTCGCTGCCCGCTACAAGGAACTCCGTTTCTGCCTTTTCGCAAATGACGCCAACAGTTCGCGCTCCTCCCTGTCTCCTTTTCTGTCCGCCAAGCCGTCGCGTCTTTCAGCGTTTTTTTTTTTTTTTTTTTTTTTTTTTTTTTTTGTTTTCTTCCGTATGTTCATTCAGCCTTTGCTCCGTGGCTCTGGAGCAACGGTCACCTGACGAACCGAGTTGGTGCTTAATTACCATTCTTGCCCCGCACTCACGCAAGTACTCGGGGCTCGTCGGTCATCGACGGAGCTCGGTTTTCTTGTCAGCTTGAGAGCTTACTGACGAGCAACTCCGGTCCTCGCATAATTATTAGTGAGCCAAGCTGCAGTGGCACGGGATTTTGCGTCAATCACGCGTCAGGGACCCAGCTCCACACCCAATCATCCAACGCGACGCGCGCCGCAAGGTACCACGATGCCCGCGTTCACGGGGGAACCGGACACCGGTCGTCCCGAGAACCGACAGATATGGCCGGATCAGTAATCTATGCATCCTCAAGAACATCGCAGAAAGGGGCAGTGGAAGCCTGGGGCTGGACTCCTTGGCATTATCGCATGAAGATATTGAGGATTTTTCTCGTTGGATAATTAATAGATAAAGGGGTCAACTTTCGGCCTCCTGGTGCTCTTTGTCATCCCCACGATCATCTCAGTTCTCTCTGTTCAAGAAGTCAAGCATCCCCTCAGCCCAACCACAGCGTTGCCATACAACCCCCTCTTGTACGAATCAGTCACGCCTTAAACGCAACCACAAAAAAAAAAGAAAAGGAAAAAAATGACCATCGCACACACCGGTATCAAGGTCCCCGCCTCCCAGTACCCGGCCGTGGTTGCCTGGTACGAAGCCGCCCTCGCCCCGCTGGGTTATAAGAAATCCGTTGTCCTCCGCGACGGCAATGTCGTCGGCTTCTCGGACAACGCCGCGGGCATCGCCGATTGGTGGGTCGCCTCGTCTGCCGCCGCCCCGGAACCTGTCTCCCCGCCCGAGGGGGCATTTGTGCCGAATCATACTTGCTTCTTGGCAAAGGGTGAGCTGTTTTTTTTTCTGTTGCCGTCATCTCTCATTGGGGTTCTTCTAATGCTTCTTTCTCGGTTTGCTCCTTCTGTCCTTCTCTCTTTTGCCGAGTTGAGTCCGGCCGCTTGTGCCCCGCGGGGGGGGGGGGGGGGGGGGGGATCAAGTGAGTAATTAACAGGATGTAATTATGGCTAATTAACCACGTGGATTGGGGGGGTGGATTGTATCTGTACTAGATCGCGCGACCGTTGACGCCTTCCACAAGGCGGGTGTTGCCGCCGGCGGCAAGTCCAATGGCGAGCCTGGCATCCGGGCACAGTATTCCCCGAACTACTACGCCGCTTTCGTGCTGGATCCGGCCGGCAACAACATCGAGGTCCTCTCCATCACTGCAGAGTAAAAGGAGTTAGGAGGCGAGAAAACTGGCTTGGGGCTTTGTTGGAGTTTGATTGGGTTTAAAAACACTAAAAGTACCTTGGAACTTGGAAACATGATATTTTCAAGCCCTTTGTTTCTCTTGTCTTGGGTATGTCGCCCAAGAGGAGTAATTATTATATGTGTGCGTTTGGTGCGAGCCATTTCGAATGCACATTCTTCTCGATGAGATGTTGCTCGGGTCCCCAAATTAATTAGCACTGGTACTTTATCGGTCGAACTTGTTTGCGAGTACATGTAGCAGGCAGATGAGAGCCTATGTGTCCAACTTCATGGAAGGCTCCTCCCCTCCCTTGTCTACGTTGGAAGCTGACGAGGGTCGAGACAAAGTGATATGATGTATTTCTACACCATCAAAAAGTGGATACCATTACTCTAATATGTCCATTATTACTTCGGATGAGCCCGTGCCATAGAGGGTGAATTATTAGGAGGCTGGGTTTGACGCGTTATCTGGACACCTCGGTAATCGAGACACCATCCTTCTCGAGGACCTCCTTCTCAGGGCTAGATTCGACGTCACGCTTAATTTGAACGTCGCCGAATATCTCGTCGATCTGCTCGAGCGATTTGCCTGCACCGGGTGTTAGAACACGGCTAACGGACGACGGAGAGCCAAGCAGGCGTGAGTTTCGCATACCTCGGGTTTCTGGGTAGGCAACCGCAAACACGAGCGTGCACAGAGCGTTTGTGAGGATGAAGAGGATCTGGTGCCTCTCGTTAGCGGCAGGACTAATCTGCAGCGGCGTATGCTTCTGGGGGAGTTTCGTTACATAGTACTTCCAGCCCACCCTCTCGAGGGCGATCGGGGAACATTGGGTAATGATCAAGCTGATGGAGTAGTGGATGACTTGGACCACCGCGTTTGCTTTGGCACGGAGTTCGGTCGTGAAGACCTCAGGCCTGCGAATATCGTTAGTCTGAGAGCCTGTCTGAAGTATTCTCTCCTGCGGAGTCGAGTCACTCACGGAATGATCCAGGTCATGGGCCCCAGCAGTGCGGAGTAGTTGGCCGACACCAAGAATATGCACGCGATGATGGCCTTCTGGGCCGCCTCGTTGGTTGGCTTGCCGGGTATGGCCGGGTAGAGGGCAGCGAGTACGGTGATGATCAGGTAGGAGATCGACAACAGAGCCGAGCTGCCGATCAGGATCTTCCTGCGGCCGACGCGATCGACGAAGAAGAGCGAGAGGATGCATGCAACGGGTGCCACGCAGCCGTAGAGACCGCTGACAAGCAGCTGCCGGTCCTGGTCGAACTGCAGCGTCGCATAGATAGCCGTCTGGAAGTACTGCACGAAGCTGATACCGGAAAGCATGGCAGCGGCCCAGACGAAGGACCCGACGAAGAGCCGCCTGCGGAACGGGGCGGTGCGGACGAGGTCACCCCAGCCGAGCCGGTGCTGCGCTTGCACCTCCTCGGCAATGCTCGTCTGGATGGCGGCAAACTCGGTCCGGCACCATTCGTCGTTTCTGCCGTTGTAATGCCACCTCCGGAAAGTCTTCTCGGCCTCCTCGTAGCGGCCCTTGAGACAGAGCCACCTCGGGGACTCCCCAATAAACAGAACGCCGACCCCGAGAAGGAGGGCCGGAATCGCCTGGATCGCAAAGCCGAGCCGCCACTGGTTGGCGTTAGACCATTTTCCTTCGCCCACGCCCGTCCAGAGGGCAACGAAGAATCCCCAGGCGACCACTGCGCGACAAGGTCGTTTCGTCAGTGAATGGTCGAAGAAATAAAGAACATTGCAGAAACCCTCAAGAAGACTCACTCATCTGGTTCGTGGCCGTGATCCTGGCACGCTCGTTGGTCTGTCCCGGTATCAGCTGCTTGCGGGACAGAAACGCGGATTCAGGAGGCGCAGAGTGGGAAAAAGGGGGAGAGGGGGGAGGGGATGGTATCAACCTTGGCAATCTCGGCTCCAAAGACGGGAGCAACACCCGTGACGGTACCGACAGCGTAACCGATGAGAAGGCGGCCGATAATGACTGCAGGTGACACCAATGTCGTCAGCCTGTGGTCCTCTCATGTTTCCTTTCTTGGGTGGCCAGGAGGATACGGAGGGCAAGACACGTACGCATGGCCACGTGTGCGGCACCGGCCATCAAGGCTCCGCCCAACACTCCCCAAGCGCACCCAAAGGCGATAGCCTTCCGCCTGCCCAATCTATCGCTGGTGATGCCTACCGAAGCGCTGCCGAGCCATGCTAAATACTGGTCAGAATTGGACGTGGGAAGAGGTCGCGGCAGGCGGCATACTGACCTCCGGCTTGGTAGACCGATACGATGGCGCCCCGGAGAGGCGCATTGGGCTTGTCAAAGTAGGTCGAGAATGACGCCAAGGCCAAACTAGGGGTGATGATGCCCGAGTCGCTGAGGAGAGCAGAGTCAGAAGTCAGCATCCACTGCTTGGCTCTCTTGGTCGCGTGAGGGTGGCGCGTTCAACTCACAAGCCGTATAGAAACCCTCCTATGCCCAGAAATAGGGAGGCGAGGAAGGTCTTGGTAAGCCATGGCTCATTGGACGGCATTGGCGCTGCCACTGTTGCTGCTGCTCCTGCGGTGGCGAATATTAATAATTATGACAATTCAGATCTTTGCCAAACCTGGGAGTGAGAGAAGAAGGGAATGCACGCAGGACAAGAAGTAATTTACGCCTCTTAACTAATTATAGACAGGCAGCAACGGCAGGGGATCAACACTGTCTTTATTTGTCCACACGTGCGCCCCGCGATTCCCGCTGCGACCCTGGGGTGTGCAAACTGCCGACGCGTTGGGGCGGTCTAGTCCGGGGCCCCAAAGGAACTAGCGTGCGGAGAAGGGGGCGGGCGTCGGTACCGACTGTTCGAGCCAGGTGTCCCAACCCGGGTTTTCGGGAAATGGAGTCCCATGCATACGGTAGCCATTACCCAAGCCCTCGGGTCGAGTGTTCCCCACGCGGCATCTGCATGTTTGCTTGGCTGGGCTTCTTGGCCTATTAATTAATACAGCAATGAGGACATGGACGAGGGCGCAAAGGCAGAGGGCGGTAATACCAGCGAAAGGAGGATCCCGGCCGGCCACCCGGCGGTCTATAAGGACGTCTATTAACTGTCGCAAATGGAGTAAAAAAAAAAAGGGGGGGGGGAAGGAATGGAGAAGAAGAAAAGCACAGAAAAGGAAACATGAAAGTAATTACCAAAAGAGATGTGCATCACCTCAATTATGTGAACAGAGGTCGTAGGGGCGCATGGTGGCTTCTCATTCAGCCTCGGTTACTCTCATCGTCGCTCCCGGGATCAAATGGCAGATCGAACGAGGGCGAAGAGCTGGAACGCCGGTCGGTCCTCTCCTGCTGCCACACGCTGCGCCGTGCTGCCCCGCCTTGCCGCACCAGCCCTTTCATCTCGGAACTGCCCGGCCCTGTCTTCCTCATCTTCTCCAGCCCGTTTGCGGCAGCCGAGAGACTCCACGTCCAATTGACGGCATTGGGGGCCCCTCGTTCGAGCTGGCGACACCGAGACTAGTAGACGGCCTAGATAGGGTACCGGCTCATCTCTCCGTTGCCGTCTCGGATAAAGGAAAGCACACAGAAGTTGGCCATGTTCAATCTTTCCAACAGGGGCACTGCCAGGATCGGGAGGGGGAGACCCCAGAGCTGCTCCATAGCTACTATGAGTAGGGTTTCGCAGTTTGCTCCCCCGGGCCACTTAGTTTCTGTCTGCCCTCTCCATTCGGTCATACCACCATGCCCCAGTTTGTTTATTTGGCGCATGAAAGCGCTTGCCAATGCCAGGAACGGAAAACAGAGAACCACTATTAATGGCAGGGCGATGCCGTCATCCACAATTGCTGGGGCGAGAGGTCGGCTCTCCGTACTCGGATAATGCCGCGACTTTGTAAAATTCCAATTACCGAAATGACTACGATTTCAAGGCTGCTCCTCCTCGCGCGGCCCCTGCCTGGCTCTTGCGTGGTTCTTGAAGACGGCCAGCAGGCCGAGGTCATAGGTGGCCTTGAGAGAGCCAGCGCAGACGAAGCTGGCCCAAAACAGTCCCTTGCCGGCGAGGACGCCGGTGATGAACGGGCCGAGACTCTGCGCGGTGGTCTTGACGACATTGATGACGCCCATGATGGCGGTACGCTCACCGGGGAGGAGTACCGCGGCGAGGAATGCCGAGCGCGGGGCGGCGTCCATATTTTGGGTGCAAGCCCGGAGAACGAGAAAGAGGATGGACAAGGGCAGGGATGAGGTAGTTCCGATGAGGGCGAGGAAGATGGAGGATGGAAGGTGAGTGAAGACCATTGTCTGATATCAAGGTCAGCATGTGGCTGCTATATTAGAGGTGGGAAAAAGACCAAAAAAAAAAAAAAAAAGAGAACAAAAAATCTCCCCCAAAGCTGTGGGGCACAGAACTAAGACGTACTTTGACATTCCCGAGGCGCTTGGCCAGGGACGAGGCGAGGACGACCGAGACAGCAGAGATAATGCTTGTGGTGAAGAACAATGACCCGAGCCGACCCTCCTCAAGGCTAAACTGAGAGCGGAAATAATATGTAACCCAGGACCTGTTCTCGGTCAGCTGCCGCTCCGTTCAGCTAATAGGGATCCCATCTGTGAGCCATGACTTACCACGGGGCTAGACCCGAGGCAAAGGAATCCAAGGCAAACAGTAGGCAGAAGATGGCCGTGATGCCTCTGCTCTCGGGACTGAGCCGCGGCAACAGCTTTGCCCACCAGCGGGTCTTGCCGGCCTCGGGCTGGGAAGCGGCCTCGGAACCAAGCAGCGGCGTGGTGGCATTCGGAGCACCTCTGGGATGGTTGCCGGAATCGGAAGACATTTCCTCGTCCTCCTCGACGGCGGGGGAGAGCGCCAGGGCGAGGACCAGCTTAAGCAGGCCCAAGCCGGCGTAAGCCAAGAATACGGCGCGGTAGGCATCGAGGAGCGACCAGCCCAGGGCGGTGCTGGCGCCCTCGACGGCCCAACCGCAGCTCATTGCGCCGACGGCGGTGCCGGCGGTGCCGGCGAGGGTGGACCAGGCGTAGACGTCGGAGCGGTCGGCGGCGGGGGTGAGGTGGGCGACAATGCTCTCCTCGACGGCGCGGAAGGGCCCGACCTCGTTGCCGCTGGGGCTGATGACGCCGAGGACGGCGGCGGCCAGCAGGACCCAGAAGGAGGGCGGGGCGGCGGCGAAGACGAGGCCCGAGGCGGCCATGAGGGCGGCGCCGAGGACGAGGACGGCGCGGCGGCCGAGGAGGCGGTCGGCGCTGAGGGAGAGCAGCAGCGAGACGAGCACGTCGCCGACGAGGGTGAGCGTCATGAACAGCCCGGCGCGGGCCCGCGAGTGGCCGAGGGCGCCCAGGAACGAGACGAGCACCAGCGTCGAGCTGCCGTACGCGACGAACCGCACGAAGCGCTGCACCACCAGCAGCTTGACATCGCGCGGCGAACGCGCCAGTGATGCCAGGCCGAGCTCGAAAAAGATGCGCTTTGCGAGTGATCCGGGCGCCCAAGAGCCTTGCGCTGTCGCCATGAATGCGTGGAACTTATTATTTAATGTGTCTGTATGGGGGTATCAGTGTGTTGTTATATTCGATGGAAATGGTAATGCCGTAATTAGTTTTGCTTTGCTTTCGGTTGACGTTGAGCGGACAGACCTGGTGTTATTGGATGCATGAATTCGCATCCAACCCTCGGATTTAGTTAAGGGTGGAGGGCATCATCGCCGAGCAAGTCCGAACCTCATGCATGGAGTGCGTGTGCGGTGGATCTTTCTGAAAATCACGCCGAGCAGCAGCATTCGTAATTAATTAACTTAGGCGTACTCCGTACGGAGTAGGCGATCCCCACTTCCCAAAGCAACGCGCCACTTCTGGAGTTGCAACGTTGAACGAGCACTGTATGTTTTGGTTATTCAGGCTACTACAGTCCTGGGCCTATTTCCCCCCATTTTCCGACGATATTGTACAGAGTTATCTCTCTACGCAAGAGTCTTTCCCTCTGCGTCTCCATTTCCATTGTCGAGTTCTCCCGTGCTATACACCGGAAGGAGGTCAACCGGAACATTCTTGCCTGCTCTGTCTCGCACAACCGCCGGTCAGTACGGATTTACGGCCACTACCCAGTCATAACCTGGAACGGCACCAAGTAATTACTGTCAGCACTCGATCTATTTACTTTCTTTCACCGCATTCGGTGGACAAACCAAATGGACAGCATAACTAATTATCGATCTACGAAAAACCTTTATGACATTGTGTAGGCCGGCTTAGGCGCCCTTATAACCTACTATCCTGATCATGGTTCCCTAACGGGAGCCGGTTCTCCATTTTGGGTTCCGACACATTGAGATACCCAAGCGCCCGTTGACCTACATAGATAATTAGCCAGCCCAGTAACGCTAGATAGCAAAACATTATGCCTCACACCTCATTCACTGCCCTGGTGAACAGGAGGAAGGGTTAATTAGGCCATGTAGAAGTAACTGGCTGATCAGCCGAGAACTAGACAATTAATACTGTATACACACAAGCGTTCCGTAATTAATATTTGTTGCTGATGTATCTCTCGTCTGCAACATGGTCAGTTCTCATATAACATTCCCCGGAAGATTAGAACCCGTACCGATTGGGAACGAGGCTGCAACTGATCCTGAGCATGTGCAGCTCATGACCAGTTCGTCATTCTGCCAAATCGGGTCCTTTCCCCAATCGTGGTATACACGAAGGCAAAAATATCTTAATTAATTAGTCCATTCCTCACTCAGTTGTTGCCAACCCATGTTAATGTGCTTAGAGGATCCGTACCTTTGGGGACTCATTGATCAAGCAACAGGCTAGAGGTGTCCGAGAAGGATTCAAGACAAGCTGGGGAACAGACTTTTATCGTTATGTGAGTGGACAGCTCGCACTTTCGAAATGTCTTGTAATCGAGAACTTCTACACGGGATTTTGATGTGCAGTACTCCTCCAAACAGTCTAAAACGGATAACTATTAATAGAATGCCAAGCCATCCTCGGGGAGAACATGGATCCAAGACGGAGGCCAACCCTAAGACGCTATTGGGAGGAAGGTTCAAATCTTCATAGCTGCCTTTCAAGTAACGCAAGCAGCATTGTACGGCGGCAATAAGTACCGGGCATAGAGGGCCATAGAGTGGTGTGCATGCCCCTTGTGGTATTTGATTCTGGGTCTGATCCCATCCATGCAAATGTACGTTATCTAAGCCCCGAATCCTTAGGTAATACTGAGCCTCGGAGCTCCAGTCTCTACGACTTCTTCACTTGTTTCCTGTTTGTGCTTGTCTGAGCAATGATCCATCACGGCACGCCTACCTTGGGGTGCTTTCGTGTTCGCCGGCCCGTTGAGTGTTGGGCAGGCATCCGGGTTGTCTTGCTGAGTTCTCGAAGGAAAGGTTATAATATACTGGGATACGTCCGCTTGTGGACCTTCCTTACCTTAGGAAGCTTGACGGACACTGGCACATCTCTAGGTTCAAGTTGGTATTTGGCTCTAAGCTGTTACTGAGCGAGTTTGGTTTCGAGGGGTTCAGGAAGTTACTCAATGCCAGGACGAGGTCAGGAACAAGAGGGAAATCAAGCCGTCCCTCTGGTGCCTTTCTTTTTTTCGGTTTCTTCTGCTGTCCGTCATGGGCGGAAAGTGAGTTTGCCATCATAATCATCCGGTACACCAGTCGTGCATCAGGACAGCGGATACAAACCTGAAGGCCGTACTATAATAGGCCCACACGCTGATGAAAAGGGAGGTTTTACAGAAAGCCGGGAGTGATACCACTAGGCAACTCTCGGCCTCTGCCAAGGTGTGGCGCTTGAAATCTCTCATCACAGCAAGAGAACTGGAACCTGTCACGTCATTGCAGTCTGCCTCCCAGTCCCACATAGCACGGCTTCATGGGACTTTAGGCCTTTGTGGATCACCAGTTTTCGCACGCGTCTTTACCGGCAACGATGGCGTTGTGGTTGCTAAGCTTGATACAATTTTTGCGGTGGAGAGCGTTGAGAAGTGGGCAGTTGAGAAAGGGGGGACCCAGCAGGAGAATGCTTGGCGATTTGGGGCAGCATAGGATAGTCAATGTGTAGGACTGTTTTAACTAACCGTTTTCGAACCCTGAGGGGATTTGATCACACCAACCACCAGAGTTCGTGGTAATTCGCTGTGTTCCGCGACAATTGACGCTAACAAGGTTGAGCTGTGCAGAAAGAACCTAGTCTTGAGGGGTATAATTATTCATTGGGTCCATATTATTACAGCCGATATTAAAACATCGTCCAAGATGCTTCAATCCCAACTCCCATGGAACAAAAAAAGCAAAGCACCGGGGTATAAAACAGCGTGTTGAAGCTCATTTGCTCGACGAGCTCTCAATGGGTCGCCGGAAGAAGACGGTGCGTTCCCAGCCGTCAATGTCATCCACGACCGTCTCCCGCACCAGCTCATAGCCACCGATCCTGGGCAGGACGACGGCCCAGAGCAGCCAGTAGACACCGCCCGCAAAGATGATGCCGAAACCAACGACGCAGTGGATCCAGTACGGGAGCGAGCTGTAGATGTTCTGGCCTTCGGCGGGCGGCACAAAGGGCGCGATTACGAGATAGATGTTGCTGAGGAAGAAGAAGATGACGACGGGGAGAGTCGCGCGGATGGGCGGGTTCCAGCCCCAGGACTTGCGGTTCAGGTACAGATAGATGAGCCCTCCGGCAACCGCGGCGTTCACGATGGCGAGAGGGTAGGAAATCACGCTGTATTTAAAGGACCGCGAGGTTAGTGGAGGCGCCCAGAGGAGAAGGGAGCAAGAGAGAGAAACTAAGATGATAACAAACTCACTTCAGAATAAAATCATAGGCGTCGCCAGGGGGAGGGGCGAGCATTATGATGACAGAGACGACCCAGTGCTCAAAGAGGCCGGCGAGGGGCGCGTTGAAGGGCCGGTTGCTCGCCCAGAAGCGGGAAAATGGGAGGATGCCCTCGCGGCCGAGCTCCTGCACGAGGCGGCCCTGAGAGAAGATGACGCTGAGGACGTTGCCAAAGGCCGAGAGGGCGACAAAGACGGACAGGGCGCGCTCCGCGGCGCCGCCAAAGACATTGCGGAAGAGCGAGGCCGCGACGAGCCGCCGGGCGGCCAGGATCTCCTCCTTGGGCACGGCCGCGAAGTAGGCGATGTTGACCAGCATGTAGAGGAGCGAGATGGTTCCGATGGCCAGCGGGGCGGCGATCTTGAGCGTCCGGACGGGATTCTTGGTCTCGCTCAGGGCGTAGTTGGCATTGGAGAAGCCGATAAAGCTCCAGATGACGTTGTAGAGGGCCGTCACGACGCCGTAGGCGCTGCCGGTGGTGCCCTCGAAGGCGTTGGTGAAGTTGTGTGGCCGCTCATCCTCGGGCAGCTTGAGACGGCCGGAGAGGGCGACCCAGCCGGAGACGACGATGATCAAGATGACGATGACCTTGATAGTGCCGAGAACGTTCTGGAGGCGGATGCCCCATCTCAACGCCGTCCCGTGGATGAGGAAGGCGGCGGTGATGCAGGCAAGGCCGATGCCACGCTGATTCCAGCGGTCGACCTCGACCTGGGCGGCGTGGAGGATGTATTCGCTATCAGAGCACGCCATTCTGGTTAGCTTGTTGGTCCGCTCTGATGAATCACCACCTGGAATCTAGCTGGGAACATCTGGAGTGCAGCGAATGCGAGCGGCGAACGTCACACAACGTACCCAAAAATGACCGAGTTGCTGCTGGCCCAACCGAGCAGAATCACATATCCCGTGTACAAGCCGGTAACGAGAAACTTCGGCTTGCGATAGACGTATTCCAGGTAGTTCTTCTCGCCTCCGTTTTTGGGGATGGCAGTGCCGAACTCCAGGTAGACGGCCGTGCCAGCGGCCGCTATGAGGATGCCGGCAACCCAGATGAACAGGGACAGGCCGACACTGCCGGAAAGCGTCAGGATCGAGCCGGGAGTGGCAAAGATGCCGGTGCCGATGACGCGGTTAACGATTAGAAAAGAGGCAGAGACGATGCCGATCTGCCGCTTAGCGTCCCGTGCCGCCTGGAGGTGACCTGTCCACGACCGCGTCAGTCAGTGTCTATATGTAGACAGACGTAGGGGGGCCGAGGCTCTGGTTTGGGGAGCAGGACCCCCCATCCCGTGGTTTAACTTAAATATTTAACTTACCAATCTGGCTCTCTTGGTCATCCGAGAGAACAACACCCTTGTTGTCTCCGTCCCCGTCTCCATTCGCGGGCCTGACCCGGGTTGAAAACAACTTGGACATGGCGGACCAAAACCTTCACCGCACGAACATGCCAACTTGGGGAAGAGTCAGAGAGTGCGGTAGGGTATGTTGGATATGTAAGTAATTATGTCTCAAAGGCAAAGATCAACCGCGCAACAGAGGCCGGCCCTTGAAGGTTTTTCACTTCTTCTCAACAACCACCACGGCGGTTCCAGACCCAGTCTTCATCAACAGGGATTTACCCAATCCCAGGGCGTCCAGGCGCCCTTTGTTGACGAGAAAGGCAGGCCGCAAGGAATCCTGGGCTTGCATCAGTTGAACCCATGCAGACCTGTGGGCCGTTGCGCGCGTGGGATGGAGCCCAAGCCGTAAAAGCAGCATATCAGACGTCATTTTGCTCGGGTTCTGCGAGACTTTGCTCATGTCGTGATTTGGCGTCATTCATGCCCAGAAGAAAAAGTTTTCCACTTTCAGGGGGGATCCAGACGAGAGCCTCGCTTTGTGTCGGGCCGACCCGGTCCCCACATTGATCACGCCCTGACTTTGCCACAAGAACCCATTGAAGCCTTGCATGTGCTTCCATCGAGTTAAAGAAAGTAAATACGCCGACTGACAAATACGTCCTAGTGTGGATAGACGCGTACCCAGGGAAAATCTCCGCCACGCTCGGATTACAACGAAGGAGCTTACAAGAGGGCGATTCTTCCCTTTCAAGTCACAGTTTCGTTCCTGCAGTCGCAGTTGTGGAGCTCGGTACATTGCTTGCCACTTTGTCCTACCACTCAACGGTCAGGGGTAAAAAAAAAAGGGAAAAAAAGAGGTAAAAAATTCCTGTAGTAAAGCAGGCCATCTCTGAACACAGCAGGTACAACATGTACGGTGTAGGTGTATGGTTTAATAGTCATAGCCCCATCGCGTGATTTACATAGGTAATGTCCTGAGCTGACTAATGAGCTGCTTCACCTGCAATCACCAATCAGAGTTGATGAATGGAGAGGGCCGGGGGGGGGGGGTTTCCAAAGAGATGCTGACGGCCTGGAGAGTAGAAAACCACAAGCACACAAAACGGTTCCGTTCCTTTGGTTCACGTAGCTCTCTGTTGCCCATAACCCTGGAGCATTCGTGTTGCCGAGCGTAGGTGGGAGGAGGGAGCCGCGTTCTTTCTCGCTCCTGAACAGCATCCAGAATCTTGTGTGCTTGAGGTGCGAATCTGATGGTTCCTTTCGATGAGTTGCGCTGACACTGTGGTAGGGAACTCCGCCAGCATCACGCGGTAAATAGACAGAGCAGAAATCTGCAGCTTCCGCAACAGGATAGCCTTGATGACGCGACCGCCGTCACACACTCACCAAGCCTTGGCTGACAATTTTGAGTAGGTCACTAGTTAAGTGGTGTAAGGGAATCGCGGGATGCGCGTATGTAGCTCCGTATACGTGTAACTTGAAGTACCCAGTACGGCGTTTTTGCCGTCTGTCGTACCAAGTAGTTCAGGCCAGATACCTGACACTCAAATCGCTTTGGGACACCTGGGATGCACGTAGATCACATATCTATCCATGCCCATCCCGTTCTGCTCACGTGTGCAAAGCGTTGCCTGCGGGAGATGAACCCTTGCCATGGGAACCGAGCCCATATTATCCCATGGCGGCACCTCCCTACCGGGTCCGTACTTAATTAATACATACATACTCCCTATCATGCTGTTGACTCCGCTAAGCCTACACACTACGCTAACAGTCTACATAAGTACATACATACATACAACGTATGTGCTCCGTACTTGAGAGACCACATGCGGTCTGTGGGTCTAAGCCAGAGTCCCCATTGGGGGTTAGTGCTACGCTACTAATTCGTACTCATTCTCCTACGAAGAAGCCTAGGATCAGCGTTCTTCACTGGGACGAAAAAAAAAAAAAAAGATTAGGGGCAGCCGGCGTTACTGTTTTAGCTGCTCTCGTTGGAATGGGGCCGCGCGACTCCATTGCGGCTCCTGGTCCCGGACAAAGGCGTCGGCGACGTGGCCGTAGAACACGACACGGAAACGATCTTCATCTCCAGCCCACCAGAGCCAATCCGGTGAGGTCGGCTTCCCGCGCGGGACACGTACGCACCAGACATCGGACAGTCCAGTGTGCCCGCAGCGGTGTTGGATTAGTGCGTCCCCCCCCCCCCCCCCCAAGGCCCTTTCTCCTCCTCCTCCTCCTTCATGTTGCCATGTTTCTCTCTCATCTTTGTCGCAGCGGCCGTCTGGACGTGGTACTGGATGAGGAGTCAAGCAGCAACGATCGACTTACTCGGAAGCTGGCAAGTCTGGGGTCATGGCGGCGGCGGATGATGGGATGGCCGAGGGGATGCCGTAGGAGCTGGATGCGTTAGTCGGGGCTTTGTCGAGATGCACGTTGGGGAGAGCAGCCCGGTTGAAATGTGTGGTAGTGACTATGGAACAGTCGGGATGTACGCAGGGTCGCCGAGGGTGCAAAATAGCGGGTGGCACTAGTTGGCTGGTGAGAAACAGGTATTATAACGTTGTTCCAACGGCCGCATTTGGTCGGTTCGGTACTGCTGGCGTTCGAAATGGTGGCTGACTATTGGGGAAAAACAGAAGATGGCTGGCACCTTGGATATCAAAATGATTCAAGAGGAGAGAACGATTGAGGACAGAGAGGAGAAGCAAAAGGGAAGCTAAAGCAGTTGCGAGGTCTTCATTCATGAAGAAGAGAACTCGGCTGCAAAACAAGGTGCACAGATGCAAGAGCCGCAGCATTAAGATAATAGGGAAGTCAACGGGAACTACTGGTTCCGTTTCAGTTGCTAACACCCGTCTTAAAGAACTCATTCAGCTGTCGGTGAGCGACCCCCATCAAGTGCATAATCGCCGGCTTGAAACAACCAATCACCCTAGCACTTATTAATCAAATATCGCGAGACCTGGAAAACAATCATCTCGATAAGCATCTCGATATGCATCTGATTTCGTTGCAAAGAATATCAGATTTCCGCTGATGACTGGCTGATATTTGGAAGATATTCTGTCTCTCGCCTACGTCGCTCACTTATCTTCCTTCTTTGGCTCGGTGCCAGGAATGACCTCACCGGTGTCTTCGTCAACCAGCGGGCTCTCGTCGGCCAAGCCCTGAAACTTGGGCTTCCCGTCCTTGATGTCGACGACCCGCTGCGGGTAGAACATGTGAGACTGCACCTCGAACGCCTCTCTCCCCCTAGGGGTCTTGATACCCTCGATGAGGGTGGGAAACAGCAGGATCATGTTCCTCCCCTCGTCCATGATGGGCGACCGGCAGTAGGCACACTGGACCTTGCAAGGAAGGTGGTGCGTAGTCGACTTGCTGGTCGGGTCGTACCAGCCAAGATCGTGGTGGCCGCTGGTAAAGTTGATGTCGGTTTTGTGGAAGATGGCAGCCCATTGGAATGGAGCCTGGCCCGGTTAGCATGGTTAATTATCACTCGGGATGGAGTCTCCGTGAGACGGGTAATTAATTAAGGGATCAAATTATTACCCCGTGCATCCGCTGGCACGTCGTGCAATGACAGTATTTGGAGGCCAGCGGCTTCTCGCGACTCAGCTCGTACTGGATGGCGCCACAATGGCATTTCCCCCTCCACTTCACGTCGAACGTGCCTTTTTCGTGGACGCGATATGGCGGCCGGTGCTTCCACTGGTCTTCCTCGCGGTGGGTGGTCGAGCCAGCCTGGTACTGATGAGGTTCATCGCCGACGCTGCGTTTGTTGCCGTCCTTGTCTTCTGTCATCTTGTGGAGCGTGGCTGAGGCTGTTAGACTACGAAACGAAAAGGCGACGTTCGGATTGGGCCGCTTCGCGAAGGTTGGGATGCAGCGTCTGGCACGAGGAAGTAGCATTAAATAATCCACTGTAATAGCGGACTGACTTTCCGCTGTTTGCTTCTGACCGTAGGGATGAGTAAGATTGAGTATTATTGCCGATAACCACTTTCGTTTTGCTCGAGGCTTTGCGATGTCAAAGTGTTATCGTGGAATCCTTGAATATCGGACACATTTGAGGAAGTTGCGGGCAGTTTCCAATTTAGATGGGATTGATCAATGCACTACGTCTTCGCCAGACTACAGCCCCGTAAAGCTTGTACATACTATCAGCTCTACTACGCTACTCCTAGTGTAGATCGAAGTTGATTTGTCGCCACGATGGCAATTCGTCCTTAGCTGGCTGGAGCAAACGTTGAGGAGGTTATGGAGTGGCCCATTGACGTCATCACTTCCACCGGAATTCAGTTGTTTCAAAGCCACTGGTGTACGACGGAGATGATGGGTTTCCCCAATCCACCTCCGGCCCCCCGGACAACTGTTGAAGCATGGGCCGAAACCATTGGGCGCACCGATGACGCGGCTCGTTGTCTTTCGGGCACAAGCCTCGGCCTAATGAGGCTCCTGCATGTCTCAGGAACTACAACGTGGCGGTCAGGGAACCTCCGTTAAAGTATCAGCCGATAGTATGCAAAGGCAGCAAACAGCAGTTTCGGATGTAAAACGTGTCCGGGAAAAGAGATGATGGCGGCGTGATCAAAGATGCAGCGCTGCACAATTGCATATCCGTATTCTGGATTGCAGCATGGAGTGACTGGCCATTTATTAGCCTGCTGTGCAACCGACTCCCCCAACCGCTCATGGACCAGGCAATTCTCGCAAGTCCCAGTTGAAATGGCATCGAATTCAGCGTTCGACTTGGTCAAGGCCGCCAAGGCCCTTCTTGAGGATGCAAAGAGGCTGGCAGCTGCCACCAAGCCCGGTGACGACGACGAGAATGAGGTGGCACGCAGGCGCAGCATCGCCGAAACGGCCAACAGGATCGCGTTCGAAGTGGCCCCGATAATGGATGTGGTGAAGAGAGACTGGGTTGCGGTAGGCACTCTCATGCCATGACCTCTTCGCCCCTTCCCCGTCAACACAATGATTAACCTTTCCCCCACACAGCTCGCAGACGTAGCAGCATGGAACATCTTCATCGAGTGGCGGGCATTTGACCACATCCCTCTCGAAGGGCACATATCCATCAAGGACCTCGCCCGCGCCATCGATGCTGAGGAATCTCTCATCAGTCAGTTATAGCCTCTCGCACAAGTTCCTTCCTTTCCAACCCAACCCTTCGCCCCCCCCTCCCCACAAAAAAAAAAAAAAAAAAACCAGCACCGCACAAAAAAATCCCGACAAAAACTTCACCATTCTGCATTCAGATCACTTACGCGCTTTGCCGTTGTTCCGGGAACAGGCCGTATCGCAACCCACCTGCTGGCGACCAATAAGCTCCGCCCGGGTCCGCGCCCGGGCACCGTCGCCCACAGCCGCGTCTCCCCCGTCTACCGTACCGCCCACCCGGCCTCGCCGCTGTGCACCGTCGCCGTCGGCAACGCCATGAGGCCCTTCGCCCACTGGCCCTCCTTCTTCGAAGCGTACGGCCGCCGCGAAGCCCCCGGCCCATCCCATACCCCCTTCAGCTTCGCCTGGGGCCGTCCGGACCTGGCCCCGTGGGAGGTGAAGGCGCTGCATCCGAGCTACGCCCGCGCGTTCGCGCGGAGCATGCGCTCGCGCGAGATGGTCGGCGGGAACACCACCGTCGTCGGGCCGGACGCGCTCTACGATCTCGGCTGGGTCGGGGCCGAGGCCAGGGCGAGGGGCCATGCGGAGCCACTGGTGGTCGATGTCGGGGGCGGGCTGGGCCAGTTTGTGCGGGATATCCTGGCCGACGTGAAGGGGATTAAGCCGGGGCAGTGCGTCTTGCAGGATCGCAGCGAGGTCATCGAGGAGTCCCGGCGGCTGATGGTGGGGGATGGCCTGGAAGGGGTAGTCATGATGGAGCACGATTTCCATACTGAGCAGCCGGTAAAGGGTAAGTTGATTACCGGGGTCTGGCGTCCGTGTTCTCAGGGTTTCTGACGGGCTGACCGCTGGTCACCTAGGTGCGTTGGTCTACGTGCTCCGGAGGGTTCTGCTCGACTACTCGGACTCGCCTGCCATTGGCATCTTACGGCGTTTTGCTGAGGCCTTGCCCGCCGATAACCCGAAGGCCAGGGTCATAATCATGGAGGAGAGGCTGCTGGAGACCCCGGCGCCGCACAACAGTCTCGTCGACCTCGTGATGCTGAACCTGGGAGGAAAGCTCCGGAACGAGGCCATGTTTAGAAAGATTGCAAGCGCGGCTGGGTTGAAGGTCGTGGGTTACTTTGTGCGGGAGCGGGATTCGAACTGCGTTGTTGAATGCGCCAGGGCTTGAAGAGACTGGGTACAGTCATGGGATCATTAAAGTTTCGACCCCTTGTTGTTTGGATTTTGAACGCTCTGTTGCTCAGTTCTGGAATGGTTAAAGCAAACGGATACGACAAAACGGGATCATTCCTGGAGTCGCATTGGGAGGTCAGGGAATGGGAGGTTTGGAGGAAGCCAACGTCTCGCGACGAGTACTGTTCTGCTGAAGTTACGTGGCTCATCGGCACCATCAACAGTCTACTGAATAACTATGTTGGTGGACCTACTTCTTCTCCTTTCTCTCTAATTATCGACAGGTTCAGATAGTGTCAGAATACCTACTTAGGTACAATTGCTAGAAGCAGCAATTCCGGCGTCGCTTTTACAGTTTTACAGATAGGGATCCCCTGTCATGCTTATGACTATCGTAAAGTTTGTACATAACACCACTTACTAGCGAACCTCTAGGGCCTCCTATACGTATGGATACCAATTAGTATGTATGTACAGCACTATACTCTAAACCCCCTGAGGTTGGTTGCTTGCAGCAACCTTGTCCAGGTTGCGGCGAGATATAAAATTGGGAAACGATGCTACACATGCGGGCTGCAATCTTCATAGGAGCCATTTTGACACCGCGCTGCAGCCCATCAAATGTGCTCCTCGGTTCAAAAAGCCTAAAAAGTATAACTTTTATCAATATCCTTACGTACATTACCCGCATCATTAACTAAGTAGTAGAGTTAGAATGTACATATCTTAAATTATATAGTTATCTATACGCGCGTTACGCTCGTGCAGGGTATGGGTTGATGTTGGGTATTGAATGTTTGTTGAGCTTCTTGCTGGTTCTATCTGGCCGTCAAATTTGGGGGGGTGGTGCGGCCTCTGGCTGCAGCTGGAGAGGACTTGGCGTTTGGCGGCCACAGCAAATGTGGTGGAGCAGTCAGGTAAGAGGTCACTTCTGTGGAACGGCAAAGCAATCCTCCGAACCTTTGTGGCTTCCACCAGAATTGCCAATAACTCTTTCGCTTTCTGTCAGATTGGGAAAAGCTTAGACGTCTCGACCAACCGACGAGAACACCAAGGGACGGAAGAGGCTTGCATTTCCCTGGGCGGCTCAGGGTTGCATCGCGGCAGAAAACCAGTCGGGTCGCAGGATCTGGCCACGCGAGAGACCCTGACGTGCAGCTGCAAGAGGTGGTAAGTGGCTGCTTCGAGTATCTTCGTCGGGGAATTGCGGCCGAATTTGTCGGCTCAACTGGCGACCGAGACGACATGAGGGACAAGCGAAGGACCGTGAAGACTAAAAATGGCGCATCCGCTCACGAGCATGTTTTCTGCTTGGATCGAAGACTCATTTCGTATGGCGTACGTGCAAAAGGTACGTACTGCAATGCCGGATACGGCTTCAGAAGGCGGTTGACTGTAATGAATGCCATAGCACATTGGTGCTGCAGTAACACTGGTGCAATAAAAGTCAGCTTGGCCTCTGGTTCTTAGAAGTGGCCTGTTGAGATGGTAAATGCAAAAAATCGATCTGAGTACATACAGTACCTTGACTGCGCAAAACTCCCAGGGCGCTGCTCAGGCCCGTTATCCCGCCCTTGGCCCGGGGTCACCCGTGCCAAGCATCATTTTAACAGCTCGCGTCGATTTGCGACGATGCATGCAATGTGGCGGCAGAATGTAACCGGCCTTTGTACTGTACATATGTACGATTCGGCTGGAACTAGAAAGAACTGTTTGACGATGATGGAGGCATGTTCAAGCCCAACCCCCAGCCTCCTGTAGATAAAAACGGGTGCCCGAGGCGCCAGGGAAAAGGCCGAAGCTTGAATCCTTGCCCCTGTGAGCGATCTTGCTAGCTCTGCACCTGGCGGTTCAATGGTTAAGCAGGCGGTGAAAACCGTCACCCTGTTGGCGGCGCTGGCCTGCCCCGCCGTTTGGCCCACCTCTCCATGTTCTGCCTGCGATTGCGGCAGCATGCAGCCAGCAAGGGTAAAGTTTTTGAGCCTCGAGGGGAAAGTTGTCGTTATATAACGATAACAATTGACAATCATATATCCATGTCCATTAGTCTTTATAAATATGAGAGACTTCTGAGATACAAGAGGCTGAGCAATCAAAAGTGCCATTCTCCCAGCCCAATCCACCGAAAACATAAGGTCAGGTACCAGAGGGGTAAACGTTGTTGACCCACTCGTTCTGTGGCACCGGTCGCGCGGGCCTGGGCCTTTTCAACTTGTTGTGCCCCGTTGTTGCCCGTCATTTCTGCGATCCTGCCAAGTTGGCCAGCCCAAGTCCCCGCTACAATCTGCCCCGCTGACGTTGTTCGTGGATTCTCGACCACGCTCTTTATTTACCGCGCCATTCCCCTCTGCATCTCCGTTGGCGGCGCACTTCCCGATCTCCCTCTCTCACAGAACTTGACGAGAATTCTCCCAACATCGTGAGCATGGATCAAAAGGGAGGCGCCTCAGAAGGCGCCCGCAACGCGGATCCCGCCGAGCCCAGTGCCCCGCGCCCTGGGGTTCCGGAACGCACCGAGTCGGGTCTTCCGCCGCACCTTCGCCCTTCTGTTGTCGGTGTGCCCGTCACTCCTGGCATCGCGCACGGGACCTACGAAGCCGAGACGAGGGCCAAGTCGGGCGCCGATGGCGGAGAGAGTGGTAAACCGGAAGCCAGCTACTTCTCGAGGCGCGACGTCGACCATGCGATCGCGGAATCGCCCGCCCCCGATGCTACGAACCAAGAGGGCCAGTCCTTCGAGACCAAGCTCGAAGTCGGCAGACAAGAGGGCTCTAACTATATGCGTCGCGTGAGCATTGCGGCCATGGGAGGGCCTGCCGACGGTCCTTCTTCCTCCAGCAATCCCCCGGACGGCGTTTTCAGCACACCCACTAGGGAGACCTTGGCCGAGATTCGAGCCATCTCCCCAGATTTGGCGCTCACTGGGAACATCATCTCGGCTACATTCAATATTCCACACTCTCTCAAGTATCGCAAGGGTGCCGACTGGGTATGTTTATTTTTTCTGTTCTGTCCCTTTCCTTTCAGTTCTCCATAGGCCCATGTGCCCCTCAATGATACGGAATCGTTTGCCAAGCCTGGATCGATGGTGGGGCTGATGTCATCGTTTCTCCCCCAGGAATTGACTCCGCGCCGGGGCCAATCGGCCTTATTTGATTCGTTCTCGTACCTCTCCTCCGACGATTCGCCCTGGAACCACACGGTTGTTGCGTGGACTGGCGAAATCGAGCAGTCGGCCGAGATCTCCCCGCCGGACACTCCGCCGAGCACGACGCTCAATGTTCGCCCGCTCAATGTCCTCTCGAAGCCCGTGCCCGTCCATGTGGACGCCAAGCGTCCCCCAACGCCTCCCGTGGTGGACGGCCTGTGGATCCCAAAGGAGGACATGCAGCGCCTGGAGAACCAGCTGTCGCACAATAAGAACATCAAGACTGTTCCCGTCTGGCTCGCCGACGATGCCGAGGGCCACGACGACGGCATCCGGCTGAGGGACCAGGCCCGATGGAGGCGCTACGCCGAGCACGAACTCTACACTCTCTTCCACTACAAGCAACATGAGCCGACGGACGGGCGCGCTGAGCGGGTGCAGTGGGCCGATTACTTCCGCATGAACCAGAAGTTTGCCAACAAGATTCTCGAGATTTACAAGCCGGGCGACATTGTCATCGTTCACGATTACAACTTGATGCTGCTCCCCAGCATGCTGCGGCAGCGCGTCCCGCACATGTACATCGCATTCTTCCTGCACTGCCCCTTCCCCAGCAGTGAGTTCCTCCGCTGCCTCCCGCGGCGCAAGGAGGTTCTGGAGGGCGTCCTGGGCGCCAACTTGGTTGGCTTCCAGAGCTACAGCTATTCCCGGCACTTTGCCAGCTGCTGCACGCGCGTCCTCGGCTTCCCCTCCGATAGCACCGGCGTGGACGCCTACGGATCCCGCGTTGAAGTTGGCGTCTTCCCCATTGGCATTGACGCCACCAAGGTCGCCCGACTCGCATGGACCGACTCGGTCACCGAGAAGTACGCGGCCCTCAAGAAGATGTACGCCGGCAAGAAGATCATTGTCGGCCGCGATCGTCTGGACAGCGTCCGGGGGGTTGCACAGAAGCTCATGGCGTTTGAGCGATTCCTCGAGATGTTCCCCGAGTGGCGTGACAAGGTGGTTCTCATCCAGGTCACTTCTCCCACCAACATCGAAGAGGAGAAGGAGGACGCCGAGAATAAGATCTCGAGCCGCGTCAACGAGCTGGTCATGAAAATCAACGGCGCCTACGGTTCTCTTGGCTTCTCTCCCGTGCTGCACTATCCCCAGTACATCAGCCAGGATGAGTACTTCGCCCTGCTGCGGGCGGCTGATATCGGCCTCATCACCTCGGTGCGGGATGGCATGAACACCACGTCTCTGGAATACGTGATTTGCCAGCGCCAGTCCGCAGGCCCGCTCATTCTTTCCGAGTTTAGCGGCACTGCTGGCTCGCTGAAGGACGCCATTCACATCAACCCCTGGAACCTCACTGCCGTGGCCGAGCAGATCAACAATGCCCTCACCATGCCGCAGGACAGGCGCCAGGCCATGGAGCAGAGCCTTCTCTCTCATGTCACCAGCAAGAATGTGCAGTTCTGGATTGCCGGCTTCCTGCGCCGTTTGATCACCATCCTCGGCAGCAGAAAGAGCGTAACCGTCACGCCTCTCCTTGACCGGTCGGCCATGCTCCGCAAGTACCGCGCCGCCAAGAAACGGCTGTTCATGTTCGACTATGATGGCACGCTGACGCCCATAGTCCGGGAGCCGAGTGCCGCAATTCCCTCGGAGCGCGTCATCACCAGCCTGAAGGCGCTGGCTGCGGATCCCCGAAATGCCGTCTGGATCATCTCGGGCCGCGATCAGGAGTTCCTTACTCAACACCTTGGTCACATCAAGGAGCTTGGCTTCAGCGCAGAGCACGGCAGCTTCATGAGGCAGCCAGGCGCCACTGAGTGGGAGAACCTTGCCGACAAGTTTGATATGGGCTGGCAGAAGGAGGTGCTCGCAGTTTTCCAGAAGTACACCGACAGGGTGCCCGGTATGCTTTGCCCTTTTTGTCCATTGGGGAAATCTATCCACAATCCTTCAGATTTGCTAACCGGCGGTGCAGGATCTTTTATCGAGCAGAAGCGGTGCGCTCTCACCTGGCACTACCGCCTGGCCGACCCCGAGCAGGGAGTGCACATGGCGCGCGAGTGCCACCACGAGCTGGACAATACGGTCGGCCGGAAGTGGGACGTCGAGGTCATGGCCGGCAAGGCTAATCTCGAGGTTCGTCCGACCTTCATCAACAAGGGGGAGATCGCCAAGCGTCTCGTCAACACGTACAACGCGGAGCTCCGAAAAGCCGCTTCTGCAGGCGAAGCCGCCACCGGCGAGGACGCGCCTCCGAATAAGATCGAGTTCGTCCTCTGTATGGGGGATGACTTCACCGACGAGGACATGTTCCGCGCCCTCAACGGGCTGCTCGAGCCCGCCAAGGGCCAGACGGAGCCCGAGGTGGAGACGGAGCAATGTTTCACAGTCACGGTGGGCGCGAGCACCAAAGTCACGCTGGCCCGCTGGCACCTACTCGAGCCTGAGGACGTCATTGAGTGTGTGGCGCTCCTTGCCGGGGTCGGGGGAGGTGGCACGGGTACGACCAATGGTGGCGTGCTGAGCATGGGCGAGGTCAACCTGGCAGCGCTGAGCGCCGTCGAGGACCACATCCCCGATCCGCTGTGACTGGCCCGCTCACGGCGGCTTGGGCGGGTGAAGAGCAAGATTGTAGTTTGTTTTTCTTTTCTGCTGCTAAGGCTGGTGGGATCCTCGCCCGTGGTGACGGTTGGTGTTTCTTTTTGGGGGGTTGCTGGGGAAATAGCGCCTTGGTTTTTTTTTTTTATTACTTCTCTTAGCGATGACTTAAAGCTTGCGTGCATGAAGAAGGGTTTGAGCATGACATGTGCCTGCCCGGTACGAGGGGGGCTCGGCTTGCCTGTCGCAAGCATGGATGGGACATAGAGCTCGCTTCGCTTCCTGTCGTTAGATGACGGGAAGCTCTCCTATTGTTAGCCCCTGCCCCCAGCAGGGCTTGCGTTGCATTTCTTGTCACGAATAGAGGCGTACGACATGTCCTCAATGCAGAACACGCTTTGCACCCTCTGGGAAGAATATGGTGATTGCCCGCTTTTCTGGATTGACGTTCGGACTGTGCTGCCACTAATTAGGTCAAGCACCTAGGTTCGTGGGCTTGGTATTGCCGGGAGCCTAAGCTTCAACCACATCGATTCATCTATCCGCGTCCATGGCTATTCATCCGTAATAAGTCCATCATTCCACCCATTTGATAAAGGTATCGAGCCGATCCGATGGGAGCCTACTTGCGGTACCACATACGAGCCGTCTTCGTATTCCTAACCTCGCGTTTGAGCTGCAGCATGCCGTACATGAGCGCCTCGGCGGTGGCCGGGCAGCCGGGGGCGTATATGTCGACGGCGGGCCGATGCGGTCGCAGCCGCGGACGACGCTGTAGCTGTAGCTGTAGTGGTAGTCAGTAATCAGCCGCCGCCGTTGGCGCAGCTGCCCATGCTGAATCACCCAGCGGGGGGTCCGGCATGTCTGGTCGCACGCCTGGCGCAGCGCGGGCGCCATCTTTGTTGGTCACCGTGCCGGGTGACGATGAGCACGTCGGCCTGCCGCGGCGACGCCCGCGGAAGAAGGTGCCCGGCCGGTCCTGGTCGTACCGCGGCGTCGAACAGGTGCATCATCTCCACCGCGCAGTGCAGCATGCCAGCCCGAACGTCAGCGGCCACAGCGATTCCCTCGCGCGCCCAGTTTGCTATCGTGTCGAGTGTGGTCCTTTTGTTTTTTTACCATAGCCACATCATCACGGCGAGGTCTGGCGTACGGAATCGCACTGGTTCTCCTCGGCTCCGTCCCCGTCGGGAGAGTGGTGGTGGTGCCGGCCAGGTGCGATGCTAATGGTCGACCCACGATGCTGCCAGGGATGAAAAACGGCCATAGCAGGACGGCGCCGACCTCGATGTTGACGTCGGAATGTTAGGCAACTTGTGTGGCCCAAACGTCGAGGAGCTCGTCCTACTCAAAGAAGCGGCCCAGACGAGAGAGTGCGCGGAACACGTCGTCTGGGAGAGGGGAATACTTGAGGGAGGGTTTACTACTACATTACGATGATTCAGCTTTCGAAACATCTTGGGCAGAAATAGTAACACGACGTACGAATCAGGTTGGGGGGGGTCTAGCGGAACCACAGCCAGACACTGTTGACGAGCGGAGATCATCAGTTCCGAAGCTACACAACACGCCATAATATCTGCTACAGTTGAAGCAGGATGGGCGGATCTCGTCCCACTGGAAGGAGACCCGATGATTAGCACGCCTAGCTCGGCAGATCTTTTCGCTTTTCTTCTCAGGCTTAATTAGGACACCTACATACCTTGACCTTCCGGCGCTTGCACTCCTTACACCCGTTCCGGGATTCTGTGTGAGCGCGGCGAAGCCGCGTCATTTAGGAAAAGCGACTAATGCGGATCCTCGGGTAAGTGTTGGTGTCAAGGAGAGGGCGTCTGTCAACAGGCAGTCGGCGCCGCGGTTTACTGTACCTGTTGCAGGCTTCGCGGAGCTATGTGTTTTGGTGGTAAGAGGTTGAAGCTTCAATGAACGAAACAAGGAGTACGAGAATGCGAATAACTACTCGTATTTGATATCTTTTGCTTGGTCCATTGCCGAACGTAGTGATAAGCTTCCGGGAGCGTTGAAAGCAGTCTGTAGTAGGTGGCTGTATAAAGGAAAAGAGTGCCTTGTTAAAACTATCTACAAAGGAGACAAAAAGAGTGGTATTTATGGACAAAGGGACTAGCCAATGCGTTAAACAGCCTCATATAGCTATAGCAAACGCGTAGCTAATACGTTTAGAAGCTCTATAGCTTCCGACATACCCCCTAGTTAAACGTGGTAGTCGTTTAACTACGCTTTATAGTAATATTATTCTTAGTATTATGTCTTTTATCGCTCTTACCTTGATAGCTCCTTTGAGGGCCTACCTTCTGTATTTGGAAGTCTAAAAGAGTTAAGTATAGTAGAGTAATTCCTTTAAAGCTATAGATTAAATATAGCTATTATAACTATAGTAGTAATAGTATTCCTAGTTTTAATTATAGTAATAATAAGATAATGCCTTTCATATTTAAATTAATAGATAACTTATTAGGTATACCTATTATGAATATTATAATTACTAGTAAGTCGACTTCTACTCTTATAATACCTTAAAAGTATAAGTATATTAAAGCTTCTGAACTATAAGTATTTCTATTATCTTTATTCGATTGATTTTATACTAGTTTTATAGTTTTCTAGCGCTTTACTAGTTATATTAAGATCGTTTAAGCTAACTAAATATAGTAATATTATAGCTAGTAAGCTTTGTAAGGTACCTTATAGAATATATATATAGTTAGCTCTAGTAGGACGTTCTTTTAGTAAATATTACGATTATTCTAGCGCTAGCTCCTACTACTACTATTATACCTATAGTTTCTATGAGTGTAAAGATATATATACTAATTACCTATATGTCTAATAGCTCTTACGATACTTATACTAACTATAATAGTAGTCTTACTTCTTACGTTAGGTTAATAAAGGATTTAATAAAGGCTTTACTAGGTAGAGCTAAGGCTTTTATAAGTCTTTGGATCCTAAACCTCTACCTTTAATATATAGGCAAATCGCTAATAGATATATATAGGATCTTAAGAAGTTATATATAGTTCTTTAGAATAACCTTAAATATACTAGTATAGGTAATATAGAGGAGTATAAGCTTCATAAGGCTAAACTTGTATATTTTATAAAGATTGCCTACTCTATATATAATATCTTCTACTAGTTAGGCAAGATTAAGGAGGCTCGTAATACTTATATTAGCATGTCTAATGATATATTGGGCGCTATATCATTACCTGGCTAGGATAAAGGTAAGGGCAAGGCTATTAATCCTAATAACGGCTAATAGTAATAGATAAGGAGTATTAGGCGGTATTTTATTTAGCGAATTTAACTTATTTTCTACCCCCTAGTTATATAAGCCTATAACTAATATCTTAAAGATTAAAGAGAGCCCTCTAATGCTCAAAGGCTTATTAGCTAAGTCGTTTAGTAAGCCTATCTATTAGCATCTAACTAGTTAGTAAATATATAGCTTTAAACGTTCCTTTTACTACTTCTTAGTATAATTATATATTATAGATGTCTATATACCATAGGTGAGTATTAATACGTTTGTTCTTAGCTATTACTAGTCTAATCGTTTGCTAATTATTATAGTAGATGTTCTAGGGTTCCCTAAGCTTAAGATCTATGTCTATAAATAGCCTTTCAAGTGCTATAGCCTCTCTTATTATAAGGGAGAGTATTAGAAGTTCTGCTTTAATGCTTAATATTATAATAGTATCCTAGTACGACGCCTTCTATATAATAGGATCTCTAAATAGGAAGAAGATATATCCCTATGACAAACATCGTGTATCTAGATTATCTATATACAAAGCGTCCCTAGTAATTATAAGCATCGGACTTCCTAGCGCTTGCTTGCCTTTATACTAGATTAATAGGCAAGAGCTCTTAAATGGATATCTTACTACTTGCCATACCTCTAATAAGTAGTCTAGTCCTAGGTTAGTCAGGTATTAAGAGAGTACTAAATAGGTATATATAACGTCTAGATATAGTATAACTATATAATATAGGATTAATCCGATAAGCTCCTAATACTCTTTGATCTACGTACTAATAGCGCTCCTTTCGAACTTCTTAAGTTCTTTATAGCTTAAGGGAGTTAGCTTATATATACTAGGTATATCTAGCCTATATCTTCTTACTACCTTTCTAATATATTGGTCGTAGACTAACTATATCTTATATATGGATTAGTCTCGAATTACCCTAATGCTAAGGAACTAACTGACATTATCCTGCTTATAGACGTCGTATCGAGCTTTAATTCCTTTCATTATACGCTCGGCTATTATAGCGTTACTTTTATAGAAAAAGACTAAGAAGTCGTCGATATAGAAGATTAGGATGATTCGTTTATTATAGCTTAGGAAGAGGTACTTCTCTTTGCCTGATAGTTCTATACTTAGATCTAATAGCGTTTTATAGAACTCCTTATATTATAAGAGTAGCAAGTCTCTTAAGCTATATAGAGCTCTCTATAACTCTATATATTTCCCTAGCTACTTAAATCCTTCTAGTAATTTGTAGACGATAGAATTATCTTCTAGTCGTTTAGCGTTAAGGAACGCTTACATTATATCGAACTACTTAACTTCTAAGTCGAAGTATATAGCGATCGCTATCATTACATAGAATGATTAAGCGGCTAGAGTAGCTATATATATACTTTCTACTAAGCTAATATCTTATAGATCACCTTATATATAAATCCTTGCCTTATACTTTTCTAAGAAACCGTTCTTATTAAATTTATACGCGAAGACCTATTTTAATAGGATAGGTTATACTTTTGCCTACTTACGTAGTACAATCTTCTACGTTCCTCTACTCTCTAAGTTATATATCTCCTCGCGAGCCGTGTCTTTAAACTATTATTCTAATAGGTAATTATATAGGTCTTACTAGTTATTAGAAACACGAATGAGATCGTTAATATACTAATACGACTTATTTAGGGCTACTCTAGGGCATATAGTATCCTTCTATTAAATAGTGGTAATAAATACTATATATATCGTTCGAAAGCTCTAGTCTCCTAGGTAAGCTTCCTATTAATTAGGTAGGTAAGTCTTATAGAACTATTACCAGAGTTCATTCATTATATAGATAAAGGAGTAGTAGTAATTGATCTTCTCTTTATTTTATAGCCTTTCACTTAACTAGATAGAGTCCCTAGGCTTATAAGCCCTCTTCCTACCTCTGCCTCTCCTTGTAGGAGGTTGCTAAGTAACTCCTCCTTTGCTCTTACGTTCTAGAGAATACGTTAGCTAATCTAGACTTCGCTTAATGCTCTATTCCTCCCGTTCTATAGTAGGGTATAATATATTAGTAGTACTATCCCTAGCTCCTAGCTCTTCTATCTAGTCATTACATATGCTAGATTCTTCTATAGAAGGTATTCCTCCGTTAGATTTGACGGCTCCCCTGCTCTCCCTAGCATTTAGTTAGCTAGCTAGCGACTAGGAAGGCCCTGATTTAAACCCTCTTACTTCCTAGTAGACATCCCCTTTACTAGCCGGTATAAGACAAGTTACCAAGGGCTTAGGTATATATTTAGGGGTTAAAAGTCCTCTAAAGCTCTCTATCCATTTAGTAAGTTCGTCTATTGCTTATATCTTTGCTATAAGAGTCTCTAGAACTAATTGCTCGCTTATAGGCTATATATTAGAGAGCTCTCTTATCCCTAAGTCTTAACCCTATTAGAGAGGTCGGTCTACCGCTAGACTCTCTTACGATAGAGGTGGCCAAGTTACTATAATAAAGTCTTCTACTAATTGCTAGGTCTATTATAACGCTTCCTAGAGAAGGTTAATATCCTAGGAATCTTTGCCAAGATCAAATTAATTAACTTCCTAGCTTGCTACCGCTAATAATAACTCTATCGGCTGCTCTTTACCTAGATAGTAAAAAGTCTTCTTATCGAAGTAAATATTATAAGTTATAATAACCCTATTAAGCTCAGGTATCTAAATACAATAGATATTAAATATATGATATCTTATAAGATACCTTATTAGCCTATATAGTAGTACCTTAAAGTTCTTTATATATTACTTAGCTTTCTTATCCTTATAGAGAATATATACCTAATATCTATATATAAAGATATTACTTTAGTCTAAATATAAGTTACTAGTTGATATAATTATCAAGCTAGGTTTATACTAGCGAAAATACTATTTAAACTAGCTATAGAGTACTTCGTTAGGAGTTCTAAACAAGTAAACACGGCTTAGGCTTATTATATATAAGTACGCCGCTACTTATATACTTTCTAACTAGAGCTTTATGGGCAGATTCGCGCTATTAAGCATCTTAATTAAGTGTAAGATTAGTTCTTGCCCTACTCGCTTTGCTAGTCTATTAAGCTCGTAGGTATATAAAGGTAAGAGTTTAAGATTAATACCGCTTTCTATAGCCTAAGTCTAATAACATATTAATATATACCCTGCTAAACTAATCATTATAATATCATTATCCTACTTAATCTTATAGATAGTAAGCCTATATTAGCGTCTTACCTAGCTCTCGAAGTTCCAGATAACTCCTATAATCTAGTCTAGCGACTTTATCATTAAGAGAAAAGGGAAGAGCTTCCTACTATACTTATTAATAATTATAAGTAGTTATCGCGATATATTAATTGCTTTAGAATAGTCAAATAGATCCTAGGCTACTCGCTAGAATAGGCGTATAGACTTCTGCTTAGGTAGTGTTTTCCTAGAGATGACCTTGCTTATATAAGTACAAGTGTAGCTCTTGTACTTAATGTACGCTGTCCCTTTGATATAGACATTTCTAGCATCATTAATAAGTGCTTTTAATGCTTCTAGTCCAAGGTAGCTAGCTCTTAAGTGCTAAAGATCCTTGGTATCCTCTCTTATAGTAGGTAACGCTTATATCCGGGACCTTCTACTATATATGGTAAACACGTTCTATAGGGATATATAAACGTTTATGATACCTGCTTTACTAATTAAGATATAGTCTAGGAAGCTTAGGTAGTAAGAAAGTGGCTTATATTCGAGGAAGGTAAGATTATACTTACGTTCTAACTTATAAAGTATAATGTTATTTTCTAGTGTTCTAAAACATAGAGAGCAATCTAAGCTATAATACTAAGCGCTTACCTTAAGTAATGGAGCTTCTAAGATAATGTTAATATAGAATCCTTTAACGATAGCAATATCCTTAAGTATTAGGTTCTTAGTATATAGTCTATATAGTCTATCTAGAACGTTCTTCATTACCTAAGTGCCCCTCTTACTAATAGGAAAGGTTATTATACCTATTTTAACGAACTTAGGATCTTCTACCTTAATAAACGTCCTAGGTAAAAGGAACTTCTTATTATTAACTAAGTAGATCGTACTATATAAGTCTAGTAAAGTGCTTTCCAAAAGTAGATAGCGCTATAGAGCAACTATACTAAATGTCCTATAGTAAGTCAAGAGCTTACTAAGTAGTTAAAGGCTAATAATTAACGTATTAAGGGAACTAAGGTATTCTACCCCTAACTACCTAGAATAGCATAGCTCCCTTTACTTAGCAATAAGTTAGTTTTTTAGTCTAGCCTACTTTGGCTTATCGAGCTCTTAGCAAATCCTTTTATACTCCTTATTAGAAAGGTATAAGCGTTGCTTATTACTATAGATAGCTTACTTAAGTATATAATAGTCTACTAGATCCTATAGATATCTTAGACGCTTATAGGGATATCTCGTATTACGCTACTAACCGTTACAAGAGTCTCTATATAAGTCTTTACCTCTCTCTTTACTACTCTTCTAAGCTATAGGAAGTATTAGTATATAGGTTGTCAAGAAGATTCTATCCTTTTAAGAGACTCTAGGTTATACGTCGTTATTAATTAGGATCTTAACTATCGTAATAAGGATATTAAGCTCCGGAAGTAGCTATCCTATACTATTAATAAGCTTGATTTTTATCCTCTTATTCGCTACCTAGGTTAGTAAGATATATATAGCAATAACATTAAGAAAGGTGTAAAGTCCTTACATATCCTATACTTCCAGAATGTCGTATTAGATAGCTCGTTAGAAGGTAACATTAAAGTTACGAATCTAGTACTATAGATTAACTCCTAAACGCTTAGCTACATTAAGACTAGCTATATATTATATAGTAACTATCATATAGAGCGTTATGAGGGATAGTATAAGTATAGAGTAAAGCGCCTAGATAATCCCCCTAATAAGGTTAATATCCTTCTTCTTATACGCTTTTATAGCTTTATGGAGTTTAGAATCTACGGTATACGCTAGCTAGCGTTATAGCTATCCTATTTACCTGCTAACGTCTATGGTATATATGATATCTTCATAAAAAAAGTCTTATAGTCACGCGAATTCGGCTATAATAGCTACATTAGAAGGCATTAAATCTATAGATATCGAGGACGACAATCCTTCTAGGAGTTACTCCTAGGAAGCTAGGATAAGGTTATCTCTAGCTTGCTTATAGGTTAGGCGCTACAGAACTTCTAGATCTGGCTTACAGTCGCTATTAAGGTTAACAAATCCTTATATACTGGCGAATTTAGCCTATAATTATAGTTCGATATACTACAAGTTCTAGGAACTAGGCCTTATAAGGTATATAAAAGTCTTGACTAGGATCTTAGATATAATAGACAGATCCATCATTGAAAGCGTATTAAAGTAAGGTAAGAGAGTTCGTAATAGAAAAAGCTACCACTAATATTAAAGATACATCGGTAGAGGAGTAGTTAAGGCACTGGGCTTATAACTGCCGAATGTAATGATAAGCTTCTGGGAGCGTTAAAAGCAGTCTGTAGTAGGTGGCTATACGAAGGAAAAGAGTGCCTTGTTGAAACTATCTATAAAGGAGACAAAAAGAGTAGTATTTATAGATAAAGGGACTGGCCAATGCGTTAAACAGCCTTATACAGCTGTGGCAAATGCGTGGCTAATACGTTTGGAAGCTCTATAGCTTCTGACATCTATCTTTTGGTGTGAAGTTCTGTTTCTAGGTAATTAATCAGTGTCTAGAATCACTAGCAGCTACTCTAAGGAGTACTTGTATATGAACTGTCTAACCCCCTCGCACTTGGTCTGGCCATTGCTTATTAAAGGGGGATATTGTTTAAGTAAAACTGATACTTGACTAAACACGTTCAAAATGTTACTAAACATAACTAAAACTAGCCGCTAACATTGATTGATTAATGTAGTAACTGTAAAACTGACCTAAGCTCCATACTAAGTGATTGGTAGGTGCTAATCCTATATCCTGGAACCCGCGTTACAAAGCCAAGCCTAACACTGATCTATACATACCTGGTGGTTAGTTACTAACTAATTAGTTCAGGACTACTACCTGTCTCCCGACAGGTAAGACCAAAACCTCCGGACGCCTAGATACGGCCAGACAGGTACGCGTCTAAACCCGTGTCCAATTTTACTAGCCAACTCCCTATACTTAAAGATACAACCATTGCTATAAGCCTAGTTTAACCTACTTTCCTATATACAATGCCTCTAATCGACCAAATCTAGGAACCGGCTAGTATACAGGCTACCAAATAGCTCCTTGCCGCTTAAACTTGCTACCAAACTAGCCGTTTACCTTATAGAAAGGAACCTAGTATATAGTATATAGCTTAACTATTTAAGACTAGAAAGACCTAGGTTAGCTAGCACTTAAAGTCGTTAAAGGATACTAGACTTCTAGCTACTAGTAGTAACGTAGTTAGAAGACATTAGTCGCTTCGAAACGACAAAGATTCTGCCTTTAAAGGATATATATACTAGCTTATCGAATCTAGTTCTCTTACTACTAAACATCTTCTCTAAGATACTACTAACCGCTTATAGGTATATTATAATCCTCCTTACCTTTCTATTAGTAAGTACTAGTAGTTACGTTAGGAATAGAATAATCTATAGTTTTAGCTAATATTCCTTAAACTAGTTAAAGTAAACTAACTCTTGGCTAAGTAATAGATAGAAGAACTAGAGATGTTCTTTAATAAGCTTAAAGATACTATTAAAAGCTTTAAAATTACCATATCTAGTTATTAGAATACAGATAAGACTGGATATATATTTATAATATTAAATAGGTGGTTTAAGATCTTAATAGTTAAAATAGATAAGAAGAAGAAGGTTAGTATTTTCCTCTTTTCTAAGTATTAGTTTAGAATACTAATTATAGTATTTTATTAACTAGAGATTTTAGACCTTTATAATTAAGAGTTAATAAGTATAATTAGTATTAGAAATACCATTAATAATACTATTCTAGCCTTTTATATCTTTAAATAGTGGCTATTAGAAGATTAGGATATTAAAGGTCTTAATAAGGAGATATAATTCTATAAGTTAGAGATAATATTTGATAATATTAAGATTATAATAGATTAGATATAACATTTTAATAAATACTTTCGGCCATACCTAGCGGTACTGCCAGCGGCCGGCCCGTTATGGCCGTTGTAGCGCAAAAGCCCACAAGGAGGGGGGAAAGGCTAGGGAGGCCCAGTGCCCTACCCACTCTAACCAACTCCCTTGCAGGTGTACGGCCTGTAGGGGCCCCTATATAGCCTAGTATAGAGGCTGCCTGAAGAAAGTCGAAGCCTAGGAGAAAGCCAAGGAGGCCTACCAATATAGACCCCGGACCTTCCAACCGCCAGAGCAACCACACCAGAAGGTAGCCTTCGAGTTCAACAGCCAGCCGGAGGATGACGACCACTACCAAACCGGGGCTAAACGCCCCTGTAGGAGGCCTACCCTAGCCTAACAGGCGGCCAGGAGTGCCTTGTTCGATGCCCGACAGACCCGTATCTCCTTTCTGCAGCCCGGAACCCCCTCCCTCTCGCAGCTAGCCAAGGGGGTAATAGCTATAGAGCCTACTACCACCACCGTACCTTTATCCTCTGCCCTGGCTACCTCGAATGCAAATTAAGATCCTTTAGTAGAACACCTAAGGCAACAAACAGGCCCTCGAGGTCCTACTAGAGGAGGCCAAATACGACCTACTAGCTATCTAGGAACCGTAGATTAACCGGTTTACAGGGTCAATATACTGCCCCCGGGCTTCGAAATACCACCTAGTTTACAAGCCTAAAGGCAAGGCGGCTATTCTAGTGGCCAAGCGCTTCCTAGTTAGCCAGTAAGACTATTCGGCAGAGGAGAACTGGTATAGGGTAACCTTTCCGGCCCTAGGAGAGAGGGGGTTCGGGCTCTAGTTAGTCTATAATAACAAGGGGGAGCAGGCCCTCTTATAGGACCTGCTAGCCCTACCTCGGCCAACCCACCCCCTAGTTCTTATAGGTTACTTTAACCTTTACCACCCGGTCTAGGACCTATTTGACAGGCTTAGCCTAGGGGCTAGGGACCTCTTTAGCCTTACAGACCAGTAGGACCTCAACCTATATACGCCCTACGGCTAGGTTACTAGGGCCCCCTAGGGGGACCAACGCGGCCGGCCTTCTACGATAGACCTATTCTAGGCCTCGACCGGGCTAGAAGCGACCTATAGGGATATCGCGGAACGTAGGAAATCCGACCACTACCTACAGGCCCTAAATGTCTCCCTATAGGGGACTAACGGGCCTGTGCTAGCTAGTAAAGGGTAGGACTAGAAGAGCCTAGACAAGGAGGTCGCGCGGGCTAAGGCGGCCTACCTCCTACTCCGGCTTAGTAGATAGGCATCGGCCCGGGCCGGGCCTATCTTCCGGGGCCTAGAGGAGCTTCTATAGGCCTTCGACAGGCTTATAGAGGCCCTTGAAGAGATAGCTACGGTCTCGGCCCTGGCAAAGGAGGCTAGTACGGGTAGCAAACGAGCTTGGTAGTAGATAAAGGAGGTTCGAGAGGCCCGAAAGAGGGCTAAGGAGGCAGAGAGGGCCTATAGGGGCACCCTAAACCCCTATATATAGGAAGCACTTCGGCAGGCCCTATAGGACCAGGCTAAGACTATTACGGCCGCGAAGACCAAGAGCTAGAGGGCTACGTTACGGGAGGTAACTAACTAGCCGGACCTATTATAGAGACCAGAGCGGTAGGCAAGGCTACAAAGCTACCTACTAGTTAACCTTCTAAAGCTCCCGGCCTTCGAAGGAGGGCTTATAACCTACCAATAGAAGGCTAGAGCACTAGCCGATAAGTTCTTTCTGAACCTAGAAGCAGACCTGTCGGATATTGACGACCTAGATCTAAACGACCACTAGGAGCTAAAGTTCGAAATAAGCTAAGAGGTTATAGTAGGCAAAGTTAAGGTAGTACTAGCTAGGGTAGCCCTATAGAAAGCCCTAGGGAAGGACCTCCTCCCTATAGGTCCATTAAAGGCCTATAGGCAGCCGCTCTACTAGATACTAGCTATACTAGCCTCGGAAAGCCTACAGCTCGGCTATTTCCTAGTCCGGTTTAAAAGGGCTAAGACAGTGGTCCTCTGTAAGCCTGGCAAACCCCTATAGGCCTACTTTACCCTAGGTGGCTATAGACCTATAGCGCTTTTACTAATAGTAGGTAAGGTGCTAGAGGCTATAGTCGCCCGGAAGGTAATAGCTATTATAGAGGCCTATAGGCTTCCACTAGCTAAATAGATAGGTAACCGGGAATATAGGTCTATAGAACTAGCTATCTAGCTTGTTACGGCTTAGGTCTAGGAGGCCTAGAGGTATAGAGCAGCTACCTTCTTCTTATAGCTTAATATCTTAGGGGCTTTCGATACTATTAACTATACCTAGCTACTAGCCACTTTACAGAGCTAGGGCTTCCTAAGGTAGTTAGTAGTCTAGGTCAGAGAGTAGCTATAGGATAAGGTAGCTATCATTTACTTCGATAGCTAGGAAACGGAGGATATAGTAGTAAGGGCTAGGGTCCTACAGGGGTTACCCCTCTCCCCTATACTATTTATCCTCTATATAGCCTCCCTTTACCAGGCCATTTGCTAGGCTAGCCCTATAGTCAGTTTGATAGGCTTTGCTAACGATACTAACCTCCTAGCCTTTAGGAGGGCTAAGGAGGCCTATAACGGTCAGCTACGGAGGGCCTAGAAGGCCTGCCTCTAGTAGGCGAGAACCCGGGGTATAGCTTTTGCCTTAGAAAAGTGCGAGCTTATCTACTTTAATAGGGGCCGGAAACAGTAGTCGCGACCACTAGAGCTCCTATAGCCTAGAGGGGGTACTACCACTATAGCCCTGTCAAAGTCAGCTAGATTCCTTAGGGTCTAGCTAGACTAAAGGCTATAGTAGGGCCCCTACTATGTAAAGGTAGCTAAGAAGCTAGAAACCTGGGAGTTTACCCTAACTAGACTTGCTACGAAGACCTAGGGCCCCGGCCTCCTACAGGCCCGCAAGGTCTATACCAAGTATATCTATAGCGCCCTAGCTTATAGGGCCTCGAACTTCTATAAGCCTACTAAGCCAAGGGGTAAGCCGGAAGGCCCTGCTAGGGAACTATCAAAGGCCTAATATAAGGCCCTTTGAGTAGTTACTAGGGCCTACAAGGCCACCCCTATCCGGTGCCTCGAGACAGAGGCCTAAGTACTACCCCTCGACCTCTATCTTAATAAGAGGCTAGCTAACTTTAAAGCTAAACTCGATTAACTACTCTTATAGACTAGGGCAGGTCTAGGGGCCTCCTAGGTCCTCACAAGGGCCCTTATCTAACAGGCCTATAATAGGCTAAGCTAGAGGTTCTGGAAGAGAAGGGCCAGGGCAAGGGGCCGGGAGCCGAAGCCTATAGCCCTAGAGGTAGTAAGGTTAACGGTCTAGTAGTAGGTTTAGGAGGGCTATAAAAGGGGTCGACCCCCCCTACAGACCCTATAAAAAAGGCTATAGGCTACAGAACTTACCATATTAGCTAGCTAGAGTAACCATTAGAGGGCCGACTGTGACAAACCTAACTCAGACTTCTTCTAAAAGGGTTCAGACGAAGGTAGATTGAGCAGGACAAGTAGGCAGGTCGTCTAAGGGATTCGGTGAAGCCAAAGGGTTCACAACAACACTAGAGTTATCTCTTACAGTAGTTAATAACGATACTTGGTATAAGTACTATAATTGTGAGTTGCTATCACTGGTAAACTCTTAGAGTCCACTATAACGAGTGACTATTTACATATATATATACTTCTATCGATTGCTTATAGTCCCCTTCTATCCTGTCCTTAGATTGCCTTCGGTAGCTAGCTATCCTCTGTTATCTTTCCCTTTTTGGTAATTGTTTACCTGTAGTAGCCTGTGCTCCCTAGTGATCCCGTGTTAGTCTTGCTTCGTGCCCTTCTTGATTGGTGGCTCATTTAGCCTGCTATACCCCACTAGGTCGTAGTATATGGTTAGCTTGTAATACGATACCCCCTCTTTAGGGCTTTTAACCCGAAAGCTTCTTATAACTTGTTTTAAGTACTACTAATACCCCCTTTTCCTAGTAGGTAATGTCCTTCTTTTACTAACTTCCTTTTACTATAGCTAATCGTATTCCTAGGAATCGTTATAATCTTAAACGCGAACGACACGCTATTACGATTAAGATTAAGCAAGAGGGTTACAAAGTCGCTATACCTTACAAGTATTATTAGAATATAAAGCTACGAAAGCGTTATATAATGATAGAAGGTTTAAATAAGTGTCAAAACTATATTCGTATAGGTAAGAAATATAGTAATCTAAACGTTATAGATGCCTATAGGTTCCTTGTTATTTTTCTTTATAATCTTAGGTTACTAACTATCTTAGTCCTTTCAAATTTGTCAGAGTAGGAGAAGGTTTCGAGGGAGATTACTAAGACCAAGGCGTTACTTACTTCGACATTAAGCTATTTAAGTCGATTACATTATTTATAGCAATCCCTGTACGATTATAGTACCGAAGTTTTTTGTCGTGGCGTAGCTCGTCTAGAGGAGGAGGAAGAGCTAGATACTCCTTTGCCGATATCGGAGATATAGACCCTTACGGGTTAGGCTTAAGCGTTAGGTGCTTTTAACGTGCTTGATTAGGAGTCGATTAGGTTAGATCTTAGTCCTAATTCTAGTAGGTTCCCTTCTTTTTCTATTAGGGAATAGGCTTTAGAGCCGGTTCTTATAGCTAGTTAAGATTCTGCTAGTAGAATTACTTTAGTTTCTTAGGGTAATTTAGGTTCTTAATAGGTTTTTATAAGTTATCTTCTAGTCCGAAATCAAGTTATTTAACTAGGTACTATAGTTCTCTATTAATAATACGTAAATCTAGAATTTCTTTGATATCCTATTCTTCCTCTTTATCCTTTACTTTAATATATATAGTAACCTTAGTATTCTTTAGTACTAGTTTAAGAAGTAAAATATAAAAAATATCTATCTATAGTTATATAGATAATAGTAACGATAGTCGGTAGTTAGATATCGAAATTCGTCCTTTAATAATAAAGGGTCTGACCTTCTTAAAGTCTAGCTTTATGCTTAGTCGTTTGGTTTATAAGTTTCGTACGATTAGGTAGACTTTGTCTTCCCTCTCTAGGCAAGGTCCCTCGAGCCTATGTTTGTCATAGTAGTTCTTTATTCTGGTCTTGACAAACTCGAGTTCCTTTTTAAGCTTTTTATATAGTACGTATATTTGTTCCGCTTTGACTACTGCTCTTGGCACTATAACTTCTAGTCCTTGCCTAAGGTCTGCTTTATATCTATAGTTTGCGAAGAACGGTATAACTTTAGTTGTCTCTATTAGCGTTATATTGTAAGCGAGTTATACTATTAGTAATAGTATAACCTAGTCGTCTTGCTAGTAGTTAATATAAGAATAGAGGTATTGCTTAATAACTTAGTTTAGTCGCTCTGTTTATCTATTAGTCTATAGGTAATATGCTATTAATAGCTTACTATTAACGCTTAATCGTTATAGTAATGCTTACTAGAACTTTAATACGAACTTGGTATCTCTATTAATAATCTATTCTTATAGCTAAGCATATACTAATATAACTTGCCAATAGATTACATCTACTAACTATTCTACTATCTAGGACTCTTTATAGGGAAAGAAATATATCTATTTAGTTAGGCAATCTACTATAGTGAGAATACTATTATAGATTACTCCTATAGCCGTATCCTTAGATTTTAGTAGCTTTGTAATAAAGTTTATTATAATTAAACTCTATAGTTTGTTAGCTATTAATAGTAGCTAAAGTAGCCTATATAGCTTATGTCGTACCGTTTTGCTTCGATTATAAATGTCGTAGTTCTATATAACTTCTTTAACTTATACCGTTAACTATAGAAAGTTATAGTGTTTCCTAACTTGTGTAATAGTCTTTGTAACTCCTTTGTGTCCTCTAAGTTTCGACTTGTAGAGTTCTCGAATTATTTGTAGCTATTGATCTCTATCATAGATATATGCTTTGCCTCAATACCAGAGTTTCCTATCTCTTTCTTTTACTCCGTTAGGTACTACTAGTCTAGGTACTACTTGATACTATATCTCGTTAATCCTTTCTTCTCGAAGGATTACGTAATATTCTAGGAACAAGTTAAGTAGATTATCTTCTATAGGTATTTACATTTCATAATATAGCGTTCTGTCCGTTCGTTCCTTGAATAATGGTAGTATTGTTTCCGTTTGTCCTTCTATATAATCCGTTCGTCGGCTTAAGATGTCTGTTCGTATGTTCTCTTTGCCCTTCTTGTAGCGGATCTTAAAGTTAAATTCTATAAGGAATTCTACCTATTATATTTGTTGTCTGTTAAGCTCCTTTATTATCGTAAAGTATTGTAAATTCTTATAATCTATATATACTTATACTGGTTTAATCGTACTACCAAGGTATAATCGCTATTCTTTAAAAGCTTTAATAATTGTAAGTAGTTCCTTGTTATAGATTAGATAATTAAGATATAGTCTATCGAGCTTCTTTAAAAAGAAGGCTATAGGATATAGCTTTCTTTATTCGTCTTATTATCCTAATTATCCTCTAATAGCGTAATCTAAAGCGTCCGTTTTTACCTTAAATGGCTTCTTAGGATTTAGTAATACTAGTACTAGATCTTTAGTAATAGCGTTATAGATCTATATAAATGCTTACTTGTACTATTCTTTCCATTGGAATTTAGCGTTCTTCCTAGTAAGTTCGTATAAAGGTCGTATAATCGCTCCGAAATTTCTAATGAATATCCGGTAGAAGTTTATAAATCTAATAAAGCTTTATACTTCTATAACTAATATCGGTTATAGCCAATTCTTAATAGCTTTAACCTTTGAAGGTTCTATCCGAATTTGTCCTAGGGATATCTTATATCTTAAAAACACTATTTTCCTAATATAGAATTCGCTCTTTTCCTTATTAACTAATAGTTTATATACGTATAGCGTGTCTAGCACTACTTTTACGTACTTCCGGTATTTGTCTATCGTCTTAGAGAAGATAAGTATATCGTTAAGATAATATATCGCAAATTTGTCGAGAAAGGGTTAGATAGCTTGATCAATTAGGGCTTAGAACGTTGCCGGCGCGTTTGTAAGTCCGAATAGCATGACAAGGTACTTATAGTAGCTATAAGGTATCTTAAAGGCCGTTTTCCACTTATTACCTTCTTTAATCTATATATAGTTATAGGCCGATAGCAAGTCAAGACGTATAAAATATTAGGCTCCTGCTAACTAATCTCGGAGCTATAAGATTAGTAGTAACAGGTATCGGTTTTTTACAGTCTGTTCGTTAAGTTACCAATAGTTAATATATAATTATAGCTTTCTATCTTTCTTAGGTATAAATGGAATTAGGTAGCCTACTAGCAATATTAATAGGTAGATATATCCTCTTCGAAGGTTCTCCTCTAAATATCGTTTAAGTTCTTCGTTCTATATCTAGCTTATATAGTAAATCTTAAAGAACTTTAGTCGTGCTCCTTCCTTAAGCTTGATCTTGTAATCCTATAGGCTATATTCTAGTAGTCCTTCTGGATGTTTTAGTTTAAATGCTAGGTGTCCTTTATATTCCTTTAGTACTTCCCTAGTCTTGTCTTGTCTCTCGGTTTTCTAATAATATATAAACTTGGTTCCGTCTATGGCAATGCTAGCGATTTCTCCTGTCTTAACCTACTACTCTAATTACAGTGCTCCGCATTTATTAACAGAGAGAACAGCTATTGGTGGTTTAGCTCGTTCTTCCTATCGTAACGTTGGTGTTGTTATACCGCTTCTTCTAGAGTCTATAGTAATCTGCCTATTACTGTCTGTCTCTTATGGTAGATCTATAGAATATGCCTTCCCCTAAGTATTGTCTGCTTACGATCCTTATATACTCCCTATCTTATTAGTCGAATATAACTCTATTTAGGGTTATAGGTAGCTATTATTCTTCTAGCTAATATCTAGGTTATAATCTTTATACTATAATAACCCTAATATTATATCTTTGTCGTTACCTATATCTATAATGCTAAATACGACTATTATGGTCTTCTTTACTATGGTAATATCAATTAGTTCGGTTTCCCTATATATCTATTGTATCGGAAATGGCCCTTTGACTATATTATACTTCTGCTTTATTCTCTAGGGTATCTATAGCTAATTTATAAGTGTCGGCGAAATTAGGTTTATCTCTACTTTACTATCTACTAGTATGAGCATTTTATACCATTTCTATTATACTATTATCTATAGTCGCTTATCTTACCATTATTATCTAAAGATTATAGCAATTTCCTATATTTCTGTTAGGAGGTCTCGATATAGTAGTCTTTTGTGCTAGTTCCTCCTATACTACGCTACTACTTACTACTATATAGGCGTTAATAGTTTCTAGGTCCCTCGAAGGGCCTTGACCCGTTTTCTAGGTTAGTGCTAACCTCTTTAGTTATTCGGCTAATAGTAGCTTTATTAATTATACTTATTTCTATAAGCTATTAAGTGCTTGCGGCTTCCTACTATTAAGTCTATTCTGCTTTTCGTTATATATACTATAGCTTTATCTAAAGCTCCTAAATTTACAATTCCTTTTCGTCCATATAATAGAGGTAGTCATTACTCTAGCACGAGTCTTATATATCTCGTCCTATTCTATAGTACCTAGGCTAGGCTTGTTTTAGAACTATTATAATGCCTTCTAGATCGTAGGCTTCGATCTTCTAGAGCAATTCGGCTGCTCTGTTTCCTATATTATGGACCTATTCCACAGGGCGGAGGCTTCTGTCCTTATTTCCTTGTTAGGTCGGCTAGTGATTATTTTCGAATTTATCGCGGAAGTAGTATTAGTATCTATATGCTATATATTAGAACTAGGGCACTTGCGTATATGCCTTGTATCAAGGATATAGTTATATAGCGTTGCCTAGGAGGTATTAGAATTCTTTCCTAAATCTTTCCTATTATATATAGACTATAGGTACCCTAACACTAAGGTAGGAATGTTTCTTCTAGTAGCTTTCCTATATACGCTTGTCTTTTCTGCGGTTTATACGTATAAACTAGTATTCTAGGTTCCATATATTATTACTAAGTTACTAGTCATTAAAGTACTTAGTATAGCTATTAGGCCTATTATATATCATAGGCTGTCTTCCTTTAATGGTTTCTACGATATGTTAGAGTTCCCTTGTCTCGTCCCTTATCTTATCGCTTTACTAGACGAGTCGAATTAAGCGTCTATCCCGTTTGCGTAGTTCCGTGTTAAGCTAGAAAACTTCATTATAGTATTATTCGATTCGTTCCTAGAGGAATAAAACATTAGGTCCTAGTCTTTTAATTCCTTAGGTATTAGTTATCTACGATCTATCCTACCTCTATATAACTATAAAACCTTACTACCTCAAGGCTAGGAGAATCGAAATTGGCGGTATATACTCTCCTACTATATCCTATTCGGCAAGACCTATTTCCAGGTCTATAGTGACCAATTCGGAGTATAGTACTTGTTTGTCTTTATTATTACCATCGTATTCGGGACTATCTATATCACTGCCCCTGTCTTCATAGCCCGTGGCCGCTACTTTAATGATATCCTTAGTGGTTTTGTCGATAACTATAATTTCCTTTCTAGGGACTGTCTTCTACTCTTTCTTCGGGCTTCGACATTCTTGCTTATAGTGCCCTTTCTTTCTGTAGTTATAATAGGTAACATTAGACTTGTCCTTGGTCGTCTTCTTCTAGTCCTACTTCTATATTATATCTATATCTATAGCTCTAGGGTACGTCCTATACGAGGTACTAATATATACTTACTTTCTTTTATTATTAGCCTTAACTATAGTTCTATTTATTTGACCTCGTTTCTACTACTCTTATATATAGAGTTAGTTATTAATTCTAATAGCCTATATAATATATTTATCTAGAGTCTTAGGCTAATCGTACTTATATAGCTTATCTTTAATCTTTTTCTTTAAGCTATTATAGAATAATTATATTAATACCTTATCGTTAAGCTAAGACTTAAGTATATCCTATCTAAACTATATAATATAGGAGGCTACTAACTTAGTCTATTAGAGATTAATAAGTCTTTCTTATATATAAATCTTCCTATCTTTATTACTAAAAACCTTTTAAAGCTCTTCTTTGAAATAGTTATAGGATTAAAAGACTACTTATATAAATGTGTCTTAGTCATCTTTGTCTTCCTTAGTAAGATAATCGTTCTATATAGGCTTAAACTATCTAAGTACCTTACCCTCTAGTCTTATAGCTATATAGAAGACTTTAGCTTTATTATCTAGAAACTTATCATTATTAAGCCGGAAGTAGGATCAGAGGTTTATTAGGAATCCTATAAGGTCTTCCTTAGTTCCTCTATATTTACTAGGTAATTCGATTTTAATACGGCTCGCTTTAGCGCCTTTAAGTGTCTTGATTTTAGTATAGGCCTCGTTAACCAGTTTCTATAAATGCTTTTTACCATTCTCGAGTTCCTTGATTCAAGCTTAAGTAGCCTTATCTCTCTAGTCTAACTCTTAGATTTGCTAATAGAGTTAACTAAGCTAGGTAAGTAGCTATTCGGCTATAACGTTAGTAGCCATGTCGATGTCGAGGTCGAAGTTACCTCCGTTCTAAACTATAATAGAACAAAGGGAGTGATAGCAACGTATGACAAACCTAACTCAGATTTCTTCTAAAAGGGTTCAGATAAAGGTAGATTGAGTAGGATAAGTAGGCAGGTCGTCTAAGGGATTTGGTAAAGCTAAAGGGTTTATAATAACACTAGAGTTATCTCTTATGGTAGTTAATAACGATACTTAGTATAAGTATTATAATTGTAAGTTACTATTACTAGTAAACTCTTAGAGTCTACTATAATAAGTGACTATTTATATGTATATATACTTCTGTCGATCGTTTATAGTCCTCTTCTATCCTGTCCTTAGATTGCCTTTAGTAGCTAGCTATCCTCTACTATCTTTCCCTTTTTGGCAATTATTTGCCTGTGGTAGCCTGCGCTCCCTAGCGATCCCGTATTAGTCTCGCTTCGTGCCCTTCTTGATTGGTGGCTCATTTAGCCTGCTACACCCCACCAGGTCGCGGTATATAGTTGGCTCGTGACACCGACCAAGCCGGCAGGAAGATATAGCGCGTGTTAGACAAGGACCCCCCGTGCCTAGTTTTTATAGGGGAAGGCCTATAAAGGCACTAGAGCCTAACAAAGGCCTAGAGCTCCCTACTGGTACAGGCCTATATAGGGGCTATTGGCCTCTATGACTTCCTTTTTAGGGTTCAAGTCCTAGGAGTCAGTACCCCCTACTATGCCTATAGCTAGGGGAGGGAAACCGTGGAGCACCTAGTCGTATGGTGCCTGAACCTACTAAGAAGCCGAACGTGGGAATCCTGGGAAATATAGTCGCAAAGGGACCTGGACCTCGTTTTACGGGGTATAGGGGCCTATAACCACCGTTTGGCAAGGAGGGTTCTACGGTGGCTAATGGACCTAGGGAGGCTCCCGGAATACCGCCTTATAAGGAGGCTAGACTAGGAAGAAAGGCCTCTTTAGGGCTATTCTAGCCACTTCTCCTTTTCTTTGTAGTATATTAGTATTCTGGATCAGGCGTTAAAGGAGGGACAGAGGTTTTTATCTAGCCTATTAGGCACGGTTTCCTTTATATATAACTAGAGAGGCTCTGGCATGCTTATTAGCATAATGGCGTAGGACTAATAATAATAATAATAATAATAATCCCCTAAATGTCTTAAGATATAGATTAGTAGTATAACTATAATGTTAATTAACGATAGTAATAATAATAGATTTAACTTTATAGATAGTAAAGATAGGTAAGAAGAGAATATTAAGTTACTATCTCTATCTAAGGTTAAGAAGGAGTCTCTATATATAGCTATTATTAAGGACATTAGGACATTTAAGAAGTAATAAGCCTATAAGTCTATAATAGTAATACTAGGGATAGAAGATAATAACTATTACTAGGAGGCTAAAAGAGAAGGTATAAGAGAAGATATTACTATAATTAAGAGCGTTAAAAGTAATAGGGATAGGGGGTATAATGTAAAGAGAGAGAGAGACGAAGGCAAGTTATATAACCTATTATTTAACTAGTTATAATCAAGTAGAATTAAATTTTACTACGTTTTTAAGCTTTTTAGAGCCTAGTTTACAATTAAACTATTTATAGCTATTTAAGGCTATTATTACAATGGTAATTGAACTTGAATTGAACTTAATGGTACCTTTTGTAAAGACGCGATTGTATGGGAAATTTGGTGGCGATGTATCCGGCTATATTGGCATGTCCGGGGGTTTTGGCCCTACCTGTCGGGAGATAGGTGGTAGTCCTGAACTAATTAGTCAGCAACTAACCACCGGGTACAACGCACCGGGAACCCTTTCGTCGGAAGCAGCCAGCAAAGATGGATAGCTCCTGGGAAAGAACAGTACAAAATGTCTCACAACAGATGGGTCCCGAGACAATTGTGGTTTCCTTACTTAAGCTTGAGCCGAGGAAGCGGGAGCGCGGACGAAAGGCGGTTTTTGTTGTGCTGCCCCTTAATTAGTCCTCTGCCCCGAGTGTTCCGGCTCTCACCCCCGATCGCATAAATGGGTCCTCAGAACACCTTCTTTTGGCTTGTTTTGTATCCAAGCCCATATGTCAGCTATTAGGGCACTCACTCCTAGTGCCTGCCCTCACCCTCTTCGCTCTTGGAGCCTCTCCGCAACCATCAACGCCCTCCCGACCCTCTCCTCCAGCCACTCGCTCTCCTCCAAACCAACACTGATCCTCACTAAATCCTCGACGACCCCATACTCTGCCGCCTATTCCAGCTCCTTATAGTGCGCCAGCAGAGTGTAAGCGCAGCACAAAGTGAAGTTGGTGCCCAAGCTCGGCCCCTTGGCCACATCCAGGGCGTCGTAAAAGGCCACCGCTCGCGCCGGTGTCTTGAACTTGATCGACAACAAGTAGCCGTATCCGGCGCCTTCCCTCCGATACCGATCGTACCAGCTCTGGGTGGGGCTCCCGAGCGGGTAGTACACCTCGCTCACGGAGCCGCTCAGCCGCAGCATCCCGGCCACCCGCCGGGCGTTCTCGCTCGCGCGGCGCACCCGCTCGCCAAAGTCGCGGCTGTTGCGCTCCATGCGTACCACGTCCTCCCAGAACCATGCCCGCTCCTCCGGCCCGGCCCGGCCGCGGCCCAGCGCCCGCGCCAGCCGGTCCCGGTACGGCGAGGCAGGGTTCAGCACGGCGCTGCCGCCCATGACGTCGCAGGCGCCGCTGAACATCTTCGTCAGGCTGGTGCAGATCACATCGCAATGAGCAAGTAAGGCAAGGTTGACGTGGGTGCCGACCGTGTCGTCGACGACGAGGGCGAATCCGTGGGTGCGCGCCAACCGGCCCAGTCGTTCCAGGTCCGGCGCCTGCAGCAGCGGGTTTCCCGGGAATTCGGTCACCAGGAGGTCGAGCCGCTTCGCTGTCGCTGTCTGATCCGTCGTCGTTGGCGAGCCCTCGAGGTCGGCTTCGAGCACTGAGAGCGAGGCCGACGTTGAGTGGTACTGCACTGCCTCGAAACCTAGAATGCGGGAGAGGACCTTGTTCGTGTCGACGTAGAGGAACCTGGTAGCATCGGTTATGGTCGCCGTGTTTAGAAAACACCGTGGAGAGAGGAAGAGACCGGGAAAGAAGAACTTACCCGAATACTGCGACACGAGGAGGAGAGGAAGAATCCGTCGGACGGAGAGACTTGATCGTAGCGGCAGTCTCGGCAATCGCCGTCATGCCTGTGGGGAAGAGGAAGACGTCGGATAGGTCGACATGGAGATTGTCTGGGGGCGACGACTGCCCGGCGGCGATTCGCGTTCTGAGTGCGTCTAAACCCTCACCGAGCTGTCTCGCTCTCTCGGTGGGCGAAATCAGGGCCTTTGGGGCCGTGGTTGGAACGAGAAAGGGCGCAGTTTCGAGCCAATACGCGGCACGCCTGCTGGAGATGCCGAAGCCGGTGTGCTGCCAGAAGGCCTTGGCCGCCAGATATATGTCGGCCGGAAATGCGACGAGGAAAATGTCCTCCTCGCCGACGGCCTGCGTACGCTGGGGTCGGTCGGTGACACATTCCTGTGGTACAGGTGTAATCTGGCCCTCCCACGTCACGAGGTACACTCCGATGTCTGGGGGCTCACCCCGTTTGGGTTGCGAACTCAATCTTGGGAGTACCTTGCGGCAGAGATGAGCGTGTTGGATAGAGTTCAGAAGAATTGCCAGCTTCTGGTCTCCTGTTCCACCCCCAATCTCTGACTTTTGTTCTTCCAGGAGCCGGTTCGCCAGCCGATCCACCACTCGAGGGACGAAGAAGCGTGGGTATCCGGTCTTCATCGCTTTGAGCACCCGGGATTCGCGGCGTGCCCACCCGACTGTATCAGCCCATTTGGGCAAATGAACGCTAACTCCCTGCAGTTCGAGAAATTAGAAACCGACAATGCTGGAGGGGTTATGCTCTCTGTGCTGCCCGGCACCTACATGTGGGTTTCCGGGAGGTAGCGATGAGCCCAAGGTCAAATTCTCTGGCTCAATAATAATCGTTCCCCCTGCGGCCATGGCAGAGGAGGATGATTATCCGTATTACCAGGACCAAAGGGAGTAGCCCGCGCAAGACGGGCTATTTACTTTCTTGTTCCAACCGATGTCTTGAACCAACTATCTTTTGTGCAATCACACAAACAGGCTGCGTGGAGGTGGTATACCCTTGCCCAGCTGTGTAGTGCGCCACATAATATCACATAATTATATCCCTGACCGGGCACAGATCGCCGAGAACTAAGATCGCGGAACAGAAACAAGCCAAGAATGGGTGGTGTACCATTTCTCGTAGGTGGCCGCCTTCCGACTGATGAGCGATGCTTTTCGAGATGAAAGGAGGAAGCCGCGAATGCCCATGACATCACCGTATCGCCGCGTCGGGGAAGTTCTGGAAGTCACATCCTAGACCACAGGCAAGCACGCAAGCTTCCTACGTGACCTCTAGGCCGAAGAAGCAGTTGCCCTGCTTCGATTACTACTAGTTATTCGTTCAGGTACAGTACATCTGTATATACCCTAATTATACACAACCAACAACTAGCAACAGTGTGCCTATCTGGATTTTGCGCCCGATTGACCGAGGAGCCTCCGGTCTGTTCGGTCTCGCCCCACACTCATCAAAACCCCATAATTATCAAAACCTATTCCTCACTACACTCAACCATCCCAAGTTCAATCTGTGTCCCAGCAGTGGGGTCCACGACACGTTCTGGTGCTGGTCGGTTTGTGGCTCCATGTCCTGGTGATACAAGTCCCCAAGCACGGGATGGCCGGGTAGCACGGGATGCTCGGGTAGCAGGTCGATCGCGGGCCGCACCGCGGGTCGGGGTGGCGATCCACGATGCATGGCGTCCCCGGGGGCGTCGTCGACGTCGACGAGAGCGGAGGCGGCGCCGACGTCTCGATGCATGCGCCACCGCAGCCCGGATATTAATTCTATTTTCAGTGACAGGCCTGCACCCATATCATCACCACCTTTCACAGAAGATTCAGCTCCTCAAAGGTTCCTAACTTGAATGAGATAGACTTTGTTGATCTATGGGAAAAAGAAGTCCTAAAGTGTCGAAACAGGCTATGAGAGCTTGATTCTGTCTCCTTTCATCCATTCTTTGATAACTCTTCAAGAATGATGTATATCCGGGTGTCTTTCATGGCCCCAAGGGCACCTTGTCCAATCTTGCAACCTCAAATTTCACTTGAATATGTTACAATAGGTATGTACAACATAATCTTAGGTCATTTTTGGGGAGTTATTGACACAGTAAAGTTTTGAAAAGAATTGAAATAATTAGAACATCACAGGCTTGCAAATCGAAGGCAGTTAATTATTCCCTGAATTTGCAGGATGACTTAACCAATGGCAAGAGTCAGCTCCATGCCCTGTGAGTCATTTCCTAATCAGGTGATCAATCTTTCTACGTTAACTCGTAGATATTGCTCCCTGTTTACTTTTTTTGGCTGAGCGCAGCTGGTTGGTTTGGCATACTCTGTCTGTAACAACTCATTTAATTAAATAAGTGAAGTTAAGCCGTCACTTGGGCCCCTTCTGTTCCATTTTTGCTTCTGTCAAAGACAGAAAGACGACAGTCTTGGCAGAACATTTGCTCGCAATACTTGTCACGATCCAGGCCCTCCTGCCTGGCAATTTTCTCCAACCTTCCAAGCTTGGTTCTCTGATGATCAAATAACTGATCGAGCTTTCTCCAACTCTAGTCATGATTGAGGTCAAAGTTCTGTTACCCGGCGATTGGCAGCTCTGGCGGGAGCTCCGGCTCCAAGCACTTGCCGAAGCGCCGCACGCATTCGGTGCGACGCTTGCATACTGGCAGGGAGATGGCGACCGCGAGCAGCGGTGGCGGGCGCGGCTGGCCATTCCCAGCTCTCGGAACCTGATAGCCTTTCTCGGGGGGAAACCAGTTGGCATGGTCAGCGGAGTCCCGGCTATCAACGACACCGATGCCGTCGAGCTGATCTCGCTCTGGGTGAAACCCGAGGCGCGCGGACGAGGCGTGGGCGGCCGCCTTGTTGATGACGTTGAACAATGGGCGGCCGGCCTCAACTTGAAAACCATGCAGCTGTCTGTGATGCCCTCAAACGAGGCAGCGATCCGGCTCTACCGCCGGCACGGTTTACGCGACACGGGCGAGAAGGGCGACCCGACTCCGGATGGAACAAGCCGAGAAATTATCATGGCCAAACCAATCTCGTCAGCTGTGTGATAAATCGACAGCTCTGAGAATCGCAGGCATTTGCTCTCGGTTTAGAATCATGTCGATCCAGCGGCCAAAGCACTTGGGACGTCGACATCTTCTAGTTGCTGTCATCCATTATTCTCTTTGGAATCGGACTGTCATGGGCCCTGATCTCCTAGAGAGCATTTGGGGGAGAACGGACAAGAGAAAGGTGTCTGAAGTGGATCGCACTCACCCACGTTCGATACAAGACTCAATGTCAAATGTCGATGCAAACCTTCTGTGTCCACCTTAGTGTGTGTCAAAGGAGACGAAGCTGATCGGTCATCACAAAACGAAACTTGGAGGGCGAACATCTCACGACGGACGACCCCTGCGTTCTTGATGTAATTAAAGATTCCGTGAGCTGCAAAGACTACACTGTGCATGTTGCCCAAGGCCATGCTATAGTAAAGAACGACATAACTATATATCAAGCAGACACCTTAGAGACGTTCCTCAGCGTCTTTGTGCCCAGTTGTTCCTGTTGTTTTGCCCCTTCCATCCTCACCGGTCCCCTTGTCCCCTACACTGCTTGCACGCAAAATGCGTGAGTTGCACAGAGGCATAATCACTGAATGAGACTTGTGATCGATCATGGGGATACGTCCGCACCGCCTCTGTGTTGCGCCTGAGGTTCTCCGGGGCCTGCTTCCCGACCACCTTCACCCACAGCGAGATGAGTGCTGTCGCCGAGACGCATCCCGGCGTGAGCTTCACCCCCGAGTGTGGCCTCAACACCATGATCTCCGCTTTTTGGTATCGACAGTGTGTGCCAGTCGACAGCGGCCTGACGAGCCTCGCACACACAATTCAATAATCCCGAGCGAAAAATTGGCGATTCCTTCTCCCATTAATTCCAAACTTCGTCGTCTTTCTTCGACCGTCTTGCAACCTCATGGTCTTATGGACGAAGCAGCCTGGAGCGGATACAATCCATATTCTCGCCTTGTCATCCTCGATCGGATTCCCTTCGGTCTGTTAGCATCGTTCAACTGCTCCAGGTTGATCGAGGCGACCAGGCTCTCTTTGCTCTCCTACCCACCGCTTCCCTGTACTTTCATTTGACCGCACAATCATCCTGGCCAAATACGCTGACCCCAGGACAAATCCGGCACTTTACTTTCCTCGCAAACATCCAGCACGCGTCCTTTTCGCTCCTCCGGCTTTCCTTCGAACCATATCAAGGTCTGCCGACCAGCCAAACCAGGTGAACCGCCAGCGAGCCAGTCGTCCTCAGCTAGCCTGCTTGTACAACATTGTTCCTTCCATTGGAACAATCGACCGAGAGGATTCCAAAGTCAGCCGCCATCATGAGTTCCACCAGTACTCAGCTGCCAGTTCGGCCGAGCACGCGCGGTGCTCAGGCTGATCGACCTCCTCAATCTTCATCTCCGTCCCACGACTCCGATTCCAGTGACGGCAGCAAGTACTCGGACTTGATGTCCGAGTCTCCCGAGACTCCGACCCCGGCTCCGGTAAGTAGACTGGACTTGCTTCGTTACCCTTGATTATTGTCGGTCCGAGGCAGAATACATGACGGAGCAACATCATGCTCGTCGTCGCCGAGCAGGGACATATTCCCCTGCGTTAATTATAGGACGGCCCTGCCTCTTTGCCAGCGAACGTCTTCTTGCCATAATTAATCACGCCGACGCACGGAACCTGAGTAGCTGACAGCCAACAGAGATGCAGCGAGCCAAGCGCCCAGCCGGCCATCGAACCCCTCTCTGACAGCGCGGCCTCACCAGTGCCGGCAGCACCCAGCAGACCTGTCCGGAGGCGCTTGTTTCCCGACGCCCCCAGCAGCGGAGATCGGACGCGGCCGTTTCTTCCGGTGAGATCGGAGCCCCGTGCTGCTGCTGCCGCCGACTCTACGGCTCCGTCTTCATCCGGGTGGTACACTGTAAGTTTCTTGTTTCGATGAATGGGAAATGTAAAAAAAGAAAAAAAAAAAGAGGAGAAAAAAACAAGAATACGAAGAAGAAGAGAAGAGAGAAGAGAATGAAAGAACGAAACAAAACAAGTCTGAGGTCTCCTGTTCTGCATTTAAAGCCCCCTTCCCTTGACGTCGCTAATGTTTTCTGGACACAGTCGGCCACTTTTGTGGGCGCGGACCCGCCTCGCTCGACGCTTCTTCCCGGGTCCGTCACGACTCCGGCAGATGTAAGTGCAGACATGCGTGTGGTTCCCAGTTCTGGCTCTCGTGGTGGTCGTGGTGGCGGTCGTGCGGGTGCGAGTGTTTGGGTTGCGGTGTCGAATCGGTAGGTCCGCTTTCCTTTCTCTCCATTGTTTCTTCTTTCCTTCTTGTTCCGTTTGTCATTGTTTGACAGGGATGGTCATTATTGGGAACAATTTGAGTCCCGAGAACTCCTGTCGGGACCACGTGGCGGTACTCTGGGGGTACTTCACCAGACACTGGTCCTGGGCGGAGTGCCGGGTAGTCGGTGTGGTAGGAGAGCGGGAGGGCGATTGTGTCTGGAGTCCGCTTGTTGTTCCCAAAGTCAGTCCTTTGACGACCGTGCCCCTTTTTCCTCCATTGTTGTCGGTCTGGACTTTCTGTCATGACCATTGACTCGGCTGTCTGTTCGAACACCACCTTTGTTTTATCCCTGATACTGACGTTTGTTTTGCCAACACAGATCGACGGCCCCTGGATGGCACGAGGAGGGTGGCGCGCCGAGGGAAGGGCCCGGCCCACGGAGGCAGGAGGGTTTTGTGCAGTGGACCAACCCGGTGCCCGAGAGTCCCTTCGTGATGCGAGAGGGAGCAAGGGGTGCCCACGGGCGCGGTCCCTTCGCCGAGCGCCCCCCGACCCCTCCGCGTCCGCCTCGGCCGGTTTGCCCCCTCTTGCCCTCCGACGGGTACGCGGTCCCCCCCTCGCGCGGATGGGTTGAGTCGACCGTCATCGACCGGTCGAACCCATACGCCGCCTTTCTCCGTGCCAACAAGGAGGTGCTCGCTGGAAACGCCTCCAACGGCGCCGGTCTCTCGCGGACGGGGGCAGCCAATGGCGCGGATGGGGAGACGGCGGGCATGACTTGGGATAAAGCCCACCGCGCGGCCATGGCTGATCCAGCCTACCTCCCTCCCGGTCACCCTCGCCCGGGAAACACTGGCAGCCAGCCGATGGCGCGCGGAGCTCGCCCTCTTTCCAATTCCGCCCCGTATTCTGCCAGCCGGCGCGGCCGTTCTTCCTCGGAATTAACGAGAACAATGGCACCGCGAAACGGTTTCGACCCGACCGCCGCGCAGTTTTCTTCTCACAACTCCGGAAACGCGACGACTTTCTTCCCTCCTTTCACTTCCACCACACTGCCCAGCGGCTTCTTCCATCTCCCGGAGCAACCAGACAATTCTCTTATCGACCCTGCGTTATCCCACCGCTCTCCCCAACAACCTGTTCTCCCTGACCCAAATGGCGCAAAATAATTCTTCTGAAATCACCTTGCGCAAGTTGGAGCCCGCAATGGCTCGTCAACTGGTCGAGAACGCGCAGTCGGTCGAGTACCAGCTGCTGCAGCGCAAGGTCCGCACCCGAGACGACGAGAGAGACGCCGAGATGAGATTTGATGAGGACAATTATTAACTTAACTTGGGAAAAAAAAACGTAGATCTCCGAGAACGCCCGCGCTGGTACCCAAGGGTCAGCCGACAACAAGACCACGATGGACAACGTAAGCACCGTTGCCCATCTGGATCCTGACTCGGATGAGGATGCCTTCGGGTACTCCGACACCGAGCAGGACGACCAAGACAACGGCAACGGACACGAGATTCCCGAGGCGGCCGATGCCATCGCGTATTACCCAACGCATGGCGATAATAATAGCGACCAATTCTCTCAAGAAATTGTCGAGGAGGCTTATGAAGGCCAATATTACGACGATCACGACCTCGACAACATTATCAACGACAACGCGGCCATCATCCAAAACGACGACCCTCAAAACGGCGCAATCACGCCGGGCGAAAACAGCAGCTTTGGCTGGGATGTTGCGCCGACCCCCCACATCCCCGACGTCGACCCCATCCACATGTACAACCCCTTCTACAACCCGGCCGCCGCCTACTGGAGCACCTTCCCAGACGGGCCCTACGTGGACGAGTTCGGCGTCGTGACGGCAGGGCGCCCGATGGTCAGCCTCCATAGCGACCCTCCGCTGCCGACCTTCGACACGGACCCGTTCCTCCCCTTCGCCCCCTGGCGCGTCAACCAGCTGCCCGCCTTCCAGCCCGAGACCGCCCACCGCGTCCTCACCGTGCCGGCCGCCTACCTGCCGTGCCTGGGCAGCCTCTACCCGGACGCCACCTTCCTCGTCTCGCGCCACCCGGCCTCGGCCAACTTCACCATCCGCCTCAAGGGCGCCGCCCTGGCCTCCTCCGTCGCCCTGCACTTCCCCCACCTGACCGACCCGTCTCGCTTGATGACGAGGACCCGGTCGGTCGCCGCCACTACCACCACCACCACCAACAGCAACAACAACAACAGCAACGGCAGCGAGGGCGATGACGACGACAACGACAACGACAACGCCGACGACAACGTCGAGATCGACACGGGCGACAAGTACGTCGTCGCGCTCGTCCAGCGCGACTGGCCGGTCGGGGGCGTCGGCTTCCTGCCCAACACGCCGTCGGCGGCCGAGTTCGTCGACGCCCTGCGCGGGGCCTTCGACGTGCTGCCGGCCGGGCAGGAGGTGTTCTACTTCCTGTCCTGCGACGTCGCCCTTGCCGGGGGTTCCGGCGGAACCGGGCGGGGCGTGTACGTCTGCCGCGCGTACGAGGGCCGCAGGGGCCCCCAGGACGGCCGCATCGTCGACGCCTGGCTCCGCTGCCAGGGCGCCCGCGGCGTGCCCCAGGACGACCTGGGCAGGGACGTGCTCGCGCGCATGGGCGAGGCCTGGGTCGAGCCCGACCGCGGGTCGTCCAGGGCGCCTGCTGCTGCTGCTGCTGCTGCTGCGGCGGCGGCGGCGGCGGCGGCGGCGGCGGCGAGGGGAAGGCGGGGAGGGCCGAGGAGGAGGGGTGTGGGGGTGGAATACGACGACGAGGGTGACGACGACAATTACGAGGGTTAGGTGGACGAGGGGTGAGTGGGGGGTTTTCGGGTTGACTTCTGTAGTGATAGTTACCTGCTCGCTTAGCAATGGGATGTGATTCGTTGCCGGTTCATCGGTCAGGTTTGGTTGCATGGGTGATTGCCTTCCATACAACTGTAGGTTGGGAGCTACAGTGTGTTCGAGTTAATTAGGGTCTGGTGTTCGGTAGATACCCAGAAGACACTGTTGTTTTGTTGTTAATTTATTTATTTTAGTATTTTTTTTTCCTCTTCTTGCTTCCAACTTTGTGTTTGGGATAGTTAACGCGAGGTCTTTCTCATCCCGTTCGGATCTTTTGGACCTGTTGGCCTAATAATTATTATGGGAAGTTATCGGAACCAAAACGGAGAACCGGCTCCCGAGGATGGTAGGCTATAAGAGCGCCCAAGCCCGGCCACAAAAGTTGAGCTTTTCAATCTCTCAAACCAGGGGCCGCCGACCATCCAACACGAGTGCTTTCCTATTCCCCTGTCTTTAGTATTTGCGTCACGCTTCGCCAACGATGTAAATCGATGTATGTACGGATTACATGCATCCCATTGCAAGTTGCCAACCCTTCTCGCAACAGTTCGCTATCCATGCAAGCAGGTGCGTGTTTGGTCCCCACGTGGTTCCCGACGTGTCGCTCACGGTTCCCTGCTGGTTAGCTAAGGTAGCAAAAGCGTTCAACAGCTGCAGATACTTCTCGCATCATCATAATCGAAAGCACAGCACTGGCAATCCTCGGTCCCGAAATCATTCCCATCACGATCGAAGGATCGCAGCCGGTTCCTGCTACATTCCTCCAACACTCCAGAGATACCTAGGCCTACTCCGCGAGCGTGTATGTCGGGAAAAAATGGGAACACCAGTGTTTAAACATCGAAGTTTCCAAAAGTGAAGAAAGTGTGAGCAGGTAAGCCGTTTTCTCGCCGCACTCCGGTCGACCATCTCTACCGCGCCATGTACGGTTCTTTGCCGCTCTTAGCTCTTTCCTATGGTGGTACAGCCCCAAACAGCAGTTTTGCTTGCCAGCTCCGATGCTGACACGCTCTACCTGGTCAATTGCGGGCGCGACATCTCGCGCTGCAATCCCCAGACGCACTCTTGGCAGATTGTTGTATGTCAATCCATCATGAATAGCGCTCACCTGCTCCTTGCATACTTACTGACTGCTTCTTGAATACAGAAACTTTCTACGTAATCGGCGTGTAGTCTCTGCAAAACGGGAATGGTCTCTTAACGACAATCAGCTGTTGCACCGCCAATGTCAACAACTACACCTGCTGGGACCACAAGGGCTAGAGTGAACCTTGCTGACGTAAATCGCCATCAAATTGCGTCTCGACTCGAACGCCCGGTGCCGGGTACCCTACACGTAGTCTGATTTTGAACAGGAAAGAAAACAAAATAAGAGAGAAAGAAAGAAACCTCTGCTCTTATCCTGGGAGGAGGCTGACATATTGACACAATCCTGAGTGCAACTGGGTCGTTAATGATTACAAAGACCCCGATTGCTTCCGCGATGACAGCCGCCAATTACCTTAGTAGAGAGCATATTCTAGTGTTCGGACACCTGCAACCTGACGTAATTACGACTTGTGGCATGGCCAATGCTACGAAGCAACTACCACGAACTGAGACCCCAAATCAACAATCTTGTGTAGCTATTGAATCACTCGATCCCGTCCACCCGATATCAGCTTCGTCAGCATGAGTCTCAACACCAACCAGCTTGATCCACGCCAGCGCCCTCCGAAGGCTGTGGCCACGGCCATCGGCGCCGGAGTAGAGGGCGAACACCGTGGGCCTCGGGTGAGCCACAGGCAAAGCGCCAAGGGGGGCCCGGCCAACATCATCGCCAAGGTCTCTGGCTGTGTTCTTGGCGGGAAGCGGGAGGATGACGGGCTCTACTTCACCAATAACAACAGCCTTATGTGATGTGCTTGATATTGCAAGTTCATGTCTCGGGGATAGTGGCGTACTTTGGTAACGTACCTAATTTGCCAACCGTGTTCCGTACTTGTCACAATCCAGCGTCATAAAAACTAATTACCGGACTGTGAGGGTTCCATGAGTACCAGCGGTTTCAACCACCTGCCCCGACGTCAAAACCGCAGGCAGTTCCAAAAGCCGAGCAATATAGTGCCAGTTCCTTTCATATTTGACGAGATGTAAAAAGTCATGTTGCAATACCCCTAGTACGGCAGTTGTCGCGGTGGCACCCCCCCCTGAAACCCTGTTTCCCCCAAACCGGGCCCGCTCCATAATAACTTACAGCTAAGATGTTAATGGAGGTGATGCCCCGTCTGTGAGATCTTGTGGATCGACATCCGGAGCTTTTCCACCGGAAGGGGTGGACTAGTAGGTTAATTACTCGAGACCGCCAGCTGGGGTGTGTAGTTAAGTGGTGATGTCATCCTCGATCCGCGACGATCAACTACATCATGCTTCTACCCTCCCGAGCCTACTTTTTAGCGTGCTTTCATTTTGGTTACCTTGGATCTAAGTAGTGCACTTTGAGCCTGGCCGTTTAGATTTCGCCGTTTATTAATCCCCTCCGTCGGTGGTCTGCCCAACTCGCCTCTTCTCCCTTCTCATTCACTTACACCGCCACTAGACCCCGTCTTACACATATGTTCCGGTTGCGCCCTGTTATCTCTGCACCTGTCAGACCAGCTTTTCAGTCGCACATTCATCTCACAGCACGCCAATTAGCAGCAACTCGCTTCAACACTGCCGCCATGTCGACCATCTCGGACGCTATCACCAAGGACCACCGCGAGTTGGAGCAGTACTACAACGAGATCACCAATTCAAATGACCATGATCACCAAGAGCGCTTCGGCAACCAGTTCACCTGGGAACTGGCTCGCCACAGCGTAGCCGAGGAGCTGATCGTCTATCCCGCCTTTGAAAAGCACATGGGCGACAGGGGACACAAGATGGCCGAGTCGGACCGCAAGGAACACCACCGGGTACGAACGCGCAGATTGAGCAATTCATTATCGAATTGCCTTTGCAAGACCCCTGCTAACACACCCCGGTCCAGGTCAAGGAGCTGCTCAAGCAGTTCCAGAACATGAAGCCGCAGCAGCCCGACTACATCCCGAAGCTCAAGGAGCTCTGGGGCGTGCTGTCGGCGCACATCGAGGAGGAGGAGCACAGCGACCTGCCGGCGCTCGAGTCGGCGCTGACCATGGCGCGGGAGGCCGGCGAGTCGGAGAAGATGGCCAAGAAGTTCGGCATGACCAAGGCGTTCGTGCCCTCCCGCAGCCACCCCAGCGCCGGCGAGAACCCTTACTTCGAGTCGGCCCTCGGCCTGCTGGCCGCCCCGATCGACCACATCGCCGACATCTTTAGGAAGTTCCCGGAGCAGAAGGTCAGCCCGGATCCGAGTACCAAGTGAAGAGGGAAATAGGGGCTCTGTTTGACCCAGCTACTCCGGCGTTGTAACTGTTAATTATGTATTAAATTACTGTATTTATTATCATATCTTCAATAATTGACTCTTTTGCAGGCCTGATACGACGTGTTGATGATGATGGCATCCTGGGACTTGTCTCATGTGAACGGTGTCATAACTAGTGAGCTGTCAGACCTACGACAAGCATCATGAAAAGGTATCATAAACACTAATAACGGGAACTTAGACGCCGGGGGGGGGGGGTTAAGATGTCGACGTTGTAGCTTGGTTCTATCGCAGACTTTATCTTTTTCTCACTGCGTTTTGTGAGGCGTGTCGAGGTGCCTTCCCTTCAGAGGTACGCAAGCCCGGACTCTCATCAACCGGGGAGAAGTTTTACGGTTGGCCAGTCGGCAGGCGGGGTGGTGACACAGGCGGCTGGGGCGGCTCTCAGAAAATCGTACACGGTGGTCGCATATGCAAATATCTGATTGTATGTAATTACCCGCCTTCCACTGATCGACTCTGTCTTGTAATTATGACACCAAATTCGTCTCCGCTATCTATTAGTTGATGCACGCGGGCAGGCTGGATACTGAAATACCGAGCTACGTACCAGAGTTAATCAATCACCAAGATGGGGTCCAAACACCTTGAGAATCCACACCGCTTTCTTTCTTTCAGCCATGGATGCGTGTCCTTGGAAATGGTATGGGGCCTCGAGTTCCGCTAACCCCCGCAGCCTACAACCGTCTCCGCGTCCCCAGCGGTGCCCCGTTTGAACTGAGACCTTCCCGTTCCAGTAGCCCAGCGACGCGCGGCGGCGACTTCACCGCGGGCTCGAGTACCTCTCGCATGGCGAGGATCTGGACAGACGGAGGCGGCCGCCCGGATCCCCGCTGATCATCGACCCGCAGCTGAAACGTGCGGCGGAGACCTTTGACATACCCATCTCGTCGCGACTGGTCTGCGCCCTCCTGAGCGTGGTCCTCCTGCAGGAGGAAGGGCTCCTGGACAACTTCAAGGTGAAGAGAGTCAGCCCCGGCATCTCTACGCTGGTGGGCTCGTTCCGCAACAAGGAGAACGCCGAGGTTGCCAGGGTTGCCATGGCGCAGGATTCTTGGATCAAGAGGTTAGAGGTCGCGTTCGGACTCTTTCGCCGCAAAGATGCTTTTCATGGAGAGCTTACGAAGGCTTTGCGGCTGCGACACAAAACGTAGCCTATTATCCGTTAACCCCTGCAATCATCATCTTCGATTTCTAAACACCTTCAAAGCTGCGTCGCAAGTTCAGGATGGTCTTGGAGGTAAGCCTTCTCCTGCGCTAGCAGGTCTTCTCCCCATCTCAGTCGTTGTCTAATTCTTTGAACGAGCATGGCTTGGTATTTCTCCTCTCCGAACGTATTCTTGAACTCCTCGTCGGTGTAACCTGATGAGGTCCGCGCACCGTTGAAGGGGAAGTGTCGGAGGTAATGGGTCACTTTAGGATTGAGAGGCATCTCAATACTAATAATTAATGGACAGAATTAGCAAATTAGCAAGGCTATCAGAGACTGGAGCGGTAGATAGTCACAGCCGTTTCCCATCCCATTTGTATATAGTCGTGGACACATCTTGTGAGTCGATCGGGCCGTTATCCACAAGGATATAGACCCGGTTATTGTCGTACCGATACTGGCCTAAGGACTGGAGACGATCCTGAGCTTCGTCAAACGGTCTGTGCCAGACATGTTTGCAGATTATGTTCGCCATTGTCGTACGTCGTTCTTTCGGGTCGCCCGGAATGTCTTGGGAATGGCACTGGACGAGGATGCGTGTAGCCATGGTAGACAATGCTTCGGCGGTAGGTGGGTTGAAATTGGAAATGCTCTTCACACTAAAGGAGGGACAGCCGCCCTGTTTTAATTATCGGTGAAGAACCCTGTCGTTTTGTACAGTACGGGATAATGAGTACTGTGCCCGGTATCTGTACGTCCGTACAGCCACGTGCCTCCGCAATTCTCCTGTCCAGTTAACTAGCAATGCAAGTAATAGGGGACAAAACGATTCCCGGTGAATGACTCCCGATCCCCTCCACGGTTAGGTATTTGAATCTGGAGTAGGATATGCACATTCTGGACACTTGTCGTTCTGCCCGTCTGTCCTTGTTGAACTGTTGGAACACTGATCCTGGCCATGCTCATCACATTCCTCCCAGCGCGTAAAGACTATATGGCCGCATGGGGTGTGGTGATACCAGACCTGGATACATATCTTCCAAATAAGATCTCGCAAAGTTTAGTACATTAGCTGTTCGAGTAGGAGCGGGGATCTTTCCTACCTGTGCAGGCGTCTGGGAGGTTTTAAGTCATAACGACGCTTGGCATGGTTGGCCTTTCTCGGAGAGATGGGATATCTGTTTGAGAGATGTGGTGTTCAGAGGCGGTGCCACGTCCGGGATGAATTCGGAGGGCTTATCTACCTAATATATACGTTTGCTGCTTCCCCTAACCGTGAATGGAACTCGGAGCATCAATTCGCCAAAAACGGGCATGCTTCACGAGAGATACGGTGCGGGGTAACCGGCCCGAAGACGACCCGGACTGGGAGGGCTCTGGACAGAGCAGAGTGCAATTGGGGAGATGTAATTAAGTTCATGACCTTTTGCTCGCAAATACCCAATTGTTAACTGCTGCTTTGAAACTTCCAGTTTGCTACGATGGCTACCAAGCTATTCGTATCCTAACCGCTGCCCAAAATGGATGGATTATGAGCCCGCTCCGAGGTTCCGAGTCTTGACATCGTCCTTGATAGCCCCATCGCGTATTTCCTTCGCTCAGTCTCCAGCGTTTGGAGGATTGCTCTCCCTCCGAGCGTCCCATTGTAGCAAGCACGGTAGCGGGTCAGATCAGGCCTCAATCCTCACTGGGCGATTTAATTAATTTCCAGGGAGCCATTAGGCGACGCTAATAGAGCCGGGAAACCTGCTATAGATATATAGCGCTCATTTCTTTCATTTTTAGGTAGCCTATAAGGCATTTTATTAAACCTTCAAAGCTACCGCTATAGAGCCTCTCACCATTGATCGAGCTTTTTAGTTCAAGCTTAGTATGTTACGGTTTCATTGCTCCTAAACATAAAGGAGAGGAAGAGTGAAGTTGTTACTACGGAATATAATCTAGTCTGATATGTTAGCGTTAGAATCGCAGTATATTCTTTTGTACTGATGCGTCTTCTTTGTGTACAGTACCTAGTAGTGGCTGGTCTTTGAATCCACTGAGTTTCGGCGCTATGGTCCTGAGGCGTCGAAGAAGGAACGGAGTACGGAGTACGGAGGTACGAATGTAACGTAAATTGCATCATCGGCTCTGGTACCTCGGTCCCCGCTATCGGTTCTTGGCGCGACGAACCCCGGGCCAAAAAGACTTGAAATCGGACCCTTGCTCTTTCCCCGACAACCGCAGCCCACAATACCACACTCCCACAATGTCGTCTGCGCCGGCCAAACAAGACGCGCACCCGGCTGTCAAGGGCCCCAGCGCCCTGCGGTCCGTCCTCGCCGGCGCCACAGCCGGCGCCGTCGAGATTGGTAAGTCGTTGTCACCTGGAGCAGGAGCAGGAACAGGAAGAAGTCACAAAGTCAGTCACGCGCACTCGGCTAACAGAGGCATGCGGCAGCCATCACATATCCGGCCGAATGTACGCTACCCGCTCCCGGTCCCCGGAGGGCCAATTGATATCGGAACGACAGTCTATTGACAGTTCTCGCGCGATACCATAGTCGCCAAGACACGAACACAACTCAACCGCAGGCTAGCCGAGGGCAAAAAGTTACCATGGCCGCCATTCGGCAGGCAGTGGTATGCCGGGTGCACGACGCTGATCATTGGCAACTCGGCCAAGGCGGGCATCCGTAGGTCCTCTGCCATTGCGATGTGATGCGATAATACAAGGACTACATGCAGGGCGGGCTAATTGCGGGATTGCAGGATTCGTCGCCTTTGACCAGTACAAGAAGCTGCTGGCCGACGCGGACGGCAAGATGTCGGGCCCACGGACCGTCCTGGCTGGGTTCGGTGCCGGCGTGACCGAATCCCTCCTCGCCGTCACGCCGACAGAAAGCATCAAGACCACGCTGTAGGCTCTTCCTTTTGCTATCTATCGCGGTTTCATATTATTTGCGCCCTCGAGAATCACGTCCACTAACCCTCGTCCTTCCCGCGACCTCCCTCCCCCCCAACCAGTATCGACGACCGCAAATCCGCCAACCCTCGCATGCGCGGATTTCTGCACGCCGTACCCATCATCGCGCGCGAGCGCGGCATCCGCGGCTTCTTCCAGGGCTTCGTCCCGACGACGGCGCGCCAGGCGGCCAACAGCGCGACCCGCTTCAGCTCCTACACGGCCCTCAAGCAGCTGGCCGAGGGCTACACGGCGCCGGGGGAGAAGCTGGGCTCCGTCGCCACCTTCGCCATCGGCGGCCTCGCCGGCCTCATCACCGTCTACGTCACCCAGCCGCTCGACACCATCAAGACGCGCATGCAGAGCATCGAGGCCCGCACCACCTACGGAAACTCGTTCCGCTGCGCCGCCATCATCTTCAAGCAGGAAGGCCTCTTCACCTTCTGGAGCGGCGCCCTCCCCCGCCTGGCCAGGCTCATCATGAGCGGCGGCATCGTCTTCACCATGTACGAGAAGAGCATGGAGATCTTTGATCGGCTGGATCCGGAGAAGAAGTATATCTGAACAGGAGAAGTGAAAATCCGAATATGAATCCGGACGGGAGCCAAACTGGTTGGCGTCTTGGACTTTGCAGGTGTGGGTTCGTGCGTGTTTGTGTGTGTGTGTGCTGATGTGGTTCCAGCGGCCGCGTGTGTTTTACCCCGGCATCTCAGGGACTAGACAAAAGGCAGGATTGTACAATTTGGGACGAGGAGAAAGAGACCTTATGTGCCGCTGCCCTCCTTTTTTGCTTCCAACTCCGAACGCCGTGACCATGCAGGTTGCGTATCGTATAATATCCAACACCCGGCGGCTGGTCATGTGAAACGGATCATGCCGCTCAGTCTCTTTGCTAACCTCCCCAACCACGACCGGTGTGGTGCCTCCTCGAGCTCCTTGAGTAGGTCCTTGTAGTATGTCGGGTTGCTTCGGGGCTCGAACAGCTTCTCGGGCGCGCGATACTGTCCTTCGTTAGCTTTTGCCGCCTTTGGGAGGGGGATCGGCTAGAGGTCCGCCCGCCTACCCTATTCTTGTACCGGTCCTGGAGCAGCGAGTAAAGGGCGTTGGCCTGTTTGAGGTCGGCTTGCTCCTGCGTAGCGCCCCCCGTCGACGGTGCTAATGCAGTCTTCTGCAGGCGCTTGGCGAGCACATCCTGCAACTGGCAATCGGGTCGGAGGGCGTCCTTGGGCCAGCGCGTCAGCGCGCCCCGGAAGTGGTTTGCCGCGACCTTAACAATGGTGGTCAGTGGGAAATCGCCCGGCCACGAGGCTTGGTTTTGTAAAGCTTACATTCCTTGCTGCGCCAGACATGGTTGCGGTGCCTTCGTCTGGCTTTGTCTGGAACCTTGCTGGCGGCAACTGGCCAAAATCTCCGGTCTGGCCGCAGGCGCAATTGACTGCGCACCATCGGGTGGGTCTCGCTCATTGCGGGCATTCTTTGCCCGGCAATGGTTGGCCATGCCTCACAGCGCCCTGTGCAATCCTCCAGGGATGTGGGTCCGACCATGTGAGGCAGCCGCTGTTGTCTTGGCACAAGGGCAATCTTGGTCAGCCGCCACCACTTGCAGCCAGCAGTTGATCAACTGGACGCTCGCTCCCAGGATGCGTTCCATCATTCATCGTCTCTTAGGAGGAACCCCTTAGTGCAGACCTCCAGACAAGGCTGCGCGCCTGATTTTCTGTTACGCTCTCTGTCCCTCGAGGCCCGACGCCGAATTTCCTATTCGCTCTCATTTCTTTTCTCCTCCTCCCCTCCCAGCGAAACACTCCACTCCCGAAGCCGCCATTTCCCATCGCCTGAGCGCTTGGGCTCATATCGCCGATCAATCGAGGGGATCCCGACACCCCTGATTCTCGCCGACTCATCGCACGCCTGTCAACATGTCGGGCCGGTACGAGCGGGTAGGCACACTTTTGGCGATGATATCGATGGACAAACTTCGATCGGGAGGGAGACTGACGAGATGACAGATTAACGCCCAGGACGACGAACCCGAAACACCAACGGCCCCTTTGCCAAGGCCGACATACCCGATCCCCAACTCGCCGCCGCCATCCTTCCGCTCTCGCGCCTCGTCACGAGAACGACAGAATAGCGTTAACCCCGACCTCGCCGATGCGTTTGACGCCGATGGAGACGAGAGCGACGACGAGACGGATGATAGGCAGCGCCTAGTCCGCGGCAACTCGACGCCATCATTCAACAGCGCGACTCAGGCGGGGGACGCATCACAATCAGCGAGCCAGTCTACGCAACCAACACGGCCAGTAGGGGCCGCTCCGACCACGACCAGGGTATACGGCAGTGGCATTCAGTCAGATGGCGTGTTCTCGAACCTGTCCGCGAAACCCGAGACGGGCGATGCCGAGAAGGAAGAACTGCCTCCGGTGCGTTGACCCCCCCAACCCCCCCCCCCCCAAACGAACGCTTGATCTAGGGCCCTTCCCATGCTAACGTGTCTCTAGTCCTATGAACAAGCAGCTGCCGACCAAGCCCCTCCCTACTGGGAGACGACGATCCTGGCGCCGGGCCTCGGCGGCCCCGACGACGTGTTCATCGACGGCCTTCCCGTTGGCTCTTTCTTTGGCTTCGTCTGGAACGCCATGATCTCGATGGCCTTTCAATTCGTCGGTTTCCTCCTCACCTACCTCCTGCACTCGACCCATGCGGCCAAGAACGGTTCACGTGCCGGTCTGGGCATCACCCTGATCCAGTACGGATTCATGATGAAGAGCGCCCCGCCTGGGTCCGGCTCCGGGGGTGGTGCACCCTCCGACATGGACGGAGAGGGGTACGCGACACCGGTGAATCCAAACTCACACGACTTCGACGCAGGCGACGTCCAGGGAGGTGACAGTGTCGACGACATCACGGGGACCGATTGGGCGGCTTATATTTTGATGATTGTGGGCTGGTTTATCCTGATTCGGGCGGTCAGCGACTACTTGAAGGTGCGGAGGCATGAACAGCTGGTGTTGCAGAGCCCGGATCGGGGCCTCGGCGTCCCGATCATTGCCACGGGAGAGAACCCTGAGAGAATGGTGTAGCGGATGTGCTTGGGTCTTTGGTTTGTTGGCATTATCAGTTCGGCGCGAGGGATACGCAACGGCGTTTGGGTGCCTCGAAGGGGATGGGATTGGTTTCAAAGTCATCATAAATCAGGCTCTGCTCAGCCTTTTCACACTCATATCGCCGTACAGCAGTTCATAATATCACACCCCAATGTGACGGTTAGCGTAGAAATCTCCTGATTTTTTTTCCCCGATAAACCTTATCGCCATAAAGTATCATCAGGTGGTTTTTAGTATGACAGCTCCAAGGTCCCTTGTGGTAACTCAAGCTTCTGAAATACGAGCGGGGTGGGTTGCGGGGCAGTGGTTCCTCCCCTCATTCATTCATCTTTAGGCACGGGATTACATCAGACCCAACGTCAAGCCATCATCACAAAAGGGATTACGTACAGACGAGACGATCACGATAGTTCCGTCTGTTGGGGTTTAGTCCTCACTGAGCTTTTCATTCTCGCACAACACATCAACGCCTGGCTTCTTTCCCCGTCTTTACCATTTCGGCTCTCTGCGCACTCATCGCGATAACACACAAACAACACTGGCCAACCGAAAGCTAATCCTGCCCCTAATCCTAGGAAGCCTCCCGCTTTCGCGCCTGTGCAGCTTTAGAGCGGGTACTCTTCCCACGCCGACTTCGGCTTTTCACACTTGCCCATCCCTACCGGCTCAGCATCCCATCGTCAATATGGCCTGGCGCAGCTCGGGTGCGTCTAACAGGGACCTAATCGAGAATCTCTGGCGGAACAGGCTCATTACCCACCCCGAAGTGAAAGAAGCCTTCCTCAAAGTGTGTTGCTACCCATCCCCCTCGATGCTACTTTTTTTTTTTTCCCTCCTTTCTTTCCAGCAATGCTCTCCTCAGCTTGTGGGGCTATAAATTGATGATGCAATAATATACAGGTCGACCGCGCGCACTACGCGCCATCGTTTCCTTATGACGACTCGCCCCAGCCCATCGGCCACAGCGCCACCATCTCGGCACCGCACATGCACGCGTCCGCGGTAGAGCACCTGCTGCCGTACCTGGTGCCGTCCTCGTCGTCGCCCGAGCGGCCGGCCCCGCGCGTGCTGGACATCGGGTCCGGGTCCGGGTACCTGACGGCGGTGATGGCGGAGCTGGTCGGGGAGCGCGGGGTGGTGGTCGGGGTGGAGCACATCAACGCCCTGCGGGAGCTCGGGGAGCGCAACGTGGCCAAGTCGGAGCGGGGCCGGGAGCTGCTGCAGAGCGGCCGGATCCGCTTCCGGGTCGGGGACGGCCGGAAGGGCTGGGTGGAACCCGGCGAGGAAGCGGCCAAGTGGGACGCGATCCACGTCGGCGCCGCCGCCGCCGAGGTCCACGCCAGCCTGCTCGACCAGCTCAACGCGCCCGGCCGCATGTTCATCCCCGTCGACGACGACGGCGGCGGCTGGAGCCAGCACGTCTGGTGCGTGGACAAGGACGAGAAGGGCGAGGTGACCAGGAAGAAGCTGTTTGGGGTCCGCTATGTCCCGTTGACGGACGCACCGAAGGAGTGAGGCGTGCCGTTCAGGAGGACGGCGGCGGAAGGTGGAGAGAAAAAGGGAGTAAGACAGACGGTCGCCAGGTCTCATTCTTGGGAGGGTTGGTTGGTTGAGCTGGTGTGGATCTTCTACCTAGGTGCTCTGTAAACTTTATTTAATAATACTTCGAGGGCGTTGACGCCACTAGCATGACGAAGAGCTTAATACACGACTCGGGAGATCGGTGACGTTTCTCGTCTTCAATTTCTCGTGTCCCTTTTCGAGCGAGAAGAGAAAACAAAACCGTTCAATGCTCACAAAACCCACTCGTAATCCGGCAAGGTCGCTTCTCCCCCTTTTCTAAACGCACCGGCAGACGAAATCCGGCCGAGCCCCAGCAAGCCCGATCGCGAGAGGAAGGACAGCATGCGATTCCGGAGCCAGAGCCCCAACGCGGTCTGCGGCATCAGCATCAGCAGGTCGTGTACGAGTTTGGGCTCCCGATGGTTCTTCTCGGCCACGAGGCGCCACATCCGCTCCTCGTACGCCCTCAGCGCGCCCTCCACATCGACCGCACCCTCACCCTCACCCTCGCCCGCGCGCCTCGCCACCTCCCCGGCCAGGACGTACGCCCCCGCCAGCGCGAGGCTGGTGCCCAGCCCATCCCCGTCGCCCCGGACGCGTACCCGGCGTCGCCTCGCCCACCAGCGCCACCCGGCCCCGCGCCAGCGCCAGCGCCAGCGCCGGCGCCCGCACCTGCGCCATCTCGCTCGCGTACAGGTCCGGCCCCCCCCGCTAGCAGCTCCGACGCGATCTCGGGACACTTCCCGGCCGGGTTCGTCGGGCCCGGAGGCGGCCGGGAGCTGCGCGGCTACGAACGCGCGGAGGGCCGCGTCGCCTTGGCGCTGGGCCTCGCGGAAGGGGCGCATGGGGTTTTTGTTTTTGTTGTCGTCGTCGTCGTCGTCGTATGGGGTGTTGTTTCTTCCGCGCGCCTTGTTGGGCGCGCGGTAGCGGCGCAGGATGGTAACCTGGGTGGTGGTGTCCGGCTGCGGGTGGGGGCCGAGGGCGACGAAGAGGCCTCCCGCCCCGGGCGTTGAAGGCTTGGGCCGTCCGGGAGCCGGCGAGGAGGTCGCGCGGGATGCGGAAGTAGAGGGACCGCGCGTGGTCGCGCGGGGAGCAGCCGAGCGCGAGGGCGCGGGTGCGCGAGCCCGCGCCGTCGGCGGCCAAAACGAGGTCGTATTCCTGAGTCGGGAGGCGGCCGTTTGCGAACGTGACCGTGACGGGGCCGGATGCGGCAGCCGTGTCGGAGAAGGACGAGGAAGGGGGGGGGGGTTGGCGAGAGGGAGGCGATCTGCTCGCCAAAGACGTAGGTGATGTTGGGGTTCGGCTCGGTCATGTCGAAGAGGATCCGGGCGAGGTCGCCCCGGAGGATTTCGTACTCGGACACGAGCGATTGCTGGTCTGGGTTCCCCGAGGCGCCGATGGTGGCGTATGGGCGGCCGCGGGTGTCGACGAAGCTGATGCCGTCCATGGGCACCGTTTTGGAGCGAACCGCGGCCTCAAATCCGGGCATCTTGCACATGACGGACACGCCGACGGTGCGGATGTCGACGTTTTGGCCATTGGTGTGCAGATGAGGAAACCGCTCTACGATAGGGACACGGGCGCCGGCGTTGGCCAGCCAGTAGGCGGCCGTCGGACCGGCTATCGAGGCGTCTGCGACGAGGACGCGCAGCTGTTCGCGTCTAGACATTTCCTTCGAACTCGACACCGCTGTCGGAACAACCTGGATTGTTTTCCTAAGTTTGCTCAGGGGTATTTCGTCATTGTCGGAAACCAAAGAATAATTAGACGAATCCGAAATCTCCAGGCCCTTGGGAGGTTGGCTCACTTATACAAATCCTGTCCGACATCACACACCGCGACCCCGGGTACAAGGGCCCGGATGCTACCGGCACAGATGAGCTTCGCACTTACCGGACGAGACGGGGGCTCCAAGTAAAGGTTTTGTGTTCTCCAACGTCCGGGTGATAATCTCATCTTGATCGGCCGATGAACAGTCCGAGCCCCTGACCAATCACAGAACCCAGTCGCAACCAAGATCTCGGACTTTGTGTTAGCAACGCATCTCCCTTGTGGTTCTTACACACCACATGCAGATGCTAATGGTCATCACTGCCAATTGCTCAATCCCTCGTCGCCTTGGACAAACGTATCCCAAAATGCCCAGTCCACCTCTTCTGCTCCGAAAGCGGGACCCGGGTTAGGGGTGACGTTCCCATGCGTGCCGCTCGGTGACGGATCCGTAGCTAATATCTCCGGGCCCTCACTCATCTGCAAGACGGCAGACGCACGGTCACTTTCGCTAGGCAGGGCACTCCCGTTCCCATCAGTGCCGTTCCCTTGCTTGGCGAGGGCTTTATCTCTGACCTTCCGCAGTGCCGTTATGAAGTCGGGCTCGGCTGTTGTCGCCTTGGTCGACGGGCGCGCCTCCCAGGCCTGGAGCGCCAGGCGCCCGAGGGCCGCGAACAGAGCTGGCTTGGGCCGGGGGAGGTCGCCGTGGTATCGGGACATGACCTCGATGCGGTCCCAGACGGTGTCGGCTTCTTGGTCGGAGAACATGCGCCGGCGCTTGAGGAAGACGTTGGAAAGGACGAAGATGAACGAGTCCCACGTGCCCCAGAGGAAGAAGGACTCGGCGTGCCAGCGGTACTTCTTGAGGCCGTCGTGGGTGCACACGGCCGCATTGGTGTCGAGTATCTTGAGGGCCAGCTGGAACGCCTCCCGGACGTCGGCCTCGGTGGCCTGGGGGCTGGCCGTCCGGGGCAGCCGGATCCGCAGCCGCATGGCCGCGATGCCGCAGCGCGCCATGCAGACAGTCAGGTAGTGGAGCGGGTCGATTACGTCGCAGTAGCGGATGTGCTTCTCCTCCATCTCGCTCTCGGCCCGGTTGACGGCCTGCTCGGCGTCGTCAGCATTGTCAAAGCGCCCCGGGCTGGGCCGGGAGCCGCCGCCGCCGCCGCCGCCGCCGCCGCCCTTTTGGGACATCATGGCCTGCTCGACTATGGCGTTTCCGAGGCGGAAGCGGGACAGACAGACCATCATGTCGGTAGGCCCTTGCTGCTCGGCCGGCGCCTTCGTCATGCCGGGACCGATTTGGTCGTCGTTGACGTTGAGGGGCAGCCGCGTATCCCAGGTCTCCCACGTGGTCGGGAGCGTAGTGACGCCCATGCCGGCCATCTGGCCGGCCTTGGCGTCGAGCGGCATGAGATGGTAGAAGAGCCGGCGGCGCATCTCGACCTCGAACGGCGGCAGGCCGAACTTTTCACCGTCCCTGTGCAGGCCGATGCGCTGGGCAATGCGGACGGCGACACCCGTGAGGGCCCAGTAAGTGTGCGCGTCGAAGGAGCTCCGCGAGGCCAGGAGAAACATGACGAGCGCTTGTAGGACGGGCAGCTTGGCTGTCTTGAGAAAGGAGGCGTTGGCGAGCGCCTGCCGCGTCGCGAAGTGGTACCGCCGGAGCAGGGCGGCGCGGGATTGACCCAGCTTGGACAGGGCATCCTCTTCGGTCATGGCGAAGAGGGCGAAGTGGTAGATGGCAAAGAGGAGGCACTCCTCAGACTTGGACGCCGCCGACGGATCCCTGCTGACCCGCTCGACCATGGCGCCGGTGGACGGAACGTGTAAGATCCTGCACAGGGGCTCGACCCTCTCGGCATAGGTGGCCCACAGCAGCATGACTTCCTCGTGCGTCGGGTGGTACGGCGCGAGGTTCAGTCGGGGACCGCCAGCCAACGCTACGGACACGGGATCCGAGGGGAATCCAAACCCGACTTCGCTGCGGGCCGGCGCTGCCTCGTCTTCCGCCTTCTCCTCCTCCCCTTCTTCCTCGTCGCCGTCGGGGACGCCTTGGATCTGGTGCTCCTCGAGGTCCTGCCAGAGCTTGCCGTTCAAGTACAGATAGCCCGAGTCCCCCTCCGAGGGCAGTAATTTTCCCGCCTTGGAACCTTCTGGCTCGTCCCAGAGCAGGGTTATCGGCTCCCGCGCGGGTCCCTCGGCAGCCGCGGTTAGGGCGGCCTCCGGGTCCAGCAAGCCGTGCTCGCAGAGGATGCGCTCGTAGCGTGCCAGCCGCTCCAGCACGTCCTCGCTCGGTTTCCGCTTCCGCGTCCGCGGGCGAGGTGGCTCATAGCCGCAGCTGAGCTTGCTTTTGCGGCAGCTCGAGCACGTCGGGGCCGCCTTGTCGCATTTTACCTTGCGCTTCGTGCATGCTTGGCATGCATATCCCATTCTCGGAGGGTTCGAAGAATTCTGTGAATGTACATCGCTGCTGATACCGCTGATGCCGCTGACTCCCGATGAATCTTGGTCATTATTATTATTAATAGGCAGTCTAGGAGTAATGGCAATTGGTCGAGCCGGAAGTGTCGAAGCCGTCGCGGTCGTCGGGTTCGATGAAGCCATCGCTAATTAACTTCCAACTTGTAATAAGCCTGATGAATCTCGGCGTGTGAAAAAAATTCGGTGCTGTAATACCTATGTACGGAGTAGTATCCGTACGGAGGAATCCGTAGTTCAGGCTTCATGCGTGCGCAGCTGAATGCACGTGCATAGCGGCCAATCATCGTCGAGCAGCTCCAAACGAGCCCCAGTCCCCGGTTTTACCCAAACTTCATTTCCATCATCCTACTGCTTCTTGTCCGCTGAGCACAGCCGGATAGAAGAAGGCTTAGCACCTCGACGGGATGGCCATGCCCAACCAAAGCGATGGCGCCCCATTCGGCCGCCGTCAGTCGGCCTGGTTACCTCGGCGGCGCAGAGAATGGTCGGTCGAGACGAAACCGTCTCATCATTCTTGACGCGGTCCGCGATCGCGACCCCTACTATGACAACCCCCATGTAGTTAAACAAGACTCTGAGCCCTAACATATTAATTAACCCTACACCGGCCGCCCCTTCAGGTCCGTAAAGTTTTGTCGGCGGTGTCGCTGTGGCCGGCGATCGATAACCAAGTTTTGGGAATGGCCTCGGCGGGCAAGATATGAAACGCTATTATATCCATTAGTGTATCGGATCTTTGGGGTAGGCTATCTTGATGAGCGGTTTCAGGCCAGCAAGAGCTTGGGCGACGATCTGTGGTAGGTCATCATCACGGCGACGAGCTATATTGGAGGCAGGCATGTTGGGTTACATACCCCTTTGGCGATCCTCGGGCAAGATGATGGGGTTGGTGAGGTACAGAGTGGTGGCGGCTTGACGGTTTCTGATTTACGTGAAAAAAAATCGACGGCAACGCGACCGGTCTAATTAATTACTTCGTACTAACAACACCTTGCAGATGCGGCAGCCAGCAGGAACCTGCAGAACCGTGTCAGGAGAACCGAGACAAAACCATTTCATATCCGATTACAATGCAGATGCTCTCCAGCGTACGCGTACGCGTCCTGCACAGACAACAAAACGCTGACGACGAGCAGTAAGTAGCATTCGTGCAGTTAAACGCCAGCGCGTTCCCCCAGCGCGTTCCCCCTTGCTGCTGCCTTTGAGTTGCCCACTAATTGACTTGGGCACCTACCCTACATCAAACCGGCCCTTGGTCTTCAAGTCTTCGACGTGCAATTTGCTGCGATAATCAATGGCGAATCTCGCAGAAGAGATCTGCATCGCCTTCTCCAGGGGCCGCCCAATGTTACGAGCGACCGAGAACTGGTGGCCGACGAGATGGGAGGACGTCGAACTGGACCTCAGCAGGATGGTCTACGGATCCAACAGGATAGACTCGGCAGGCAACAGCCTCGCAATCACGGTTCGTCTCTGCCAGGATGCTTTTCGCGACCAAGTCACCAGTGCCGGCATCGGCAGAACTGACCCAACGTTTAAGGAGCACTGGAGATATCTGCGAGCCTCTCGCCGGTCCGTCAGCCTCAACAACATCTGTCAATCTCGCTGTGAAATTTTGCAGCATGCCTATGCCCTCAGCTACATGATCGACCACGTTGTCCTGGACAGGAAACCGTGGTCCGAGGAACTGATTCTGGAAACCCACCGAATCCTCCAGCACTGTTTCGACGACAGTGTCGAGCCAGGACGTTACCGCACCCACAAGGTAGTCGCCGAGTGCGAGAAACCGGATTCCCATCCCATGTCAAATCCCCTTACGTCTCCCGAGCTTATTCCCGGATACATGGCCAACATGGTGCAGCATCTCAACCGGGACACGACCAAGGCGGACGCGGGGGATCTCGATCCGTACACCTTGGCAGCGCGATACCACAATCAATTTGTAAGCATCCGCCCATTCGGCGACGGCAACGGGCGAATGGCCAGGATCCTTCTCAACTGCTTGCTGCTCCGACACGCCGGCCATATCAGTGACATCGGGGTGGAAGCCGAGGACCGAGACCAGTACGTCGGCATCACGCGGCCTCCGGTTCCCGTGTTCGCTTTCGACGAACAGAAGGTCGAGGTCAAAACAGAAGCATGGGACAATCAATTGGGAGAGTTGCTCCTCAATAAGGAAAGGTTAAGCCCTGCCAGACTGCATGTAGAGAGGTAGATTGTAAGAGTAATTACATGAGTATACCTACATTCTTTCGCAGCAAAAGCACAATCATTGTGACCTAATTAGGTGTCACTCTCTTCTGACATTTCCCACGAGACTATTCGGCCGAGGGCAGTCCCATCATATCGTACCGATACATTATCGCAGTCGCCGTAAATGAGCCAGAAACCCGGGGCGTCAGGCCCCGTTAATACCCCTGTTGGAACGGTGAAAAGATAATTAATTACTACATCCGGATCTTCCGAACCTCCTGTCCCAACAGCTCCTGCCTCGGACCTGGCCGTTGCTGGTCTAGTAGTAGGAGGAGAGTGAAGAAGAGCTGCTTCGGTACCGGCACGACAAACTCTCTCAATTCCGGCATCCTGGTGCTGACTCGTAGAAGTGGTCGAAGAAGAAGCTCTTCGACCCCCTCCAGCTGTCGCGGCGGTATGAGGTCGGAGTGGTCATACACTTGCTTGGCGGGAATGAACTCCAGCCGCGCAGATTGGGACAGGCTTGTGGAAGGAGTTCGAGCTGTTTGACAAACAAGGTGCGGCTCTTTTGCTCAAGTCGAGGCGACGACCAGAGGCACAGAGACGAAGCCACACGCACAGACCTGATGAGCCTCATGCCGGCCCCAGCGAGTGTGGGAGCTGTTGGGATAGGGCTGTAACCGCAAGGCTCGCCGTAATGTGAACCCAAACCTCGTAATAGGCCGGGCCTCTACTTAGGTAAGGCATATTTCGAAGGCTGGCAGTTGACCAGCCATCGCGTATGTACTGTACCCCGTACATACATGCAAGGATCTGTCCCTCGGTGTGTCCTATAAATTATCAGGGTATTCTTCTTAGCCGTTATATCTGTGCTATGCTTGTTTCAATAACAAACGAACCCCAAGGCGTCACAATGTTCCCCACGGGTTTTCAGAAAAGGAGAAATCCAATGCATTTATTACCGTGCGCATGTGTAAACGGGGGTGGGCTACAGCCTCGTCTTCTGCAGTAAACGAGACGACGAAGAGCAGGACGGCAAACAACCCAGACCGCCTATCCTCGAAGCGAAAAGGACGGGCCAGAGGTGACAAACTCAGGTCTTCAGTTCCCTCCGTCGCACCCGAAAAACTAATTAGATTCCCAAGAACCGATATTGCCCACTCAATCTCCTCTCCCATATGTTGTTGACTGGCCTTGGACGCTACCCATCCTTATTTATGCCTCCTACTCTCCATCCCCTGCGGCATCGTCATGAGGAGCTCTCGCATTCTCTCGAGGCACCCGTCCCGCTTGGCCAAACACTCCTCCAGCACCTCACCCTCCGCCATCAGCTCGGCCAGCTTCGACCTGAGCCCCTCCAGCTCTGCCGCCCTGCGTCTCCCGTCTCTCTGCAGCTCGGCATTCGACTCGGCCAGACCGGCCATCTCCTCCCGCAGCCTGGCCGTCCGGGACGTGGCGGCCGTGAGCCGGGCCTGGAGGTCGGCGTTTTCCAACTCGAGGGTGACGATCACTTCGTTCGCTGTGCCCTCTCTGGCGGTGACTGTCCTAATGTCGGCTTGTAGGGCCGCGATTGCCGCTTCTCTCGTCGCTGCTGCTTCGGTGAGTCGCTCGATGGTGGCAGTCGCGTCGGCGAGTTGCGATCTCAGGGTGTCGACGTCGGACGCTGCAGCAGCAGTTTGATGCTGGAGGGTGTCCTTCTCGTGACCGGTTTCGAAAAGCTGCTGGTGCAGGGACGCGATGGTTTCCTCGTTATCCTTGGTGGAAGTGGTGTTCGGCGCTTCGCTTTCATTATTGTGTTGGGCAAGTGGGTTGCCCAGTTGCTGGACCCTGCGCTTCTGGATGCTAAGCTCATCCTTGAGCTGAGTCCTCTCCTTTTCAAGTGATGATATTGTGCGGTGAAGCTGCGTGATCTGTCCTTGCTTTGTCGCGATGTCCTCATCTTTGCTGGCGAGCTGTGCAGCACACTGCTGCAACCCTTGTCGATGCGAGCCAAGCTCAGCTTCCAGCTTCGTCACGCCAGCACGAAGAGAGCTAATGGTCTCCCGCATTTTACCTGCTTCCAAGTTCTGTGTGGCCACTAAGTTGTGCTTTTCTCTCAGCTGCTCTTCGACCTGCAGCAGTCTGATACGCAACTGCCCGCCGTCTTTGTCCGAAGTATCCCCTCCGAGTGTCTGTTTCACAAGGCTCTGACGCAAATGTAGTATCTCGTTATCCCTCACCTCCAGAATGCGCGATAGCTGGGCAATCTTGTGTCGAAGCTCAGGTTCAGCACACGCAACATTATGGGGCCCTCGTGCATGTTGGTGACCGAGACAGCTCAACTCCTCCTCCGTTGACTTGGCGGCGTTCTCGCGACCCTTATTGGACTCATGCTGCTGATCAGTCATCTGCCGGCCAACATTGTCTGATGCTGCAGTCAGCATCATCCCTTTTTGTGCCCCTGGCTGCATCTTTAGAGTCTTGGCACCCTCGCTGGCGCGAGCCGGTAATGGGATCCCTTGATTGTGCTCGTGTTGCAGCTTTGAGAGCAAGCTTTCCTGTGCAGCCAATTGCCTCCTCAGAGCATCGTTCTCGCCTGCCAAGTGTGCCAATTCCTTTCGGTGATGAGGACTCTCTTTGGACACATCCTGGCTCAGCTGCCAGTTCTCCCGCTCTAGCGCGGCCACCTTGCTCTCTAGAGTCGCCATTTCCTTCAACCGGGCTTGCGCTTCCCCAACCATGGCGGCCTGTTGGCGCTCGAGCCTGCTGATTATTTCCTTGCTTCGATGGAGCATTTTCTCGGTTTCTTCAAGATGCTGCTCCTTCATCTTCAATTTGTCTTCAGCCTGTTTGCGCTTGTTTACCATGATGGTCAGCTGCTGCAACGTCTTCTCTTCGCCTTCTTTGCGCCTGATCTCCACTGCTGTGATCTCTTCCCTGGTGGTTCTCAGGCTATCCTCAGCAGCTTCGCGAGCCTTCTTCTCCGCCGCCAGCGTCTCTACCATCTCCCGCAGCTTGTCTTCGGCCACTTTGCGCTTCTCGCCGGACACGACCAGGTCTTTCTCCACCTTGGAGCGTATCGAGCTTGAGGCATCCAGGTCTCTCTGTAGGTCGAGAATCTCTTTCTCTGCTTCAGCCAGACGCTCTCTTGCCTCCAGAAGGTTCTTGTCCTGGATTTTGTCCTTTGAGTTCACTGTGTCAGGCATACAGCTCTCGGCGATGTTGACATCAACTTCGTGATCCTTGTCCCCGTCCGAGGCTGCCCGAAGTCGTGACTTGACTTTTTCGTACTCCGCAATGAGGTCATTTTTCTCCTTGGCAAGTCTCTGTAGCTCGTTCTGGAGCGGTGTTGTATGCGCTGCTAGATCGGCAGCCCATGAAGCCTCCCTCTGGTCTAGCTCTGCTTGAAGTTCAGCCTCTTTCCGCTCCGCGTCTGCGCGAAGCTTCTTCTCGCAAGCAAGTTGCCGATGGAGTTGATCGAGTTCAAAGCGCGTGGAAGAAATGCCACTGATCGGTGTGGACGCGGAAGTCGCGGGTCGCTTCGTGGTTGGCGAGAGCTCATCAGGGTCAACTTCGCTGCTAGGTCTTTTTCTGTTCAATCTACTTCGCGATATCCTATCGGACTCGCTGTCAGAGAGAACGATAGCGGTGTCAGCTGTGTTGTTTTTGGCTTTCCGCGGTCGCCCACGAGGTCGTTTTGTCACTGCTGCGGGCGGGGATCTGTTGGCTGGCTTCATGCTTGCACCAGAAGCCTATTGTGGGTAGCTGAGTTAGCAAATGCAGAACTAGGCGATCAGTTGATAAACGTCAGGGCATGAAAGGTCCGCGTTTCCTGTATGTTCAAAACTTATTGAGGCCAGGGACGTACTCTCTGAGAATGGGAGTCTCTGGGTCGAAAAGATGCACGATCGGCAACGATGATGCATGATTCCATTTTCTCTTCTTCCTGGGCAAATGCAGGTGTGGCCATGGTGTCTGGAAGAAGAGGTTGTTTGTATTTGAGGGGAGAGTCGACCAGAAATGGTTGCTGCCCGTGATGATGCTGTTTAATTAGTTAGGAGGCAGAGGCGGTGTAGAGAAGGCTGCAAGTGCAGTATATTAGCGACAAAGAATCTGGTTGCCTGGAAAGAATGGCAGCGTGCCAGTAAAAACCGCCTACTAGGGAAAGGGAAACTTCTGAGTGGACTGAGGGTAGGAGGTATCTATAAGCAAGGTAGTAAGAATCTTGGAGACGGAATATTGGGTACCTAAGAACTGCGATTTCTGGCACGGGCGTGTAAATCCCCTCACTATATCTCTGGGGAGCAATGATAGTTTCGAGTGCTAGACGTAGCTGGGGTTTGTCAAGGACTTACTTTCTCCGGTCAACGATCCGATGGATCTGAACCTTTGTTTTAGTTGTCTAGAGCAAGTGATCCTAATTTCACGCGGTTTGCGTACTAGAATCTAAGGTGACAATCTCGCGAAGAGCTGATGCCTGTCGAAATCCTGCCTGTTCCCTTTTAATGGTTCCGATTAACGCGAAAGGAATTGCGGAGCTTGAAATCTGAAGCAAGCTGCCCTCAGTGGCCAGCACAACCGAAGTTCGGATCGAAGCCGGCAAGTTCTCTTCTCCTTGTATGGGGGGTTCTAGGGGAATGCGAGAGAATAGCTCCGATAAGGAAATATTCCAGGTACTAAATCGGTAGGTAATTGTGCGAATAAACCGTTGTATCTTTGGTTTCTCATCACATTTCTTTGTCCAATTATTATAAAAATGATGCTTTATGCGGACCTCGAATAGCTTGCCGCTCCTTTATGATACCAGAACTTTGATACAAGCCATAATTAGTCTGTAGATGGCTTTTCTGCGTGCAACCTAGACAAATTCTTTGCCTAATCACGTTACCCGGGATCTATGGAACGACGCACCCCCCTGAACTGCCTACTCCGACGCCGAGTCAAACTCGTAATCTGACGAGGCAGGCTCATACCCCTCACTAAACAGATATTCGGCAATTCTCTCCACCTCCTGCAGATCTCCCTCCTTCGTGTCAGTCTTCTCCTTGTCGACCCAGCCTTCAGTATAACCACCCCCAAAGTCGATCAACCAAGCGTCGTTCTTCTTGTCGATCAGAACGTTGTCGGCCTTTGCATCGCCCCAGACAACGCCTCCCTCATGGAGCTGCTGAACTGCTTCTTTGATCTGGCTCATCCAACGTTCCCTTAGCGGGATTGATGTGCGACGTAGATAGATGCCGTCTAGAATCCCGTCGTTCTCGCGGCGGAAGTCAACGTAAGTAAGTAGCAAACCCGCTACCCTGCCATCCTCTGCTGCTACAACTCCAAGCAGACGGACCACGCGCGCCTCGGGCACCACGTTGGACTTGAGGAGTCGGAGATGAGCTTCCAGTTCCTTCTCAAGGGAGATGAACGCCCCAGCCCCGAATCCCTTGAAGAAGCAAGTTGTCTTCTCGCCCGAACCATCCAAGTCGACCAGGACTCGAGTAGGCCTGTCATCAAGTGCCTGTTTTGGGTGCCCAAACGAGACTTCAACCATAGACGGATCGAAGAACTTGACATATTGCTCGAGTTCTCTTGCGAGACCTGGCCTAATATTGCAGAGAGGTTCCGAAAACTGACTTTTCTCGTCTGGCATATGAATAGGGAAGGGCTTGTCGTTTTCTGATTCGAACCGACATCGGTGTATCTCGGGGAAAAGATACTCGGACAGCAGCGGCTTCGCTTCCCCCGTTTGAATCATGTCAGGATCAAAAGACGACGGGACGTCTGGTGCCACTTTTGAGAAGACTGGCTCAAACACAGCGATGAGCCAGCCATAAAAGCGGGCCTGAATCTCTTCCGGACCTTCTTCCTCGTCAGAGTAACCTTCTTCCTCTGCGTCCATCCCACCCCTGTCTCGGACCGCGGCGATGAACTTGTGGTACCGAGAGGTGATGAGAGGCGAATTGCAAAGGAAGAAAGGCGACAACTCGATATGGAATTCTCTACCATTGCAGCGAATGAAAACAACGCAGTCATCATCGCTGTCATAGTGAACATGGACACGGCCCGGTATCGGCTTAGCCAGGATGCGGCCTGTACTGACTGTCGGAGGAGACGTCATCATGTCTTTTGCAATAAACCGGACGCGGATAGGACCGACGGGATGGTGGTGATTAGTGAGCAGTCACCACACAACGATGCGAGGCAAGACGGTATCGATCCAACCTGAACATACCTCGTGCCAGTAAGTAGCGCGATGAAGCGGGCGGTGAAAATTGAAGACAATCGCGACTTTCAAGAAGATGGAAGAGTGCCGAAAATGTTGAAGGCAAGTGTGGTGCTGCTGGATTTTGAGACCTGGAAATCAAATAGAAGAGTATTGTTGGAAGAACCAACTCGAAGAGACGGGATTTGTGGGGACAGACATCGGCCGAGAGGCCTGGAGGAATCTCGAGGCGGGGCCGCAGATTTGCAAGCAAAATCCACGGTTTAAGGTGAATGAACTTAAGATGGCTTGGCTTATCTACCTCTGTTGGTCGCCTCCAACAACCAACAACCGCTGCATAATCCACCCACTCTCTGAGCTCCAAGAGGATGGCTGAGGACCTGGTGTGAAACGTCACCTGCTACAAACACCAGGCTCGGCTATTGTTCATTCAGGGTCTCGGCCTTGAGAACCAGGAGCTCCGTTTCTAAAATTGAGGTAACTATACAGTCGCTGTCGATACCAAAACACACCTCAACTGGTCCCTCAGCCATTGTCACTCCTGGGTTGGACGCGGGAAGGCGAGCGAGGCGGCCCGATTCCACAGGCAGGGGCGTTGTCACATTGGGCCGACCACATGCAGATGGGAGTCGATGGAGTCGAGTCGAGTCGGGCCGGGCCATGAAAACCCATCAAAGTGAGTAGAGTATCTTGTGTGCGCAAGTATATAAGAAACAGATCCTCGCCGGTCCCCCTTCCTGATGTCTTGTTGAGATTATGAATCAGACAATCTTCCCTTTGCCTTATATCATCACTCCGGGGCTCTCGACAAATCAGCGTTTTGACGTGAGGACATCCTCGATACCTTTTTCTATTTCCAACGCCACACCATCCCTCCAAGCTCACACTGGTTGTGCAAGACTCTGGACCCTGCTGGACAGCGGCTCGAACTCCTGAAGCCCAAGACGGACTACCGGTAGAGTGGGCAGATATTCGAGCCGGTTGACTATACGGCGTTCATTGGCAAGCACCAAGGCAACGACAAGGTCTTCATCGTAACCGGCGATTCTGGTGATGGCCTGACACACGGCGTGCTCGCCGGGCGGCTGATCGCGGACGAGATTGAGGGCAAAGCAAACTCGTGGGCGTCGCTCTACAGTCCGAAGCGGCTCGGAAGCATTATCAAGTCGCTGCCCAGCATGGTGAAGCACGACATCCAGATTAACACGCAGTACAGGCGCTTCTTGCAGACAGACATCACCGAGATCGAGGAGTTGGGCAGGGGTTCTGGAGGCGTCCTGAACTCGGTGAGAGTCCACCATGTGTTTTTTTTTTTTGGTGTGTGTGTGTGTGTGTGTGTGTTGTGACAGAGGACTAACGAAACACTAGGCCACTAGCAAACCACTGGCAGTTTACAAGGACGAAGAGGGCAAGATGCACAAGTACAGCGCTCTGTGCCCCCATATGAAGGGAGTTGTATGCTGGAACGACGTGGAAAAGAGTTTCGACTGCCCTGTGCATGGGAGCCGCTTCTCCAAGGATGGCATTCGTGTCGTCGGTCCGGCCAAGGCGAACTTGGCGCCGGCGGATAATAAGGCGGGGGCTGAGGATCAGGAATATGCTGGTGGATCAAGCATGTGAGTACTTGAGAAGCGGAGGGCGGGGGGGATGGAATTTATTGATGCGGTAAATCTCTAGTCATAGTAGCGCGTCGGGGTGGATGGGGTTTGTACCTAATATCTGAAGTGAATTCTACTTTGGATGAAAGTTGCGTTGGGATCAAGACCAGATGTTGAGCTCTTCACAACACCAATCAGGGCCACTGGAGCCGCGACCGTGGCTAAACTGAAACTTTGAAGCGTAACACCAGGATGCAACATGATGGCAAGTGGAAAGGCTGTGTTGCATACGGCTTCCGAGGAGACTGCTGTCCTTCGACTCAGCTGAGGTACCATATCTCGAGATGATCGTAGGTTTCTCGAACGAGTACTTGGGAGAGAGAGGCTGGACTGAGAGAAGGAATGGAAGGCATGACGCGGGTCTCGGATCGGACATTTCTTTCCTTCGGATGGATAAGACCAGTCAGACACCGGTCATTGTTGTGTCCGTGCAGCTAAATGCCTAAATGTGTACCGTTACAGGTTCTTTCTCTGCAGCATGACGATACACACCGGGTGCCCGTACGACGTTGATGGTTCCGCGAGGTTCATGTACAAGCCAACCCCCTTAGGCCCTTGCCCGTTCTAGTTCATGATTTTCGTTTCATTCCTCCGTTAACAGTCCGCGACTCAGTATGACGACCGCATGACAGCAGAGCGTCCTCCGTCAACCAACAACACACAGCCGTTGGTGTAGGCTCCGGCGCGGCTGGCCAGATACAACAACTGGCCGGCCATCTCTTCGTCGCCTCCAAACCTGCGAGCCGGGATGAAGCGAGGGTCGTTGACCCCCTCCGTGCTTGGGTCCCGGCTTCCAATCATGTTGCTGGCTAGAACTGAGGGAAACACTAATGAAAACAACGGCTTTGTTAGTTCGTCATTCTTCTCCTCCGGGGGGTTAAACGAGATCCGGCACCAGGATGCTCTGAAAGGGGTCTGAAAAAAAGCAGGCACTCACGTCCTGGCGCCAGCGCATTGACGCGGATCCCGTACGCCGCCAGGTTCGAGCTCGCGTACTTGGCCAGCTGCAGAATGCCCGCCTTGCTCACCAAGTACGCCGGCGGCGACAAGTCCATGCGGGAAAAGGCGGCGATGCTGCTCGTCACCACCACCTGGCTCGGGATGTTCGGCACGTTGCTGCGGCCGACGGCGGGCCCGCCGAACCCGCCTTCCAGCGCCCGCTTGTTGCCAGCGTCTAGCAGCTCCAGGAAGGCGAGAATGGTGAAGTAGGCGCCCGTCACGTTGACTTGCAGGGTCGAGGTCGTAGCATCCATGACCTCCTGGGTGAAGAGCCTCGACCGGAGTTCGGAGAGGGGCAGAGAGCTGTCCATGCCCTGGGAGTGGCCGCTGACGCCGCTGTTGGCAACCAGGAGGTTGATGTAGCCCGTCTCCGAGGCGACGCGGTCGACGGCCGATTGGAGAGAGGCGTGTGACGTGACGTCGCATTGGATGGGCACGAAGACGGCGGGATGCTCTTGAGCCGCCGTGTTCAGGACGTCGAGGCGCCGACCTAGGAGATAGACGCGCTTCGCGCCATTGACGGCGAGGGCGCGGGCCATGGTGAGCCCGATCCCTGGTGTCACTTCAGCATCAACTCCAGGGGAAATATGTCTGGAACCTGTGGGATGACTGGAGAGCACCCAAAGGCACGAGATGACTTACCGGTGCCTCCCCCTGTGATGACAGCGACAATGCCATCCACTCTGAAGAGTGTTGCAGCGCCGAGCTCGGAGGCCATTGTGATTGCAATTATTCGCAGACAAGTGGCTGACAGGCTGGTTCACTCGCGGCTAAGTGGCGTTGGATGTTGGCGGATCGAAGAGATTAATGCATTGAATTCACGATGGGTATTTGAGAAGATAGATGCTCCGGCAACTGTCCCGACACTCGGGAAGCATGGCAATTAAATTGTAGAACTGGGCGTATGTGGGCAATCTAGCTCGGTCATGATGAGGAAGGCTCGGGATGACAACGAATAAGGAGGCTCGGTGTGCGGGTTTCAAAGCTACTTGCAAAAGGATTGTGTCACATAGACGCGTACATGCATATGTGTATGACTACCGTATGTATATACACCGTATTTAGGCGTCTTGTTTGTACCTTAGGTACGTGGATGTACGTGTTTCACATATTTGTGCGTATACGTGGGGTGTCAACCTTACATTATTATATACGGACGTACATTTCTCAACTCTGTATTCAATAGGGTAACGGCGTCGAGGGTTCCTGCGATCATCTATACGTCAGATATCACAGTTTCCACGACCGGAATGGTGGTCTTTAATAACTCCGGGCATGCCTGCCTTAAGCAAGTCTGAATTGGGCTCGATTGCTCGGTTCCTGCCGCGGCACGCTGCCAGAAACCTTCGACCCACATCCACCCCCGAAGGTCCGAGCTCCGTGCTTCATCTCCGAAGACCGGCCCCGTCCGAGGTGGGGATTTCCGGGACACCTCTCTGACCCGGATCTGGGCGAGGCACCAACAGCGTTTTTCTGAACTCGCCATGGAGGCCCAGATAATTAGGTAGTCTGCTTACCAGGTGTGCAGCTCAAAGACGTACATACAAGAAAGTGTTGCACGGGTTAATACATTGCGAATGTGCCCTATATAGCCTACACTTCTCGGTGGTCTTTTTTACGGGGGACGAATATCGGGTTGGGGAATCGTGACAGATACCGGCGATCCCAAATGATGCATCACCTCGCGATTATTGAGGTTTTCTCCGAGTTCCTTCTAAGCGAAGTGACCTGGGTTCAGCTCTGCAGTATCACCAATCTCAAAGACCCTACAGATGCTGGATCCAGTAGCCTACCAGCGATGGGATTTAACAATCATTTAACCCCTCGTGAGTATATCAGAATTTACTGTGCTCAGAATGTTTACAAGGGAAGGCAGGCCTACCTCTCCACTTCCTCGCCCCCTTCACCGTGCCCAAACTGTAGCCATTTTGGTCCCAGAACTTCCTCTTGTGCCCGTCCCGAGTGGATAATAGCATCTGGAATGGGTTGAAGAAGGTTTCAGTCACCGACCTGGAATCCTCCCACCCGGGTCCATTCAAAATCGTTTTCCCGTCCTGGGCAAGGCACATCTGAGGATCGCTGGGCAAGAGCCGGCTCGGAGACCCGACAATCCAAACCGTCACGGCACGTAGGATGAATGTCGCCTCAAAGAACAGAAAGTACCGCTCGTCTCGCAAGACGGGGCGCAGTTCCGAGCCATCCCCTTCCCTTCTCGACAATGGAAACCCAAGGTGCTCAACCATACGATAGGTGGTCCTTCCGCGGATACAGCAGATTCGATATATCCCCACGAGTACGAAATAGATGCCGATCACGATGAGCTGGAGCGCGAGCGACGACCTCGTGAGGAAATCTCCTAGGCGTAGGGACTTGTCCGGCGCCTCTCGGTCGGTGAGGTACGCGATGCCGGTGATGCTCAGGAGCTCGATGCCGGCGGTGAAGGCGGCGACGAGGACGACCATACGGCCCGGGTGCATCAGCGCGAAGCAGGGGACGAAATGGAACAGCCGCCCCAGGATGACGCTGTTTGTCATTGAGACGAGGGGCCTGTCAAGAACGTTGTCAGTCGGCGACCCATCCTCGTCTCGGCATGAACGGAGCGAGCCCCTTTTTTTCCCCGACTATGGCGGCGCTGAAAATGTGGAAGACAGAAAGATTACCGTACGCTGCGGAGCATCTCAGCAGCATTCTCGCTGTGTACACTCGCGGATCATCGACGTGGAAGGTGCAATAGCTGCGGACTGCGAAGCCTGCCAGCAGAAGGGCGCTGCAGAACGGCAATAATGAGGTCACTCTCCGGGACTGGTAATACCTAATAAGGCCTATGTGAGTACGGAGGTACTGTCGACCGGCACGCTGGAACTGGAGAACCGAGACTCGGAATTGTACGCACAAACACTGCCGAAGATGTAACAACGCCGTGGCCGCAAAAGCGGCTGTGAAGAAGATGGCTGCCTTTTTGCTCGGCTCGTAATGATACACATTTTTGGGATCAAACTTGGTCAATATTTTGGCGGAGAATCTTCGTGCCGGAGTTGCCGGGAGGGGTCATTTTACCGGACGCTACGTCGGCCATCGCAACGGTTCATGCGCAATACTATGGCTCCTTTTCGTAGCTGAGATTCATTGCTAGTTCGTGGTTTGAGCCTGGCTACCTCTGGTTGAGAGAAGACAGTAAGAAACGGAGGGCAAGGAGAAAAGGGCAGGAAAGGGAAAAGAGGAGCGGCTACTACTAGGAAGGTTTCCGGTTGTAGGAACAAGCAACTTTGGGTTGCTACGCGTAATATGAACAGGTATTTGCATGTTAAGCGTTCTGCAGTCCATGTCCTTACAAACCGTGATAATCTTGCTTACAAAGTAATGAGCGGGTTTAGGTGTTGGATGCGCTAAGAGCCAGCCCCCTGGTAAGTTCCACATGCAGCTGAAGACTATGAGAACCCCTGGAAGTGTTCCCAACCGCATTTACCGCTCCCTTTGTGTATAAGGTGTGTGTATCGCTCTTGTTATTCATCGTTTCCTGTGTAGTCTGGAATGCACCTTATTCAACCTTCGAAGACCTCATACATGCCTTAATTCTATTCTGTTCGCTGGTCGAATCTTCTTCCAATTAATTAGGTACGTTTCACAATAGGTTTGTCTGACTTGGTTGTGATCGGCCAAATTCATAACGAAGAAGTCTGAGTTCGATGGACACTTTGAGAGTTGAGACAGGATACCTTCTATCATGCCCACTCTGCTCCTGACTGCGGTTGATTCATTATATCTTAGATAAGGTGCCAGGTCGGGAGGTAATAAGTACCTGAATCCAAACTGCTTTGACCACCCCTCTTTTCGCCTCTCATTTATATCTTATGGGCCATTGTAACAGCGGTCCTCTGGCCTACGTGATACCGTAACAATGATTCCTCAGTACAAAAGTCCGACTGAACCCGATGTCGTGAGTGGGTGTAGCTGAGATTAAACTATGTGTGTATTTCTTTGTGATACCAAGCCTTTTACTACATCGACATTGTCTTACTCGAATATCCGTTTTTGATTCCCTCCTTCCACTTTATCCTAGGTGAATTCCTCTTGGTTATCATTGCTGCTGATTCCCGGCGTGCGGAAGTGGGGAAGCCTACTTGCCTTATCATTGCCCGTGAGACGTATGTACAGTACAATCCAAAAGACATATGGTGTTGGAAAAATTAGCGCCTTGTATTGGTTTCCAGCACACTATTCCGCATTGCGATCACGTTTGCGATGGAGCAACCCACGTCAGTTTAGTAAGTGCTTAACATCCCTCATAAAATCTTTGATCTAGAAGCAACACCCATCCATCAGGTAATTATCCCAAATCCAGCCCGCAGTCGTGCTCCATAATCAATTTAAAAAATGGAAAAAGAAAACAAGAGTATCCCAGAACCAAACAGTACGATTCATCACTCCCCCAACTCATAAAACTTTACCCATATACATCATTATGTTGACGTCCATATCTCAGTGGTGGGCTTCGCTCACCGACACACCGGGAGATTTCTTGACCATGGCCTCCCGCTCCGCAGCCATCGGGCTCTGATACGCGCCTGTATACTCGACCTTGGTAGCCTCCGTTCTGGGCAGGGGGGCATACCTGCGGCGCCTGATGCAGTGTCTGTTTGAGTCACAACGAGTCAGCCACTGCCACATTCCAAATATTGGCAATGGAAATAGAACAATGATAGAATAGGGAGGAAGGCGGGAAGCAGCACTTACATCAAGCTGGCAATGGCCGCCGCGAGGATGGGTACGCCCAGGCCTACGCTGAGGCCAATGATGAGCTTATTGGAGACGCCTCCGGTCTTGCCGTTCAAGACGTCGCCAATGTCGTCGAGGACGCCGCCGTCCTCGTCATCCCCGTGCTTGGCCGTGCGGGCCGTGGTGGACGAGGAAGGCGGCGGGGGCACGTAGCTGACCGGGACGCCCGTGGTGGCGGCCAGCTTGTTGGCGTTCTTGCCGAAGGGGATGGTGCTGGGGACCGTGTCCGCCGTCGGCTGCGGGAAGCTCGGCTCGACGTCGGTCGGCACTGTGGTCACGTACGTCTTGGTCGTCGTCAGCACCGTCGTGCGCAGCAGCGATTGCGGGCAGACTGCCAAGCCGTCGGAGGCGCAGGTGATGCCCGTGTGGAACTCGCGCGCGCGCGAGGTGTAGGCGACCGCCGTCGGCGTGTCCTCGTCGCCCTCGGGGTCGAAGAGCTCCGACGAGACGAGCGCGGTGAAGCGCTCCCGGCGGACCAGGCGATTGTTGGTCGTAGCCGTCGTGGTGATGGCGGGTGGGGTGGAGGTGGGCTTGGGGGCGTCGGCGGTGATGGCGCACACGTCGGCGAGCGTGGTGTAGAAGATGGGCACGCTGGTGGTCGGCTGGACACCCCAGCTGTGGGGGCCGACCGCGATGGTGGCGCCGGCGCCGGCGCCCAGGGCGAGGGTGTATTCCTGCACAATTCTGATGGCGCAGCCTTCCTTGGCGGCTTGTTCGGCGCCGCCGGTGATGTTGGTGAGGAACTCGGCGACGCTGGAGCGCAGGGAAGAGTCAGCTGGGGGAGGAGGGACTCCTCTTCGATTCTAATAAGGGGATAACTAATACAAGTCGACGGGTGGGCACTCACTTTGCGAAAACTCCAACCTCCATGCCATACGAGAACTTGGATAGGTCACGGAACTTCTCCAGCACGTCGGGCAGGAAATCGTCCGAGATATTGGACAATAACGTTACGGTCCCGCTTTGGAAGCCCGCATGAAGGCCAACCCGCAGGATAGCTTGCAGCGTGACGTGCCCGCTGACGATGGTAACCGGGAGGAACTCAAACCGGCCTCCGTTGCTAAGCAGGGGGGAATAGGCACGTCAGCAATCCCGATCACCTGATCAAAGATAGATAATATTAAAGAAAAGGAAGAGGTGGGGGAGAGCGTGGTGCGAGAAGGTAGGAGCCAGCGGTCTTACAAGATGACGCTGGACACGTTTTTGCCAAAGAGGGCGATGTGGAATCCAACGGGATCTGGCAGCTGCAGATGGAATCCTGAGCGAATGATCATCTCGGCCTCTGCGCTCAGGAGCAAGTCCATGGTGGCAAAGATACCGGCCTCGACCCCGGGAGCAATCGTGATGCCGACCGGTGACTGGGACTTGTACAATGGGATTGTCAGGCTGGCTTTGCCCGAGATGGTCGTGTCCAGAGCGACGTAGAGGTCTAAGTGGTCGATCTGGAATAGGAGATTAACCGCAGGGAGAGGAGGGAGATCAATGTCAAAGTCGGTGTCGACGTCGAACCTGTCAAAGTTGATGAACTCGTCGAGCTCAAAGTCATCTTCGGTAAAGAGGTCCCTGATCTCGCCCCAGTGGATTACGTCGTCCAAGCTCTCCACCAGCGAGTCAGTCAGGTTCTTGGCCTCGTCGATGACTTGGCCGGTCACGTTGCGGAACGCGTCTCCAAAGTCGAACTCCCCGTCAATGGTCAGGGCGACGCTGGCCCCGGCTTTGAAGTAACACGTCTGGCATTTGACGTTGACCTCCAAGGAAGCCTCAAAGTCCGTGTTCTCCAACTTGGTGTCCGTCACATTGGGCGTGTAAGTGCTGCACGTATGTTGGTCAGATTCAAAGCATCGGACTATTGTTTAGAGCATCCAATGCAGAAGATAATAAAGAACATTAAGACTTACAAGGTGATGAGCTCGGCGTCGTTCCAGCTCTTCTCGAGGCTTGTGCTGTTCTTGAAGACATTCTCGCGCCGTATGTGTGCGGCATGGGCTATGCGTCGCCAGATGAGGTGAAGGGTGTCCTCGTCCGACATGCCGGGAAGGTTCCGGGTGCGGACATTGACAAGTGGTGCCGGGCTGGGTGTGGCCACGGCGAGGCCGGCGGCCCATACGAGGGCCGAGATGAAACCTAACTTGACCATGGCGGATGCGGCAAACGGTTGTTGTGTCCTGGAGGGAGGCGTATGCCCTCTCGACGAACACATCGCGCCGGGCTGTTGGCGTTCTTTATGCTGCGAGCTCCTCATGCGCATCTGCAGGGCCACGACGAGTATCCCCCTGCCGTCCAGCCTCCGCCCGCTCCTCCGATGAACACCTCGTCCTCAACCCGTCTGGATTAGGCATGTCCAGCGGCCGCGGAGGATCCCGTAGGCCACGCTTCCGACGGACGGGAAAACAAAAGAGAGTTGGGACGGCGAGCGTGAATTGTTTGTGTGGGTCCAATGCAAGAATCCGCCGCATGAAGGCAGGGGGTTGGCCTTCGTTGTGGCTGTAGTGTAGCTATGGGGGGCTGTCATCCTGCAACAGAACCAACAGCTATGAAATGTAACTGTGTCAAGGGGTTCGATATGCAGCTTTTGACGTTCGCCAACACGTCCCTGGTTCTTGGCACGACGTCGTGGCGCCGTTCAGACTTCTACGGATGTGCGGATAACAGAACAACCCAGCCCTAGGAAGCCCAGGCGTCCGGGAAAGAGAGAGAGAGAAGGGGGGGGGGTTGGCGGGGGCGGAGGGGATGAATCCTCCTCTTTGCCGTTGGTGCCAGCCCCGAACAAGGCTGGGGACTCTGCTTCCCGGATCCAGCCTCGTTGGCCGCATCGATCGGCTGCATGGATGCAGGCTACCACCAACCGGTCACAATTATCACACCCGAAGATGTACCCTGTGCCATCATGCTCCGCGTCAGAGGCTCGCTGAGCCTTGGGGAGCTGTACCGCAGTATTGTATTCTGTGCAAGCTTAGTCCATGTTCAGACGAAAGTGGCATGTGCCGTGCACCTGCACTGGCCTGGAACCGGAGGCTGTTTCATGGGGATCCCGAGTTGGGTGAGGTAAGACAAAGCTGGAGGTAAGTGTAATTCGTATGTACTGTATGTATGTATGTATGTACATACATACATACCGGACGGATTACAGGGCGAGCTGGCTAGCTCCGGAATTCGCAATGTGTAGGGCTGGATAAGTCCGGAATCCACTAACTCGCCCGACCAAATTATGTACTATCATCCCACGAGGTCGCTAACGTGAATATGAGCGACTACTATGTATAGGATGTACCGCGTGGTGTGTTCCGTAGTACATACATACGTCGGAATAATACCGCAGGCTGCACGGTAGCTGCAGGGACCCCTCATCAATGCAAAACGTGATGGGTTCCAAGGCACGCGTGTGACCCACTGCAACCTGCCCAACTGGGAGAGCTCGAGAGGGGGGTTGCACCCAAGAATAGACTTGCACTGACCGCCACGCGAGGCTAAGCGATCAAAAGTCCAACAAGCGCATCCTACTGGGCAGACAGAGGCTGTGTTCACCGGTTATGCTTTTGGCCCCTAAGTACTGTAAACTTATTGAGAATCTCCTTCCTGAATCGTTGGGAAGACCCAAAAGCCGAAAAGAAACGGTCGAGGGAAATTTCGCTGCCAATCAGATGGAGCCATTCAGAGCAAAGTATGTACGTAATTTCATGTGGTTCGCCAGGCAGCCATTTCTGTTTTCTTGCCTTCCACCGTTTTCTTGCCCTACCAGATGTGCTTTATCTCGCGTGCCCAAATTTGGGGGCCGGCACACCTCAAGAGCCTAAGCCGAGAGCGGTGACAGTGGGAGAACGAAGCTCAAAATGCGGCCCCGTACTCCGTACATACATGTGCCACGGTTCAGCTCGATGATCGATTTAGTTGAAATCTACTCGGTCCTTGGCACGCCAAAAACTTCTGAAGCTTCGTAGGGCTATGGGACTTCTGGTTGACGGAATGCAGGAAATTTGCGCCTCGGAGCTTGCAGGACAGCATCTGCATTTCATGGAACTTAGCTCGACATTTGTTTGGTAAAAATCTCCATCGCACATGGAAACAAATTCAGTTTCCGCGTCTAGAACTGATAGCAAATCAGCTAGATATGCTCGCCTCAATCAGGGTGCAAAACATATGCCACGTAAATTTCACTGCCAGGTGTATGTAATCCATATGTATGTACATACTGTACCTATTTAACCACTCATTTACGTACCTAGGTACCTCGGTAGACAGGGGGTCTTAGCTGCCAATCCACGCACATCTTCTCTCCATGGATGTAATTGTGCCAATTTCCTCCCAAGCTAGCTCACGCGCCAATCTCAAGATTAGTATCTGTAATGTTCACTGGTATCATGCCCTGATTCCAGGCCAACATTACAATACCTCTGAACCCTCGAATGGCCAAGACGGCAGAATGTTAGGGGCGCCAGAATAGAAAGCGGCAGTAATTAACACCCACACTAGGGAGACTGCCGATGAGGCCAAGTCAGAGACTCGGTATTTTTGTCACTCGGGCCTGTCCTGGACGATGGGTGACTGCCGATAGGTCTACATGCCACTTTAACGGGACACTGACAATGCAGGTAAGACTGGAGATGTCAAGCTGCTAATGGACAAGATGAGCGACGAGTATCGGAACCGACATTGAAGACAAGTCTAATAATGCTCAGCTCAAGACATCGATGCTGCGCCAGAATTCACCCTGAGATTGCAGTTCTGGTCTCAGTCGCACGTTCAGCATTGGCCTGGCTTGTCGTCAGATAGGAGGCAAGAGAGCCAACCTGGTATGAATGGAAGGAAGTTTCGGCACATACCGAGTATTACGAGATCTTCTTGTTCGCTACCATCATGACCGAGCTTTACTTTGTTAGGCGTGACATGCTGGGAAAGGGTTGACGACATATGCCTAATCGATTGCAAAAAAAAAAAAAAAAAAAAAAAAGGGGGGGGGGGGGCTGCTGGAAAGCCCCAAACCCTGGCCAACAGTGGACGTCGGCTATTTCCAAACATGCACGCCGAGTAAGCGCCCTATCCTCCAATATCGATTGAGTTTAGCCATCCTATTGCAGCTTACCATCGGCCGGCACTCGGCTCGCATCCACACGAGGAGAGGACTGTCAACTGCCGAACCCGCGTCCAGTTGCAAACAACAAAGTCTTGGCTTACCCGATGTTCACGAAGCCGAGTGGTCATTGGGTTCCGAACTCCACAGAGAGTAGATTAAGACTGAATTAAAGGATAGTCGACACTCGGTTTGTGTAAACCGTGGTGCCCGGATGATGACATATAGAACACGAAGCAAGTAGAGTTGGATTCTCAACGCCTGTTGATAGGCTCAGCAGGCCTTTAGTTTCTCTTTTCGAATCCGGACAAGTACACCAAAGGCACGCGAAATGGTTCTGTCAAAAGTCTGGGGAGCGACCCTCCTCGCTGGTTTTGCGGTCGCCCAAACGTACCCTCCAGATGTGGTTGATCAGCTGGCGAAGGATAGTTTGCCCAAGCTCAAAGAATGGCTCGAGAGGAACCCACAGGAGGGATGTACCTACGAGACGGCAGTCAAGCGGCGGGAATGGTTTGCTGCACCCTCCCGGGTTCCTCACGAGCTGAACTCTGACATAGCCCAGGAGGGACTTGACCGTCGAGGAACGCAAGGCATACACGGATGCCGTCCTCTGCCTCCAGTCGAAGCCTGCCTTGACAAGTGACCAAGCGCCGGGAGCCAAGAGCAGGTTTGACGATTATGGTACACCTCCCGATCTCAGCCCGACAGATAATAGAATACACCCTACTAACGGCGTTGGATCAAAGTCGTCATCCATATCCAACAAACACCGAGGAACCATGGCTCGGTAAGCCGGCAACTTCGCTGCTCCCTCAGCGCCCCACGACGCCACCATCTAACATCCAGCAGACCTTCTTCCTCCCGTGGCATCGGTACTACGTCTGGCACTACGAGAACGCGCTGAGAACCGAGTGCGGCTACAAAGGATATCAGCCGGTAAGACCACATCGCCTTCGCATATACGACAGGACAGAGCCGCCGCTGACAAGGGTGGGGTTTGAAGTACTGGAACTGGGATCGATATGCTAAAGACCCCGCCAACTCGCCGCTCTTCGACGGCAGCGAGGGCAGCATGGGTAGCAACGGTGCCAAGGAAGAACACCAGGGCATTCCTATCCCCGGTGCGCCGCCTCCGTACAACATGATCCCGCCCGGGGACGGCGGTGGCTGCGTGACCTCGGGCCCCTTTAAGAAGTGAGAGCCTTTGACTATTAAGTCCCAAATCCCTGTCAAAAACCCCCATTTCTTGCAGCACCTATGAAGACGGAAGCGTATTATTTACTGACCCCCCCTTTTCCCTTCCTCCAACCCAGCATGACCGTCAACGTCGGCCCAATCGCGCCGACGCTGAACGTGCAGCGCAACCCGCGGGCGGACGGGCTGGGGTACAACCCACGGTGCCTGCGGCGCGACATCAACAAGCACTCCGCGGCGGTGACGACGGCCAACTACACGTACGACCTCATCACCAACAACCACGAGATCTACTGGTTCCAGACGGTCATGGAGGGCCAGTTCCCGCAAGGCAAGTGGGGAGTGCACGCGGGAGGGCACTACACCGTCTCGGGCGACCCCGCAGGCGACTTCTACGTCAGCCCCGGCGACCCCGTCTTCTGGCTGCACCACGCCATGATCGACCGCGTCTGGTGGATCTGGCAGCTCCAGGACCTCGACAGCCGCCTGACCCAGGTGAGCATGACCAAGACCATGAACAACTTCCCCCCCAGCGAGAACGGCACCCTCGACGACCTCAGCGGCCTCGGCGTGCTCGCCCCGGACGTCACCGTCCGGGAGCTCATGAACACCATGGGAGGGATCGGCGGTAAGTTTTGCTACATCTACGAGTAAGGTGCGGTATTCCCACGAATAACGGGTTATTAGGGGGCAAGGGGAGGGGTTCTGGATGGGAGAGAGCAGTGGTCGTAGGCGACAGAGATGTGATGCTAGCTGAGATGCTCGAGGTTACGAGTTTGATTCATCGACAATGTCACAAACATGCATTTTCCAACGTGAAGTTCTTTCGACTCTTGCCGGTGGGGAAATGGTATAATTAATGCCCAGGGCTAAAGTGCCCAGCACATCTATCACGCCCACACGACAACGGAAGTTCAGTAGTTAGTAGCTTTTGCTTATTAATTACACCGGTCGCGTCCATGGAGTCTCTAAACAACACGACAATGTTATAATTACACATTACCAGTAATATTTTTTCATTCATTAATTACTGGATCCCCTGGAGCTCCTTCTCTGTCCACTCCCACGACCTCTTCGACAACTCCGGATTCTTGACAATGGCTGTCTCCCTGTCTGGGACGCCCACGGGTTCGTAATTAATAGTACTTGCCACCCTCCATACCGGGCCCCGTAGCTGCCCAGAGATGATTCCTGACCCCAACAGCGGGCGACACGCAAAAGATCGGCGAGATGGGCGCTGAGGACTTGAAGAGGAGGATCTCCTTCCGCAGGCCGCGGGTCATGCCCGTGATGATTCGGCCAGGGTGCACGGCAGCCAATTTGAGCTGAGGATACCGCCGTGCCAGTTCCCGAGCAAATTCGATGATAGCCACCTTGCTCCGGCCATAACGCTGATAATATTTATATAGTGGGCAGCCAGAGCCGAGGGGAAAGGGTTGAGTTGTATCAGCAACTTGAACCTTGGAACCGACTACAACTGATCAATTATGCGACCCTCTCACACACACACACACACACACAACACGAAACACGAACCACTACGACAGGGGCAAAAACTCACAATGTCCTCGCACGGGCCCTTCAACTTGTCAAACAAGATGCCGCCCTTGGAGGCCAGCTTATGGCCCTCGCTCGATCCCGCCACGACGCGGAGGTCGGCGTCCGGCGGCTCGGCGGTGCGGCGGAGGGTGGGCAGCAGCAGCAGTATGGTCAGGAGCGCGTGGCCGGGGCAGTTGATGCCGAACGCGATCTCGTAGCCCTCCGCCGTCGTGCCCGGCCGCACGCGCATGATGCCGGCACTGAGGACGACGATTGTCTAGCCGCTGCTCGGTCGCGCGGAACCGGGCCGCCGTCGCCCTGATCGAGTCGAACGACGAGAGGTTAGCGGCGTCCTCCCGGATGACACGGACGACCGGCTCGCCGTCGTCATCGCGCGGCAGGTCGGCGACGCAGAGGCGCGCAGGGCCGTGCCGCGCCGGGTCCGCAGTCACCTGCCTCCCTAGATCGCCGGCGCCGCCGGGGACGAGAACAACCTTGCCCTCGAGGTCGGGGATGTCTCGGTCCGGGTCGAAGGCGACGCCGCCTTGGATCTTGGAGGCAAACAGCGTCACGCGCGCCGACGCGACCAGGGCCTGGAAATCGACCATTCTGAGGGTTAATTACGGCAACAATAACGGCGGCGAGGGCGGTAAGTGCGGCGGTGGTAAGCATCATCCGAACGCGTTCAATCAAGGCCGTTGGAGCCACTTGGTGGGCCCTCGTTGACTTGATAGGCACGAGGCCAGCTCAACGCCGTACCTGGAGATTTGGGTGTTCTGGTGAGTGATACTGGCGTAACCGCGACCGGTAGAGATGTGCCACGAAACCAATGCGAGAGCCCGGCGGTGTGCACACATACGGATCATAGCTTAAAAAACTTTACCTAGTAAGCACTTTGCTGGGTGTGTATGTATATACATACAGTCCATACGGATGACAATGGGGTCGTTGGGGGCCGAATCGACACCGCATCACCTGGAATTGAGGATTTTATTAATTAGAGGATGGAGGCAACGCTATCCCTGACCTAGAAGAGCGCCGCTGCTAACTACCTTGTCAAGACTCCTGGCCAAATTCCTCCCCCTTGGAGGCTCTCATTACCTTACGAGCAATTACACATCAGGTGTAGAACTTCCTAAGAGGCGTCGGAATGACCCTTAGGTGTATGTTTAACCAGGAGGGGTGAGCAAGAGTAGTATGGCCTATTATCAACTGCCCTCCACTTTGCAATTACAAGTATATTTAAAGCGAAGCTTCAATTACTGAGTCTCTGAGATGCGTATAGTTGAAGAGCGAAGGAAGGAGCTTCGCTTCTATATAACCGGCCAATCCTTTAAGATGAATCTCACCGGCCATCACCTACCGCACTCTTGGCATCCCGCATTGCTCTTTCCTTACGTATCGCCCGCAATTGAGAAATCATTTGCTACAAAGGCGTGGCTGGGGCTGTGAATCTCTCGCAGTTGGTGCGGAAATACCCCGACAGGGCCGAGCCTATAGCCCGTGGAGCGAACCTTCATGCCTGCTGTGGGCATCGACGAGAGGTGCGCGAAGCGTAATTACACCACAGTCGGGGTATTTTAGGTAATTACCTTTTAGAAACTGAAGCTGATTTGAACAAAATAGAATGAGCTTCGCCTCGGGAGCCAAATGTCATAACCTTTTCAAAGGTATCGTCTCCTGTTTCGCAGTCCTACAATGGAGTTCATCATGACATTAATTATCGTGCGTGTAATTAATTAACTATGTTTTTCTCATTTGTGGTCTGGGAATCTCACTGCCCTCGTTCACGCGTCAAACAGATGCTTTTTCTGGCAGATCCTCGACGCTCACAGTGGACGCCGTAAGACGCGTTCAATGGGATATTCTTGGTTGAGGTAGCCATTGAAACAATTGTTTAAGCGCTTCACTTCGCCCTGACGCGCCGCACTGTGGGGCCGGACCCCACTACATTACAAGGCGCGTCACACCTCCATCCGTATGTACCAACATCATCTACTTCACCTCATGCTTCGCCATGGCATCTTCCCTCCGAGCACAGTCTTCCCGTCTGCTTCGCTTGCGGTCTTCTCTAATTCCCCCGTTCACCCCCCTTTCTCTTTCCTTGACCAACCTTCTTTCTCAGTCACGTGGTCTTCCTCGTAATCCAGCACATATCCGAGTCCCATGTACCAACATCTCTTCAACGGCGACCAGCAGGCAGCCTCTCGCCAAAGGGACGCAGGTTACGTCCCTCTCCGGGAAAACTTACACGATTGATGAAATCATCTACCAGCGGTCCAGGGGAAGACTTCTTTGCTGCTTATACCGTGCCAGGTGCGGTCTACGACCTCCTTGATTGAGTTCATATTATTGGTTCTAATCCTTAATTACTCTACGCTAGCCACGAGGGCAAGCAGTATGTACTTAAGGACATTCTTCCGGGCGACTTCCAGTATATTCTAGACCTACAGAAGCTCGTTGACGGCTCGGCCCACGTCCGAACACTTGTCGATAGCATTCCCGATCGTCATATGTTTATATATCCTTTCCTCGACACAAATCTGCAGCTCGTCAATACAGCAGCAATCCCGCCCTCTGTTAAGAAGGATATCCTCAGGGACGCTCTTGCCGGCCTGGCTGACCTGCACGAAAAGGGCATCTACCATACAGGTAATTAGGTCGTTGATATGCTACCCTGTTCAATATTGGCAACTAACCCCCCCCTTTTCCCCCCATAGATATCAAGCCCGCCAACATCATGATGTCCTCATTTAGGAGAAGCGATGGTACAATTGGGTTTAGAGATGTGCAGATCATAGACCTGGAGGATGCTGTAGTATTGCCTCCCGACTCCCAAGGCCTTGGGAAGCGCCTTACTGGGAACCAGTTCTGGAGAAGCCCCGAAGCGTGGGCAAGAGCAGCGCAGCATACCCCAGCTGATATCTTCTCTTTCGGCATTGTGGTAAGCTTCCTGGTCGTCTTCTGTCATCCCAAGACTCGGTCTTAAAGATGTTGACGGGTTGCGTTCTTGGGTTTAGGCTATATATGTCTGGCTTAACAGGATGGTGTTCTTCTCGGACGAAGCAAACAAGGCCGAGGACCCATCGGATATGATACTCACGCTCCACGTATCACACTTCGCTTACGATCTTGACGACTTTGGCGGTTTCATCGAGTACCATGGAGGAGAGGACGATCCCTTTGTCCAACGCGTTATAGGACTCCTTGCCTTATTCGATGGCACGGGAAAGAAGAGAAGGCCCTTCAGCAGGTGGTATCCGGTGGACCCACAATTCAAGGATCTTATTAGCAAGATGACCTGCTTCGACCCTCGACGGCGGATCACTGCCCGGGAGGCACTGAAGCATCCTTGGTTCAGTGAATGAGGAGCCGCCGTCGCACACGGATTTGGCCGGGCGCAAGGTAAAGCCAGCCATGGTGCATGGAGACCTGTGGTTTGGGAACAGTGCGGTTGAGCAAGGTACCGCGGAGGTGCTTGTCTTTGATCCTGCCGCATGTTACGGCCATAACGAGTGTATATTATTAATGGCACCATCTTCTTCTCTTCAAACTTCCACTGGCGCTAGTCGGGCGTGATCACAGCTGACACAAAAATACAGACGAGCTGGGACACTGGCGACCAGAACGGAACCGATTCAAGGACGGTGGCTACTTCGAGGCGTAACCATAACCATATCCCTCGACCAGAAGCCTTGGAAGACTATGATGATCGAAGCGCGCTTTATGCTCTGTAAGCACAGCGTATCGCATGCTTGCTTTTCATTGGGCTGGTTTCTCTTTCCCACAGGAGATTCGACCTGCATGCGGCCATAGGTACGTGATTGTCATTAACTATTGGAGGCTCTCCGACAGGTTACATTTGAGATCCAGAAGTCGGATGTCTTTACCAGGAGTCGGAGCAAAAGAGGGCGCAGAGGGCAGATATTGCTTATAAAAATCGATGGAGTTCTAAAGGGAAGTAGCTCGATCTAATGACCCCTTTCAAGCGACAACATCCTAACGTCCACCTATTTTTGCACCCAGCCGTCACCATGAGGACCCGGCAAGATCTCTGTGCGTACTCCGTACCCACCCTGGTAATGGTACGGCTAACTTGGCACGCTGAAGAGGTTCACGGGATACTCCTTGTCAACGGGACCGACACGGCGGTATGGAAATATGTTCGGTACCCTTGATTCCCTCCCGAAGCCCTGTGTATAATGTTGGCATAATCTCAGCTTACAAGCCTGCCTTTTCCAGTCACGTAGCTTGGCAGAGCAGTTGGGAATACATAATTACACCCCGAGGATAACGAGTGGCCAAAGTACCCCTCCCTCCACCGGCAGATGAACATCAACCATTCGGACATCACCTGCGATAGGAACGTGTTTAAGTCTGCAGCCAAGACTGAGACAGCTGACGTGCTGGCCGGATCCGAGATTCCGCGTCTCGTGGGATGACTACGACAAATATGGCATGTTTATCCACCCGGGTCCCGGCCAGAGTTAATTACCTTTCACGGGCGCCCAAAGACGACCTGGAGAGCCATCTCGTCTGTTGTGGAACGATTGTGTTAGGAGTGTTGAGTATTGACCCTTATTATCGCCCTCTTCTCTGCTATGCCTCAAGCTGGTCGGCGGCGGATTTGTGCCAGTTGATGAGACTCCTTGAGTAACAAGCTCCGGGCCCTGCGCGCGGTATGGAGCGGTTAATTAGAGCAGATGCCATCATTGATTGGAGCCGGGTCACGAGAGCAACAGCGAAACATGCCAAGATACTCCCGGAATATCACAAGGGATTCTACTGTACTATGACATCTCGCCATCAAGTGTATTAATTACTACCTAAGATACCTGAGCTAGGGCGTGTAGCGACCGACATCGCCTCCTCCTCCGGGCCAGGAACCGGTGAAGCCGTTCTGCGTGACAATCTCGGTGCCGTCGGCCAGCCTCAGCGTGGCATAGGAATCCTTGCTGCAGAGGCCGAAGGCCTGCAGCCCAGTCGGCGTCTGGTTCACGATGTGCATGTATTTCTGGCACTGGAAGGTGCCGGCGCAGCCCTGGTAGCCCGGCCCGCTGAAGAAGGCCCAGCTGGCCGAGGCGTAGGTGTGGATGCCGCTGCCGCCGCTGATGTAGTTGGCCGGCCCCATCCGGCACCTCTTGTCGCTGGCGCCGCAGTGCGAGAAGGTCGGGTCGCCCCAGCCGGCCTCGTCCGGCGTCCAGGGCGCCGGGACCAGCACCGGGTTGTTGTCTCCCTGGTCGTAGTTGGTCTCGCTCTGCAGCATCGAGACCATGACGTTCTGGGCCCGCCGGAGGTTGAGCTGGTACAGCCACCAGTGCTCGGACCCGAGCCCGTGCAGCCAGGTGCCCTTGGTGGACTCGACCAGGGCGCCCCGCCCGGCCGCGAAGTTGCTGCCGCCGTCAAAGTCCTCGGCGATGTGGTCGGCCACCCAGTTCCACACGTTCTCCACGTACACGGACGACGACGCGGTCAGGTGCATGCCCAGGAACGCGGCCCGGCACGGGGACGACGGGTTCCGGCACGTATTCGTCAGGTCCGCCGCCCCGCGCGTGCCGCCGACCGTGATGAGGCTGTTCCAGATGGCCACGTCGCCGGGCTTGGCGCCGGCGATGTTCCACTGCACCAGGATGGCGCCCGGCAGCGGCTGGCTGATGGTGAAGCGCATGTCCTGGATCTGCGCCACGCCCACGTCGCCGGGCCGCCCGACCTGCACGACGGGACGGGGCGACGAGGCGTCGGCGAACTGAGAACCGTGCCCGACGATCGTCGCCCACCCCTCGCCGACCAGCCGGCTGCCCGCGGGAACCAGCAGGGTCGAGTCGACCCGGTACTTGCCGAAGGGGAAGTAGGCGATCTTGCCCTGGTCCGCCGCCAGCTGCAGGATGGCGTTGAGCGCCGCCGACTCGTCGACCGTGTTGTCGCCCAGGACGCGCCGGCCGCCGTTCTGCGCCGGGTCCTTGACGTTGAGGAACTGGCTGACGGGGACGTCGGCGTAGTTGGGCGCCGGGATGGCCGGGTACCGTCCGGACGAGGTCAGGAGGGCGGCCGGGCGGTTGGGGCTGCCGTTGTTCACGGGGCCGTAGATGGGGTTGCGGCCGACCGTGTTGCCGTACGAGAACTGGGCGAGGTTCGACTGGGCGGGCAGGACAAAGTCGCCGGGGCCCTCGGCTATGTTGCTGTTGGTGTCCTTGCTGAGGTTCTCGATGAGGTAGCTCGGCCAGGAGGTCGTCCTGAGGGTCACGCCCGAGTTCTTGGACGTGGCGTCGATGAGGGCGATCCAGGGGGAGCCGCCCGTGTTAACGACGCCGAAGCCCACCGTGTCGAATGTCGGGTTGATGAGGCTGATGGTGCTGCCGCCGTCGATCAGCATGCCGACCGTGTTCTGGTAGAAGTAGATGCTCTTGAAGACGGCTTGTTGGTGGCCGTTGTACCAGATACCATTCTGCGTCGGTGAGTTTTAGTACAGCAGTCGCATCAGCACAGAGTCTACGGGAAAATCGCAATCTTTCCAAGACCCGACAGGACAGGGGGTGGGGGGGGGCGGGGGCGGGGGGGGTAGGGCGTACCTGACCGCGTTCGATACGCACGTCCGACACGGCCAGTGTCGAGCCACGGCCCATCCGGATGCCGGAATGGCCAGCGCCGTTGACGGAGGAGGGCATGCGAATTTGGACGTTCTGGAGGTGGGCGGCCTGAGCAACGCCCCAGTACAGGGCCACGAAGGGCGCGTCGCCCGGAACGTTGGTGGTGTCGAGCACAATGTTCTTGAGGCTGACGGCGAACGACAGCTCGCCCGAGACGCCGGTTGTCGGGTCTTGGGCGTTCAGAAGCGTGCCGCTACGGGAGAAGCCAGGAGCCGCTTTGATAATGGGTGGCTGAGGGGGTCATGGACCAGATCAGTGACACAAAGTCGCGTCTTGTCGGGAATATGTTGGACCTACGTTGGTAGCATCGCCCATGAGGATGGTGTCGGTGTTCATGAAGATGGTCTCGCTGACGACGTATTCGCCGGGCGGGATGTAGACGACCTATAATACCCCATTGTTTCAGCAAATAAATGCCCGCGATTACGAAGCCCGGGACGGCACACTTACGCGCGGCTGGCTCGCAAACCATTGTCCATGGCGCGTGGTGCCGTTGGTCGCTGCGTTGATGGCCCTTTGGATGCCTGGCCCGTCTCCAGGGGCGACCGCTTTGAAGACCTCGTATGTGTAGTCGCCGTCGAGATCCGGGGCGTAGCCGCGGACTTCTGCGGACGTGTGGTCAATGTTGGCGTACCAGAAGCTTGTCTTAGCTTGTCGTGGGTGAAGTTCCTGGGCAGGAGTAGGCGATGCCATTGCAACGCCGAGCCAGCTGCTGGCTGGCATCGCTGCCAGCCATCTCATCAAGCGGACCATGGCGTGTTCGCCTACGGGATGCGGCCGGAGATGGCGGGAAACAATCGTGCGTCCGGGGACGGAGCGACAAAAAGAATCGACGATGGTTAGGGAGACATGATGGTGGATTAAATATTATAATTAGGTATTCAATCCCCCCTTCTCCTCGAGTCGAACCGAGATGTTCGGCAAACCCCTCTCCGCGCTCCTTGTCTTGTAGCAAGTGGAGGTCTCACGCGGGCCTTTTCCGCACATCCCCCAGACCATACCTCCGTAGTGCATTGCAACGACATCTGGCCCTAGTAAGAGTGACCCGGCAATGGGTCAGTTTTCGGGTTAAAGGTCACAACAGGCCCCGCGGCAAGCCTGCTCTAAAAGGGAGTTGATGAAACTTGGGCAGTTGAGGGTTACGAACGACCCAATCGCAGGCGAAGTTCCTCCACAAGACTCCACTCCAGGCACCAGCATTTCACACTGTGGATCAAGCATAACTCTTGGGCGACACTCAAGAAAAGACCTTGTTGAATCTACACTGGCTTTGGTCGCATACCCGAGTGTAGTTACAATCCCCGCGTGGGATGAATAAGCTTAACTGGGCCACTGGCTGCTCGATCTGTACGAGTTAGGCGAGAGGGGGCATTTTTAATTGTCAGTCTTCTGGTCACCTGGGGCTTGAGGTTCAGTAATGCACGTGCTACCGTGATGCAACTGCAGAATTGGTGCAACGTTTCACGTCATGAATACTAATCCGTGTAATCTCCGCATGGCTGCTAAGTTTCTCTTTCAATCTCGCAGAGTTGACACCGTCTAGTTCTGATCTCCATTGTCAGTGCACGGAGCGAGAAATTGGTCAGGTGCACCTGCTTATGCTGTGATTAGCCTAAGACCAAGTTCGAAAGGGAAGGTACTCTACCTAGGTTTGTATGTATGTACTCGGCTCCCTATTTAACCCTTTCCGTGTACTTAGCGTCTTTGCAGCGGATATATGCAGCGAATATAGAAAGCACCCAATATACCCCTAATTATACCTTAATTATTCTCCTATTCAAGACCGAAAAGCGGCTTGACCGATGCTGTTTTGTTACATAGCTCATAAGTAAAGATGAGATAACCTCGAACAAACAGGCACGAAAGGGGACGGAGGCCAGAGAACTGAAAAAAACATCAGGTAAGGAGGTACTGCACCTTAACCCAGGAGGACGTTGGTCAACCGAGGCACCCACTGCCCCCGCGACGAGATTTGGCCAGCGTAATCCTTCGAACCCAATCCTTTCCAACATGCTAGCACGTGGCCTAAACCTGCTGACACAAGAGACGAGGCTTCGTTTGTTGAGCGGTTTATCAGGCATATTAAGGGGCTGATGCTCTCTAGAAGAGGGCCCAGGTTTACCTGCCATTTTTTTCTAGCCTGGTGTGTGTTTCGCGCGGGTGGGGTTGGGGGGGCTCTACTACGGTCTATCCTATTAGTTACGTTGTATGTATGTATGTATGTATGTACATACATACATGGACTTACGAAGTTGCGTGATTAGGAAGTCGGGTTGGCATGGAACCAAGGCAAAGATCCACCTGCAGCTGAAAACATTCCAGTGACGATTAGCCAGTACCATTTTTGTAATTATCGTGTGACAGAGAGTATCGTTTTCCCCGGAGACTCTGTAGAATTCTAGTATCGAGAAGCAAACGTTAGGTACTCAACTCATAATTAGTGTCATGGGGAACCCGCCAGCAAGTCCAGGCCCAGTACCAGAGCCTCATCACGGCCAATGCAGAATCGGCCCGAGTTGAAATCCTCCATACGACTGTACTTGCCACTTCACTTAGTCTAGACGACCAAGCATCTGTGATCTACTAAGGAAAGCCGAGCCTGCGTGATGGTCCCACCTTCACTTCAGCGGTCCTCTTCACTCTTCCCCCACCACGCCGGGTTGTCAAAGTTCTCAACTGTCGTCGCCATCTTGTCCTTTCCCCACCACGCCGGATTATCAAAGTTTTCAACAGTTGAGTCTCTCTTCTTCTTCCCCCACCATGCCGGGTTGTCAAAGTTCTCTACCGCCGAGTCCTCTGCGCTTGGGACACCGAGAATGGCGACTTCGGTTGAGAGAACGGCGGCAAGCTTCATGTTGATGTTTAAGGTTGGTAGAGCTGTGACGATGTAAGCCTCCACATTGAGTCGTCATCTAGGAAAAGTGTTAACCTCAGTTGATTACTGTTCGCACGTTAGGTCGAAGGAGCGGCAAGATACGGCGGGTAGTTTGTAGATTCGGACATATACACTTCTGTTCCCGACATCCACCGGGTGACGGATACCACCTTTTATGCGCCTGCGATGCTGCCAATCTTCCAGTCCCAGTCCAGCACAGCCGCTCTGAGAGCGGGGTTTGAAAACGAGCTATCCTCGTGACAGGCTCATGTGTGGTCAGGATCCTAGTTGCATATTGGAGGCAGGATGAAGCCAAACAACCCGATCCTAATTATATGGTTCTAGGAGGGCGGCACCTGTCAAATGACAAAATGATGCCAGGCTAGTATTTTACACAGCGTCAGCTGGGTAGGTTTAGGACTCCTGTCTGTGGAGGGTCACACAAAAGTATGGCAAGATCAACATGGAAAACTTGGCTCTCCCTCAAAGCAGCTAGCTGAAACCTGCGATCCTTCAACAGTTCGAGTCCGAGCCCTAGGACTAAAATTTCTTTTTCTCCTTGGATCATGTGTCCCGACCGATCTGCTTTCATCTTCTCATCCATCCGTTCATGCCAGCGTTTCCTTACGGCCAATACCACCCTTTCGCTGCTAATGAGTGGCAAGTTAGCGGTAGAGGGCGCCTCAGAAAGAACGACCACCAACAAGACAAGCGACTCTTCAGACAGTGAACACCTTCTATCAGAACCAGAATGGAGCGGTGATGAGGAACAGCCTTCCCATCGACCAAAGAAGAGGCCAACGGCAGCTCTATTATTTTCCCTTGCGCTGAATGCTGTCCTGACGACCGTGCTGGCACTGTACTGGGTTCTTCTTTCGCGACACAGCGACAATACATGGCAGCGTCCGCGAGAGATCTACTGTAAGTATGCCTGTGCCTGGTAGCGTTCCGACGTGACCTTTTTTCTCACCGTTCCCGTCCGTTCCCAAACACCTGCAAACGAGGCGATTTAACACAAGACTATTGTATTCAGCAGTTGTCTCCACGACGATATCACGGAATACCAAGCAGCGGACCCAGAAGTCAACGACAGATGGGAATATCTCTATAATGGTAATCTTCTTGTTCCCCTCTCTCCTAACTATCCAACCATCATCACCCCTCCCCCCCCCCCCCCAAAAAAAAAAAAACCCTCCTCCTTCCCCATCCCGGTTTCAACAGTCCCTGATTCAGCAGCCAGCTTTCGGCGTCTCGGTCATCACCCAGGACTCGGCCTGCCGGCCCCCCAACGCGACCACTCCCCTGCCACAGCACCGGCCTCGCTACGTCGTGCAGCTGGACGTCTTCCATCAGCTGCACTGCCTGAACCGTCCGCAAAAGCTGCTTTACCCGAAGGTCTACCGTAGCGACGTCACGTCAGACTCCGACGAGGCCGCGGACACGCTATATCACCTGGAACAGTGCGTCGAGTCCCTCCGGCAGTCGCTCCTGTGCGCCTCCGACAAGAGCACCATCTTTTGGGAATGGAGCCCCGCCAACGGCAAAGATGATGAGCAACACGGCGACGACGCACACCTGCAGGGACTTTGAAAGGATCCGGGATTGGGTCGTCCGCCACCGGCTGATGGGAAGTTTGACATGTTGGTCGAGGTTGAATAAGGGGCGCCCATCCGTCAGGCCGGGTAGCAAACACCAAGTCATTGGGACCAGTAGTTGGCGACAAAGGGTGACCATTAACAAGAAACTGTAGGAGGATGGTACGGCCGCTTTAGAACAAAAGGAATCTTAGCAAGCACTTGACCTGTGACCCTTGCCGGGTAGACCCTTCACCGTCAACACGAAGCCTAATTAGGTTCTTCGCGTCACCAGGAGAGGTCTAGTAGTGCGCGACACAGGCGTGGGATTTGAGACGCTTTTTGCACTAGACAAAGTAGAAAATAGGCTGAGTTGTGATTACCTTGATTAATAAGTGCTGGGCTGTAGGAAGCTGCTTTCTGGTCTGTTTATGGCCGCGTTGCTATGGCAATATTCAACAATGATCTGAAGATGGCCAGCTCTGACCCTAAATTACCTGATCCATCCATTCGCACTGGAAGACCGATTGAACCCAGAGTGAGATTATATTGATCACACAGCATGACAGGACCGCTGCTTTGGGAAGGGGTGGTACCCTCAATCTCAGTGGCTCAGCTCGCTGTGTGCTGTCCCAGCAAATTGTTGCTCAAGCCAAGTGATAAGTCCCCTTTGCGAATTGGAAGAAGCCTGGGTTGTATCCTGGAGTGTGGAATCGTACGACTGGGCCACAAATGCGTTCCTTATCCGGAAACTCGGATCCGATATTGCGTGGCATATCTGACCCTGTTCGCAATTGTTTAAATGCTCAGGACTGGAGAGTAGCTCATCTGGATGTCCTGTCCACGCATTCCCGTCCCGCAAAGATAACAAGTCACGGGTTCATCGACAGTTTCTTTTAAGTATCCTGTTTGGCCTTCCGTACTTCATGGGGAGGAGATGGGAATAGTGCACAGATAATGTGCTTCGTCGGACGAGGGAACCGAAAGAAATGCAAAAAAAAGATCGCAGGGCTGCCCCCCCCCAAAAAAAAAAATCATCCCCCACCGGGGGCGCGCAGACTTCGGCCCGGACCATGCTCCCCACGGGCAGTCAACCAAGATTTACAGCATAACCCGCACAGTAGCCGGCTCAGGCGAGAAAAGCTAACCCGGTTCGCGGGCCCGGCGAACGGCGTGGCAAACCGAGCGGCATGGTTCAGAAGTCTGGAGAGAGAGGGTCGGCAACTTCGGGCCAGACCCCGACAGACGCGGAACATGACGGATTAGGAATCGCGCGGGAAGGACGGTCCTGTTTTTTTGCTTCGCTTCTGGAAGACGCCAAGGCTTACGACCAACGCAGCGGCCAGACAGTGTTCTTGGCGTCCGATCGACCTCCACACTTTCGCTCCCTGAGATGTTGTTCACTCCGGAGCAAGGTGGAGGATGGCCTGGGCTCGCCACACAACCAACTACCAATTCCTCCTGTAACATAGTGTATGTTGTATTACGTGGGGATATGTGTACATACATACATACATCCATGTACTGTACGGTAATTTCACGGCAGGATTTGCCAGGGCAGTTGGGCCGGAACTGGCTCCGTAGTAAACTCCGGGCAAGATTCTAGGATACTCTTCACGGCATTCCCTGCGGCTTTCGCAGCTTGGTTGGAAACACGGGATGAACGGCGGCTGTGCTTCCGTTGGGAGAGTGGAGATGAGATCCAAGCCGGACAAGGGGGACAACGATAAGCTTAAGGTCAATATTGCCACCTGTGTTTCGGATGACCGTTACCTGGTAACGCAGTAATTAGTGTTTCCGTGGTAAAAATGGCCTCATTTGTTCACATCGCCGAGCTAGGACGTTTCATCAGAATGCGTCTTTTTGCGAAGCTAGCATTCGTAAAACATGCGCCCTCTCACCCTTCTTCCCCCGCCACCCCACCAGCTCTTCCAGGCTTTTTTAGCCCCGCGGCTACCGTCAAGCCGCAGACTCCCTGATGTGGATCCCATGCTTTTCTCTTTGACTGTGTGTATGTATGTATGTATATTATCAGATAAAGGAAAAGAAATAGCTCAACTCTACCCAATCCCAATGCTTGACTCCCTCCCAATGCAATGCGTGCGTGTAACCCAGATCGTCGTGTGTCTTCTACCAGCAACACCTGATGATGATGATGAATCTTCTCGTGGGGACCTCGGCGTCAAGTCGGGCCGCGTTTGGGGTTCTAAAAGTCCCACAGGGTGCCAAAGGCATGCAGGCCGGCTGGAAAGGGTAAACGGTCAACGTTAGCGGTGCTGCCCCAGAAGAAGATCATTCCGGGGGTTATTTTGGGTGGTGGTGGGGAAGGGTGGGGGGAGGACTTTGGTCAAGGCCTTGGGGTTAGAGCCAGTGGTAACGTACCTTCGCGGCAACCCTGCATCATCTCGTCATTGCCCTGCCGGTTGGACGTGATGAAGATGACCTCGGCGCCGAAGCTGTGCCACACTTCCTTGAGCAGCTTCACGCTGTCCGGTCGTCCTCCCCGCTTTTTGGAGTCCCAGAGGATCATACGCTCCGGCGGGATGTTGTCGTAGATGAGCCGGGTGATGGTCGGCCCGAATGTCTTTTCTTGATCAGATCCTATCCAGATGAGGAACCTTAGAAAAAGGGAAACGGCCGATGTCAGATGATGATCGATGCCAGCAAGGTTTTTCTTTTTTTTCTTTCTTCGCAAAGGGGACTTACCAGTTCGGGCTCTGGATGCAAGTGGACAGCGCCGCCCCGATACCCGTTCCGGTGCAAATGCGGATTCCTCGCTTAAACATGGCAGAGGCGTGCCCGACGCCCGCTGTCCCGGGCCGTGTTAGTGGCCCACGATGTCTACCGCTTCAGGAATATCGGACGATACGGGGCAAGGGGGGGGGGGGGGGGGGGGGACGAGGGGGTGAAGGCTGGAACGTACCAAACTTGAGCTCTCTGGTCCACAGCGTCTTGGGGGGGTCGGCAACCAGGTTCCGAGTGAAGTCGCCCTGAACGCCGCAAATCATGTAGTGGCAGCCGGACTTTCGGCCCTCGCTGATGATGCCAAAGGCGTGGTATTCCATGATGGACGTGCGGCTGATGCGGCCGAGCAGGCCTTGCTGCATCCCGCGTTGGAATTTGAGAACGGCTACCTTGGGCGACGGCTAGACCAGGGAGTGTACCCCCCTGCTTGTCAGTAAGGGACCGAGAGAGAAGCCCGGCTAGGTTGGGAAGAAATGAAAGAGCGACTCACAATCTCAACCTCGACAGGCACTTCGCGAAGGGTGAGCCAGGGGATCAAGACGCTGTTGGGAAGGAGTGGTTGGTTAGAATATCTGTCCATTCCATCTCGAACTTGAGGGAACAACTGCTGATGGACGTACAAGATGGTCATGAAGACTGCGAACCACAGTTCCTGCACGCTGATCAGGGAGTTGGAGTCAGATCTCCATTCTCCGCGCTTGATGTCGTAGCAGTTGCCCGTGATGACGAAAACCCAGGTAGCCTATGTGGCGTTGGTCAACATGACATTCGACCTTGTGTTGTTTTTCCATCGAGTTGCTGAAACATACCGCAATCCCAAGCCATCCAATGAAGCGATGGTGTCTTTCGAATGTGTTGTGGTGGTTGCTTGTAAAGGTCAGCGCCATTGGGTTCATTCGTTTAGGCAAGCTCGTGGAAGTACTGACTTGCGGATCCATGGGAAGGCACTCAAGACCGAGATGATGACGGCAAGGTTGGTGATGATACCCGTCACAATCACCGAAGTATGCTGCACTGTGCGGTACTTGATGATGTCCACGATCTTGAACACTAGCCACCTGAGAGTGTTCGTCAGCACCATGGTCTCAAGGAAAAAAAAAAAAAACATCAATCAGGGGCTTTGTTTACTCACGCAGCACCCGAAATAGCGCAGCCCGAATGAATACCTCCCACATGCTGCAGGACGGAAGTGACAGCGAGTTTGAGCCAGAGTGGCGCCCACTATTTTTCCGACAGCGAAGCGGTTAGCTCATCCGTGATCATAGAGGAGGGAGGAGGGAGGAGGAGGAGGAGGAGGAGAAAGTACGGGCTCCGAGAGGCCTACACTTCGCAGCCCGTAGATGGAGATGAGATACAGAAACCTCAAGAACAGCTCGTTCCGCATCATTATGGCCATGAGCAGGTTGCCGAGCACCAGCGCGCCGAGGTGGTTCTCGGCATAGGGGAACCGGCCGAGCGCGGCGAGGATGATGCCCGCAAGGTTGAGGAGCGTGACGAAGGTGAAGAACTTGCGGTATGTGTTGAACCACAGCTGGAAGAGGATCCATTTGCTGGGCTTCCTCCTCGGAGCCTTCTTCACCGGTGCCGATGGCGGACTCGGTGCTGCTGCTCCCGTTCCCTCAGATGCAGAGCCCGACTCGAGTGCTTTCTTCTCGTCAACGTGGGCATTTGGCGGCATCGCAAGCACGGGCAATGCCGGATTGCCGTCGTAGATGCCCTTCTCTGCATCGTCGAGGGCCGTCGGTGAAGCCGGAGCCCCCTCTGGCAGGGCTTGTTCATGGTGTGACCACTTCGCTTCGCCTGACATTGTGACGCTCTTCTGCTCTAATACGTAAAGGAGCTGACGGGCAAGACGATGTGTGATAGAGATGACTGGGACTGGAGTTGAGGACCTGGACCGGGAGTGAGCCAGTACGCCGCAGAAGCCCTTTAGTGCTGCGAGTCTGAGTTGAAAAGGTAACGACGGGGTCGAGAGTGATTGCAGAAACGACCGGAAAGGCGAACCGTCAGCGGCGGTAGGCCGGACTAGGAGTCGATGACGAGGCTCTGCTGGTAAGACATCGTGTAGGTACTAGGCGGTGCAAAGAGAAGTCCGGAACATGCACCTTGTACTTGTTGACCCTGGATAGCCCACGGCGTTCCCCTTTAGGCCAGAGCCTCAACGTCGGTCCCAGCGACTCGATGGCGAGCTGAGGCCAAGACGGAGAGAAAAGAGAGGGCTCCGTTGGAGGGTCAGATCTGGGTTCTGATGCTACCTAAGTAGTCATCCAGGAACAAGACGGTTGAGCGGCAGCGCTGGCCCCATGTTTAAAACAACCTACGCCGGATCCCGTCAGGGCGGGTCCTCCGATGGTTCTCGAGAACGAAACCGTCCAGAATGTCATGTACCGACCATCTGCCAAGGAACAATCCATTACGCCCCGAACAACCTAAACTTACCCTGGCATACGGTGGCGCCCCAGCATCCCGAATTTCGCCGCAGGGAAATATGCCGGGGTCTTCATGGGGAGCTGGGAGCCGTTAAGACAATTGCCGCCTCTGGGGTGTGTGTAAGACAAGGTCGTCCTCCCAAATGGGACGACAGGGTGGTAATAGACCCGAGATTGGGCCTCTCTCGTGCCGCTCCGTTGGACGACAGGCCGTACTGATGTCACCTGTGCAAAAGCGTGCTGCTTGGTAAAGAGTGCCCAGCAAAGGGAGGAAGGGGGGGGGGGTGGCCCTGGCGCGCGCACAACAGGGGGGGAGGGGTGTTGTGTCGAGACCGCCGGGCAAAAACCGCATTAATCCCCGATTAGCCAAATTAACCCCGGATTCTACACGTGTGTACGGCGGACTCTGCACATCCGCGCGGCAACACCTGTGGAAAGTTCGGGGACCAGATTTTTGAGCGGGTCTGGCCGTTTTTGCTGTGGGAACAGCCAGGGCAAATAAGCAATATTTAAGTTATCCACGACTAATACGACTCACTCGGACGAGGGGAATGCCAAACCAGCACGCCGGCCTCAACAACAGGCCGTTGGATGCGAATCACTGTCCTCTGCCCAAGCGATAGGTAACCCCCAATCTAACCCCCATTTCAGACGTGGGAAGCAGTACGTTGGGCGTATAGAGGCTCGGAAAGCTTAGACGTAAACAGCTTAGCCTGCCGTGTTTGTTTGTTAACTATTTACCTTGGGTAGTTTGAAGAAGCTTTAGAGTGTTCTTTTTGTTCTTTTTTATCCTAATGGAGACTGGTGGGATCACCAGGAACCATCCCACCCTCGTGACACCAGGACAAAAGCTTATCGGCACTGGCAACCTGGGAGAGCGTGCGGAGGTGGGGAGAGCATTGTCACCCCCTGACGGCTGAAGAGGAAGGAGGCTGGGCCATACAACCATTGGGTGTCAGAGACTGGAACGAGGCATGTCGAACGATCATGGGTTGATCTGGAGCCAGCCGGGAGGTCCCGCAGAAACCTGACTGCCGATCTTGTCTATGCTGCAAGGTTGCAGGCAGATTGTTTGCGTCTGACATGTGCATGTCAATCACCCGCGGTAGTTGGCCTTCGCGCTCTGACCCGACCCCAGACTTCCCCATATTAACTCGTCTCTGCACGCCTAAAGCGGCAAATGACCCATCTCATTGGACCAAGGCCGGATAATCCGAGGTAAAACGGGCAGGAAGGCGCTGCAGAATGACGAAGGCGGCGCGTTTGACAGAGCCCATTGCCGCCACCGGGCCTCTCTTCTTTAGCCGACCGATGGGAGAGTGTCGATGATGGATCAACGAGTCGGACACGAGAGAACTGGGGCCAACTCAACCCATAATTACAGGAAGACTCGCTCAGCTCAGCCTCCTTGTCTGGACCTCCCAGCTGGAATGGTAGGTGCAAATGTAGATGTCATGGTGTGGTTGGAGTAAGGTAGCATATTCTCCGAGTAGATAAAACCCAATCTGGAAATTGGGCAGAATGACAGGCCTCTGAGACCGAGGGCCTGTGTTCCTCCAACAGAGGAATGACTGTAGACTAGAGCATCATGCCAGACCATCATTCCGATCCCAGCTCTAAGACAAGATAAAAAGGCTGTCAGGTTTGGACCGCATTTCCCTGACATGCAATTGTTGAAACGCCTCCCACCCTATGATGAAGGAATGGGTGGTGTTGAGGGATTCCGTATAAGTGGTTTGCAATAGATACGCTGCTCCGGGCCGTTTAGCCGGTTCAGGCCAGTGTCGTCGGTCGAGCAGCCCCAAGCATCCGTGATCCACAGACCAAGCACTGCCCAACTCAGCTGGGCCTTCCTCCGGCCTTTCCTTCGTGGACGCTGCCGACAGCAGTGTCATCTTTATACCACACCTGCTACCAACTAGAGCATACAAGCAGGGACGAGAGTCCTTTCCACCCAATGCCTCAGCAAGAAACCCTGTGGACTCGACGGCGCGTACAAGACTTGGCCACTACTGATCCGCCCAATACTTGATGCCAGTCGGTCGCCTATGCTGACAGGTGGGCATTCAGAGTCAACCAGGTCGTTGTCGGCCTTGCCATGTCAGAAGCTCTTGTAGATATTGCCGAACGCAGTGGGAGCTCCGGGAGTGTTGAAAGCAGTCTGCAGTAGGTGGCTGTACGAAGGAGACAGTGCCTTGTTAAAGCTATCTACAAAGGAGACAAAACGAGTGGTATTTATAGACAAAGGGACTGGCCAATGCGTTGAACAGCCTCATACAGCTATGGCAAACGTATGGCTAATACGCTTAGAAGCTCTATAGCTTCCGACATACCCCCTAGTTAAAGGCGATAGTCGTTTAACTACGCTTTATAGTAATACTGTTCTTGGTGTTATATCTTTTATTGTTATCTTTTATTGCTCTTACCTTGATAGCTCCTTTAGGGGCCTGCCTTCTATATTTGGAAGTCTAAAAGAGTTAAGTATAGTAGAGCAATTCCTTTGAAGCTATAGATTAAATATAGCTATTATAACTATAGTAGTAATAGTATTATTAGTTTTAATTAAAATAATAATAGGATAATGCCTCCTATGCTTAAATCAATGGATGACTTGTTAGGTATACCTATTATAAATACTATAACTGCTAGTAGGTTGACTTTTACTCTTATAATACCTTGAAAACGTAAGCGTGTTAAAGCTTCTAAACTGTAAGTATCCTTATTACCTTTATTTGATTAGTTTCATACTAGTTTTATAGTTTTCTAGCACTTTGCTAGTTATATTAAGATCGTTTAAGCTGATTAAATATAGCGATATTACTACTAGCAAGCTTTATAAGGTGCCTTATAGAATATATATATAGTTAGCTCTAATAGGATATTCTTTTGGCAAATGTTATAATTATTCCGGCGCTAGCTCCTGCTATTACCATTGTACCTATGGTTCTTATAAGTGTAAAAAGATATATACTAATTGCCTATACGTCTAATAGCTCTTATAATACTTATACTAACTATAATGGTAGTCCTGCTTCTGATATTAGGTCGGCAAAGGATTTGACAAAGGCTTTACTAGATAGAGCTAAGGCTTCTATAAGTCCCTAGATCCTGACCCTCTACCCCTAATATATAGGCAAATCGTTAATAGTTATATATAGGATCCTAAAAAGTTATATATAGTTCTTTGGAGTGACCTGAAATACGCTAGTATAGACGATATAGAGGAGTATAAGCTTAATAAGGCTAAACTCGCGCGTTTTACAAAGATTACCTACTCTATATATAATATCTTCTACTAGTTAGGCAAGATTAAGGAGGCTTATAATACTTGCGTTAGTACGTTTGATGACGTATTAGGCGCTATATCGTTACCTAGCCAGGATAAAGGTAAGGGTAAGGCTATTAATCCTAGTAACGGCTAATAATAGTAGATAGGGAGTATTAGGTAGTATTTTATTTAATAAATTTGACTTATTTTCTACCCCCTAGTTATATAAGCCTATAAAATATCTTAAAGATTAAGGAAAGCCCTTTAGCGTTTAAAGGCTTATTAGCTAAGTTATTTAATAAGCCTATTTACTAGTATCTAACTAGTTAGTAGATATATAGCTTTAAACATTCCTTTCGCCGCTTCCTAGTATAACTATATATTATAGATATCTATATACTATAGGTAAGTATTAATACATTTATTCTTAGCTATTACTAGTTAAATAGTTTACTAATTATTATAGTAGATATTTTAAGGTTCTCTAAGCTTAAGATCAATATCTATAAATAGCCTTTTAAGTACTATAGCCTCTCTTACCATAAGGGAGAGTGTTAGAAGTTCTACTTTAGTACTTAACATTATAATAATATCCTAGTATAATGCCTTTTATATAATAGGACCTCCGAATAAAAAGAATATATATCCCTACAATAAATACTATATATCTAGATCATCTACGTATAACGCGTCCCTGGTAATTATAAGTATCGAACTATCTAGCGCTCGTTTACCTCTATACTAGATTAATAGGTAAGAGCTCCTAAATAGATATCTTATTACTTGCTATACCTCTAACAAGTGGTCTAGTCCTAGGTTAGTTAGGTATCGAAAGAGTACTAAATGGGCGTATATAACGTCTAGATATAATATAACTATATAGTATAGAATTAATCTAACTAGCTTTTAATATTCTTTAATCTACGTACTAGTAACGCTCCCTTTAAACTTCTTAAGTTCTTTATAACTTAAGGGAGTTAGCTTATATATACTAGGCACATTTAGCCCATATCTTCTTACTACCTTTCCAATATATTAGTCATAGACTAGCTATATCTTATATATAGGTCGGTCTCGAATTACCCTAATACCAAGGAACTAACTAATATTACCTTGCTTATAGACATCGTATTAAGCTTTGATTCCTTCTATTATATACTTGGCTACTATAGCGTTGCTTTTATAGAAGAAGACTAAGAAGTTGTCAATATAGAAGATTAGGATAACTCGTTTATTATAGCTTAAGAAGAGGTACTTCTCTTTACCTAATAGTTCTATACCTAGACCTAATAGCGTCTTATAAAACTCTTTATACTATAAGAGTAGCAAGCCTCTCAAGCTATATAAAGCTCTTTATAACTCTATACATTTCCCTAGCTACTTGAATCCTTCTAGTAACTTGTAGACGATAGGATTATCTTCCGGTTGTTTAGCATTAAGAAACGCTTACGCTATATCGAACTACTTAACTTCCAAATTAAAGTATATAGTAATCCCCATTATTATATAGAACGACTACACTACTAGAGTAGCTATATATGTACTTTCTACTAAGCTAATATCTTATAGATCTCCTTATATATAGATCCTTACCTTGTACTTCTCTAAGAAACCGTCCTTATTAAACTTATATATAAAGACCTATTTTAACGGGATAGGTCGCGCTTTTGCCTACTTATATAGTATAATCTTCTACGTTCTCTTGCTCTCTAAGTTACGTATCTCCTTACGAGCCGTATCTTTAAACTACTATCCTAACAGGTAGTTATATAGGTCTTGCTAGTTAGAGGGAACGTAAGTAAGATCGTTAATATACTAACGTAGCTTATTTAGGGCTACTCTAAGATATATAGTATCCTTCTATTATATAGTAGTAGCGAATACTATATATATTGTTTAAAAGCTCTAGTCTCCTAGGTAAGCTTCCTATTAATTGGGTAGGTAAGTCTTATAGAACTATCGCTAGGGTTCCTTTATTATATAGATAAAGGAGTAATAATAGTTAACCCTCTTTTTATTTTGTAACCTTTCGCTTAACTAGATAGGGTCCTTAGGCTTATAAGCCCTCTTCCTACCTCTGCCTCTCCTTATAGGAAGTTGCTAAATAGCTTCTCTTTCGCTTCTACCTTCCAGAGAATATATTAGCTAATCTAGACTTTGCTTAATACTTTACTGTTCTAGCCTAGCCAGGTATAATATACTAGTAATACTATTCCTAACTCCTAGCTCTTCCATTAATATACTATATATACTTAACTCTTCTATAGAAGGTATCTCTCCATTAGATCCGACGGCTCCCCTGCTCTCCTTAGCATTTAGTTAGCTAGCTAGTGACTAGGAAAGCCCTAATTTAAACCCTCCTACTTCCTAGTAGATATCCCCTTTACTAGCTGGTATAGAGTAAGTCACTAAGGGCTTAGGTATATATTTAGGGGTCAAGAGTCCTTTAAAGCTCTCTATTCATTTGGTAAGTTTATCTGTTACTTATATCTCTGCTATAAGAGTCTCTAGAACTAATTACTTACTTGTAGGCTATATATTAGAGAGCTCCTTTACCCTTAAGTCTTAATCTTATTAGAGAGGTTAGTCTATTGCCAGACTCTCTTATAATAGAGGTAGCTAAACTACTATAATAGAGTCTTCTACTAGTTATTAGGTCTATTATAACGCTTCCTAGAGAAAATTAGTATCCTAGGAATCTTTGCTAAGATTGAAGTAATTGACTTCCTAGCTTTCTACCGCTAGTAATAGCTCTATTAGCTACTCTTTGCCTAGATGGTAGAAAGTCTTCTTATCGAAGCAAACGTTATAAGTTATAATGACCTTATTAAGCTTAGGTATCTAAACGTGATAGATATTAGAAGCGTGATATTCTATAAGATACCTTGTTAGCCTATATAGTAGTACCTTAAAGTCCTTTATATACTACTTAGCTTCCCTATTCTTATGGAGGATATATAGCTAATATTCATATATAAAGATGCTATTCTAGTCTAGGTATAAGTCGCTAGTTAATATAATTATTAAGCTAGGTTTATACTAGCAAAAGTACTACTTAAACTAGCTATAGAGTACCTTATTAGGAGTTCTAAACGAGTAAGTATAGCTTAGGCTTATTATATATAAGTATACTACTACTTATATACTTTTTAACTAGAGCTTTATAGGGAGATTCGTACCGTCTAGTATCTTGATTAAGCGTAAGATCAGTTCTTGCCTTACTTGCTCTACTAGTCTATTAGGCTTATCAGTATATAAAGATAAGAGTTTAAGATTAATACCGCTCTCTATAGCCTAAGTCTAGTAATATATTAATATATGCCCTACTGAACTAATTATTATAGTATTGTTATCCTACTTGATCTTATAGATAGTAGGCCTATATTAGCGTCTTACCTAGCTCTCGAAATTCTGGATAACTCCTATAATCTAGTCTAATAACTTCGTTATTAAAAGAAAAGGGAAGAGCTTCCTACTATACTCGTTAACAATTATAAGTAGCTATCTCGATCTATTAATCGCTTTAGGATAGTTAAATAGATCCTAGGCTACTTGCTAGAATAGGTATATAGACTTTTACTTAGGTAATATTTTCTTAGAGATAACCTTGCTTATATAAGTATAAGCGTAGCTCTTGTACTTAATATACGCTATCCCCTCAATATAGATATTTCTAGCATTATCAATAAGCGCTTTTAACGCTTCTAGTCCGAGGTAGCTCGCTTTTAAGTGCTAAAGATCTTTAGTATCCTCTCTTATAGTAGGTAATGCTTACGTCTAGGACCTTCTACTATATATAGTAAATATGTTCTATAAGAACATATAAACGTTTATAATACCTGCTTTACTAAGTAAGACATAGTCTAGGAAGCTTAAGTAGTAGGAAAGTAGCTTATATTTAAGGAAGGTAAGATTATACTTACATTCTAACTTATAAAGGATAACGTTATTTTCTAGTGTTCCGAAACGTAGTAAGTAGTCTAAGCTATAGTACTAAGCGCCTACCTTAAGTAATAGAGCTTCTAAGATGATATTAATATAGAATCCTTTAACGATAGCGATATCCTTAAGTGTTAGGCTCTTAGTATATAGTCTATATAGTCCATTTAGAACGTTCTTAATTACCTAAGTGCCCTTCTATCACGGATAAGCACATGGACGGCCTGGCAGGCTGCAGCCAGGACACGGGACATTCCGACAGCCAATCACTTGACAGACTAATCAGAAGATTATCACCGCCAAGACTAAGGTCTTCACTAGTAATAATAACATATCACCGCCGATAACGCGGAATCACGGAGTAAAAGGAAAAATAGTACTAGTGATAACTACTAAAGAGGGGCAGACAATTATATATATATAGCTAGCCAGTCACTCGTTAAGTAGACTCTAAGAGTTCACCAGTAGTAATAATTATAATTACAGTACTCATACCAAGCATTGCTAATTACTATAAGAGACAACTCTAAGTGTTATTATAAACCCTTTAACTTTACCAAATCCCTTAGACGACCTGCCTACTTATCCTACTCAATCTACCTTCGTCTAAACCCTTTTAGAAGAAGTCTAAGTTAGGTTCGTCACACGTTGTTACTACTCCCTTTGTTCTATTATAGTTCAGAACGGAGGTGACTTCGACCTCGATATCGACATGGCTACTAACATCACGGCCGAACAGCTGCTCACTTAGCTTGGTCAACTCTAGCAGCAGATCTAGGAGTTAGACCAGAGAGACAAGGCTGCCTAAGCTCGAATCAAGGAACTCGAGAACCGCGAAAAGTACTTGCAGAAGTTAGTTAACGAGGCCTATGCTAAAATCAAGGCACTCGAGGGCGCCAAAGCAAAGCATATCAAGATCAAACTACCTGGCAAATATGGAAGAACTAAGGAGGATCTTGTAGGATTCCTGACAAACCTTTGATCTTACTTCTGGCTTAATGACGATAAGTTTCTAGACGATAAAGCCAAAGTCCTCTACGTAGCTACGAGACTAGAGGGCAAGGTACTTAGATAGTTCGAGCCTATATAGAACGATTACCTTACTAAGGAAGACAAAGACAACCGAGACGTATTTATATAAGTAGTCTTCTAATCTTACGACCGTTTTGAAGAAGAGCTTTAGAAGGTTTTTGGTGATAAAGACAAGAAGATTCATATATAAGAAAGACTTGCTAATCTCTGATAGACCAAGTTAGTAGCCTCCTACGCCATACAGTTTAGGTAGGACATGCTCAAGTCTTAGCTTAACGACAAGGTATTAATATAACTATTCTATAATAGCTTAAAGGAAAAAGTTAAAGATAAGCTATATAAGTATAATCGGCCTAAGACCCTAGACAAATATATTATATAGGCTATTAGAATTAATAATCGACTCTATATACAAGAGTAGCAAAAACGAGGTCGAATAAACAGAACCATAGTTAAGGCTAATAATAAGAAAAAACGAGCGTACGTCAGTACCTTATACAGGACATACCCTAGAGCTATAGATATAGACACAGTATAGAAGCAAGACTAGAAGAAGACGACCAAAGACAAGTCTAATGTTACCTACTATAACTATAGGAAGAAAGGGCACTACAAATAAGAATGTTATAGCCCGAAGAAAGAGTAGAAGACAGTCCCTAGAAAGGAAATTACGGCTATCGACGAAACCACTAAGGACGTCATCGAAGTAGTAGCTACGAGCTACAAAGACAGGGGCAATAATATAGATAGTCTTAGATATGACGACAATAGTAAAGACGAATAAGTACTATACTCCGAACTGGTCACTATGGACCTAGAGACAGGTCTTGCCAAATAGGACATGGTAGGAGAGTATATACCGCCAGTTTCGATTCTCCTAGCCTTGAGGTAGTAGGGTTTCATGGTCACGTAGAGGCGGGATAGATTGTGGACAACCGACACCTAAGGAATCGAAAGACCTAGACCTAATGTTCTATTCCTCTAGGAACGGATTAAATAGTATTGTAACGAAGTTTTTCGGCTTAATATAGAACTATATAAATAGGATGGACGCTTGATTTGACTTGCCTACTAGAGCGATAGAATAAGGGACGAAATGAGGGAACTCCGACATATCGTAGAAACCATCAAAGGAGAATAGCCTACGATATACGATAGGCCTAATAGCTATACCAAGTATCTTAATAGCTAGTAACTTAGTAACAACATGCGGAACCTAGAATACTAGTTCATACGCGCAAACCGTGGAAAAGACGAGCGTATATAGGAAAGCTACTAGAAGAAACATTCCTATGTTAGCACTAGAGTATTTATAGTCTATATATAATAGGAAGGATTCGGGAAAGAATTCCAATACCTCCTAGGCAACGCTACGCGACTGTACCCTCGATATAAGGCATATATACAAGTGCCCTAGTTCTAGTATATGGCATACAAATGCCGATACCACTTCTGCAACAAATTCGAAAACAATTACTAGCCGACCCGACAAGGAAATAAGGACAGAAGCTTACACCCTATAGAATAGGTCTACGATATAGGAAACAGAGCAGCCAAATTACTCTAGAAGATTAAAGCCTACGATCTAGAAAGCATTATGATAGTTCTAAGACAAGCCTGGCCTAGGTACTATAGAATAGGACGAGACACGTAGGACTTATGCTAGAGTAACGATTGCCTCTATTACATAGATAAAAAGAAATTGCGAATTTGGGAGCTTCAGACGAAGCTATAGTACGTACGACAGAAAGTAGAACAGACCTAATAGTAAGAAGCCGTAAGCACTTAATAGCTTACAGAAATGAGTATAATTGACGAAGCTGCTATTAGCTAAACAACTAAAGAGGTTAGCACTAACCTAGGAAACAGGTTAGGGCCCTTCAAGGGGCCTAGAAACTAGTAACACCTATATAGCAGCAAGTGGTAGTATAGTATAGGAGGGACTAGCGTAAGAAACCACTATATCGAGACCTCCCGGCAGAAACATAGGAAATCGTTACAATCTTTAGACGACGGCGGCAAGACAAGCGATTATAGATAATAGCATAGTAGAAACAGCACGAAATGCTCGCACTAGTAGATAGTAGAGTAGAGATAAATCTGATTTCGCCAATACTTGTAAATTAGCTACAGATACCCTAGAGAATAAAGCAGAAGCATAGCATAGTCAAAGGGCCATTTCTAACGTAATAGGTACGTAGGGAGACTAAACCAATCGATATTACTATAGCAGGGAAGACTATAGTAGTCGTATTTAGTATCGTAGACATAGGTAATAACAAAGATATAATATTAGGGTTACCATAGTATAAAGACTATAACCTAGACATTAGCTAGAAGAATAGTAGCTACCTATAACCCCAAATAGAGTCGTATTTGACTAGTGAGATGGGGAGTATACAAGGATCGCAAGCAGACAATGCTTAGGGGAAGGTATATCCTACGGATCTACCGTAAGAGACAGATAGTAGTAGGCAGACTACTATAGACTCTGGAAGAGGCGGCATAACGACACCGATATCGCAACATGAGGAACGAGCTAAACCGCTAATAGCTATTCTTTCCGTTGACAAATGTAAGGCACTATAATTAGAGTAGTAGGTTGAGATAGGAGAAATCGCTAATATCGCTATAGACGGAACCAAGTTTGTATACTACTAGAAAACCAAGAGACAAGACAAGACTAGGGAAGTACCGAAGGAATACGAAGGACACCTAGCATTCGAACTAAAACATCTAGAAGGACTACTAGAACACGGCCTATAGGATCACAAGATCAAGCTCAAGGAAAGAGCACGACTAAAGTTCTTTAAGATCTACTATACAAGCTAGATATAAAATAAAGAACTTAAGCAATATTTAGAGGAGAACCTTTAAAAAGGATATATCTGCCTATTAACATCGCTAGTAGGCTACCTAATCCTATTTATGCCTAAGAAAGACGGAAAGCTATAGTTATATATCGACTATCGGCAACTTAACGAACAGACCGTGAAAAACTAATACCCGTTACTACTAATCTTATGGCTCCAAGATTAGTTAGCAAGAGCCTAATATTTTACACGTCTTAACTTGCCATCGGCCTATAACTATATACAGATCAAAGAAGGCGACAAGTAGAAAACGGCCTTTAGGATACCTTATAGCTACTATAAGTACCTTGTCATGCCATTCGGACTTACAAACACGCCGGCAACGTTCCAAGCCCTGATCAATCAAGCTATCCGACCCTTTCTCGACAAATTTACAGTATATTATCTCGACAATATACTCATCTTCTCTAAGACGATAGATAAACACCGGAAGCATGTAAAAGTAGTACTAGACGCGCTATATATGTACAAGCTATCAGTTAACAAGGAAAAGAGCAAATTCCATGTCAGGAAGACAGTCTTTTTAGGATATAAAATATCCCTAGGACAAATCTAGATAGAACCTTCAAAGATTAAAGCTATTAAGAATTGGCTACGACCGACGTTAGTCATAGAAGTACGAAGCTTCATCAGATTTACAAACTTCTACCAAATATTTATTAGGAACTTTAGAGTGATCATACGACCTTTATACGAACTTACTAGGAAGAACGCTAAATTCCAATGGGAAGAGCGACACGAGTAAGCATTTATGTAGATCCGTAACGCCATTACTAAAGATCTAGTACTAGTACTACCAGACCCTAAGAAGCCATTTGAGGTAGAAATAGACGCTTCAGACTACGCTATCGGAGGACAATTAGGATAACGAGACAGATAAAGAAAGCTATATCCTATAGCCTTCTTTTTAAAGAAGCTCGATAGACTACGTCTTAATTATTTAATCTATAACAAGGAATTACTTACAATTATTGAAGCTTTTAAGGAATAGTAACTATACCTTAGTAGTACAATTAAACCAGTATAAGTATATATAGATTATAAGAATTTACGATACTTTATAATGACAAAGGAGCTTAACAGACGACAAATACGATAGGCAGAATTCCTTATAGAATTCAACTTTGAGATCCGCTATAAGAAGGGCAAAGAGAACGTACGAGCGGACATCTTAAGTCGACAAACGGATCATATAGAAGGACAAACAGGAACGATACTACCGTTATTTAAGGAACGGATAGACGGAACGCTATATTACGAAACGTAGATACCTGTAGAAGATGATCTACTCGACTTGTTCCTAGAATACTATATAATCTTTCGAGAAGAAAGGATTAACAAGGCATAGTATCAAGCAGTACCCGGACCGCTAGTACCTGACAGAGTAGAAGAAAGAGATAGAAAACTCTAGTACTAAGGTAAAGCGTATATCTATAATAAAGATCAATAGCTACGAATGATTCGAGAACTCTACGAGTCGAAACTCGGAGGATATAAAGGAGTCACGAAGATTGTCATATAAGTTAAGAAACACTATGACTTTCCACAGTTAATAGTACAAGTGAAGGAAGTCATATAGAATTACGACATCTGCAATTAAAGCAAAACGGTATAACATAAGCTATATAGGCTACTTTAGCCACTACCAATAGCTGACAAACTATAGAGTTTAGTTACGATAGACTTCATTACAAAGCTGCTAGAATCCAAGGATATAGCTATAGGAGTGACCTACGACAGTATTCTTACTATAGTAGACCACCTGACCAAGTAGGTATACTTCTTTCCCTATAAGGAGTCCTAGACAGCAGAACAGTTAGTAGACATGATCTATCGGCAAGTTACATCAGCACATGCTTGGCCGCAAGAATGGATCACCGACAGAGACACGAAGTTCGTGTCGAAGTTCTAGTAAGCGTTAATGTAACGATTAGGCGTTAATAGTAAGCTGTCAACGGTATATTACCTATAGACTAATAGACAAATAGAGCGACTAAACCAAGTTATTAAGCAGTACCTCCGCTCTTATGTTAACTACTAGTAGAACGACTAGGTTATACTATTGCCAATAGTATAACTTGCTTATAATATAATGCTAACAGAAATAACCAAAGTCATACCGTTCTTCGCAAACTATAGATATAAAGCAGACCTTAGGCAAGGACCAGAGGTCATAGTGCCAAGAGTAGTAGTCAAAGTAGAACAAATGTACGTACTATATAAAAAGCTTAAAAAGGAACTCGAGTTTGTCAAGACTAGAATAAAGAACTATTACGATAAATATAGGCTCGAGGGACCTTGCCTAGAGAGGGGAGACAAAGTCTACCTAATCGTATAAAATTTACAAACCAAACGACTAAGCACGAAGCTAGACTTTAAGAAGATTAGACCTTTCGTTATCAAAGAACGAATTTCGACATCTAACTACCGACTATTATTACTATTATCTATACGACTATAGACAGATGTTTTTCATATTTCACTTCTCGAACTAGTACCGAAAAACGCCAAGGTTGCTATATACATCGAAGCAAAGGATAAAGAGGAAGAATAGGACGTCGAAGAAATTCTAGATTTATATATTATTAACAGGGAACTGTAGTATCTGGTTAAATAGCTTGATTTTAGACTAAAGGACAACTTATAGGAGCTAGTTAAGAACTTAAACTACCCTAAGAAACTGGAACAGTTCTACCGGCAGAACCCGGATCGACTAAAGGAAAACCCGAGACAGAACCAAAGACGACGCCCTAGTCGATAGCATCAGCGGCATCATTAATCGCTGACAAGGGTATAGTAGGTGCCTCTTACCGCTCTTACCGCTTAACTACCTCTAACTTGTCTAAGGTTAACAGACTACGCGCTACCATATTGGTACCTTTCTCTACTAAAAATTCCTTCTACTAACGAAGACGCCGGAGCCGTATAAGCTTTTCGGATAACTCGTGCTAAGCTTCTTCTAGACGGCGTTAGGATTTATCTAGCTTAAGCTTGGCACGATGCTTAGCATCCTTAATACAACATTACTCCTAGAGGATATAATCTACTAGAACAAATATTAGGAATTATACTTAAAAAAAAAAAAAAAAAAGAGATAAGCTTATAGGAAGAAAGCAAGATGCCTAAGCTATTGTAAGAACAACCTTAACAAATATAGGCCTTATAATGGTTTATACGCGTAATCATTTTACAGACAAGACCTTGTGACACGTACTAAGAGCAAGGCATAACGACAAAACTATTCTTAGCGATGTTCTAAGCAAGAGAAGCATGATAACATATAGAATACGACTTCCGTTTCTCTACTAGCATCTTATCAATATAGCGACCATAACGTAGAAATAGGAAGAATATAGTACTCACAAGCAAAGGGTATTAGCACTATTTGAAACGGCCTAAGAGGGCTTTCAGGTCAAAAGCTTTAGAGGAGGGGCATCGTATCACAGATAAGCATATAGACGGCCTGGCAGGCTATAGCCAAGACACGGGACATTCCGATAGCTAATCACTTGACGGACTAATCAGAAGATTATCACCGCCAAGACTAAGGTCTTTACTAGTGATAATAACATATTACTACCGATAACGTGGAATCATAGAGTGAAAGGAGAAATGGTACTAGTGATAACTACTGAAGAGGGGCAGACAATTATATATATATAGCTAGCTAGTCACTCGTTAAGTAGACTCTGAGAGTTCACTAGTAGTAATAATCACAATCACGGTACTTATACCAAGTATTGCTAATTACTGTGAGAGACAACTCTAAGTATTGTTATGAACCCTTTGGCTTCACCGAATCCCTTAGACGACCTGCCTGCTTGTCCTGCTCAATCTACCTTCGTCTGAACCCTTTTAGAAGAAGTCTGAGTTAGGTTCGTCATACCTTCCTACTAATAGGGAAGGTCGTCGTACCTACTTTAATAAACTTAGGATCTTCTACCTTGACGAATGTCTTAGGTAAAGGGAACTTCTTATCGTTAACTAAGTAGGTTATACTATATAAGTCTAGTAAAGTGTTTTTTAAAAGAGGATAATACCGTAAAGTAACTATACTAAATGCCTTATAGTGACTCGAGAGCTTGCTAAGTAGTTAAAGGCTAATAATTAATATATTAAGGGAACTAAGGTATCTTACCCCTAACTACCTAGAATAGGATAGCTCCCCCTATTTAGTAATAAGTTAATTTTTCAGTCTAGCCTACTTTAGCTTATCAAGCTCCTAGCAAATCCTTTTATACTCCTTATTAGAAAGGTATAAGCGTTACTTATTACTATAGATAGCTTACTTAAGTATATAGTAGTCTACTAGATCCTATAGATATCTTAGACGCTTATAAGAATATCTTATATTATACTACTAACCACTATAAAAGTCTCTATACTAGTCTCCACCTCTCTCCTTACTACTCTTCTAAGCTATAGGAAGTATTAGTATATAAGTTATCGAGAAGATTCTATACTTCTAAGAGACTCTAGGTTATATGTTATTATTAATCAAGATCTTGGCTATTGTAACGAAAGTACTAAGCTCTGGAAGTAGCTATCTTATACTATTAACAAGCTCGATTTCTATCCTCTTATTTACTACCTAGGTTAGTAAGATATATATAGCAATAGTATTAAGAAAAGTATAAAGTCCTTATATATCCTATACTTCTAGGATATTATATTAGATAGCTTACTAGAAGGTAATATCAAAGTTATAAATCTAATGCTATAGATTAACTCCTAAATACTTAGTTATATTAAGACTAGTTATATATTATATAGTAACTATTATATAAAGCGTTATAGTAGATAGCGTAAGTATAGAGTAAAGTACCTAGATAATTCCCTTAATAAGGTTAATATCCTTCTTCCTATATGCTTTTATACCTTTATAGAGCTCAGGATCTATAGTATACGCTAGCTAGTATTATAGCTATCCTATCTGCTTACTAACGTCCATAATATATATAATATCTTTATAAAAGGAGTCTTATAGTTATACAAATTCGGCTATAATAGCTATATTAGAAGGTATTAAATCTATAGACATTAAAGGTAATAATCCCTCTAAGAGCTACTCCTAAGAAGCTAGGATAAGGTTATCTCTAGCTTACTTATAGGTTAGGCACTATAGAACTTCTAGATCTAGCTTATAGTTACTATTAGGGTTAATAAATCCCTATATACTAGTAAACTTAGCCTATAACTATAGTTTAATATACTATAAGTTCTAGGAACTAGGCCCTATAAAGTATATAGAAGTCTTAACTAGGATCTTAGATATAATAGATAGATACGTCGTCGAAAGCGTATTAAAACAGGGTAAGAGAGTTCGTAATAGAAGAAGCTACTACTAATATTAAAGATACGTCGGCAGAGGAGTAGTCAAGGCACTAGGCTCATAATTGCCGAACGTAGTAATGAGCTTCCGGGAGCATTAAAAGCAGTGTCTATAGTAGGTGGCTATACAAAGGAAAGAGTGCCTTGTTAAAGCTATCTACAAAGGAGACAAAACGAGTGGTATTTATAGACAAAGGGACTGGCCAATGCGTTGAACAGCCTCATACAGCTGTGGCAAACGCGTGGCTAATACGCTTGGAAGCTCCACAGCTTCCGACAGATATCGACCCTTCGTTTAGCCAGACCATGCCTTGAAAACGCCACTCCCCCAATCTGACAGACAGGCTTTCACCCATTAATTAGTCGCCGCTGCAACATGGAAAAAGACGAACATTCTGTGCGAGTTCCAGGCGCCAAACCGGCCCAACTAGCCGGCCCATTCTATTAATATATATACAATGCGATATTGTCATCACACTCCGCCCAACTCCGCCATATATGAGCAACCTCGATCTTTGTACTCCCAAAAGACCGCAAACATGTACACGATGATAAGCATCCCAGCAATCAGCACCACAAAAAGCAGAGGGTATCTCCAACGCCACATACGCATCTCCTCCCCTCCCCTGCCCCTGCTCTCCCTTCTCTCCCCGGTCCCGACACAACGACATTGACGTTGGCGCCCCGTCCTCCTCATCTTTCCTCCCATCGCTTCCCCATGAACACACCTCTTTTCATACACTCCCCACGCTCCCGACTCGTTTCTCCTCCTCTAACCTCCCGGCTTCCAAACTTTGTCCTTCCGGCCTCGTCCTTTCCAATCTTTCTCTTTCCAGTTTCTCGCCTTCCAACCTCTCCCCTTCCATCCGCAACGCCTTCCCCCACTCCCCAAGAACGGCAGCGAGGTCCAGTCCCGGGATCGCGTCCCTCATCCTTCTCGCAGCACAGCCGCTATCGGTAACGAAAACCCTCTCGGCCAGGTCACGTGGCAGCGGGATCACGATATCGACCGCCACGTTGCGGAGGTCAACGTCCCCCCTGCGGACTTCGGCCTCGAGGCCTTCGAACGCGGGCCATGCCGGGGCGGGGATCCGCACCCCGAGCTTCCAGGCGACGGCCAGGACGCCCCAGCGGAAGGTGCGCACGCCGCGGAAGCAGCTCTCCAGCCGCTCGAGCATGGCGCATCCGCGGGCAAAGGCGTCGCGCGTGGCCAGGTCCCTGTCCGCGTCTTCGTCGTCGAGGAAGGGGAGGATGGTGTAGACGGCGGAGCACAGGGGGACGGAGACGGAGGGTGCGTAGGAAGGCGGGGCGCAGCGGGTGAGGTAGGTTTCGATCAGGCGGATGTCGGTCGTGGCGAGGCAAAGGAGGTGGAGTTTGGCCGTTATTGGTGTCGGTATTGATGCAGTCGACGACGATGTGGTGGTGGTGCTGGTCTTATTGGGACAGTAGACGGGAATAGTGGAGCGAAGCGGGCGGAGGATGTTGCAGGCGACCATGTTGATATACAATCTGTCAAGTCGTCAGAGATTTTTGTTTGAAAAAAAAATTGATGGAGCATTCTCTGGTTGTTTGTGCCCGTGTCTCTCTCTCTCCGTTTTCTTCCCTTCTCTCTTGCGATTTCCTTCGCGTGGTTGAATTGGGAAGAAGGGGGGAGGAGGCGAAGTGGTTGATTGAATGCTTACTTGACCAGAATGGTATGCCTATCCTGAGTCTCGGAGTCGGCGGGGTTGGGGATTAGCGAATTTTTTAGCGCTTGAAGTTGGAAAAGCAGATCGTTCCGGACCCTCATGTCGGACTCATCGCCCACTGGGGGGATCGGGTCGCTGTTGTACTTCATAACGCGATATTGCATGTCTGAAATCCGATTCGTGGCCGGCACGACTCGACGGGCGATCTGAGCTTGCCCCGGTGTACTCCGAGAACCATCGGTATCGCCAGGAAAGAAGGCTAGCGGAAGAAGATTAATGGGTGGTGGCCGGAGATATGTATGGCAAAGAATACTGGCGGAAGACTTAGTCCAACGGGGCACCAGCGGGTCTTGGGCGGCTGTTGAATAGGTAACAACACCCAGTAATCCATCTGACAGTCATCGATCGTCACTTACCATTCAAAATTGAATATCCCCCAGTACGTTTTGAAGAGAGCCCGACACTTATCGGGGTCAGTGAGTCCGTTGCCCCGGCGGTACTCGGCAAATGCCTTATCCAAATCAAGCCTACTAAGATAATCCAAGGCCCCGAGACGGTATACGGATCCAGCCTTCTTGGTGCCGAAGTGGCAGGTTACCATAAAAAAGAGGTAGAGGGCTTGAATTGTGGTAAGACAACGCCTGCCGCCTTCAGTATCGAAATGCTGTTTCGCTTCGGCCACGAACAACTCGGTGAGATTAGTTCCCGTGATCTCGTTCACGAGCCGTATCTTGTCGGAGGATAACTACACGCGACATGACGCCGGTTGGGTTAATTAGGCGCTCGCGGCGAGGCTGGGACTGACGCTCACCGATCGTAGCCCGCAAATGGCGTTTACCAGAAACGGGGAGCAGAACTGGCTCTGCGAGGGATTGCAGAGGGTCATGTCCTGGATGAACAGGTCCCGGTCGATGAGGGTGGAGCCCGTCACGAACGGGTCGTCGGCATTCGGGAAGAAGAAATCGGCGACGAGATGCGAGACGAGACCGTCGCCGGCGACCGACGTCCAGGGCTTGGCGGGCAGCTTGGTAGCGCACTCGGCCAGCGCCTGGGCATCGATCTTGGCGACCTCGCCGTCGGCCAGGGCCTTGCTGCAGAGGTCGACGGAGCCGGTGCCGTCTTTCAGGGTCGACAGCGCCTGAATGGCGTTCAGCTTCTGCACCGTCTCGACCACCTCGCTGACGGGGGCCGAGGTCAGGTGGGAGAGCACGCGCTGCAGGGTGCTGTTGGTCTCCTTCATGTCCGCCATGCGCGAGACGGCGCCCTGCCTGACGTCGTACTCGCAGACGTCATTGCGCTTCACACAGGCCGAGCAGCGCGGCCGCTCGCTGCTGCACTGCAGTCGAGCGGAAAAAGCTCAAGTCAGCGCGGTTGCTGCATGCACGAACGGGGGAGTTTTCCGGACATGAACATGAAATCTTGGGAAGAGGAGGAGGAGCGGCACCTTTGTCTTCTTCTTCTGACACTTGAAGCACGCGTATTTGTTTTGCTCCCGCTTCGCGCGACGGCGGAACAGGATGGGCTTGCGAGTTCGCACCTTCTCTTCGGCAGGCATCGATGAATCCGCAATGTAGTCCGCGAGCGAGAACTCGGCCTGCTCCGGGCCATCCTGGTAGTTGGGATCCGGCGACAATGCCCTAATGTTGGGTATGACGCCCATGGTGGCCTGGGCCGAGCTATCCATGCGGATGCAATACCGAGGGAGGGGTGGGAGTCCGAAGTGCTACTACGCGGATACGCTGGCCTGGTGGGTGGCGAAGGGTGGAAAGGGAGGGGGGGGGGGGGGGGCAGGAGTGACCTGGCCAGACCATTTGAAGTGCCGGGTCACCGCCGAGCCAAACCCCCACCACCCGAACCTGAGCAAGCCCTGTCCTGACCAAAAAAAAAAAAAACTCCGACTGGCAAGCCCTGTCCGCCAGAGCCGCTGACGCTCTCAGACAGATGGCTGAGCGTCCTGGGGATGCGGAGGATGTGAGCGCTGAGGCTAAAAAATTGTGGCGGACGCGACAATTGCATGCGTCAGGTTTGGGAGCTCCATGGCGACCTCGACCAGGCCCAATCACCGTGGTTCTGCCCCCCCGTTCCCCCCCGGACTTCGGAGGCATCTCCGACCGCAACTTGCCTAAATCCGTTGCTTGGCGTCTCCACCGAGCCCCTGTTTGGGACCCGACGCGCTTTTTCGCAAAAGCGTGTCCTTGTTTCCCCTGAAAGATCGTTGCGGTCCCCCGCCCAAAAGTCCGTCGTCCCATCCCAGAGTTTAGGTGCCTCGAATACTCAGCCCGTTATGCGATGCCATCCTGTGGTGAACCGGACCTGCGGAGCCGAGTCTTGGGCGGAGAATCCGCGGATGCTGTTGGCCTTGCCGCCTTCCCTAAAGAGATCTCGGGTGGCACCACGGTTAGCAGAAATGTACCCCGAGTGGCTCCACTTTAGCGTGTCAGCAGAGCACAGGTCGAGCGGACCGGATGTCGATTGGACAATAGCTTAGAGTAGGCGAGATGGCCTGATTGCTGTTTCCGGAGAAAGTCGCCGACAGCTGGGTTCCAAGTTGGCTAGGACATCAAGGTTCTCACAGATGTGGCTGCTGCGTATACACTACGCCCAGATTGATGATTAAGTAATCCGGTTCGGAATTCCTGATTCAGCAGTTTTTGTCTGCGATTGCCTCTTTGGGTTATCTGCCCCAGAACAGTTGGAATACCTGGGCCGGGGAAATGCACAATACGGAAAGTATCTTCTGGTTAGCGTTACAAAGCCTATGATAGGCACCAAGTTGTCGAGCGGCATCTGATATATGATCCTCCTCTGGAACCGTTCCTGGGATTTGAATACTCGTCCCTCCAGACCGGAAGTTCCACAATGGCACCAAAATTAGACAAAGGCCGCATCAACGTCTGGTTGAATTTGGAACCCCCTCGAAGGTACACTATTACTTACGGATACTGCCAATACTACGTATTTTGTGGTGCGGTGGCCGGACCAGGAGCAGCGGTAATGGCGTGGAGCAGCGATGGCCGCAATCTCCACAACCCCACAGCTCAACTTGCATGGCCACGACGATATCGAGATCTCTCACCTCCACCAACAAGCGGCGATCATCAGGGCAACCGTAGTATGTTACCTGCGACTATGCCAGCTTGGTTCTGTGACGTGTTAATGGTTTGTAAATGTCTTGGCAGTTCTCAACGAAGCCAGGGCTAAGAATAACAACAAATAGGAGAGAGAAAGAGCAGCCAGAAAAAGAGCGAGACCGACTGATCAGAGATGCGTCCAACGATGGCCATGAGTCAAAGAGCTTTAGAACAAGCGACGGAAACCCTTTCTTTCTACTTGGTGTTTTGGCATTGACAACAGCAGAACTTTTCTGAAGCTTCCCCCCCCACACGGCCAACGCCGCTTCCCGCAGATGCTTTTCCGGAAGCATTAATTATTGATTATTACTCCGCACGGGAAACCAATCCCAGACCGCATCAGGCAAAGTTGTTCCACGGGACAGGCTTGGAGTTATCTGCCGATCCAGCAATGGTGACAGCTGTGTTAACCTGATAGATAATATATTTCCTGCCATTGAGCATGCAGGTCGTCGGGTACAACGCGGCAACCCACACGGTCTTTCCTTTACATAGAATCAACCCTCAGACAAGACGCCCAGATACAGCCTACACACACCCACGCCACGTACCCATACTCATATATATACATATATATCTACGCAAAACTATTATACACGGTGGTGTGGAACCTATCTGACTGTATCTGTTGTAGGCACCATGGAGCAAGAGCTTGCCGAACTCAAGAAGCAGGTGCACGCCTTGCAAAAGGAGCTTTCGCGAGTCTCGGGCAAGTAAACTCCAGCTAGAGCTGCTGCTGCTGCTGCTGCTGCTGCTGCTGCTGCTGCCGCCGCCTCGCACATCTCTAACGGAGCGCGCAGATGAGGCCGAGGTCCGCAAGACGCACCACAAGTATGGATACTACCTGGACAAGTGTCTGTACAACGAGGTACATGCACCTCCCTCCACAACCCCCTGCTTGCCACCGCAGTGGCATGTGCTCAATGGGATCTACTTTTGCTCACAACACCAGGTCGTCGACATGTTCTCGGATCATCCCGACGCCTACGTTGAATTCCTCGGTTGCCGGTACCGTGGCAAGGAAGGGATCAAGCGGCTCTACCAGGGGCGTTTCCAGCAGACGTTCGTCAAGGGTCGTAACGGACCGGTGCACGGCTGGCTGCTGGACCACATCATGATGCAGGACATTGTGGACGTCGACGAGACGGGCACGCACGCCTGGTGCCGCATGCGGGCGCTCATGCAGGCCGGCACCCACCAGAGCATCGAGGAGTACTACCCGCGCGGCCACCGCCAGTGGTGGGAGGGCGGCCTGTACGAGAACGAATACATCAAGGAGAACGGGGTGTGGAAGCTGTTCCGGTACCGCTACTTTCCCTTCTGGCACGCCGACTTCGAGAGGGGATGGAGCCACACCAAGAAGAACTACATCCCCTGGCCCACCGTCACGTACCCGGAAGACCCGCTCGGCCCGGACGAGATCCTGGAGCAAAAGATGCTCTGGCCCGACACGCGCGTCGTGCCCTTCCACTACCCGCACCCGGTCACGGGCAAGCCGACGGCGCCGGACGACCTACGCGCACCCGCGTACGGCGCCGACGTTAGCACTAGCGACCCCCCGCTGAGCCTGGACCTGCCCGCCGGACAGAGCAGGCCAGGAGCGACTTCACGGGAGCCGAAGCCGGGGGACAGAGTGCTGCCGGAGCTGGTGCAAAACAAGGTAGAGTGATAGAGTGATCAAGTCTGGATGGCCTTGGGGAAGGGAGGGAGAAGGGGGGTTGTGTGCGCAATGCGGAGAGCAAAGTTTGCGGGCGCGTATTAAATAAAGTGCAAACAAAATGTTCATCTGTAATTACTGCGCTCGTAGTGAGGTATATATCAGGTATTCTTGGGAATTGAGAACAAATCATTCACGTCTCCTGGGGTGATCTACTTTCCGCATGTCTTGAGGATAGTAATGGCGACTTTCTTCTCACAATGCGGCACCTCTGTCAGCAAAACATTTTCATTGACCACGGCTTATTAGTCCATAACAGCGTTTCTCTCCCTTAACAGCACGAAGCCCAAGTTTACCCGGAACCTCGCATTCTGCCTGTCCAGTCGCCACCTCAACCACATATTCTCCTACCTAGCGTCCGGTAAGTAATTAAGCTAGGCAGGCACATCACCATTCGATTGCCGAAAGTTGGGGAAAACACCACCTCCGCCTCGGCTCGGCCCCGCCCTCGCTTATTATTATTAGACCAATTCCAACGGAATGACCCCACACTGTTAAAATCTGTACCAACAGGGTCATTTCCATGCTCCTCCACCACTGCCACGCTCCGGCCCGCATCCGAAAGTCCGAATCCACACTGCCGCGATCCGGTCGAACGATCTATGTGGTTGCGGGGTCCGTCAGGCGGCTCGAGCAGTGGCCCCTCCTCTACCAGGCTCGGTAGATGGTGGACGAGTTGGAGACAGAGCGCCCCAATAACTTATAGATTCTAATGCTAGTTTCACGTAACAAGCTCGGTTTCAAAACAAGATCGTTGTTCCAAGGCAAGCTAGCATCAGCCTACCTACCTACCTAGGTAGGTAATTAGCTAATACAACCCAAGGCTCCCAAGGGCCAGCTGATTAGCACATCCATCTCCTGCTAGGAAAGGTACCTACTTAATCTAGGAAATAATTATCACCCGCGCTCGCTGCCGGGGCCCCGAAGGCTCATACCATGGCGCACATCCACGACCTCGCCCCCGAGGTCTCCAACTACAGCTCCGGCCGGCTCACCCCGCCGACCCCGGTGCGGTTCCCCCGCACGCCCGTGTTCGCGTCCATGAACAAGCCGTGCCGCTTCGAGGGCGATGTCTTTGACCTCGAAGTGAGCGGGGCGATCCCTCCTGATATCGACGGGACCTTCTTCCGGGTGCAGCCGGACCACCGGTTCCCGCCGCTGTTCGAGGACGACATCCACTTCAACGGCGACGGCTCCGTGACGGCGATCCGCATCTCCGGGGGCCACGCGGACCTCCGGCAGCGCTACGTGCGCACGGAGCGCTACCTGCTCGAGACGCGAGCCCGCCGCAGCCTCTTTGGCCGGTACCGCAACCCGTGGACGGACAACGAGAGCGTGCGCGGGGTGATCCGCACCGCGAGCAACACCAACGTCGTCTTCTGGCGCGGCGCCCTGCTGGCCATGAAGGAGGACGGCCCGCCCTTCGCCATGGACCCGGTCACGCTCGAGACGCTGGGGCGGTACGACTTCGAGGGCCAGATCCTCAGCCCGACCTTCACCGCCCACCCCAAGATCGACCCGGACACGGGCGAGATGGTGTGCTTCGCGTACGAGGCCGGCGGGGACGGCTCCGACTGCAGCGTCGACGTGGCCGTCTGGACGGTGGACGCGGACGGCAAGAAGGTCGAGGAGTGCTGGTACAAGGCCCCCTTCGCGGGTATGATCCACGACTGCGGCATCACCAAGAATTGGGTCGTCCTGCCCCTGACGCCCATCAAGATGGACCTCGAGAGAATGAAACGGGGCGGCAACAAGTTCGCCTGGGACCCCAGCGAGGACCAGTGGTACGGCGTCGTGCCGAGGCGGGGGGCCAAGAGCGACGACATCATCTGGTTCCGGGCGGATAACGGTAAGTTGCTCCCTATTACACATGTAATAATAGTAATTAATTAATCAATAAAAATGGGAAAAAAGGGAAAGAGAGGGTGCTGCTGACGAGTTGTAATAATTACTGACTGAATCACCTACCTACCCAACAGGTTTCCATGGACATGTTGCCGGCTGCTACGAGCTGCCGTCAGGGGAGATCGTTTTCGACCTGACCGTGGCCGACGGCAACGTCTTCTTCTTCTTCCCGCCCGACGACAACATCACGCCCCCCGCCGACGGCGTGGCCAAGCGCAACCGGCTCTCGTCGCCCACGGTGCGGTGGATCTTCGATCCCAAGGCCAAGAAATCGGCGATCCGCACCGAGGCCGCGGGCGACGCCGACATCTGGGTGGCGGACGAGAGGGTCAAGCCCGCGCTGACGTGGCCCACCAACGGCGAGTTCTCGCGCATCGACGACCGCTACGTCACCAAGCCGTACCGGCATTTCTGGCAGGCCGTCGTCGATCCGACGAGGCCCTACGACTTTGAAAAGTGCGGTCCCCCGGCAGGCGGCCTGTTCAACTGTCTGGGCCACTACACCTGGTCCGACCAAAACTATCACCACGGCCACAACACCGGCGACCCGTCCGGAGACGGGCGGAGCAACGGAAGCGCCGAGGAAGCCACCGCCGGTAAATTCGGGCTCCAAGACGTCTACTTCGCCGGGCCGACCATGACCTTCCAGGAGCCGACCTTCATCCCGCGCCAGGGGGCCGCCGAGGGCGAAGGGTATCTGATCGCGCTGCTGAACCACCTGGACGAGCTGCGCAACGACGTCGTCATCTTCGAGGCCCGGAACCTCGGCAAGGGACCCCTGGCCGTCATCCACCTCCCGCTCAAGCTCAAGCTGGGCCTGCACGGGAACTGGGTCGACAGCCGCGAGATCGAGGCGTGGCGGCGGCGCAGGGCAGAGAACGGCGACGTGGGCCCGCTTCGGGTGGCCAAGGAGCCGTTGCCGTGGCAGAAGAAGTTTGCGGCGGCGGCCCAGAACGGATCAAATGGTGTGTAACTGTGTGTGTGTGTGTGTGTGTGTGTGCGTGAACACGGGATGTGAAAGGGTTTTTTTTTTGGGGGGGGGGGAGGAGGGGGAAGCAGCGAGGCGGCGCTGGTCCACACGCTGACCTGCCACGAGTCCACCAACATCAACCGGGGCACGGCGGCCGAGGACAGGATCGGGGTCTGCTCGGAGGCGTGCCGAGACGGGGGACGAGGTGTCGCTGCTGGAGGGCTCGGCGTAGTGCCGTATGTCTTGAGGCGCGGCTGGGCCGAGGATGGGGAGGTCCGGTTCGTGTTTCGAGGCGAGTGCTACGTTCATGGGGTCAATGAACGGCGAGTTGTGGAGAGAGATTCCAAATCAGGAAAAAGATACCACACCCGCTCCTGGTGTAGTAGTCCTTGGCAACCCCGAGTAAATTTGAGTTGCGTTGTACTCGGGCCAACCCGCGTTGTTCCACCCACCCACCTTCGTCCCCTTCTCTGCACCCAACCCCCCTGGTTCCCACACTCCTCGGACCCGGCGCCGGACCGGCAGGCTTGTGAGCAGCATGAGTGCCTCGGAAGGTTGACAGGACAAGGAAGAGGTAACTTGCGATTAGGAGCAGCTCACCCGCCTGATGAGGAGGATCACCAATGTGGACACTCACCTCAGCGTGCAGGTTGAACCGCAACAGGTTTAAATATCTTAGAAATAAGATCACTTTGCTTGGGGCTATGACACTAGGGATAGAGGAGCTTGGGAAGAATAAAAACTAAAAACTCAGGTAGTCCGAAAGGAGTCTGAAAACCACTAGTACGTGGAATACGCGATTACGGTAATTACTGACTGAGATAGCAGTGCCCGTCGTCCATCGTCCATGATACTCTGCTTTACGTAAGGTAGGTGATAAATCAATTTACCCGACCCTTTTATACCAGCTCACGGCCTGGAATCCAATAAAAATATCCGGGCGGCGGCGGTTAGTTGCATTTGTGATCAGAAATGACTGACGTTGCGATGCCCCACACGAAAACCTCGGCAGGATGATTACACGTGTAGTGTACGGAGTACGCAGTGCACAAACTGCAATGCTAGTGTACGGAGTACTCCACATAACTACCAACAATACTACATGGCGCAGCACTCCGCTGGAGCTTGGCCCTACTAGTCGCGTACGCTACTGTATGTGCACATGGGAAATCTGAAGATTAGTGTAGAGATGCCTAGTCTGGGATGCTGCCAATCCCATGGGCGGACCGTCCCGAACGCTCTGTTCTCTGACAAACCTTGCCAAGCGGAGGTAGCGTACAACTCGCAAGGAGGGTAGGCTTGGCATCTGGAGTGCGCGCGCGGGGGGGGGGGGGGGCTTGACAGATGGTGCAGGTGGGCGTCCGGATAGAAGTGTACCCGGTGGTTAGTTGCTGACTAATTAGTTCAGGACTACCACCTGTCTCCCGACAGGTGGGGCCAAAACCCCCGGACATGCCAATACGGCCGGACAGGAAGACAATCAATCAATTATAGTGGTAATTCTCTTTCAGCAACGCTCTCAATTACAGTAATACCTTCTCTTATACCTTCTCTTTTAGCCTCCTGGTGATGGTTATTGTCTTCTATCCCTGGCGTTGCTACTACAGACTTGCGGGCACGTCGCTTCTTGAACCTCCTGATGTCCTTGATAATGGCTATATATAGAGACTCCTTCTTACCCCTGGATAGAGATGGTGACTCGACATCCTCTTCCTGCCCATCTTTACTGTCTGTGAAGTCAAATCTGTCATCGTCGCTGTCGTCAATTGACATTGCAGTCGCGCCGCCAATCCATATCCTAGGACGTTCAGGGGATGGGAGTTTGACTTCTGACAACGGCTTCTTGGCTGACCAGGGGATTGGGACTTCTTTTCCATCTCCAAAGTCGAAAAATGCCAGTGGCTGACGCTCCTTCTAGTCTTGAATAGTTATTCCTTTCTATAGGGTAAACGGCTGGTTCGGTGGCGAGTTTGAGCGGTAAGGAGCTATTTGGCGGCCTATATACTAGCTGGTTCCTAGATTTGGTCGGTCAGAGGCATCGTATATAGGAAAGTGGTATAGGAAAGTGTAAATTGGGCTTGTGGCAGTGGTTATATCTTCCTGTCCGGCTATATTGGCATGTCCGGGGGTTTTGGCCCCACCTGTCGGGAGACAGGTGGTAGTCCTGAACTAATTAGTCAGCACTAACCACCGGGTAAATATCCCCAGATATGGGCACCACGTCGTAGTGCGCTAGTAGGGTAAGTAGTTGTTTCGAGATGCAGCTTGCTATCTGGTACCTTGCGAGCGAGAGAGGTACGGTACTTTTCGCTACGGGAAGCACACGCATGGTCAGCTCGCCTTATTGGCTGCCTCGGACGCGAACCCGTATCATGTTCGACGTCTAGGTGAAGTAAAAGAAGAATCCCAAAAATAAAATCCGGCAGATAGGGAACATACGTGCATTTCATACCTTGGGTGCCTCCCGAAATCCTCCTGGTGGCCGAGACCCGGAGAGAGGGGAGACAGGTGCGGTGTAACAAAAACCCATGTAATCGGCCGGTCGGTGTAATGGTTTTGCACAGTATTAGTGGTAGCAGTCCATCAGATGAAAATTTGATAGGGCGATATCTCATTAATAAGCTGTCGTCAACAAGGACGTGTCGGAAGAGAGTCACGCAACCGGAGCTTGAAGTGAATCGGGACGGCGAGGTCCAGAAATGGTACAAGGAACGAACGCTTCGTTTCCAATTATTTAATATCGATGGTGCTGGTACTAATAGTAAGGATATGAATTTGCGGACACGGAAGCAACTAACACAAGAAAGCCATCATATGCGCTCATATTGTCCCAAATACTAGGGAGGGATCTAACGATGTCGGACACGCACAGCGGACGTCGCTTAGGAGTCTTGCTCCTAGCATTGATATGCGCCAACGGTCCGTGCTGCCGACAGAATATGTTGCCTTTGCAGTTCCCAACGCGAACTCTCATCACGTCCACCCATCTGCCTACTTAGGCACGGACCAGGATGGTCCTCTGCGACACGTTACCCTCCTCGGAAACGGGGTGGCGAGCGGGGGCAACCCAGATATTCCCCGGACGGAGGTTCTTTCGCCAAAAGCTAGGGTCATACCCATCGTCAGCCCAGAAGTCCTCCGAGCAAGCCCTGGCCCGGCGCGAGTGCGACAGATTGTACAAGCGCTCAAGGTGTCGTGGCAGAGGCAGAGCGGAGGGGTGATAGTTCCAGCGGTTTGGGGGCTGGGAGCCCCTCAGTTGTGCAGGTCTCATCTGGAAGAGGAGCGATGAGTTGCTCTGCTTCCTGCTGCATCGTGGCGCCGGTGAGTTGCTCAACACCTAGGAACGCGTTAGCCTGCTCGAAAATCTCCAGGTGCTCTTGGTGGCCTGCTATTACCTGCTCCTGGTGGATCACGGCTTGGTATAAGCGCGCAATATGACCTTTTCCGATCATCGCGGTATATCTTACGACGGTGGTTCGCTAAATTACCATGGGTGTGCCGTGACCAATTTTTGTTTGGTAACCGAAACCCCTCCTACCAGCTTTCTTTTGACAACACAGGTCGTGAAAGAAGAGATGGCTAAAGAGTGCGCCCTTAGGCCGTAGATTTGGCTACGCCCGCCACGGCTGCCTCCGCTTTCCTCCTCCTGATCCCGGCAATCATGGCCCTATAGTCGGGATACGTGATAGGCAGCTTCACACCCGTCTTCTTCTGTACCAGAGTCACCATCACCGCCCCGATCGCCCCCGGGTTATGCGTGCTCATCGCCTGCTCCCAATACTCGACGTCCGGATCCCAGCCCTCCTCCTCGTGCCACTCCCGTTTGTACCACTGCGCTACCAGCTCGTCCTTGAAGCGGCACTGGGCCAGGTCGATAATGCGCGGCGTGTGCGACTGCTCGTCCACGACCACGTTGCGCGGTGCGCAGTCGTCCATGATGATGCCGCGCTGGTTGATCTCGTGCGCTGCGTCCGCGGCCGACTGGATCAGCTGTTGCCATGTCTTGAGGTTCCTTGGTAAGGGGGTGGCGCGCGTCAGGTCTTCGAGGCAGAACCCGTCGATGCATTCCAGGAGGATTCCCTTGACCTCGAAGTAGGGTGCTGCTTCCGGCGGCATAGGCGCGAGCGGGGTGGTCGACAAGCTGACATGGGCAAGCACGCGCGGCACCAACCTGCCCTGGCAGTCGGCCAGTCGGCTATAGGCCTTGGTCTCGCACTCAAAGTGTTCGATACAGTCTCGCCAAAGCGTCGCCTCGTACTTGGCAAGGCCGTCAGCGTGGTTGGGCTCGTCAAGGAACTCCCAAGCTGCGACGGCATAGTCCTCGGTCTCGTTTCGATCTCGGACATAGCGGAGAAACCCGGGCATCATCCCCCGCCTGACAAAGGCCTCAAACACCGCCTCGCTTTCCCGTGTGTGTGGGGCGGTCCTTTTGTCGAGAACGTAGCGTAGACATGAGCCAAACCGACGGTCATAGAGCTTAAGGACACAGCGGATAGACGAGCCGTGACGGGTCTGGATGGTGACTGCCAATACAACGGACATGGTCTCCGAGAGCACTTCGCTGATGGTGGCGGTAAGGCGTGACGGCAGGTTGCGGGAGTAGCTTTCGCACACGTGGAGTACCAGTGACTCCCCTTCCTGGTATGGTGTAGGATTGAACGCGGTGGCCCTTTTCAGTAGGAGGAATTCCGGTTAGTGCGAAGAGTTGGCGGCGAGGGCGCCCACTTTGTGCTTGCTCACATTGTGGTCCTTTTAGTTGAGTCTGCGCTGGCTCAAGGGCGAAAGGTTCAGAGGGGGGATAAGCGAATAAGAAGTGACTCCTTTTTCTTGTGTCTGTGCGTGCGCACCTGCGAGAGATAAACGAGTTCAATAATGAAGATACGGGTTGTGAGATGCTGTCGGCTCGATCAGAGGGGAAGGGCGGCAAGTTGCAAAATGTCAAGCTGGAAGGAAGGGTTAATTAAAAGAAGATGCCCGAGCTGGGCTTTATGAATGGTCAGGGCCCCGTGACTCGAACCCGCATATTTGGCGTCAAGGAGCCGCCCTCATAGGCTCACTGGCAGCGCATAGAGAGGCGCAGGCCGCAGGGGCAGATTCACCGCGTTACACAAATGGTAGGGTAAGGTAAGGTAGGTAGGTAACGTTATGTGCCTCTGATACCTCAACATACCCGAGGTACCTCAGGTAGGCAGGCAGGTACGGTACCAAATACCAACGCGACCAGCCGTCTGGGATTTTCTTCACCCGCGTCTCGAGCTCGCATTCATCGCCTGCAGGTGGGCGTAATCGGGCATGACTCCCGCTTCTAGATTGTCATGGAAAAAGCTAATTCGCAAGCTGTTTACACTGACACCACCCACGCGCACGCGCGAGACCCAGGCCGGCTATGACACCGAACGATCCCGCAGAGGCGAGAGCCCCGGGCCGCCCCCGGGGGGGGGGGGGGGGGGTATGGTTGTTTACTCAGCGGCGAGGCTATGCACCATCGCGAGCATCACGGGTCCAGGCAGCGAATCACCACCCCGGATGCCCGGTCCAGGGGGGAGCCGCACCGGTCGGTAGCGCCAGCCACAGGGCCTTCGGAATGACAGCCTTTGGCTTGGGATCCCCCAGCGTCCCCCAGCATCCCCTAGCATCCCCTAGCATCGAGAGCCAGCTAGCAGCGGCGCAGCTCGTTCTTGGGAGCGCTGAGCAAGTGGGCAGACCAGGTGGGAGACCGGGCGTACACGTACGAGAACCTGCGCAAGTACTACGAGCACAGCTTCAACTTTGGCGGTGAGATCTCGAGCGCCCGGCTAAGCAACACCACGCCCTCGTTCGACCGGGCCGACGTTGGCACGGGCGGCCAGGTCCCCATCAGCTTCCCCCTCTTCGCCCAGAGCTGGAGCACGTGGGCGGCCAAGGGCTTTGAGGCAGTCGGCATCAAGCCCATCACCGCCCTGCTGCACGGCGAGCTGCTCGGCTCGACCTGGCAGATCGATTCGATCGACTCCAGCACGTCCCCATCTCGTACCAGGTCGAGCTCGAGACGGCGTCGACGCTGACGGGAGAGAAAAATGGAGGCTGCCATCGCCCAGTTCAACGAGGACCGCACCGGCCCCCTGGCGAGCCCGGGAGGCGACTTTTACGCCGGCGAGAGACTGCCGGCGCAGCTGAAGTCCCGGCTCTCCAGCGAGACCAAGAAAGGTTGGTGATACCACCCCTCTGTCCTTCTTCTTGTCCTCTTGTTTATCTGCGGCTAACTCCTCTGCTGCTCCCAGGTAAGCAACGAGAGATCCCCCAACACCTATCCCCGATAGTTCCGACGCTAACGTTCGCTCCCGGGCAGGCCCTTCTGTCCAGGCTACAGTTTGTAAGTCCAAAAACGCGTGCCACATCGTTGGCATGGCCTCCTCAAGGCAAGCAGACGATTAATTAATGTTGCTAACATTCCGCGAAACAGACGTGCTGGCCGAGAAGATCGCAGACGATAATATCAAGAATGGGAACTAATAAGGCCGGAGAGAAACACACGACTCCAGGCCGAGCTTAAGGCTGTAATTTCTTTAGAGCAGTGTTGTAATTGTAACTTTTTCTCGGCTCTTTGTCATGATTCATTTTTTCCCCTTTTCTGGGTTATACATGTGTACCCTCGGGTGGCGTCGTGTCTCCCCCGGGGTGGTTCGGCGGCAACGTGTCGTACCTCGGTTGCGCCACTAGAATTCCAGAAAACTCAGACTGTATTATCTGCCTTAGACTGGTCTTATAGAGATCTGTGTCGGACTTGGAAGGTGGGCCCACTAAGCCGTACTTAAGGCTTATTAGTCTCGGTCAGGGACAGAGACCGTATCGTTGAAGATTGTTATGTTACCTGTTACGTACCTGACACGGAACATGCAATATGGATTACGGATCCCAAAATAGTCGTAAACGGAATCCTCCAGCAACATGTTATTACGACATTCCACCTGCCACTGCACTTGCCCCGCCCCAGCCCCGCTCGAGTAAGTAGGATTTGGTGTGTCCGGGCCCGCCTGGAGATTACGCTGTGGAAATATGCCACTATCTCCGAGGCCCTCCCGGGTGTAAATGAAGAGGGTGCCGGCGTGCCTCAGAACCGAGAATCATGCACGGTGGCTGCGTCCCTTGCCGCGCTCTCACGGTGAACTGCAGCCTCTCGGGTTCGGGTGGGTGCTACCTCTTTAACTCTACCCCCCAAACCCACACATACCTATATATCTTGCAGTCTGCTGTGCCTTATCTCGTCTCTATCCCCTCTTGTCTCTAACCCTGCTCCATTTAGTTCGGTTCCGTCCCTCCCTCTTTCCTTCCCCTGCCCTATCCCCAGTCCTGTCTGCCGGCAGTTCATTAACCGAGCAAGAAAGAAGGCAACATGGCGTTTCCGTACAAGAAAGTCCTCTTGATCGGGGCCACCAGCGGCATTGGCCTTGAGGCGGCTAATCAGCTCGTTGCCCAAGGTGTGAATGTCATTGCAGTCGGGCGGCGGCAGGATCGACTGGACTCCTTTGTCGCCGCCAACGCGGACGCCCCCGGTAAGGCTTCGGGTGTGGCTCTTGATATCTCCGCGATCGAGCAGATCCCAGCCTTTGCTCAACGGTGAGCAGCAAAGAGAAGTCCCTGGATTGTTTCTTTTCAATGTGTTTATTCTTCCGTTTCATCAAAGCCTCATAGAATTTCCCCAACCAACGAGTAGTGTCACGGTGCATCTTTGGCTAACAACAGGATCTTCGATACCACAGCATCATCGATGCCCACCCGGACCTTGATTGTGTGTTCCTGAACGCCGGCATACAGTATGTGATGGACTTCAGCAAACCGTGGACAGTGGACCTGTCCAAGATCCAACAGGAAATCACGGTCAACTATGTCAGCATGGTCGCCCTGACCCATGCCTTCGTTCCCTTCTTCCAGGACAAGGCTGCAAAGCAGGAGAAAGTGGCTTTCATCTAGTAGGTCAACGACTGCATTGTTTTGGTCCACCTTTGAGCATCTATCGTTCCCCTCTAAATTTTCCCCTCCTCTTTCGTTAATAACATGCTGCTGACTGCTATCCACAGCACGACCACAAGCCTCATGAGCCTTCCATACCCGATGGTGCTGAACTACTCGGCGTCCAAAGCAGCCTTGCACTCCTTCATCCTCGGCATCCGGGAGCAATTCAAGCACGCTGGGCAGGACGTCGGCGTCCTCGAACTCGTGACACCTCTCGTGCAGAGTGAGTTTGCTCCCCCTTTCGGTAGCAGTTTCGAGCTGACAAGCATGTCTAATTACACCAAATCAGCGGAGCTGCACAACGGCCAGCCCGGCTGGGGCCCGGACTTCAACCCGGGCATGCCGGTGGACGTGTTTGTCAAGGCAGCCTTGGATGGCTTCGTGGCCGGGGAGGAGACGGTGGCGGTTGGGCAAGCCAAGGCCGTGTATGACGAATTCGAGGCCGAGAAGGGTCGGCGCGTCGGACCCGTGTGGGCCGGCATCCGCAAGGCCATGGGGAAGGCCCACACGTTCGACTAGAGAGTATGTAATTAGCGTGCTAGACGCATTGTGTGGAGGAGCAAGCAGTAAATACGGGGGCGGAGGAGAAATCAAAGCGAGGTCTGCTATATTTATAATAGTAGTCCGACTCATGAATGCATTGCAATGCTCGACATCTCCGCTGAGTAAGGCATAGCTGAATAAGGCGATTGGTGACGAAAATATAATTCGATTCACTTGCTTTCTATATTATTAATTAGTTTCTCGGAAGATATTGAAAACCCGAAGCGTGTTGCGTTCATGAATATCAATCCTGCTTTTTTTTCTTTTTATATCATATTTTATTTCTTTTTGAGACGAACTTCGGTTCGGAAGTGATCTCTCCTCTGTTACTTCACCTCATGACTATATTAACCAAGACAACTCTCACTCAGTTAGCATCCCTGTAGACGTTGTTGCAAATGTCGCCAAAGACCTCGATGGCGTGAGCATAATAGTCCTGGACCGTCTTGATCCGGGCAGCCAGGTCTCTGCCCAAGGGTAGAAGCCGCTCGGCTTCGCGACCGGCCCCAACACCCTCTCCGACGACCACCTCGTAGACAGCTTTCACGGCCTTGTCCTTGTCGCCGTTGCCCTGGAACTTACCGCTGGCCATGAACTGCATCATCTGGTCCGCAATCGAGCCCTTGTAGTCCTCCGGCAGTGGGTTCTTGCCCAGAATGGTCGCGTTGCCCATGTTGGTGTTAAATGTGCCAAGCTGGACAGTCAGGACCCGGATGTTGAAGGGGGCCACCTCCTTGGCCATGACCCTGGACAAGCCTAGTAGTGTACTGGTGGGTCAGCCCTCTCGCTCATTTGCTGGAGGTCTTCCTTTATTTTTGGTCTTCCTTTATTTTTGGAAGGAGAAAAAAATAAAAACAAGGAGGAGGGACCTCTGCATACCGTCCAATGCCGCCTTGGCTGCAGCGTAGATGCCCATGCTCTCCCGGCCCTCGAGAGCCGCACCGCTGCTCATGTTGACAATGACACCGGACCGCCGCTTGCGCATGTGCGGCAGCACGGCGCGGATCAGCCGGTAGGGGCCAAAGTACACGGTCTCCGTCTGCGCCCGGATTTCTTCCTCAGTGAAGGACTCGGCCGGCGCGTGGAGAGAGTAGCCGGCGTTATTGACCAGGACGTCGATCTCCTGGCCGCCGGCCTCGAGATTCTCGATAACCTTGGCAGAGTCCTTATCGTCGACATCCAGGGCCAGCCATTTGCCGCCCGCCTTCTCGACCTCGGCGACCAGGTCCGGCGTGCGGGCCGGGTTGCGCGAGGTTGCGATCAGGTTGTGGCCCTTAGATTGAACGAGCCGTGCGAGGGAAAGACCCAAACCCGATGAGCAGCCCGTGATGAGCCACGTGAGAGGGCGGTTCGGGGTGGTGAAAGTCGCGGCCATGTTGAGATAATCGGTCTGCTCTCTAAGAGAATGGAGTTGCCAAACAAAAGGCGAGTCAAGATTGGCGAATGAATGATGATAGGTAGAGGTATCAGTCAGCCAAGCAAGCTAAGTTTCGTTGAACGTCGGTACCACAAGCTAAGAACGAGGCAAGATCTTGGCAAGGTAAAGTTTGGGGGACCAGGTGCAGGATGTTATACCTGGATTGTTGTTGCGCCTGTGTGAATTACACCTCACCTGTGGTCGCTCAGGCTTAATCAGCTCGGGTCGGGTCGTACTGTATCAGGCCGGGGTTAAGGTAACTCCGCATTACCTTTCACTAAGAAAAAAGAAAAAAAACATTATGAGAAATGCTAGAAATGCACCAAGTACCGTACGAAGCGCGGGAAAATCGAAGTATTGCTGTACCGCTGAGGCAACTACCGCGCACTAAGTTACATAGTAGTCGTCAAGGAATTCCAGCCTCTCGTAGTTTGCAGATGGCCCACACAGGAATAACTAAGATAGATTACGGATTACACAGTCCAGTAAAGATCCGGAATGTATGTATGTAATGTATGTAATCTGTATTCCGTACTTCACCCTCCTTATTGCAGCCCCCAGTTCCCGTTCACCTCGTTCTGCCGTATGTATGTACATACCTTAACGCCGACAAATCATCGGAGATGTTGCCCAACAGCCAAGGGAGCGAGCCCGGGAACCCTGAAAGCCATCCTTCGGGATCGCAAACTCTGTTTGGCTCAGCCCCTACTCCTGCCATCACGGCCAAATCAACCAGTCGGCTTGCCTGCAGCGTGCTCTTGCCCACGCACTTGAGAGAACGAGCTGCCATTCCTGACAACCGTTCGGCCACGCTGTTGGGGAAGTTTGCCAAAACTGGAAGGAGACTGTCCATTGGTGTTGCACTTCGCCAATGTCTTTTTGCGTCTCAGAATAAATGGAAGGAATAGCTAATTAAGATTCGCGTAAGCTCATCGGGAACACAGATTGGCGTGATCAAGTCAAGGTTTCGATTGCCATTAATTACGAGCTCGCCACGGTCCTCCAAAGTCACTTAGTTCATAATTAGTACAGGTCTTAACGCAGAGTTCGCCCGGCACGCCTTATACTCGGCAGCCACTGGAAGAACGCGGTTTGCGGAAAATAAAGTAAAGCAACCTAGCTTGCATTGGGCACTGTTTAGTGTAGGGCGTTCTGTGGTCTTGAGAGACTCTGCGAACGGCCTCAGATCTGTTCTCGAGGTTCTGACTACTTCGTAAGTAACGTATCTTATGCATGTACGTACAAACCTTGCGGGACTTGGGTGTTGGTCGCGAGGTGCGTTTGCCATTTGGATTCGCGAGAAACTAGTTACCTCCGGGTTTCCCAGTCCGCGATATTGGAGCTCTGAATATCATGGAGGTAATTGGGAACTTGAACCCACTGTCCGAGTTCCCTATCCGAAGGTACCTAGGTAACTCGGATGTGTTGAACCGTTCCACGACCACCACAGATAGATGACCCCAAACGTCTATTTTTTTTTTTTTTTTTTTTTGAAACTTATTACCCTGCCCCGATTGTCCGCCATAGTTACTGTTTTTCAGCCACCCATACAAATGCACATAGCACGAAACCTCCCACGGCCTCTCACGCGAAACCGCCATCACCCTGGCCCGGTTGTGTTCATCAGCCCCTCCGCAACACATCAACAGTCTCGCTCCACAGCACCCTCATCCTCCGCCTCAAGTCCTCCTCCAGCCCCCCAAAGGTCGGCCCGGACAGCGGCGGCATCCGTTTCGCGGCGGATCCCGCACCGCGATCGAGGTTCTCGTCACCCCCTGTAGCGCCGCCCCCTTCTCCTTCACACGCCAGCGCCGACCCTCCATCGCCGCTACTAGCTATCCCACTCCCGGTCCGCATCCCCGCCCCTGCCCCTGTCCCTGCGGTGGGGACGGTGGTGGTGGTGGTGGTGGTGGCACGCACCCGGACGGCCTTGAGCCGCGCCGCCAGCGCGTTGACCAGTCTCTGCGCTCGGTGGAGCTCGCCGAGCACCAGCTGCGCCGGCGGGCGGCCGCGGTGGTAGTGCAAGTGGAAATGTCGGTGGTCTCCGTCGTCGTCCACGTCGTCCACGTCTTCGTCGTCGTCGTCGTCGTCACCGCCGTCGTCCGCGTGGTTCTCGGCGCCGTGTTGTTGTTGTTGCAGCACCACCCGTTCCGCCAGCGGGGCCCGGGACGAGCACGCGGAGCAGGCGACCGGCGAGCGAGTGCCTCCCGATGGGTGATGGAGCGGCTCGATGGCGGTCGGGGGCGTTGCTGGTTCTGTGCTGGCGGGTGAGGGGGAGGGGACGGGTCTCGGGTGTTGCGACCCCATGGGGCACGTTGGCGAGGGGCGCGAGGCGGGCGTCGCGGTTGACGTCGGCGTCGGCGTCGGTGTCGGCGTGGGCGGGGGTGCGGGCTCGTCGTCTTGGGCAGCGGCCGCGGCCGAGTACCATGCCATTACCTTGAGCACCACGAGGGCTGTAATGGAGAGGATGTATTCGTCGTGGGAGCACTCGCACTTGAGGATCCTGGTGAGGGTCTGGATGATTCGCCGGTTTTCCGAGAGGACCACGTCCGTGGTTCGGCCGTGACACGTGAAATAGTCGTCCGAACCCTCGCGGGATGCCGCGAAGGTGCAGCGACACGAAGCGTTCGGGAAGAGATGGTTCAGCATCTCCAGCATGGTGGCGAGGCAGCAGCTTGACCGGCAGAGGTCACGGCCGAGAGCGCTGCCGGTCGGCGGGGCGCAGTCGAGGTTCAGCCCGTGAGTGTCCGAGAGGGAGAGTCCCGGGTTCGAGACGGAGGCGGACAGGTCGTCGAAGAGGTCGGGGGTAGTCGTCGCCGTCTGGGAATCAGACCCGACCGGACATAGGTCCTGCTCGTCGAAGATCATGGGGGATGTTAGACCGATGTCAATGAAGTCCAAGGAGTCAGCGCCGGCAGCTGTGAGTGGCGGGGATGGGCCTGGGAGTAATGTTCCGGAGGTGAAGACGCAACTCCATGGATCAGCATCCGACCCCATTAGACCAGATCCCGCAGAACCTATAGCCGGCTTGGGCGGGCCAACATCGGATTGAGAGGAGAAAGGTGTGGCAACCTTTTGCCCCGGTGATCCGGCGCCGCTCAGCCGACCCCCGTTCCCGGAAACGCCAAGGCGGCCGCTAGCAATGGACCCCATCGTGCTGCGATGGTCCCTCCTGGAGAGGGCGAGGGTGCGGGCCGTCCCGCCTCGGTCACCGTCTGCCCATGCCCGAGCGGCCTCTGCTCTGGACGCAATCGATGCTGTGCGCCCCGTCCGCCGTGACACCAAGTAGACACAGGCAACGCCTCGGCGAGCGCACCTGGAGCAGGTTGGCTTCTCCTTGCCGCATCTGACCTTGGAGCTTGCACAGTCTGTGCAGCTATCCCGTAGCTTGCGTTGGCTCGGAAAGGTGGGCTGGCCGGGAGAGCGTCGGACCTGGGTTTTTAACATTGTGTGATAGTGAAAATATGAGCACTTGTGGAAGGGTCAAGGTAATTATGACGAGTTTTTGAGGATACTCATACGTTCGCACAGGGGCAACGGTCTATATAATAATCATCAATGTTCACTGTGCTGATAGGCCGGCCCCCGGGGAGTGTCTGAGTCCCTTTCTCAGGTAATTATGCCGCAAACTCATCAGGAGTTCAGCTGGTTTCATGCCATGAAGAACGAATGCGATTTTCCTGTTTCGGGCGACACGATGTGTGGGTTGACGCCCTGTAATTACATACATACATATACCTGGCCCATGACGTTCTGCAAAGGGCCTGAAGCCAACAACTACCACATTAGATGAGGCTGAGCAATACTGTTTTGACGGAAAGGCAGAGCTCTCCCAAAACGCACCGATAGTGTTCATGGAGGGACCGTTGCCGCCGTGGAGATCCAAATCTGCAGAGTGTCGGCTGTGTTCCCAGTGTCTCGACAGTGGGAGATGAATCGTGATGGCGAAGGTGAAGAAACATCTCACGCAAAAGTAAGCTGCCTATCAAAATCCACCTCCGAGACGCCAGGTTGGAATGCAGAGCCAATTGTTTCCTATTGCCTTTGCAACTCTTACGCCACGTCACGGATTTTCCTCCCTTGTAGAGGGGCAGAATGAAACATTGGCCAGAAGCTTCAATTCCCCCTCCGCACAGGCGCGTACACAGGGTGGATCTGTCTCAAAACAGCCAGAAGATACCTGTCCAGCGGTGGAATTTGGTGAGTGAGGCTGTTCTTCTTGTATTGCACTTCAACTAATAATCATTACCACTCAGGAGTTGATTGATAATGCTTTCGGACTACAAGCGCGGTGCACATACACGAAGTAGGTATTTGAACATTAGATAATTAATCTCCAGGCTTCAAATCTGTGACCTCTAGCCCATCGTCAATCTCCCGCGTTACCGCAGGAAATCCAACCAGGAACGCAATGATAATAGCTCTTAGGACGTGACGCGGGAAGATAGGCTTCGTATAGGTAATGTAGTCGATGAAGAAGGAAGAGGAGAATGGAGAACGAACCTGGCCAAGCCCTGCAGCGGATGTGGACAGCTACAACCTTCAGTGGCGCGGGGGAGAATCCAGGCCGCCATGTACGGATTACATACAACCACGAACAGGCAGCTATACCCACCGCTACCGTAGCTATTGTCCTTAGAGATTGGTAGGCTAGATATACGTACCTACTTAATAGCTGTTGTTTACTTGTCTGCGTCATATTAGGTTATCAAGGATCCAGTCTTCCAAGCTATCTTACGTATCTCCGGTCACGCAGGTAAACTCACTGTTTGGATGCAATTGGACCAACAAAGTTACTGACCCCGCCAGATGCGCCGAGCTGCCTGGGACACTCCTTCTCAAAGTCGCGGTGAGGGATCTCCGGGCGTCCCCAGCCAGGGCTGGGTCGAACATCCCGCTGCAGATAATTGCGAGTGGTCTGCGGCTAATATGCCAGTGCTCAGGCAGCGCAGATCCGTCCGATCAAGGCGCCCACCTCCATAACAGATAGGTTTATGCTTACCTTTGCTGGCTCTCTCAAGTCTAGGTCCCGATCCAAGACACAAATGGGGGGACCCGTGACCGACCTCCTCGGAATATCCGTCCTGAATCAGGACGATCGAGTTGGCTTGCTTATGCTTTGCATGTTGACAGATCCAGTCCATTCAGCTCTCACTGGTTCTCGGCACAGCCAAGCAATGGCTGCCATTCGTTTCAGACGATCAGCCGGCCGTGAGTTACTCCGCAGCCACGGCGACTGGCCTCTTGCCCTTAGAGTTCGTTGCCGAAACACATCTACATGCACCACATCATGGAGGTGATAGTTTAAGATCTTGCAGTGTTTCGGCTACTTCCTGCCTCGGGAACAGAGGTGCATAATATGTGGAATCCCGCCAGAATCCCGCCAACATGCTTTGCCGCCGGGATTTCCCAAGCACTGCGCTCCCTGACCTGGGGGACACAACATTCATCCGTGAAGAGTGAAGAGAACTGGGCACTTACCAGCGTGAACTCTTGGTTCCGGGGCAATCATGGTCCGGTCATGAGCATTAACACGCAAGAAAGTGGGGTGACGACACCACCTCAAAGAGGGAGACGCCAGAAACGTGGCGGCAGGAAAGGGTTCCGGTGAGCCAAGCGCCTGCTGTATCTTTCTTCTGCAACCGATGATCTTAGCTCCGCAGCCTCGGGGCTTTCCCGGAAGATGCCACTAGGGTGCGCCTCCGACGGGGGTCCAAGTGTCTCACGGGACCAAAGCCGTAGTGTGCGTACAACTCTCACCGTACCGATGTGCGGAGATTGTACATGTAATTTGTACATACATACATACATGCTCGTGTCAGGATTAATTAGCCATTGTTACGCGCCCCACGCAACAACCATAAATCCATCATTGACGTTTCTGGGACACGTGTTCAAGGGACCGGGGAAATCGAGTATGTCTTAATTGACTCACGTTCGATGCCTAGATACCTACGTAGATTAAGGCACCTGTCTATACAGTACCTATCTCGGAGCACATGCGGGATCCATATGTACATGTTTAGAATGTTACCTCATCAATTCAAAGCCTCGACAATGTCCACCAACGTCACGCCCAATCGCCGGCGATGTTACACCACCGTGTCTCTTCGGACAGTGCACTTCGGCCGTGTCTTGTAAGAATCTTGAGGCAGGGATGCGCGATATGCGCTGGCAAGCGATCGATAGGAGGAAAGATCGCCCAGCTTCTCCTTGCCCCACTGGGGGTTTGAAGCGCATACACTACAGGTCTGCTGCAGGCAGGCTCGGCCCAGTCAGGTCGTTTTCCATGCTCACCCGCCTGGAGAGCCATACATAAAATATCGTCAGTGCTTTCACATCCCACAGACATGGCTGGGGAGGTACCCCAGTATGATCGAAGGCTCAATGACAAATATTCATACCCCCTCAGGGGTGGATAGTGGCGCCGTGTGTGTCTTTGCCGGGAAGGATGATGTGGCATGCTTTTGTATACAAGGTATGCATTAATATAGCAGAGATCTGTCAAGAAAAAAGAAAAGTGAAAAAACAAAAAAAGAACATCGAGATAAAATGGGTCCCTGGGAGTCCTCTGGCCCTCCCTCGAGTGAGCAGCCCAGTGAATCACGAATACCGCTTCCTTATCCGAGATTGCATGCTTACAATGTGGCGTGCCTGAAAAGCCCGAGGCAAGAGATCCCGCCGATCGAACCGTGATTCCAGGCCTTGATTTGGGGAACGTCCGTCTCAACTTAGTGCAACTTCACCATGCCTAGAAGGTGTTTGTTTGAAGCTTTGAGTCCATGTGTACAGCTGAATTGAGGTGCGGTGTGTGGCTTCCTATCTCGCATTTACCCTTCACTACCCGGTACATTACCTACTCCTTGATCAGTTGATTTGTAGATAAGGTGGCACCTTTAACAAGGTACCCTAATTGAAACAAGCAGTATAAGCTTCATTGAATTCCGTCTCAGGAAGCAGGAATAACGAGTGTATCCTGTGGGTCGACTTCATCAGTGAGGCGTACCGGGTGATCAGGGTCTGGCAGCCGGTCACCTCCACAGCTGTGCAGCCGCCTGGCGGCTGGCTGAAAGGTGAGACACTGGAGCAGCTGGGAACCAAAGGTTGCCCCCGGTATTGACATTCTATTCAATTACTTGCTTTGTTACCCACGCTAATGCACGCCATTCAAACAAAGCAGCGGAAGGTGAATCCCATCACCCTTGAACATGCGGTGCCGTCTCGGAAGACCACCCGATGAAGCCTTAGTTTGTCGGGACCTGATCAAACAACTGGAGTACAACAAAATTGCTTATGCACTGAACAAATCTTTGTGTCGTCCTTTTAACCACTGTCCACATCTCAGCCATGATCAATTCACAGTTCTGACAAACCCCCTCACCGTAGTTCACTTGACACGTCTCCCTACCCACATAATTTTTCTTTTCTTTTTTTTCCTTTACTCACCTGAGAGCCTACCTATAAAAACTATCCCTCTGGTCTTGCCCCATCAGCTCCGTTCCAGATAGGATGTGGTACCTCGGAATGGTGAATACCTGAGGTAATTATGTGCCCAGACCAATAAAAGAAGCTCATCTCGCATCGTACATCACCCGTTGCCTGGAATTCCCAAACTCTTTCGGCACAAACCCACCGCCACATACATGAGCCCCGGCCAGCCAGCCCGGATAATATCGGGTGGAGAGGAGCCGCTCCCCTGCGTCAGCGGCGGCGGCGGCAGTAGCGGCGGCAGTGGCGGTAACGGGGGGTCAACGACGAGGACTTGGACGCGCCCCGCCTGCAGCTTCTGCTTGGCCTACCAGGCGGTCAAGAACCGGGAGCGGGTGCGGCGCATCCTCGCGGACGTGTGTCTGCGCTACGACGAGGCCGAGGCGCTACTTGCGCGCGCGGCCCGCGCCGAGTCGGATGAGTTCAGTTGGGGGGTCGTTAGGCTTGCCGGCACCATGATCCAGCAGGTTGGTCGACAGCTCGACGCCCTGAGCGATACGGTCGCTTCGATGGGAGGGGTTGATGGAGCAACCGATTAGAGGTGCTTCAAGTGCTAGTCAAAATACCTACCGTAGGATTAGGTAGGTAAGGTACTTTTCAGGTAAGGTAGTCCGTTGGGTCAGTCGAGATACCTTAGGTTCGCTCTATCGATAATTATTAGGTTAGATAATACTCATTCTTAGTAGCGTATATCCCGATGTAATTTTGCATTACTATTAGGATGAATAAAATCAGGTCGCTTGCAATGATACACCTAACATTTGTGAAAATGCGCAAGTGTTCTTTCTACTCATAAGCCGCTTTTGATTCCGCCGAGTCGAGGAACGTGTGTTCTTTCGAGGTATTTATTGCTGGGGCAAAATTGAGGTACCTTAAGGTACCTGGGGTAGTTGGACAGATTTACTGAGTGCTAGTTTCGAGCACCGGCCTCTTCATGTTCCTGTCTACAGTGATATTTAAGTAGACAGTACCATGTTGCCCTCGTCACGTTTAGGAGGTGATTTGCTACAAATAATCAGGCATCCACTACCTATGGAGGAATTCCACCCTAGAACTCGTCTTCATCTTGCAGATCCTCTTGCCGGAAGCATCCCTTCTTGCCTCAATATCGTCCTAGATTAAACACGTTGTTTAGGGTACCTTATACGCAATGTATTTCGTCTTCCTGTCAAATCTCCTACCGCAGCCCGAGTTCGCAATCCCATGAATCATGGGCAATACTGATGCTTCTGCGAGATGTCAGTATCAGAGTGACAACGCATCAATAATCCTCCAGGAGCCAATTGAGTTCTCCAAGTTGGCAGGAAGGAGCCCTATCTGTATCCCGAAACGCCATTCACTCATTTTCTCAATCGCCCCCTCTTGGCTCACTGGCAATCCGCCTAAGAGCTTCTGTCACAGCGGTCGGTCGGATCACCACGGCGCCAGAAACCTCGATACGGTTCCAGACCTGCCACGGTTCACATGAAACTGAAGTCCAGCAGCTTTGACGCAGCTGGCTAATTCTAGTCGATGGTGGAGACCCGGAATACAGCGTGTGTGGGGTGGTTTGGAACGGAGGATTTAATGGATCTGTACAGGCGTGGCTCGGCCGGGTATTACAATCGGGGCTCCGCTGGTGCAAGAAGCCAACGCCAGGTCTTCAATGAGTAATTAATAGGGGCCAGGACTTATGGAGAAGCTCGAGGGGAAGAGTCATAAGAGAGATCAAACCGCCTTTGAGTGGATGCCTCAAGTAACGAAGGACACCACCTTTGCCTGACCAAAAGTCCTCACGTCCGTGCATTGGTATTAGACTTTGTTGTTGCTTCTGCAAAGTACCAACAGATAGAGGAAACTCGGGTGGGGAAACCTTGAGCTCCCTTGACAACATAGGTGAATGGAGCTGGCTTGACAACGCGCAATGACCGAGCTGTGCTGCAGCTCCTATTGTGTGCCAACTCTGGTCTCCCTTTGTCTACCCGAGGGCTGTTAGTGAGCGTGGCTAGAGGAAGGTATCTCCAAGCGTCCCGGAACATCAGTCCCAAGGTTGAGTTGGAGGTTACCAGAAGCAGATCGACGGACAACTAACACCGTATAATGAATGGGCTAAGGGGTTGAAAAACTCATCCCACGAATGCGCTTTACGTCATGAGAGGTATGTTTTTGTTGGCGGTTCATATGACCTGTAAGTCGCTCTGTAACGCTTCACTATATTCTATGGCACACAAGGTACCTTGGTCTGACTAACATATAATTATAGACACCAGTAGGCAGCAGCTGACAACCAGTAACAACCTCCGTAAACTCTACAAACATGACGCTCCATACTCGAAAAAGTCCAAGTTCCAGAGAGAGACCGCCAGTCACTCAGCAGCTTTGCAAACGCCCAGCCAAGACATCGTGGAAGGCGCCGCCAATTTGAGCAAAACCATGCAGAGGATTGCAGAGACGGGCCGGACGGTAAAATATCAGAACTCGTCAGCCGATTTGGCCAGCCCTATTTGTCCTTGCGAGAAGTGCGGGTGCTCCAACAGATACAGCCTTCCTGGTGCGTGCTTGCACTGCCAGGTCAATTGCGAGGAGAAGCATTCCACCTTCTGATGGTAGTAAGGGAAGGTAAAGGGGGGGGGCTGGGGGAGAGGGGGGTTAGTTGAAGAAGCTGAGCGGCCTGGGAGCAACCATTCGCAGGGTTTCTAATCACTACTGTCTGAGAATTTCGATTCGTGATGGGGGAACTATAGGAAAGCGATCAGGGGATCATTAACGGCGTGTTGCTATCAAGAGACTTGAAGCCATATATAAAGAATACTGTAATTGTTACAGCATTTGACTATCTGTAGGTCAGATCTGACTGACCCACCAACAGGGATGACGAGCCAGGGTGTTGACATATATTTAGACAGCATCTCTAAGTGCCTCTGGCACTTAGAATAATCAATGCTTTTATCACCTACTTCTACAGACCGTAACAGTTGGTCTAGGAGTGCCGCCCACGGCGCGAATACCGCTATAGTATCGTACCTTTGTAGCCTCTCTGAGCTGTACTAATTACAGCCACCGAGCTATAGCAAGTGGTGCCTACTACCGGTTCGAATCTGTGATCTCGTTGCCAATCGCGAGCGTTCGAATGCTATAGGAGACCTTTTGCCTAGACAAGCGACTGTGCCCCTCTGCTCAAGCAGGCGCCTAAACGGTTAGATACGACGGCAACAGTAACTCTGTCAAGATCCCTCGCCTAGAGGCCAGATTTGCCTTTGTCAGAGTCGACGGCAAGATAAAGGCTGTGCTCTTTAGCATCATCGCCGGCATTATGGTCGTGGTTGACCTACGTGAGGTTACCGAGGCTGAGATCTACTATATTATACCGGTGCTGTTCCTTACTAGGCACTACGAGACCTTAAACCTATAAGGAGGATTCTAGCCTCGTACCATTGATAGTAATATAGTATAGAACAGATAGTAACTACATAGTTATATATAGCTAATATATTAATGTAATTAGATAGGTACTAATCAATTTATATAAGGAATATAAGTATAAAGAACTAGCTATTAATAGCCCTAACAAGCTAGTAGATTAGGATAATAGGCCGACCTTGCTATCGTTAATCAAGTTCGCTATTACTAAGGTATAGGATATAGTAAATAAGAAGAGGCTGCTAATGCCCCTGACTATATACTAGGTAATTCCGACGCTTAAGCCTACTAACCGCCTGTCCTACAAATCAGATATAGCTTAACTAGAGTAGAACTACTAGGACTCCGGCTCTACCGACGCTACTACCTAGGACGCGACTATATACCTATATATACCTACTAGCCTACCTATAACTATATAATAGGGCACCGAGCACTGTAACAATAAGGGTATGCTAGTCATTACTAAAACCACGGCTACTACCATTACCGCTCCGACATCCTAGGCCTTACTATAGCCAGATCTAACACTCTACCTGCCTAAGCCTATACCTTAGCCTGTCATACTAACTAGGTATACTTAGCATAGGGTACCTATTAGCAGGTTTATCTATAGGAGTAAGAGGGACCCTAATGACAATAAAGAGGCCGAATTATGGGCTAGAATTAATAATACCTATATCGTCTTTAATAGCCTTAAGGAGGTAGAAAATACCTTTATAGGTATAGAGTTTAACCCCTTTACTAGCACTAGGGTCATCAAGTCTAGCCTGTTATACCTGTCTATAAGCATGTTAATTAGGCCTATTAAGGATTACCTTACCTACGCTTACTAGGAGTATTATAGTAATAAGAGTATACTTATCTATACCTACTATTAAATTTATTACTATTATAAAAAGGCTAGTAGTAACTCTTTTAGGGCTAACCTAGCTATATATAGCCTTAAGAAGAAACTAGAGACTATATATAAAATATATTATATTACTAATATAGTACCCACTAGTATACCTAAGCCTAAGGAATTACTAGCAGCCTATATTTATATACCTAAAGGAGATAGTAACACTCTAGTTAACGGCTACCTATTTAAGCTTAGCTACCTATATTATAGCCTACCTAGCTACTAGGCTATATAGCCTATACCTATATAAGTTATTACTACCTAAGGTATAACTAAAGAGGATAAGGCTAATAAGGACTTTATTAAGCGCTAGTAATTAGCTACTAAGGCTAACCTTCTTAGGTTAGCTTAGACTATAGTTTAGAGGTAGGATAAGGCTATTAATAGCATTACTAAGGCCCTTAACTAGATTAAGGAAAAGCTTAAGCAACTATAAGAGACTTTGATAGCTATAAACAATAGCTATATAGCTACCCTTAACTAGAAGAAGGACATAGATAAGAAGCTATAGTAGCTTAAAGGTATAGTTACCTAGCTTAGTAAGCATACTATATTAGCTACTATACTATAGAGGGCTCCTAGGACCTAGGTACCTATAGCTAGGCTACCGCCAGCCACTACAAGGGCTGGTGCCCCTCCTAGCTCGATCGCCTACTAGGTCGTATACCTACCGCCTATAACTACCGGCCAGAAACGCCTATAGCCGGAGACGCCTATATAAGAGAGCCCTTTACATAAGAGGGCCGCTAGTGTACTCTACGGTAACTACACCCCAGCCAAGGACACCTAGGCCAGGGCCAGGACTCTCGCACGCCTATAGCAAGAGCATCTATCAGCCCTGTCCGTATTCCTAGACAACCTAGGCCTAGTAGGTAGAAAGGACTAATAGGTAAGCAAATAGATATAACCATAAGATAGAGGAAAGGAACGATTATAAGGATTATCGCTATAGAATAGCTAATATATCTACTAAGTTATAACAGGTTATCATTTTCTTTTCAAGCCCCTAGTGCCTATTATAGCATTTGACTATCTATAGGTCAGATCTGACTAACCTACTAATAGGGATAACGAGCTAGGGTGTTAACATATATTTAGACAGTATCTCTAAGTGCCTCTGGCACTTAGAACAATCAATGCTTTTATCACCTACTTCTGCAGACCGTAATAGTTGGTCTAGGAGTGCCGCCCACGGCGCGAATACTGCTGTGGTGTCGTACCTTTGTAGCCTCTCTGAGCTGTACTGATTGTAGCCACCGAGCTGTAGCAGCAATACTCTTTACACAAATCTTGACGGTTTATTCTGAATTACGGTTTATCAGCTGCCCTACTAGCAATATACTCTAATGATCGAAGTTCTCCTAGCAATCATGTAGCGAATAACTGACTCGGCCGCCCTATGGATTTGACTAATACGCTCCCGACCGTCCCGTGTCAGCTGTATTATAGGGAAGAACACACATGACCACCTGGTGTGTGAGCTATGATCGAAAATCTCGAACTCCTAGGCCCCAAAATCACGAACATGCGCCAATGATCAGGAAAGCGAGAAACTCCTTTCACGCCGTCAGAAAAACTTCCTGTACGCCTCACAGCTAGTGGCCACAACGCCTGCAAAAATAACCGGCCTCGCCACAGAATAAAACGACGCGCCGGCGCCGAAACGACCTACAAACGGCAACCCGTCCCCTGATCTGTCCTGTTTGTAGTAGACCCTCGGGAGCACCACCCCGATGGCCACGGTTCGCGGCAGCTCCTCCAGCGGTTTCATCATGTCGACAAACTGGGTCGTGAAGGCCAGCATGGCGCTGGGGAAGAAGTGGATGTCGAGCTTGCGGAGGTTTGGCATGCGCCGGAACAGGGCGACGTGGTCGCGCCCCGCGCCGCGGAAGTAGTTGCCCCCAATGAGCTCCTTGCAGTGTTCCGTCCCGTTCGGGAGCATGTGCGCGATGAAGGTGACGGACCGGATGGAGAGCGCCGTCTCGGGGCTGATCCAGTCCAGGAACGCGTCGAGCTCTCCGAAGCCGGCGAAGGTGAAGGTCGTTTCGCTGTAGAGAAAGTGGGAGACTTCTTGATACCTGTTTGCGATCCATGTGTTAGTGCGGACGGGTGCTGTGATGCGCCTGAAGCGCGTTGATTCCGGTTCCCGTACGCAAACTTGCAGGTCAGCATCAGTGCTACGAAATCGGCGAGCCCGGCTCTGCTGGTGTCTCCATCGGAGTGCACATGTTCGCACTCATAATGGCCACACGAGACATTGTTTGTGTCGTAGCAGCTCTTGCTGAGCAAGTACCGAAGCTGCAGAGCTGTCGGCAGGCCTCTGAGGGATACTGACGGGCAGAATATGTGCTGGCGCTTCCCAGCCTCTTGCAGCATCAGGCTGTAGATGTGGTGCCGGATGTCTAGTGGAAGGGCGAAGACGAGAGGTGGAAGCTGCTCGAATGCGGTCTGGGGAATGGAGATTTTGCGCCTCGCTGGTTTTTGTCTTGTGAGCTCTGCCGGCCACACGATAGGCTTAGCGATCTGTTGCCCCGGGACCGTGAGCGCGATCGGCTTCTGCCGTTTCCTAACTCGTGGACTGTTTCCATTCTTCTTCCCCGGACGAGAGACGCAAGGTGATGCGATCATTGCCGCTGCAGAGTTCCTCCAGACACAGTCACTCAATCGTTCAAACGGGAAGGAAGGAATATTCTATTTCGTAGAGTTGGCACGGAACAGCGTCTTCTTTCCCGCGCGGTGACAGTCGCATGTAAGTAAATACAGATAATACCGGGCTCATTGCTGTGTTGTTTGGGCGCGTTTCGCTGATTCACAGGGAGATGTGAATTAAGCAGTGGCGCCACGTTATGGTCATGTGTTGTTCCTGCCTAAGATGCTTGGCGTATGGTGAGCTGGAGCATTCGGGCAGCAGCCTCAGGCTCTCGGTTCTGTGCAATTGCGCACTTGACTCACCGCAGCTCAGCCTCGCTACAAACTCCACTTGCTAGTTTTTCTCTTCCCATAGAGTAGTGGCTGCCTACCTTGGCATCTGGCGTACCTATCCACTAGCCAAGGAGGCAGGCAATGCATCCCAATTATATTTAAACAGCTCGCATTAACAAGCGAACGGGTCATCTACCACCCGGCTTTTTGCCTGGCCAAGCTCCATCGGGAAGTAGCTAGGTATGCATTTGGCTTTCTCGTCTTTATCTCCTTCCATTTCTCCGAGTCGTTGCCCGAGATGATAATTACTGCGCGCACTGATCATAATAACTGACCACCAGTGCAGGATTCGCTCGAGATGCAATACCCAGGGCACCTAGCTACCTAAGTATAATTACAGGATCGTTTCTGGCCGAAGTGGGAACCTATCTCCTAAGACACGCTATAATCATTCAGTGTATGCCTTCAACTACCGGTCGATTCCAAGACTTCTACCGAAATGTTTACCCCTTCCGGAAACGCCAAAAAGCAGAAACCAACCCTAGCGGAAGTGCGGAGATATACAAGGCTTAATGACGAGAAACAAGCTTCCGTCTACTAGACAGTGATGTCAATAAACTTCTCATTTTGGACAGTGATGTCAATAAACTTCTCATTTTGGGTTCTGACGGTACCAATTGATCCTTTAAGCAATTGAATGGAGCGTGGCCAAGGATGCTCCGGACGTGTAAGGTGATGCGCGAAAGCGCTCTCTTTTCAAAATGCTGTCCGTTGTAGTTGGTATATCTATTACCAAGAGGGCAAGTCTATGCTTGGTGCGTGCGAAGAGAGGTTAACAATGGATTTCTCTGCTCCTACACATCAGACCTGTGATTCTATCAAGGACATTTGGGGCTCGCGAACCCCCTATAAGGACGAATGGCCGACCAGGTTAGACATGGCATATGACGAAGAGCCGGATTTATAGGTCCAAAGTGCCTGTGTGCTATGTAAATATTTCTGAACCATATTTAACGGCCTGACGAGTGATTCTAACAGCTAAAAGTAATGGTTACGGTATTGACATTGGACTCAAAGATGGCAGGGTTGTCGGAGTAAGGGGAAGGGCGATAGACCGCGTGAGCAAAGGGCATCTCGGACCGAAAGGTCTGACTACGTCCGTACCCTCCTATATCTCGTCCTATTAAATATATAATTATGGCTTATCTATATATAGCTGGAAAGCTACATACAGCAAAGACCGCCTTACCTATCCCACGGTTAGGACGAATGGCCGTCTCGAACGGGTTTCCTTGGACGAAGCGATGGAAGTGAACATCGCAAAACCCAAAGAACTGTAGGAACACCTTACGAACCATAGCATTACTTTTCATACTAGCGGCTAGCTGTTCCTAGAGGCATACGATGTGTTGGCTCTAGTGGGTAAGGCAGGGCTATATACGCTATATATATGTATGATAGATACCCTTTACTGAGCATTCCCTAGTGACTACGCCAGATAACGACTCTATAGGAACGGAAACACGCGGCTTTGCAGGGTGACGGCCGCCGCCTCGATACGAGAATCCTTCGGTTACGACAGGCAGCCTGGCTCGCACACTGATATCGACTACACCGAGTGCTTTTTCATGGTCGGCTATAACACTAGAGCGACCTAGACTATGCTGTGGTTGAGCCTCCGGGCGAGTGCAAGTTGGACCTGGACATATTCCTGGAATGCGCCAGGAGGATGGGTTTTAAGGACAGGGACGGAAACGACTTGCTGCCGTGGAAGACGCCCGAAGAGGTGTTCGAGGCTTGGAAGAATGCCTCTGCTGGGCGACCGTGTGACTACATCGGCCTGACCTACGAGCTCCTGACGGGCGGGTCGGGGATCCGGTGGCCTTGCAACGAGAGGATCCCGCGTGGCACCGAGAGGCTGTACTCAGACGGCCCGTTCCCCACGAGCATAGAGAGCTGTGAACGCTTCGGGCATGACCCGAAACCGGTGCACCCTACAGCAGGGCCGAGTATGAGAGCCTAAGTGCCGCGGGTAGGGCAATCCTGAAGGCCTGTCACTATTCGCCGCCCATGGAACTTCCCGACGAGGAATACCCGCTTCAGCTTTCGACAGGACGCAAGGTCCACCATTTCCACACGAGACCGAAGGACGACGCTGCAAAACGCCCTGTCCCGAGCCGGAGGTCAGAGTGTCGGAGAAGGACGCCGCAGAGGCCGGAGTGTCGGACGGCGACATGGTGGTTGTCCGGTCCAGACGTGGCACCGTAGAGCTGCGATGCCGCGTTGGTACTTTTCCGACGGACAAGTGTTCATCCCGTTCCACTTTGGGTACTGGGATTCTAAAGAAGCCAGGACAAGAGCCGCCAACGAGCTCACTTTGGTATGTACTTCAATAGCACCTTGTGTTTCGCCCTTCAGCCCTCCGGTGGTGTGCGATGTAACCCAGCTAATTAATCATCCACCATGATGATGGCCCAGACCGCTGGGACCCGATTTCCAAGCAGCCCATGTTCAAATCCGACGCGGCCCGTCTCTCGAGACTTCCTCCGTCCGCCGCCGCCACTCCCGAGGTCCCCTACATCCGCGAGCAGCACTCGTCCGCCCTGGAGCGGGTCGGGACCTGTGGTAGATGGATGGATGCGGAAATCAACGATCTTCGTATCTTCTGCCACGGAGTTGATGGTGGTTGATTGAGGATGGAGGAGGAAGAAGGAAGAAGCTGACCAGGGCCACCCTGCAGGCAAGATGTGGGTGGCTGCAACCCTGGTGGGGCCGGGAACCCTAGTGGGGCCCGGTCCACCAAAAGTGGGCTTAGTTCATCTCTCCCGCGTGCTTGGGAGCGCGCCCTGCGCCCAAAGCGCCCTGCAGCCCCGAGGGCACCTCACCTAGCGTAACCTAACCTTGGCGTTTGTTCAGCAAACACCCGCGATTCTACCGGACCTTCGCCGAAAAATCGCCAGCGCAGCCAGCCGCAGGATCATCCGGAGTGAAGCCGTGAGGCCAAGGCGGCGTCGAATGGGACGCGCCAATTCGGAGCAAGCATGTCCAGTTACCCACCGCCGCCGACGACGTCAACGAGCGACGGCACGGGCTCGACGGACGCTGCGCAGCAAGGCGCCGATGCCGACAACCACCAAACCGACACACCAACCCATTCGCTTTTCGCCACGGAAGCTGCCGCTGCTGCAGTCGCTGCCGCGCACCATGGCCTTCAAGCACTCCAAGCTGCCGTCGCCGCACCCGCGCCGGCGCGGGCGGCAAATCCAGTGTCGTCTCAACATGCATCACTCGCCGACGCCTCCTACCTGATGACCGGCCCCAATGTTGGGCAGCCGCAGCTTGCGGGCTCAAACCAGAAAGCGAATCCGAATCCCACCAAGGCAACGCGCTTGCGCCGCGCTTGCGATATGTGCAGCCAGCGCAAAGTCAAGGTTCGCATTCAGCGTCGCAGCCCCTGTAGTATCTCTTCGCAACCTCGACGGAACGGCACTGACGTTTGCATGTATTACTGCCTTGCAGTGCGACGAGACCCAACCATGCCGGCCATGTACCGACCTCGGCGTCGACTGCACCTTTAACCGGGTCGTGAAGCGACGCGGACCTCCCAACAAGCATGCAGAGGCAGCAAAGGCGGCCAAGCAGCAGAGACTCGAACCAAACATTAGCCCAGGCCCGCACAATGCCGCCGAGACGCTCATCTCCATCTCGGGAGCCCAGGAGGCGCAGCACATCCTCGACGCCGAGTCCATTGCCCCGTGGCCCGTCCTGACCCTGCTCATCGACGACTTCTTTACGTACATCCACCCGCTTGCGCCATTTCCCCACGAGCCGACGTTCCGCAGGTCGTTTTCTGCGCGAGAGGACCGCACGAACAGGGGATTTCTCGCCCTGCTCGCCAGCATGATCGGCTGCTTGGTAGCCTCTTTCCCCAGAACTGCGCGGTTACATCTCAAAACGCAGCAACAAAGCATGCACATGTACCCTAAAGCCATTAACCTGATCGAGCGGTGCAGGACGGTTGCCCTCGCCGCCCGCGGAGCCTCCTTCTACAGCCGCGACGACATAACCGTCTATGACGCGGCGACGAGCTACTTTCTCGGGCTCGCGGCTGCTTACACCATGCAGTGGAAAGTGTGTCGGCGTTTTATGGCCGAGTCCATGACTTTCATCCGAGAGCTGGGTTACCACAAGCCGCGCGACATGGGCTCTTCCATGTTCGGCGTCACTTACCGTGGGCCGCCGTTCAACCATGTCGAGGACCAGCTTGGCAAGCGCATCTTTTGGTGTTTGTTTCTGGGGCTCCGGTGAGTAGTACGAATCATTCGCCTTGGTTACCGTCCGCTGGCTGACCATCTTTCAGATCCATGTACCAGCTGGGCACACACCACAGCGACATTGTCCTCCCGCCACCCACGCCGGGCGAGCCATACCCTGACCTGCCCGTCGAGGTGGATGATCAGTACATCTTGACCCATCAGATACTGGGTCAACCGGAGCACACACTCTCGCTTCTTACTGGCTTCAATTACGGCATCAAGATCTACATGACGATGAACGGCCTTGTAAGCGTGGAGCTGTCCTACGGCATCTCTACCCTTCCCTTTCACGATCAGAAGGCGATGCTGGATGAGTCGCTGCAGGCGGTGAAACAGATCTTAGATGGCTTGCCGCGCGAATTGACGATTGACCTGGACGCCGGATCGAGCAGCAAGCCCAGCCACAACCTCCCCAACGTCATGCCAACCGTGGCCCAAGCCGGGGTCTTTGATGACGCCGCCAGCGCCCTGCACTATTATCCCATCCCCTACGCCCACCTTCAACCGCAGCAGCACCAACAACAACAACAACAACAGCAGCAGCAGCAGCAACAGCAGCAACAGCAACAACAACAACAACAACAACCGACGCCCGATTTCCGCCACAAACCGGGCGCACAGCTCGAACGCCGCCGCCTTCTCCAGTACGAGATCCAGAAAGCCAACATCTATGCCTCGCAGATCTCGACTCGCTCTTACTACGTCGAGCGGTATCTCAACCTGCGGGACGCCCACCGCGAGCACGCCCGCTCCCAGGCGGCGCAGGCCTCCTTCGCCGCGACGCAGCAGCCGCGGCCCACAGACGGCACCGACGCGGGCGGCGCCAATAATCCAGTGGGAGACGCCGGCGCTGCTGCCAACGGCGGCGGCGCCAGCAAATCCGTCGCGGCGGCCGAGCAGGCGGACCCGGTCGACGCCAACATGACGGCCGAGCGGGAGCTCATCGTGCAGCACCTGCTGACGGTGCTCGCGTCGATCCCGCAGCGCAGCATGGAGCCCAACGGGGCCTCGCTCATCAACAAGATCCGCCAGGTCGCCAGCACCCTGGTCAACGACGCGCCCGAGCGCAAGGGCCCCGTCGCCGTCAAGGCCCAGGAGTCCCTCAGCAAGTTCGTCGACATCCTCATGCGCCTCGAGCGCATCCCCCCCGCCGCCGGCGGCCCGGACGGCGCCGTCGTCGGCCTTGCCGCCGGCGAGGACGAGGAGCAGGAGCTCCGCACCTGGGCCGATCTGAGGGAGCACCAGGTCCGCTTTCTGCAGGGGGGTGGGTTCATGGGCTTGCCTTGACCTTTTCTATTTTCTTTTTTTTTTTGTTTTTGTTGGGAGGGGGGGGCCTTCTGTTTGGGATGTCTGGCGTGGTGTTCACCTTTTTTTTTTGTTTATTGTTTGTCTGCGTTGTGGGCGGAAAAATGGACTGGCGTTCTGTTGGCTGGGAAGGGAGTCAGTTGTCAAAGTAGTCGTAAGGGCAGTTCCTCTGCTTCGTCTGTATGGCGATCTGCTTTGGGCCCGGGAAGAAGTCTGCTTATTTTCAAAAATTTGTAAGGGAGGTCGCAAAACAGGAGGTCATGTCTTTAGTGCGCATACCCGTGAAATTGCTCCTTGCGGTTGTTTTACTTCCGCCATCCGCCGGAGACTGGCTCTTGTGTCCAGATAAGCTTAGCTCTGTCCCGGAGCAGTCACACGTCTGGATTACTACCATTCTGTCGGACGGAATAATCCTATTGTCGGTAGATGCGTCAGTTATGGAGTGCCGTCGAAGGATGTGGAGGCAGTATTAAGATATTGGCGCGCTTACTCGTATATGTTTGCGTACATGAATCCATCATCACGGTTGTGAAGGGCACGAGCGTTGTGCGGAGAGAGCCAAGAAAGCACCGCGAATGACACCTCCTCACAGCTGAATCCACATTTCAATTGTGCTACCGCATCCTGCGGGGTCTTGAATAAGCCAATGTCCCAGAGCGGGGCCTCGAAACTCACAGCAACCACTCCGTTCTCACGGGTTTGAAAACTTCTCTAATCATTTTGGTTCGGCCGCTCGTTTCGTGTTCGGACCAGCCACCGTTTCAGTTTACTTGTGTGTCGCTAACATCTTGGGACAACAAAACAGCAAAGCAACAGATAAGCATGGCCGCCAAAGAGAAGGCCCCCGAGGAGCTCGCCAAAGCGGCGACACTCGCCCACGTGCCTGGTGGTGATGAATACGAGAAGATGATCTCTGGCATGCTGTGAGTCAGGCACCAGCTCACTTGGACCTCAACCGTTGTTGACTGACATGGACTGTCACAGCTACGATCCTCTGGAGAAGGCGCTGGCTACCGCCCGGTTCCAAGCGCGGAGATGGTGTCACCAGTACAACAACTACTTCCCTGACGACCCTACAGCGGGCTTTGAGTCGCTAGCTGCGGAGCGGCTGCGCATGCTTCGCGACTTTTTGGGACACGTTGGCGACGGAACGTTCATCGAGCCCCCTTTCCGGGTCGACTACGGGTGCAATATCCGGCTCGGCCGCAACTTCTACGCCAACTTTAACTTGACGATCCTGGACTGCGCCATCGTCACCATCGGCGACCGCGTCATGTTCGGTCCCAACGTCTCCCTCCTGTCTGCGACCCACGAGACGGACGTGCGCAGCCGGCGCGACGGCATCGAGTATGCCAAGCCCATCACCATCGGGGATGACTGCTGGATCGGCGGCCACGTAGTGGTGCTGCCCGGTGTCACTATTGGCCAGGGATGCACGATCGGCGCCGGGTCTGTCGTCACCAAGGATATACCGGCCTGGAGCGTCGCCATAGGCACACCGGCGCGAGTGGTCAAGAAGGTGACACCGCCGGACGGAGACACCGAGACGCGGCCAAGCGTGGTTTGAGTAATTAGGTCTTCGGCCCGGGCTCAAGGCTGTGGACAGAGGAGGGCATTGGTCCCGCCAGCAGAGTAAAAACACCTAGACACGTACAATAAATATAGAGTCCTCTGCTGTTCCGGCTAAAATTATTACGCACCAGTTCAAGGAGAGAGTACGGAGTACGAAGTAGAACTCGAGACCCATGCTTGTAGTTTGTATTCCCTCTTCACTGGCTGCACCTCACGCAATCCAACATGCCTCGATACCGTTTCCCAATGACCATGGGTCTTGCTCTTCTCAACATATGGTTTTGTCTTCCATCCGTTGTTGACACAGTATCTCGAGCGTGATCCGTTGTCGGACGCACCCGATCAGGAAAGTCCGCATTTTCAAGAACGGGGCGCCGAGACTCGCTGAGCTGGGCCACACAGCCGTCTCCCCGCTGTTTCCTCGCTAAAATCTCGGCGTCCGCACTTCTCTCCGCACAGCACACCAACACCAACTTCACTGGGCACGGCATTCATCATATCGAAATTTAGAAAGGTGTCAAATCTAGCCGTGATTCCACCATTGACTCGATACACAGCTGTCATTGTTATTATTCCCTATTCTTCGTCATTTTGAATTCGCAGGTCTCATCTTTCTCCGGCCCCGCTGAGGAGTTGAGCATGGCAACGCAGACTGTCGAGGTTCAGACAGAGCTCGTAGAGATTCCTTCAGAACCCCGAAGTGAAAACAGAACATCGACGCAATCGGACCATGATGGCGCTCCTTCCGCGGCCAAATACGATCGAGCAACCATCTTGAGGTCCATAAGCGCCGGCTTCTCATTCTTTGTGGCAGGAGTCAACGACGGGAGCATGGGGCCCTTGGTGCCCTACTTCATGCGCCAGTATGAAATCAACCCTACCATCGTCTCCGTCTTGTATGTCAGACAGCCTTTCATTGCATTCAGGAGTTTAATTAGAGAGCCGGTGAATCAGGAGACGTGAGGCCTTCTGATACGGGACCCATGACAGATTCGCTGCCAGCTTCTTTGGTTGGCTCTTCACCGCCGTCACCAACACGCACATATGCCAGTACCTCGACCTCGGCGCCATGCTCGCCATCGGGGCAGCCAGCCAAGTAATAGGCCAGGCTCTGCGGTCCTGGGGCCCTCCCTTTGGTCTCCTCGCCTTCAGCTTCTGGTTCATCACGGTGGGCCAGGCATTCCAGGACACCCACGCTAACACGTTTGTCACCAAACTCCCGTCGGCGCACCGTTGGCTGGGTTTCATCCACGCCATGTACATGGCCGGCTGCCTCGTCGGCCCCTTCGTCGCGACCGCCGTCGCCTCGGCCGGCTCCGTCTCGCGCTGGTATCTCTTCTACACCTTCCCGCTCGGCCTGGGCGTCGCCAACCTGGTCCTCGTCTTCGTCGCTTTCCGCTCCACCGTCGGCCGCCTGCCGAGGAAAAGGACGGTGACCTCCTCTTCGTCCCCCCACGCCGCGGCCGGTGAGGCGGAACCCGCGACGTCCCGGAACAAGGCCGCCGCGACCCTTATCAAGAACACCGTCCGCATGCCGACCGTCTGGCTGCTGAGCTTCTTCTTCTTCTTCTTCCTGGGCGCCGCCGTCACCGCAGGGGGCTGGCTTGTCGAGTACCTCGTCGTCGTCCGCGGCGGCGAGCTCGCCCAGATGGGCTACATCCCCGCAGGGTTCAACGGAGGCTGCTTCCTGGGGAGGCTGCTCTTGGCCGAGCCCACCAAACGTCTCGGGGAGCGCAGAATGATCCTCGTATACTCCGTTTTGTGCATCGGGCTCCAGTTGCTCTTCTGGCTGTGAGTTGCTTCCTCGGTTCCGTCCTTGCAGATACTCCGTGTGTGTGCAGAAAGGTTGCTGGCGAAGGTCCCTGACTCACCATCCATCGATTCAATTAACAGAGTTCCAAACATCATTGCGGCCTCTATCGCTGTAAGCTTCTTGGGTTTCTTCTCGGGCCCCTTCTTCGTTACTGTAGGTTTAACCCAACCCCCCCCCCCCCCAATTTTCATATCCCTATGGATGGATGGTATCTCACCCCCCTCCCCCAACAGGGTGTCTCGGTCGCCTCGAAGTTGTTCCCTCCAGCCATCCATTCCACAGCTCTTCCCCTCGTCTTCGTCATTGGGCAGATCGGAGGATCCGTGTTTCCCATCGTCACCGGAATCCTGGCCACCCACGAGGGCGTCAAGGTCTTGCAGCCCATCCTGGTCGCCCTGTTCGCCTGCACCGCTCTGACGTGGCTGTCCATTCCCGCTCCAAAGTCAACCGCGAACACAGCCCTTCATCAGGAATGAAGTGCCCTCTGCTATGGCAGCCGAATGATAATGCGAGTCCTTCGCCCGCCAAAGCTGCCTTGCCCCCACAGAGATCAGTCACCTACATCGCGCCGAGTGAGGTTCGCTGGTGCGTCTCAGGGCGCACTTGATGTTGACGGTGCTGTTGCAGTATGAATGATGCACATTATCAGCCTGACATGGACTTGCCTGTAACGCATCAAGGTTACGAGTGTTGAACTGGCGCTTTCGCCTCAGAGATGTCGTGTATATAGCTTGTCCAGCAAAGACACGGAACATCACCTAGTGCTTGAGGTGGTACTTTAAGTCGGACTCCCTGTTAATGGAACAACCTATCAATAGAACACTTGGCAAACCTTGGCACCAATACCTATATATCTCTTTGAACTATATATTATTATTATTCCTACTCCGATTTGCCTAATAGCTTGCTAGACAATCTACTCCTAATTACAAAGGAAAACTATACCTATAAGGCTACACTAAAAACCTCTATCTCCCTTTACTAATCTGTTCCTTTAGGGTCCTTCTATTATTAGAAGTCGGTATAACTATCGTTAAAGTTAAGAGTTAATTGACCCGATCTAGAAGTCGCTTACTAGGGTTGAAGTAGGCAAACACTTTTCTATATATATAGTCACATCCAAAAAGTTATTAGCCGTTTTTAGAAGGTAGGACCTGACTTACATACCCCCTCTACCTCCTATGCCGACAAAACCAGTTATTTCTATCTATAACACACAATATAGGGTACAAATCAAAAACTAACTATAGAGAGCACTCTCCTACAATAGTAGAAGTCATCAAAACGCTCTATAAGTTAGGTTATTTAGCCTTAAAGATACGAGATATTAATAGCCTTCTAGAGTCCACTATTATAGCTATCCTCTGTCATAAACAAAAGGCTACTAAGCCTAGTTTTCAACCTAGAAAACGAACCGGCCAGCTAAGAGAGCTTGATTCTAAGGCTAAATGACATCTTATTTACTATATAGCCTGGAACCCTTTTAAAAGCCTAGCTTATATAAATACCCCTTTAAAATCTAGCTATTAGCTTTACCTAAATATTATATAGGTATATCTTATAAAGAACGAATACTATACCTTCTAAGTATATAAGAAGCTATACCTAACCCTAGCCTATAAGAAAAGCTAGCTTTAATTTATATATTAGATATAACATTTAAAGCTAGAAGATATAACTTATATTTACTTCTTTAATAAAGTTATATTTAACCTTAGTATTAATATAATATTACCCTAGGTATAAAGAAAGACTAATATAATATATAAAAATAAGAATCTAAAGCTAAGCTTTAAATCTAGAAGGTCTTTACTTGGCATTTAGGGGGCTATTTCCTTAAATTATAAGTCTAAGTTAGTTATCTTACCTAAGGGGACTTAGATAAACTCTAGCTAATATATCTAGCTTATCCTTAATAAATATACCTACCTATTTTATAAAGAGGTCTTTAAAGCTTAAGGCTAGGTAGTTTAGTAAAAAGATAGGGCTACTTATCATACTTTAAAGGCTACTTAGAACTATAAGGCTATATTATAAATAGTTATTCTAGAGTAGCTAGCTTAAAACCTAGATTTAAACCTTATTAAGAACCTCTAGTATATTATAAAGATTTAGATTAACTAGTAGCACTATAGAATTTATAATCTTAGGTATATAGAAGAGGTCTTATATAAAGAGTAGAATAGACTAATATACCAGGATTAGAAGAGGTAATGTAGTACGTTATCTATAGACGCGTCCATTATATAAGGTTAGATAAGATAAGCCCTATGGATCTAGCAAACGGGCTGGCAAACGAAGTGTTCTTTGTTCCTATCCTCTACTTATATAGAGCTAACAAGGCTAGCAAACGTAGGAAGAAGACATCGTACTTTTAAACTATTTACAATACTACCAACTTTCTTCCATCCATTAGAACTATCTTCTATCAAATGGTAGCGGAAACTCTGCTCTAACCATCCAAAACTATTAGCACTAGAATTAAATCGTATTGACGATCAGTTTAGTACTACTTTCGTAATAATTACGCTCTATTTCGGCGACTTAGTAACCAAACCAGTCAATTCTATTATAACTATCTACCTCTCTATTCCTAGTGACTTGGTAACTAGGACAGTCCTCCTCTTATCTATTAACCTTATCTTTGTTTGACCCTAGTGACTTGGTAACTAGTAGCTAGGCAAATCTTATATTAACCCTAGGATATTTTCCTACGGAAGATTCTCCTCGATCTTCTTATCCTTTAAATACTCCTACTAAAAAACTAAATATTAAGGAACTATCTAACTATGCTATAAGCATTTTAGGGAGGCGTGATAAGATACCCTATATACTATAGGTATAGGTATTAGATTATAATCCTAAAGGCTAACTATAAGAAGAAGCTCCTCTATAGGAGCTAGAATCGCTACTTGAATTTACTAACAAATACGAGCTATAGCAAGCTAAATCTAATAAGTTTAGCGCTAATAAGGAAACATTAGCTTAGTTAAACGATAAGATAGATCTTTGGTTTGATTAGCTAAAGGAACGAACTAACTATATTTTTAATAAGACTAAAGAAGCTATCTATAAGCTATTATAGATACTTGAACAGAATCTTACTAGGATAGATTATAACTTTGCTTATTACCTATAAGAAGCTAAAGATCGAATTTCCTAGTGCCTAGAAAAATATATAGAAGAAACGATAGTACTATTAGCTAATCGTATTAAAGGGCTAGAAATCTATATAAATTAGTATAGCGATATACTTAGCTAAGTAATAACTTAAATGGAGGAATTAGTCAATATAATATATAATATAGAAAGCGAGATTAATAATTAACTACCTAGTTATTAGTAATCTTCTTTTGACCTTACTAGACTTAGTATTATCATGGAAGAAGTATAATAAGTTAATAATCTTATAGAAGATATATAATATAATAGTGGTACTTTCTCTATACCCTCTAAGGGTATTAGTATCAGCTATTATTATAATCTTAGCTACCCTAAACGTATATAGCCTTTATATAAGATCCTATACTTTATAGCTAATAGAGGTAGAGAAACTAGTTCCTCGAGCTCTAATGATAGCAATAATAAGCTATCTAACTATCGCTAACCTTTAGGTAACTAAAATCTAGGACACTATTATAGCGCTCTATACCCTAGTAATAGTAGTAGTAATAACGGTAACAATGGCAATAGACATTATAGATACGAGTCTATATATAATACTACTATAAGTACGTAGAGCCGCTTAGACTTTAAGATTAAGAGGGACGATATTAGCTAGTTCGATCCTTCTTTCCTTAACCTATATTCCTTAGGCATTATTAATGATAATAAGAATCTGGTATTTACCAATATTTATTACTTTGCTAACCACATTAAAACCTTCCTAGAAAGCGACCCTAATAGTAGTATTAAGATATGAATTCTATCCTTCTTCTAAACTCTTCTTAGCAGTCTAGCTATTATTTAGTAGACTAACGAGTTAAACAGCTCTATATATAGACAATTATACGAACTAGGTCTTTAAGCTATTATAGATCGACTATAGGAACGCTTTATACCTAATGCTATAACTACCACTTATAAGTTTAACGAAGCCTACCTACATTTAAAGGATATCGTAAAGGACGAGTAAGCGCTTAGTTTCTTTATTTAGAAGATACTTTGTTAGGCGTGCTTAATACGTATACTTAACAAACGTAATAATAACTAGTAAGGAGTTATAGTTTAAGTCTAGTTAGCTATAGATTTTTACGTTAAGTAATATTTAGATCCTCCCTAACGATACTCTTTATTTAATATATATATATAGTACATTAAGTAGTCCCGATCTATTGTTCTAGTAGCCGCTTTTGACTACTACTTATATCTATAGAAAAGGTTATCTATAGATAGCAAATTAGAGTCTCCTAGGGCTAAAGACAGAGGCTTATACAAGCCTATATACTATAATACTGATCGACCTTGACAATTTGGCTATAGATACGATAAGTCTCCTAAATATAACCAGCATGACTATAGATTTGACTATAATCGCTAGTTTGATCATAATTACGGATTTGACTATAACTACGACCAGGATCGCTATAACTAGGATCGCTAAAATTAGGATCGCCATAAGTAGGGCAATCGTAGCCAAAAGCAGGTTAGATTTAGCAAGGATAACCGCTAGCAAAAGGAATATCGTGACTATGCTTACTTTACTAAAGAGGCTAGCGATAGCTCTAAGCTAGATTAATCTAATATATAGTTAGCTAAAAGCGCCCCTAAATCTAAATCTAGATCTGAATCTTTAGGTAGCGATACTAGCATCGCGTATATCGTTTTAGACTTATAGCTTAGTTGCTATAAGTGCTACAAGTCCTTTAACTTGTAAGTCAAACTATATACCTACGTAAAACGATGCTATAGAACTAATCCTCTTCTTTCTGTCTATAACTACGAAGCTAATCTTATAGATTTGGCTTACTATACCTATAGTTTCCATAATACTACTCCAGAATCGCGAAACGCTCTCTTCCGGCACTTAAAATCCTATAAGGATGTAAAATCTGGTAGCGTTCGCTGCCTAGTAGATCCTTTTACTTCAAACCACTAGTTAGATCTGCCTACTTTGCCGCCGGAAAATGTTTACCAAGCTATAGACATACTACCTATTATATCGTTAATAGATACTATAGCAAATGTATACTAAGTTAGAGATACTCTACCTAGGTATACGCCTAACCTCTACGGTTTGCTATTAGGATATACCTACCTATATATTAGGGTATACTACGAACCTATAGATTGCAAAGCTATAGAAGTATACCTAGATCCTAGCGCTAGCTGCTCCCTTATTGACCGTATATTCTTATAGCGATTAAAACATTAAATCGAATGACGTAAGGGTAGAGTTAAAGGTATAGGAAACGTTATATTAAGCCTTAACGAATAGGCATCTTTCGATATCTACTTGTCAAGTATAGAAAATAGTACTCCTACCCTAGCTAAGTTTACCTATATAGTATAGGTTGTCGACTCTCTAGTACCGAATCTTCTAATAAGCAACGAATTCCTAGATTCTTATAACACGAATATTGACTATTAATATAAGGAAGTCAAATTATAGTTATTTAACTTCTACTTTCCTTTTTCTATATATATGTACTCTATACCTTATATACAGAAGGTCAAAACCACTTGCAAAATCACTCTCCTGCCTAACTAACAGGCAATAGTGCCTGTTAAGTATAAGCCTCTCCTGATAGGTCGTACCTTTATATTTAACTTGGCTTATATAGCTATCTATAACTTCGTTATAGATACGAAGACCCTAAAGGTTATACCTATTGAAAATACTATGCGAGGAACGCTATATATTCTAAAGAGGTACCTTATTAGAAGGATCAAAGAAATAGAAGATAGTAGCTACTTTACCTATTTGTAGAATACCGCTTTCTATATAGTGGTAATTGTAACTACCACTTTAACGATAGCTATACCTATAGTAGTAAATGACGTTAACCCTATATTAGTAATCACTAATCAATATAACACTATACTAGTTAACGCTTACTTTGATTTAAATAGTTATATAGGTATAATCCTCGAAGGTAGCTACGTCCTTATAAAGCTATCTATACCTATAGCCTTATTTATAGCCTCTAATGATACAAATTCAGGCACTCCTATTAGCGACTTCGTTTTCTAACTTACTTAGTAATCGCGACCTCTTCCGCTATAGGATATTTCGCCAGAAGCGATCCCAGGAGCTAGCGACATTCCTAGTAAAGAGGAACGTAAGCTACATATACCTAAAAAGCATTCTATACTAGGATTGAAAATATCTGGCTTCCCACCTAAGATCGTTACCGACAACGGTATCTATATATATATAGGCGACGTAAAACTGGCTAAGAAGTTCGCTAACTTAGTCAACGGATTTCTATAACTCTAGAATAATGCTAGTCTGATCGATATACTATAGAGCGAATAGATAAAAGTGCCACTTGTAGAAGGCTAGCAATACCAGAAAGTATGCTCCTATACGTATCCGTTAAGCTAGAGGGACAGGGAAGTCCTAGACAAAACCTTTAACGCCCTCTATTAATAGGGCAAACTATGGTTCGCAAAAGATGCTACTCCTTTTACCTATCCTATTTTCGTGGTCTAGCGTACCGTTAAGGGTATTGCTAAGGGTTATGTTGTTATCGATCTATATAGTTTGAATAAGGTTACTATTCCTAATAACTACCTATTACTACTATAGTTAGAAATTATCGTAGCTCTATATAGAAAGAAGTTTATTATAGTAATTAATGTAACGTTGTTTTTCTATTAGTTTAGTATATATCCTCTATATTAGAATAGGTTTATACTAATTGACCCCTATAGTCTAGAATAGCCGACTATAGCGCTTATAGGATACCGTAATTCTCCTATATACGTATAACGGTTTATGGATTAGTTATTATAACTATATTCCCCCTACCATTACGCGTTTATTAATAACATTATTATCTTCTTAGATATAGCCAAGGATTATATATAGCATTTAAAGACTATTTTTAACCTGTTTTATAAAAAGAATATTGCTATCTTACCTACTAAGTTATATATCGGCTACCTAAATATAGAACTACTTAGCTTTCATATAAATAGTCTTAGCCTTACTAATATAGATTAGAGTATTAAAGCGTTTAAGTAGTTATCCTTTCTATATATATTAAAGGTGCTAGAACAATTCTTAGACGTTACTAGTTTCCTTCGATACTTGATTCTATACTATACGAAGATTACCAAGCTGCGCTAGAAATGTAAGACTAACTTGCTTATATATAGCTATAAGTCTGGCGAACTAGAAGTCGGTAACCGTACCTAGAGGATAGGCTACTATAGCCGTACTTCCTTCGAGCTAACCAAGTGGGAAGAAGCATCCTTTGCCACTTTATAAGAGGCTATATATTATAAGAACCTGACTATCCTCTACTACTTTAATCCTAATAAGTAGCTATATATTTAACTTGACGGCTATTTGGAATATAGATTTGGCATTATAGTTTTCTATACTTATAACAGATATAACTAGCGCCTAGGTAACCTTATCCTAGCTAACCAAGTACTACCGGTTATATTCCTAAGCCGCCTATTAACAAAGGCTAAGATACGATACAGACCCTCTAAATAGGAAGTCGCTTGTCTAGTCTAGGCAATTCGTAAACTACGTATAATAGTCTATTTAGCGCGTATACTAGTTATCGTTCTAACTAACTATACCGCTATACGTGGTATTATAGAATAAACTAATCTAGATATAAGTTCTACCGACCGTACTAACTGTCGCCTAATAAACGCGTCTATCTATCTGTCGTAGTACGACCTCAAAGTCTACTATCTCCCTAGAAGACTTAACTTTATACTAGACGCGTTAAGTAGATTAAGCGTATTAGGGGACCCCGAACCATCTAAACGCCTAGATAGACTAGCTATACTTGACTACATTTAGTTCGCTTTTGCTAAGGTACAGATAGATCCGGATCTTAAGGCAAAGTTCGTTGATAGCTATAAGGCTAATGCCAAGTATGCCCCTATTATTAAGGATCTTATCAAAAACAAATGTATAGATAGGCCTATCGACGATAAGGGCATTACTATTTTCTTATACTATAGGCTACCGTTTGTCCTAATTAACAAGCTCTTCTATTATATTTACCTAGATGGTATATGTATGTTATACGTTCTGTCGAGCCTTATATAATATATCTTAAGCTTAGCCTATAATAAGAAGTATTACTTTGGAATTAATAGGATAATATATAACTTACATAGTATCGTGATCGATAGGAAAACTAGGTATATATAGGACTATATGAAGTATTACCCTGTCTATCAAGTTAATGCCACCAATTGTAATCTTCTTATAGGTAACTATTAGCCAATTTGCCTATCTAATATACTACCTATATAAGTAATTACCATTAACTTTATAGTAGCGTTACCATTAGTTCTGTCAGCCGGAATGCTATAGTATTTAAATAGGTATAATAAGTTTGATTCGATAATGACCATATCTTATAAATCGTCGAAATGAACGCTACTTATACTTAGCTACTCTAATTATATCACTACGGACTAAGGCTATATATTAATACGATAACTACTCCTATCCGACTAGGGAGTACTAACTACTATTATATCTAACCACGACTATAAATTTATATCTAAGCTATAGATTAGTATATAAAAGGCGTTAGGTATTAAGCTATTAATAACTACTATATACTACCTATAGGGAGACGATCTTATCGAATGAAAGAACTAGACGGTAGAAATCGCTTTATATTTCTTTGTCTATAAGAAACCTAATGACAATTAGACTACTATACTTCCGTAGCTTTAGTAGTATTTGAATAGCACGTACGTTACCTCTATTAGCATATTTCTATATAAGCTACTATACGGCTTCAAACCCGCCAGACCATTAGAGACACTAACTATACCGTCATTAAATATAGTATAGGATATTCTAGTTCTATATAAATATCTATACTAAGATGCCTAGATAGTAATGGACTTTATAGCGGCTAGAGCTAAATATAAATATAATGCTAGCTACCGTAATATCGAATTTAAGCTAGGGGACCAAGTATATCTATACCTACACTATAGCTACCACCTACCACATCGACCATTATATAAATTATCCTAATAGTATACTAGACCTTTTAAAGTCGTTAAATACATTAGCTATTTAGTATACTATCTCTATCTACCGCCAAATATAGATATCTATCCTATAATATTAATAATATACTTATTGCCTATACCTCTAGGTACTAACCTATATAACTATACTATACTATCTCCTAACCCTATTAAGGACAGCTATACCAATAGCGGTTTCATAACAAACCCAACTCAGACTTCTTCTAAAAGGGTTTAGACAAAGGTAAATTAAGCAGGACAAGCAGGCAGGTCGTCTAAGGGATTTGGTAAAGCTAAAAGGTTTATAACAACACTAGAGTTGTCTCTCACAGTAATCCGCAATACTTAGTATAAGTACTGTGATTATAAGTTACTATCACTAGTAAACTCTCAGAGTCTACCTAACAAGTGACTATCTATATGTATATATAATCCTAGTGATCACTCCTGATCACGGTGATCGTAAGTGATCGCATGGTAGTAATTACTCTGATCACTAGTGAGCGTAGTAATTACTATACTTCCTATGTTATAATTAGTCCTTTCGTTCCTTTGGCTTAATTGGCCCGTTTGTGCTGGTAGTCTGGGCGGTATCTATATATATATTTCCGTAATATGATGGCTTCCCTTTAAGGCTTTTAACCTAAAAGCCCTCTTTTAGGCCGTTTTAAATAGCACTAACATCCCTTGCGTTCCTTGTACGTATTTTTCTCCTTAGCCCCTTGTTACTTTTGTACTATCAATTATACTATCTAACATACGTAGATCCCTAGTATCTATTTGCTATAAGCGTTTAGCTTAGTTTATTTCTAATTACGGGTTCGTAGTAATAGTATATTCCTATTATACAGAGTACAACCGAGTATATAAAATGATTGAAAAATCTCGTCGCTACGAGGCTTATATACATTAGGGTCGTGCTTACAATGGTTCTGGTGTTCTAGTTTCTTCTTATAAGTTCCTATTTCCTTACGAGGGCACGTCTCTGATCGTAATGTAGTAGATTATATTATACACGAGCAACATCGTTTAAAGGCTAAAGAGAAAGAGGCTAAAGCCTTGCTATAAGAATATTAATACAAAGCTTCTAAGGCGTTAGCCTGTCTAACTCGGGTTTGTAAATAACGAGAGTTCCTAGTAGAGAAGGGGGTAGATATAGTTACACGGGGTTTGTCAAATCTAGACGAATTGGAGGCGGTAGAACAGCAGGAATTAGGGGCTATCGTATAACTTAACGGTGGCATTAACGTTATTAACTAGGGCGTTATTTTTGGTTCTGTCCTAGGTTTGCCTTTAGCCAATCTAGGTTCTACTAATAGAACTATTCTAGTTCCTTAGAGTAATTTAAATTCTTAACTAGTTTCTATAAGTTGTCTTCTAGTCTAAAATCAAGCTATTTAACTAGATACTATAGTTCCCTATTGATAATATATAAATCTAGAATTTCTTCGACGTCCTATTCTTTCTCTTTGTCCTTTACTTCAATATATATAGCAACCTTAGCGTTTTTTAATGCTAGTTCGAGAAGTGAAATATGAAAAACATCCGTCTATAGTTATATAGATGATGGTAACGATAGTTAGTAGTTAGATGTCGAAATTCGTTCTTTGATAACAAAGGGTCCGACCTTTTTAAAGTCTAGCTTTATACTTAGTCGTTTGGTTTATAAGTTTCGTACGATTAGGTAGACTTTGTCTCCCCTCTCTAGGCAAGGTCCCTCGAGCCTATATTTATTATAATAGTTCTTTATTCTAGTCTTGATAAACTCGAGTTCCTTTTTAAGCTTTTTATATAATGTATACATTTGTTTCGCTTTGACTACTGCTCTCGGCACTATGACTTCTGGTCCTTGCCTAAGGTCTGCTTTATATCCGTAGTTCGCGAAGAACGGTGTGACTTTGGTCGTTTCCGTTAGCGTTATATTATAAGCGAGTTATATTATTAGTAATAGCATGACCTAGTCGTCTTACTAGTAGTTAATGTAAGAGTAGAGGTATTACTTAATAACTTAGTTTAGTCGCTCCGTTTATCTATTAGTCTATAGGTAATATGCTATTAATAGCTTGCTATTAACGCCTAATTATTATATTAATGTTTGCTAGAACTTTAATATAAACTTAGTATCTCTATTAGTAATCTATTCTTACGGCTAAGCATGTACTAATATAACTTGCCGATAGATTATGTCTACTAGCTATTTAACTGTCTAGAACTCCTTATAAGGAAAGAAGTATACCTATTTAATTAGGTAATTTACTATAGTAAGAATACTATTATAGATTACTCCTATAGCCGTATCTTTAGATTCTAGTAGCTTTATAATAAAGTCTGTTATAACTAAACTCTATAGTTTGTTAGCTATTAGTAGTGGCTAAAGTAGCCTATATAGCTTATATTATACCGTTTTGCTTCAATTGCAAATGTCGTAATTCTATACAACTTCCTTAACTCGTACTATTAACTATAGAAAGTCATAATGTTTCCTAACTTATATAACAGTCTTCGTAACTCCTTTATATCCTTTGAGTTTCGACTTATAGAGTTCTCGAATCATTTATAGCTATTAATCCCTATTATAGATATATACTTTGCCTCGGTACTAGAGTTTCCTATCTCTTTCCTCTACTCCATTAGGTACTAGTAGTCCAGGTACTACTTAATATTATACCTCGTTAATTCTTTCTTCTCGAAAGATTATATAATATTCTAGGAACGAGTTAAGTAAATCATCTTCTATAGGTGTCTACGTTTCGTAATATAGCGTTCCGTCTATTCATTCCTTGAACAACGGTAGTATTGTTTCCGTTCGTCCTTCCGTGTAATCCATTCGTTAGCTTAAGATGTCTACTTGTATGTTCTCTTTGCCCTTCTTATAGCAGATCTCGAAGTTAAATTCTACAAGGAATTCTGCCTATCGTATTTGTCGTTTGTTAAGCTCCTTTGTCGTTATAAAGTATTGTAAATTCTTATAGTCTATATATACTTGTATTGGTTTAATCGTACTACTAAGATATAATTGCCATTCCTTAAAAGCTTTAACAATTGTAAGTAGTTCCTTATCATAGATCAGATAATTAAGACGTAGTCTATCAAGCTTCTTTGAAAAGAAGGCTATAAGATATAGCTTTCTTTGTTTATCTTATTATCCTAATTATCCTCTAATAGTATAGTCTAAAGCGTCCGTTTCTATCTTAAATGGCTTCTTAGGATTTGGTAATACTAGTACTAGATCTTTGGTAATGGCGTTACGGATCTATATAAATGCTTACTCGTGCTATTCTTCCTATTAGAATTTAGCGTTCTTCTTTATAAGTTTATATAAAGGTCGTATAATCGCTCTAAAGTTCCTAATGAACATTCGGTAGAAGTTTACAAATCTAATAAAGCTTTGTATTTCTGTAACTAACGTTAGTTATAGCTACTCCTTAATAGCTTTAACCTTTAAGGGTTCTATCCGGATTTATCTTAGAGATATTTCGTATCTTAAAAATACCGTTTTCCTAATATAGAATTTGCTCTTTTCCTTATTAACTGATAGTTTATATATATATAGCGTATCTAGCACTACTTTTACGTACTTCTAATGTTTGTCTATCATCTTAGAGAAGATAAGTATATCGTCGAGATAATATATCGCAAATTTGTCAAGAAAGGGTCGGATAGCTTGATTGATTAGGGCTTAGAACGTTACTAGCGCGTTTATAAGTCTAAATAGCATGACGAGGTATTTGTAGTGGCTATAGAGTATCCTAAAGGCCGTTTTCTACTCGTCGCCTTCCTTAATCTATATATAGTTATAGGCCGATGGTAAGTTAAGACACGTAAAATATTAGGCTCCTACTAACTAATCTCGGAGCTATAAGATTAGCAGTAACAGGTATCGGTTTTTCACGGTCTATTTGTTAAGTTACCGATAGTTAATATATAACTATAGCTTTCTATCCTTCTTAGGTATAAATAAGATTAGGTAGCCTGCTAGTAATATTAATAGGTAGATATATCCTCTTTAAAGGTTTTCCTCTAAATATCGCTTAAGTTCTTTATTCTATATCTAGCTTATATAGTAAATCTTAAAGAACTTTAGTTATACTCCTTTCTTTAGCTTGATCTTGTAATCCTATAGGCTATATTCCAGTAATCCTTCTAGATATTTCGGTTCGAATGCTAGGTATCCTTCGTATTCCTTCGGTACTTCTCTAGTCTTGTCTCGTCTCTCGGTTTTCTAATAGTATACGAACTTAGTTCCGTCTATAGCGATACTGGCGATTTCTCCTATCTTAACCTACTACTCTAATTATAGTGCTCTACATTCGTTAACGGAGAGAACAGCTATTAGCGGTTTAGCTCGTTCCTCCTATTATAATGTCGGTATTATTATACCGCTTTTTCTAGAGTCTATAGTAGTCTGCCTACTACTATCCGTCTCTTATAGTAGATCTATAAGATATGCCTTCCTCTAAGCATTATCTGCTTATAATCTTTATATGCTCCCTATCTTGCTAGTCAAATATAACTCTATTTAAGGTCATAGGTAGCTACTATTCTTCTAGCTAATATCTAGGTTATAGTCTTTATACTATAGTAACCCTAATATTATATCTTTATTATTACCTATATCTATAATACTAAATATAACTACTATAGTCTTCCTTACTATAGTAATGTCGATCGGTTCGGTCTTCTTACGTACCTATTACGTCGGAAATAGCCCTTTGACTATGCTATACTTCTGCTTTATTCTCTAAGGTATCTATAGCTAATTTACAAGCGTTAGCGAAATTAGGTTTATCTCTGCTCTACTATCTACTAATATAAGCATTTCATGCTATTTCCATTATATTATTATCTATAGTCGCTTATCTTACCGCCGTCGTCTAAAGATTATAGCAATTTCCTATATTTCTACTAGGAGGTCTTAATATAGTGGTCTCTTACGCTAGTTCCTCCTATACTACGCTACTACCTGCCGTTACATAGGCATTAATAGTTTCTAGGCCTCTCGAAGGGCCCTAACCCATTTCTTAGATTAGTGCTAACCTCTTTAGTTATTTAGCTAATAGTAGCTTCGTCATTCGTACTCATTTCTATAAGCCATTAAGTGCTTACGGCTTTCTACCATTAAGTTTATTCTACTTCTCGTCATATATACTATAGCTTTATCTAAAGCTCCCGAATTTACGATTTCTTTTCGTCTGTATAATAGAGATAGTCGTTACTCTAGCACGAGTCCTATATATCTTGTCCTATTCCGTAGTACCTAGGCTAGGCTTGTCTTAGAACTATTATAATGCCTTTTAGATCGTAGGCTTCGATCTTCTAGAGCAATTCGGCCGCTCTATTTCCTATATTATAGACTTATTCTATAGGGTATAAGCTTCTATCCTTATTTCCTTATTAGGTTAGCTAGTAATTATCTTCGAATTTGTCGTGGAAGTAGTATTAGTATCTATATACTATATACTAGAACTAGGGTACTTATATATATGCCTCGTATCAAGGATATAGTTATATAGTATTGCCTAGGAGGTATTAGAATTCTTTCCTAAATCCTTCCTATTATATATAGACTATAGGTACTCTAATACTATAGTAGGAGTATTTCTTCTAATAGCTTCCCTATATATACTCGTCTTTTCCATAGTTCGTGCGTATAAACTAGTATTCTAGGTTCTACACGTCGTTACTAATTTACTAGTCGTTAAGGTATTTAATATAGCTATTAAGCCTATTATATATTATAGGCTATCCTCCTCTAATAGTTTCTATAATACATTAGAGTTCCTTCGTTTTATCCCTTATCTTATTACTCTACTAGGTAAGTCAAGTCAAGCATCTATTCTATTTATATAGTTCCATATTAAGTTAGAAAACTTTATTACAGTACCATTCGATTCGTTCCTAGAGGAATGGAACATTAGGTCCGGGTCTTTCGATTCCTTAGGTATTAGTTATCCACAATCTATCCCACCTCTATATAACCGTAAAACCCTACTACCTTAAGGCTAGGAGAATTGAAATTGGCGGTATATACTCTCCTACTATATCCTATTCGGCAAGACCTATCTCTAGGTCTATAGTGACTAGTTCGGAGTACGATACTTGTTCGTCTTTACTATTGCCGTCGTATCCGAGACTATCTATATCACTGCCTTTGTCTTTATAGCCTATGGCCGCTACTTTGATAACGTCCTTAGTAGTTTTATCGATAACTATAATTTCCTTTCTAGAGACTATCTTCTACTCTTTCTTTAGGCTTTGACATTCTCGCTTATAGTGCCCTTTCTTTCTATAGTTATAGTAGGTAATATTAGATTTGTCTTTGGTCGTCTTTTTCTAGTCTTGCTTTTATATTATATTTATATCTATAGCTCTAGGGTACGTCTTATACAAGGTACTAATATATACTCGCTTTTTCTTGTCATTAGCCTTAATTATAGTTCTATTTATTTAGCCTCGTTTCTATTACTCCTATATATAGAGTCGATTATCGATTCTAATAGCCTATATAATATATTTATCTAGAGTCTTAGGCTAATTATACTTATATAGCTTATCTTTAACCTTTTCCTTTAAGCTATTATAGAATAGTTATATTAATACCTTATTATTAAGCTAAGACTTAAATATATCCTATCTAAACTATATAGTATATGAGGCTACTAACTTAGTCTATCAGAGATTAGCAAGTCTTTCTTATATATAAATCTTCTTGTCTTTATCGCTAAAAACCTTCTAAAGCTCTTCTTCGAAACGGTTATAAGATCGAAAGACTACTTATATAAATATATCTTGGTTATCTTCATCTTCCTTAGTAAGATAGTCATTCTATATAGGCTTAAACTATCTAAATACCTTACTCTCTAATCTTATAGCTATATAGAGGACTTTAACTTTATTATCTAGAAACTTGTTATTATTAAGCTAGAAGTAAGATTAGAGGTTTATTAGAAATCTTACAAGGTCCTCCTTAGTTCCTCTATATTTACTAGGTAGTTTAATCTTAATACGGCTCGCTTTAGTACTCTCGAGTACCTTGATTTTGGTATAGGCCTTGTCAACCAATTTCTATAAGTGCTTTTCGCTATTCTCGAGTTCCTTGATTTGAGCTTAAGTAGCCTTATCTCTCTAGTCTAACTCCTAGATTTGCTAATAGAGTTAACTAAGCTAGGTAAGCAGCTATTCGGCTATAACGTTAGTAGCTATATTAATATTAAGGTTAAAGTTACCTCCGTTCTAAACTATAATAGAACAAAGGGAGTAATAACAATATATAATAAACCTAACTTAGACTTCTTCTCAAAGGGTTTAGACGAAGGTAGATTAAGCGAGATAAGTAGGCAGGTTATCTAAGGGATTTGGTAAAGTTAAAGGGTTTATAATAACACTAGAGTTATCTCTTATAGTAATCTGTAATACTTGGTATAAGTACTATAATTATAAGTTACTATCACTAGTAAACTCTTAAAGTCTACCTAATAAGTGACTATCTATATGTATATATAATCCTAGTGATTACTCCTGATCACGGTAATCGTAAGTGATCGTATGGTGGTGATTACCCTGATCACTGGTGAGTATAGTGATTACTATGCTTCCTATGTTGCAATTGGTCCTTTTGTTCCTTCGGCTTGATTGGCCTGTTTGTGCCGGTGGTCTAGGCAGTATCTGTATGTATATTTCCGTGACAGGTTTAGAATCTAGAGACGAGTATAAACTTGAGCGTATCTAGAACTACAAGCTTATATACGGCAAGTATAAGTATCTAGTCAAATAGAAAGGACTTGGCTACAAATACAACATTTAGAAGACCGACTTCTAGCTACGCTATATATATAAGATGGTTAACAAGTACTAGGCATATTAGGGAGGTTAACCTATAGTAGTTTAAGCAGCCTAGATCAAACCTCTATATAGACACCCTCGTAAGAAGGTATTAAAGACTCCCCCGAAAGGAGCCATAGATAGAAGACGCTAAAGTAAGGCTATAGGTAGTTAAGAGGAAGATATATAGGACATTATAATAGTAGGTTAACGCTACTACTTTCTATTGTAATATTACTACGGAAAGAAGGCACGTTTGAGAGCTATTTGGAGTAGTAGTATAGGCACTGCTTTTTTTCTTCTAGGCAGAGGACTTGATATAGTACGTTGTCTACGGACGCGTCTATCATATAAGGTTAGATAAGATAAGCCCTGTAGATCTGGTAAACGGGCTGGCAAACGGAGTGTTCTTTGTTCCTATCCTCTACTTATATAGAGCTAACAGGGCTAGTAAATGTAGGAAGAAGATATTGCACTTTTGAACTATTTATAATACTACTAACTTTCTTCTATCCATTGGAACCATCTTCTATCAAGAGGGTAGTCCTATTATTTACGAATAGGTATAAGGAATATATTTGTAATAAGGGAGGAGCTATATACTACTGAATTTCCTATATATCTAAGCTCTTTCTATACTTTCTAAGGAATCAGGAGACCTATTTTTATGTTTAAATGCCTAGTGTTGCCATTGCTATATGTCTTGTAAGATGGTAGGGTGGTGTGTAAAAGACCTACTAATCCTGATGTGGCTAATCACTTTTTGGATGTGACTGTACAACCGTGGTAAGGCCTAGAACCCTAGTAGGGGCCCGTTCTACCACAGGTTGAAGTTGCGGTGTAGGTGTGGCACGTATTCCTGGGTTGTTCCATTGATGGGGGGTCCGACTTTTACTATACTACGACGGCACTAGGCGAAGTATTGGTGTAGGTTATAGGGCCAATTAGGTACCCAGCACATACTGGTCTTGCGTTACTGGCTAGCCAACATAGCGGAACTGGATTATGTGAACAGCGGGTACACGGCGAAGAAGAACTGAGAATGAGAGCATCACGACCCGCCACCTCGTCTCCGCATTACTGAGACTTTTGTTCAGCGCTGGTACCCTGACTTTGTTCCCTCGACGCAGCTGAAGAGATTGGTTGACAACCATTTAAATCATCGTACCTGAGCAGCTAGCTGAGTGGGTGCCCACCTTCCTCGTCTCCTGGAATAAGCTTAGAGGAGAGTGCGGGGATGTTATTAAACTCTAATATGCAGACCCATGCTTAAAAGTGGGAATCAACTGCTCAAGCACACACTCGGTTCTGAGAGACATCGGCGGCGGCGTGTACTCAGGGTGCGAAGGGACTCACGAGGACGCCCAGGGCGTTCATGGCCTTTGCGCCCCGGCTCGCAATTCACTACGGGACCAGATCATCGTCGATGATCATATTCAAGTCATTGGGCTTGTCATCCATGGTATGCGCAGGGTCGACCTGGTCGTTTTTCAGTCTCATCCCAGTACGGGATCCGAAGGATGTTGAAGATCCAGACATCTGCTCGAGTTTGGTCCGAAACATGACCGGAACTCGTTCAACTTCCCTGCTCCACGTCGTCTGGCGCGACCAGTCCCAGTCCAAGTGAATGCTTTCAAGCCAAAACTCACTGTAGACGGCCTTTGTGCCGGTATGCACAAAGTATTCCAACGGCGTATTTACTTCGGTCGTCAGCAGAGTTGCTGCTGTCACCCCCGCCAGGGGTGGCGGAGTTGATCAGGGGGCTGAAAAGTGGACAGGGGCAGGACATTGTGGATGATGGCAACTACCTAATTACTGCGCAATGTAGACGGATGAAAAGATCAGCGCCAGAAACACGAACTACTATTGAAATACACTAGACCATGCTGAACGCGGTCAAAAGTGTGGTGTCCTTGCTGTAACTATTCGATGACGACCGTAGCCGGGCCGGACTCGAAGCCGGTTAAGTATATACAGTACCTATCTGATTAGGTACCTAGCAGTGCTCTCCAGCCCCAAGGGGCCAGCTTACGCCACCATCTCGATGATGAAGTGCGCGAGGAAGTATGCTCCCAGGGCGCCGCCCAGAGCTTCCATGTTCATAGAGATAATCGCGCAGTAATGCATGTTACTGAGGTTCGCTGATCATATACCTAGGCACCTAATGTTAGTTGACTACAGCCGCGAAGATTCTGATTTTGAGTCTGCCGCCGGTGAGTTTACTTTTGAAGTTGTCGTTCGATGGAAACACAAACTCCACAAACCGAGAGCGTCTGGGCTTTGGTCACCTGGAAGTGGCTAGTGAGCGACTCAAACTGCTCCGTGATAACTATGAACCAAGTCTGGCTCACCGTCTACCTTGATTAGGTGCGTTTTTCCCACTTCTCTGAGAGACCTCGATAAGTGCTGCGCAATGGGAACTACGCCGCATCGGTGGCATGCCATGCCGTCGCGAACTCCTGTGTCATTCTACATATCTATAATTCTGCAGCGTTTACCAATCACTTTGGATTCGTAGCTTATGTTCAATGCTCTCCGCTACTATCTTCAGTTTCGAACCTTGATGTGACAAATACCCGGTTCCTTTCATGTGTGGCGCTGGCTACCGCCACCATACGCTGGATTGAGGCCAGATACGGTCCTATTTGGGGCCGTAGAGTTGTATACCATGGTTCTCGACTAATGAAACCGTGAAGCCGTGGAGACGTGTGAGGGGCGAAATTGAGTGTATCTCGCTTCAGTGCTGATAGACTGCAACTAGGTTGCCCGGTGTGGGTAAATCTTGTTCTTATCTCCCAATCACCTCTAGAACATGGCAGTTGAAGAAATAGCGTCGGACTTTGACGTCGGATTGATCGTGGGCAATATGGGTAAACGCGCGCGTTCTATGTATCAGGGCGCGGTCGCCCGCGTCGGTTCTGAGAGAGGTGTGTTTGGAACGCCTGTTTAGACTGACGGGGACTGGGAGAAAGCCATACATAAAACTTCAATCTACAGACTATTAAAGAAGGCGAAAGTGGTGACTCTAAGCCAAGCAGCGATGGTTTGTTCTCGAAAGAGAGTACATGGTTGCCTGCCTGGGACATGAGGTGCCGTAGCCTAGTAACCTTAATAAGGGGCGCGACATAATCTGGGTACGAGCGGAAGCGTAGTAGAGAAACGGGCACGAGAATTGGCTCCGTTGAACCCCGGCCAAAGCCAAAGTTTGCTTGTTTGTTGCTGATGGGTCGAAAGTGCATATGCACAAGCCAGAGCAAGTTCCGAATAACGCAATCCCCAATCACCGGCCATGCGCCGCCGACTACCGCGAGCGAGACTTCAACCTTAGCAGGTGCCTGCGGTCCATGTTGTGTAAATTGAAAGCCGTGACACGAACAAGGACAGTATTGTCTTGTAGCTGCGCTCAGGAATGGCTGACGGAAAAGTTGGTCGACACGTAGATGCCAGCGTTGGGTTCGCGCGTGAGCTTCCTCTCGGACCCGCCGTCGTCGTCGTTGCTGCCCGTCTCCTGTTGTTGGAGGGTCCTGGTTAGCACCGTCTCTCTCCCCCCCCTTCACCCCCCTCCTCTTTCCCCCCCTTGTCTGAAAGTATGGCGGGGCTCTTGCACGTACGAGTTCAATCCAAGTGTTGTTGTCCTTGTGACTCTTGTGGCTCTTTTTCCCCGTTGCGGTGGCAAAGTACTTCGACTTGGAGCCGGTAATGTCGGCGGTTCCCTCGGTGCGACTCCCGGATTGGGTCGTCTTCTGCCTCCAGCGGAGGTAGAAGGGCCGGAGCATGGGGATGTTGATGCAGATGCCCGCAAGCATGAGCTCGATGGTGCACAGCATGAATGTCGTGAGCGAGGTGCCGGTAAGGTTCCTCGCCAAGTCGATGACAAAGATCTGCCAGAAACGAACGATGCCAATGAGGACGCAGCTGTGATCCTCCGTGTTAGCTTGGCCCGACCCCAAGGAGGGGTGCTTATGCTCCGGTTGGAATTCGTGGGCCCGGGGGAAGGCAAGACTTACGCGAGACCAATGGCAAAGCAGGAGATGACGGCAAACTTCTCGGTCTTGCGCATCTGCAGGCTCCAAATGGTCCGGATGGGCAGGACGATGATCATCAGGTCAGTGAGGACGTTGGTCATGATGACGCACTTGAGGACGAGGATCTGGTCCATGCAGTGGCCGACACGGTCAACGGTCCACTGCTGCTTGACCGGGTCGCAGAGGAAGATGAAGATGAAGGTGAAGATGAGGCCCCAGGCGGCGACGATGGCGCCGAAGGTGTAGATCCAGATCTTGAGCGAAACCCCAAACGCCCGGTAGTAGAAGCACAACTGGCTGAGCTTGAAGCATGCGAGAGTCCAGATGTAGATCAGCACGAAGATAAAGGTGACCTGGGCATCTTTAGCTTCGTGTCCGGGGGGTGTGCTTGTTGTTGGTATCGGCATCCGGGTGTTGGCGTGGAAACCGTGGTGGTGGTGGTCCATACCTTCAAGATGAACTCCATATTGCCGGCAACTAAAAGCGCGCATCAGCTACCGACGCACCATCCTAGCTTTCCAGCGGATAAGGGAGACTCACGCGCCGGGAACAAAGGTGACGTCTGGTCAAAGTCGTGGCCGACTCCGGATGTGAATACTACAAGATTGTCAGCATTTTCCTCGAGACATCTACACGCCCATTTCTCAAAGCCATCTGACCTGCCACGTTCAGGCCGATGGTGCTGCCCGACAAGACCTAGTTTCCCCCCAGAGAAAGTTTGTCAGTTCAACCGGGCGCGGCCAAGGGAACGCATGGCGACGTACGAAACCGGCCAAAGACAGGATGTCATCGGCCCCAATTCCCACTCCCCGTATCCTACCGAGAAATCGCATGAAAACGATGACGCTCAAGACCACGCATAGGAAGGATTAGGAAGGAGATGGCGATGAGCGAGTCGCGGGCGCTCCTGACCATGGGAATATCCACTCGCGCCATGGTGAATGAGGGAGACGGCGTCCGTTGGCCGTCGTCTGTTGCTCAAAACAAGGGAACGTCCACGTCCGGTAAAGGTAGATCGAGAATGGGAGACAAAACGAGCGTGAGAAGAAAGGGAATGGCAGACGGGAGTTGAGAAATAAGGACAGGCTGACGGGGGCGATCGAGGCAAGAAAAGAAGGGTGTGTCACAGCGTCGCAAACATCTTCACAAAAGATGCCTCTGACGGTCTGCGAACATGTATCCCGGCCTTGTCAATCTCTAACCCCTAACTATACTTCCCCTTGTTAAACTTCAGTTTTCTCCACGGGATGGCGTCTTGATTTAGGTAATGCTCTATGCTTTCTTTGCTTTCTCTCTCTTCTGTGTCCTGTCTTCTATCCCCTCTTTTGCTCAAGGGATCAACAATGGGTAAGTGAGCCGAATGGTGGCGTCGTACCTTGTGGGGGGGAAGACCCGAGGGAAGAACGTCCCTGGACGAGTGCCCTCCCCTCAGCCTTTCCCTGAACCCTTGCCCTGCTTTCTCGGAACTAGCTCGAAACTCGGATTCTTCCCCGGAAATGTCAGACTACACCTATTACAGGAAAACTCTACTTAGGATGGTACGTATGCTTGGCACATAATGTCATCGTTGACTAAGTAACTCGCCAAAATAATTTTTTTTTTTCCTCATATAGGTGTATGTAAGCCTCTCCCGAAATTTAACAACCCGGATGGCATTTTAGCTTAATTCCCCACGGCCCACGCGAGGATATCCATCCTGGGAATGGTGGATATGGTGATCCACGGGACGTAGTGAAATACGGATACTACACTAGTGTAGAGTACACTACGGATTAGTTTCCGTCGGCCGCGGAAACGGGCCGTTCGGGCTAGCCTGCCGGTTTTCCACGTTGGGCATAACTAGCTGACACCAGCGGTGCTAATGCTAACTTTATACTTGGCACTATGCGCATCAGTTCCGCATCTCCGTCAAGCAGTAGCCAACAGCCGGCACTAGTCTGTATATACGCAGCACGCAGGACAAACACCGGAGTCGTGTACGAAGAAGTATCGTGTCGCGTCCAACACTCTCAAAGAGATTGCAGTGTTGCTGCAAAGAGGGGAAACCGTTGGCCGTGGCTTTCGTGCGGGAAATGATCGGCGGTTCCAGACAGAGCCACGGGGAACTTTTCGCCCCCTGACAGGGGTGCTGTGCGCGACAGGTAGCATTTTGGTCAGTTATCCATGGTCGCGGTATCCCGGCGTTTCGGCTGCACCGTTGCGCCGGGTTCGAGGCACGTTTGCTGTTGAGGCGGTACACTACACTGCACAGTACACTACGCAGTATGCAGTGTACACCACTCCGGGGATGGAGTTCGATATCAGTCGCTCTGCGACACGTGTCGAAGGATTCGCTTACACACACTCTATCTGTAAAAGGAACGTAACTGCCGGCCCGATAACCTTGATCATCCTGCGTATGATGGCAACAAGGGGTGAGCCTTCGTTGCAGCCAGAGAGGAATCTCCGCTGCCGTTCGAACAATGACTTATCTCGATGAGGAAGCCAGCGCTGTCGATGGATTCCAAGTGATCAACACATCCTTTCGAACGGTGCGAGAAGAAGAGAAAAGGCAAACGAACACCCTGAAACGCGTATGTTTACGGAATCGTATACTTGCAGTAGTGCGGCAGTGTTCGGATTAGTTTTGTGTTACGTGTAATTAGTGGAGGGAGAGGTCCCTGCTCCACCCGACTGCATATGTTGTGACGAGCAGGTCCACGTGCCCCCCACGGATTGCTGGGGAAAAAGAAAAAAAAGCCCGCTTCGGGTCGCCCACGTTTTTTGACATCTTTTCGGAAGCAGTTCCACGAGCTCGTTGTTGCACAACCGCAGCGCCACAGTGCTTCATCGACTTTCAGCATCTGCACGAGTAGTATCCGTACGATGGTGTATGTAGTTATGCACAGTACATACATAACGTACATCCGTACACCGGGGAGCTTCACTTGTCCGGCAACCGGTGTGGATCGGCGGGCCCAGAGTAGTGTACGCTAACACACGGGAACTTTGGAGGAAATGGAATGGACTCAAGTTGCGGGTTCGACCATCTCCTTGCACCGGTGATGGAGTCGTACTACACTAGTGTGACGGTATTATATAGCAAGCTGAACCTACTATGCCACTAGCATGTGTACACTAAGTACTGGAATCCGCTAATGACAACCAACCAACCCCCGCGCGCTAGTCTCGATAAGGGCCTTGTCATTCCCGTTTTGAAGACACCAAAGGCTGTCGTGGAAAAGGTGTGGAACTTGCTGGGCGTCTCACCTCAGGATTGGCCAGTTGATGGACAGCTCCTCATGCCGGCACGCATTGTCGAGGAATGCCGGAGTGTTGATCGAACCGCGAGCGAGTGGTTGCCGCTGCCTCACCGCCTCCTGAGCCAAGTCGTCTACAAGTAGACAGAGATATCATCCTGAAGCGTCTTTCTCTTGGCCAGTGCTACACTGATCCAACGTTCCTGGCCCTTCGGCTGAATTCTTCATGCAAGCGCGGTCCATTGCGAGCTCATGGACTCGTAAGAGCCGCTCGACAGCGCGGTTTGTGTCCAAACTCACAACATCGCCTACCTACTAGTACGCAGTACAGAGTACTGAGCATTACGCTAGTGCAAAGGCTGCATAAGGCGGTATTCAGCGGACAGCATGCTGCACACAGGCGGGGGCCGCTAAAGGTGCTACACTACACTCCTGTACTAGTAGTAGGACACAGCAGGGTAGGGATCGAGCGCTGCTCCACCCCTCCCCGCCGCACCTCTATCTATTCTGGGAATAATGCGGAGGACTCTCACCTCGGTGGCAGGTCTATTCGCAGCGATCCGCCCCCGAGAGACCGGAGAGAGAGGCGGCCAGCTACGCATCGGTGACGGGAGCTACATCTCGGCCAATTCCATGCTGCTCTTCCAGTTAAAGAGCCCTCGGCACCTGTCCCTTCGTGTCTGAAGTTCCCTCTCAGTCAGCTCTTCCTCGACCTTTCGAGTCTAATCCAACCCCACCCCCCCCCCCCCCCTTCCCAAGTCCGCCCCCGCGGCTGGCTCACTTCCAAGGAACGTTGTCGCTCTGCGGAACACAGCAGCCACCATGGACATTCTACCACGACCAACCTCAGTTGTGGACATCTTCCGGGACGTCCTGTCGCTGCGCGGCCTGGCGACCCTCGTCTTGCTGTGGGTTGTTTACCGGATCGCCGTGGCGCTGTACAACATCTCACCGTTCCACCCGCTTTCGCGCTTCCCCGGCCCCAAGATCGCAGCGGCGAGTTACCTGTACGAAGCCTACTACGACTGGATCCTGGTCGGACGGTACGGCAAGGTGATCAAGCGCATGCATGACAAATATGGTGCGTCGGGCCCAAGTCCAATGAGAGGGAAAGGGGCGGGGAGAGAGAGGGAGAGGCAGGAAGAGGGCGTGGGGAGTAGAGCAAATTTAGGCTGACAAGAGAGTGTGGCAGGCCCCATCGTGAGGATTAACCCGGACGAGCTCCACTGCTCCGACCCGTACTTCACCGACCAGATCTACGCCGGGCCGGGCCGGATCCGCGACAAGTGGCAACACCAGCTCAACACGGGCGGCGCCGGTCCCGTCTCGGTGACGGGCTTTTCGACGGTGCCGCACGAGCTACACCGGATGCGCAAGGGCGCCATCTCGCGCTTCTTCTCGCGCAACCAGATGCTCAAGCTCGAGGGCGAGGTCTTGGACATGGCTCAGATGGTGGCCGACAAGATGCTCTCCTGGGCCGGCAAGGGGCCCTTCGACGTCAAGGAGGCCTTCAACTGCTTCACCGCCGACGTCATCTCGCAGTACGCCTTCGGCGAGCCCATGGGCTTCGTCGCCCAGGAGGGCTGGGAGCCCAACTTTGCCACCTGGGTCAAGTCCTTCCTCCGGAGCGCCTACATGATGCGTCACAACGTCGTCGCCCGCAAGCTGGCCCAGGTGATGCCCATCATGGCCGACTACCTCGGCGAGGACGTCAAGACGGTCATGCGGCAGATGAACGTCGTCATCCCCGGCTACATCCGGGCCGCCCTCAGCAACCCGGAAAAGGGCCGCGTCTTTGCCGAGCTGGTCCAGTCCGACCTGCTGCCCGAGGAGGAGAAGACCATGTACCGTCTCTCCGGCGAGGGCTTCAACTTTTTGCTCGCCGGGACCGAGACCACCGCGGTAAGTCTGGTTCTCTTCTTCTTTTTTTTTGCTTTGTTCTCGTTCCAGAAAGCTGACACGCTGGGTGATAATACGATACCGATAATCAGGCCACGCTCACCGTCATCACGTACTACCTCCTCTCCCAGCCGGAGATGTACAAGCGCCTGATGGAGGACCTCGAGGGCCTGGACCCGGCCAAGCTCAAGTGGACCGAGCTGGAGCAGCGACCGTACCTGTGGGCCATCGTGCACGAGTCGCTGCGCGTCATGCCGGGCGTCTCGCACCGCTCGGCCCGCATCGCCCGCGACGAGGACCTCGTCTACCGCACCCGCGACGGCAAGAAGGAGTGGGTCATCCCCCGCGGAACCCCGATCGGCATGACCTCCATGATCAACCACTGGGACCCGGAGCTCTTCCCGGATCCGGACGAGTTCAAGCCCGAGCGCTGGCTCGTCGACGGCCAGCCAAACCACAAGCTGCAGAAGTTCCTCATCGCCTTTGGCAAGGGAAGCCGGTCCTGCATCGGCGAGAAGTAAGTCTGCTGCTGAAATAACAACAACGTTCTCCCCCCTCTCTTTTCTGTCTCATGCTGACGCTCGGGATGTGTTCTTTCTCTCCCTTTTAGCCTGGCGTACTGCGAGGTCTACCTCATGGCAGCCATCATGGCCATCCGCGTCCTCCCCCGCGCGAAGCTGCACGAGACCACGGTGGAGGATATCTCGTATGACCACGACATGATCGTCGTTCAGACCAAGAAAGGGTCCATCTCGGTTCGCATCAAGATCGAGTGAAGGGGGGGAGAGAGGGTGTAGGATTACCGGGCCTTTTTTTGCAGGGGTTGCGGGCAGAGTAGGCAGGCCCGCTCAGGGAGTGCTTGGAAACAGAATATGGACCTGCAGATACCCAAGGTTCCTAGCAAGGGGGCGCGTCATTTGTGGAAAACTACCTTAACTGATCATTACATGACTCTACCTTAGTACGTAATAGGGGGATAATACTCTCCGTGCCTGCGTTAGCACCTGGAGCTGCACTTGGTTGTGGACTCAATTGGTGCTCAATAATGCTTGGGCTGGATTGGATCTGACGAGTTCCTAGGTGCGCCATTGTCGAGCAGATGTGGACCTTGTGATATTATATATGTTCATGTCCACCCATTTCAACTGCTCCTCGGTTGTAAAAGATGAAGGGGGTTGAGTGCTCAAAAGGGCTAGGAGGGGGGAAGACATTAGTAGCGCTCCACCCACGCTTACCCCCCCCCCCCCCCCCTCTTTTTCCCCTGAAGCGTCCGCGACCGAGGAGGCCCCATGAGTAAGTGTCTGTCGAGAGGAACATGCGGAGAAACACAACTTCCACCACTCCATTGACCTGTTCAAACCATGTTTTGTTGACCAAATCGTCTCTTCTTCTTCTTTACCTCCTCAAATGAGGCTCTCCACACCTCTGCCCCTCGCCTGCGCCCGGGCGCACTCGAAGACCACTCCGCTCAACGAATTCTCCGATTACAGTCCAAAGGGCCGACTCCTCGTTGCGTCGGAATTTCGACAACGAAGAATCAGGGATGCATTAATCACAATGAGGAAAGTGTCGGAGCTCCCGAGTACAGCCTAGGGGAAAACACTTGACGCTCCGTCTTCTCACTTAGCGGACAATAATCTGGTGGCGCTCGGCGGCGGGCAATGAGCTAAAGAGGATGAGGGCGTCCTTCGCAGGAGGGAAGGACGCGGTGTCTGCACGGATAGTCGTGACGAAGCAGTAATTACAGGAGCAGTTGTGGAATTGCTTGTTTAGCTTGGCTATGCGTCGGTTAAGGAGACATCGTTGAGAGAAAACGAGAAACATTATAAATAGCATTGTATAAGACGATCTAACACGCCTGATTGGGGCTTTCATAACGGTATCGCCGTCGACCGGGAGGTAACCGGCCTTCCACGCCTCCCAAGTGTGGTGCCTCGGCATGACCCAGTTTCTTAACCACTCCGCCCATGCCTTGAACTGCTCTGAAAACTGAAGACGAATTAGGTACGCGGCCTGGGTGTCACACGGTAACCAATTTGACCTCTCAAGACCTCAGACCAACCTAACATGAGGTGAGGCTCACTCACTCTGTAGGCTTTTCAAGGAGATCCATCCCAGTAACCAGAACCCAACGAAAGTTCTTCGTTTCGAGACCGGGGGCAAGCGGCCCATTTTTGCTAACATTCGAGGTACTACATCAGAGGGTTCGAGTCCGAACTGCGGCTCCCAAGAAGAAAACTACCTACTAAAAAGTGCTAGCTATTACGGTTTCATAGCTGGCGATTGGCAGCCGAAAGCCACTGCTGGAGCAGGCGATTCGCCAGACGAGGCAGATCGCGGTACTTCTTGTCGTCGTACGTCTCGTCGATGGCCGCCACCAGCCGCCTCGCCTTGGCGATGGCCAGCCTCTTGCTGGCCAGCGTGCCGACGGTCTTGAGGAATTCGTCCGCCTCCTTGGCCAGCTTGCTCCGTTTCTCCCTCACTGCCACATCATCCGTCCTCTCGGCCTCGCAGAGCGCGCAGTTGCATTCGAAACCCCACGTGGTCATCAGAGCCTCCCGCCTGCCCTCGTAGTCCCCGGTCACGTCGTAGCTCTGCACCAGCTCCTCCCCGGCGGCAATGTCCCGGAGCGCGCGGACCACGATCAGGTCGCCGATGAACTCGCGCTCCGTGTTGGGGACGCAGGAGTGGTTAAAGTAGGCGGCGCGGATCCAGAGCCCCGCAGCGCCGCCGCTGCCGCCGCCGCTGCCTCCCTGTCCCGGTCCTCCCCCTCCCCCGCGGCCGTCCCTGCTGTCGACGCCGAAGCCGTTCCTGGCGACGATGTCGTGCACCCGGAACACATCCACGACCGGGCCGTCCTCCGTCTCCCGCACGCCCTTGGCCTCGCCGCCGTCCCAGTCGCCGTACAGGTCCATCAGGTCCCCGATCAGCGACGGGTTCTTGACCGCCCGCTCCACCACCACCCGCTCCAGCCCGACCGGCGCCACGCGGATCCGGTCGTCCCGCACGTCGTACGTGATGGCCGCCAGCGCGCCGTCTTTCGGGCCCCGCACGACGGCGAACGCCTTCTCGCACATGACCACCTCCCCGGCCTTGATCGCCCGCGTGGCAAACAGACCCCGGCCCATCCCCGGACTGTCCCGCACCTCGGTCGGCCCGGGCCAGGACGCCGCGTCGGTGCCCCGGTACGGCTGGCCGCCGCTGCCGCCCGAGGCTGCGGCGGCGGCAGCAGCGGCGGCGGCGGCGGCGGCGGAGGCGGTGCGGAGGCGGGCGAGGTCGGGCGCGGCCGAGTCGTTCTGCTCGCGCAGGCGGGCGTCGCACCGCGCCAGGTTGGCCGCCGCGCCCTTGTCCTGCGGCATCAGGCGCAGCTGGCGCTCGAACAGGTCGCGGGCCTCGGCGAAGCGCGCCAGGCTGTAGGCGGCGGTGCCGGCGCGGAAGTAGCACTTGGCGTTGAGCTCGGCGACGCGCGCGTCGTCGTCATTAGCGGCCTCCGCCTCGTTCTTCTGCTGCTCCGCCCCTCCTCCGCCTTCCTCTCTGGTCGGGATGAGCGCGGCCAGAGCATCAGACCTGGCCTCGTCAAACTGCCCGAGCAGCAGGTTCACATGTGCGCGGTTACGGTGCAGGTCCCGGCTGAGGTCCGCGGTGGGGAGGCGCGCGGCGAGGGCCAGGCCGGCCGTGTAAGATGCGTGGGCGAGGGGGAGGTCGTTTTTGCCGAGCGCCGTGTTGCCCTTCTGCTTGTGGGCGAGCGCTCGCTTCTCGATCTCGTCTGGAGAGACGTCGGGGGGGAGGGTGGGTTGATCGTTGCCGGCGTCGTGGAGGACGACAAGGTCGGAAGGATGGTCGATGCGGAGCGTCGGCTCGCCCTCCTCGGTGAGCGTAAAGTAGGGTTCCTTGATGATAAAGGTCGATGCCGACTCGAGGACGTCTTTGCCGTGCAGCGTCTTGTGCAGGACAATTTCCAACCGCTCCGTCTCCTCGGCGTCGTCCTGGACCATAGTCCACGACCTAGACGCCAGCGTGACGACCGGACTGGCCCGCTTGACGGACAGCTGGCGCCCGCGGTGGTGAGTTTCGAGGGTGAGGTCGGCCAGCTTCATCGGCTGCAACTCCTTGAGCGGAGCGGTGCAGGGCGGGTATGGCTGCCCGACGGCGAGAGCGGGAATGCTCTCCTTAGACTGATCCATGGACATGCTGCCCATGTCGGCCATCAGCGCGGCCCCGGTCGCCTGGCTGATGGCATCCTTTGCCTGCCTCGGTTCGCGGGCATGGCCGCGGAGTTCCGTCCGCTTCTTGACGTTTTCCTTTACTGTGGTTTGAATGCGTTGTACTTCTTGCTCGGTCAGGTAGACGGTATTGCCGTCCGCTCCGGGGGCCATTTTTATATTTTTCTTCTTCTTAGACCTGGACCTAGACGCCTAATTGTCGCTGGAATCCTAACAGCCCACGATATTTGGTAGTACCAAACAGGCATGTGGTCAAGGCGCGTGGTGGAAATACGTGGAAAAAATTGTGGCTTGCTTAATATCCACAGAAAGCGTCGCCCAACATATGACACCAAAAGAGGCAGTAAGAAGCAAGGTAAAATGGACCAACTAAACTTGAAAGGGTATCTAGATTCTTCTGCAAGAGGGGTCCCCGCCGAAAAATTGGGGAGTGCGGCCGCGCGGGGCAGCTGCAAGGCGGGGTCACTTCTGAGCCTCCAAAACTTTTACGTCGTGAAACTCTCTGAACGTAAAAAAGGTTATTATGCCGAGAAGCTGCTTTGAATGATGACCAGCCGGTTTAGCTCCTAGCGTGGCAACTTACCTCAGGAGCTTTTCAGCTACATCTTACGATGAAGGAACTTCGACTCGCATCTTACGGCCAACAAAGTTGATGAGAAGGCCGGCGGTGCTGCGATATCGCAAGTGGCTGTGGAATCTGTGATGAGTTTGAGTGAGGAAGCTAAGCAGGTCCGAGCACTTTTTGAATTCTATTTAAATGTGCTTTGTATGGGCGTGCTTGCAGTGGGTGGAATATACAGAGTACTACGGAGGAAAATACCGGACCCGCCTAAAACAAACCACTTCTTGTCACCCCACATCAGCATCATGATGTAATTGCAGTCCGGATGTTCCCACGAGCCCAGTCCAGGCACATTCAACGGTCATTTGAACAAAGCATGTGTTGTATTTATCGTTATTATTTTTTTCGCACTCATGTTCAACTTCGGCAAGGGATCGACTATTATATACCGTGCTCTCCGTTACCTGTTTTCCACTGCCCCGGATGATTGCGTATTATCATACGGAGTAAATAGCACCCCAACAAACATGTTATATCAGCTTGCAGGAGACTGCAGATTCGTGGAAAAACAACCTCTTGATGCTGCACCGATAATGGTCACAACAAACTCTGATCTTTCTCCTGTCGGGAACCTCCTCCACACTGTTTCTTCATCTTTGACGAACCCTCTGACCGTTATCACCAATAGAATGACAACCCCCCTTTTTCCGTCAACGAAGCCCACTTGGGCGGCGTCCCGACTCCGATTCCCGACACGCCCCTGACCATCATCTTCCTCGTCCTTTTTACCCTCGCCCTCGTCCTCTCCATCACCTTCTACCAGCTCGACCGCACCCGCCTCCGTCCCGACGACTACTCCGACGACGGCCCCGACGACGACCCCGACGACCACCGCCACTCCTCCCTCTTCCGCCGGCTGGTGCCCCCTCCTCTCCTCCCCGCCCTACGCGCCGGATTCATCCTCACCCGGCTGGCCGCGCTGGCCACCCGGCTCGTGTGGACCTACCACCCGGGGACGCGCGACCTCGAGATGGCGTCGACCATCCTGGCGCCCGCGGGCACCGTGCTGCCGCTGATCGCCAACGTGCTGCTGGCCCGCCGCTTCCTGCGCGACTACGCCGTCTTCGGCCCGCACCCGGCCGTCGTGCGCTCCGCCCGCGCCGCCGTCTTCTGCGCCGTCGCCGCCCTCGTCATGGCCGTCAGCGCCCACGCCGACTCGTACTTCACCCGCGAGCCCGAGGAGCTCGACCGCGGCCGCTCCGTCTGGCTCGCCGCCGAGTGCATCCGCCTCGCCGTCGCCGTGCTGGCCCCGCTGGCCGTCCTCGCCGGCGGCTGGGGCTTGCCGGCCCGGGAGGAGGTCGAGCGGGACAAGCCCCGGTTTGCGGGGCGGGCGGCCATGATCTGCGGGGTTGGGGTGCTCCTGACGCTGCAGCAGGGGCTCAGGACGGGTGTCGCGTTCGAGGGGAGGGGTCCGGAGAGCCAAGCGTGGTTCCTGCACAAAGCGGCGTACTACTGCTTCGTGGACCTGATCGACCTGGCCATCGTGTGCTGGTTCTTGGTCGCGAGAATGGATCCACGGTTCAGGGTGAGACGCCCGACTGCGCTCATGAAGGATAAAGAGTCGCCGGATGGTGCGGGAACGATGGTGCCGGCGTGGTCCGAGAGCTGGCGGGATCGCGTGAATACCGAGATGGAGGTCTTTGGGAACAGTGGATGAAGACAGCCGGCATCAACGGGGTTAATTAATAGTACTTGTTGATATCAAACACCTATATATTGTATTAAACAGTAACCACCTATTAATTAATACAGCCATCGCTACGGAGGATTGATGTATCATCCCTGATGATAATTATCACCTCCAGGAGCGCAAGTAACTAATAATTAGTACATATATCTTACAATTCAATTACATCCGATCCACCCGCGCTGTGGCAGTTTCGAGCCCCTACCAACCCTCGTCGGGTACCTTGATCGGTAGCCGAAGCGTCCTCATCCCCGACTCGTCCGCCCTGGGCAGCTGCCCGGCGCGGATATTCACCTGCAGACTCTCGTGCAGCAGCCGTGGCGCCCCCAGGACCTTGTCCCTGGCGTTCCTCATCTGCACAAACTCGTCCTCGGTAACCCCGTCCCTGACATGCTTGTTCCTTGCTCGGTGCTCGCCGACCGTAGTCCACGGCTCCGGCGCCCTCTCCCCCTCGGGGGGATAGTCGTGCCCAACCCACACCTTGACATGGTCCGGCAGCGAGAGCAGCTTCCTCGCTGACTGATACAGCGCCCGCGCGCTCCCGCCGGGGAAATCGCACCGCGCCGTCCCCAGCGCGGGGTGGAACAGCGAGTCGCCGCAAAAGACGTTGTCTAAAAGGTTTTGTCAGCATCCCCTTTCCCAAGCTTCACTAATTAACCCCAAGGAAAAAAAAAAGAGGACTGAGAAAAAAAATCGAATAATGGCAGAATAAAGACAGAAAGAAGGAAGGAGAAAACAGGATGGGAAAAAAACATGGAAGCGGAGAACTCACCTCCGATCCGATAGCCGACGTGGTCCGGCGTGTGCCCGGGCAGATGCATGACTTGCGCGGGCAGCTGGCCAATCCAGAAGACCTGGTCGTCGTCCAGGAGGAGGTCAAACGCGCCGTCGTACTCGTCGCAGGCGACGCCGTAGCGCTTCCCGAACAGGCCCTGCACCTCGCCGATGCGGCGGCCGATGCCCACCGCCGGCGCCGCCCCCTGGTCGCCGCCGGGTCGTCCCCCTTGCCCTTGCAGGGCGGCGAGCCGTCGCCGGAGGTAGAAGGCCGCCGTCAGGTGGTCCGCGTGCGCGTGCGTCTCGAGCACGTGCGAGACGGTGTAACCCTCGGAGCGGATGAAGTCCAGGAGGGCGTCGGCGGCGGTGGTGGAGATGGCGCGCGTGGTCTTGTCGTAGTCCAGCACCGGGTCGATGACGACCGCGGCGCGGGTCGCCGGGTCGGCCACGATGTACTGCCAGGTGGACGTCTGCGGCTCGAAGATGCTGTGGATTCGCGGTTCTTGCGCTTGTGGCGTCGTCGTGTCGGTGTTGTTTGTTGTTGTTGTGGTGGTGGTGGTGTTGTACCGGCGACTAGGCATTGCTATGGCCTCGGCATTGTTGAAGGCCGGGAGAGGGTTCCCTCCAGGCTTCGCACATGGCCTCGGGAGCCGCTGAATGGTCGAGGTTCTGCATTCGCCGCCATGAGCTCGTTGATGAAGCCGGCGGACTTTGCCAGCCTGGAAACCAGGTTCTATACCCGTAAAAGGTCGATTCGCGGCGAAAGCCGTCGGTAGACGGGTAGAGCACCAACACCGTGCCTCGAGGTGCGCAGTCCGCGGCAGCCCGTTCATCTTGAATCTTGGATTGGATTTCCAGGATTTCTCTCAGTTGAGACGAGATCACATTCACATCTTGATGAGAGCCATTAATTAGCAAGACGGCCGGCATCGACACGGATATTTCAAGATCGAGAGATCCAAGCACCAAGTGGTCATGAGCTAATAGCTTGGGTCTTCTCGGCATCGCGGGCTCCACACCAGTAGCTTGACTTTGCTCGGCGTCCGTCTCTTCGGCCTGTCCCGGTGAATCAGATCGATCTCGCCACCTCTGACCGAGATCCGCTCCGAGAGCCGCCGTTACGGGTTAACTGACCGTAGCCCGCAACTAATTACCCGAGACCGAGAGAGACGACATCGTCAACGCACAGAAGCGCTGTTCGGCACAGATGCACCTGCCTGAACAACAATGACCAGAAAACCTCTCTCTAGCACTCTGACCCTGGTTTAGAAGGCGTCAAAAGTGCACATCTACTGTACTCATCACAGCTGACTGCACTTGATGGCCAAATTGAGAAACAAGAGGCTTGGTCTTGAACTACGTGATGGAGAGGATGGTGGTTGGGAGCAGGGAAAAAGGGGTCTGTAAATGGGAAATCTACGGGCACAAAAAGAAGGGCGGTCTACAGCCAGGCAAGTGGGCAGGTGCGCACACCCAGTTACATATTACACCACATAATCAATAGCTCCACCACAGAGTTTAGTAGTACTCCATAGCTCTGATCATTTGTAAACTTTGAGACTGTGGATTCCTCTGAGAGTCCGCCAATCGATCCAAGGCAGCGTGGCATCATTGCTTGTTTGACTGCAGGTCCAGCGCTAATTAACGGAAACAACTGGCAACTGCTTCTACCAACAGAAAGTAATTAAACACAAGCAAGCAATGACCAATCATCGGGGGGCAAGATCCTCCGCTACCAGAGAGCATAGTCTAACAGCTGATTCAATAATGGGCAATTTTGCTGTGAAGACTCCGAAATCCCTGCGTGGCGAGGGGGCGCAAACTGGACGACGTACCTCTCCCTTAGGGTAGGTAGTTCGTAGTGGATCTCGGGTAAGATTGTCAACCCGACGGAATTCATACCTACGGAATTCATTCCTAACCCAAAGGTCCGCAAGGGAAACAGTGTAAAAATAGAACGATGGCGACACTCGGGTCCCTCTGCGTGATTCCTCACAGGACCATCAGACGTGTTTGCATCTTTCGTCCAGACTCTTGCCTAGCAACCGGTAACCGCGTCAATCATATCAGTCACAAAATGCCTTATACCTTATCACTGGCATCTCCAGGGGAATCGGGGTGAGTTCGCGTACACACGGTTTCATCATGCTATACGGGTCGGTGGCTGTTCAGCCAAATCAAGGAGACTGACAACGGGGATGCGCATGATCAGTTCGAGTTCCTCCGGCAATATTCCAGCGACCCAAACAACACCGTAGTCGGGATCGTGCGGGATAATGAAACCGGAACGTTTGAGAAGGTGTCCAAGGATCCCGACCTGAGTGGGCGCCGCAACATCCACATTCTGCAAGCCGACCTGATTGATCACGCCTCCCACTCTATGCTGGCCGCATTCCCGACACCTAGTACCATGTCCAGTGCTGAAAGGACTTGACAGGCGGCTGCCACCGAGACCGGAAAGATCACCGGGGGGTGTGCATGGACTAATTATGTCATCACCAATGCCGGGTTGGTTTCACACTTCGATGCATTTGACCCCATCGGAGTTCTGTATGCACTCTTCTCTTGGTCTTTGTTTGCTGATTCGCTTATCTTCCAGAAGACTAAAAATGGGCGAAAAACTGACCTGAATACCAGGGGCGAACAGCTTGAGCCTGTTAAGAGATTATTTCGAGGTCAACGTCATTGGGAACATCCACTTCTTCAAACTGTTCGTTCCGCTCATACTCCGGGGCCAGGCGAAGAAGGTCATCTACATCTCCAGCGGCATGGCCGACCCGGAACGCGCCAGACACTATGACGTGGCAGTGGGATCCCTCTATGCTGCCAGCAAGGCTGCCATGAACATGGCCGTGGCCAACTTCGGCCGAGCCCCCGAGGCCGGCGGGCCCAGATGATGACGAGTACGCCAAGTCCTCCTTCAAGATACTCGAGTGGAGGATCAGGACCGCGCCGGCGGGGGACGCGGCCTTCGGTAGCATAGACGCGGCGCTGGTCACGGAGGTGTACCGGCTGACTATTATGCTCGTGTACCTCCACCGGGTGACCGAGAACTCGCGCAGCCAGTGGTTGAGGACGCAGCAGTATATCGATCGGGCCTACGGGGACCTCGCGCAGCTGGGCTCGTGCGACCGGCAGCTCCCCGTCTTCATCCTCGGCTGCGAGGCGCGGAGCGACGAGCAGCGGGCGGTCGTGCTCGATCTCATCGCCAGGACGGAGAAGGGCACCTCCTCGCGCTCCTTCAACTACGCGCGGGAGCTGGTCAAGGCCGTCTGGGTGCAGGATGAGCTGGCCAGCCGCGAGGTCAAGTATTGGGACAAGTTGAGTTACGTCTTGAGCTGCTGCAAAAACCTGCCTACCTTTGTTTAGGAGGACCGATAGAAGCAGGTATGGTTGTTGAATGTACGTACCATAATTATCCAAATGCACACGCAGTACAAGGACCACTACTCCGTACACATCCGGGACTCGGTCCTGCCCCAGATTTCGATGTTTCCTGCCACATTTTTTCCGAGTTATCGGCCGGGGAGTCAGGGGTGGTTGTTGACCCGGCATTTGTTCCGATACCCGCTCCGAGAGCCGTGGGGTTGAAAGTGACCGTGCAGACGAATTGTCACAGCGTGTATCCGAGCACTAATTAGTTACACTCGGCATGGAAAGGTCTGGAATCGGCCAACTGTTGCCTCGAACGTTCAAGCAAGCGCGGCTACGGAAGTCTGTAGGGCTGAACTTTGGCAGCTTATTCACGGATTCTTCCGCGATTCGTGCTTGGATCTTCGTGTACGAGTAAAGTCGGGCCGTGGTGGCGCGCAGAGAACCGAACGACTGGCTCCGAGACTCGGCGATCTTTCTCCACGGACTCCCACGGTTCGGGGACCAAATCCCATGCATGCTTGGCAGCAAATCGCCCCGGACCCACCTCGTTCTTTTTCTTCGGTTGCATGCAATGGCGTGCTCGGGCACGGTTCGTCGGCTGACCCTTGCCCCTTAGCTTGTTTCAACCCTTTGTCAGCCTTTGTGATTTTGCGATATCAATCACTCAAAAATGCCTTGAAAAGTCACTCATTTCAATTAAGACACTCACCTCAGTTCTCATCCAACGGGCCGGGTCTTGGTCACTCACTCCTTTCGCTTCAGACATCAGACCATCCCCCGCCATGAGCCCAAGTCGACTTCTCGCCAGGCAAACAGCCCTGGCCGCGGCCGCCGCCAAGGGCTCAGTTGCTCAACAAAGCCCCGCCGGATATCGGACCTTTGCTTCAGTCTCTTCATCCCCCGTGAGCGCGGGGCGAAATCACAAGGTTGTTGTTGTCGGCGGCGGCTCGGCCGGCCTCCCCATCAGCCATCAGCTCCTGCGCACCGGCAAATTCTCCCAGGATGATATCGCCATCGTCGACCCGGCGGAATGGCACCACTACCAGCCCGGCTGGACCCTCGTCGGCGGCGGGCTCAAAGAGAAAAATGAGCTCAAGCGCCCGCTCCGGTCCCTCGTGGACCCCAAGCTGAAGCTCTACCCGGACTCCCTCGCCACCTTTCACCCCGAGGATAACACCGTCACCCTCGGCAGCGGCTCCAAGCTGACCTACGACCACCTGGTGGTCGCGCCGGGCATCAAGGTCGACCTGGCCAGCATCAAGGGCTTGCCAGAGGCCGTCTCCAACCCGGACTCCAACGTGTCATCCATCTACACCTTCGACACGGTCGACAAGGTCTTCCCGACCATCCGGCGGCTGCGCTCCGGCCGGGCCCTCTTTACGCAGCCGACCGGCGTCATCAAGTGCGCGGGCGCGCCGCAGAAGATCATGTGGCTCGCGCTGGACCACTGGAAGCGCGAGGGGCTGTACCGGCCGGGTGCTGCCGGTGGCTCGCCCATCCAGATCGCATTCGCCACCGGGCTGCCCGCCATGTTCGGCGTGCCCAAATACAGCGCCGCGCTCGAGGCGCTGCGGCAGGAGCGGGGCGTCGAGGGCCTCTTCGCCCACGACCTGATCGAGATCGACGGGAACGAGGCCGTCTTCGCACTGCCCGACGGCAAGGGCACCGTCCGCCGGCCCTTCGACCTGCTGCACGTCGTCCCCAAGATGGGCGCGCACCCCTTCGTCCGCGACAGCCCGCTCGCCAACGCGGCCGGCTTCGTCGACGTCGACGACGCCACGCTGAGGCACAAGAAGTTCGCCAACGTGTGGTCGGCCGGCGACGCCAGCAGCCTGCCCACCTCCAAGACGGCCGCGGCCATCACCGCCCAGGCGCCCGTCCTGGTTGCCAACCTGGTCAAGGCGCTCGAGGGCCGGGAGAGCCAGCCCGGGTACGACGGCTACACCTCGTGCCCCCTCCTCACCGAGTACGGCAAGGTGATGCTGGCCGAGTTCAAGTACGGCGGCGTCCCCAAGGAGACCTTCAACAAGATCGGCTGGGACCAGGCCACCCCCCGCCGCGCCTTCTACCACCTCAAGAAGGATTTCTTCCCGTGGGTCTATTACAAGTCCATGGTTAAGGGTACGTGGGGTGGGCCCAAGGGCTGGATCAACTAATTAGATGGTCGGGGGGATAAACAATAAGAGGTGAAAGAAAAGGAAAATTAAAATGTAATTAACCAAAAGATGAAAAAAAAAAGACAAAGTGAGGATATCACAAAATATTGTGACCTCTAATTACTTAATTAGACACACGTCTACCTGTTGTCGTGCGGAGAAAACACGCCGAGCTTATCGGAGATAATTCCCTGCTTGCCTCGAGAAGCAGTAACAACAACAAAACCATTGCCAACACTCATCTGAGTGCTCATATTTTGATAAAGCCAGCCAAGGCCGTGAAAAATTCATATTGTTGTCAATATCGAGCAGCTGTGTCCCTGCTCTAGAGATATGCCGCTACCTAGGTGGTTTGCAACAGGTTTCTCCGTCCGGCGCTCCTGGATGATCATTTCATCATCGAACCGGCGCCACCCGCATCTCATCTCGCCAACTTTGCGCATTGTTACCCTGCTGTCGCTGTTGGCTTTTTGTATACTAACAGTGACCCTTGAAGGACAATGAAAGCCTCGCCATTGTTACTTTTCTCTTCCCTTCAATCCCGTCTCTGTGTCTCCTCATCTTCTTAGTTTACTACACCAGGCCGGCCTTTTGGGGTTGCAGTCCCCTCATATTCTTTTCGAGACAGCCTAGAGCAAAAGGCAAGATCCTGATTGAGTAAAAGGCCAAGTATTCACAGGCAGGAAACCTCGGACAAAGAAGGTTGTGTCGCGCTCCCCGAGCCTTGTTTCTTTATATATGTAACTGGCCAATGACTAACTGGCGACTCGTGGTATGCTTCCCAACTCACCAACGGAACAGGCAGGGCTTAAGAATATCGATGCCCGTATCCGCACACTGGTGACACCGTACCTTGTGGTCTTCGTGGATTTGGCTTTGTGCCAGCTAGAGTGCACTCAAATTGAGCAAGAAGTTTGGCCCCTCTATCACTAGGATGGTGATCCGAAGGGTGACCTCCAAATATGTTAAAGTTAACTTTCTTTTGCTAAGCCAAACCAGGCCGTCGCGACAGCGGCTCGTCTCCTTTGTCCGACCACATAATAGCGCTCCGGGGCACCGTGTCAATCATTCAATGGTGGTCATTGTTACGTTCTTGGCACCGTGCTGCCCGGGAACCGGAAAGATAGGGCAGTGACATAGCCCAACGTTTTCCTTTGGCACCACTCGCAAACAAAGGGATCGGATTGTTCTTGTATTGTATCTAAGCCCTGTCATTGGATCTTAAATAACAGATTACCTTCCTTTCCCTTAACTCATCTGCTCTCTCTTTCACAGGCACGCGTATCAGAGTATCACTAACTGCCTTGACTCTTCTCCTTCCTCAGTAACACCAATTGAACAAACACGCACGATGGCACAGAACGGCACAAACCTTCACAACACTCCCGCAAGCTGCTGCCAGCTTCACATCAAGATCCCAACCCCTACGCCTTCCGAGGATGCAGACATTGGTGATAGCAATGCCTGGTTGGCACAACACCCCAACGGCTTTCTGATTATGCGCAGTCTAAAAGCCCATCACGGCTTCATCACGAATTCCATGCTCATCAGAAGCATCGACACGGGCGAGCTCTTTGTCAACAAGCGGTTCCGACGGTTTGCACCGTCCATCTCGGACGACGGAACAGGGATCATGCTCGACGGCCGCTTCACAACACTGCACCCCCCCGAGCTACTCTTCTCCACGCTCGAGGACTCGTGCGTCGAGGTCACTCTGCCGGATGAGGGCTACTTCCCCAAGCTGTACGGCTACGGTTTTCCTTTTGGCCAGCCGGGACAGCGTAGGGACGAGGATCCGTCGCCGTGGGACATCTACTCGCTATACTTCAAGCACTACAACGGCGGGAACATCGGCAACCTTGTCGAGATGTACCGCGACCGCCGGAGTGGCGCGCCTATTCCCGAGCCGTTCATCTGGCATGTTATGGAGCAGCTGTCGCGGGCCATCCTGTTTCTGTCTTGCGGAGTCGCACGCGAGGACCTCGACGACTTGCTGTCAAGGTCGTCTTATGGGGAGGAGGAGGACGAAGAAGACGATCATCCGCTGAAGCCGGGATGGAAACCTATCGCCCACGGTGCCATCCTGGAGCGCAACGTGCTGCTGCATTTTCCCGACGGGAACGACGACCCCCTGACCCGCTGCTGCTTCCCTCAAGTAATTCTCGAAGGCTTCGATAAGGCCAGGTTATTATGCAGGGAGTCGCAACATCCGAGGACGGTCCGAAATACCGCCGCTGGCGAAAGTTCCAATGACAACCCAACCCCTACGACTTGGGAGGACGTACAGCTCCTCGGCGACCTGATCGGCCGGCTAGTGACACCCACTTGTCCCGGGGAAGAGGCGGGACGCCACAAGCCCTCAGACTCCTATTACCACTCGGAGATACCAGGGCGCAGAACACGCAAACCCGAAGAGCAGCACCCGGCATACTCGACCGACCTCATCGGCCTGGTCCAAGCATGGCAAAACAGACGCCGCGACAAGTCCCGTCAGCCTTCGAGGCACGTCTGGTGGGCGGACCTGCCAAACAGAAAGCACATAGAGAGCGCCAACTGGCTCCTCCGCCACGTGCTGCCCAAGGCCATAGAGAAGGTGAGACAGTACCGCCGGTTGCATGGGAGTATCTTGCTCGGGAATCGAGTCGAGGACGTGTCATGGGTCATGCCCGACCCTGCCCTGGCGAATATCCCGTTCTCGGTGAACAACGATATCGGCCAGCCGGACGCCGCGCTAGATCTCGTCAGGATCCGCCTGAGATATTTCCTCGGGCCCTACGTGCCGGTGTGGCACCACTATGATGCGGGCGAAGTCTCCGGGAAAAAACCCGTGGAGGGAGAGTCGGAACTCTACACGATCGATGGTGGGCCGGGCAAAACCGAGGTCGATGTCGGGGATGATGACGAGGGCGACATTAACTGGAGCGATAGCGGGAGCGGAAGCAGCTTCGAGACCTCCGACAGCGGTCCCCGACAACCCAAGCAGTCCGCGTCTGAGGCGAGTAAGTGGCACATTAGGACCAAGGGTCGCGGCGTACCTCCGACGGCGACCGTCCTCGCTCGACCATCCCCAAAGTTCCGGACATCGGTAGGCATGACTATGAGGCCCAAGAACACGCCACCGCCACCCAGGGGTCGGAAGCCGAGGGTAACGAGACGGACCGGCGTCCTGCCTACCCGACGATCCGAGCGGATCGCAGCCATGAAGCGCAAGGAGCCGAGTACTCGAGAGCAAGGCGGTTGGGTGCAGGACCAAGACCGATGCGAAGAGCGTGGCGCAAGACGACGGCGACGGCGCTGATTCGGATGGGGAACCGGGTACCCACGCCTCGCCCCGTACCAACGTCCAAATGAGAGCACTCAAAGTGTCACTCGGCTCTCTTGGGAGAAAGCCGAGCGAGTCTGCGATTGGCTTGGTCGACGGCCTAATTAAGTTGGGATTCGAGGGAGAGATGGTGTGGAGAGCAAGAAAGGAGAGAGCTAAAAAGAAAGGGTAAAAACGGAGGGAAAACAAAGTATCGGAGACAACGGGATCACATAAGACAGGTTCGGAAGAGAGCAGCGATAAGTCGTATGACTGGGACGAAATTTCAAATGGTCCATGTTTCCTATTAACTGTTAATTAAGGCTCATAAGGCACTTTGATGAATGATGGGTGAGGAGTTGGTTGTGAGTGACGTCGATGTTCTTTCTTTTTTAGAATTGCGAGTCCTCCCTTTTGTTACAACTCATAATAAAATGACGCTTATGTAGGTGGTGATACTTTGATCTCGCGTCTCTCTGTCTGAGACTTCCAGGCAGGACCCCGGGAACAGATGATCAACTCATTAATTTATGCGATTGTGTGGTTATTATATATTATCTAATAACACCCAGGTCTCACTCGTCCTTGACCTTGAGGACCGCCTTGCCAAAGTTCTTGCCCTCGAAGATGCTGACCAGGCCCTCGGCCGCGTTGTCAATGCCCTCGACGACGTGGAGCTTTGCCTTGACGCTGCCCTCAGCCAGCCACTGCTGCATCTTTTCTTGGTGCTCCTTTACGTATTTGTCCGCGAATCCGGGGTCGCCGACGATGAAGCCGCGCATCGTGAGGCGCTTCGCCACAATGTGGATGAGGTTCTTGACACCATACTGCTTCTCCCGAGGGAGGTTGTACTGCGAGATCTGTTGCCGACGGTCAGCTTCAACCGATGGCCCCGAAAAGATAAGACGATAAAATAAAGGAAGGGAGGGGGGGGGGAGGGGGAGAAAAAAGCAAGAAAAGCCAAAAAAAAAAAAAAAAAACTGACCATGCCGCAAGCTACGATCCTGCCAAAGTCCTTCATGGCGTCGAGGGCATCGGCCAGCTGCTCGCCGCCGACATTTTCGTAGTAGATATCCAGCCCCTCGGGGGCCAGCCGCTTGAGGGCGTCGCTGGTGCGCTCCTTCTTGTAGTTGAAGCCGCCGTCGAAGCCGAGCTCGTTGATGATGAAGTCGAGCTTGTCGTCGCTGCCGACGCTGCCGATGACCTTGAGCCCCTCCCGCTTGGCGATCTGGCCGACGACCTGGCCGACGGCGCCGGCGGCGCTGCTGATGAAGATGGTCTCGCCCTTCTTGGGCTGGCCGATCTCGTGGAGCGAGCTCCAGCCGGTCAGGCCGGGCATGCCGAGGGCGCCCAGGAACAGGCCGAGCGGCAGCCCGTGCGGGTTGTCCACCTTTTTCTGGATCGCCTTGAGCCCGGCCTGGTCGAGCACGGCGTACTCGGCCGTGGGCAGGTGGCCGAGCACGATGTCGCCGGCCTTGTAGGCGTCCGTGTCGGACTTGAGCACCCGTGCGATCGCGCCGTTGGTGATGGGCCCGCCGAGCTCGAACGCCGGCGCGTAGGACTTGATGTTGCCCTCCCGCATGCGCCCGCGCTGGTAGGGGTCGAAGGAGACATAGAGGATCTCGAGAGTCACGCCGCCCTTCGGGGGAGCCGCCGCGGGGTCGAACCCGCGGTCCTCGATCACGAGGTGCTCACCCGGGACAGGGAGCGCGGTCGGGATCTTCTTGAAGATGAGCGTCTTGTTCTGCATTTTGGCGGGGTTGTGATAATGCAGCGGTTGCGGTCTGTTTAATATTAGGGAAGGACAGGGTACGGTACAGAGTGGTGGAGGGGGGGGGGTGTCTCACGACCCGCGTGTTTGGCATTGGGGGGACGTTAGGGCTCCGTTTTATAGCTTCTTGGCTCGGCATTTGGACGTGCCTAAGTTTGTAATCGAAAACGGGAAAAATATCCTGATTACTATTCTTGGGAGATCCACCGTCTCAGCTTCCATAATTACATGCGAACCAGGCGGGAGCTCCTCGTGTGCTGTGGTGGCGTGGAATGTACCTGGGATCCGCAAGGGCCGAGGTCTATCGACGGGTTCGTAATGCCCGAGAGAACCCAACAGAATGGTGACGTTGACGCTCGAACAAGCCAAGGCCCCCACCGGCGCGGGCAACGGTGACGAGGGGGATGTGGATAATAGAGGAGCCATAAAAGTCTCAGATCTCGATATCCTTGCTCAAGTCGCAGGCATCGCCATTTCGCCAGTGCGGAGAAGGGAACTGCACAGATTGGGGGCCGCCGGACTGCAAAAGATCCATGCCTAGGTAAAGGAAGGTAACCATGAAGTACGGACGTACTTCCTTGCAGAGCACGGCCTTGTGGCATGCATTACGTAGTAGGGACTAGGCACTGCTCCACCATTCCGATCACCGAGTGTTCATGATGAAAACAGAGGCGAGGTCCATGTCCCGCCCCGCCAATTCTTTTCTCGGACTTTAAAGTGATTATTAATGAGCCGCTCCCAGCTATACCCGATTTGCTTATAGAATGGACTAGTGTATATTAGTACCCTGGCACTTCCCAAATGCCTCGGCACACACCGCCACCGTGCAGTCGCAGAACGAACAATGATAACCGTGGATCGGGCGACTGAACAGATGGCCGACCAACCTCCACACGTGTAGTGTTGTTTTTCATGGCCCATTCTCCAGCTTCTGGGTGTTCACCGAGTCAATCAACACTTGTTCCCAGCACTCTAATGAATACGGCGTAAACTAATTCATAATAGTCCCGAGCATCTGGGCAGTAATTATCATCTACGAGTAATATTAATTAGTAGCCCATTAATTAATAGGCAATAGGTACCTACCTACCTGAGTTATCGGGCGCGCACCTTTGCACCCTAGGATCTACGCAATGCTCGTGATGTCGATTAGCCATGTAGTGATGTGCTGTAAGTATACCTCATAGAAGGTATTCCAGAACTGCCTGAATATTTGTCGATTGGCTCAGCGCCATGGCAAGAAGAGAAACCCCAAGAATGACGGCGTTCAACCAGCTGATACTACAATAGCAACGTAATTACGTGTAGGTAATCATCAAGCCGGCATCACAACTCATCGGCTTCAAGGACAGCAAGTGCTAGGCCTATCTCAGAGGCGGCTCGATGCATTGCCAGACATGCTCTGTTTGTCCCGATGCCTCCGGATGACTCGCGCAGCAGAACATTCTCAACAAACCGGGAGGATTCGAGGGGAGGGGGGTGAACCCATCTTCCACGCAGTGCCGGGGTGGACGATTCAGTCAAAGGTGCTCCTCAATAGCTATGGCGATAGTGGCAGGCCATTGGCCAGGCGAAGCGGGTGGAAGTTTTAAGCTACTACCAACCGAATGGAGAGCCGACCCGATCTCCGCACTGCAGGATCCCGGCATGCTACGAGTTACGCGGAGCAAGGCAGTTCTTGACGGCCGAGGAGAGTGAGATCACCGGGGCCCTCTTCGCCGCTGGATCTGCTTTACAAGCTGGCCAAGGGGGAAACTGACGCCGGTGCAGGTAACCACGGCGTTCTGCCCCAGGGCTGCCATTGGAACGTCCGGGGCGAGCTATCGCGGTCCGGGAACACTTCACGGCGAGAAGTACGGCAGCTTCCGGGTCAGGTCGGTCAACTACCTCTGGGACTTGCAGCGGCGCGAGGAAAGATACCAAACCAGCTACCTGCGGGATTTGAGGGTTGCCTCGGGATGCACACGAGCACTGACGAGCCGGTCGGCGCCTTTATCGCCTCCGTCGCCCCCAACGGTGGACCTCGAGCACACAAAGAGCCCCTATCCCGGCTACAGGGCCGCATACAACGTCCTGGACTACTCGGTTGCTGTCGTCTGCGCTGGCAGGCCAGATGGTGCCCAGGATCTCCGTGTCGAGACTTCGAACCTTGGGGCGACGTGGGCGCCACGAGCCAGGAGCAAGGTATGCGGTTCCCCTCGTCATTACCGACTCTCTGTTAAAAGTTGCTGTGAGGTAACGTCTGGTGCTGACCCAACTTTGTAACAGATGACCCCGCGCTGTTCCATGAGAGTTTGACCAGACTTCAGGTGGTATATAGGGGGTTGGGAGAGGAAGAGACGTTGGCTATTTTGGAAGAACTCGACAAGACACTTATTGGGGGATGGGTAAATCCTTAACCCTATCACCGATGGGACGTCAACTTCGGATGGTCCTGCTGTCTCTGCGCCCTGTATCCCTAGGTGTCCAGATTGTTATAGCACTACTGTGTTTATTGAGGGCGGAAGTCCATAGCATCGGAGTTGGGAGGTAGAACAACTGTTTACTGTTGCGAGCTACGCATATTGTGAGCACAGTTACGTCGCTTAGCGGAGGTCAATTCCGTGGTGTCTCGCAGAGCTAAATAGGTTAACGTTGACACATATGAACAGTCAATAATGTCCTCTACATCCCATGGATATGTCTTCTCCGTTTGTCTCACCGTGGAACATGTTGTTCAACCTGTAAGTTCCAAATTGCAGTGTCTCTAGGGCGAAGCAAAGAAACCCGCCCTTGAGATCAGATTAGTGTTGGCCAACCAACCAAGCTGGCGAAGGCTGCTCTGCCGTTCAGCCAAGATCAGCAGACTGATTAAACCTACTTATGTTGCGGATCAATTCAAGAGCCCTCTTCTTCTGGTATTGTGTCACCCGTGAAATGAACAATACAAGTTGTCTTGTCTTTTGCCAGCTATCCTTTGGCCCTTAACACCAGATTGCTTTATACTCGAATTTTGGTCTTGTTTGGAGCTCTAATTTATTGATTGATAGTTTTCTCAAGAAACGAATTGCGCGATCCCGGTGGTGAAGGTGTCAATGATAGGTGACTCTGTGACCGCCAAACGCCAAGTCCCTTCCGGCTACCCCCCCCCCCCCAAAAAAAAAAAAAAAAAAAGAGAAAAAAAAAAGACAGCCAGGTAGAGCCAGGGAGAGCTAGCGAAGAGCTTCAAAACCAAAAGACTAGCCCAACCCCTATACACGCGTAACGCGTATATGGATAGCTATATACTTTAAGATACGTAGATTCTAACTCTACTACCTGCTTAATAATATAAGCAATACGCGTAGAGATAGTAATAGGTTTTTTTAGACTTCTAAACGTCTATCCCAATTATTTCTTGGCATATCTTAGCACCTTTATTTAATATCTCTATATATATTGCCTAATTATCAAGTATATAGTATAGTTAGAATCTACGTATCCTGAAGTATATAGCTCTCTAATACACGCGTTATATACGTGTATGGGGTAGGCTAATATTGGGTGTTGAGTTGTATGTTGAACTCGCGTGATTTCTGGCTTGAGCTGCATTTGAAGGAGGTGTAGAGGTCCCAAAATCTGCAACAGGGGACTTGGCGTTTGGCGGCCACAGCCAATAAACTTGAAGTTGGCTACTTTTGGCGGAAGATGTCCTCGCAAGGGCGCGGACATGTAGCCATAATTAGTACTACACAGTACTACGGAAGACGTCCGCCCTCTCAATTGATTACAAATCATTGTCCTTGCTATGCTGCCCCTTGCCTCTTGGGCCCAGAAGAGTCGGTTGCCTTCCAGTTTGGCTACGGCATCATGTGCCTTCCTTGAATAGGTAAAAGGTCTATAACTACTAGAGGTAGTATTTGCTGTCTTCGGCCCTGATCGTCCTCGATGGAACGGTGGGTCCACATAGGTTTCGATACCCTGCCTTTTCGCCTTTCGTTTTTATCTCCTTTCCATTGCGTTCCCCCCCTTTTCTTCTTCCCGACCTTCACCAACCTCTTCGTCCGGTCAAACGATGGCGGTGCCCGAGTCTGAGAAACACGCGGCCAGCTTAACGGCGGACACTCCAGCTGCTCCAAGCGAGCAGACAGACACAGCGCTAGAGATACCGGAGAAAGAGCTGCCTCAAAATGTGAATGGCCCCAACCTGGCGGACATATCAGCCAAACCGGCGGAGGAGCCGCCGCCAGACGGAGGCTTGCTTGCTTGGTTGCAAGTCCTGGGTTCATTCTTCCTCTTCATGAACACATGGTAGGTGTTTCGCTCCCTTTGATCTTTCGCAATTTGGTGCTCCATCCTTATTATTACTTTACTGTAATGTACATACATACTACTGTACATGTTTATGTAAAGGAGTACAGACCGTAATGCCAACCAGCAACATCAAAAAGGGGTCTTGTGAACTCCTACGGCGTGTACCAGACATACTACCAGCTCGACCTCCTGCGCGACAAGACGCCCTCGCAGATCTCGTGGGTGGGGTCTTTCCAGGCATGTCTGCTGCTCATCGTCGGCGTCGCGACCGGACCCCTGTTCGACCTAGGCTACTTCTACCTGCTGCTATGGACGGGCTCCATCCTCGTCGTGCTGGGCCTCATGATGACGAGCCTGTGCACGAAGTACTGGCAGGTGATGCTGGCGCAGGGCCTGGTTCTCGGGCTCGGCTTCGGGTGCCTGTCGGTGCCGAGCGTCGCCATCGTGTCGACCTACTTCTCGAACAAGAAGGCTTTCGCCACCGGCGTCGCCGCCACAGGTAGCAGCATCGGCGGCGTCATCTACACCTCCACCTTCTCCCGCCTACAGCCGCGCATCGGGTTCCCCTGGGCCACCCGCGTGATGGGGTTCATCGCCCTGGCCGGCCTGGCCGTCGCCTGCGCCGTCCTGCGCGTCCGCGTCCTGCCTAGGTCGGTCCGTCGCCTGCTCGAGCCGCGCGCGTTCCTCGAGGTGCCCTACGCCAGTTTCACCGTCGCCCAGGTCGTCGGCACCATGGGCACATGGGTTCCCTTCTACTACGTCAACAGCTACGCCATCCAGGCGGCCGGCGTCGACCCCGACCTCGCCTCCTACTTGACCAGCATCCTCAACGGCACCTCAACTCTGGGCCGGCTGGTGCCCAACTACTTCGCCGACCGCACCGGCCCCTTCAACATCATGCTGCCCGCGTCCGCCTGCTCGGCCCTGCTGGCGTTCTCATGGATCGGCATCCGCTCGCCGGCCGGCCTGGTCGTCTTTTGCGCGCTGTACGGCTTCACCTCGGGCTCCTTCGTGTCGCTGCCCGCGCCCGCCATCGCCTCGCTGACGCCCAGCCTTAGCGTGCTCGGCGCCCGCATCGGCATGAGTTTCTCGCTCACCGCCATCGGCATCCTGGTCGGAAACCCCATCGGCGGCGCCATCCTCCGGAGCGGCAGCGGCAGCGGCTGGGTCGGCCTGCAGTGCTGGGCCGGCGCCACCACCGCCGTTGCCGCCCTGGCTATCCTGGTCGCCCGCTTCGCGAAAAATCCGAAACTGCTCGGCAAAGTCTAATTAATTAGTCGTAATGCCGTAGATACCTATATATCGTAGCTGAGGTGGGTCTTGTCTTCAAGTGTGTATTTCATCGAAGGCACCTCAGGGAACCATCGTGCCTGACTCTGTGGTCCGTACGTAAGTAAGGGGTAGTAGGGACGGTCCTGTAATAACCCAAATCCAGAACTGGATGTTTGCATGAGACCTCTTACCATAAATAAATGGCATTAACCGGCGATGACGTGAGTGCCATGTGTACACCATAGGGCGCCCTGGAACGGGGTTCACTAGCTTAAATATTGCCGCCATCTAAGTAATCATTGCCCGTTTCCTTGGCCAGCAGCGCATCTGGATGCCTTCATCACAGTGTTTTTAGGTGATATTGTTCCGATCCTTTGCTGACCAGCGCTGGTGAACTCCGGGGCTAGCATGTTAATTAGTTGCCACAGGTCGCCCGGTCAACCACGTCCAGCTTGTTACACGTAATTACTGTAGCCGCATAATGGGGGGCATCTGGATGGCCACGTCATGATGGGACTGACGTAAGAGTCTCTGCAGGGACTCCGCGTGCATGGACATGCGTCCTAAAGGCAATGGCACTTTCTCCCAGAGATGCTCTGTTAATCTCCCCGAACCTGGTCTTTGGTTTAGCAACGCCGTATATTAGATATCCTCTTGCTGGGAGAGTACCTGATAGATATGCAGGCTCTCGTATGTAAAGACGAGCTGTTCCGTGATTGCCAGTTGAAAGTTCTATCGGCAGATAGCAGCCGAGGTCCAGTATCTTGCCACTCGCTTGCCCTTGGTCTGCAGAAACCCCGGGGGGGGGGGGGGGGGGGTGGTGTTCGGTCACGATGTATTCTACTTCCCTTGGTCCAGGCTCAGGTCCGTCTTTGCCAGTGGATAATACCGTGTACATACATCCAAAACAACGTCGCCCCATTGCGCATACAATCCAGAAATTGCTTGATTAGGAAGTTTCTTTCTGCAATCTAGTGTCGCATATGATTTCTTGACCAGGTATGTAGGGGACTACGTCATCACCACCTGGTCCATCGCGCTCCTCTAGAACCTGTAAACATGCTGTCTGTGGAGAAGACATCTGACGGGACCGCGTCTATGCATCGTTCATGATGGATGCCTCAGACCTGTCCGGCACACTAGGATAATTTTTCGCCTGGGTCTTGGTTAATACCCTACTTATACCTAGATCGCATTCACATTGCGTTTACTTACTTGTACATATGTATATATACGTGCTTTAGGTAATTACCGAGTTCTCTCGTAGCCCTTTGGGATCGCACGTAAATATTCTAGGTCTAAGAGCCACTGGCCCAGACGCTATGGGCATCAACCTTGGTTGTATGTATGTACATACATACACTATGTACATATATACAAAGTTAGGTACCTAGGCACTATCGAACTCTGACTCGTCGGACTCTGACCAGAGTCCGCCCCGTTGCCGAGGTCACAAAAGGAATGCAGGTAGGATCGACCCGATCCACATTTAGTGTAAGGTCCCCTGCATGGATCTCCCATTACACTACTGCACCGGTTGATTTTAGGTGCTTACGTCCCAATCTAGCAACAACCCCTTACCAAGGCGATACAATATCCATACATGGGCATGATGTCAGATGGGCGAGAGTTCCACTGTAAGACAGCCAATGAGTGATGAGAAGGTGGCCGCTTTCGGCAAACCCCCCCAACCCCCCTGTCCGATTAAGGTTTCGGGATATGCACGCCCTCCTGACAGCTGCACGGGGAACTCAAATTTGCATCCAGGGTTCGAAGTTGTTGGGACGACATTTGGCGCCCTCCATGTGCCCTACATGCGTTCTACAGGCACTGTGTGCAATGGATCGAAGCAATACAGAGCACCTTTCAAGCGACATGTAGCACATGCAGTGGCTTTATTCCAACTCCCAACAGAGCTTCGGGGACTGCTTGCTGGGAGAAGGAAGAGAATGAGAAAAAAGATTGGATGTATGGACAGAAAAAACTCAATACTTTTTCTCGGTGGGCGCCTTCTATGCGAAATGGGACCTTTATCCGCTGACGGCCCATGAAAATCATGGCTGATACTCTATGTCCTGTGTACCGGAGTCCACTCAGACGCGTTGGCGTAATTAATTACGACTCAGATATAAATCCGGTGTCTCCTCACTCCTCCAAGCCAAGGCAGATCATAGGGGCTTTACCACCTCCTCTGCAGCCGTAACTGTGTCATGACTGCAGATGTTGCTCTTTCTGGTTGCAAGAAACGTGGCCAGTGGCTCCAGGTGTGAGCGAGCTTGGCTGGGGTTTCTGCATGTCGTCATGCTGCCTCTGGGCCTCTCGCCGGGAGTCTCCCGGTTGGCATATGCTACTGACTGGACCTTCATAGACTTTATATGCCCTGCCCTGGTTGCAGAGCAAGGTGAGGTGCATGTCTAACCGCACATGTCTTGCAGGCACAGCCTCGGAGCTACCAGAGCGTATAATTACGCGTTCCCTCTTCCCTCCATGCAGTCGAAGTCGACGGAACAGGTGTTGCTCTAGATCATTTGCCTCCCCGGAAAAGAGATATAATCTACCTTTCTGTCAAACCCGTTTCCTCTGCTTCTTCTTCGGGCAACCTTCATATTCAGTAGCATCCTCTCCATCCTCAATATCCATCCCACCCGTCCTTGCGTCCTTACACTCCATCACTGCGCTTCAGACTCACTCTTGTCCCTGGTTCCTTCCGCCTTCACCTGCAGTAGTGCCACACCTGTCTCCTCTGTTTCTTCCGTTCAGAGCTACGAAAATGGGCGAATGGGTGAAAGACCACTCGTCTGTGCTCGGTGAAGGAAATGACGACGACGACCTCTTCGAATTCAAAGACATTCCCCCGCCCTCCTCCAAAAATTCGCGGCGATGTTCGTACACTCCTATCGACGAGGATCACCTCGCGGCCCTGTTTGCGCCGTCGTCGCCTGCGCCCTCTGCGGGCTTCGAAAATTGCTCGACTCCCTCTCCGCCCACATCACATCTCGGCAACAAAGGGGAGGACAAGACCGATGTGGCCGCCATCCTTGACGCGGTCTCTGCAGCCCGCAGCCGTGTCTTGGAGGTCTCTGTGGGCATTCATTTATCGTCCTTGGAGGACGACAATGACGCGGATGAGAACGAGCTCGAGGCCTTCTTCGCCGCCGCCTCTTCAACTGCTGCATCTTCCACTGCTGCCTCTTCCCAGGGGCTCGACTGTCCCTCACCGTTTGCCCTTGGCCCATCCGTCGACGGCCTAACTGACGATGATGTCGCCATTTCCAGCTGCGAACCCGCCGATCCTGCTCCTGTCCTTCCCCGGGTTCCCACCCCGGAGTCATCCACTTCGGTTCCGGAGTCCAGCGACGAAGAGCTGGGCGAGGATGCTCTGGCCGCTCTATTCGAGGCAGCCACACCTACCCTCACCCCAGTCGCTTCCGGCAACCTCGATACACCGTTGTTAGACTCAGGCGCGCACGAAGACGGCACCCAGACGCCGACGACCGCCACACGGGAGACACCCGCACCGGCGGTCCCGACCCTCGCCGCCGCCATAGAGGCAGTGGCGGCCCTTGATGACTACGAAGCCCGCAAAGCTGCCATCAGTCAGATGATTGCGGCCGCCAAAGCCGCTGCCGTCGCCAACAACAACATCAACAACAACACCCCTACCCCGCCGACTTCCACCACCACTACCGCCAGACGGGCCAAAAAGACCAAGGAAAAGCCTAAGAAGCCGGCGGTGCTCCTCGACAAGCGGGGGCTCCCCCTGGACAAGAAGGCACGCAGGGCGGAGCTGCGCCGGCGCGAGCGGGAGCGGCCGCGCACCGCCGCCGAGACGGAGGCCACGCACGCCACGGCCCACCTCTTCGCCTCCTCCTCCTGGAGGGCCACCCCGCGCCGGGACAAGCGCAAGGCGTGGATGGTGGAAGCCGAGGCGGCCGCCGGCGGCGGGTGGCTGGAGGAGCAAGGAGGGGCGGGTGTCCCGCCGGCGGCGAAACCCCCTACCGCTCTTTCTGCTGCGGCTGCGAATTCGCCCCCTGTACTACCTACGGCCGAGGAGGACGAACGCTGCGCGAAGCGTCGGGCGACGTTGCAGGAGATGCGGTCCCGCGGAGTGGAGATCGTGGACCTGCTGCTGGACGACAGCGACTGAAAACCGGTGGTTGTCATTTTCCCCATGTCCCATGTCAAGACCCATGTCAAGAAAGGAGTCAACTTGAAGGGGTGGGTTACGCATATGGTGACGAGGTGCGGATCGAAGGATTAAGACGACTTGTATTTGGATCATAACCTGTTGGACGGGCTCATATCTAATTAGTCGGATTTCACTGTGGGCTGTCACGGGCGGAGAGTCATAATAATAATACATCTGGGACTTGGGACGTGGTGTTCTCTAGGGTTCCGAGCATTTTCCAACTCCTGTCTCCGGTTTGCTTTGGATGCACACCTTCATGTAATGTTCAAGTTCAACGGCGGTCTGGACAGAATCAGGATATATTACCGAAATGGAGCGAAGTGTTTGGAGCTATAATTAACCTTGAACAGCCAGGGTTGTGCTTAAACCAGCCATTCTTCAAATATATTCTTCCAGAGCGGCAGAATGACCGCTTCGTGTCTCGCTCGATATGTTTCTCTATCAGTCTTTCTTGATCCTTTGCAATGATATGGTGTACCGAGTGCTCTCTACCCTACTTAGTCAACGGGCCGCTCGAGTGACTTCAACTTCGAAGATGGTTGGATGCTGCCGCTCTCCTCCGTTATTAGAGGTAACGCCGTCGTCTCGGTGACGTGTATTGGCACTCTTGCTCTCCGCTTCAATGGGACTTTTTTACAATTAATGCATACTAACCGCTCCAAATATGACGAGGACAATCACTGCAATGCGACCGACCGATACAGCGTTCAGGAGCTCTCGGTGAACGAGTATATCCGTATTATGGCCTGTCATAACCATATTATGGCCTGGCATGTCACTCTCACGAGTGAATATCCGCATTGCAGCCTTCTCGCTGGTAATCTCACAGTGTCCAAGTCGATGTTGCGTTGGATAGTACGACCACCAAGTCTTGGTTCCTGCAGGCTGGCCGTACCCCTAGGTTGTCACCCGAACACATGGGTCGTTGCTAGGAGTATCTGCTATTTTCAATACTACTCCCTAAACTCAAAGTTAAAGAAAAGAAAAGAAATACAACCTTTCCACCATGCCTTTCATGAATCTGCGGTGTTCCTGGCCGGAGACCGAACGACCTAGACATTATGAACCCAAAACGTTTTCCATTCACTCTCTATTGCCCCAACGACTTCGAAGTCATTCTGCTGTCAATGACCAGAGATCGCTCTTTTGCATTGCCCCTAGTTCCAGTATACATCCATCCAGAACCAGTTCTTCGGGTTCACCGACGCCGCAAGCGGGTTTTTCTTACCATTGCGGTTTAATTTGGGCCGGTTGACATACTGATGCATGTTCTTGCTCGGCGGAGTTGGCGCATACCTCACTTTGGCCCGGGACTTCCTGGTGCCCCGCGGCTGAGCCACGACGTTCCCATTCTCATCGTGCACCATGCTCTGCCGAGTCTTCTTCTTTCCATTGCCATTCTCCTTATTACCTGTGTTGCTGGAGCTGGCAAGGCTGGCTCGGTGGAAGAGACCCATCTTTTGTTTCTTGTTCCTCTCCTTCTGGGATCTCTTCTTCCTGTCTTCTTTGTCCCTCTTCCTCCGCTTCTTATCAGGCACGTCTTCGAAGCCGTCATTACCGATAACATCAGCCGTAGCGGAGCGCCGCGCGCCGGACTCGCCCTGGTGGACTTGAGGACTGCCAGTTCTGACGTGGCCTATCCGAGCTTCGTCAGAGTCGTTGAGGTTGCCCATCTCTATGTCCTGGTCTTTTTGTTGCTTGCGGCCAAAGAGCCGGGAGAAGAAACCTCTTTTTCTGGTTTTGGCACGGCGTTCTGCCCTATTCTGTCCGCTGGCTGTCTGGGCGCGGGCAAATAGACCGCCTTTTCTTTGTTGGGTTTGGTTGAGCTCCTCTGAATCGGCGTTGCCCAAGGGTCTGGATTTATCGGACTTCTTGGATCCGAAAATGGTGGCCCAGAAGCCCTTCTTCTCGGGGTTTTGGGCAACCCACTCAGGATCGTTGTTGCCATTATCCCCATGTGGCACGGTGCTTCCTTGGCTATACATTTGTTCGCCTGGAAGAGACCCCATGGGATATTCCCTATCCCCGCGGTTTGTGTCCATGGCGGAATCGGCGATTTCGTCTGACTGCGTGCGCTTTTCCCTGCGTCCAAAAAGGGCCGCCCAGATGCTCTTTCTCTTAGGCTTTTGGGTCATCTGAGGAGAGTGCGTGATGCTATCATACTGCTCCTGTGGCATAGTATCAGCACCATATGGATCCCGCTCTGGCAATGTTTCCGTAGGATATTCTTCGGTGCTCCATGGAATGTCCTGGCCGTGTCTCTTAGGCCTCTTCGACCCGAAGAGAGTCGCAAGAAAGCCTCGTCGCTCGGGTTTTGGGTTGTCGTTCTGGGAGCCGTCTCCGTCATAGTGCTGGTCAGAACCATACTGAGACATTCTCTCCCTCCTTGCCATATCCGGGGATCGCGTCATGTCGAGGTTCTCATTTGTCCAAGAGTACCCCCCTTGGTTCATACCCTGACCCATATCACCAGCATCCATGGCCTCTGCACCATGTGTCTTATGCTCTTTGCTTCCGAAAAGTGTGGTTAAGAAGCCTCGTTTCTTCTGCTTGGCCTTCGGGTCGGAGTGAATGTCGGTTTGATCTGCAGGATATTGTTCGTCGGCATATCCATCTCCGCCTAGCGGGGCGTTCGCGTCCAGTCCGTCGTTCGAAATGCCCAGCTCTTGGCCATCCAGGAACTCTTGATCCTGGGCTTCAAGGTCGGGTTCTTTCTTCCTCTTGCGGAATAGGCTGAACAAACCGCCCTTGCGTTTCTTGCTGTCCACGGGCTCGTTCTCATCTATGTCTTCCCACTCCCCATCCTGATCAGTCGGTCCAGCGTTCTGCATTGCATCGTTGGTGTGATCTTGATTGTTCGGGTCAGACATCTCGTCTCCCAGATCAGGCGTTTCCTGGGGCCTGGTCGGATTCATCTCATCCTCCCTTGCCATCCCACCAGCCGCACCGAACCTTTGCGCATCCCTATTGCCACTGTGATCTTTCTTTGTCTTTGATCCCAAGAGTTTGGCTGCAATAGCTTTGAAGCTGAATCCAGAAGCCTTAATGTTTCCTGCATGGTATTGCTCTTCCAGTGCTTCCACGCCCCAACCTAACGTCGCAGTCACCATGACCGGAAGCAGCCATCGGTATCTGTCTTTTTTATGACCCTTGTTTCTTCTGAGACCTTGAGCTGCGGTCATAAATTCATCATATTGGCCTCCATTGGAATTCATTGTCATTTCCATTGGTTCGTTTGGTTGATACGGTGTCGGATTATCTGGGTAATAGTATTGTGCAGGAGGCTCAGTCCCTGGGGGCATGCGAGGGTCTTGATTATACTTGTCCTCAAAACCCGGCTGATGTTGGGATTCAGAAGACCGCAGGTATGGAGTATCCAAGTTGTTTCCCAGAGACTGACCTTGGGACTGCTCCTCAACTGGATATTCTTGTGTTCGCGTATGATACTCTTCCATCGGTTGCTCCTGGAATCGGCCGTCAGGCAGGTATTCTTGAGATCGGGTATTGTAGCTGTCCATCGGCGGTTCCTGAGTCTGATCGTCAAACGGGTAGTGGTGAGGCTCATAATTGTTCTGATCCTGAATAGGGGACTGCGGGTACTGGTCTCCGGGCGGGAAGTTCTGCTGGTCGTTGTAGCCACCAACAGGAGGGGGCGGGTACTGGTCCTCCGGTTGGAAATCCTGGTGCTGGTCGAAGTTGTCCTGCGGGTACTGGTCTCCGGGCGGGAAGTTCTGCTGGTCGTTATAGCCACCAACAGGAGGGGGTGGGTACTGGTCCTCTGGTTGGAAGTCCTGAGGCTGGTCATTAAAGTTGTCCTGCGGGTACTGATCTTCGGGCGGGAAATCCTGAGGCGGGTTGTCAAAGTTGTCCTGCGGGTACTGGTCTTCGGGCGGGAAATTTTGCTGGTCGTTGTAGCCATCGACGGGTGGCGGCGTGTATTGGTCCCCTTGTTGGAAATCCTGAGGCTGGTTATTAAAGTTGTCCTGCGGGTAGTGATCTTCGGGCGGGAAATCCTGGGGCGGGTTGTCAAAGTTGTCCTGCGGGTACTGGTCTTGTGGCTGGAAATCCTGGGACGGGTTGTCAAAGTTGTCCAAAGTTTGCTCGCGAAAACTATCTTGTATTGAACTGCCAGGCCCCGGCGGAAAGTTCTCCTCTGGTGGAGGGTTGTTCGTGAATTGGTCTACCGGGTCGTCCCCATACCCGGCCCCCGAATAGATTCCATCGTCCCCATCCCTGATACCACCAGTCTGACCAAGATCATCCTGGGGGTATCCGCCATCCATTTGATGGTCGTTAACATTGGCCATACCAGAATCAACAAATTGCTGATCTTCTATCGGTGGCTGATACCCGGGGTTGTCATTGGTGAAAGGACGGTCGTCATATTGTGGTTCAAGCGGAGGTTCTTCAGCTAGACCAGCCTGGTCAGGAGGTGGCCCGTCATCAAGGGGCGGTCTATCGTCAAAAGGTGGTCCATCGTCAATAGGCGGTTCTTCAACGGGCGGTCTGTCGTCAAGAGGCGGGCCGCTATTAAACGGGGGCCCATCGTCAAGAGGGGGAAGCTCATTAATAGGGGGTCCGTCATCAAAAGGCTGCCCCTCATCAAGAGGAAGAGGCTCATCGATAGGTGGTTGGTCGTCAAGAGGGGGTCCGTCATCAAAAGGCTGCCCCTCATCAAGAGGAAGAGGCTCATCGATAGGTGGTTGGTCGTCAAGAGGTGGTCCGTCATCAAAAGGTGGCCCATTATCAAGAGGAAGAGACTCATTGATAGGTGGTTGGTCGTCAAGAGGGGGTCCCTCATCAAAAGGCTGCCCCTCATCAAGAGGAAGAGACTCATTGATAGGTAGTTGGTCGTATTGGTCGTCAAGAGGGGGTCCCTCATCAAAAGGTGGCCCATTATCAAGAGGCGGCCCTTCATTAAGAGGCGGTCTATCATCAAGAGGCGGGCCGCTATCAAAGGGGGGTCCGTCACCAAAAGGTGGCCCCTCATCAAGAGGCGGCCCTTCATTAAGAGGAGACTCATTGATAGGTGGCTGATCGTCAAGAGGGAGTGGTTCATCAAAAGGTAGTCGCTCATCGAAAGGGGGTTCTTCAATAGGGGGCGGCCCGTCGTAGTTGTCAGCCGGGTATCCGGACCCGTCGTAATTGCCGGCTGGGTATGCGGTCCCGTTGTAGTTGTCAGTCGGGTAAACCCCGTTGGAGTTCTCAACCGGGTATCCGTCTCCGGTGTAATTGTCGGCAGGGTATCCGTCTCCGGCGTAGTTGTCGGCAGGGTATCCGTCTCCGGCGTAATTGTCGGCAGGATACCCGTCTCCGGTGTAGTTATCGGCAGGGTATCCGTCTCCGGCGTAGTTATCAGCAGGGTAGCTATTGTCATACCCACCGGGCGGTTGGCCGTCGTTGAGCAGTCCGTCATCGACAAACCCGTCATCTACAGGTTGTCCACCGAGGTTTTCGTCAAAGCCCCGTTCACCATCGCCAGGATACCCACCATCGGCATATCCGTCCCCAGGAAATTCGCCGGCGGCGAGATTATCTTGGGGGAGGCTATGAGAAGGGAACTCACCATCAGTTAATTCGCCATTGAGGGGCTGTTCGCTATCAGCAAATTGTTCCCCGTTAGCGAATTCCTCGCCCATAAAAGGCTCTCCCTGAGGAAGCTCGTCGCATTCTACAGGAAAGTTGTCTTCACCCTCGGGAAGATACTCGCGTTCGCCTTCGGGGGGAAATTCTCCTTCGGGGGGTAGTTCTCCTTCGGGTGGGAATTCACCTTCCGGTGGAAGTTCACCTTCGGGGAGAAGCTCGCCTCCGGGTGGAAGTTCGCTTTCTAGGGGAATATCGCCTTCGGGGGGGAACTCTCCTTCAGGTGGAAGCTCGCCCTCGGGGGGGAATTCTCCTTCGGGTGGAAGCTCGCCATCGGGGGGAAATTCTCCTTCGGGTGGAAGTTCGCTTTCTAGGGGAATATCGCCTTCGGGGGGGAACTCTCCTTCAGGTGGAAGCTCGCCCTCGGGGGGGAATTCTCCTTCGGGTGGAAGCTCGCCATTGGGGGGGAACTCTCCTTCAGGTGGAAGCTCGCCATCGGGGGGAAATTCTCCTTCGGGTGGAAGCTCGCCATCGGGGGGAAATTCTCCTTCGGGTGGAAGTTCGCTTTCTAGGGGAATATCGCCTTCGGGGGGGAACTCTCCTTCAGGTGGAAGCTCGCCCTCGGGGGGGAATTCTCCTTCGGGTGGAAGCTCGCCATCGGGGGGGAACTCTCCTTCAGGTGGAAGCTCGCCCTCGGGGGGGAATTCTCCTTCGGGTGGAAGCTCGCCATCGGGGGGAAATTCTCCTTCGGGTGGAAGTTCGCCCTCGGGGGGGAATTCTTCGGGTGGAAGTTCGCCCTCGGGGGGGAATTCTCCTTCGGGTGGAAGTTCGCCCTCGGGGGGGAATTCTCCTTCGGGTGGAAGTTCGCCCTCGGGGGGGAATTCTCCTTCGGGTGGAAGTTCGCTTTCTAAGGGAATTTCGCCTTCGGGGGGGAGTTCACCTTCAGGTGGGAGCTCACCTTCAGGTGGGAGTTCGCCCTCCTCTGGTAGAAACTCGCGTTCGCCTTCGGGGGGATATTCTTCTTCAGGCGGGAGTTCATCTTGGGGGGGAAACTCGCCTCCCTCCTCTGGTAGAAACTCGCCCTCGCCTTCGGGGGGGTATTCTCCTTCGGGCGGGAGTTCACCTTGGGAGGGGAACTCGTCTCCCTCCTCTGGTAGAAACTCGCCCTCGCCTTCGGGGGGGTATTCTCCTTCGGGCAGGAGTTCGCCCTCGGGGGGGAACTCGCCTCCCTCCTCTGGTAGAAACTCACCCTCGCCTTCGGGGGGGACTTCGCCTTCCTCTTCTGGTAAGAACTCACGCTCACCCTCGGGCGGGAACTCCCCATCCTCGAGAGGGGCTTCGCCGTCCCCGGACAGGAACTCTTCCGCTTCCGCGTCCTGCATCGGGAACTCCGCTTCGCCTTCGGGTAGGAATTCGTCGTCAAGGCCGCGCTCCCCGCCGTCCTCCATCCCCTCCTCCATCTCGGCGACGTTCTCGGCGCCCTCAGGAGTTCCTTCCTCAGCATAGTCACCATCCTCGGGAAAACCCCCTTCGCCGAGCTCGCCATCCTCGGCGATCACACCATCTTCAGCGGCGAATTCTCCCTCCTCCACATCGAGGCTACGCTCGCCCTCCAGGACTTCCTCGTCGGGTACTCCATCTTCCACGGCTTCTAGCGGTTCTTCGTCGAACTGGTCGCCGTCAGGAATCTCCCCGTCGACGGGTCCTTCCCCATCAGCCAGTTCTTCCTCCTCGGCGAGGTCGTCATCACCCAGGCCGCGTTCGCCGTCTTCGAGGGCGGCTTCTTCCTCCGCAGGGTCGTTCTCCGGGACTTCACCATCCTCAGGAACTCCTTCCCCTTCTTCTTCAGCCAGTTGCCGCTCTTCCTCTTCAGGGACAACCTCGCCGTCCATCATGTCAGCTCCCTCTAACGACCTCTCTCTGTCTTCGCCCTCGATGCTCTGCTGCTCGGCATCCTCCTCTCCCGCCTCGAGACCGTCTTCGGCCTCGCTATCGCCATCCTCCTCGTCCTCGCTGTCCCACGATAAGTCGTGGATCATGCCAGGCGGGTTATACGCGGCGGCGGCGGGTGTGTCAAGGATCGCATAGGTGTTGTAGGGGATTGTGGTATGGCCGTCATCGACGTAGGAGAACTCTGACTCAGCTTCTGTAAAGTCCTCGTCCTCTCCAGGGAGGAAAGAGTCGCCTTCGTGGTCGTTTGCGGCAAAGTTGTCCCCTTGTGCAGGGTGGTGCAGAAGCTCAGCGTCGGAAGGCCTCTCATCTCCCGCAGCCCGCTCACTTTCATCTAGCACCTCCTCATACCCGGCCGGGGCATCGTAGTAGGAACCCAAGTCGGGCTCTTGATAATCACCGGTGTCTTCAAGGCCGCGTTCTCCCTGGTATTCCCCATTGTCTTCCTCGTAGTCGTCGCTGACGTAGTCTCCAATCGTAAACCGGTCAGTTCCAACTGCCTGATAGTCGGGGTGGAGATGGCCTTCCTGTCTGACTTCCGGCACGGTCTCCCTGTCGCTATCGCCGTACTCGTGGTCTTCTGGAAAGGGTGTCAATCCAGCGGAAGGTGGCGGCAGCGAATGGCGGTCTGTGTCGATAACAAAGACTGGCGGAATGGGAGGTTTAGCCGAGGGTTCCTCGGGGCCCTTCTTTTGAGCGGCCTCTGCTGCAAAATGCCTCTTGACGCAGGGGTTCTCTCGCCTCCTCCTTCCGTTTTTCCGCGTGCCGTAGCAGTCATCTTTGGTGTGCTGCTCGCCGGCACAGTCACGATGCCACTCCAGACTCCAGTGCCATGGACCGCCCTCGGCAACAACGCGGCCGTTCCATGTCCCGAGGTAGACCCAGAAGGGGTTGATGACCCAGCTGTCTTCGGTGAAGGGCCCACCGCATTTCCTGCATTCCATGTCTTCCATGTAATCGGGGACCATTGGGGCCAGAAACCCGTTGATCGGCCCATCCCTATCGAAGGCGTTGACGTGCTCGCAGGTGCCGCACCGCCAGTACTCGGGCGTCTGGTCGAACTCGCCAATCGGCCGGCGTTCGAGAGTCGCGATCTCGCGCGTCCCCGAAGAATCGACGATCATGCATGTATGGCAACCGGCGAACGGGTGGTCGCATTCCTTGCACGCTTCGAGGGGCTTAAACAGACTGGAAGTCGCCCAGCACCGGCAACATTTCCGCCGGCCCGGCACGCCTATCCGTTCCTCCTCGGTGAATTCCTCTGGCGACTTCGCGACGGGCAAGGAGAACTGCCCCCGCACAAAGGGTATCCCCGGAGCCGGTTGGACCTCAACATTCTCCTGGTGGCCACAGGGCCAAACGTATTCGATCAAGTTTAATGGATGATTTGTCGGGTTCATCGTCGCTTCTGCATCGGCATTGACTCCCAGCTGCGATTCCAAGACGTTTGCTTACGGCTGGTGTCGTGTGGACTCCTTCGAGCAGCGATCCAGACTCGTCCAAGTTCGAGAAAGCAGCAGAGGGGCGCGCACGAGATGGCCTCGAGCGTCTTAAGGGACCGGGTGTGAATCAACTTGCTCTCCGTGACGCTGAATCCCCACGCCGGCCGGGCGACCCGGCGTCCGCCGCGGTCGAAACATTGCGGTAACTTCATAGAAGATGCGTTTCGAATCACAAAACGGGTTGCCCGTCGTGGCGACGGCCGCTTCAGACCTGTCGGTTGGCCCATGTTGGTGGCCGGTGGTGCAAAACCCTAACCCTGTTTCGCCCGAGCTTGGTCGACTGGGCGCTTCGGGGCCGTCAACAGCGGCATTTCATGAACAGCCCAAACATCCCAGCCATCGTTGGTTCATCTTGGGTAAAAAAATAAAATGGATGACCACCCGCTCCTTATCGCGCAACTTTGGTTCCGTCATCACGAAGGATATGTGGGCTGTCTCATTGTACCAACCGCACTGCCCGGTAATTAGACGACAGAATGGGTCGACCCGTTGGATAGCGGTCGGCCCCGAATATCGCGCGGGATCCACGCGCTCGACTCTTCGCCGTGAGCTTGCTCCGGGCTGAGCTGTTTGGTTGCAAAACATTTGCAAAGTTGTTGGGGTGGGGTGGTGGGGTGCCCGATGCACGGGTCGGGCGTGGTGGGTCGTGGGCTGTTTCTGGCTCTGCCGAACGACCGCTCTGCCGACCCAGGAATCGGGCTGTCAGCGCCCGAGACCCCTCCCGTAGGCGGATGTGATTGGACGGACACAAATCTCTGCAACGGATCCACACACACAGCGCCAACTTTCAAGTTGACCAATCCTTCGCTCTACTCTGACGTCGATGCATGCTCAAGTATTTGAAAGACCAAACCGCCCCCGTTCAATCAATGCCGGGGTTGCTGGCCCGGCCGAGCGTCGTCATCGCTGGCCTGGACTCACTTTCTTGTTTCCTGGGTCGAGGGCGCGTTCGATCTCTTCCGCTCTTGTTTCTTGGCTAACGGCGTTGCGCTCATAGCCTTTTCTTGGGGGTGCGTTAACAACTTCAATCACTCAACCTGATTGGATAATTCCAGATGTTGTCATTTTTGAGGACTTCAGCTTTGTTTACCAAGCCAGTTGCTTATACCAGACACATAGGCAGCTACTCTCAGTTTTCTGCTGTTGTCTGCCTCCTTTCTTCTTCTTCGAACACTCCGCCTATTAGTCTCAGCGTTCTATGCTGAACTTGACTGCGTCGAGCCCATCCGATACAGCTCACACTTACCGCCGACTTCCGCCGACTCCCATCCCGAATCGGATGTCGGCGCCCTCTCATCCTCACCGGCTGCTCAATCGTCTTATGCAAGCAAGCTCGGACAATGGGGAAGGCCGAAACAGCTTCCCCTCTCTGCAGCGGCTCCGCAATATTCGAGGACTCGATGTGATGTTACATGTTGGTTATCCAGAAGCAATGCCTTCCTCTCTTGCCGAAACACAACTTGCAGCGAAGTTACGAAGCAACCCGCCCCCACCATCCCCGGGCGATGCGCTTGTCTGATTCTACCCTTGACCGCCTCTCAACACACGCATTGATGAGCCCTTGTTCCGAGTCTGTCGCAAATGTTTTGTGGCGTGCGCGGCGTTCCAGCATCAAGGAGTGGTCAAGTGATTCAGTAAATATCTCCGGGGGAGTTCGGTGTCGCGATCTCTCGCTCTTCCGGTATCCCGATAGCTCCGAGTTCATCCCTGGAGTTATGGTCCAGCATAAATGGACTGCTACCCTGATATGCAATGTGCTCTTTCCAGCCTGTAAAACGGGTTGGGTCAAGCGTTACCACATGGCCAACATATGTCTCGCGGTCAATCGGTTGTAACGATTGGTCTTTGAAAGCCCGCAAGGCTCCGCGTTTTGCGCTGTTATCTGCCACCTCTCTTACATGTGGCCCCTCTTTATACGTCGCGGCGCCGACTACAGCGGTCAGGTCGAGCAGGCAGGGGTTGCGATCTTCGTGTGGGCGTTCCAGTCGGTGTCCAGAGTTGCGATCGGTGCTCGTGGCGGAGATCTCGGGGCCGCCGTGGTGCCGGGGCCGAGACGACTGAATCGAGGTAATCACCCATAAGCATCGTCATTGACCCGTCCGACCCCTCCAGGTCCTCTAGCATCTCGCTTTTATATAATACCACCACTTTCTGTACAACGATATCCTTCAATTTCAACGTGCTTTTCCAACTTCTTTTCGACCCCTAAGGCCGCAAGAGATCTCTCGTTCATAATTAAAACCCCACATCACACAAAACTATCACAATGACTCGGGAGGCGGATAGAAAGCCGAAGCGTCGCTTCTGGCTCCTTACGTCGCCCCGCACCGCCTCCAACTTGCTAGTGAAGATCTTGAATCTGGACGAGCAGGGGGTGCGACCTGGACCGATGAGAGGCGGCTATTTCTTTCTGTCCGCCGCGCTGGAGCGCCTCAATCGCCTCGAAACACCTATAGGCGCTTGGACGAAGGAGGATCGCGAGGTAGTAAACAAGGCCCACCAGACCGCCTTCGACGCGCTGCAGGACTACGTCGAGGCGGCCGAGCGGGAAGGCCAGGGCGTGTTCGTCAAGGAGCACGCCTCCATGATGACGGACCCCTTCTACGAGCACAAGTACACCCACGGCGACGACGCCGTGTCGGGCGAGCCGGGGATGCTTGTCGCGCGCGGCGTCGACCGGCCGACCCGCTCGCCGCTCAACCTCACAGCGCTGCCGGACGAGTTCCTCAAGACGTGGCACCCGACTTTCCTGATCCGCCACCCGGCCGTCATGCTGCCCTCGCTCTACCGCACCACGCAGGCCGACCTGGGGGAGGAGTTCGGGAACAAGCGGCGCCGGGAGGAGGGACCGCTCAAGCCCGAGACGACCATGAAATGGATCCGCACGCTCTACGAGTTCTACGTGGCCCACTTCCCCGAGGACAGCCCGTGGCCCGTCGTTCTCGACGCCGACGACATCATGAAGACGCCCGAGCTGGTGGCCAAGTACGCGCCGCTGGTCGGCCTCGACCCGGCCAAGCTGCGCTTCTCGTGGGAGAGGGTGCCGGAGGAACAGCTGAAGGCCATGCCCAAGGCCTCGCAGGTCATGACGGGCCACATCAGCACCACCTCCAAGATCGACCCCTCCAAGGTGGCCGGCGACATAGACATCGACACCGAGGCCGCCAAGTGGCGGGCCGAGTTCGGCGAGAAGGCTGGCAGGAACATCGAGAAATGGGTCAGAGACATGATGCCTGATTACTTGGCCATGCACTCCAAGCGGCTGAGGCTTGACTGAAGCGCGGGCTACCTGCATGGGAGTCACTTCTCTGATGTCTAAACCATCTTATGTTACAACTACGGGCAAAATGGTTTACCAGCGACCAAAACCTTATTTCACATCATCATTGTTCTACTTGTTTGGTGAACCTGTAATCGGGAACTCCCTTTTTACAACCAGTTTCACTTTCTCGTCATTGACCGGTATGTAAACAAGCGTTATTAGAGCCCGTCATCGTTGCTTCGACAGCTCGTGGCTGTCTCACCATCCTAACCTCGGCGGCTGAAATTGAAGGGTGCGGGTAAGCCATAAGAGAGGATTCTGGGGCGAGTGTCATCTAGGATCAAGAGGCATGTCAAACAAGAAAAAAAAAGAGAGAAGAGGCAAAAGAGAAGGCATTCATCGTCTGCCGGGAATTGAGCCCGACGTGGGGGTCGAACCCACAACCTTGAGATGCACTGGGACTTAAGAGTCTCACGCTCTACCGATTGAGCTAGCCGGGCGAGGCTATCGTGCAATGTTGGTGCTACGGTGGCGGATCAGAGTTTTTGTGCGGGGCCGTGATGCCCCAAGGGTTGAGGGATTTCCGGCTTTAGCGGTTTGTAAACCTACCAGTGTGGAGATGGGATGGCTACAAAAACCAAAAAAACCGCAGCCATTTTACAGCTCTATTGCTGTTTGAGCTTCATCAGCAATCAATTTCTAGATTTCTAAAGATGGAAAAAGTACCATACGAGTCCTTTCTTTAACTTAAAACTTGGATATACATGTGAAGTGATTAGGTGCTAATTAGGCTGCTCATCTAAGCAAAACTCATAACCTTGGACCAGAGTTTACTATCTAATTATGGACTGTTAATTAGGTATTATGTGTATTAGGAATCGAGATGCTTCAACTACTGCTGTCTTATGGAGGACCTCTGTAAAGAAAACGACAACACAATGGTTCAAGTTTTGTTGTTAGAGAGTATGTCATTTTACGTATTAATTATATAATATGTGCAAAAGGCTAATTAATTATGCGCTAGTGATTGTTGGCTGTTATTCCAGCTCGAGTATTTGTCTTCATGTTGGTTTTCTTCCTCTTAACCATGCCTGGATCTGAATTACCATTTACCTACTTACCCATTCCATAAAACCTGTGTCTCAACAGCCTACAGCAGCAGGTAGAATTTCAGGCAAAGCTTTCCCATAGAAGGGGGTCAACAAAAAAGACCAACGGTCCGCTTGTAGCCGGGAGCTCATTTCGTCGTGCCAAATGCTCCATGATTGCTTCATTGCGCCTCCTTATCAGTTCACAAATGCTCATACATGCAGACATTTTGACTCGAGGAATGCTTACATTGAGAAGTTGATTGTAGCATTGCGCTTATGCACCAAAGTTAGAGAAAGGAGGGCCCACTGAAGCCGTCCTTTCATCACCGCTATGTGAGTCCACGAGGTCGAACATGGGTTCGACCTTGGATCAAACTTTGGACCTCGGTTCACCATAATTAGGTGAGTGTGAAGGTGATATAACCGGCTTCATTTTAACGAAAAAAACCCAGTGTCCTCCATCCTGGGTGCTGCTGACACCTGAAACGCACGCCGTCAAGCTCACTGCTTTCGAACCCCATCAGTCCTTTGTCGCAACTGGGCATTGGTGTCTGTCAAGCCATGCCTGCCCGCTCCGTGGAGGGATGCATTCAAGATACTCCGCACTTATCTGCGGGATTAAAAGCCCTATGCTTTTGGCACGAAATCAACTTCACTTGTGGACCTACGTCTGCTTTTTTCCCGTAAATACACGAAATCAGGTCCCTGCCAGATATTATCTGATAATTAATTAGTAGCCATGAAAAGCAGCATTCCAAACCAATCTTTACCATCATGAAAACCGAGGCTCGCTCCAGCCAGCACTTCGCAAGTTCAAGGGTGTTTGAGTCCTTACTGGCAAAGGGAAGCAGTATGTTTGGCCCTTTGTTTTACACGATACGCGCCTTAACCTCGTGTTGACCAAGCAAGAGAAGGTCGCGCAGCCCAAAACCCTTGTTCCAGCCCTTGCCCTGCTCCCTAGCCTCCTTGATCTTCCAGAAGATGGTACCCTGCTACTGTAAGCTTAAAACCAGGCAGAACCAAACACGATACCACTTACATCATATGTCTGCCGGAGGTCCTCCTTGGATACGCGACCGTCCTTCTGCAGCAGCAGCCACGTAGTGCCGAATTCAAATATGGCAGCGCCCCACTGTGCGCTCCCGTCAGTACACTTTCACCGCCCAAGAGAAGCGTGAAAGGGAGAAAAAAAATAAAACATCTGCGGCATACCCCGAACGGATCAGCAGCGAGGCGATTCCCCTTAATCATATTCCACAGCTCGCCCGCCGATAGCGACCCGGCGCCGTGGACATCCCATTTAGAAAATATGTCCTCGAACATCTGGGGAACGAATCTGCCCTCCTTGTCATAAACCCCTGAGTCAGAGCCATGCTGCCACCTCGTTAGCAAGAAGTCCTTCTTTATAACTGGCGATGCGATAGAAAGTTTCCAGTAAGGGTAGGTAGGCGATTGAGAAACGATGTTTAAAATGAAGAACTTACCTTGGCTTTGTGAATTCCACCGACGTAGACGCGGAACCACGGATCGGGCCACCAGGAGACGGCCAGCCGGGTGGGGTAGGAGAAGTTGACGTTGATGATCACCACCGCGAGCAGTGAGAAGAGGATGCTGAAACCCAGGTCCCGGAACCCGACATACGTATCCCATGGGTAGATCTGGCCGTCCTGGTCCCGGTCCCAGAATAGCACGTGCTGCTGCAGTACCGTCTAATTAATATCCCCCTTGTCAGCTAAGCCAGTCCAGTTACCGGTACCATGATCATCGCAACAGAGACAGGGCGGCCAAAAGAACTGGCTCAAAGATATGTTGATATAAGAGATGACGTACATGATCCCGCATTCGACCGTTCTTCGACTCGGGGCTTCCGTTGGGCGCAAATGTCGACACGGCCAGGTTGGCGCGGGCCACGGCGGGCTTCGCAATGAACTCGCCGGCGCCGGTGGCCTGGCGGCGCTGAAAGGTCACGGGGGCGGCAGGGGCAGTGTGGTCGAATGGGAGGGTGCCCGTGTCTTTGCCTCCCTGAATTGTGACCGGACGAGAGGAGGTTGAGGGGGAAGAGGCGTGCGGAGCCATGTTGGGCGATTGTGCCGGCACGCGAATCGACAGCGAGGAAAGTTCGGTACTTGTCGTGCTTAGTCGTTCGAGACTTGAGTGCTACTCTGTCTAGTCTAGGATTTCTTGTCTCCGGGGGGGAGCAAGAATATCAGTATTGCGGTCGTGGTCTTTGTTTGCACCAGCCATGGCCAGTTTGGCCAATTTATAAGTAATCTTGCACCGGGATAGAGTTCCGCAAACGTTTTCCGCGGTATATACTTGTTCCTTGGTTCCTGACACGATCTAGGAGCAGGCTCGAGGCCTAGAGGGCGTGTTTGTGACGTCACGACCGTTTCGCCCCGCGTTCCACGACTTCCGTTCAGGGGTATCCGATAGCTGATCATCACATGCAAATGCAAGAATAACCTTCTTGCCATATCTGCTGCTTTGTCGTCTTAAGGTGGTAGTTTTTTTCTAACCCATTGCATCAAACCAGACCTCGGAACAGCACGCATTGCTGAGAGCCTAGGGCACCACCAGATGATCAGACTCATATCAACTAACGAGAATGGTCAAAGAGGCGTTGAAGGAGCCATGTACATCCTCAGAGTCAAAAAAAAAAAAAAAATCTATACAGCACGCATACCAGAACAGCGGCGCCCGAGTACAGTGTTATCCCATTGTTCAAGGTACAAAAGATGGGTAAATGATGCCAAAAAGTGACTCGGATACCGGGAATCGAACCCGGAGCTGTTGAGATGATTCACTGCTGAGCAATGAGAGTCAACGATGTTAGCCATTACACCATATCCGATAATGGTGTTGCTTGTTGTGAGTCGGCCGCAACGGTCCCTCCATGAGGTCTGCGTGGTTTCGTGTTGTGGAGAGCTTGTGGACCCCGAGGGTTTTGCCCCCAAGTCCTCCGCCCTAGTAACAAACAGATGCGAGGAGGGTAAGTGCCACAAATTGCTCAAACAAATGAGAAATTCTGGCAAGTCAGGCAAGGTGGCCGAGCGGTCCAAGGCGCCACGTTAAGGACTTCATCCTTAAAACACACTCGTCAAGAGTTCCGTGGTCTCGAAAGGGGCGTGAGTTCGAATCTCACCCTTGTCAACTTCTATTTTGTGGTCCTAATAGATTCATATTTTTCTTTGCCGTGTCGTTTTCATTCATTCTTCCCTCTCAATAGACATGGTCCGTGTGATGTTGCTAAACTAACACCGTTAGGTTGTTGTTCTCTTTGTCAAAGGAGCCCTGTTTTGCGAGGAAGAGCCCGCCTGACATGAGACACCGAAGATCAGGGAAATGCACGAGTCTCAGAACATCCGAGTCGTATGCGGCTGAATGTGACCTAGCTACCGCGTGAATAGAGAGGACCCTTGCTTTCCGAATATTTTTGTGCCGCAGTTTGACTTGTAAGGCAGTAGCTCTAGAATTGGCCACTATACGGATTACACATTACACAGTAGATCCACTAACCAACACTTCTAATTAGGTTGGTGGGGTAATTAACCATCTCCTACCGAAACGATCTGCCCAGTGCCACTTACATATTAGTCCCCCTATCGCGCCCTAGCGAGTACATACGACCATAGGCAGTAGAGAATTCGGGATCCCGTCCGCTCTCCCTTAGACAAGCTACTGACCGCCGGACTAGTACTCAGGTCGGTGACGACTGGGGAATCCCCGGTGTTGTATGTTTTTGGCGCTTTTTCGAGATATTTTTGTTGTTATCACAACAAAAACGTAGAGACTACGAGAACGAAGGGGTCGGCACCACGCTCTCTGATGCTGCCGTGACCGTTGTGCCGTAAGCTGTCGCCACGCGAGACGCCGGTATAAGCTACGAGGTGATTTGGCGCTGCCCTAACAGCCGCGTCGTCTCTCGAGGCGGAGACGGCACCAAGACATGGGTTTCCGAACAACTCCGGAATGGAGTGGTTATCTGAGGAGGCGTCTGGAGAGACTTGCGACGGCTGATGGGCCGGAGCAGATAGGGTGTATCGGCGTACGTGCAGCACCCGGAATGACTCCTTAGTGCGTTTGCCATCCAGGTCGGGAGCAGGGCTCAGATCCTTATTATTCGGCCTCTTTCTAAGTACGACCCGGGGAAGCTTGGCGGCGAATATGTTGCCTCCTTTGAACCATCTTCAAATCGGAGACTCGATGGGGGAAGCCTCAGATTCGGTTTCCGCTTCCTGTTCGCCTCCTGCTCGTCGTCAACGACGCCGGGAGCCGAAGATGCGCGTGGCCCTCCTGGTGATGTTGCTAATGCCGGCTGTATACGTGGTGTTACACGGACTATTTGGGCTGTGGACGCTTCATCATCGGCATCAGCCTCGTCCATGGGACCAGACGTGGGACTGGTAACCTCCTTTGTTGTGTCCATCTCTGTTCATTCCCACTGATGGCGACTGGGCCTTAGGAGTGGTGAGGGCGACACGTCGCCACCAATGGCAGTGAGGTTTCTGCGTAAGCTCGGGTTGCGCTTTCCGGGCGATTGCGCGCGGTCATCACGATCTGGGCTCCCCCGGGGGCCGTAAAATCCTAGATATCCCGGCATGCTAGCCGTAGGGGAGCGGTTGCTGAATTCTGGTATATCGTCCCTGAGCGCTTCACCGAGTACGTCATGCTGACTGGAGATGATAGACAAATTGTTCGGGGACCCGACGCCGGTAGATCTCGACGGCGATGTAGTCGCCTTGCATCTCGTAGATGGTGGCAAGCAAACCAGTCGTCTCCGAGCAGCCCTGGACGGTGCGCCGAACCGTACACGTAGCCCTAGCCCACCTTTTTTGCGCCTTGATTACTTTTTTGCAGGTGCTCAGAGCGCTATCAAACCGATACGTCGACAGACAGCCGAGAGCCACCGCATGGAGCATGGTCAAGATGACCTGCCCTAGGTACGAGAACGAGTCCACGGTTGTAATAGCCAAGTCAGAGACAATAGGCTCGGCTTTCCTCCAGTCAATCCGGAAAAGTGGCAGAGGGCTATCTGGGTCTGGAGCCGCCGGAGATGGTCCTGTCTGGGGCTTGTCTTCTCTCTACGCCGGACGGCCTCGGTGAGGAGGCCGATGGCTTTTTGAAACTCGGTTCTCCGGATGCTATCCCTGGCGAGATCCTCGAGCCCGTTCAGAAAGAGCACCTCAAACTCCGCCTCGTCGTCCTCGTCGTTCTCGACCTCCTCCTGAGCAGACCATCGGGGGGGTGGTCGATGCTCCAGCACGTCGGACAGGTTCGGTATGAGCGATCGTAGCCGATACGGGAATGCGGACCACAGGGTCGGGGGGCGGCGATGCCGCCTCCACGGAAGGGGGAGTCTCACTGCCCGCTGCGAGCTCGCGGGCGGACCTAATGAACGATTCAACTCGCTCCCGACGGTATGCGGGGAAGTTCCCTATCGAGCTGCCGCTGTGGTCGCGAATGGTGCTCGCAGTGGAGCTGGCGGCAGAATGAAACTGCTTGGCTGCTTCGGCGAGATTGCGAAGGTTGCGGGCGACGCGCGCGTCCGAGGAGATGCCGTGACTGAAGCCCTGCGACGGCCGGACGGACGCCAGTAGAGCCTCATCAATGGACGACTTGAGGCGGTCGAGCTCAAAGAGGATCATTTCCTGGGAGGCATTGTTACAAAGAGAAAGTGACCTAAAATTATTAGCGCGACATAACATCGCTTCATGATGGCCGAGGTCACACCACTTAGACGGTGACGGTGTGGAGCAGGGTCTGCAGAGCCTAGTTGGACTTGTGAATCTTGTCCCGGAACGCGGCGATCTCGGGTGAGTAGACTATCAGTTCTACCGCGGCGTGCACCCTCCAGCCGAAGGTTCGAGCTCTCGTGTTGTGCTTGATCTTGTGCACGAGAACGGCGAGTTCATTAAGCGTTACATGGCAATCTGCGATGCATAGCTCGCTCTGATGCCATATTAGGTCCTCGTCTACGTAGGCCGAGTCAAGAGGGCGGCATCCTTTGCAAAACAACGTAGCGCACAACCCGAACAGGGCCGGCAACCAAAACGGCAACCGCATCCCTACTAGACGCCAAGGTCGTGTCACCGTCAGGAGTCTCACCAAGCGACGCTTCGAGTTTGTATTTCTTTTTTTTCGCTTTTAAAGTACTTATTTATGGTGACAGTCGGAGGTGGGCTGGGAGTCTAGGTCTAATTAGGCTCTTGGGCAGGGCAGACGTCGTGCAAGCTTTCGGCAGATAATGCCATTTTGCGGGTCATGGAAGAAGAGGTTCCCTTTTCTGCCAGCATTTGAATTGCATCAAGCAGCAGAATTCCATTAGCGGTCTTGATCCGCAGCTACCCCCTACTTGGCGGCCTACCGGCATGGGAAGTGGCAGTTGAGCTGCCGTCAGGGGCAAGCACGACCCTGGAGAGATCGCGGTTGTGGGTCGCAAGTACTCTGCGCGACGGAGAATATCCGATTTTGTGTGCTCCTGACGCTGCGTATCCAATTGTATTCCTACTGGTACCTTGCCTAGCACGGAGCATTCACAACAATATCGTGTGTGTTCATGTAACGTTGGTTTTTAGGTGCGGGGATCTGGGGGCACCTATTACTTGGCAAGAGGGGAGAGAAACCTTACCGTCACACGCATTCATAGCAGACACCCTTGTCAGATCATTAGTGTCGTTCGTAATGAATGAGTTGCCAATTTGTTCCTGCCTGCGTGGAAAGATACATACATATTTTTGTTTAACCGCAAGCTCCACAATCAACATAAAGTACCGACCGTCGCCATTCCACCGAGGCCCTTCCCTTGTGCCTATTACCTTACCCGAATTGTTAATTATGTGTCTACCAGGCACCCAGGAGGGCATTGTACTCACTCACTCTCCGAGAGAACATCGAATCCGGAAAACAGAATGCGGGCGAAAAGGGCGGCCATTGCCCTTTTCCTAGCTTGGCCGGCCATAACACGGGCCGCGTCCCTCGTCTCTTTTCCGGGAAACACGGCCGCGATTCCATCGTGGGAACTGCAGTCTTCTGTGGAGGCCGGCACTGACCTCGAAGGTCTTTCACAAGTTGGGGTCGATACAAAGTCATGGCACCACATCAAAACATGGAGATGTACGCTCATGGGCTGCCTGATCGAGGCCGGCGTCTACAATGAAGATCAACTCTTCTACTCGGAGAACCTGCGCAAAGTCAACGAGACGCAATTCCTGGTGCCATGGATTTATCGCAACGAGTTCTCCCTGCATCCCGGCCCGGGCAGGCACTTCTTCCTGCAGACACACGGCATCTCTTCGCGAGCCGACATCTTTCTGAACGGCAAACGAGTGGCCAATTCTTCGGAGCAGGCGGGTTCGTACGTTGGCCGGATTTACGACATCACCAAACAGGTTCACAGAGAAAATGCGCTGGCAATTCAGGTGTACCCGACCAACTACTACTACGACCTGGCGCTCGGATGGGTGGATTGGAACCCATGGCCGGCCGACAACGGCACCGGCGTCTGGCGGGACGTCGAGATCAAGCAGACCGGGGCGGTCATGCTGGAGCCGTTGCGGGTTGTGACGCACTTGGGGCCGACGCTCGGAGATGAGCCAGCAAACGTGACCCTCAAGGCCCAAGCACATAACCTTGAAAACTACACCGTCACCATCACGGCCACCGGCCACATCGCCCTGGACCCCCACTCTGATAACCAACAACACCATCACCACCACCACCCTATTACCTGGCACCGAACGTACACGCTCCCACCCCTTTCCACCACCGAGCTCGCCCTCTCCGCGACCATTGCCGACCCCCAGATCTGGTGGCCCCGCCAATGGGGTGGTCAACCGCTCTACACCGCCGCCTTGACCGTCACCACGCGCGGCACCACCACGCCGTCCGACCGGTCCACGGCCACCTTCGGCCTGCGCACCGTCGAGGCGAGGCTGAACCCGACCTACAACGACACCACCTTCCACGTCAACTCGCGCCCCTTCCAGGTCCTGGGCGCCGGCTACTCCCCCAACGTCTTCCTCCGCGCGCCGCCACGGACCGCCGCGGCCGACTACACGGCCACGCTCCAGTACGTACTCGACCTGGGCCTGAACACGATCCGGCTCGAGGGCAAGGACGAGCACTCGGAACTGTACGCGGCGGCGGACCGGCTGGGCGTCATGATCCTTGCCGGCTGGGAGTGCTGCGACAAGTGGGAGGCGTGGAGCTACAACGGCGACCTGGCCATCGACCCGGTGCCGGTCTGGGACGACGCCGACTACGCCGTCGCGCGTGCCGCCATGGCCCACGAGGCCCGCATGCTCCAGCCCCATCCCAGCCTGCTGGGCTTCCTCATCGGCAGCGACTTCTGGCCCGACGACCGCGCCACCGCCGCCTACCTCGATGCCCTGGAAGCCGCCGACTGGGCCGCCCCCGTGCTGGCCTCGGCCTCGAAGCGCGGGTACCCCGAGCGGACCGGTCCGGGAGGGCTCAAGATGGACGGGCCGTACGACTGGGTGCCACCGGGGTACTGGTGGGACACGGAGCCGACCGGGGAGAGGCTCGGAGCCGCGTTCGGTTTTGGGTCCGAGCTGGGCGCGGGCGTGGGCACGCCGGAGCTGGGGTCGCTGAGGCGGTTCCTGAGCGAGGGGGACCTGGAGGCCCTGTGGAAGCGGCCGAACGTGAGCCTATTCCACATGTCGAGGGAGACCTCCCAATTTACGACGAGGGTGATCTACAACGCCGGGCTCTGGAACCGGTGGGGCGCCCCCGCGAGCCTGGAAGACTACCTGATGAAGGCGCAGCTGATGGACTACGAGGCCACGCGGGCTCAGTTCGACGCCTACACGGCCATGTGGAACGCCGAGAGGCCGGCCACGGGCCTGATATACTGGATGCTCAACAACGCCTGGCCGAGCCTGCACTGGAACCTGTGGGACTACTACATGCGTCCTGCCGGTAGTTACTTTGGGGCAAAGGCCGGCAGCAGGGTGGAAAATGTCGTGTTTGACTACGTCAGGAGGGCGGTCTGGCTGGTCAACCGGTCCCTGGACAAGAGCGGGACGAGGAGAGTGCAGGTGGACGTCATGGATAAGCATGGTAAAGTCCTATACAAGGACACGACCGTCACCACGACTGTTCCAAACACGAGCAAGGACATTCTTTCACTAGCGGGACCTCTGGGCAACATCACCGACGTGGTGTTTTTGCGGCTGGTTCTCTACGATGCACAACGGCAAGGGCATGCGCTGAGTCGAAACGTGTACTGGGTTGCGAAGGAGCCAGATGTGCTGGACTGGGACGAGTCGGATTGGTACTTCACGCCGGTGACCAGCTACTCGGACTACACTGCACTAAACAACATGGCTCAGGCAGACGTCACGGTTCACAATGTCTGGCACGGCTCAGGGGTTGACATGACGCTGGAGAACAAATCTAAGGTGCCAGCGTTCTTTGTCAGCTTGACGCTGGTGGATGTACACGGGAACGAGGTCCTGCCGGTGACGTGGGAGGACAACTATGTCACCCTATGGCCGGGTGAGAAATTGACACTTCGGGGAAGGTCAATGGGGGTAGATGCAAAGCCGTGGGAGGTCATTGTGAGAGGAAAGAACGTTGAAGCAAAGAGAGTCCGTCACCGGTGGCATGTATGAGAGAAGACCAACATTACATGGATAGCCTTAATGGTATAGATCCTACCGAATGAAATCACTCATTAGCGAGGAAGTACTTTGTGAGTTGGGTGAGCATATTCCCTAAATTCATTCTACTGGGGGTTGCATTAGAGGCACCTCACGTGGAACAACTGTTAGGATTCAATTTCGCAGCAAGAACCGTAGTCCCACTCGTTTTCAAATATCCATGTGAGACATGTGATCTGTCTGTATAACGGGGCGGCTACTTGCCCACTTCACCCAACACGGAAGACCTAGGTTTGGTGGGCCACCATATTGCCTTTGCATGACTATTTCACACCCCAACGTGAAACGATGCTCTAAAACCAACGAAAAAAGGATGCGACGAAACTTGGTTAGTTGCATGCCCATGTTGTGTTGTGGCCGTCGGCAGCTGCAGGGGTTGTGCTCTTGGGTCTGGTACCAGAGAAGCAATCTCAACAAGGAAACTAGCCTGCCCGGCTAGCTCAATCGGTAGAGCGTGAGACTCTTAAGTCCCAGGTCATCTCAAGGTTGTGGGTTCGACCCCCACGTCGGGCTCAATTCCCGGCAGCGATTGCCAATATTTTTCTACAATTTTTGCCGTTTTTCGGCCACGGGTTAGCAATCCCCTACTAAATAAGCAGACTTCCCGGCCATAATTCGGCATTTATAAATTCTGTGTTTTTATGGTGGATTGGCACGCACTAGGCACGGCACAACCCAACTTCGCTTCCCAGGAACTGCTTCAGCTCGGAACTGTCCTGGAAGCATAACACTACTCCGTATGACAAATTCCTTCCCCGTGTCAATATTTGTCCGGTGAACATAGAGCTTGACGGAGTCCTCCCAAATATGACAAATCAAGATGCTGGCCACGGGGCTCCCGGACCTGTTCGGGAAAGAGATTCTCCAAAAAGAGGAGCATCAAGTGTCATGATCTCGCGTGTCATCCACTTTCATCAGCGTTGACCTGGCCCGCACTCCAGGAACCCCACCCTATCTGTGCCTACATAACATAAGTCGTCCCCAAACCTGTCGGCGTTAAGACTCCACTATTACCAGAACTGCCCAAAATTCTTCATCAACTAGCCCCGAAAACCTCGGATTACCGAGTCGTGGCATTCTTCTAGGAGTGTGAGATAAGGAGAATTCAAGTCCTCGGAATAATTATGACTGCGTGAATATTTGTTGTCGAAGAACTATCGTCTCCACCATTGTTGAAGACGACCCACATTCCACCGCTTTCCATTGTCAACAATGACGTCTTGTCCCTGACCTTAAGCGGCTTATTCGAGAGGGGCCCATAGCTGCCGAGCAGGTAGAAGCGGGACAATGAAGGTATATATTTCTGAAGAGAGACGTCTGTAACACGCGAGCACCAAAGACTCTCATCAACACATCACAACTTCTGAACTTGTTCCACGTTGTCATCCTGTCCACTTCCCTCTAATAGTTCGCACCACGCCAGCAATTATAGGATACAAACACGCTTACCACAGTACATCCATTCATCCAAACCATGTCTATCCCCGCTACCCAGAAGCAGTGGATCATCCAGAGCGCCGGCAAGGGGCTCGATGAGCTGGCCTACCAGGACGCCCCGGTGCCCAAACTCGGTGAGACTGATGTGCTCGTCAAGTTGCGGGGCGCGTCGCTCAACTATCGCGACTTGTTGATTCCCAAGGTAACTTGGCTACGTTGCCCTCCGCGACGTCCCTTCTCATTCCGTGACCCCAACCAAGATATACACACACACACACACATGATAATACGAACCAGCAGAGTTCTAACCTTCCCTCGTCCAACTTCTAGGGTCAATACCCCTTCCCGCTCAACCTCCCCGTCGTCGCGTGCTCCGACGGCGCCGGCGAGGTGGTGGCGGTCGGGCCCCGCGTGACCAAGTGGAAGCCCGGCGATCGTGTGGTGACGCTCTTCAACCAGGGCCACCAGTCGGGCCCCCTCGACGAGGCCGCCAGCAAGACGGGCCTGGGCGGGTGCATCGACGGCACGCTGCGGCAGTACGGCGCCTTCGACCAGGACGGCCTCGTCCGCATGCCCGCGAACCTCGACTTTGTCGAGGCCGCCACCCTCACCTGCGCCGCGCTGACCAGCTGGAACGCCCTCTACGGCCTGAGGAGGCTGCAGAAGGGTGAGACGGTGCTCGTGCAGGGCACGGGAGGTGTTAGCTTGTTGCGCTGCAGGTGTGTATTATCCCCCAGGATGATAATAGTCCTCCTGTTCTCGTTCCTGCTGCTTCTTCTCCTCCCTTAGAACGAAAAGTTTGAGTGAGACAGGGCTGCCTACTGACAATGAAACTTTTTTTGAACGTTGTAATGACAACAGTTTGCCAAAGCTGCGGGCGCCACTGTCATCGCCACCACGTCGTCGGCGGAGAAGGCCGAGGTTCTGAAGAAGCTGGGCGCCGACCACGTCATCAACTACCGTGAGGACCCCAACTGGGGCGAGACGGCGCGCAAGCTGACGCCCGGCGGCGCGGGCGTCGACCACGTCATCGAGGTCGGCGGCGAAAACACCATGACGCAGAGCTTCCGGTCCATCAAGTACGAGGGCATCATCTCCATCATCGGCATGCTCGGCGGGTTCCAGCCCAAGGACAACATCTTGGAGGTTCTCGCGCGCGTGTGCACCATCCGCGGCGTCTACGTCGGGTCCAAGGCCCAGATGGAGGAGATGGTGGAGGTCATGGAGAAGCACGATATCCACCCGGTCCTGGACGGCAAGGTGTTCACCCTGGACACGGCCAAGGAGGCGTATGAGCATCTGGTAAGTCACCAGTCGCGGATAGTTTCTTTTTGTACGCCGAGATTATTGCGGAGTACCTTAGTCGAAGACGATGCTGACAAGCCTTGTGTGATAATCAGTTGAACAAAAAGCACTTTGGCAAGGTTGGCATCAAGATCGAGTAATAGCAGGGGTTGGTGAATGTCGTGGATGCTATCATGGCACGATTCTTCGAATATACGTTTAAATACGTGACAACGATAATTCGTGGTCCGGAAACGTACTTCGGTGAGGCTTGGGACTGGTATCAGCGTAGGGTCCACGATGTCCAAGGAAGCTGATGCTAGAGTTCCTTGGAGCGAACAAAACTGTTAAATGCAACATTGAATAGCCTGTTTGGTATGCAGGACTCGCGTCGGAGCTGAAGTCCGGCCGCTCTCATAAATATTTTGTTTTCGGCATTCCCCAACTTGTAACACTACTAGAAGCACGTAGTCTGCTACGGCGGAAGGTCGTCGATAATGGGATGCCGGCTGATCGAGAGGGCGAGAATTAACACGAGCAGGGACTGAAGGATTGCCCAGGGAAACCCCGCCAAGAAGCGAAGCCGAGACGGAGACAGATGCCGTAGATCGCAACCCTGAAGAAGTGGCGAGAGCAATTAGTAGGAACGGGCTTTCGACAACGCCGTCCGTGATCCAACCCGGCTCCGCACTCTTTTCTCTCCCTGTTGAACGTATCGGATGAATCTATGTTGCATGATGCAAAGCGAGGGATTTCTGTTTCAATGTCAGTGCAATTTGGGGGAAAGGGACGCAGACATGTTGACCTTAGGACACAGAGAAGGGACAAAGCCCCTGCAAGGATACCTAGAAATGGGCTGTAATTATGCTTTCCGTCGCCAGTGAAATTGTCGTCATCTCTTCAATACTGTGCCAGCCTCCAAAGGCGGGATGCGCTTGGGGCTGGGGAGGTCCGCCAGGAGGACAGCGCCTCTCGGGGCCACTGTCACGTCCGCTCCGGTAACCGGATTGCGCATGTTGGACGAATCGCCCAGCATGACGAGCCCACGGGTTGAGTTACTAATAATTAGGTCATGGAATCCAAGCACTGGGCATGCTGCCGAGGCGACCGCCCTTGACGGCCTTCGCAAGACTATGGCCAGGACACCTGAAACACAACCCCGCAAGGTTTCAGCCGAAGAACAGCCGCTTTGGGCGTCAAGAGCTTAGTTAATTTGATCTTTTGCGGGATGGATCCTGCACAGGGTAGCAAAGTGACGTCAGCCCGCCCGCTCATTGCCTGGGCTTCCGGTCCTTCACGTGATTTCACGTTATCGCGTCAGGCAGTAACGCTACAAGTTGCATCTAATTGTTTGCCCAACGCCAGACAGTCAACTGCACGTGTTATCCTAATACGCCTGCACTGCCCATCCTTAACCATGTCCAACAACCCTGATATCTATCACTGGCTATCGAACCTGCCTGATTTCTACAGAGTCGACCGCAGCGAGACGACGATCATTAACCCCAACCTGAAGCGCCCCCGAGAGCTCGAAATGACAACCCCTCCGTCTTCGGCCGCGCGGACCGGGAGCCTGTCGCCCGGCCCCAAGAAGCGAAAGATTGACGATAGCAGACCCGACAGCGATGAACCCGATCCGGATCCCGATGCGACACCCCGATCGGGTCGAGCTCAACGTCCAGCCACCACCCTCTCAATGCGAATCGCTTTCCCCCCGCCCTCTAGCCTGAGCCATTCCTCCGCCGCATCCATCGTATCCGACCGCCAAGACAGAAGCTCTAAAGGTTCCCGCCGCGCCGCCAGCCCGTCAAGAACATCATTGGGTTACAGCGCCTCGACAAACCCGTCCTCTTCGACTCGCTCAACGACGATCCCGGCCTGGGACAACTCCCCGAAGATGTGCGGCAGCTCTATTACGACATCTTCGCTGTCACGAAATACCAGACGGGCATCTATCCCGCCGAGATTTGCACAAAGATCGAAGCTCTGTACCCGGGTCGTCCGCCCCCAGATTCTGTCTACCGGAAACCTGAGGGAGGAAACGATAAAGACGGGATGGGACAAGACGAGGAACGCTTTTTCGACTACCTTCCCCTCTCGGCTCTGTTTGCCGGCACTGCAGAGGGCGCCTCGTTTCAAGCACGCATCGCTCACGCCGAGTTTTACAAGGTCCGCAGCATCAAAGATCACGCAAGGGAGTGCTTGGCTCTCCGTCGCGCCGAGGCGGCGTGGAACGCAAAGGTTCACGAACCATTGTTAGAGCTTGCCTTGTCGAGGCGACACACGTCTGTCATCTGCGAGAATGCAACGTCGGCCCGGATTTTGCCCTGCTTTCTCCCATGCCTCATTACGGGCGAGGTGGCCGAGGGCAAGATGGTGGACTTCGTGCTAGCACCTGACCTCGGCTCGGAGTCAGAGCTCGACATTGCCATCCAGAACAAGCTTGTCGAGCTGGCCAAGCAAATGAAGTCCTCGGGACTCGTTTCGGCCCAGCTCTGCATCAACCAAACCGACTATCCCCCCCTGACGCGCTCTCCTGCAGCCGTGACTATAGAGACCAAGGTTACCGGGGCGAGTCTCGAGGAAGGACGACTACAGCTGGGTGTATGGATAGCAGCTTGGCATAGCCGGATGGAAATGCTCGGTGTTGGCGGCGGGAAACCAGGCCCGCAGCTGCCCACGCTACCCCTCGTCCTAACCCACGATCACGTGTGGTCTCTTTACTTTGCAGTCGATCGACTTGACAAGATCGAGGTCTTTGGCCCCATGCATATCGGCATGACTGACAACCTTCCAAACATCTACCAGCTGCTTACCGTGCTTCGGTTACTCGGGGCTTGGATCGATACCACGTTTCGCTCCTGGGTCATCAATGCCTTTCGTCCCCAGACGTGATTAAACACTACCTCAAATTCATTACAAAGATCGCGCCCGGCATCAATGAGATGGTACTCGGCCAGTGACGACAATAGGTAGTGAAATGTGGATCATTTTTACCATCAAGGTCCGCTGGCTCAATGGCAGAGCGTCTGACTACGATTCAGGAGGTTCCAGGTTCGACCCCTGGGTGGATCGGGACATTTTTTCTCTTTTGCCGTTTCAACTCCATGCACTTTTCATTTCCAGTAATGATGGGATGAAGCTCGGGCTATTTTAGGTACCTAAGTACCGAGTAAGACGAACCATTTTGATGAGGCGATAACTCTTCGAGCTTACCTAAGTACCCAATCAAGATGCCTAATTAGACAAGTGCTCAGGATTAGTATGTCCGTACGTAGTAAGACACCAAACTCTGTAGTTACGATTCAGAGGGTCTGCTCTCGCGAAAGCGGGGTAATTAGGGTGCCAGTCTTGCTCAAGGCTCCGCTTCCACTTCCCAGTTTGCCGACTGGCGGAGTTGACAGACAGAACGGGCCTACCCGACGAGGTTGCCAAGCCTTTGCTGTGTAAGGTAATTACCTATTATACACACACTACATTAGGGTGAAGGCTTAACACTGTCATGGTAAGAAACGTGGTATTGATTAGGTTAGGGAGATACGTAAGTGCAGTTATGGTTAAACTCAATTTGAAACGAGCTCAAGGACGGCAAACTGCCAGTGCCGCGATGTATCGTCCATCGAGACTCGAACAAATGATTCTACTTCACCTCGGCCTGTTCTGACGGCGAGAATACAGAATGCGCTTTGTACCTTGAGGTTCCCTCGACTCGCTTCCAGTTCGTCCTCAGTACCCCAGTGTCATTCACTGCTCCTAATACCCTGGGGAAAAACGTGTTCGGAACACCGTCGCGGGGCGGTGTGTTACAGGATTTGACTGCCAGCGGGTCAGATCCGACTGACCCACCAACAGGGATGATAGACCAGGGTTCAACATGTATTTAGACAACACCTCCAAGTGCCTCCGGCACTTGAGAACAATCAACGCATTTTACCACCACTTCTGAAGGCCTATACCACTGGTCCAGGAGTGCCGCCCACGGCGCGTATACCGCTGTGGTGTCGTAAGGATTGCAGCCTTCTGAGCTGTAGCACGGTGCTTCCTAAGCGCATCTGGGTGCCAATGTTGAGAAGGCAGCGGCGAAGTTGCAAGTTGTCGTCAGCAAGCGACCGCCGTTACGAGGCAGTGCTGATGATTCCCACCGTATGATGACGTGTTTCGCAACAGTGGCACGTCAAGTATTAATAAAGTGGCCTGCATGCGATCCTGCCAACTGAGCACGGCGTAATAGGGTATCTTGCCCCTATGATGACCGAGCCTTACGACAGTACGGAGGCTTATTAGATCACGTTCTGAGCCGGGCAACCAATTAGCCAAGATCTTGCAATAATGGCAAAAGTTTTAGACGGGGAAAGATTGATTCGGGAAAGGAGAAAGGCAGTGATTTCCGAAAATTAGGTAATTCCATCAAGTTAACAGTACATCCATATTTACGGTAACCTGATCGAACTTATCAACATCCCGCAATCTCAGGCTTCCTTTGTCGCTGCAAGGTCTGCGGGGAATTGGTATAGGATTTTCGTATCTCCAGACATTTTCCATACCTGCCATACGCTGAGGCAGGCCAGAGGGGGCAAAGTCGTGTCCCGGTTGAGCCAATGTCTCCTAACTCCTCGAGGGCTGGCCAGCACCTGAGTCTCAATTCACATACATTTCAGAAAGCCGTTAGATGACCGGCGTGGGGCGTGTTCCCCAGACAGGACCTGGTCTGGAGCCTTACATGCCCTGGTATTTCGACCTTCCTGTTCGAGCGGCTGACAACGCGCCAGATATGATTGGCCAGCACAAGATGTTGTTCGAATTGCAATGTGTGGTGGACCGGGCCCAACTAGGGTTCCCGGCCCCACCAGGGTTGCAGCCACCCACATCTTCCCTGCAGGGTGGCCCTGGTCAGCCTCTTCCTTCTTCCTCCTCCATCACCGAACCATATAGCAGATATTACGAAGATCCTTGATTTCCGCATCCATCAATCTACCACACAATGCAACCTTACATAGTACTGCCTACTCCAGACATGCTTAAAGTTTGAAATAAACGCGAAGCGGGCCGCCCACAGTTTCAGGGATAAATGACAAGTACGCTAGTGTAGGAAAGGACTTAAAAGGAGCATGTACATAGCAAAGCAGGGCGAGATGCCGCAGTGGGTCTGGAGTAAGGGGACAGAGCCAACCTCACGCCGCGTCGGGGGCCTGCCGATCTTTTGACAATGCCACCCTCCTTGCCCTGCCCTTCCCGGTGACGCGTCGACCGAAGAAGAGTCGCGCTCCCCTCGGTGCCCGATACGCTACACATCCGGGGCATCCGAGCTTATGCCACTTTCAGCCCCGAGCTGGGAGCAGTTTGGCATTGTATCCTTGATGCAGGAGCTCCGTACCACTCGCAAGACTGTACGTGGTCCCAATGTCGTACCGCGGTCCATTAAGAGGCTGTGCACCACAACTCCAGCCTTCGGGCCATTTGCCGCAAGTTTGAAGTCCGGCTCCGTCTCCTGCGGAGTCATTAGAGATCCGATCTGGATTCCAAAGTTCGGCCCTCCCTCCTAGGTCTGTACCTAGCAGTAGTCGTGTTGCATAAATAAGAGCAGAACAGCTGCCTCCTCCAAGTACCTTATTTCGTAACACTCCACCATCAACCTTCCCTTAGCCTTTGAGCCAGTGGTTTGATATCCCCAGTACTTCAACTCATCAACATGAGAGCCTCTGTCCTGCCAGTCTTGATAGCAATCAGCCCCGCGCTCGCGGGGTTCGACACCTGGTCCCCCCCTGGACCGTATGACGGTAAGGAGAACGCGCCGTCCACCCAAAGAATAAGGACTTGAGTGTCTCCGTTGGTAGATGCTAATAGACGGGGACCTCTTGCGCGCAGTCCGAGCCCCGTGTCCCATGCTGAACACGCTGGCAAACCACGGCTTCCTGCCCCACGACGGCAAGGACATCACCAGGGAGCAGACCGAGAACGCCCTGTTTGAGGCCCTCCACATCAACAAGACGCTGGCCAGCTTCCTCTTCGATTTCGCACTCACCACCAACCCCAAGAACACGAGCACTTTCTCGCTCAACGACCTCGGAAACCACAACATCCTCGAGCACGACGCGAGTCTGAGGTAATTAATACAACCCTATGCTTCCAGAAGCAACTAACTAGGACCGCCGTCGTTGGACTTGGGACGCTGATCTTTATTTTTTGTACACGACAGCCGGGCCGACGCGTATTTTGGCAATGTCCTGCAGTTCAACCAGACCGTCTTCGACGAGACCAAGACGTACTGGGAGGGTGACACGATCGATCTCAGGATGGCCGCCAAGGCGAGACTCGGCCGGATCAAGACCTCCCAGGCGACCAACCCGACCTACTCGATGTCGGAGCTCGGCGACGCCTTTACCTACGGCGAGTCGGCCGCCTACGTCGTCGTGCTGGGCGACAAGGAGTCGCGCACCGTCAAGAGGTCCTGGGTGGAATGGTTCTTTGGTGAGCTTCCCCCCCCCCCCCCCCCGGGGCTTCTCCCCCTTTTCTCCATAAGAGTTGCAGCCCAGACAATCTGGAGCATTGTGGCTAATCATACTGTACGTCCCGTCCGACTGGCGTGTATCCGAAATAAAACAGAGCATGAGCAGCTGCCTCAACATCTTGGCTGGAAGAGGCCGGCCGCGTCCTTTGAGGAGGAGGACCTGAACAGTTCCATGGAGGAAATCGAGAAATACACAAAGGAGCTTGAGGGATCGAACAGCACGTCAGGCTCTCAGAAGCACCGTCGTCGGTTACCCCGCCGTCGCGCCCACTTTGGTTTCTAAGTGACACGGACTGCCATTAGGTGGAACGGCGCGTCTGACTGTTTTGTTCCTGGTTGATACAAGCGACAATTTTTCTTGGCCAACGAAGCCCACGTACGGGCACCATTTTCATTGACTACCTAGTTAGCTAGTTGAACACAACACAATAATACATGGTGACTTCGTTAACCACAACCAACTGCAGCTCAGGAATTGGTCTAATTCAGGCTATCTTCTCCGTCTGGTAAGACTGCGTTTCTCCCACACCAGGTGTTATTAGACCAAGGCAACCGCTATGTGACCCTTCCTTTTTCCTCATGATGGCAGCCTTCGGCGATTGAGCTTGGGCAGACCTCATCACAAGAATGCCTTGCTGCCTCTAGGGTGCTTGCTATGTCTTCTACAGCTACTGGTAACTGTAGCGCACCACCGCCTTCTTGTTAAACCCTTGTTTGCGTCCTATCGGCCGTCTTGGGTGACTGTCGCTGTTAGTTGTAATATCACTAATACTACCTGCCCGATGCACAAACCCCAACCCCTCTCTGCCCAGCTGCAAACTAACAACTTCCAGGACACTGCAAAATAGCTCTGTTTCACTCGAGTGGCTTATTAGACCTCCGACGGAATCCGTGAGTCTGAGCTGGCTTGACGCGCTGTTGAAGAAGCCAGGCGCAATCCCAAGCGGCCTAATGTAGCACTTTAGCGAGACTCGATTGATGTCGAATTCGATCAAAACCTGAAGTCAGACCTATTAATTAAATCGGAAGATGCATGCTTTGTAAGAGGAAGGAGTATCCCTCTGATTGCGCTTTTTGTACAGTCTTTTTTGAGGGATGATCGACGTTTCAGTGTTTGCAGCAATTGATTGGGCGGATATATGTTAGTATATGGTTTTGTCGTCGAAGGAACCGAAAAAAAAGCTTCTGAATTGATCGCCAACCGATGATGAAAAAGAAACGATTGTAGTTGTTATGCCTCAACACGGGATTGAACCGTGGACCTCATCATATCGCCGAAGGCGTACGAGTGATGCGCTCTACCACTGAGCTATTAAGGCTAACAGGTGGTTGTTGACCGCATGCTGATTGGCCTCGCTTATGATTGGTTTGCTGACTCCACCACTTCCTTTTTCCCGATTGATGCTGTCTTGGCGTCAATTGCATACACTCCGCCAAGAAATATTTCTCGCCACAACAGCACCAGATGTCCGCGTCCGTCAGACGCAGATATAATTTTTTCACTTTCAGTTTGGAAGAGGGGCGAACGTTTTGCGCACCTATTATTCTTAGCTGGATGTTGGTCAAACTTGTGTCCTCAATCGCTCCCCGGTCCATTCGTTGTTTTGTCAGTTCAACAGCCCCCGTCATATTCCGTAGTGCCGTTGAGGGTTGATCTTATCAGTTTCCAGCTGTCACCATTGGCAAACTCACCAACCAGGCTCGAGTTTCTTAAGACTTAGGTCTACCAACGGCGTAAAATACCTAATTATTCATGTTCGAGGGACCTATAGACAAGTCACGACCATGTCAACAAAGAAATTTTTGGAAACCGAAGACATGAAGAAGAATCTAAGCCCACGGCTACACTGCTTCTGCACAATTTGGCGTGGAGCGCTATCAGACGCTGTCTAACTAGTAACACATCAAAGTTGCATCAATCATCGTACAGCAACCGCTCATTTCTGCTTCGTTCCATTCGTGTCGTCCCTTTTCCCTCCAACGCCGTTTAGCGGTGCAGGCCGACAGTGACATTGGCAACCTGGCCGCAGACCAGCGAGTCGGCGCCACCGGCATGGCAGTAGGTGGGGACGGAAGCACGGCCGCGGGCTCCGAATCTAGCGCGCGAACGGTCAGTCTCCTCGTCTCTTTTCATTCTCGCTTACTCGGCGGCTGTTGTGTGGAGAGGGGACGGGGGAGCAGTAAATCAAAAAAAAGGTTACGTACCCAGGGCCGGCCTTGTGGATGACGGTGATGTCAAAGACGTCCAGCGGCTTGGGCCGGCTGACCTCGAACGAGTACTGGTCCCAGTGGCTCGAGCTGTCCTCGCACGGGTAGGCGGTGGGCTTGAAGCGGATCGACTTCTCGCCCTCGGCGGCCGTGGCCGAGCACGAGACGGGGACGGTGCCGTTGCCGCGGACGGGGGTGATCTTGAAGCTGACCGAGCTGACGGGCCCGTCGAGGGTGCCGTTGAGGGGGCCCTTGCGGGCGTAGAAGTCGGTGATCCGGACGGCCTCGCGGATCCTGGGCGTCTCGGCCTGCGGGGCCGGGGCGGCCGGGGCGGCCGGGGCGGCCGCGGCGGCGCCGAAGAGAGCGGCGGTGAGGACGCTGGTGAAACGCATTGTCGGTGGCTCGTCTGACCTGTTGCGTTTTCTCTTCAAAGAATGACGGAATGCGCGGGTGAGAGAGCGGCGATAACAGCACTAGCAATCTCGCGGTTGGCAGGGGATTCGGGGATTAAAGAGAGTGGCAGGGAAGAAAAAACAGGAAAAGAGAGAGAGAGAGAGAGAGAGAGAGCTGTGGCTGTTGGCCCGTTCTAAAGAGTTCTTCACGGGTGTCCTATACTCTAACGGTATCTCTGAACTTCCGTCGAGGCCGCCCGCGGGAATTCCGAACCCAGTGCGATTGTCCTCCCCTGCGTGTCTATCCAGTCGGGCCTAGGCCGGACAACGTCCCCATTTCGGTAGTGACCTGCACACCAGTGGAGTTGCGCTAATACGGGATTTCTGAGAGCCTAGCATAGAAAGCTTGTACGGACTACTGACTCGCTTCTGACCCCAGTCAGAGTGTAATCCGTGTGTGTATTACGGAGTATAAACTCGGGTTATGCTGAAAGTAAGGGAGCCGAGGGGCGAGGCACCTGTTGGGCTGATGTGGGTCTGACAATTATCAGGATACTGTGTGGAACAATAACTAACGTCATCCATACCCTGCTCAGCCACATACCCGATTCGGCCAGGCTCATTTCCAGCAAATTTCATCAAATTAGAACATCCACCAGAGCAACCCAACTTTCTTAATTTTCTTCTAAACACCACTCTTCGACTCCTTTCGACATCACGATCATAATCACCGATAAGAAGAATCCCCCCGAGCCGTCGCCGTACCGCCAGGACGAAGACCGATATCGAGACCTCGAAACCTTCTATATTTTACTAGATATAAACGCTATATTATAGGGGCTTAAAGAGGGGGTAGTCTTTTAGGGTGATATAGGGTGAAGGGAGGGTAATAAATAGGATAATTGGTATCTCTGGATTATTCTAGTTCGAATGTAATAGATTTGGTACTTCTAGAGCTAGAATTGGTCGAGTTATTGTACTACTGTTTGTCATGTTTTTGCTTGTGAATTGAGTGGCCGAATTAGGTGTGTGGCCGAAAAGGGTATGAGATACGTTACTCCGTACTCCGTACAGAAACGGTTTGTACATACTGCCAACTCAAGGTGCATCGTGCACGGAATGTATAGACGGAACATATCCGATGAATCGACTAGCGGTCCAGCCCAGTGCGAATCACAGTAAGTCTTCAACCGCAAATGTTATGTGGTCCTGCTAAGTCGCGCAGTTCTTGCCACCGCAGTGGCCGCTCGCGTGTACCGTACGTGGGCAGTTGTAACTAAAGTAATTCTGGGCAAAATGATCCGAGAATGCCAGATAACTAACTGGCAATACTTCGTACAGAGAGAGTAGTGGCTACTCCGTAAGCAGAAATATCACATCAAGGTCAGGAAGAGCTTAAAACAGGCCCACTGCCGGTTTGAATATACAATCGCATGTTTTTTTAAGGAGCGGTGAACCCATCCGATTGATATCAGGGCCGCCGTGTTGTCGTTGACAGGGTTCGGTAGGGCTGATCGTCGGGACTGCAAAATCGATGTGGACCACTACTGTTTTAAACTGACGGATGGTTCGCCTGCGGCGGGCGGCACCCTGCCGGCTGGATCCTCCCTGACTCGTTTCCTCGGAGTCCTTGAAATTTCGTCTAATGATAATGATCAGCGCGACAATTGCCCTTATTTTACTCTGTACCGTGGTATATTAACTGTTGGCGATAATGTTTACTTATTCCCTGGACGTGACATTTAGAGTAGATCTATACCTACGCTACATACCTATCTAAGTATATAGTAGAGCTTACTCCTCGAATACAAAAGTCGACCACCTGCGTGATCCTACTCTCAGTTCTTTCTTACAGTCGATCTCTCTCGAGGGTAGAAAAAGAGGTCCAGTGGGCCTCGGTTTCCGGCACTCGCTTACAGCGAATATTGCTACCGTACACAGACCCATCAATATACCGGCGTAGTACCAGCTGGGTACATTACCTTCCTATCTCCCTACACTCTGTACACGTTTAAGATAGGTAACTACACGATTACTGCTACTTAGCTGCTAGCCAGTGCTTAACGCTAGCCATGATAGCTATATAGAATATATAATACTTGCTACAGCACGGCAGGGTGTGCTGCAATCGGGACAACCACGGCGCTCATACCGCTGTGGTAAGAACTTCTGGAACTCTCGTATGGTCCTCAGAAGTGGTGATGATAGTTGTTGATTAATGTCAAGTGCCGGAGGCACTGGTAGAAGCTCTCTAAATACATGCTGAGCCCCGGATCGTCAACCGTAACGGTGGATCGGCCAAACCTGGCCTCCGAAGACCTCAATCCTGTAACAGTACTAGAGCATAGAAGCTCCTTTATTAGTATATATAAATATATTAATAAGTTTAGAAGTGTCAATTATTAGGCTAAGCGCGGGCGTATTACTTAGGGCACGGAAAAAGAGTGACTTCGGAGCCTGACCCTTAGTAGTTCCTTGGAAGGATCGCTGATGTATATGAAATTGCGACCTACTAATTAGACCTCTTTTGTCATGACCCTCTCGAGTATGAGATTGATCACTAAATTACATTCCTTTTGCAGTCCTAACGGAGTTTGATGTGCGGTGGGTGAAGATTTACATGCTCAGCTTCATAGTTGGCTCTAGTCGAGCAGTTCGCCTGCCATTGGCGCCGGGATTTTTTCACTATGTAATATGGCTCCGGTTTCATCAAGTGGGAATCTTGACCAGGAGTTGTCAGCTTAAAGCAAACGTGATAATATTTTCTATCCCTAGACAGCGTGGATGTATTTATGACATATCTTGATTGGAACTAGAACTCTACTAAATAATTAGCTCTGTACTCTCTTGATAGCCACCAAGGTCTCAACAATGGTAAGACAAGCCAAAACCAGGAAATCTGAAGTAGAAGGGCGACCATTGTTTCTGGTTTTCTTCACTCTACTGCCGGCACACCCTCATCAGCAGGTTTATTCCCCCCTGCCGTGCTTGGCATGTGCCCGCGCAACGTAATCCTGCGGTCCCCGCTCTCGTTCGCCGGCAACAGGCAACGGGCATGAGCTCCCCCTTGCCTTAGCCTGTCATTGTCAGCTTCAACAGAGCCGTCATGTCTAAGCTCTCTCGCCACAGCAAGCGCCCGTCCCAACCCATCGAAGTGGTATGGCGGTGCTACATTGCTCCAGCAACTTGAGGGGGGAAGGGGGGATGGGGGTGGGAAGCAATATGCATCTTTGAGCTCCAAGCTGGAACCCGGATATTACCAATTGATTGCCTGTTCTCCATAGCATGGAGAATAGGTTGCAACAAACCGATAAACATGTTATTTGTTCATTAACGAACCCGGTTTCTAGGTAAAGTACCTGAGCAATTTCCCATTTACAGGCCCACTGTTCGAGGATGTATATGTCTTCTCCTTTTTCTCCCCCCTTCTGGTTCTTCATCTATCTCGCTACCGCTGTTGTGCTGACAAAGAGACACTCTCTCCGGAGCTCAAGAAGGGTAAACTCGCAACACGCATCACTACGGTGAACAAGGCAAAACATCGTTCCGAGAGTATCTACGCCAGGCCGCTCAGACGGTCAAAATCAGAGGCTCGCCTATGCATCTCCTCAACCCCCTGCCCTCTCCCGGACGCGTGCCGCTCCGGACCGCGGAAAAGACCAAAGTATGCAAGTGCGCACATCTGTGTGGCAGTGTCCGCCGCTGCCACCGCTGCCGCCGACCTCGTGAGCACGGCAAGCTGCCTGCAGACATGGAAAGCATTTGGTATTTTTGTTACTGCTAGGGGCATGGTAAGAGAGAGATCCCGGGAAGGTGGTTAAGGTGAAGGAGGGTGTGTGCTGGTGGCGCTGCTACCTTCTTGACTTTGCCTTGCTCGCCGAACACGTCAGAATGCTCCTATCTGGCGCAACAAGGTGATGGGGTGATAGAAGATGGTTCCAATTGATGGAAGATGGTTCCAATTGATGGAAAAAAGTTGGTAAGTTGTAAATAGTTCAAAAGTGCGATGTCTTCTTCCTACGTTTACTGGCCCTATGGCTCTGGTATAAGTAGAGGATTAGGAACAAAGAACCCTCCGTTTGCCAGCCCGTTTGCCAAATCCACAGGTCCTATCTTATCTAACCTTATATGATGGACGCGTCTATAGACAACGTACTACATCAAGTCCCCTGCCTAGAAGGAAAAACGTAGTGCCTATACTATAGCTCTAAATAGCTCTTAAACGTGCCTTCTTTCTATAGCACTATTATAACAGAAAGTAGTAGTATTATCTTACTATTATAGTGTCCTATATGTCTTCCTCTTGGCTACCTATAGCTAGGCTTAGGACTAGAATCGGGTCCCTCTTGTTTGACGATGCCTTCTTATAAGGGTATCTATATAGGTATTTACCTTATATTGCTTAAGCTGCTATAGGTTGACTTCCTTGATATACTTAGTGTTTGTTAACTAACTTATATATATAGTATGGTTAGAAGTTGGTCTTCTAGACGTTATATTTATAGCTAAGTCCTTTCTATTTAACTAGATACTTATACTTACTATATATAAACTTATAGTTCTAGATATATTCGAGTTTGTATTTGTCTCTAGATTTTAAGCTGCTATTAGTATAGCTGTCCTTAATAGGGTTAAGAGATAATATAGTATAGTTATATAGGTTAGTTCTAGGAAGAGTAGGTAATAGCTATACTATAGATATTACTAGGTAGATATCTATATTTGGTAGTAGTTAAAGATAATATATTAGGTAGCTAATGTATTTAATAACTTTAAAAGGATCTATACGTTGCTAGGATAGTTCATACGATAGCTGTCTAGGTAAGTAGTAACTATAATAGAGGTATAAATATACTCGGTTGCCTAGCTTAAATTCGATGTCACGGTAGCTAGCGTCGTATCTACGTTTAATATAGGCTGCTACAAAGTCTATTATTATCTAGGCGTCTTAATATAGATATTTATATAGAACTAGGATATCTTATACCGTTTTTAATGATAGCGCTGTTAGCGCTTCTAATGGCCTAGCTAGTTTGAAACTATATAGTAGCTTATAAGGAGACACGCTAATAGAGGCAACGTATATGCTATTTAAATGCTACTAAAGCTATAGAAGTATTGTAGTCTAATTGTCATTAGGTTTCTTATAGATAAAGAAGCGTAGAGCGATTTCTACTATCTGGTTCTTTTGCTTTACGAGACCGTCTCCCTATAGGTAATATATAGTAGTTATTAATAGCTTTATACCTAACGCTTTCTATATACTAGTCTATAGCTCTAATATAAATTTACGGTTATAGTTAAATATAATAGTAGTTAGCACTCTCTAATTAGATAAGAGCAATTGTTATATTAATATATAGCCCTAGTCTATAGTAGTATAGTTAGAGTAGCTAGGTATAAGAAGTATTTATTTAGATAATTTATAAAATATAATCATTAGCAAATTAAACTTATCATACCCGTTTAAATACTATAGCGTTCCAGCTAATAGAACTAACGGTAATACTACTATAAAGTCAATAATAATTACTTATATAGGTAGTATATCCAATAGACAAATTAGCTAGGAATTACCTATAAGAAGATTACAATTAATAATATTTATAATATACTAGCCTTATAGCAACTACAGATAAGCGTATAATATTCTATTCGACTACCTTAAGGAGGAAAAAGAGGAAGAATACAAGAGTTATATAGAGGAGCGCCTTTTTAGTATATACGTATATAACCTAGGTAGGGCCTAGTTAGGCTCCAGGTTAGGTCCTAAGCGGGCCCTAACCACACGCCCTACAAACGACCTACAAACGTCTCGCGAACCAATTATACACGCTTAGGTAGGTCGGGTAGGTCCGGTCTGTTGCCGGGTAGGTCCGGTCCGTTGCCGGGCAAAGCCTGGCATTATTTAGCCTGGGTAAAGCCTGGGCCCGTGATATACCCCCCTCCTTCCCGGGTCGGTTGCCGGGTAGACCTGCCCTGTGTCACCGTAGTAACAAGACTTACACGTGCTGGTGAGTCATGTATAGGGCCTAGTCTTTGTTTTAAGTTCTGCCTACGCCCTCCCGGCCCTACCTCTAAATAGGTATAAATACCCCCTCTCTCTCCCTCCTCCTCCTACTTCTTCCTTCTTTTTAACCGATGCTCCCTCTACCTGCTTCCTAACTGCCCTCCCTTTGTATCGTATTTTTCTTACTACCTATGCCTATATTATGCTTATAAGACTTTTTTTTTCTTTTACATTTATTTAGGATGTTAACTATAGTTAGCTTGCTTAGTAATAGTAGTAATAGTTATTATCCTAGTAGTAATAAGAATAAGGACTATTATATAAGTTTTTCCCTTTACTATTTTGACTATAGTCGCCCTATATTTATATAGGACCCTAACTAGTCTTTTACTTATAGTATAAGAACTAAAACACTTCCTTTAGTAGATTTACTATTAAGGGTAACTCCTCTAATAAGGAGTTCGAGTTATTACCTAAGAAGGAGTAATATTATATTACGATTTGGCCGTATAAGGCAACCTGGCGGGGCACGCAGAACCAATCACAGGCAACGGATACATGGCCAATTAGGAACGGATCATCAGGACTGAGGAATGATCCTAGATGGATCATTAGGACGCCAACATGATCCAGTATGTTAGATCATTAGATTATAGTAATGATCCAAAGATCTAGAAGAAGACTAGGGGGAAGGAAATTATATATAGTCACTCGTTCTAGCGAACTCTAGGAGTTCACCAGTAATAGTAATTACAACTTATAGTACCCTAACATTATAAGGAGATAACTAAAGTGTTATTATAAACCCTTTAGCTTCACCAAATCCCTTAGACGACCTACTTACTAGCTCTGCTTACTCTACCTTCGTCTAAACCCTTTCAGAAGAAGTCTAAGTTAGGTTCGTCACACGTTGCTATCACTCCCTTTGTTCTATTATGGTTTAGAACGGAGGTAACTTCGACCTCGACATTGACATAGCTACCGACGTTACGGCCGAATAACTGCTTGCCTAGCTTAGTTAACTCTAGTAGCGGATCTAGGAGTTAGACTAGAGAGACAAGGCTACCTAAGCTCGAATCAAGGAACTCGAGAACGGCGAAAAGTACTTGTAGAAATTGATTAACGAGGCCTACGCCAAAATCGAGACGCTTGAGACCGTCAAAGCGAGCCGTATCAAGATTGAACTACCTAGCAAATATAGAGGAACTAAGGAGGATCTTGTAGGATTCCTAACAAACCTCCGATCCTACTTCTAGCTTAATAATGACAAGTTTCCGGACAAAAAAGCCAAAGTCCTTTATATAGCTACGAGACTAGAGGGCAAGGCACTTAGATGGTTCGAGCCTACGTAGAACGACTATCTTACTAAGGAAGACGAAGACGACCGAGACATGTTTATATAGGCAGTCTTCCGATCTTATGACCGCTTCGAAGAAGAGCTTTAGAAGGTTTTTAGCGATAAAGACGAGAAAATCTATATATAAGAAAGGCTCGCTAATCTCCGACAGACCAAGTTAGTAGCCTCCTATGCTATATAGTTTAGATAGGACATGTTTAAGTCCTAACTTAACGATAAGGTATTGATGTAATTGTTCTATAACAGCCTAAAGGAAAAGGTTAAAGACAAGCTATATAAGTACGATCGACCTAAGACTTTAGATAAATATATCGTATAGGCCATTAGAATTGATAATCGGCTCTATATACGAGAGTAGTAGAAACGAGGTTAAACAAATGGAACTATAGTTAAGGCTAACGATAAGAAAAAATAAACGTACGCCAGTACCTTGTATAGGACGTACCCTAGAGCTATAGATATAGACGTAGCATAGAAGTAGGACTAGAAGAAGACGACTAAAGATAAGTCTAATATTACCTACTATAACTATAGAAAGAAAGGGCACTACAAGTAAGAATGTCGAAGCCTAAAGAAAGAGTAGAAGCTAGTCCCTAGAAAAGAAATCACGGACATCGACGAAACTACTAAGAATGTTACTAAAGTAGTAGCTATAAGCTATAAAGACAAGGATAACGACACGGATAGTTTCGAATATAATAGTAATAGAGAAGACAGACAAGTACTATACTCTGAACTAGTTGCTATAGACCTAGAAACAGGTCTTGCCGAATAGGATACGGCCGGAGAGTACGTACCACCAATTTCGATTCTCCTAGCCTTGAGATAGTAGGGTTTTACGGTTATATAGAGGCGGGATAGATCGTAGACAACTAACACTTAAGGAACCGAAAGACTCGGACCTAACGTTCTATTCCTCTAGGAACGAATTAAATAGTACCGTAATAAAGTTTTCCGGCTTAATATGGAACTATATAAACAAGATGGACGCTTGATTCGACTCGTCTAGCAGAGCAATAAAATAAGGAACAAGACGAGGGAACTCTAACGTATTGTAGAAACCATTAAAGGAAGGCAACCTATGACATATGATAGGCCTAATAGCTATGCTAAGTACCTTGACGACTAATAACTTAGCAATGATATACGGAACCCGGAATACTAGTTTATGCGCGTAAACCGCGGAAAAGACAAGCATACGTAGGAAAGCTACTAGAAGAAACACTCCTACCTTAGCATTAGAGTACCTACAGTCTACATACAGTGGGAAGGATTCGGGAGAGAATTCCAATACCTCCTAGGCGACGCCACGCGATTGTACCCTCAACACAAGGCACATACGTAAGTGCCCTGGTTCTAATATATGGTATACAAATGCTAATACTACTTCCGCGACAAATTCGAGAATAACTACTAGCCGACCCGACAAGGAAATGAGGACAGAATATGACGAACCCAACTCAGACTTCTTCTGAAAGGGTCCAGACGGAGGCGGGCTGAGCGTGACGAGCAGGCGGGTCGTCTGAGGGATTCGGTAAAGCCAAAGGGTTCACAACAACACTAGAGTTGTCTCTCACAGTAATCAGCAATGCTTGGTATGAGTACTGTGATTGTGATTGTTACCACTGGTGAACTCCCAGAGTCCACTATAACGAGTGACTATTTACATGTATATATACTCCTCCTGATCGCTTATGGCCTTCTTCGATCCTGTCCTTGGATCGCCTTTGGTAGCTAGCTATCCTCTGCTATCTTTCCCCTTTTGGCGATTGTTCGCCCGTGATAGCCTGCGCTCCCTAGCGATCCGTGTCAGCCTCGCTTCGTGCCCTTCTTGATTGGTGGCTCATTCAGCCTGCTGCACCCCACCGGGTCGCGGTATATGGTTGGCTCGTGACACAGAAGCTTATGCCCGGTGGAGTAGGTCTACGATACAGGAAATAGAGCAGCCGAATTGCTCTGGAAGATTGAAGACCGGAGTCTAGAAAGCATTACGATAGTTCTAAAACAAGCTTGGCCTAGGCACTACAGAATAGGACGAGACATATAGAACTTATGCTAGAGTAATGATTACCTCTACTACGCGGACGAAAAGAAGTTACAAATTTAGGAGCTTTAGATAAAGCTATGGCACGTATGATAGAAAGCAGAATAGACCTAATGGTAAGAAACTATAAGTACCTAATAGCTTATAGAGATGAGTACAATCGACAAAGCTACTATTAGCTAAATAACTAAAGAGGTTAGTACTGACCTAGGAAACGGGTTAGGGCCCTTCGAGGGGCCTGAAAACCATTAACGCCCGTATAGCGACGAGTAGTAGTGTAGTATAGGAGGAACTGCCGCAAGAGACCACTATATCGAGACCTCTTAGTAGAAATATAGGAAATCGCCGTAATCTTTAGATGACGATAGCACGATAAGCGACTATAGATAATAGCATAATAGAAATAGCACGAAATGCTTGTACTAGTAGACAGTGGAGTAGAGATGAACCTGATCTTGCTAACGCTTATAAATTAGCTATAGATACCCTAGAGAATGAAGCAGAAGTATGGCATAGTCAAAGGACCATTTCCGACATAATAGGTATATAGGGAGACTAAACCAATCGATATTACTATGGCAGGAAAGACTATAGTAGTCGTATTTAGTATCGTAAATATAGGCAATGACAAAGATATAATACTAGGGTTACTATAGTATAAAGATTATAACCCGGACATTAGCTAGAAGAATGGTAGCTACCTGTGACCCTAAATAGAGTCGTATTCGACTAGCAAGATAGGGAGCACGCAAGGATCACAAGAGGATAATGCTCAGGGGAAGGCATATCCCACGGATCTACCACAAGAGACAAACAGTAGCAGACAGATTACTACAGACTCTAGAAGAAGCGGTAAAACGACACTGACGCTACGACAGGAGGAACAAGCTAAACCGCCGATAGCTGTTCTCTCTATTAATAAATACAGAACACTATAATTGGAGTAGTAGGTCGAGACAGGAGAAATCGCTAGCATCGCTATAGACGGAACTAAGTTCGTATACTATTAGAAAACCAAGAGACGAGACAAGACTAGGGAAGTACCAAAGGAATACGAAGGACACCTAGCATTCGAACCGAAATATCTAGAAGGATTACCGGAATATGGCCTATAGGATCACGAGATCAAGCTTAGGGAAGGAGCATGACTAAAGTTCTTTAAGATTTACTATACAAGCTAAACGTAAAACAAAGAACTTAAGCGATATTTGGAAGAGAACCTTCGAAGAAGATATATCTGCCTGTCGACATTACTAGTAGGCTACCTAATCCTGTTTGTGCTAAAGAAAGATAGAAAGCTATAGTTATATATTGACTATCGGCAACTTAACGAATAGACTATAAAAAACCGATACCTATTACTACTAATCTTACGGCTCTAAGATTAGTTAGCAGGAGCCTAATATTTTACGCGTCTTGACTTGCTATTGGCCTATAACTATATATAGATTAAAGAAGGCGACGAGTGGAAAACGGCCTTTAGGACACCCTATAGCCACTATAAGTACCTTGTCATGCCATTCGGACTTATAAACGCGCTGGTAACGTTCTAAGCCCTGATTGATCAAGCTATCTAACCCTTTCTCGACAAATTTGCGGTATGTTATCTTAACGATATACTTATCTTCTCTAAGACGATAGACGAACACCGGAAGTATATAAGAGTAGTGCTAGACACGCTATACGCGTACAAGCTATCAGTTAATAAGGAAAAGAGCGAATTCTATATTAGGAAGATAGTCTTTTTAGGGTACGAAATATCCCTAGGACAAATTCGGATGGAACCTTTAAAGGTTAAAGCTATTAAGAATTAGCCACGACTAACGACAGTTACGGAAGTACGAAGCTTTATCAGATTTGCAAACTTCTACCAAATGTTCATTAGGAACTTTAGAGCGATCGTATAACCTTTATATAAACTTACCAAGAAGAATGCTATATTCTAATGGGAAGGATAATACGAGTAAGCATTTATATAGATCCGCGACGCCATTACTAAAGACCTAGTACTAGTACTACTAGATCCTAAGAAACCATTTGAGGTAGAAACGGACGCTTTAGACTACGCCATCGGAGGACAATTAGGATAACGAGACAGACAAGGAAAGCTATATCTTGTAGCCTTCTTTTCAAAAAAGCTCGATAGACTATGTCTTAATTATCTAATCTATAATAAGGAACTACTTGCGATTATCGAAGCTTTTAAGGAATAGCGATTATACCTTAGCGGTACGATCGAACTAATATAAGTATATACGGATTACAAGAACTTACAATACTTTATAACGACAAAGGAGCTTAACAGACGACAAATACAATAGGTAGAATTCCTTGCAGAATTTAACTTCGAGATCTGCTACAAGAAGGGCAAGGAAAACGTACAAGCAGACATCTTAAGCCGACAAACGGGTCATACGGAAGAACAGACAGAAATAATACTACCGTTATTTAAGGAATAAATAGATAGGACGCTATATTACGAAACGTAGGTACCTATAGAAGATGATCTACTTGACTTGTTCCTAGAGTATTACGTAATCTTTTGGGAAGAAAGGACTAACGAGACATAATATTAAACGGCACCCGGACTACCGGTACCTAACGGAGTTAAAGAAAGAGATAGGAAACTCTGGTACCAAGGTAAAGCGTATATCTACGACAAAGATCAATAGCTGCGAATGATTCAAGAACTCTACGAGTCAAAACTCGGAGGACATAAAGGAGTTACGAAAACTGTCGTACAAGTTAAGAAACACTACGACTTTCTATAGTTAATGGCACGAGTTAAGGAAGTCATACGAAGCTACGACATCTGTAATCGAAGCAAAACAGTATAATATAAGCTGTATAGGCTACTTTAGCCACTACTAATACCTGATAAACTATAGAGTTTGGTTACAATAGACTTCATTATAAAGCTGCTAGAATCTAAGGACATAGCTATAGGAGTAATCTACGATAGCATCCTTACTATAGTAGATCGCCTGACTAAATAGGCATACTTCTTCCCCTATAAGGAATCCTAGATAGCTAAACAGCTAGTAGATATGATCTATCGGCAAGTTACATTAGTATATACTTAGCCACAAGAATAGATCACCGACAGAGACACTAAATTCGTATCAAAGTTCTAGTAAGCGTTAATACGACAATTAGGCGTTAATAGCAAGCTATTAATGGCATATCACCCGCAGACCGACAGACAAATAGAGCGACTAAACTAAGTCGTCAAATAGTATCTCCGTTCTTATGTTAACTATTAGTAAAACGACTAGGTCATACTGTTGCTAATAGTATAACTCGCTTATAACACGACACCAACGGAAACGACCAAGGTTATACCATTCTTCGCAAACTATAGATATAAAGCAGACCTTAGATAAGGACTAGAGATCATAGTACTAAGAGTAGTAGTTAAAGTAGAACAAATGTATATACTATATAAAAAGCTTAAAAAGGAACTCGAGTTTGTCAAAGCCAGGATAAAGAACTACTACGACAAATACAGGCTCGAAGGACCTCGCCTAGAGAGGGGAGATAAAGTTTACCTAATCTCACGATACCTACGAACCAAACGACTAAGCAAGAAGCTAGACTTTAAAAAATTAGGACTATTTGTTATTAAAGAGCGAATCTTAATATCTAACTATCGACTATCGTTACCGTTATCTATATAACTACGGACAGATATTTTTTATATTTTACTCTTGGAACTAGCGCCAAAGGACGCCAAGATTGCTATAAACACCGAAGCAAAGGACGAAGAGGAAGAATAGGACGTCGAAGAAATTCTAGATTTATATATCGTCAACAGAGAACTACAATATCTAGTTAAATAGCTTGATTTTAGACTAGAAGATAACTTATAGGAACCTATCAAGAACCTAAATTGCCCTAAGAAACTTTAGCAGTTCTACTAGAGGAACCTTAATCGACCGAAAGCAATGAACCAGAGACTAACCCGAAATCGGCTAGCAAGGACGGATCTAAAGGAACTTTAGGATATACGGTATCCCAAAGCTATCCGAAATCGGCGGACAGGTGAGATAGGGTCGAAGAAGATGTAGTAACCCTAGAAGCCTCCGCTGCTGCCGCCGCTTCAGCCTCCTCACGCTCCACTCGCTCTAACTCCTCTACACTATCGATACCCCGAGCGATAGCCTGCGTCATTTTCTCGAACCACATTTGCTTTTGGAGGCATAAACGGTTAACCTTCGCCATAGATGCCACCAACTTAGCCTTAGCCTTTTCCATCTTAGCCTCAAGCTTATTATACTATAAAACGATTTGATTAAGTTACTGAACCGAAATCCCAAATATATCGCATTAAGACTGGCCGCGACGAACGCATTCGAGATAGCGAGAAGAATCAGAAGCCGACACCTCGCAAGACAACTTACGAGACTCGTAGAAAGAACACGGACGTTGTATGAGGGTAGGCACACGGAGAATCGATTAAATTAGCTCGAAGCGCCGGATGGACTTCGGATAGAAATTACGAGATTTCGACCTCTTCTTCACACAGTCAGCCATTTTAGTGACATTGCGAAGGAAAGAAGAGAAGGGAAAAGCTAGAAACGCAACTACTCATAAACGTAGGATGTTAGCGCTATTTAAAACGAACCTAGGTCTTTTGAGGACGAAAGACCTAGAGGAGGGGCATCGTGTTACGATTTGGCCGTATAAGGCAACCTGGCAGGGCACGTAGAACCAATCACAGGCAATAGATATATGGCTAATTAGGAACGGATCATCAGGACTAAGGAATGATCCTAGATAGATCATTAGGACGCCAACATAATCTAGTATATTAGATCATTAGATCATGGTAATGATCTAAAGATCTAGAAGAAGACTAGGGGGAAGGAAATTATATATAGTCACTCGTTCTGGCGAACTCTGGGAGTTCACCAGTGATAGCAATTACAACTCATAGTACCCTAACATTGTAAGGAGACAACTAAAGTGTTGTTATAAACCCTTTGGCTTTACCGAATCCCTTAGACGACCTGCTTGCTGGCTCTGCTCACTCTACCTTCGTCTAAACCCTTTTAGAAGAAGTCTGAGTTAGGTTTGTCATATATTACCTTAACTATATTTACTACCTCCTATATAATAACTAAGTTATATATATTCTTAGCTATAGTACCTCTTATATAACCTACTATACTACTTATAACCCCTATATTTAGGATCTATAGCTCTAGACTAATAACCCTTACTTATATATAAGTATTAGAAAAATTATATACTACTATAATACTAGTACTACCTTTGCTTCCCCTACCTACTATAAGACTACTACCTAAGGTACCTATAAGGCTATCCTAATGCCTAAGTTCTCTATACTAGTATACTCGTTTACTATAGTCTTAAAGGCTATATAAGCTAACCGTTCCCCTAGTTATACTACCTTCTCCCCTACCTAGGCTATAAGTTCCTACTACTCTACTAACGACCTAGGCCTAGTCACCGCCCCTTATACCCCTACCTGCCATAGTAATATCATCTAGGCCGCTACTACCCCCACCCCCGCCCTATACACTATCAGGCAGCTTATACGCTATACTATAGCATAGAACGACAATATACTATACCAGATATAGTATATAAATAAGAATATATCGACTTTAGTCAACACCAATGCTATCCTTATCGCCTACGTCTTAGGCACACTGTTACCTACCTCCTGTATCTATTCGCGTACCTCTATACGCCCTATACCTATGCCGATTAACTTCGGCCGCTCTCGCACCCACCGCTCTTCCTTGCCTACCGACCGTGTAGCGTGCCTGATCCGCGACTACGAGGAGCCCGCTAATATCTCGGAGGAGGAGGAGGAGGAGGAGGAGGAGGAGGAGTTTAAGGAGGAACTTGCGGAGTAAGCGTGTAGCGTATGCTAGTTATTTGTGACGAACCTAGCTCAGACTTCTTCTGAAAGGGTTCAGACGAAGGTAAATCAAGCGGGACAAGCGTACAGGTCGTCTGAGGGATTCGGTGAAGCCAAAGGGTTCATAACAACACTGGAGTTGTCTCCTACAGTAGTCAGTGATGCTTGGTATAAGTGCTATAATTGTAGGTTAGGTTACTATCACTAGTAAACTCCTAGAGTCTACTATAACGAGTGACTAGCTAGCTATATATATACAATTATCTGTCCTTCTTTAATAGTTATTACTAGTACCACTTCTCCTTTCGCTCCGTGATTCCGTGTTATCGACGGTAATATATTATTATTACTAGTGAAGACCTTAGTCTTGGCAGTGATAATCTTCTAATTAGTCTGTCAAGTGATTAGCTATCGGAATGTCCCGCGTCCTAGCTATAGCCTGCCGGGCCGTCTATATGCTTATCCGTGACACGATGCCCCTCCTTTAAGGCTTTTAACCTGAAAGCCCTCTTAGGCCGTTTAAATAGCACTAATAACCCTTTGCTTGTAAGTACTATATTCTTTCTATTTCTATATTATAATCGCTATATTAATAAAATGCCGATAAAGAAACAGAAGTTATATTCTACACGTTACTATACTTCCCTTACTTAGAATATTACTAAGAACGGTTTTATTATTATGCCTTGCTCTTAGTACGTATTGCAAGGCCTTGTCTATAAAATGATTACACGTACGAAGCGTTACAAAGCCTACGTTTGTCAGGGTCATTCTTGCGATAGCTCTAGTATACCGCTTTCTTCCTATAAGCGCGTCTTCCTTCTTTTTTTTTTTTTAAATATAATTCCTAATATTTATTCCAGTAGATTATATTCTCTAGGAGTAGCATCGTATCAAGGATGCTAAATATCGTACCAAACTTAAGCTAGATAAATCTTAACGCCGTCTAGAAGAAGCCTAGCACGAGTTGTCCGAAAAGCTTACACGGCTCTAGCGTCTTCGTCAGTAGAAGGAGTTTTTAATAGAGAAAGGTGCCGATATGGTGGCGCGTAGTCTGTCGACCTTAGACGAGTTAGAAGAGGTTAAGCGGCAAGAGCGGTAAGAGGCGCCTACTATGCCCTTGTCACAGATTAATAATGCCGTCGATGCTATCGACTAGTGTGACGAACCCAACTCAGACTTCTTCTGAAAGGGTCCAGACGGAGGTGGGTGAAGCAGGACAAGCAGGCAGGTCGTCTGAGGGATTCGGTGAAGCCAAAGGGTTCACAACAACACTTAGAGTTGTCTCTCACAGTAATCAGCAATGCTTGGTATGAGTACTGTGATTGTGATTGTTACCACTGGTGAACTTCCCAGAGTCCACCATAACGAGTGACTAGCTAGCTATATATACATAATTGTCTGTCCTTCTTCAATAGTTATCACCAGTACCACTCCTCCTTTCACTTCGTGATTCTGCGTTGTCGACGGTGACATGTTATTATCACCAGTGAAGACCTTAGTCTTGGCGGTGATAATCTTCTGATTGGTCCGTCAAGTGATTGGCTGTCGGAATGTCCCGCGTCCTGGCTGCAGCCTGCCAGGCCGCCCATGTGCTTATTCGTGACACGATGCCCCTCCTTCAAGGCTTTCGACCCGAAAGCCCTCTTAGGCCGTTTCAAATAGCGCCAACAACCCTTCGCTTGTGAGTACTGCATTCTCCCTGTTTCTGCGTCGTGGTCGCCATGTTGACAAAATGCCGATAGAGAAACGGAAGTCGCATTCTGCACGTTACCGTGCTTCCCTTGCTCAGAACATCGCTGAGAACGGTTTTGTCGTTATGCCTTGCTCTTGGTGCGCGTCGCAAGGCCTCGTTTGCAAAATGATCGCGCGTACGAAGCGTTGCGAAGCCTGCGTTCGTCGAGGTCGTTCTTGCGATGGCTCTGGCATACCGCTTTCTTCCTGTAAGCACGTTTTCTTCTTCTTTTTTTTTTTTTTTTTTTTTTTGAATGTGATTCCTGATGTTCGTTCTAGTGGATCGCATTCTCCAGGAGCAGCGTCGCATCAAGGATGCTGAACGTCGTGCCGAACTTGAGCTGGATGAATCTCAACGCCGTCTGGAAGAAGCCCAGCGCGAGTTGTCCGAAAAGCTTGCGCGGCTCCGGCGTCTTCGTCAGCAGAAGGAGTTTTTGGTGGAGAAAGGTGCCGACATGGTGGCGCGTGGTCTGTCGACCTTGGACGAGTTGGAGGAGGTTGAGCGGCAAGAGACGCCTGCTATGCCCTCGTCACAGATTAATGATGCCGTCGATGCTGTCGACTGGGGCGCCGTCTTTGGTTCTGTCCCGGGTTTTCCTTTGGTCGATCCGGATTCTGCCGGTGGAACTGTTCCAGTTTCTCAGGGCAGTTCAAATTCTTGACTGGTTCCCATGAGTTGTCCTCTGGTCCAAAATCAAGCCATTTGACCAGGTACTGCAGTTCCCCGTTGATGATGCGTGAATCCAGAATTTCTTCGACGTCCCATTCTTCCTCTTCGTCCTCTGCTTCGATGTGCGTGGCAACCTTGGCGTTCTTTGGTGCTGGTTCGAGAAGTGAAATATGAAAAACATCCGTCCGTAGTCGCATAGATGACGGTAACGATAGTCGGTAGTTGGATGTCGAGATTCGTTCTTTGATAACGAAGGGTCCGACCTTCTTGAAGTCCAGCTTCGTGCTTGGTCGTTTGGTTTGCAAGTTTCGTGCGATCAGGTAGACTTTGTCTCCCCTCTCTAGGCGAGGTCCCTCGAGCCTGTGTTTGTCGTAGTAGTTCTTCATTCTGGTCTTGACAAACTCGAGTTCCTTTTTGAGCTTTTCATGCAGTGCGTGCATCTGTTCTGCTTTGACTGCTGCTCTCGGCACTGTGACCTCTGGTCCTTGCCTAAGGTCTGCTTCATATCCGTAGTTCGCGAAGAACGGTGTGACTTTGGTCGTTTCTGTCGGCGTCGTGTTGTAGGCGAGTTGTGCTGTTGGTAACAGCATGACCCAGTCGTCTTGTTGGTAATTGACGTAAGAGCGGAGGTATTGCTCAACAACTTGGTTTAGTCGCTCCGTTTGTCCGTCGGTCTGCGGGTGATATGCCGTTGACAGCTTGCTGTTGACGCCTAATCGTTGCATTAACGCTTGCCAGAACTTCGATGCGAACTTGGTGTCTCTGTCGGTGATCCATTCTTGCGGCCAAGCATGCACTGATGCAACTTGCCGATAGATCACGTCTGCCAACTGTTCCGCTGTCCAGGACTCCTTGTAGGGAAAGAAATATGCCCACTTAGTCAGGCGATCTACTACAGTAAGAATACTGTCGTAGGTCACTCCTGTGGCTGTGTCCTTGGATTCTGGCAGCTTCGTGATGAAGTCCATCGCAACTGAACTCCATGGTTTGTCAGCTGTTGGTAGTGGCTGAAGTAGCCCGTACGGCTTGTGTCGTGCCGTTTTGCTCCGATTGCAGATGTCGCAGTTCCGTACGACTTCCTTAACTCGTGCCGTTAACTGTGGAAAGTCGTAGTGCTTCTTGACTTGTGCGACAGTCTTCGTGACTCCTTTGTGTCCTCCGAGTTTTGATTCGTGGAGTTCTCGAATCATTCGCAGCTGTTGATCCTTGTCGTGGATGTACGCTTTGTCTCGGTACCAGAGTTTCCCATCTCTTTCTTCCACTCCGTCAGGTACCACTGGTCCGGGTGCTGCTTGATACTGTGCCTCGTTGATCCTTTCCTCTCGAAAGATTGCGCAGCATTCTAGGAACGAGTCAAGTGGATCATCTTCCACGGGTGTCTGCGTTTCGTGGTGCAACGTCCCGTCTGTTCGTTCCTTGAACAACGGTGGTGTTGTTCCCGTTCGTCCTTTCGTGTGATCCGTTCGTCGGCTTAAAATGTCTGCTCGTGCGTTTTCTTTGCCCTTCTTGTAGCGGATCTCGAAGTTGAATTCCGCGAGGAATTCTGCCCATCGTATTTGTCGTCCGTTGAGTTCCTTCGTCGTCGTGAAGTATCGCAAGTTCTTGTGATCCGTATACACTTGTACCGGTTCAATCGTGCCGCTGAGGTATGGTCGCCATTCCTTGAAAGCTTCGACAATCGCAAGTAGTTCCTTGTCGTGGATCGGATAATTGAGACGTGGTCCGTCGAGCTTCTTTGAAAAGAAGGCTACAGGATGTAGCTTCCCTTGTTCGTCTCGTTGTCCCAATTGTCCTCCGATGGCGTAGTCTGAAGCGTCCGTTTCCACCTCGAATGGCTTCTTGGGGTCTGGCAGTACCAGTACTGGATCTTCGGTAATGGCGTCGCGGATTTGCGTGAATGCTTGCTCGTGTTGCTCTTCCCATTGGAATTCAGCATTCTTCTTGGTGAGTTCGTGCAAAGGTCGTGCGATCGCTCCAAAGTTCCTGATGAACATCCGGTAGAAGTTCGCAAATCCGATGAAACTTCGTACTTCCGTGGCTGACGCTGGTTGTGGCCAATTCTTGATGGCTTCAACCTTTGAAGGTTCCATCCGGATTTGTCCGGGGGATATTTCGTATCCCAAAAAGACTGTCTTCCTGACATGGAATTCGCTCTTTCCCTTGTTGACTGATAGCTTGTACGCGTGCAGCGCGTCCAGCACTGCTTTCACGTGCCTCCGGTGTTCGTCCATCGTCTTGGAGAAGATGAGTATGTCGTCGAGATAACATACCGCAAATTTGTCGAGAAAGGGTTGGATAGCTTGATCAATCAGGGCTTGGAACGTTGCCGGCGCGTTCGTAAGTCCGAATGGCATGACGAGGTACTCGTAGTGGCCATAGGGTGTCCTAAAGGCCGTTTTCCACTCGTCGCCTTCTTTGATCCGTATGTGGTTGTAGGCCGATGGCAAGTCAAGACGCGTGAAATATTGGGCTCCTGCCAACTGATCTCGGAGCCGTGAGATCAGCGGTAACGGGTATCGGTTTTTCACGGTCTGTTCGTTGAGTTGCCGATAGTCGACACATAACCGTAGCTTTCCGTCTTTCTTTGGCACAAACAGGATTGGGTAGCCTGCTGGCGATGTCGACGGGCGGATATGTCCTCTTCGAAGGTTCTCCTCCAAATATCGCTTAAGTTCTTCGTTCTGCGTCTGGCTCGTGTGGTAAATCTTGAAGAACTTCAGTCGTGCTCCTTCCTTGAGCTTGATCTCGTGATCCCATGGGCCGTGTTCTGGTAATCCTTCCAGATGTTTCGGTTCGAATGCTGGGTGTCCCTCATACTCCTTCGGTACTTCCCCAGTCTTGTCTCGTCTCTCGGTTTTCTGATAGTATGCGAACTTGGTTCCGTCCATGGCGATACTGGCGATTTCTCCTGTCTCAACCCACTGCTCCAATTGCAGTGCTCCGCATTCGTCAACGGAGAGAACAGCTATCGGCGATTCAGCTCGTTCCTCCTGTCGCAATATCGATGTCGTTGTGCCGCCTCTTCCAGAGTCCGTAGTGGTCTGCCTGCCACTGTCCGTCTCTTGCGGTGGATCCGTAGGACATGCCTTTCCTTGAGCATCGTCCGCTCGCGATCCTTGCGCGCTCCCCATCTTGCTGGTCGAATACGACTCCGTTCGGGGTCGCAGGTGGCCACCATTCTTCCAGCTGATGTCCGGGTCGTAATCTTCATGCCATGGTAACCCCAATATCATGTCTTTGTCGTTGCCCATGTCCACGATGCTGAATACGACTGCTGTGGTCTTCCCTGCCACAGTGATGTCGATCGGTTCGGTCTCTCTGCGTACCCATTGCGTCGGAAATGGCCCTTTGACTATGCCATGCTTCCGCTTCATTCTCCAGGGTATCCGTAGCTGATTCACAAGTGTCGGCGAAATCAGATTCATCTCTGCTCCACTGTCCACTAGTGCGAGCATTTCGTGCTGTCTCCATTGTGCTGTTATCCACAGTCGCTTGTCTTGCCGCCGTCGTCCAAAGATTGCAGCGATTTCCCATGTTTCTGCCGGGAGGTCTCGATATAGTGGTCCCTTGCGCCAGTTCCTCCTGTACTGCGCTACCACTTGCCGCTGCACGGGCGTTAATGGTTTCCGGGCCCCTCGAAGGGCCCTGACCCGTTTCCCAGGTCAGTGCTGACCTCTTCGGTTGTTCGGCTGATAGCGGCTTCGTCGATCGTGCTCATTTCCGTGAGCCATTGAGTGCTTGCGGCTTCCCACCATTGGGTCCGTTCTGCTTTCCGTCGTGCGTGCCATAGCTTCGTCTGAAGCTCCCGAATTCGCAATTTCTTTTCGTCCGCGTGATAGAGGCAATCGTTGCTCCAGCACGAGTCCCATGTGTCTCGTCCGGTTCCGCAGTGCCTAGGCCAGGCTCGTCTTGGAACTATCGTGATGCTTTCTGAATTGCGGGCTTCGATCTTCCAGAGCAATTCGGCCGCTCTGTTTCCTGCATCGTAGACCCATTCCACAGGGCGTAAGCCTCCGTCCCCGTTTTCCTGTCGGGTCGGCCAATGATTGTTTTCGAATTTGTCGCGGAAGTGATATCGACATTCGTGTGCCACACACTGAAACCAGGGCACTTGCGCATGTGCCTCGTGTCGAGGGTGCAGTCGCATGGCGTCGCCTGGGAGGTATTGGAATTCTTTCCCGAATCCTTCCCATTGTACGTGGACCGTAGGTACTCCAGTGCTGACATAGGAGTGTTTCTTCCAGTAGCTTTCCCACGTGCGTTCGTCTTTTCCGCGGTTCGCGCGCATGAACTGGTATTCTGGGTTCCGCACGTCGTTGCTGAGTTGCTGATCGTCAAGGTACTCGGCGTAGCTATCGGGCCCATCATATGTCACAGGCTGTTCTCCTTTGATGGCTTCCACGATACGTCGGAGTTCCCTCATTTCGTCCTTCATCTCTTCGCTCTGCTGGGCGAGTCGAGTCAAGCGCCCATCCCGTTCGCGCAGTTCCGTGTTGAGTCGGAAAACTTCGTTGCGGTACCATTCGATTCGTTCCTGGAGGAATAGAGCATTGGGTCCGGGTCTTTCGATTCCTTGGGTGTCGGTTGTCCACGATCCATCCCGCCTCTGCGTGACTGTGAGACCCCACTGCCTCAAGGCTGGGAGAATCGAAACTGGCGGTGCATATTCTCCTGCCATGTCCCATTCGGCAAGACCTGTCTCTGGGTCCACAGTGACCAGTTCGGAGTACGGTGCTTGTTCGTCTTCACCGTTGCCGTCGTGTCCGAGACTGTCCGTGTCACTGCCCTTGTCTTCGTAGCTCGTGGCCGCTACTTCGATGACGTCCTTGGTGGTTTCGTCGATGGCCGCAATTTCCTTTCCAGGGGTTGGTTTCCATTCTTTCTTCGGGCTTCGGCATTCTCGCTTGTAGTGCCCTTTCTTTCCGCAGTTGTAGCAGGTAACATTAGACTTGTCTTTGGCCGTCTTCTTCTGGTCCTGCTTCTGCGCTGCATCCACATCCATGGCTCCGGGGTGCGTCCCGTACGAGGTACTGACGTACGCTCGCTTTTTCTTGTCGTTGGCCTTAACCGTGGTTCCGTTCATTCGACCTCGTTTCTGCTGCTCTCGTGCGTAGAGTCGATCATCGATCCTGATGGCCTGCGCGATGTATTCGTCCAGAGTCTCAGGCCGATCGTACTTGTACAGCTCGTCCTTGACCTTTTCCTTCAAGCCGTTATAGAACAATTGCATCAACGCCTCGTCGTTAAGCTGAGACTTGAGCATGTCCTGTCTGAACTGTGCGGCGTAGGAGGCTGCTGACTTGGTCTGTCGGAGATTGGCGAGTCTTTCTTGCGCATGGATTTTCTCGTCTTTGTCGCCAAAGACCTTCCGAAGCTCTTCTTCGAAACGGTCGTAGGATCGAAAGACTGCCTGCGTGAACGCGTCTCGGTCGTCTTCGTCTTCCTCGGTGAGATAGTCGTTCCACGTAGGCTCGAACCATCTGAGTGCCTTGCCCTCTAGTCTCGTGGCTGCGTAGAGGACTTTGGCTTTGTCGTCCGGAAACTTGTCGTCATTGAGCCGGAAGTAGGATCGGAGGTTTGTCAAGAATCCTGCGAGATCCTCCTTGGTTCCTCCGTATTTGCCAGGTGGTTCGATCTTGATGCGCTTCGCTTTGGCGCCCTCGAGTGCCTCGATTTTGGCGTAGGCCTCGTTGACCAACTTCTGCGAGTACTTTTCGCGGTTCTCGAGTTCCTTGATTCGAGCTTGAGCAGCCTTGTCTCTCTGGTCCAACTCCTGGATCCGCTGCTGGAGTTGACCAAGCTGGGCGAGCAGTTGTTCGGCCGTGACGTTGGTATCCATGTCGGTGTCGAGGTCGAGGTCTCCTCCGTTCTGAACCATGACAGAACAAAGGGAGTGGTAACAACGTGTGACGAACCCAACTCAGACTGCTTCTGAAAGGGTCCAGACGGAGGTGGGTGAAGCGGGACAAGCAGGCAGGTCGTCTGAGGGATTCGGTGAAGCCAAAGGGTTCACAACAACACTTAGAGTTGTCTCTCACAGTAATCAGCAATGCTTGGTATGAGTACTGTGATTGTGATTGTTACCACTGGTGAACTTCCCAGAGTCCACCATAACGAGTGACTAGCTAGCTATATATACATAATTGTCTGTCCTTCTTCAATAGTTATCACCAGTACCACTCCTCCTTTCACTTCGTGATTCTGCGTTGTCGACGGTGACATGTTATTATCACCAGTGAAGACCTTAGTCTTGGCGGTGATAATCTTCTGATTGGTCCGTCAAGTGATTGGCTGTCGGAATGTCCCGCGTCCTGGCTGCAGCCTGCCAGGCCGCCCATGTGCTTATTCGTGACAACTAGGGCGCTGTCTTTGGTTCTGTCCTAGGTTTTCCTTTGGTCGATCCGGGTTCTGCTAGTGGAACTGTTCTAGTTTCTTAAGGCAGTTCAAATTCTTAACTAGTTTCTATAAGTTATCTTTTAGTCTAAAATTAAGCTATTTGACTAGATACTATAGTTCCCTATTAATAATATGTAAATCTAGAATTTCTTCGATGTCCTATTCTTCCTCTTTATCCTTTGCTTTAATATTTATAGCGATTTCGGCGTTCTTTGGCGTTGGTTCGAGAAGTGAAATATAAAAAACATCTATCTGTAATCGTATAGATGATAGTAACGATAGTTAGTAGTTAGATGTCGAAATTCGTTCCTTAATAATAAAGGGTCTAACCTTCTTAAAGTCTAGCTTTGTGCTTAGTCGTTTAGTTTATAAGTTTCGTACGATTAGGTAAACTTTATCTCCTTTCTCTAGGCAAGGTCCCTTGAGCCTATATTTGTTATAGTAGTTCTTTATTCTAGTTCTAATAAACTTAAGTTTGTTTTTGAGCTTCTTGTATAGTGTATATATTTGTTCCGCTTTAACTGCTACTCTCGGTACTATAACCTCTAGTCCTTGCCTAAGGTCTGCTTTATATCTGTAGTTTACGAAGAATGGTGTGACTTTGGTCGTTTCTGTTGGTATTATATTATAAGCGAGTTATGCTATTAGTAATAGTATGACCTAGTCGTCTTGCTAGTAGTTAATGTAAGAACGAAGGTACTACTCGATAACTTGGTTTAGTCGCTCTATTTGTCTATTAGTCTATAGGTAATATGCCGTTAACAACTTGCTATTAACGCCTAATCGCTATATTAACGCTTACTAGAACTTTGATACGAACTTGGTGTCTCTATCGGTGATCTATTCCTATAGCTAAGCGTGTACTAATACGACTTACTAATAGATCATATTTACAAGCTATTTAGCTATCTAGGACTCCTTATAGGGAAAGAAGTATACCTATTTAGTTAGGCAATCTACTATAGTAAGAATACTATTGTAGATTACCCCTGTAGCTATGTCTTTAGATTCTAGTAGTTTCGTAATAAAGTCTATCGTAATTGAACTCTATGGTTTATTAGCTATTGGCAGTAGCTAGAGTAGCCTATATGGTTTGTGTTGTGCTGTTTTACTTCGATTGTAGATATCGTAGCTCTATACGACTTCCTTAACTCGTGTCATTAGCTATAGAAAGTCGTAGTATTTCTTAACTTGTATAATAGTCTTTGTGACTCCTTTATATCCTCTGAGTTTCAATTTATAGAGTTCTCGAATCATTTGTAGCTATTAATCCCCATCATAGATATATACTTTACCTCGATACTAGAGTTTCTTATCTTTTTCTTCTACTCCGTCAGGTACTACCAGTCCGGGTATTGCTTGATACTATACCTCGTTAATCCTTTCTTCTCGAAAGATTACGTAACATTCTAAGAACGAGTCGAGTAGATTATCTTCTATAGGTGTCTACGTTTTATGATATAGCGTTCCGTCTATTCGTTCCTTGAATAACGGTGGCGTTGTTTCCGTTTGTCCTTCCGTATAATCCGTTCATCGGCTTAAGGCGTCTGCTTGTACGTTCTCTTTGCCCTTCTTATAGCAGATCTCAAAATTGAATTCTATAAGGAATTCTACCTATCGTATTTATTATCTATTAAGCTCCTTTATTATCGTAAAATACTGTAAATTCTCATAATCCGTATATACTTATACTAGTTTAATCGTGCTATTAAGGTATAGTTGCTATTCCTTAAAAGCTTTAATAATCGTAAGTAGTTCCTTGTTATAGATCAGATAATTAAGATATAGTCTATCGAGCTTCTTTAAAAAGAAGGCTATAGGATATAGCTTCCCTTGTTTGTCTTGTTATCCTAATTATCCTCCAATAGCGTAGTCTAAAGCGTCCGTTTCCACCTTAAATGGCTTCTTAGGGTCTGGTAGCACTAGTATTAGATCTTTAGTAATGGCGTCGTGGATCTGTATAAATGCTTACTCGTATTACTCTTCCTATTGGAATTTAGCGTTCTTCCTAGTAAGTTCGTGTAAAGGTTGTACGATTGCTCTAAAGTTCCTAATGAACATCTGGTAGAAGTTCGTAAACCCGATGAAACTTTATACTTCTATAACTAACGTTAGTTATAGCTAATCCTTAATAGCTTTAACCTTTAAGGGTTCTATCCGGATTTGTCCTAGGGATATTTCGTATCTTAAAAACACCGTTTTCCTAATATAAAATTCGCTCTTTTCCTTGTTGACTAATAGCTTATACGCGTATAATATGTCTAGCATTACTTTTATATACTTCTGGTATTTATCTATTGTTTTGGAGAAGATGAGTATATTATCGAGATAATATACCGTAAATTTGTTAAGAAAGGGTCAGATAGCTTAATTAATTAGGGCTTAAAACGTTACTAGCGCGTTTATCAGTCTAAATAGTATAACAAGATACTTATAATAGCTATAAGGTATCCTAAAGGCCGTTTTCTACTTATTACCTTCTTTGATCTATATATAGTTATAGGCCAATGGCAAGTCAAGATACGTAAAATATTAGGCTCCTGCTAACTGATCTTGGAGCCGTGAGATCAGTAGTAACGGGTATTGGTTTTTCACGGTCTGTTTGTTAAGTTACTAATAGTCGACATATAACCGTAGCTTTCCGTCTTTCTTAGGTACAAATAGGATTAGGTAGCCTACTAGCAATATCGACGGGCAGATATATCCTCTTCGAAAGTTCTCCTCCAAATATCGCTTAAGTTCTTCGTTCTGTGTCTAGCTCGTATAGTAAATCTTAAAGAACTTTAGTCATACTCCTTCCTTGAGTTTAATCTCGTAATCCTATAGGCCGTGCTCTGGTAGTCCTTTTAGATACTTCGGTTCGAATGCTAGGTATCCTTCGTATTCCTTTAGTACTTCCCTAGTCTTGTCTCGTCTCTCGGCTTTCTCATAATATACGAACTTGGTTCTGTCTATAGCAATACTAGCGATTTCTCCTGTCTTAACCTACTACTCTAGTTATAGTGCTCCGTATTCGTCAACGGAGAGAATAGCTATTGGCGGTTTAGCTCGTTCTTCCTATCGTAACGTCGGTATTGTTATACCGCTTCTTCTAGAGTCTGTAGTAGTCTGCCTACCACTGTTTGTCTCTTGTGGTAGATCTGTAGGATATGCCTTCCTTTGAGCATCGTCTGCTCGTGATCCTTACGTGCTCCCTATCTTGCTAGTCAAATATAACTCTGTTCGGGGTTGTAGGTAGTTATTATTCTTCTAGCTAATGTCTAGGTCGTAATCTTTATACTATGGTAACCCTAATATTATATCTTTATCATTACCTATATCTATAATACTAAATACGACTACTATAGTCTTCCCTACTATAGTAATATTAATCGGTTTAGTCTCCCTATATACCTATTACGTTAGAAATGGCCCTTTGACTATACTATACTTCCGCTTCATTCTCTAAGGTATCTGTAGCTAATTTATAAGCGTTAGCGAAATCAGGTTTATCTCTGCTCTACTATCTACTAGTACGAGCATTTTATACTATCTCTATTGTGCTGTTATCTATAGTTACTTGTCTTGCCGCCGTCGTCTAAAGATTGTAGCGATTTCCTATATTTCTGCCGGGAGGTCTTAATATAGTGGTTTCTTACGCTAGTTCCTCCTATACTACGCTACTACTCGCTACTATACGGGCGTTAATGGTTTTCGGGCCCCTCGAAGAGCCCTGACCCGTTTCCTAGGTCAGTGCTAACCTCTTTAGTTATTTGGCTAATAGTAGCTTCGTTAATCGTACTTATTTCTATAAGCCATTAAGTGCTTATAGCTTCCTACCATTAGGTCTATTCTACTTTTCGTTATATATACTATAGCTTTATCTGAAGCTCCTAGATCCGCAATTTCTTTTTGTCCGCGTGGTAGAGGCAGTCGTTACTCTAGCACGAGTCCTATATATCTCGTCCTATTCCGTAGTACCTAGGCTAGGCTCGTTTTAGTACTACCGTGATACCTTCTAGATCGCGGGCTTTGATCTTCTAGAGCAATTCGGCCGCTCTGTTTCCTATATTATAGACCTATTCTATAGGGTAGAGGCTTCTATTCTCATTTCCTTATTAGGTTAGCTAGTGATTATTTTCGAATTTGTCGTAAAAGTAGTATCAGCATTTATATAATATATACTGGAACTAGGGTACTTATATATATGCCTTATGTTACAGGTATAGTCGTGTAGTGTTGCCTAGAAGGTATCAGAATTCATTTCCAAATCCTTCTTACTATATGTAGACCATAGGTACTCCGATGCTAAGGTAGGAGTATTTCTTCTAGTAGTTTTCCTATATATGTTTATCTTTTCCGTAGTTCACGTATATAAACTAGTACTTAGGGTTCTGTACGTTATAGCTAAGTTACTAATCGTCAAAATGCCCGGTATAGCTATCGGGCCTATCGTACGTCACAGGCTGTTCCCCTTTGATAGTTTCTACGATACGTTAGAGTTCCCTTATCTTATCCCTTATCTTATCGCTCTACTAGGTAAGTCGAATTAAGCGTCTATCCCGTTTGTATAGTTCTATATTAAGCCAGAAAACTTTATTACGATACCATTCGATTCGTTCCTAGAGGAATAAAACATTAGGTCCAGGTCTTTCGATTCCTTAGGTATCGGTCGTCTACGATCTATCCTGCCTCTATATGACTGTGAAACCCTACTACCTTAGGGCTGGGAGAATCGAAATTAGTAGTGTATACTCTCCTGCCGTGTCCTATTTGGCAAGACCTGTCTCTAGGTCTACTATGACTAGTTCGGAGTACGGTGCTTATTTGTTTTCACCGTCGCCGTCGTGTCTAAGACTATCTATATCGCTATCCCTATCTTTATAGCTTGTAGCCGCTACTTCGATGACATTCTTAGTGTTTTTGTCGATAGCTATAATTTCCTTTCTAGGGATTATTTTCTACTCTTTCTTCGGGCTTCGATATTCTTGCTTATAATGCCCTTTCTTTCTATAGTTATAGTAGGTAATATTAGACTTGTCTTTAGTTGTCTTCTTTTAATCCTGCTTCTATGTTATATCTATATCTATAGCTCTAGGATATATCCTATATAAGGTGCTAACGTATACTCGTTTTTTTTTATCATTAGCCTTAACTATAGTTCTATTTATTTGACCTCGTTTCTACTACTCTCGCGTATAAAGTCGATTATCGATTCTAATAGCCTATACGATATATTCGTTCAGGGTCTTAGGCTAGTCGTACTTATATAGCTTATCTTTAATCTTTTCCTTTAGGCTATTATAGAATAGTTATATTAACGCCTTATTATTAAGCTAAGACTTGAGTATATCCTATCTAAACTATATAGTATAAGAGGCTACTAACTTAGTCTATCGAAGACTAGCAAGTCTTTCTTACGTATAAATCTTCTCGTCTTTGTCGCTAAAAACCTTCTAAAGCTCTTCTTTAAAACGGTCGTAAGATCAAAAGACTACCTATATAAACACGTCTCGGTTGTCTTTGTCTTCCTTAGTAAGATAGTCATTCTATATGGGCTCAAACTATCTAAGTGCCTTACCCTCTAGTCTTATAGCTATATAGAGGACTTTAGCTTTATCATCTAGAAACTTGTTATCATTAAGCCAGAAGTAGGATTAGAGGTTTGTTAGGAATCTTACGAGATCCTCCTTGGTTCCTCCGTATTTGCTAGGTAGTTCGATCTTGATATAGCTTGCTTTGGCGCCTTTGAGTGCCTTAATTTTGGCATAGGCCTCGTTAACCAGCTTCTACGAGTGCTTTTTGCCGTTCTCGAGTTCCTTGATCTAAGCTTAAGCAACCTTATCTCTCTGGTCTAACTCCTAAATCTGCTGCTAGAGTTGACCAAGCTAGGCAAGCAGCTATTCGGCCGTGACGTTAGTAGTTATATCGATGTCAAGGTCGAAATCACCTTCGTCCTAAACTATGACAGAACAAAGGGAGTGATAGCAACGTGTAACAAACCTAGCTCAAACTTCTTCTAAAAGGGTTTAGACGAAGGTAAATCAAGCGGGACAAGCGTATAGGTTGTCTAAGGGATTTGGTAAAGCTAAAGGGTTTATAATAACACTAGAGTTATCTCCTATAGTAGTTAGTAATACTTGGTATAAGTGCTGTGATTGTAGGTTAGGTTACTATCACTAGTAAACTCCTAGAGCCTACTATAATAAGTGACTAGCTAGCTATATATATATAATTATCTGTCTTTCTTTAATAGTTATTACTAATATTACTTCTCCTTTCGCTCCGTGATTCCGTGTTGTTGACGGTGATATGTTATTATCACTAGTAAAGACCTTAGTCTTGGCAGTGATAATCTTCTAATGTCACGATTTGGCTGCATAAGGCGACCCGGCAAGGCGCACAGAACCAATCAGGAACCACAAGACCTAAGGACCAATCAGGAAGTGATCGCAGTGATCGCACTTCGATCAAGACGAGCACTTGGGTAACGATCGCAGGATCGCAGCAGCGATCGCACGATCAAGACTCAAGGGGGAAAGGACAAGGAAATTGTATATAGTCACTCGTTCTGGCGAACTCTGGGAGTTCACCAGTGGTAACAATCACAATCACAGTACTCATACCAAGCATTGCTGATTACTGTGAGAGACAACTCTAAGTGTTGTTGTGAACCCTTTGGCTTCACCGAATCCCTCAGACGACCTGCCTGCTTGTCCCGCTTCACCCACCTCCGTCTGGACCCTTTCAGAAGCAGTCTGAGTTGGGTTCGTCACACGTTGTTACCACTCCCTTTGTTCTGTCATGGTTCAGAACGGAGGAGACCTCGACCTCGACACCGACATGGATACCAACGTCACGGCCGAACAACTGCTCGCCCAGCTTGGTCAACTCCAGCAGCGGATCCAGGAGTTGGACCAGAGAGACAAGGCTGCTCAAGCTCGAATCAAGGAACTCGAGAACCGCGAAAAGTACTCGCAGAAGTTGGTCAACGAGGCCTACGCCAAAATCGAGGCACTCGAGGGCGCCAAAGCGAAGCGCATCAAGATCGAACCACCTGGCAAATACGGAGGAACCAAGGAGGATCTCGCAGGATTCTTGACAAACCTCCGATCCTACTTCCGGCTCAATGACGACAAGTTTCCGGACGACAAAGCCAAAGTCCTCTACGCAGCCACGAGACTAGAGGGCAAGGCACTCAGATGGTTCGAGCCTACGTGGAACGACTATCTCACCGAGGAAGACGAAGACGACCGAGACGCGTTCACGCAGGCAGTCTTTCGATCCTACGACCGTTTCGAAGAAGAGCTTCGGAAGGTCTTTGGCGACAAAGACGAGAAAATCCATGCGCAAGAAAGACTCGCCAATCTCCGACAGACCAAGTCAGCAGCCTCCTACGCCGCACAGTTCAGACAGGACATGCTCAAGTCTCAGCTTAACGACGAGGCGTTGATGCAATTGTTCTATAACGGCTTGAAGGAAAAGGTCAAGGACGAGCTGTACAAGTACGATCGGCCTGAGACTCTGGATGAATACATCGCGCAGGCCATCAGAATCGATGATCGACTCTACGCACGAGAGCAGCAGAAACGAGGTCGAATGAACGGAACCACGGTTAAGGCCAACGACAAGAAAAAGCGAGCGTACGTCAGTACCTCGTACGGGACGCACCCCGGAGCCATGGATGTGGACGCAGCGCAGAAGCAGGACCAGAAGAAGGCGACCAAAGACAAGTCCAATGTTACCTGCTACAACTGCGGAAAGAAAGGGCATTACAAGCGAGAATGCCGGAGCCCGAAGAAAGAATGGAAGCCAGTCCCTGGAAAGGAAATTGCGGCCATCGACGAAACCACCAAGGACGTCATCGAAGTAGCAGCCACGAGCTACGAAGACAAGGACAGTGACACGGACAGTCTCGGACACGACGGCAACGGTGAAGACGAACAAGCACCGTACTCCGAACTGGTCACTGTGGACCCAGAGACAGGTCTTGCCGAATGGGACATGGCAGGAGAATATGCACCGCCAGTTTCGATTCTCCCAGCCTTGAGGCAGTGGGGTTTCACAGTCACGCAGAGGCGGGATGGATCGTGGACAACCGACACCCAAGGAATCGAAAGACCCGGACCCAATGTTCTATTCCTCCAGGAACGAATCGAATGGTACCGCAACGAAGTTTTTCGGCTCAACACGGAATTGCGCGAACGGGACGGGCGCTTGATTCGACTCGCCCAGCAGAGTGATGGAATGAGGGACGAAATGAGGGAACTCCGACGTGTCGTGGAAACCATCAAAGGAGAACAACCTGTGACATATGATGGGCCCGATAGCTACGCCGAGCACTTTGACGATCAGCAACTCAGCCACGACGTACGGAACCCCGAATACCAGTTCATGCGCGCGAACCGCGGAAAAGATGAGCGTACGTGGGAAAGCTATTGGGAGAAACACTCCTACCTCAGCATTGGAGTACCCACGGCCCACGTACAGTGGGAAGGATTCGGGAAAGAGTTCCAATACCTTCCAGGCGACGCCACGCGACTGCACCCTCGACACGAGGCACATGCGCAAGTGCCCTGGTTCCAGTGTGTGGCACACGAATGCCGATACCACTTCCGCGACAAATTCGAAAACAACCACTGGCCGACCCGACAGGAGAACGGGGACGGAGGCTTGTGCCCTGTGGAATGGGTCTACGATGCAGGAAACAGAGCGGCCGAATTGCTTTGGAAGATCGAAGCCCGCGATCTAGAAAGCATCACGATAGTTCCAAGACGAGCCTGGCCTAGGCACTGCGGAACGGGACGAGACACATGGGACTCGTGCTGGAGCAACGATTGCCTCTATCACGCGGACGAAAAGAAATTGCGAATTCGGGAGCTTCAGATGAAGCTATGGCACGCACGACGGAAAGCAGAACGGACCCAATGGTGGGAAGCCGCAAGCACTCAATGGCTCACGGAAATGAGCACGATCGACGAAGCCGCTATCAGCCGAACAACCGAAGAGGTCAGCACTGACCTGGGAAACGGGTCAGGGCCCTTCGAGGGGCCCGGAAACCATTAACGCCCGCGCAGCGGCGAGTGGTAGCGCAGTACAGGAGGAACTGGCGCAAGAGACCACTATACCGAGACCTCCCGGCAGAAACATGGGAAATCGCCGCAATCTTTGGACGACGGCGGCAAGACAAGCGGCTGTGGATAACAGCACAGTGGAAACAGCACGAAATGCTCGCACTAGTGGACAGTGGAGCAGAGATGAATCTGATTTCGCCGACACTTGTGAATCAGCTGCGGATACCCTGGAGAATGAAGCGGAAGTATGGCATAGTCAAAGGGCCATTTCCGACGCAATGGGTACGCAGGGAGACCGAACCGATCGACATCACTGTGGCAGGGAAGACCACAGCAGTCGTATTCAGCATCGTGGACATGGGCAACGACAAAGACATGATATTGGGGTTACCATGGCATGAAGATTACGACCCGGACATCAGCTGGAAGAATGGTGGCCACCTGCGACCCCGAATGGAGTCGTATTCGACCAGCGAGATGGGGAGCGCGCAAGGATCGCGAGCGGACGATGCTCAGAGAAAGGCATGTCCTACGGATCCACCGCAAGAGACGGACAGTGGCAGGCAGACCACTACGGACTCTGGAAGAGGCGGCACAACGACATCGATATCGCGACAGGAGGAACGAGCTGAATCGCCGATAGCTGTTCTCTCCGTTGACGAATGCGGAGCACTGCAATTGGAGCAGTGGGTTGAGACAGGAGAAATCGCCAGTATCGCCATGGACGGAACCAAGTTCGCATACTATCAGAAAACCGAGGGACGAGACAAGACTGGGGAAGTACCGAAGGAATACGAAGGGCACCCAGCATTCGAACCGAAACATCTGGAAGGACTACCAGAACACGGCCCATGGGATCACGAGATCAAGCTCAAGGAAGGAGCACGACTGAAGTTCTTCAAGATTTACCACACGAGCCAGACACAGAACGAAGAACTTAAGCGATATTTGGAGGAGAACCTTCGAAGAGGACATATCCGCCCGTCGACATCGCCAGCAGGCTACCCAATCCTGTTTGTGCCCAAGAAAGACGGAAAGCTACGGTTATGCGTCGACTATCGGCAACTCAACGAACAGACCGTGAAAAATCGATACCCGTTACCGCTGATCTCACGGCTCCGAGATCAGTTGGCAGGAGCCCAATATTTCACGCGTCTTGACTTGCCATCGGCCTACAACCACATACGGATCAAAGAAGGCGACGAGTGGAAAACGGCCTTTAGGACACCTTATGGCCACTACGAGTACCTCGTCATGCCATTTGGACTTACGAACGCGCCGGCAACGTTCCAAGCCCTGATTGATCAAGCTATCCGACCCTTTCTCGACAAATTTGCGGTATGTTATCTCGACGATATACTCATCTTCTCCAAGACGATGGACGAACACCGGAAGCACGTAAAAGCAGTGCTGGACGCGCTGCACGCGTACAAGCTATCAGTCAACAAGGGAAAGAGCGAATTCCACGTCAGGAAAACGGTGTTTCTGGGATACGAGATATCCCCAGGACAAATCCGGATGGAACCTTCAAAGGTTGAAGCTATCAAGAATTGGCCACGACCGACGTCAGTCACGGAAGTACGAAGCTTCATCGGATTTGCAAACTTCTACCGGATGTTCCTCAGGAACTTTGGAGCGATCGCACGACCTTTGCACGAACTTACCAAGAAGAACGCTGAATTCCAATGGGAAGAGCAACACGAGCAGGCATTTACGCAGATTCGCGACGCCATCACCGAGGATCCAGTACTGGTACTGCCAGACCCCAAGAAGCCATTCGAGGTAGAAACGGACGCTTCAGACTACGCCATCGGAGGACAATTGGGACAACGAGACGAACAAGGGAAGCTACATCCTGTAGCCTTCTTTTCAAAGAAGCTCGATGGACCACGTCTCAATTATCCGATCCACGACAAGGAACTACTTGCGATTGTCGAAGCTTTCAAGGAATGGCGACCATACCTCAGCGGCACGATTGAACCGGTACAAGTATATACGGATCACAAGAATTTGCGATACTTCACGACGACGAAGGAACTCAACGGACGACAAATACGATGGGCAGAATTCCTCGCGGAATTCAACTTTGAGATCCGCTACAAGAAGGGCAAAGAGAACGCACGAGCGGACATCTTAAGTCGACGAACGGATCACACGGAAGGACGAACGGGAACGACACCACCGTTGTTCAAGGAACGGACAGACGGAACGCTGCATCACGAAACGCAGACACCCGTGGAAGACGATCCACTTGACTCGTTCCTAGAATGCTGCGCAATCTTTCGAGAAGAAAGGATCAACGAGGCACAGTATCAAGCAGCACCCGGACCAGTGGTACCTGACGGAGTAGAAGAGAAAGATGGGAAACTCTGGTACCGAGGCAAAGCGTACATCCACGACAAAGGTCAACAGCTGCGGATGATTCGAGAACTCCACGAGTCGAAACTCGGAGGACACAAAGGAGTTACGAAGACTGTCGCACAAGTCAAGAAACACTACGACTTTCCACAGTTGACGACGCGAGTTAAGGAAGTCGTACGGAACTGCGACATCTGCAATCGAAGCAAAACGGCACGACACAAGCCGTATGGACTACTTCAGCCACTGCCAACAGCTGACAAACCATGGAGTTCAGTTACGATGGACTTCATCACGAAGCTGCCAGAATCCAAGGACACAGCCACAGGAGTGACCTACGACAGTATTCTTACTGTAGTAGATCACCTGACTAAGTGGGCATACTTCTTTCCCTACAAGGAGTCCTGGACAGCGGAACAGTTGGCAGACGTGATCTATCGGCAAGTTGCATCAGTGCATGCTTGGCCGCAAGAATGGATCACCGACAGAGACACCAAGTTCGCATCGAAGTTCTGGCAAGCGTTAATGCAACGATTGGGCGTTAACAGCAAGCTGTCAACGGCATATCACCCACAGACTGACGGACAAACGGAGCGACTAAACCAAGTTGTTGAGCAGTACCTCCGCTCTTACGTCAACTACCAGCAAAACGACTGGGTCATGCTGTTACCAACAGCACAACTCGCCTACAACACGACGCCGACAGAAACGACCAAAGTCACACCGTTCTTCGCGAACTACGGATATGAAGCAGACCTTAGGCAAGGACCAGAGGTCACAGTGCCAAGAGCAGCAGTCAAAGCAGAACAGATGCACGCACTGCACGAGAAGCTCAAGAAGGAACTCGAGTTTGTCAAGACCAGAATGAAGAACTACTACGACAAACACAGGCTCGAGGGACCTCGCCTAGAGAGGGGAGATAAAGTCTACCTGATCGCACGAAACTTACGAACCAAACGACCAAGCACGAAGCTGGACTTCAAGAAGGTCGGACCCTTCGTTATCAAAGAACGAATTTCGACATCCAACTACCGACTATCGTTACCGTCATCTATGCGACTACGGACGGATGTTTTTCATATTTCACTTCTCGAACCAGCACCAAAGAACGCCAAGGTTGCCACGCACATCGAAGCAGAGGACGAAGAGGAAGAATGGGACGTCGAAGAAATTCTGGATTCACGCATCATCAACGGAGAACTGCAGTACCTGGTCAAATGGCTTGATTTTGGGCCAGAAGACAACTCATGGGAACCAGTTAAGAACCTGAGTTGCCCCGAGAAACTTCAGCAGTTCCACCAGAGGAACCCTGACCGACCGAAAGCGACGAACCCGAAACCAACCCGAAATCGGCCAGCAAGGACGGATCCAAAGGAACTTCAGGATACACGGCATCCCAAAGCTGTCCGAAATCGGCGGACAGGCGAGATGGGGTCGAAGAAGACGCAGTAACCCCAGAAGCTTCCGCTGCCACCGCCGCCGCAGCCTCCTCACGTTCCACTCGCTCCAACTCCTCCACACTGTCGATACCCCGAGCGATAGCCCTCATCATCTTCTCAAACCACATTCGCTTCTGTTTCCGGAGACGAAGGACCCGCTCCTCAGCAGCCATAAGCTCATCCTCAAGTTTTTGATGCTGAGCCGCAATAGACCGAAGCTGAGCAGGAGAAACGCCAAGAACGTCACAATTCGAACGCTTGTTGCGAACGCACTCTGCGCATCGAGAAGAATCGCTTTTCGAAACCTCGCACGAACTAAGGCCTTTGGACTCGCACGGCGTACAAGGACGCATCGTTAAAAGATTATCCGAGGAGAGAATCGCGGCCAGGAGATGGTTGGCACGAAGAGTCGACGCAGCAGGTTTAGATTTCGACTTCTTTCTCACACGATCAGCCATCTCGACAACATCGTGGGAAGGTAAAGGAAGGAAGAAACTGAGAAACGCAATTACGTACAGACAGGGGATGATGGCGCTATTTGAAACGGACCGGAGTCTTTCGAGGACGAAAGACCTGAAGGAGGGGCATCGTGTCACGATTTGGCTGCATAAGGCGACCCGGCAAGGCGCACAGAACCAATCAGGAACCACAAGACCTAAGGACCAATCAGGAAGTGATCGCAGTGATCGCACTTCGATCAAGACGAGCACTTGGGTAACGATCGCAGGATCGCAGCAGCGATCGCACGATCAAGACTCAAGGGGGAAAGGACAAGGAAATTGTATATAGTCACTCGTTCTGGCGAACTCTGGGAGTTCACCAGTGGTAACAATCACAATCACAGTACTCATACCAAGCATTGCTGATTACTGTGAGAGACAACTCTAAGTGTTGTTGTGAACCCTTTGGCTTCACCGAATCCCTCAGACGACCTGCCTGCTTGTCCCGCTTCACCCACCTCCGTCTGGACCCTTTCAGAAGCAGTCTGAGTTGGGTTCGTCACATCTAATTGGTCTGTCAAGTGATTGGCTGTCGGAATGTCCCGCGTCCTGGCTGCAGCCTGCTGGGCCGTCTATGTGCTTATCCGTGACATTATTATATTTTTATTTTGTAATTAGTAGGTCGGTACATTTGTAACGTGTCTATATACGTCTGTTGCCTATTTGCCTTAGGTTTGCCTATATATACGAAAAATTTTAAATCGTTTACTTTTATACCTTTCCCTACCTTCTATTTATAACCGGTCTATTATTATAATATATATCTTCTTACTCCTGCTTAAACGCGTTAAGCGCCTTAGTATTTTCTAGATTTTCTAGTAGCTCCTAAGTTAGGGTATTATATCCTTTCTATTTTATAAGTATATCGTGTTAGTTTCCTCTCTCCCTTATATTCCTAGCTATAAGGATCGTTTTTACTTTATATTTTTTTTATAGTAGTCTTTCCTAGGAAAGTTTTAATACTAGGTCTAGTTAGGAATCTAATATATATTATAAGGGTAGTAGATTAGAAATAGTACGTTTAATAAGGTTAATATAGAAGGTAAGGTAAAGGCTATAGGGAATATTTAGAATTACTATTAATAGTATTAGTACTATAATTACTTCATACTTAGTATCAACCTAGTTAAGTTTATAACTAGGGTAGTTAGTCTTAATATTATATAAAGATAGCTATACTTTATCCCTTACCTTAAATCTCTTAGCTAGGTATCAAGAATAATTAGCGTTTTCTTGCTAGCGCTACTATATATATATAATAGCAGCCTAGGTCTATTCTATACCTTCTCTTAAGTAATATAGGAAGTTAGTAGCTTTTCCTTATAGGGTCGAGGTAGGAGTGTCTAATAGGTTAGTAAACTATATTAGGCCTATATTATAACTATAGAGAAGGTAGCTTATACTTATCCTAGTTACTATTAAGTCATAGTTATTAATCGTAAGCTAGTATATAGGTAGATATTTAGGCTAATTATACTAGGCAAAGGAAATTATAGTCTATAAGATAGTCTATACCTCCTAATTTATATATTTTATACCTCTATCTATCTATAGATAATAGGCTATTAATGGTAGTTACTTAATCCTAATAGTCTTATAAAGAGTAGTCTAAAACTAGCTAAGCTAGTCTAAACTATAATTAGTAATAATTTATATTGAAAATCTATAAAACCACTACTATATATCCCGGAACCAGAGTACGTATACCTTAGCTCCTATTAAGGATATAGCTTCGAGCTAGACGTACTTTAATAGCCGGTCGGTAATCACTATAAGGTACTAGGGTAAATTCTTATCTTGTATAGAGAGATTAACTATAAAATCGATAGAAATCTATTTCTAGAAGTGGTCAGCAATAGGTAAGGGCTAGAGGAGTCCTTATTATAGTTAATATAAAACCTTAGCCCTTTAATATATATAATAGTTCCTTATAAACCTCCTTACGTCTAGAGATATAAAATCCTAATAATAGTCCCGTTAGAGCATTTTAAATAGCCTGTTCCTCCCTAGGTAACCCAATATAGGGGAGTTATAGATATATTAAAGGATAGCAATAATAAGTGGTTCTTATATAGGGAGCCAAAGTCTACCCCAGAACTAGAGAGTACCCTACATATTAAGGGAGCAGTCTATAATCTAGATCTACACTATATTCGCTTCCTTTGGAAATTTTCGGGCCCTGTCCTATACGGCCTAGAGTTAATATATATAATGTTCGTCCTTGATAACTTCCTTATCCTATAAGGCTACTAGCTATTCGTCCGTAAAAATAGTGCTCCCCTTTAGGAGGTAGGATGCTTTAGATAATGTCAAGGAATCTATTATATCTATCCAGATAGTAGGGAGGAGTTATACTATACGCTATACGTCTTTAGGAAAGTCTTGTTTACGATAAGATAAAGCGTTAGGGCGGGACGCTTATAACCCGGGTTAGTAACGGAGCTTAAAGTTAAAGAGAGAGAGTATCTTGGCCTATCGAGCTTGCCACTTACTAATTAAACGAGGCTAGGAAAAGTATTTAAGGTTTTTGTAGTTAGTTAAGATCTAAAAGGGAGCTATAATATTATAAAGCTTAGCCGATTAGGCCTTTAGGTATAAGATAATTATAAGTAACTCCTTATTATAAATCATATAGTTCTATTTAGCTAGGGTTAATTTTATAGAGTAATAGGCTATAGGGTATAGGACCTTATCTTCTCCTTGCTAGGATAGGTACCTTCCTAGCGCCATCCTAAAGTAATCTACCTTAAATACCGTCTCCTATTTAGGGTCCTATTATATAGAGATAGGTTCCGATATAAAGGCTATCTTAAGGGCATCAAAGGCCTTCTATTCCTTAGTCCCTTACCGGAATAGGGTATTCTTACAGGTTAACTATATCAAGAGTTCTATCAGCCTAGAAAAGTTAGGGATAAAGTCTCGGTAGAAGTTAGCAAACCCTAGGAAGCTTTATACTCCCTAAACCTTCTATAGTACCTCTTACTCACAGATAGTAACTAGCTTTTCAAGGTCTAGATAGACCTGGGCCCCTACCTCTATAATATAGCTAAGGTACTTAACTTTTTTTATAGTAAACGCGTAACTCTTAAGGTCTAGTATAAGTATTACTTTCCATAACCTTTAGAGTATATCCCTTACTTACCTTATATAATCTTTCCTACTACCTAAAGTATAAACTAAGATATTATCAAGGTATACCGTCATAAAGTGTGACGAACCCAACTCAGACTGCTTCTGAAAGGGTCCAGACGGAGGTGGGTTGAGCGGGACAAGCAGGCAGGTCGTCTGAGGGATTCGGTGAAGCCAAAGGGTTCACAACAACACTTAGAGTTGTCTCTTACAGTAATCAACAATGCTCGGTATGAGTACTGTGATTGTGATTGTTACCACTGGTGAACTCCCAGAGTCCACCATAACGAGTGACTATCTACATGTTTATATAATCCTAGTGATCACTCCTGATTACGGTGATCGTAAGTGATCGCATGGTGGTGATCACCCTGATCACTGGTGAGCGTAGTAATCACTGTACTTCCTATGTTGTAATTGGTCCTTCCGTTCCTTCGGCTTGATTAGCCCGTCTGTGCCGGTGGCCTAGGCGGCATCTGCATGCATATTTCTGTGACACGATGCCCTCCCTCCGAGGCTTTCGACCCGAAAGCCCTCTTTTTAGGCCGTCTCAAATAGTGCCAACATCCCTCGCGTTACTTGTACGTGTTTTTCTTCCTAGTCCTCGTTGCCCTTCGTGCTATCAATCATGCCGTCTAACGCGCGTAGATCCCTAGCGTCTATTCGTTGTGAGCGTTTGGCTTAGTTTATTTCCGATCACGGGTTCGTAGTGATGGCGTGTTCCCATTGCGCAGAGCATAACCGAGTGTGTAAGATGATTAAAAAATCTCGTCGCTACGAGGCTTGCGTGTGTTGGGGTCGTGCTTACGATGGTTCCAGCGTTCTAGTTTCTTTTTATAAGTTCCTGTTTTCTTGCGAGGGCACGTCTCTGATCGCAACGCAGTAGATCGTATCATACGCGAGCAACGTCGTTTAAAGGCTAAAGAGAAAGAGGCTAAAGCCTTGCTATAGGAATATCAACGCAAAGCTTCTAAGGCATTGGCCTGTCTAACTCGGGTTCGTAAACAACGAGAGTTCCTGGTAGAGAAGGGGGCAGACATGGTTATACGGGGTTTGTCGAATCTAGACAAATTGGAGGTGGTAGAACAGTAGGAATCGGGGGCCGTCATGCAACATAACGGTGGCGTCGATGTTGTTAACTAGGGCGCTGTTTTCGGTTCTGTCCCAGGTTTGCCTTTAGCCGATCCAGGTTCTACCGATGGAACTGTTCTAGTTTCTTAGGACAGTTCAAATTCTTGACTAGTTCCTATAAGTTGTCTTCTAGTCCAAAATCAAGCCATTTAACCAGGTACTATAGTTCCCTGTTAATAATACGTGAATCTAGAATTTCTTCGATATCCTATTCTTCCTCTTCGTCCTCTGCTTCGATGTGCGTAGCAACCTTGGCGTTCTTTGGTACTAGTTCGAGAAGTGAAATATGAAAAACATCCGTCTGTAGTCGTATAGATGACGGTAACGATAGTCGATAGTTAGATGTCGAGATTCGTTCCTTGATAACGAAGGGTCTAACCTTCTTAAAGTCTAGCTTCGTACTTGGTCGTTTGGTTCGCAAGTTTCGTACAATCAGGTAGACTTTGTCTCCCCTCTCTAGGCGAGGTCCCTCGAGCCTGTATTTGTCGTAATAGTTCTTTATTCTGGTTTTGACAAACTCGAGTTCCTTTTTAAGCTTTTCATACAGTGCATACATCTGTTCTGCTTTGACTACTGCTCTTGGCACTATGACCTCTAGTCCTTGCCTAAGGTCTGCTTCATATCCGTAGTTCGTAAAGAACGGTATGACTTTAGTCGTTTCTATCGGCGTCATGTTATAGGCGAGTTATACTGTTGGTAACAGCATGACCTAGTTATCTTGCTAGTAATTGACGTAAGAGCGGAGGTATTACTTAATAACTTGGTTTAGTCGCTCTGTTTGTCTGTCGGTCTATAGGTGGTATGCTATTGATAGCTTGCTGTTGACGCCCAATCGTTGCATTAACGCTTGCTAGAATTTCGATGCGAACTTGGTATCTCTGTCGGTGATCCATTCTTGCGGCTAAGCATGCACTGATGTAACTTGCCGATAGATCACGTCTGCCAGTTGTTCAGCTGTCTATGACTCCTTGTAGGGAAAGAAGTATACCTATTTAGTCAGGCAATCTACCATAGTAAGAATACTGTCGTAGGTCACTCCTATAGCTATGTCCTTAGATTCCGGCAGCTTTGTAATAAAGTCCATCGTAACTGAACTCTATAGTTTGTCAGCTGTTAGTAGTGGCTAAAGTAGCCTGTACGGCTTGTATTATACCGTTTTGCTTCGATTACAGATGTCGCAGTTCCGTACGACTTCCTTAACTCGTGCCGTTAACTATAGAAAGTCGTAGTGTTTCTTGACTTATACGACAGTCTTTGTAACTCCTTTGTATCCTCCAAGTTTCGACTCGTGGAGTTCTCGAATCATTCGTAGCTATTGATCTTTGTCATAGATATACGCTTTGCCTCGGTACCAGAGTTTCCTATCTCTTTCTTCCACTCCGTCAGGTACCACTAGTCCAGGTGCTACTTGATACTGTGCCTCGTTGATCCTTTCCTCTTGAAAGATTGTATAGCATTTTAGGAACGAGTCAAGTAGATCATCTTCTACGGGTGTCTACGTTTCGTAATGTAGCGTTCCGTCTATCCGTTCCTTAAACAGCGGTAGTATCGTTCCCGTTCGTCCTTCCGTATAATCCGTTCGTCGGCTTAAGATGTCCGCTTATACGTTCTCTTTGCCCTTCTTGTAGCGGATCTCGAAGTTAAATTCCGCAAGGAATTCTGCCTATCGTATTTGTCATCCGTTAAGTTCCTTCGTCGTCGTGAAGTATCACAAATTCTTATAATCCGTATATACTTATACTAGTTTAATTATGCCACTAAGGTATGGTTGCCATTCCTTGAAAGCTTCGACAATCATAAGTAGTTCCTTGTTGTAGATCGGATAATTGAGACATGGTCCGTCGAGCTTCTTTGAAAAGAAGGCTATAGGATGTAGCTTCCCTTGTTCGTCTCATTGTCCCAATTGTCCTCCGATGGCGTAGTCTGAAGCGTCCGTTTCCACCTCAAATGGCTTCTTAGGGTCTGGTAATACCAGTACTAGATCTTTAGTAATGGCGTCGCGGATCTACGTAAATGCTTGCTCGTGTTACTCTTCCTATTGGAATTTAGCATTCTTCTTGGTGAGCTCGTACAAAGGTCGTACGATCGCTCTAAAGTTCCTGATGAACATTCGGTAGAAGTTCGCAAATCCGATGAAACTTCGTATTCCCGTGACTAACGTCGGTCGTAGCCAATTCTTGATGGCTTTAACCTTTGAAGGTTCCATCCGAATTTGTCCGGGGGATATTTTGTATCCTAAAAAGACTATCTTCCTAATATAGAATTCGCTCTTTTCCTTATTAACTAATAGCTTGTACGCGTATAGCGTGTCTAGCACTACTTTTACGTACTTCCGGTGTTTGTCTATCGTCTTAGAGAAGATGAGTATGTTATCGAGATAATATACCGCAAATTTGTCGAGAAAGGGTTAGATAGCTTGATTAATCAGGGCTTAGAACGTTGCTAGCGCGTTCGTAAGTCTAAATGGCATGACGAGGTATTTATAGTGGCCATAGGGTATCCTAAAGGCCGTTTTCCACTCGTCGCCTTCTTTAATCTATATATAGTTGTAGGCCGATGGCAAGTCAAGATACGTGAAATATTAGGCTCCTGCCAACTAATCTCGGAGCCATGAGATTAGTGGTAACGGGTATCGGTTTTTCACGGTCTATTCGTTGAGTTGCCGATAGTCGACATATAACCGTAGCTTTCCGTCTTTCTTTAGCACAAACAGGATTAGGTAGCCTGCTAGCGATGTCGACAGGCAGATATATCCTCTTCGAAGGTTCTCCTCTAAATATCGCTTAAGTTCTTCATTCTATATCTAGCTCGTATAGTAAATCTTAAAGAACTTTAGTCGTGCTCCTTCCTTAAGCTTGATCTCGTAATCCTATAGGCCATGTTCTGGTAATCCTTCTAGATACTTCGGTTCGAATGCTAGGTGTCCCTCGTACTCCTCCGGTACTTCCCTAGTCTTGTCTCGTCTCTCGGTTTTCTAGTAGTATACGAACTTGGTTCTGTCTATGGCGATACTAGCGATTTCTCCTATCTCAACCTACTGCTCTAATTATAGTGCTCCGCATTCGTCAACGGAGAGAACAGCTATCGGCGATTTAGCTCGTTCCTCCTATCGCGATATTGATGTCGTTATGCCGCCTCTTCCAGAGTCCGTAGTAGTCTGTCTGCTACTGTCCGTCTCTTGCGGTAGATCCGTAGGACATGCCTTTCCCTGAGCATTGTCCGCTCGCGATCCTTGCGCGCTCCCTATCTTGCTAGTCGAATACGACTCCATTCGGGGTCGTAGGTGGCTACTATTCTTCTAGCTAATGTCTAGGTTGTAGTCTTTATACTATAGTAACCCTAATATCATGTCTTTGTCGTTACCTATATCTACGATGCTAAATACGACTGCTATAGTCTTCCCTACTATAGTGATATCGATCGGTTTGGTCTCCCTACGTACCCATTACGTCGGAAATGGCCCTTTGACTATGCCATGCTTCCGCTTCATTCTCTAGGGTATCTGTAGCTGATTTACAAGTGTCGGCGAAATCAGATTTATCTCTGCTCTACTGTCTACTAGTACGAGCATTTCGTGCTATTTCTACTATGCTGTTATCTATAGCCGCTTGTCTTGCTACCGTCGTCTAAAGATTGCGGTGATTTCCCATGTTTCTGCCGGGAGGTCTTGGTGTAGTGGTCTCTTACACTAGTTCCTCCTATACTATGCTACCACTTGCCGCTACGCGGGCGTTAATGGTTTCCGGGCCCCTCGAAGGGCCCTGACCTATTTCCTAGGTTAGTGCTAACCTCTTCGGTTATTCGGCTAATAGCGGCTTCGTTAATCGTGCTTATTTCCGTAAGCTATTGAGTGCTTGCGGCTTCCTACCATTAGGTCCGTTCCGCTTTCCGTCGTACGTGCCATAGCTTCGTCTAAAGCTCCCGAATTTGCAATTTCTTTTCTTCTATATAATAGAGGTAATCGTTGCTCTAGCACGAGTCCTATATATCTCGTCCGGTTCTGTAGTGCCTAGGCCAGGCTCGTTTTGGAACTACCGTAATGCTTTCTAGATTACGGGCTTCGATCTTCTAGAGCAATTCGGCCGCTCTGTTTCCTGCATCGTAGACCCATTCCACAGGGTACAAGCCTCCGTCCCTGTTTTCCTGTCGGGTCGGCCAGTGATTGTTTTCGAATTTGTCGCGGAAGTGATATCGGCATTCGTATACCACACACTAGAACTAGGGCACTTGTATATATACCTCATGTCGAGGGTATAGCTACATGGCGTCGCCTAGGAGGTATTAGAATTCTTTCCCAAATCCTTCCCATTATACGTAGACCGTAGATACTCTAGTGCTAATATAGGAGTATTTCTTCCAGTAGCTTTCCCACGTACGCTCGTCCTTTCCACGGTTCACGCGTATAAACTAGTATTCTAGGTTCCGCACGTCGTTACTAAGTTATTGGCTATCAAGATACTCGGCATAGCTATCAGGCCTATCGTATGTCACAGGCTATTCTCCTTTAATAGTTTCCACGATACGTCAGAGTTCCCTCATTTCATCCCTCATTCTATCGCTTTATTAGGCAAGTCGAATCAAGCGCCCGTCCTATTCGCGCAGTTCTATATTAAGCCGAAAAACTTCGTTATAGTACTATTCGATTCGTTCCTAGAGGAATAAAACACTAGGTCCGGGTCTTTCGATTCCTTAGGTGTCGGTTGTCTACGATCCATCCCGCCTCTACGTGACCGTGAAACCCCACTACCTCAAGGCTAGGAGAATCGAAACTGGCGGTGCATATTCTCCTGCCATGTCCCATTTGGCAAGACCTGTCTCTGGGTTCACAGTGACCAGTTCGGAGTACGGTGCTTGTTCGTCTTCACCGTCGCCGTTGTGTCCGAGACTGTCTGTGTCACTGTCCTTGTCTTCGTAGCTCGTAGCTGCTACTTCGGTGACGTTCTTGGTAGTTTTGTCGATATCCGCGATTTCTTTTCTAGGGACTAGCTTCTATTCTTTCTTCGGGCTCCGGCATTCTCGCTTATAGTGCCCTTTCTTTCTATAGTTATAGTAGGTAACATTAGACTTGTCTTTAGTTATCTTCTTCCGGTCCTGCTTCTACGCTATATCTATATCTATAGCTCTAGGGTGTGTCCCGTATAAGGTACTGACGTACGCTCGCTTTTTCTTGTCATTAGCCTTAACCGTGGTTCCATTCATTTGACCTCGTTTCTGCTGCTCTCGTGTATAGAGTCGATTATCGATTCTAATAGCCTACATGATGTATTCGTCTAGGGTCTTAGGCCGATCGTACTTGTATAGCTTGTCCTTAACCTTTTCCTTTAGGCCATTGTAGAACAATTGCATCAATGCCTTATTATTAAGCTGAGACTTAAGCATGTTCTGTCTAAACTATACGGCGTAGGAGGCTACTGACTTGGTCTGTCGGAGATTGGTAAGTCTTTCTTACGTATAAATCTTCTCGTCTTTATCGCCGAAAACCTTTCAAAGCTCTTCTTCGAAACGGTCGTAAGATCGGAAGACTGCCTATATAAACGCGTCTCGGTCATCTTCGTCTTCCTTAGTGAGATAGTCATTCCACGTAGGCTTAAACTATCTAAGTACCTTACCCTCTAGTCTCATAGCTACATAGAGGACTTTGGCTTTATCGTCCGGAAACTTGTCGTTATTAAGCCGGAAGTAGGATCAGAGGTTTATCAGGAATCCTACGAGATCTTCCTTGGTTCCTCCGTATTTGCCAGGTAGTTCGATCTTAATACGGCTCGCCTTAGCGGTCTCGAGCGCTTCGATTTTGGCGTAAGCCTCGTTAACCAACTTCTGCAAGTACTTTTCGCGATTCTCGAGTTCCTTGATTCGAGCTTAAGCAGCCTTATCTCTCTAGTCTAACTTCTAGATTTGCTGCTGGAGTTGACCAAGCTAAGCAAGCAGCTGTTCGGCCGTGACGTCGGTAGCCATGTCGATGTCGAGGTCGAAGTCTCCTCCGTTCTGAACCATGACAGAACAAAGGGAGTAGTAACAACGTGTGACGAACCCAACTCAGACTGCTTCTGAAAGGGTCCAGACGGAGGTAGGTTGAGTGGGACAAGCAGGCAGGTCGTCTAAGGGATTCGGTAAAGCCAAAGGGTTCATAACAACACTTAGAGTTGTCTCTCACAGTAATCAACAATGCTCGGTATAAGTACTGTGATTGTGATTGTTACCACTGGTGAACTCCTAGAGTCTACTATAACGAGTGACTATCTATATATTTATATAATCCTAGTGATCACTCCTGATCACGGTGATCGTAAGTGATCACATGGTGGTGATCACCCTGATCGCTGGTGAGCGTAGTGATCACTGTACTTCCTATGTTGTAATTGGTCCTTCCGTTCCTTTGGCTTGATTGGCCCGTCTGTACCGGTGGCCTAGGCGGCATCTGCATACATATTTCCGTGATATAAAGTCTCTAAGCGTTAGGCCGAGAGTGTTATTAATATATTATTAGAAAGTTATAGGTATACCTATAAGTCTAAAGGGATAGATAAGCCACTTGAAGAGGCTAAACCGGGTCCGAAATACTATCAAATATTTATAGCCCTCTATAATCTAGATATAGTAGAAGGCTGCCTAGACATCTAACTTTATAAACTACTTGGCTCTAGCTAGGGAGTAAAGCGTTTCCTTAATAAGTAAGAAGGGGTATTAATCTTGCTTTGTAATCTTATTCAGCGCTCGATGGTCGATATAGAACCTCTAACCTCTGTCTGCTTTCTTTACTAAGAGGATAGGGGCAGTGGCTAAAGAGGAGCTGGCTCGGATCTATCCCTTATCTAGTAAGTTAACGACTTACTTTTGGACTTCTAATAAATGATCCTATAGCATATTATAGAGAGGCCTCTAAAGGAGTTTAAGGATCTTTCTATCTAGGCCCTCTTTTAATTTGATATAATGATTGGCTATGCTACGATGTAGGGGAAGTCTATTAGCTTTCTCCTCATTAAAGAGGTTAGCAAAGTCGTAAAGTTTGTCTAGTAAGGTAACTTCTAACTCTATACTAGGCCTTAGTTAGGTGCCCCTATTCCTTATACCTTCTCTATTAAATTAGTATCTTAATTCTAGGATAGTTATTATTTCCCGGATACTAGTAACTAGAAAGGTATTAGAAGTCTTTTTCTTCTATACCCTCTAAACTATACCTATAAAGACTATACCTATAATTTAGGAGATTCCTATCTATCTCGACCATAAAGAGATCTTATAAATAAGTAATCCTAGTTATATCCTAATTTTAAGAATGCCTATATATATATCTAGTTTAACCTCCTAGTGTTCTATCTATAGAAGACCTAGTATAATGTTATATACAAGTCCTAAGACTATATAAAACGCGGCCTAACTCTCCTAGCCATCGATATCTATTGTAACGCGGGCTATCTAAGTGATCTTCTGGTCCTATTATAGCCTAATTATAGTCCTAAGAGTACGTACGATAGGCAAACTAATCTACTCGATTCCGAGCTTCTAGTATATTCTCTCGCTAATAACGCTATAGCTAGAACATCTACTATCTACTTAAGCGTTTATGAAGCTGGTGGAGTTAAAGAAGATTAAAATAAGAAAAGGAGGTCTATCTATTCTTCTACTAATCTCTATAAACTCGTCTTCTAGGTAGTCGTAGTCTTCTAGCCCCCTCGTAAGACTTTGCTCAGGGGCTACTCTTTTCCCTACTTACCGTCTTCTTTGTTAGATAGGTCGTCGTCTTCCTTCTAATCCTCGGCCTCTAAGGCATTAATGTCGGTTCTTAGCTAATTCTACTATACTAGCCTTAAAGTAAGGGCAAAGTGATACTTAGTAATAAAGTGACCCTTCTACCTATACTAGATATATACTCTAGCTACCTATTAGGTTATACGTACTTCTAGACTAATCTATTTCGCCTATAGGGCGTTACCTCTACATTTTTCTACCCTATCCTTATTAGATACCTTCCTCTATAGGTTAATATATAATAAGTTAATTCCGGTTATCGGTATATCTCCTTCCATATCCTTCTTTCTCTATAGTTTAGGTACTGCCTACCGCCCCTATATCTACTAATACTTGTCACTAAGCTAAAGAGCCTCGAGATCTATAGCAATCTTACAATATTTCTCGACTACCATTATATAATTATCCCAGGGAATTCCTCGTCCGACCGCTATATATTTAAGTTTTAGAGAGAGATATTATTATAATTTAATTAGGTATAGCTTGTCACTCTAAAGGAGACCGCCTGTCTTTAATAGCTTGGCCTTAAACCGAATAATAAAGGCAGTAAACGATTTATCGTCTCTCTATCAAAGGAATTCTAGTTCTAATAGGGCTACCGTCTTCTTATAAGGGTTAGAGAAGATGCTCTCGAGATATTAGAGGAACTTAGTTAGATTATACCTAACTTTTAGGCCTATAGATTTATAGTAGGCTATAACCCGAGTCTATACCTAGTATATAAGGTTTCTTTAGATAAAGACCTATTAGTCGTGATTAGAGCCAATAAAATCTCTATTAGCTATAAGGACGTATTCTATCGTACTCTTCTATACTACGAAGAGTTCCTTTTTACTATCGAAAGGTTGTCCGGTTAGGAGACGCTTCTACTACGGCCGCTAAGCTTTAAGGGGCACCCTAGCTAACTTAGGGGTTAGGATAGGTTAGGTTTAGAATGCTTGGAGAGTGTCAATCGTCGCGTTCTACTATTCTACTACTACTTAAAGGGAGCAGACAAGCTCCTGTAATTTTGCTAAGCCTGAGGGCCCGTATGCCATCGAATCCGTTATAACTACGTTATCGATAACTCCCTTAGGGAGTTACTGCTAGTAGGAAGGTAGTCGAAATATAATGTGCTAGCCTTATAGCAACTGTAGATAAGCGTATAATATTCTATTCGACTACCTTAAGGAGGAAAAAGAGGAAGAATACAAGAGTTATATAGAGGAGCGCCTTTTTAGTATATACGTATATGACCTAGGTAGGGCCCGGTTGGGCTCCAGGTTAGGTCCTAAGCGGGCCCTGACCGTGTACCCTACGAACGACCTATAAACGTCTCACGAACCAATTATATACGCTTGGGTAGGTCGGGTGGGTCCGGTCTGTTACTAGGTGGGTCTGGTCCGTTGCCGGGCAAAGCCTGGCATTGTTTAGCCTAGGTGAAGCCTGGGCCTGTGATAGTATTAACTTAATAGATAGGGCAGTACTTTATATAGTCCTATATATATCTAGTTTTTCTATTAATTACGATGCTATATAAGTTATATATTATCCTATTGGTTCCGAAATGATGCTTCTTATTATAGGCTAAGCTTAAGATATATTATATAAGGCTTAATAGAACGTATAGTATATATATACTATCTAGGCAAATATAGTAGAGGAGCTCGTTAACTAGGATAAACGGTAGCCTATAATACGAGAAAATAGTAATACCCTTATTATTAATAGTCTTATCCATATACTTGTTTTTAATAAGGTCCTTAATAATAGGGGTATACTTAGTATCTACCTTATAGCTATTAACGAACTTAGCCTTAAGTTTAGAATCTATCTATGCCTTAGCAAAGGCGAACCAAACGTCATCAAGTATAGCCAATCTATCTAATCGTTTAGAAGGTTTAGGGTCTCCTAATACGCTTAATCTACTTAATATATCTAGTATAAAGTTAAGCCTCCTAGGAAGATAGTAGACCTTAAGGTTATACTATAATAAGTAAATAGACGCGTTAATTAGGCGACGATTAGTACGATTAGTTAAGTTTATATCTAGGTTAGTTTATTCTATAATACTATATATAGTAGTATAGTTAGTTAGGACGATGACTAGTATACATGCTAAATAGACTATTATACATAGTTTACAAATTACCTACACTAGGTAAGCGACTTCCTACTTAGAAGGTCTATATTATATCTTAGCTTTCGTTAATAGTCGGCTTAGAAATATAACTAGTAGCACTTAGTTAGCTAGGATTGGTATACCTAGGCACTAGTTATATCTGTCGCGAGTGTAAAAGATTATAATACCAAATCCGCGTTTTAAATAGCCGTTAAGTTAAATATATAGCTATTTGTTAGGATTAAAGTAATAGAGAATAGTCGGGTTTTTGCAACAGATGACCTCTTACAGAGTAGCAAAAGACGCCTTTTCTTGCTTAGCTAGCTTAAAGGAAGTATAGCTATAGTAGCCTATCCTCCTAGTATAGTTTCTAACTTCTAGTTCGCTAATCTTATAGCTATATATAAGCAGGTTAGTCTTACATTTCTAGAGCGGCTTAGTAATCTTTATATAGTATAGAATCAAATGTCATAGGAAACTAGTAGCGCTTAAGTATTATTCTAGCGCTTTTAACGTATATAGGAAGGACAACTACTTAAATGCTTTAACATGCTAATCTATACTAGTAAGGCTAAGACTATCTATACGGAAGCTAAGTAGCTTAACGTTCGGGTAGCCGATATATGATTTAGTAGGCGAGATAGTGATATTCTTCTTCTAGAACAGGCTAAAGATCGTCTTTAAATGCCATATATAATCCTTAGCTATATCTAAGAAGATAACGATATCGTTAATAAACACGTAATAGTAAGAGGAATATAGTCGTAATAACTAATCTATAAACGGTTATATATATATAGGCAAATTATAGTATTCTATAAGCGCTATAGTCGGCTATTCTAGACTATAGGGACTTATTAGTATAAACCTATTATAATATAGAGGAAATATACCGAACTAATAGAAAAATGATATAGCGTCGATCACTATAATAAACTTCTTTGTATATAGAGCTATAATAATCTCTAACTCTAGTAGCAATAGGTAGTTATTAGGAACCGTAACCTTGTTTAGACTATATAGATCGATGATAATATGGCCCTTTATAACGCCTTTTACAATACGCCAGATTACAAAAACAGGATAGGCAAAAGGAGTAGCGTCCTTCGCGAACTATAGTTTACCCTGTTAATAGAGGGCGTCGAAGGTTTTGTCTAAGACTTCCTTATCTCTTTAGCTTAATAGGTATATACGGGAGCGTACTTTCTAGTGTTACTAGCCTTCTATAAGTAGCACTTTTATCTACTTATTCTATAGAATATTAATTAGACTAGTATCGTTCTAGAGTTATAGGAATTTATTGACTAAATCGGCGAACTACTTGGCTAGTTTTACGTTACCTATATATATAGATACTGTTATCGGTAACAATCTTAGGTAGGGACCCTGATATCTTTAATCCTAATGTAGAGTGCTTCTTAGGCATATATAGCTTACGTTCCGCTTTGCTAGTAACTTCGTTAGCGGCTTCTAGGATCGCTTCTAGCGAAATATCCTACGGTAGAAAAGGTTGAGATTGCTAGGCAAGTTAGAAGACAAAGTCGCTAACTAGAGTGTCGTCAGAGGCTGTAAATAAGGCTATAGGTATAGGTAGCTTTGTAGGGATATAACTACCTTCGAAGATTATACTCGAATAGCGGTTCAAATCAAAGGAAGTATTAACTAGTATAATGTCATAGTGGTTAGCGATTACTAACGTAGGGTTAACGTCGGTTACTATAGTAGACGTAGCTATCGTTAAAGTAGTAGTTACAATTACCATTATATAGAAAGCAATAGTCTACAAACAGGTAAAATAGCCACTATCTTCCATTTCTTCGATTCTTCTGACTAGGTGCCTGTGACGAACCTAGCTCAGACTTCTTCTAAAAGGGTTCAGACAAAGGTAGATTAAGCGGGACAGGCAGGCTAGTCGTCTGAGGGATTCGGTAAAGCCAAAGGGTTCATAACAACACTTAGAGTTGTCTCTTATAGTAGTTAGCAATACTTGGTAGGAGTACTGTGATTGTGATTGTTACCACTGGTGAACTCCCAGAGTCCACTATAACGAGTGACTATCTACATATATATATAATCCTAGGATCACTAGCGGTCGTGGTGATCCTCCGTACTAGCTTACCTGGCTCACGTTGTAAGCTAGTGATCCTCTGCTGGGATCATTTCTTGCCAAGTGTAATCCTGTCCTGATTAGTCTATCATTCTTTGGCTTGATTAGCCTATTTATATTAGTAGCCTAGGCGGTAGCTATATGTATATTTCTGTGACACGATGCCCTCCCTCCGAGGCTTTCGACCCGAAAGCCCTCTTTAGGTCGTTTCAAATAGCGCTAACATTCTTTTCTATGTATGCCTCGTAGTTTTCCCCTTTTTCTGTACTGCTAGTGGCTGACAAGATAGTAGATTATATCTCTAAGTGCCGATCTTCGAAATCCTAACAGCACGCCGTGCTTGCTTCTTTTATTAACTCCTCTAGCGTAGATGTCATACTGTGTTTATAGTGTTTTAAGTAGAACTTGGCTTGTTATATAGCGTCAGGCTCTTCTTACTATAGCAAGTATATACGTCGGGGTCATTCTTACGATGGTTCTGACGTAGCGTCTGCTTGTTTGTAGCCTGGTTATTGCCTTGATATTCGTGGCTAATCTTTTTATAGTGACGAAGATTATGTCTAAATAAAAACACGTAGAATAAGAAGAGGCCGATGCTAAAGAGGCCCTTTTCGTTCTTTAAACTTAACTTTAGACGGCTATTAGTCGATTAGCTCGTCTTCGTCGTTAGAAACGTTTCTTGAAGGAGTAGGGTTCCGAGCTTTTTCGTCGAGGTATATAGTCTCTAGAGGAAATAGAGGCAGAAGAACAGAGGTTATAGGATTCCGAGGCACGTATCATTAGTAACGTACGGTCCTAGGGTGCTAGTGTCCCATTTAACTAGTCCTCTTTAGGCCTAGATTTGTTAGAGGCCGACTTGGCCGTTTTGTCTAAGCTAGTGCCTATAGTCGATCCGGGTTCTGGCGATAGAACTATTCTAGTTTCTTAGGGCAGTTCAAATTCTTGACTAGTTCCTATAAGTTATCTTCCGGTCTAAAATCGAGCCACTTGACTAGGTACTATAGTTCCCCGTTGATAATACGTGAATCTAGAATTTCTTCGACGTCCTATTCTTCCTCTTCGTCCTCTGCTTCGGTATACGTAGCAACCTTAGCGTTTTTCGGTACTAGTTCGAGAAGTGAAATATAAAAAACATCTGTCTGTAGTCATATAGATAACGGTAACGATAGTCAATAGTTAGATGTTAAAATTTGTTCTTTGATAATGAAGGGTCCGACCTTCTTAAAGTCTAGCTTCGTGCTTGGTCGTTTGGTTCGTAAGTTTCGTACAACCAGATAGACTTTGTCTCCCCTCTCTAGGCAAGGTCCCTCAAGCCTATATTTGTCGTAGTAGTTCTTTATTCTGGTTCTGACAAACTCAAGTTCGTTTTTGAGCTTCTCGTATAGTACGTACATTTGTTCTACTTTGACTACTGCTCTTAGCACTATGACCTCTAGTCCTTGCCTAAGGTCTGCTTTATATCCGTAGTTTACGAAGAACGGTATAACTTTGGTCGTTTCCGTTAGCGTCGTATTATAAGCGAGTTATACCATTAGTAACAACATGACCTAGTCGTCTTGCTAATAGTTGACGTAAGAGTAGAGGTACTGCTTAATAACTTGGTTTAGTCGCTCCATTTGTCCGTTAGTCTATAGGTGATATGCCGTTAACAGCTTGCTATTGACGCCTAATCGTTGTATTAACGTTTGCTAGAACTTTAATACGAACTTAGTGTCCCTATCGGTAATCTATTCCTATAGCTAAGCGTATACTGATATGACTTGCCGCTAGATCACGTCTGCTAGCTGTTTAGCTATCTAGGACTCCTTATAGGGAAAGAAGTATACCTATTTAGTCAGGTAATCTACTATAATAAGAATATTATCGTAGATTACCCCTATAGCCGTATCCTTAGATTCTAGCAGCTTCGTAATAAAGTCTATTATAACTAAACTCTATAGTTTATCGGCTATTAGTAGTAGCTAAAGTAGCCTATACGGCTTATATCGTACCGTTTTGCTTCGATTATAGATGTCGTAGCTCCGTACGACTTCCTTAACTCGTGTCGTTAACTATAGAAAGTCGTAGTATTTCTTGACTTGTACGACAGTCTTCGTAACTCCTTTGTATCCTCCGAGTTTCGACTTGTAGAGTTCTCGAATCATTCATAGCTATTAATCTTTGTCGTAGATATACGCTTTGCCTCGGTACTAGAGTTTCCCGTCTTTTTCTTTCACTTTATTAGGTACCACTAGTCCGGGTGTTGCTTAATATTATGCCTTGTTAATCCTTTCTTCTCGAAAGATTACGTAACATTCTAGGAACGAGTCAAGTGGATTGTCTTCTACGGGTATCTACGTTTCGTAATATAGCGTTCCGTCTATTCGTTCCTTAAATAACAGTGGCGTTGTTTCCGTTTATCCTTCTATATAATCCGTTCGTCGGCTTAAGGCGTCTGCTTGTACGTTCTCTTTGCCCTTTTTGTAGCAGATCTCAAAATTAAATTCTATAAGGAATTCTGCCTATTATATTTATCGTCCGTTAAGCTCCTTTATAGTCGTAAAGTATCGCAAATTCTTATGATCTATATATACTTATACTAGTTTAATCGTGCTACTAAGGTATAGTTGCTATTCTTTGAAAGCTTTGATAATCGCAAGTAGTTCCTTGTCATAGATCGGATAATTAAGATATGGTCTATCAAGCTTCTTTAAAAAGAAGGCTATAGGATGTAGCTTCCCTTGTTTGTCTTGTTATCCTAATTGTCCTCCGATGGCGTAGTCTAAAGCGTCCGTTTCTACCTTAAATGGCTTCTTAGGGTCTGGTAGTACTAGTATTAGATCTTTAGTAATGGCGTCACGGATCTACGTAAATGCTTGCTCGTGTCGCTCTTCCTATCGAAATTTAGCGTTCTTCTTAGTAAGTTCGTATAAAGGTTGTACGATCGCTCTAAAGTTCCTAATAAATATCCGGTAGAAGTTTGTAAACCCGATAAAACTTCGTACTTCCATAGCTAACGTCGGTCATAGCCAATCCTTTGGCTTCGACTTTTAAAGGTTCTATCCGGATTTGTCCTAGGGATATCTCGTATCCTAAAAACACCATTTTCCTAACATGGAATTCGCTCTTTTCCTTATTAACTAATAGTTTATACATATATAGCGTATCTAGCACTGCTCTTACATACTTCCGGTGTTTATCTATTGTTTTGGAGAAGATAAGTATATTGTCGAGATAATATACCACAAATTTGTTAAGAAAGGATCGGATAGCTTGATTAATCAGGGCTTGAAACGTTGCTAGCGCGTTCGTAAGTCTAAATAGCATGACAAGGTACTCGTAATAGCTATAGGGTGTCCTAAAGGCCGTTTTCTACTCGTCGTCTTCTTTGATCCGTATATAGTTATAGGCCAATAGCAAGTCAAGACACGTAAAATATTAGGCTCCTGCTAACTAATCTCGGAGCTGTGAGATTAGCGGTAACGGGTATCGGTTTTTCACGGTCTATTCGTTAAGTTACCAATAGTCGACGTATAACTATAGCTTTCTATCTTTCTTAGGCATAAATAGAATTAGGTAGCCTGCTAGCAATGTCGATAGGCGGATATGTCCTCTTTAAAGGTTCTCCTCTAAGTATCGCTTAAGTTCTTCGTTCTATATCTAGCTCGTATGATAAATCTTAAAGAACTTTAGTTATACTCCTTCCTTAAGCTTAATCTCGTAATCCTATAGGCCGTGCTCTGGTAATCCTTCTAGATACTTCGGTTCGAATGCTAGGTGTCCTTTATATTCCTTTAGTACTTTCCTAGTCTTGTCTTGTTTCTCGATTTTCTAATAGTATACGAACTTGGTTCTATCTATAGCAATGCTAGCGATTTCTCCTGTCTTAACCTACTACTCTAGTTATAATGCTCTACATTCGTTAACGGAGAGAACAGCTACCGGCGGTTCAGCTCGTTCCTCCTATTGTAACGTCAGTATTGTTATACCGCTTCTTCTAGAGTCCGTAGTAGTCTGCCTACTACTGTCCGTCTCTTACGGTAGATCTGTAGGATATGCCTTCCCCTGAGCATCGTCTGCTTGCGATCCTTGCGTACTTCCCATCTCGCTAGTCAAATACGACTCCGTTTGGGGTCATAGGTAGCTACTATTCTTCTAGCTAATGTCTAGGTCGTAGTCTTTATACTATAGTAATCCTAATATCATGTCTTTGTCATTGCCTATGTCTATAATACTAAATATAACTATTATAGTCTTCCCTACTATAGTGATATCAATCGGTTTAGTCTCCCTACGTACCTATTATGTCGGAAATAGCCCTTTGACTATGCTATACTTCTGCTTCATTCTCTAGGGTATCTGTAGCTAATTTACAAGCGTCGGCGAAATCAGGTTTATCTCTGCTCTACTATCTACTAGTACAAGCATTTCATGCTATTTCTATTATACTGTTATCTATAATCGCTTGTCTTACCGCCGTCATCTAAAGATTATAGCAATTTCCTATGTTTCTACTAGGAGGTCTCGATATAGTAGTCTTTTACACTAGTTCCTCCTATGCTACGCTACTACTCGCCGCTATATAGTCGTTAATAGTTTTCGGGCCCCTTAAAGGGCCCTGACCCATTTTCTAGGTCAGTGCTAACCTCTTTGGTTATTTGGCTAATAGTGGCTTTGTCGATCGTGTTCATTTCTGTAAGCCATTGAGTGCTTGTAGCTTCCTACCATTAGGTCCGTTCTACTTTTCATCATATATGCTATAGCTTTATCTAAAGCTCCTAGATTCGTAATTTCTTTTTGTCCGCGTAATAGAGGTAATCGTTACTTCGGCACAAGTCCTATATGTCTCGTCTAGTTCCGTAGTACCTAGGCTAGGCTCGTCTTGGAACTATCGTAATGCCTTCTAGATCGCGGGCTTCGATCTTCTAGAGCAATTCGGCCGCTCTGTTTCCTATATCATAGACCTATTCCATAGGGTAGAGGCTCCTATCCTCATTTCCTTGTCAGGTCGGCTAGTGATTATTTTCGAATTTGTCGTGAAAGTGGTATTAGCATTTATATAACATATATTAGAACTAGGGCACTTGTATATGTGCCTCGTATTACAGGTATAGTCGTATAGCATTGCCTAGAAGGTATTAGAACTCTTTTCCAAATCCTTCCCACTATATATAGGCTATAGGTACTCTAATGCTAAGGTAGGAGTGTTTCTTCTAGTAGTTTTCCCACGTACGCTCTTCTTTTCCGCGATTTACGTATATAAACTGGTACTCGGGGTTCTATACGTCGTGGCTAAGTTACTAATTGTCAAAATGCTCAGTATAGCTGTCGGGCCTATCGTATGTCATAGGCTATTCCCCTCTAATGGTTTCCACGATACGTCGGAGTTCCCTTATCTCGTCCCTTATTCTATCGCTCTACTAGGTAAGTCGAATCAAGCATTTATCCTATTCGCGTAGTTCCGTATTAAGCTAGAAAACTTCATTATAGTACCATTTAATTTGTTCCTAGAGGAATAGAACATTAGGTCTAGGTCTTTCGATTCCTTAGGTATCGGTTATCTACGATCTATCCCGCCTCTAGGTGACTATAAAACCCTACTATCTCAAGGCCGGGAGAATCGAAACTGGCGGTATATATTCTCCTACCATATCCTATTCGGCAAGACCTGTCTCTAGGTCTACAGTGACCAGTTTGGAGTACGGTGCTTGTTTGTCTTTACTATTGTCATCATGTCCGAGACTATCTATATTACTACCTCTGTCTTCGTAGCTTGTAGCCACTACTTTGATAACGTCCTTAGTAGTTTCGTCGATAGCCGTAATTTCCTTCCTAGGGGTTAGTTTCCATTCTTTCTTTAGGCTTTAGCATTCTCGCTTATAGTACCCTTTCTTTCCGTAGTTATAGTAGGTAGCATTAGACTTGTCTTTAGTTATCTTCTTCTAGTCCTGCTTCTACGTTACGTCTATATCTATAGCTCCGGGGTATATCCTATACGAGGTACTAACATATACTCGCTTTTTCTTATTATTAGCCTTAACTATAGTTCTATTTATTTGTCCTCGTTTTTACTACTCTCGTATATAGAGTCGATCATCGATTCTAATGGCCTATACGATATATTTGTCTAGGGTCTTAGGCCGATCGTACTTATATAGCTCGTCTTTGACCTTTTCCTTTAAGCCATTATAGAATAGTTATATTAATACCTTGTCGTTAAGCTAAGACTTGAACATGTCCTATCTAAACTATATAGTATAGGAGGCTACTAACTTAGTCTATCGGAGATTAGTAAGTCTTTCTTACATATAAATCTTCTTATCTTTGTCACTAAAAACCTTCCGAAGCTCTTCTTTAAACCGGTCGTAGGACCAAAAGACTACCTATATAAACGTATCTCGGTCGTCTTCGTCTTCCTTAGTGAGATAGTCGTTCCATGTAAGCTTGAACTATTTGAGTGCCTTGCCCTCTAATCTTGTAGCTACGTAGAGGACTTTGGCTTTATTATCTAGAAACTTGTCATTATTAAGCCGGAAGTAGGATTAGAGGTTTGTCAGGAATCCTACAAGATCCTCCTTAGTTCCTCTATATTTGCTAGGTAGTTCGATCTTAATACGGCTTACTTTAGCAGTCTCGAGCGCTTCGATTTTAGTATAGGCCTTGTTAACTAGTTTCTGCAAGTACTTTTCGCCGTTCTCAAGTTCCTTAATTTAGGCTTAAGTAACCTTATCTCTCTAGTCTAACTCCTAGATCCGCTGCTAGAGTTGACCAAGCTAGGCAAGCAGCTGTTCGGCTGTGACATTGGTAGCCATGTCGATGTCGAGGTCAAGGTTACCTCCGTTCTAAACTATAATAGAACAAAGGGAGTGGTAATAACGTATGACAAACCTAGCTTAGACTTCTTCTAAAAGGGTTTAGACGAAGGTAGATTAAGTGGGACAGGCAGGCTAGTCGTCTAAGGGATTTGGTAAAGCTAAAGGGTTTATAACAACACTTAGAGTTATCTCTTATAGTAGTTAGCAATGCTTGGTAGGAGTACTGTAATTATAATTATTACCACTGGTAAACTCCCAGAGTCCACTATAACGAGTGACTATCTATATGTATATATAATCCTAGGATTACTAGTGGTCGTGGTGATCCTCCGTACTGGCTCACCTGGCTCACGTCGTGAGCTAGTGATTCTCTGCTGGGATCATTTCTTGCTAAGTGTGATCTTGTCTTGATTGGTCTATCATTCTTCGGCTTGATTAGCCTGTTTGTGTCAGTGGCCCAGGCGGCAGCTGCATGTATATTTCCGTGACAGTGCCTCTTTAGGATATATAGCGTTCTATGTATAGTATTTTCAATAGGTATAACCTTTAGGGTCTTTATATCTATAACAAAGTTATAGATGGCTATATAAGCTAAGTTAAATATAAAGGTACGACCTACTAGGAAAGGCTTATACTTAATAGGCACCATTACCTATTAGTTAGGTAAGAGAGTGATTTCGCGAGTGGTTTTAACTTTCTATATGTAAGGTATAGAGTATATATATATAGAAAAAGGAAGACAGAAGTTAAATAACTGCAATTTGACTTCTTTATAATAGTAATCGATATTCGCGTTATAGGAATCTAGGAATTCGTTACCTATCAAAAGATTCGGTGCTAGAGAGTCGATAACTTACGCCGTATAGGTAAACTTAGCTAGGGTAGGAGTACCGTTTTCTATACCTGGTAAGTAGATATCAAATGACGCCTATTTATTGAGGCTTAACATAGCGTTTCTTACGCCTTTAACCTTACCTTTACGTCGTTCGATTTAGTAGTTCAATCGCTATAGGAACGTACCGTCGATCAGGGAGCGGCTAGCGCTGGGATCTAGGTATACTTCTATAGCTTCGCGATCTATAGGTTTATAGTATACCCTAATATATAGATAAGTATATCCTAGCGGTAAACTATGGTAGTTAGGCATATACCTGGGAGGTACGTCCCTAACCTAGCACGCTTTTACTATAATGTCTATAGTTAGTATATTTATAGCTTGGTACGCGTTTTCTAGTAGCAAAGCAGGTAGATCTGACTACCTACTAGGAGTTCCTAGTAGGCGGCAAATGTTACCAGATTTAGCATTTTCGTATGCCTTTAGATGCCGGAAGAGAGCGTTTCGCGTCTCTAGAGTGATATTATAGAAACTATAGGTATAACAAGCCAAGTCTAAAGATTAGCTTTGTAATTATAGACTAAAGGAAGAGGACTAGTTCTATAGTATCGCTTAGCGTAAGTATATAGTTCGATATACAAGCTAAAGGATTTATAGCACTTATAGTAAGTAAGTTATAAGTCTAGAACGAGGTATATGATACTAGTATTACTATCCGAAGATTTAGATCTAGATTTAGGAGTACTTTTACTTAACTACGCGTTAGATTAATCTAGCTCGGAGCTATTACTAGCTTCTTTAGTAAAGTTAGTATAGTTATAATATTCCTTTTACTAGCAGTTATCATTACGAAACCTGACCTGCTTTTGGCTACGATTGCCTTGCTTATAGCAATCCTAGTCGTAGTAATCCTAGTTATAGCAATCCTAGTTATAGTTACGGTCAAATCTATAATTATAATTAAACCTACAATTACGGTCAAATCTATAGTTATACTAGTTATATTTGGAAGACTTGTTATATCTATAGCCGAATTGTCAAGGTTAATTAGTATTATAGTATATAGGCTTATATAAGCCCCTATTATTAGCCTTAGGAAACTCTACCTTACTATTTATGGATAACCTTTTCTATGGATATAGGTAGTAGTCAAGAGCGGCTGCTAGAACGATAGATCGAGACTACTTAATATACTATATATATATACTAAATAAGGAGTATTACTAGGGAAGATCTAAATATTACTTGATATTAAGCTAGTGCTAACCCTCTAGAGCACTACTTAGCACCTCTAGAACCAAACCTCTATCTGGTCAAATAGGGAGGAGCTTTAGCTTAAAATGTCTAGGGCATCCAAGTATTCACGGCCATAGTAGGCAAGTCCGGCCATTCGGATAGTAACGGTAATAGAGGTAGAGGTGGCGATAGTGATGTCCCTCTAGATAGACGTAGAAGAGTCTACTTATATAGAAAAGGATATCCCTAACTTATAAAAGAAAGAAAAACCGCATCCTGTTACTCGGATCTATTAGAGCAAACGAGTGTTAAAAGCTATTTATTATCCTTATCTATCTATCTAGTGCCCTTAGATATATAATCCCTATTTATACCTATTATATATAATAAAGCTCTATAGAATCGGAAAAATAAATCTATACCTTATATCCCTCTAGTCATATTAAGAACTTCTAGCCTTAGTCTATACTTCCCCTTCGAATTTGCCTAAGGCTTCTACTAGCAAATTTGTACCCAAAACCTTACTTACGTTTCTTACGACGCCTTGCCTACCTAGCTTTATTATTACCTTTAGGTAAGGGCTATTTCTTAGACGCCTAACGCCTTTACTAGGCTTCTACTTTAGTATCTAATATATCCTAGCCTATAAACTATAGAGGGTACTTAGGAACTAGCTTAAGATCTTTAGGCCCTAAACGTTCGAATAGTAAGGGCCAAGTCTATTTGGCTAGATTATCGCTAGGGTAATGCCGACAAGCCTGTCCTTTCTTAGTAGCTTAGGTCAAGCGTATCTCCTATATCTATACCGGCTTACTTAGCTTCGTCTTAGTCTAACTAGGTAGCTATTATATTACTAAAGGTACCTACTTAACTAGTTACTACTACTATAACCTTAAAGGCTTTCTTTATCCTTTTATAGCTATAAGTTACTCCTTTACCTATTTTACTACGTGCTAGTAAATAGCTATCCTTAGCTTATAAAGATACTCGAGCGCCTATTAAAGTAGCTAAGGTAGCCTAAGTCCCTTAGGTGCCTTGCTAAGGAACCATTAGACTATATTGTCTAGGGGAACCTAGCGATCTTTCTTTATAACTAGTTACTTCTTTATCGGCAATAGGTTATCTTCTCTTTTCTCTATCTAGATAGAGATAACTAATTTTGCCTATTGTAGCTATAGCTATAGCTATAGAACTAGTAGCCTGTAAAGTAGCTTATCTATAGGCTACCTAGGTAGTTAATAGGGACTAATATCCCCTTAAGGATTCTTTGGCTTTTCTAGCTAAAGGGAGCTATTAGGTAGATAACCTAGAGCCATTTAGATTGTTCTAAGCTAGAGTATTAATATCTTGTTCTTAGCCTCCATCACTTTTAGCCTTATATATAGATAGCCTTTCTACTAGGGGAGCTTAAGCTATACCTTATCTCCCTATTATATCTCCTAAAAGTAGAAGTAATAGAACTTAACGACCTAGACCCTATATTCCTACTAGCCCTTTTGCTTTAATATCGCCTATATTATTAGCTAATATATATGGCCTCTAGGTAATAGAAAAAGAAAGCTAGGGTAAATGACCTTATTTTATAAAGTCTTAAATAGATTTTTTCGACTCTACTTATTAGAAAGATAAAAGTCTATATAATAGAGATAAGATTCTATCTAGTTATATATGACTATAGCCTAGTATAATCATCGTAAGTAGCAAAGGATTACCTAGAATCGTTTTCTAGCTATATCCTTCTATTTTCGTGGGGATAATACTAACTACTTAGGCTTTAAGTCGCTAATAGCCTCTAGAAAGATATAGATATATAACTTATAAACTATCAATATATACTAAAGTGGATTTAGAAGGTCGTAACTATTTAGGTATTCCTTCCTTAATATAAGCCCTTTAATATTATATAGGCTTATAGTAATATTATACTAATATAGATTAAAGTATATCTTCCCTTAGCTATATAGCCCAATATATAAAGGAAATAGGTAACTAATAGTCTATTTATTAATTTTAAGACTAAGACTTATAAGCTATTCTAGCCTTCTAGCTATTACTTCTCTAAGATAGGAAATAGGCCTAATATATAGTTTATTAAAGAGCTTTTAGGTATTACTACTCCCTAGGTAGTTAGTAACTTCTTCCCTTAGAACCTATCACGAGCCAACTATATACCGCGACCCAGTAGGGTGTAGCAGGCTAAATGAGCCACTAATCAGGAAGGGCACGAAGCGAGGCTGACATAGGATCGCTAGGGAGCGCGGGCTACCACGGGCAAACAATTGCCAAAAAGGGAAAGATAGCAGAGGATAGCTAGCTACCGAAGGCAATCTAAGGACAGGATAGAAGGGGACCATAAGCGACCGATGGAAGTATATATATATATAAATAGTCACTCGTTATAGTAGACTCTAGGAGTTTACTAGTGATAGTAACCCTTATAATTACAGTACTTATACTAAGCATCGTTGTTAACTACTATAAGAGATAACTCTAGTGTTGTTATAAACCCTTTAGCTTTACCGAAATCCCTTAGACGACTTGCCTACTTGTCCTACTTAATCTACCTTCGTCTAAACCCTTTTAAAAGAAGTCTAAGTTAGGTTCGTCATATATTGCTATTACTCCCTTTGTTCTATTATGGTTTAGAACGGAGGTAACTTCGACCTTGACATTAATATAGCTACTAACATTATAGCTAAATAGCTGCTTACCTAGCTTGGTTAACTCTATTAGCGAATCTGGGAGTTAGACTACAGAGACAAGGCTACTTAAGCTTGAATTAAGGAACTCGAGAACGGCGAAAAGTACTTATAGAAACTAGTTAATAAGGCCTATACTAAAATTAAGGCACTTGAGGGCGCCAAAGCGAGTCATATTAAGATCGAACTACCTAGCAAATATAGAGGAACTAAGGAAGATCTCGTAGGATTCCTAACAAACCTCTAATCCTACTTCTGGCTTAATGACGACAAGTTTCTAGACGATAAAGCTAAAGTCCTCTATATAGCTACGAGACTAGAGGGCAAGGTACTTAGATGGTTTGAGCCTATATAGAACGACTATCTCACTAAGGAAGACGAAGATAACCAAGATATATTTATATAAGCAGTCTTTTAATCCTATAACCGTTTTGAAGAAGAGCTTTAGAAGGTTTTTAGCGATAAAGACAAGAAGATTTATATATAAAAAAGACTTGCTAATCTCTAATAGACCAAGTTAGTAGCCTCCTATATTATATAGTTTAGACAGGACATACTTAAGTCTTAGCTTAATGATAAAGTATTAATATAACTATTCCATAATAGCTTAAAGGAAAAGGTCAAAGATAAACTATATAAGTATAATCGGCCTAAGACTCTAGATAAATATATTATATAGGCCATTAGAATCGATAATTAACTCTATATATAAGAGTAGTAGAAACGAGGTTAAATAAATAGAACTATAGTTAAGGCTAATAATAAAAAAAAGCAAATATATATTAGTACCTCATATAAGATATACCCTGGAGCTATAGATATAGATATAGTATAGAAGCAAGACTAGAAGAAGATAACTAAAGATAAGTCTAATATTACCTACTATAACTATAGAAAGAAAGGGTACTATAAGTAAGAATGTTAAAGCCTAAAGAAAGAGTAGAAGACAATCCCTAGAAAGGAAATTACGGCTATTAACGAAACTACCAAGGACATTATTAAAGTAACGGCCACAAGCTACAAAGATAAGGGCAGTGACACAGACAGTTTCGGACACGATGGCAATGGTAAAGACGAATAAGCACCGTACTCCGAACTGGTTACTATAGACCTAGAGATAGGTCTTGCCGAATAGGATACGGCAGGAGAATATACATCGCCAATTTCGATTCTCCTAGCCTTAAGGTAGTAGGGTTTTACGGTTATGTAGAGGTAGGATAGATTATAGATAACCGATACCTAGGGAATCGAAAGACCTAGACCTAATGTTCTATTCCTCTAGGAACGAATTAAATAGTACTATAATGAAGTTTTCTAGCTTAATATAGAACTACGTAAATGGGATAGACGCTTGATTTGACTTATCTAGTAGAGTAATAAGATAAGGGATAAGATAAGAGAACTCTAATATATTATAGAAACTATTAAAGGAGGATAGCCTATAATATATGATAGGCCTGATAGCTACGCCGAGTACCTTGATGACTAGTAACTTAGTAACGACGTACGGAACTTAGAATACTGGTTTATATGCGTGAATCGCGGAAAAGACAAGTATATATAGGAGAGCTATTAGAAGAAATATTCCTACTATAGTATTAGAGTACCTACGGTCTATATATAATAGGAAGGATTTAGAAAAGAATTCTAATACCTCCTAGGCAACACTATACGACCATATCCTTAATACGAGGCATATATATAAGTGCCCTAGTTTTAATATATAGTATATAGATACTAATACTACTTCTATAACAAATTCGAAAATAATTACTAGCCGACCTGACAAGGAAATGAGGACAGAAGCTTATATCCTATAGAATAGGTCCATAATATAGGAAATAGAGCAGCCGAATTGCTCCAGAAGATCAAAGCCTGCGATCTAGAAGGCATTATAATAGTTCCAAAACGAGCCTAGCCTAGGTACTATGGAATAGGACAAGATATATAGAACTCGTGCTAGAGTAACGATTACCTCTATTACGTAGATGAAAAGAAATCGCGAATTCGGGAGCTTTAGATGAAGCTATAGTATATACGACAAAAAGTAGAACGGACTCAATGGTAGAAAGCCGTAAGTACTTAATAGCTTATAGAAATGAGCACGATCGACGAAGCCGCTATTAGCTAAACAACTAAAGAGGTTAGCACTAACCTAGGAAACAGGTCAGGGCCCTTTAAGGGGCCCGGAAACTATTAACGCCTATATAGCGGCGAGTAGTAGCGTAGTATAAGAGGAACTAGCGTAAGAGACTACTATATTAAGACCTCCTAGCAGAAATATAGGAAATCGCTATAATCTTTGGATAACGGCAGCAAGATAAGCGACTATAGATAATAGTATGATGGAAATAGCACGAAATGCTTATACTAATAGATAGTAAAGTAGAGATAAACCTAATTTCGCCGACGCTTATAAATTAGCTATAGATACCCTAAAGAATAAAGCAGAAGTATAGTATAGTTAAAAGGCCATTTCTAATATAATAGGTATATAGGGAAACTAAACCAATCGATATTACTATAGTAGGAAAGATTATAGCAGTTATATTAAGTATTGTAAATATAGGTAACGATAAAGATATAATATTAGGGTTACCATAGTATAAAGATTACAACCCGGACATTAGTTAGAAGAATAGTAGCTACCTATAACCCCGAACGGAGTTATATTTAACTAGCAAGATAGGGAGTATATAAGGATTATAAGCAGACAATGCTCAAGGGAAGGCATATCCTACAGATCTACCGTAAGAGACAGATAGTAGTAAACAGACTACTACAGACTCTAGAAGAGGCGGCATAACGACATCAATACCGCAATAAGAGGAACAAGCTAAACTGCCGATAGTTATTCTCTCCGTTAATAAATGCGGAGCACTATAATAGGAGCAGTAGGTTAAGATAGGAGAAATCGCTAGTATCGCCATAGATAGAACCAAGTTTATATACTATTAGAAAACCGAGAGACGAGACAAGACTAGGGAAGTACTAAAAGAATACAAAGGACACCTAGCATTCGAACCGAAGTATCTAGAAGGTCTACTAGAATACGGCCTATAAGATTACGAGATTAAGCTTAAAGAAGGAGTATGACTAAAGTTCTTTAAGATCTATTATATAAGCTGGACTTAAAACAAAGAACTTAAGCGATATTTAGAGGAGAACCTTTGAAGAGGATATATTTGCCTATTAATATTGCTAATAGGCTACTTAATCCTGTTTATGCCTAAGAAAGATAGAAAGCTATAGTTATATATTGACTATCGGTAACTTAACGAATAGACCGTAAAAAACCGATACCTATTACTATTAATCTTATAGCTCTAAGATTAGTTAGTAGGAGCCTAATATTTTATATATCTTAACTTGCCATCGGCCTATAACTATATATAGATCAAAGAAGGCAATAAGTGGAAAACGGCCTTTAGGATATCCTATAGCTACTACAAGTACCTTGTCATGCCATTCGGACTTACGAATACGCTAGTAACGTTCTAAGCCCTGATTGATCAAGCTATCTGACCCTTTCTTAACAAATTTACGATATATTATCTCGATGACATACTTATCTTCTCTAAGACGATAGATAAACACCAGAAGTATATAAAAGTAGTGCTAGACGCGCTATATATATATAAACTATTAGTTAACAAGGAAAAGAGCGAATTCTATATTAGGAAAACGGTATTTTTAGGATACAAGATATCCCTAGGATAAATCCGGATAGAACCTTTAAAGGTTAAAGCTATTAAGAATTGGCTACGACTAACATTAGTTATAGAAGTACAAAGCTTTATCGGATTTATAAACTTCTACTAGATATTTATTAAGAACTTTAGAGCGATCGTACGACCTTTATATAAACTTACTAGGAAGAACGCTAAATTCTAATAGAAAGAATAGTATAAGTAAGCATTTACATAGATCTATAATGCCATTACTAAAGATCTAGTACTAGTACTATTAGACCCTAAGAAGCCATTTAAGGTAGAAACGGACGCTTTAGACTACGCTATTAGAAGATAATTAGGATAATAAGACAGACAAGGAAAGCTATATCCTATAGCCTTCTTTTCAAAGAAGCTTAATAGACTATATCTTAATTATCTAATCTATAACAAGGAACTACTTACGATTATCGAAGCTTTTAAGGAATAGCGACTATACTTTAGTAGCACGATTGAACCAGTACAAGTATATATAGATCATAAGAACTTATAATACTTTACGACGACGAAGGAGCTTAACAGACAACAAATACGATAGGTAGAATTCCTCGTAGAATTTAACTTCGAGATCTACTATAAGAAGGGCAAAGAGAACGTACGAGCAGACATCTTAAGCCGACGAACGGATCATACGGAAGGACGAACGGAAATAATACTACCATTGTTTAAGGAACGGACAGACGGAACGCTATATTACGAAACGTAGATACCTATAGAAGATGATCTACTTGACTCGTTCTTAGAGTATTATATAATCTTTTGAGAAGAAAGGATTAACAAGACATAGTATCAAGTAGCACCTAGACTACTAGTACCTAACGGAGTAGAAGAAAGAGATAGGAAACTCTAGTACCAAGGCAAAGCATATATCTACGACGGGGATTAATAGCTATGAATAATTCGGGAACTTTATAAGTCGAAACTCAGAGGATATGAAGGAGTTACAAAGACTATTATACAAATTAGGAAATACTACGACTTTCTATAGTTAACGGTATAAGTTAAGGAAGTCGTATAGAACTACGACATTTATAATCGAAGCAAAACGGCACGATATAAGCTATATAGGCTACTTTAGCCACTGCTAATAGCTGACAAACTATAGAGTTTAGTTATAATAGACTTTATTATAAAGCTACTAGAATCTAAGGATATAGCTATAGGAGTAACCTATGATAGTATTCTTACTATAGTAGATTGCCTGACTAAATAGGTATACTTCTTTCCCTATAAGGAGTCCTAGATAGTGAAATAGTTAGTAGATGTAATCTATTAGCAAGTTATATTAGTATATGCTTAGCTATAAGAATAGATTACCAATAGAGATACTAAGTTCGTATCAAAGTTCTAGCAAGCGTTAATGTAACGATTAGACGTTAATAGCAAGCTATTAATAATATATTACCTATAGATTAACAGATAAATGGAGTAACTAAACCAAGTTATTAAGTAATATCTCCGTTCTTACGTTAACTATTAATAAGACGACTAGGTTATACTATTACTAATAGTATAACTCGCTTATAATATAACGCTAATAGAAACGACCAAAGTTATACCATTCTTTGTAAACTACAGATATAAAGCAGACCTTAGGCAAGGACTAGAGGTCATAGTGCCAAGAGCAGCAGTCAAAGCGGAATGAATGTACGTATTATATAAAAAGCTTAAAAAGGAACTCGAGTTTGTTAAGACTAGAATAAAGAACTACTATAATAAACATAGGCTTAAGGGACCTTGCCTAGAGAGGGGAGACAAAGTCTACCTGATCGTACGAAACTTACAAACCAAACGACTAAGTATAAAGCTAGACTTTAAAAAAGTTAGACCCTTTATTATTAAAGAACAAATTTCGACATCTAACTACTGACTATCGTTACCATCATCTATATGACTATGGACGGATATTTTTTATATTTTACTTCTCGAACTAGTACTAAAGAATGCTAAGGTTGCTATATATATAGAAGCAAAGGACAAAGAGAAAGAATAGGACGTCGAAGAGATTCTAGATTTATATATCATTAATAGAGAACTATAGTACCTAGTTAAATAGCTTGATTTTAGACTAGAAGATAACTTATAAGAACCTATTAAAAACCTAAATTGCCTTAAGAAACTAAAGTAATTCTACTAGTAGAATTCTAACTAGCTATAAAAACCGGCTCTAAAGCCTATTCCCTAATAGAAAAAGAGGGGAACCCGCCAGAATTAGGACTAGGATCTAACCTAATCGACTCCTAATCAAGTATATCAAAAGCACCTAACGCCTAAGCCTAACCTACGAGGGTCTATATCTCCGATATCGGCAGAGGAGTATCTAGCTCTTCCTCCTTCTCTAGACGAGCTATACCACGACGAAAAACTTCGGTACCACGATCGCGCAGGGATTATTATAAACGATATAATCGACTTAAACGGCTTAACGTCTAAGTAAGTAACGCCTCGGTCTTAGTAATCTCCCTCGAAACCTTCTCTTACTCTAACAAATTCGAAAGGACTAAGATAGTTAGTAACCTAAGACTATAAAGGAAAATAACAAGGAACCTATAGGCATCTATAACGTTTAGACTACTATACTTCTTATCTATACAAATATAGTTTTAACACTTGTTTAAACCCTCTATTATTATATAACGCTTTCGCGGCTTTGTATTCTAATAATGCTTACAAGGTATAGTGTGACGAACCCAACTCAGACTTCTTCTGAAAGGGTCCAGACGGAGGCGGGCTGAGCGTGACGAGCAGGCGGGTCGTCTGAGGGATTCGGTGAAGCCAAAGGGTTCACAACAACACTAGAGTTGTCTCTTACAGTAATCAGCAATGCTTGGTATAAGTACTGTAATTATGATTGTTACCACTGGCGAACTCCCAGAGTCCACTATAACGAGTGACTAGCTAGCTATATATACACAATTGTCTGTCCTTCTCTAATAGTTATCACTAGTACCACTTCTCCTTTCACTTTGTGATTCTACGTTGTCGACGGTGACATGTTATTATCACTAGTAAAGACCTTAGTCTTGGCGGTGATAATCTTCTGATTGGTCTATCGAGTGATTGGCTATCGGAATGTCCCGTGTCCTGGCTACAGCCTGCCAGGCCGCCTATGTGCTTATTTGTGACACGATGCCCCTCCTTCAAGGCTTTCGACCCGAAAGCCCTCTTAGGCCGTTTCAAATAGCGCTAATAACCCTTCGCTTGTGAGTACTATATTCTTCCTATTTCTATGTCATGGTTGCCATACTGACAAAATGCCGGTAGAGAAACGGAAGTCGTATTCCGTACGTTACCGTGCTTCCCTTGCTTAGAACATCGCTAAGAACGGTTTTATCGTTATGCCTTGCTCTTGGTATACGTCTTAAGGTCTTGTCTGCAAAATGATCGCGCGTATAAAGCGTTACAAGGCCTGTGTTTGTCAAGGTCGTTCTTACGATAGCTCTAGCATCCCGCTTTCTTCCTATAAGCTTGTCTCCTTCCCCTTTTTTTTTTTTTTTTTTTTGAGTGTAATTCCTAATGTTCGTTCTAGTAGATCGCATTCTCTAGGAGCAGCGTCGTATCAAGGATGCTAAACGTTATGCCGAACTTAAGCTAGATAAATCCTAACGCCATCTAGAAGAAGCCTAGCACAAGTTATCCGAAAAGCTTATACGGCTCCGGCGTCTTCGTCAGTAGAAGGAGTTTTTAGTAGAGAAAGGTACCGATATAGTGGCGCGTAGTCTGTCGACCTTGGACGAGTTAGAGGCGATTAAGCGGTAAGAGCGGCAAGAGGCGCCTACTATGCCTTCGTCAGAGATTAATGATGCCGCCGATGCTGTCGACTAGGGCGTCGTCTTTGATTCTGTCCTAGGTTTTCCTTTAGTCGATCCGGATTCTGCCGGTAGAACTGTTCCAGTTTCTTAGGGCAATTTAGGTTCTTAACTAGTTCCTATGAGTTATCTTCTGGTCTAAAATCAAGCTATTTGACTAGGTACTATAGTTCCCTGTTGATAATATGTAAATCTAGAATTTCTTCGACGTCCTATTCTTCTTCCTCGTCTTCTGCTTCGATATATATAGTAACCTTAGCGTTTTTCGGTACTAGTTCGAGAAGCGAAATATGAAAAACATCTATCTATAGTCATATAGATAACGGTAATGATAGTTAGTAGTTAGATGTCGAAATTCATTCTTTGATAACAAAGGGTCCGACCTTCTTAAAGTCTAGCTTCGCGCTTAGTCATTTGGTTTATAAGTTCCGTACGATTAGGTAGACTTTGTCTCCCCTCTCTAGGCGAGGTCCCTCGAGCCTATGTTTATCGTAGTAGTTCTTCATTCTGGTTTTGATAAACTCGAGTTCCTTCTTGAGCTTCTCGTACAGTGCGTACATCTGTTCTGCTTTAGCTGCTGCTCTTGGCACTGTGACCTCTGGTCCTTGCCTAAGGTCTGCTTCGTATCCGTAGTTCGCGAAGAACGGTGTAACTTTGGTCGTTTCCGTTGGCGTCGTGTTATAAGCGAGTTGTGCTGTTGGTAATAGTACGACCTAGTCGTCTTACTAGTAGTTAACGTAAGAGCGGAGGTACTGCTTAACAACTTGGTTTAGTCGCTCCGTTTGTCTATTAGTCTGTAGGTGATATGCCGTTGATAGCTTGCTGTTGACGCCTAATCGTTACATTAACGCTTACTAGAACTTCGATACGAACTTCGTATCTCTATTGGTAATCTATTCTTACGGCCAAGCATGCACTGATATAACTTGCCGATAGATTACGTCTGCTAACTGTTCCGCTATCTAGGACTCCTTGTATAGAAAGAAGTATACCTATTTAGTTAGGCGATCTACTATAGTAAGAATACTATTATAGGTCACTCCTATAGCCGTATCCTTAGATTCTAGCAGCTTCGTAATAAAGTCCATCATAACTAAACTCCATAGTTTGTTAGCTATTAGTAGTGGCTAAAGTAGCCTATATAGCTTGTATTATGCCGTTTTGCTTCGGTTACAGATGTCGTAGTTCTATATAACTTCCTTAACTCGTACCGTTAACTGTGGAAAGTCGTAGTGTTTCCTAACTTGTGCGATAGTCTTCGTAACTCCTTTATGTCCTCCGAGTTTCGACTCGTAGAGTTCTCGAATCATCCATAGCTATTAATCCTAGTTATAGATATATGCTTTGCCTCGGTACTAGAGTTTCCTATCTTTTTCTTCCACTCTATCAGGTACCACTAGTCTAGGTGCTACTTAATACTGTGCCTCGTTAATCCTTTCCTCTCGAAAGATTGCGTAGCATTCTAGGAACGAGTCAAGTAGATCATCTTCCACGGGTGTCTGCGTTTCGTAGTGCAACGTCCCGTCTGTTTGTTCCTTAAACAACGGTAGTGTTGTTCCTGTTCGTCCTTTCGTGTGATCCGTTCGTCGGCTTAAAATGTCTGCTCGTGCGTTTTCTTTGCCCTTCTTATAGCAGATCTCGAAGTTAAATTCCGCGAGGAATTCTACCCATCGTATTTGTCGTCTATTAAGTTCCTTTATCATTATAAAGTATCGTAAATTCTTATAATCTGTATACACTTATACCAGTTTAATCGTACTACTAAGGTATAGTCACCATTCCTTGAAAGCTTCGACAATCATAAGTAGTTCCTTATTATAAATTGGATAATTAAGACATAGTCTATCGAGCTTCTTAGAAAAGAAGGCTATAGGATGTAGCTTCCCTTGTTCGTCTTGTTATCCTAATTGTCCTCTAATGGCGTAGTCTGAAGCGTCTGTTTCTACCTCGAATGGCTTCTTGGGGTCTGGTAGCACTAGTACTAGGTCTTCAGTAATGGCGTTACAGATCTACGTGAATGCTTGCTCGTGTTACTCTTCCTATTAGAATTTAGCGTTCTTCTTGGTAAGTTCGTATAAAGGTCGTGCGATCGCTCTAAAGTTCCTAATGAACATCCGGTAGAAGTTTGCAAATCCGATGAAACTTCGTACTTCCGTAACTAACGTCGGTCGTAGCCAATTCTTGATGGCTTCAACCTTTGAAGGTTCTATCCGGATTTATCCAGGGGATATTTCGTATCCTAGAAATACCGTTTTCCTAATGTAGAATTCGCTCTTTTCCTTATTAACTAATAGTTTATATATATATAGCGTGTCTAACACTACTTTCACGTGCTTCTAGTGTTCGTCTATCGTCTTAGAGAAGATAAGTATGTCGTCAAGATAACATACCGTAAATTTGTCAAGAAAGGGTCAGATAGCTTAATCAATCAGAGCTTAGAACGTTACTAGCGCGTTCGTAAGCCCGAATAGCATAACAAGGTACTTATAGTGGCCATAGGGTATCCTAAAGGCCGTTTTCCACTCGTCGCCTTCTTTAATCTATATATAGTTATAAGCCGATAGCAAGTCAAGACACGTAAAATATTAGGCTCCTGCCAACTAATCTCGGAGCTGTAAGATCAATGGTAACGGGTATCGATTTTTCACGGTCTGTTCGTTAAGTTGCCAATAGTCGACGTATAACCATAGCTTTCCATCTTTCTTAGGCACAAACAGGATTAGGTAGCCTGCTAGTGATATCGACGGGCAGATATATCCTCTTCGAAGGTTCTCCTCCAAATATCGCTTAAGTTCTTCGTTCTATGTCTAGCTCGTATAGTAAATCTTAAAGAACTTTAGTCATACTCCTTCCTTGAGCTTGATCTCGTGATCCTATAGGCCGTGTTCTGGTAATCCTTCTAGATGCTTCGGTTCGAATGCTAGGTGTCCTTTGTATTCTTTTGGTACTTCCCTAGTCTTGTCTTGTCTCTCGGTTTTCTAATAGTATACGAACTTGGTCCTGTCTATAGCGATGCTAGCGATTTCTCCTGTCTTAGCCTACTACTCTAATTGCAATGCTCCGCATTCGTCAACGGAGAGAACAGCTATCGGCGGTTTAGCTCGTTCCTCCTATCGCGATATCGATGTCGTTATGCTGCCTCTTCTAGAGTCTGTAGTAGTCTGCCTACTACTATCCGTCTCTTGTAATGGATCCGTAGGACATGCCTTTCTCTGAGCATCGTCTGCTCGCAATCCTTACGTGCTCCCTATCTCGCTAGTCAAATACGACTCCATTTAAGGTCGCAGGTAGCTACTATTCTTCTAGCTAATGTCTAGGTCGTAATCTTTATACTATAGTAACCCTAATATTATATCTTTGTCATTACCTATATCTACAATACTAAATACGACTACTATAGTCTTCCCTACTATAGTAATATCGATTAGTTCGGTCTCTCTATATACCTATTACATTGGAAATGGCCCTTTGACTATGCTATACTTCTGCTTTATTCTCTAGGGTATCTATAGCTAATTTATAAGTGTCGGCGAAATCAGGTTCATCTCTGCTCTACTATCTACTAGTACGAGCATTTTGTACTGTTTTTACTATGCTATTATCTATAGTCGCTTGTCTTACCGCCGTCGTCCAAAGATTACGGCGATTTCCTATGTTTCTACCGGGAGGTCTCAGTATAGTAGTCTCTTACACCAGTCCCTCCTATACTATGCTACTACTTGCCGTTACGTAGGCGTTAATGGTTTCTAGGCCCCTTGAAGGGCCCTGACCCGTTTCCTAGGTCAGTGCTAACCTCTCTAGTTGTTCGGCTAATAGCAGCTTTGTCAATCGTGCTCATTTCCGTAAGCCATTAGGTGCTTGTGGCTTCCTACCATTAGGTCCGTTCTACTTTCCGTCATACGTGCCATAGCTTCATCTGAAGCTCCCGAATTTGCAATTTCTTTTCGTCCGCGTAATAGAGGCAATCGTTGCTCTAGCACGAGTCCCATATATCTCGTCCGATTCCGTAATGCCTAGGCCAGGCTCGTTTTAGAACTACTATAATGCTTTCTAGGTCTCGGGCTTCGATTTCCCAGAGCAATTCGGCTGCTCTATTTCCTATATCGTAGACCTATTCTACAGGGTATAAGCCTCTGTCCCTGTTTTCCTGTCGGGTCGGCCAGTGATTGTTTTCGAATTTGTCGCGGAAGTAATATCGGCATTCGTATACTATATACTAGAACTAGGGCACTTGTATATATGCCTTATATCAAGGGTATAGTCGTATAGCGTTACCTAAGAGGTATTGGAATTCTTTTCCGAATCCTTCCTACTATATATAGGCCGTAGGTACTCCAATGCTAAGATAAGAGTGCTTCTTCTAGTAGCTTTCCCATATATGCTCGTCTTTCCCGTAGTTCGCTCGTATAAACTAGTATTCTAGGTTCTATACGTTGTTACTAAGTTGCTAATCGTCAAGGTACTTGGCGTAGCTATCGGGCCTATCATATATCACAGGCTGTTCTCCTTTGATAGCTTCTATGATACGTCGGAGTTCCCTTATCTCGTCCCTTATTCTATCGCTCTACTAGGTAAGTCGAATCAAGCGTTTATCCCATTTACGTAGTTCCGTGTTAAGCCGGAAAACTTCGTTACGGTACCATTCGATTCATTCCTAGAGGAATAGAATATTAGGTCTAGGTCTTTCGATTCCTTAGGTATTAGTTGTCTACGATCCATCCTACCTCTACGTGACCGTGAAACCCCACTGTCCTAAGGCCGGGAGAATCGAAGCTGGCGGTGCATATTCTCCTGCCATGTCCTATCCGGCAAGACCTATCTCTAGGTCTACAGTGACCAGTTCGGAGTACGGTACTTGTTTGTCTTCACCGTTGCCGTCGTGTCCAAGACTATCCGTGTCACTACCCTTGTCTTTGTAGCTTGTAGCCGCTACTTCGATAACGTCCTTAGTAGTTTCGTCGATAGCTATAATTTCCTTTCCAGGGGCTAGTTTCCATTCTTTCTTCGGGCTCCGGTATTCTCGCTTGTAGTGCCCTTTCCTTCCGTAGTTATAGTAGGTAATATTAGACTTGTCTTTGGTTGTCTTCTTCTAGTCCTACTTCTACGCTACGTCTATATCTATAGCTCTAGGGTGCGTCCCGTACGAGGTACTAACGTATGCTCGCTTTTTCTTGTTATTGGCCTTAACCGTAGTTCCGTTCATTTGACCTCGTTTCTACTACTCTTGTGTATAGAGTCGATTATCGATCCTAATGGCCTGTACGATATATTTATCTAGAGTCTTAGGCTAATCGTACTTATATAGCTTATCCTTAACCTTTTCCTTTAGGCTATTATAGAATAATTATATTAACGCCTTATCATTAAGCTAAGACTTAAGCATGTCCTGTCTAAACTATACGGCGTAGGAGGCTATTAACTTAGTCTATCGGAGATTAACAAGTCTTTCTTATATATAAATCTTCTTGTCTTTGTCGCTAAAAACCTTCTAAAGCTCTTCTTTGAAACGGTCGTAAGATTAGAAGACTGCCCGTATAAACGCGTCTCGATCGTCTTCGTCTTCCTCTGTAAGATAGTCGTTCCATATAGGCTCGAACTATCTAAGTACCTTGCCCTCTAGTCTCGTAGCTACATAGAGGACTTTGGCTTTGTCATCCGGAAACTTGTCGTCATTAAGCCAGAAGTAGGATCGGAGGTTTGTTAGGAATCTTACGAGATCCTCCTTAGTTCCTCCGTATTTGCTAGGTGGTTCGATCTTGATACGCTTCGCTTTAGCGCCCTCGAGTGCCTCGATTTTGGCGTAGGCCTCGTTGACCAACTTCTACAAGTACTTTTCGCAGTTCTCGAGTTCCTTGATTCGAGCTTAAGCAGCCTTGTCTCTCTAGTCCAACTCCTAGATCTGCTACTAGAGTTGACCAAGCTAAGCAAGCAGCTATTCGGCCGTAACGTTAGTAGCTATATCAATGTCGAGGTCGAAGTCACCTCCGTTCTAAACCATGATAGAACAAAGGGAGTGGTAACAACATATAACGAACCTAACTTAGACTTCTTCTAAAAGGGTCTAGACGGAGGCAGGCTAAGCGTGACGAGCAGGCAGGTCGTCTAAGGGATTCGGTAAAGCCAAAGGGTTTATAACAACACTAGAGTTGTCTCTCACAGTAATTAGCAATGCTTGGTATAAGTACTGTAATTGTAATTGTTACTACTGGCGAACTCCTAGAGTCCACTATAACGAGTGACTGGCTAGCTATATATATATAATTGTCTGTCCTTCTCTAATAGTTATCACTAGTACCACTTCTCCTTTTACTTCGTGATTCTACGTTGTCGATGGTGACATGTTATTATCACCAGTAAAGACCTTAGTCTTGGCGGTGATAATCTTCTGATTAGTCTATCGAGTGATTGGCTGTCGGAATGTCCCGCGTCCTGGCTGCAGCCTGCTAGGCCGCCCATGTGCTTATTCGTGACATATAGCGACTTTATAACCTTCTCGCTTAATCTTAATTGTAATAATATATTATTCGTATTTAAGATTACGACGATTCCTAGAAATATAATTAGCTATAGTGAAAGGAAGTTAATAGAAGAAGGACGTTACCTACTAGGAAAAGGGGGTGTTGGTAATACTTAAGATAAGTCATAAGAAGCTTTTAGGTCGAAAGCCCTAAAGAGGGGGCATCGTATCATAAGCTAACTATATACTACGACCCGGTGGGGTATAGTAGGCTAAATAAGCTACTAATCAAGAAGGGCACGAAGTGAGGCTGATATAGGATCGCTAGGGAGCGTAGGCTACTACAGGCGAACAATTGCCAAAAAGGGAAAGATAGCAGAGGATAGCTAGCTACCAAAGGCGATCTAAGGACAGGATAGAAGGGGACTATAAGCGACCAACAGAAGTATATATATATATAAATAGTCACTCGTTATGGTAGACTCTAGGAGTTCACTAGTGATAGCAACCCTCACAATCACAGTACTTATACCAAGCATCGTTGTTAACTACTGTGAGAGACAACTCTAGTGTTATTATAAACCCTTTGGCTTTACCGAATCCCTTAGACGACTTGCCTGCTTGTCCTGCTCAATCTACCTTCGTCTGAACCCTTTTAGAAGAAGTCTGAGTTAGGTTCGTCACAGAACCTAAGTTATAAGGAGGTACTAAAGAAAGAGCCTTAGGGTTTTAAGATCTTCTCCTAGAAGGAGTAAAGGTAGTCCTTTACTTGGTTAACTCGGCCTTCTAGTCAGAGGGAGAGGAACTAATCCTTCTCTTCTTCTTTGATCTGACTCTCTAATATTATCCCTATATATATTTACCGTTAGGAGACTTATATAGAGTCGCTTAAAACCTAGATTACTAACATTTAGAAAAGAATCGCTTAGAGGGATACTTACCTAATGGTACCTAGCTATCTGACTAGGTAGAGAAGACGTTTTATTTAGTGTTTTTATAAGTTGGTAATTTATAGTTTATAGTTATTAGTTATAGAAAAAAGAGAGGAGAGGAAGGTTAAGTTAGGGGTATTTATAGACCTTCTAGTTCCTCTTAGATGCTTTTTATTCTAGCTATTCTAGGCTATATTTATTAGTTCTAGTACTATCTAATAGGTAATTATATTAGCCTTTATATAACTAGGTTATTCTTTATTATAACCCTAAGGAATGACCTTAACTTATATTTTATCTAGTAATAATAAAGGAATATAACCTATTATATAATAGGTTATTCTAGCCTAGGTATACCTTCTTTAAATAGAAGTCTAATAGTTCTAATACCCTAATTATTAAATATTTAAAGGATAAGTATCCCTTATTTCCTCTTTAAACTTCTTCCTACTTTTCTACCCTTTTAACTAACTCTTACTTATAATTGTCTTCCTCTACTTAGACGGCTAGTACTACTTCTTCTTATATTACTTCCCTTTCGAACTTGCTATAAGCTCCTATAAGTAAGTTCGACTACTATATCTACTAAAAGAGTTAAATACTAGAGATATAAATCCTCTATCTAGGAAGATATAGAAATTGATAAGGATACTAAGCCTATACTTCTCTTAATAACTAACTAACTAGTAGATTTGATAACTACCTGGGATAATCGGTTTCTTATACCTCCTAAGTTTATATAGGTAATAAGAGTAGCTTACCTAGAAGATCCCTTAATACCTTTAGATTATCTAGAGGTAGCCTTAATATAATACTAGTATAAATTGTTCCTTTCGTACTATAGATTTTTTTTTATTAAGTACCCTAAAATATAGGTAGTCCTATATATTTATTAGGAGCTAAACCCTAATCGTAATACCTTAAAGTAGATATTTAGAATCCTAAGACTTGCTCCTACCTATATAGAATTCTTCTATACCCATAAAGAAGCCCTAGTAAAGCGGTTATACCTAGTTTTTATAGAAATTAATAACGATAGTCCGTTTAGCTAGTAGATTTATACCATAGTTACCTACTAGGCCTAAGTTCTTGATTTATTTATGTAGGTATTTGGGGACATATAAGAATAACTTCCTCCCTCTAGTTAAAGGAAGAGCTAATTAGAGATATAGGAATCCGGCATCGTGCTAGGTCTATATATAGTCCTATTAAAGATCGATAACCGAGGTTATCCCTCTAAGAAACAAGAAGCCTATTACTATTTACGTTATATAGCTATTCTATAGCTACGTTTTAATAGCTCCTGTCCTAGATAGATAGTATAGAAACTGCTACTAGAGTAATAAGAAGTGCTTATAGGAAGATATAGTTAATAATAGCTCCTAAGATCCTAACCTTTAACTTGTAAGTTAGGCTAAATTTAACCTTAATAGCTAGCTAAAGAATGTCTAGCTAATAACGTAAAAAAAGAGCTCTCTAATTTTAACAGATTTAGATAGGATAGTTAGGGATTAATAGGCAGCTTATAAATAAGGTAGATAGCAATTATAGGTAGGAAATTAGGGATTCAGGGAAAAGGGGTAAAGGCGGTATAGAAAAGGGGTAATTAGGGGTTTAGATAGTAAAGAGTAAATAGAAGTAAAATTAAATAAGGTTAACTTATATTTCCATTAATAACTCGAAAGTCAAAATCTAGGTAGTTTCCCTCCAGTTAGTTTGACTATAAGCTCCTATTATTACTATTATTACTCTTAAGCTTTAGATCTAGTAAGTTGGTTACTTAATTATAGTTACCTAGTTCGTCTAGGAGCTTCCTCTTCTACTACTACTTCTTTAAGCGCTTCCGGTTATAAAGAACCTACTTAGTTCCAAGGGTTCTACTTACCTAGAAAACCGTTAGATCCGTCGGCTTTAAGCTAAACTCTATTTTACTTAAAAAACTTCTTAACACGGTTTATAGAATAAGGTATCTATATAGTTATACCATTAAGAGTCTCTAGGTAATAGGTATTCCCATTCCTAATATCCTAGACCTGATATAGGCTATACTACTAATATTAGAGTTTTTGAAACAAGCTTATATTAATCTACTAGATATTATTATATACTAGAATAAGATCGCTTGCTTTAACTTAGGCATTCTCGGCTCTAAATTTATAGTAGTAGGCTTCGTTTCGGCGTTTAACTATTTTTCGTCTAGCTTTGGCAACCTTTTTAGTAATAACTTCTAGATCAAACTCTATATCGAGTAATACCTTAATATAGAGTTCTAATGATTATAAACGGGCTTCTACTTAATTTTCTCTGTCTGGTTAGACAGCTATAGAGTCCTAGTAAAGAATTTACTAGGTAGAGACATCGTTTTCGATCAGGCTAATAGGATCATAGTTATAGATAAGGTTAAAGGGTAAGTGACTATAGCTATTTCGAATAGTAGTATAATTAGTATATAGAATATAGGGAAGAAGCTATTACTAGTTCTTTCTACTCCCTATAGTTATCTTTACTAAGGTAGCTATAATAGGTATATACCTAGCCTTATTAATACTATTAGCCCTAGAGTTATAAGGAGAAATAATAATATATTTTACCCTTAGTTTCCCTTAAAATAGCTTTCGCTTCCCCTTTGAATTTAGATCCCCTATTAATGACTATAACTATTAGGAGTCCCTAACAAAGGAGAATATTATAATTAATAAAGTTCTTTACTACTCTAGCTAACTTGTCAAGTAGGACTTTGGCTTCTATAAATCCTATAAGATCGTTATATACCTCGAGGAGGAAATAGGGCTTCCCCCTCTAATTAGAGGGTATGAACTAGATATCTAAGTGCCATTTTGTAAATAGGATTAGAGAAGGTTCTAAATATAAATATATCTCTTTAAACCTTTTAGTATCCTATGCCTAATACTCTAGGTAGGTACGAATCTACTTTACTATATTAATATATATTCCCTTCTAATAATAATAGTTAGTGACCTTCCAATAGGTAGCTTCTCTACCCTTATAGCCTATCTTATTATAGTAGGCTTAGAAAGTTTATTACCTTTCTTCTAAGGTATCTACTATATAGTAAGGATTCTAGGTATCGTTTACTAGCCAAAGGAACAAGTGGCCCTTATCTACTAAATATTTAAGTACTTTCTTCTTAAATAGACGTTACTACTAGTATAGTCAGATAGCTATAGGTTCTTTTAAAGTAGCTAAGTATTATATGATAGCTCTAGAGTATTTAGAGTATCCTTCTTTAAGATTCGGGTCCATAGGTTTAAGAGGATTGCTAATATAGTTAGTATAGATTCACGCGTTAACCTAATTATTAGTATCCTCCTCGTTTACTTTCTCTATCTAGTTAAATAGACTAGGAGGTTTCTATAAAAGCCTATTATTAATAGCATTTTCAGAACCTAGAATATACTTAACCTTAAAGTTAAATAGCTAGATCTATATAATCTACTATATTATTAAGGCTCTAGGTACATCGCTAGCTATACCGTTTAACTAGTAAACTAGGACATAAGCGTCTATTTCTATAATGAAGTAAATACTAAAGAGGTACTATCGGAAACGTTTTAATAGGAAAAGTAGTCTATAGAGCTCCTATTTAGTAGGATCGTACCGTTTCTCTGCCTTAGACGATATCCTACTCTTACATTGGCATAGGTACCTCTTCTTATTAGGCCTGACTTATTTAATGACTCCTCCCTAACCGAAAAGACTTACATCGGTTATTAGGTATATCTAACTATACCTAGGGTTATCGAAAACAAGTAATATAAGGACTAGGGCAGTGGTTATTTAGGTTTAGAGTTCCTTTATAGCCTATTATTAAGTAGGACCCTATTCCTAATAGGTATTCTTCTTCATTAGATCGTATAGTAGCCGAGTAATAGTAGTAAAGTGCTTTATCTAGATCCGGTAATAGCTAACGATCCCTAGGAAGGTATAAATATTCTTTAAATCCAAATAGAAAGTCTACTTAAGGATTTTCGTAACTTTAGTATTATTAGGTAATCGCCCTTCGAATATATAAAGGTAGCTAAGTAACACTACTTACGGCCGATATTACCAAGATTTCCTAGTTATAATGATAGCTCTAGCAAGTTTAGCGTTTAGGAGAACTACGTTAACATTTTAAAGGTATTCGACTATAAACTTCTATAACCTAGAGGTAACTTCTTCCCTATTATAGTCAGACCGCGGCCCCTTAGTATAGATATTATCTAGGTAAACGCGGCAAATATCTAGAATTAGGTTCTAGAAGATCTAGGTTATCGCTCGTTAAAACTAGGCTATAGAGTTTATTCTACCTATAGGGAGGGTATATATCTAGAAGAGACTAATAGGCATTTAAAAGGTAATAAGATCCCGGCTCCTCTTATTAAGGCTAACTTAGTTATACCTAGAAAATAGGTCCAAGAGGGAGATAACTTTATAACCCCTAAAGTCCTTATTAAATTCCTCCGTAGCCGGTAATATAAATACGTCTTATATAGTCACGGCGTTAGCTTTCTAGGCATCATTAATTAGCTAGAGACCGCTATTCTTCTTAAGGACTAGGAACTAGTTATTACGGTAGCTCCTATAACTAGGCTCAATGATCCTATGCTAGATCTGCTACTTTAGGAGATTAATAACCTTTAGTATTAACGGCTTTAGGATAGGGATACTCTTTGATTACTAGGCTATATGGGGAATAGTCTAGATAACCTAAAGGGGAACAATATTAGGGTAAATCCGTCTATATTTAGTAAAATCCTATACTAAAGCAGCCTCTTAGTTCTATAGGACCTATATAAAGAGTTCCTTCTCCTAGTCAGACAGAAAACTTCCTATAGATATAAGTAGCATATTAAGCCGTTCGGCTATAAGCCGTATCCTAGGCTCTAGGTCTAAAAACCATAGTATAATAAGGCTATCCTACTCTAACCTAAACTTTATCTTCTTAGTGGCTTCCCTTAGGCGCTATTCCTACTAGTTAAGGTCACCGTTAGGTACTAAACTATTACTAATAGCCGTATCTATAGGGTAAACTTTTCTAGCTATAGACTTTTGTATAATAAATGTCTATACCTCCTATAATTCTTTTCTAACCTCCAATATAAGTTTCCTAAACGTTTTCTATCTATCTAGATAGCCGGGCTCCTCTATTTCCTAATATCCCCGTTTTAAAGTATCCTATCTAGTAAGACAAAATATCAAAACTTTAGTAAGTATACTAATAAGAGGTAGGCAAGAAATCCTTAGTAGTATATTAAAAATAGCTTTACTAGCCTAATTATCGAGAAATCTAAGTAGAATTTCACCGTCTTGAATGTTAGTAAATGTAGGGGTAGCGGTAATTATTGTAACTAGACGCCGAAGTTCGTCTCTTATAAGTTAATGTTTTCTTTCGAACGTCGTTTTAGCTATAATGTCCAAGGTAACCGACGCTTTAATTAATTTATTCCCAGCGATAATATTTTCTATAACTAGATAGCTAGCTTTATAGCTAAACGTTAGGCTTATATTATAGATAAATAATATACCTAGTAAAATTTGGTAATTACTAGTATCTCTATCTAAAACAAAGAAGATCTTATAGATTAAGATAGCCCTTAAGATAATTATACTAACTATTTCTCTAGTAAATAGCCTACTATTATAAAAACCCTAGGAAATTACTATTATCATCTATATAAGAAAATAGTATTTCTATATTAGACTAAGGGTAATTATATTATACTTAGACTTAATATTATTATCATCATTGTTATTATTAATCCTATACTACTATGCTAATAAGCATGCTAGAGCCTCTCTAGTTATATACAAAGGAAACCGTGCCTAATAGGCCAGATAAAAACCTCTATCTCGCCTCTAATGCCTAATCCGGGGTACTAATACACTACAAAGAAAAGGAGAAGTGGCTAGAATAGCCCTATAGAGGCCTTTCCTCCTAGTCTAGCTTCCTTACAAGGCGGTATTCCGGGAGCCTCCCTAGGTCCATTAGCTACTATAGAACCCTCCTTACTAAACGATAGTTATAGGTCCCTATACCCCATAGAACGAAGTCTAGGTCCCTTTACGACCGTATTTCCCAGGGTTCCTACATTCGGCTTCTTAGTAGGTTCGGGCACTATACGACTAGGTGCTCTACAGTTTCCCTCCCCTGGCTATAGGCATAGTAAGGGGTACTAACCTCTAGGACTTGAACTCTAAAAAGGAAGTCATAGAGGCTAATAGCCCCTATATAGGCCTATATCAGTAGGGAGCTCTAGGCCTTTATTAGGCCCTAGTGCCTTTATAGGCCTTCCCTTATAAAAACTAGGCACGGAGGGTCCTTGTCTGACACGCGCTATATCCTCCTACCGGCTTGGTCGGCCCTCCAACGGTTGCTCTAGCTGGCCAACACGGCCAGTTCTGTAGCCTGTAGCCTTCTTTATGGGGTCTATAGGGTAGGTCGACCCCTTCTACAGCCCTCCTAAACCTACTACTAGACCGTCGACCTTGCTACCTCTAGGGCTATAGGCTTCAGCTCCTAGCCCCTTGCCCTGGCCCTTCTCTTCTGGAACCTCTAGCTTAGCCTATTATAGGCCTGTTAGATAAGAGCCCTTATAGGGACCCGGGAGGCCCCTGGACCTGCCCCGGTCTATAAGAGCGGTTAGTCAAGTTTGGCTTTGAAGTCGGCTAGCCTCTTATTAAGATAGAGGTTAAGGGGTGGTACCTAGGCTTCTGTTTCGAGGCACCGGATAGGGGTAGCCTTGTAGGCCCTAGTAACCATTTGAAGGGCCCTATATTAGGCCTTCGATAGTTCCCTAGCAGGGCCTTCTAGCTTACCCCCTAGCTTAGTAGGCTTGTAGAAGTTCGAGGCTCTATAGGCTAGGGCGCTATGGATACACTTAGTATAGACCTCGTAGGCCTATAGGAGGCCAGGGCCCTAGGTCTTTATAGCAAGCCTAGTTAGGGCAAACTCCTAGGTTTCTAACTTCTTAGCTACCTTTGCGTAGTAAGGGCCTTACTATAGCCTCTAGTTTAGCTAGACCCTAAGGAATCTAGCCAACTTTGACAGGGCTATAGTAGTAGTACCCCCCCCGGGCCGTAGGAGCTCTAGCGGTCGCGACTACTATTTCTAGCCCTTATTAAAGTAGATAAGCTTATACTTTTCTAGGGCAAAAGCTATACCCTAAGTCCTAGCCTACTAAAGGCAGGCCTTTTAGGCCTTCTATAGCTAGCTATTATAGGCCTCTTTAGCCCTCCTAAAGGCTAAGAGGTTAGTATCGTTAGCAAAGCCTATTAGACTAACTGTAGGGCTGGCCTAGCGAATGGCCTAGTAGAGGGAGGCTATATAGAGGATAAATAGTATAGGGGAAAGGGGTAACCCCTATAGGACCTTAGCCCTTACTACTATATCCTCTGTTTCCTAACTATTAAAGTAAAGGATAGCCACCCTATCTTATAGCTACTCCCTGACCTAGACTACTACCTACTTTGGGAAGCCCTAGCTCTATAAAGTGGCTAATAGCCGGGTATAGTTAATAGTGTCGAAAGCCCCTAAGATGTCGAGCTATAGGAGGGAGGCAGCCACCTTATACCTCTAAGCCTCCTAGACCTAAGCTATAACAAGCCGGATAGCTAGTTCTATAGACCTATGTTCCTAGTTGCCTATTTGTTTAGCTAGGAAAAGCCTATAGGCCTCTATAACAGCCGTTACCTTCTAGGTAACTATAGCCTCTAGTACTTTGCCTACTATTAGTAGGAGCGCTATAGGCCTATAGCTACCTAAGGTAAAGTAAGCTTATAGGGGTTTACTAGGCTTATAGAGAACTACTGTTTTAGCCCTTTTAAACTAGGCCGGAAAATAGCCAAGCTATAAGCTCTCCGAGGCTAGTTTTGCCAATATCCGGTAGAGCGGCCGCCTATAGGCCTTTAATAGACCTATAGGGAGGAGGTCCTCCCCTAGGGCTTTCTATAGGGCCACCCTAGTCAGTACTACCTTAACTTCGCCTACTATAACCTCTTAGCTTATTTCGAACTTCGGCTCCTAGTGGTCGTTTAGATCTAGGTCGTCGATATCTGATAGGTCTACTTCTAGGTTCGGAAAGAACTTATCGGCTAGTGCTCTAGCCTTCTATTAATAGGTTATAAGCCCTCCTTCGAAGGCTAGGAGCTTTAGAGGGTTAACTAATAGGTAGCTTTATAGCCTTGCCTACTACTCTAGTCTCTATAATAGGTCTAGCCGGTTAGTTACCTCCTATAACGTAGCCCTCTAGCTCTTGGTCTTCGCGGCCGTAATAGTCTTAGCCTAGTCCTATAGGGCCTGCCGAAGTACTTCCTATATATAGGGGTTTAGGGCGCCCCTATAGGCCCTCTCTACCTTCCTAGCCCTCTTCTAGGCCTCTTAAACCTCCTTCGTCTACCACCGAGCTTGTTTGCTACCCGTACTAGCCTTCTTTACTAGGGCCGAGACCGTAGCTATCTCCTTAAGGGCCTCTATAAGCCTGTTAAAGGCCTGTAGAAGCTCCTCTAGGCCTCGGAAGACAGGCCCGGCCGGGGCCGATACCTACCTACTAAGCCGGAGTAGGAGGTAGGCCGCCTTGGCCCGCGCGACCTCCTTATCTAGGCTCTTCTAGTCCTACCCTTTACTAGCTAGTATAGGCCTATTAGTCCCCTAGAGGGAGACATTTAGGGTCTATAGGTAATAGTCGGATTTCCTACGTTCTATAATATCCCTATAGGTCGCTTTTAGCCTGGCCGAGGCCTAGAATAGGTCTATTATAGAAGGCTAGCCACGTTAGTCCCCCTAGGGGGCCCTAGTGACCTAGCCGTAGGGCGTATATAGGTTAAGGTCTTACTAGTCTGCAAGGCTAAGAAGGTCCCTAGCCCCCGGGCTAAGCCCATTAAATAGGTCCTAGACTAGGTAGTAGAGGTTAAAGTTACCTATAAGAACTAGGGGGTAGGTTGGCTAAGGTAGGGCTAGTAGGTCTTATAAGAGGGCCTGCTCTCCCTTGTTATTATAGACTAACTAGAGCTCGAACCCCTTCTCTCCTAGGGCTAGAAAGGTTACCTTATACTAGTTCTCCTCTACTAAATAGTTCTATTAGCTAACTAGGAAGCGCTTAGCTACTAGAATAGCTACCTTGCCTTTAGGCTTATAAACTAGGTAGTATTTCGAGGCCTAGGGGCAATATATTAACCCTATAAACCGGTTAATCTATAGTTCCTAGATAGCTAGTAGGTTATATTTAGCCTCCTCTAGTAGGACCTTAAGGGCCTGTTTGTTACCTTAGGTATTCTACTAAAGGATCTTAATTTGCATTCGAGGTAGCTAGAGTAGAGGCCGAGGGTATGGTAGTTAGCTCTATAACCGCTATCCCCTTGGCCGGTTACGAAAACGAGGGGGTTCTAGGTTATAGAAAGGAGATATAGGTCTATTAGGCATCGAATAAGGCGCTCCTAGCCGCCTATTAGGCCAGGGTAGGCCTCCTATAAGGGCGTTTAGCCCCGGTTTAATAATAGTCGTTATCTTCCGGCTAGTTACTAAACTTAAAGGCTACCTTCTAGTATAGTTATTCTAATAGTTAGAAGGTTTAGGGTCTATACTAGTAGGTCTCCCTAGCCCTTTCCTAGGCCTTGACTTTCTTTGGATAGCCCCTATACTAGGCTATATAAGGGCCCCTATAGGCCGTATACCTATAAGGGAGTTGGTTAGAGTAGGTAGGGCACTAGGCCTCCCTAGCCTTCCCCCCCCTCTATGGGCCTTTATACTATAGCGGCTATAATAGGCCGGCCGCTAGTAATACCACTAGGTATAGCCAAAGCTCTAATACCTATAGTACTACCTTAGCTCTAAAGCATCCTAATAGGGCTCATAGTCTAGCACCTAGGCATCCTAGACCACGCCCTCGTTATAGGCCTTCCGGGCCTCTTCGAGGTCCTATAGGCCTAGGAATACCATGGCCTACTTTCTCTATAGGCTTTTTAGCAGCCGGAACTTGACTATTTCGATCGAGTATAGGCCTACGGCCCCTTTAAAGTCTTGTTTACTAACCCCCTATAGCTCCTCTTTCTAGACTCCTTTAGCTAGGACTATATAGGCCCTACCAACCTCCCTAGCCTCCTTTCCAAAGGCTATAGCTACCTATCGCTTATTAACCAAATACTAATCCTTAGTAGCCTTATCCTTAAAGACCACTACTATATCCCCGCTTAGGAGCTTCCTAGCTATAACGGCTCCCTAGCGGCTAGAAGCCCTATTAACTACTTAGACTATCTCGGCCGGGGTTTAGGCTTTAAGGTCCTCTTGTAGGCTCGCGTTCTGTATCGTAACCTCTCGCGAGGCCTATAACGGCACCGCCTTAGCCGATGGTAGGCCTCCCTAGGGGCCTATTACCCCCTATTATAAGCCTACGGCCACCTACGCCTAGGTAGGGCTGGGGGTAGCCTTAAGGGCTTCTTTAAGCCCCTTTTTGACTTCCTCGGCTATAAGTTCCTATAGGTTCGGAACCGGGCCTATAATAGTGGTCGTAAGGCCCTATAAGAGCCTATCGGCAAGGTCCTATACCTTGCCCCGTTTAGGGCTTAGTATAAGGTCGACTAGTTACGTGACGAGACCCCTTAGCTCCTTAATATCTAAGGTAGGGTAGGCCTATAGTAGGCCTCCCTTTGATTGGTTTGGAGCTATAGACCTCCCTACTTAGTAGCTTGGTATCAGGCCTTAAATTGACGTTACGTTTAGGGGCGCTAGGTAGTCTGTACGGTGAAAATTTTGACAGGCGCGCGAGGTGCGGTCGGATTGCGGTTAGGTCCGGTTCCTATGCTTGCGATGCCTGTTGTATACCCGTAACGGCCCGCGTGTAGTTGAAAGTGGTACCGTTAGATAGCGTTTTTCGAGAGCTTTCTAGCGGTAGTAGTTTTGTATATATTGGTGGGGTATTCGCAAAGATACAAGAGAAGCTTGGTTAGTATTTTAGGTAGGTAGGTTGGTATATAGGGTATAGAGTAGGTCTTAGACTTAATATTAATTAAAGCAAGTACCTTCTTACCCCTTGGATCTTTAAAGTTATAATAGAGTATTAGTAATATATATATCTGTATAAGTATACCTATCCAAATCTTCTAGCTAGTAAAGAGTATATAGATTAGAGCCTAGACGGACGTTTTAATCTCTTCGGAATCTAACTAGTCTTACTATCTAGTGAGATGGTTACTCTAGAACCTATCTATTACGATAGCCCACTAGCTATTACTAGTAACCCCTAGAAAGGTAAAAATATAATTATAGACTTTTCTCCCTTAATGCTACTCTATCTACCTAGATAGCTAAGGTATATCTTAACCTCTTATAACGCTCTCCCTCTTACTTATGAAGCTAGCTTATTAGGGAAGGGAATAGCCAAGCCTTTATACTTAATTACCTCCCAAGGACTTTTATAATCTTACTTAAGGAAAGCAATTAGTGTATTCTTAAACGCTAGGGAAATCCCTAAGACCTTGTTAATAGTAAATATCTTTACTTAAAGAGCTTTACTAATTAGAGAAAGTATATTATAGGCTATATTTTCCTCAGTCGATTTCTCCAATTCCTTAAAGCAAACGGTTTATTTCTATTTAGCTAGAGAGAGAGCTCCTTTATTAATAAGGTTAATAGCCCTCTTAATAATAGCTATAACCCTTTAGCTTATAGCTAGAAGGTAAGCTCTTCCTACTTTTATATTCCTTTTTAGTAATTGAATAGTCTTTACTTTATTAGTCTCCTCTTACTAGATAGGATCCTATATTAGCTTATCCTCTATTTCTATAAAATGGCACTTTATAAGGATAGTACTCTATATTATAGTTACTATATCATTATTCCTATTAGAAATATCTTTATTATTAATCTTTAACTCGATAGTATTAAAAGCTTATATTACTATCTAATTAGACCGTAACGCGTCCGTCGGTAAGCCCTTATAGTCGGTAGCAAAAATACGATTATCTGTCTAAGACGTTGTCCATTTCACCTATTAGACGAGAGTATATCTACCTTATTTATAGTCTATCTAGAAATTGATCTTCCTAGCCTTAGTATAATTATAGATTAACTTTAGGGAAACTTTTTTAATATTAGTAAGACGATTAAAGGAGGTTATAACTACTTTTAATAGATATAAATCTTTAATATATTAAAGGAAGGCCTTATTAGTAATGAGGTTTAGGTCTAGATAGTACTTTTAACTATATTCCTTTTGGTAGCTCCTTATAAACTATTAATATAGCTCTTAACTAGAAAGGTCTAGCTAAAGAGAGGTATAAATATAAATAATATATTACTAGGTCTCCTAATTAGCTATAGTAGTTATATCCTTACTAAGGATTTTAATTTATTAGTTCTCTAAAAGACTAGGATCTCTATTACCTAAAATCTACTTAAAACTAAGCTAATAGATAAGACTATTATAGATATCCTTTACTAGGATTAGACATCTATAGGTAACGTATATCTAGTTACTATAGTAGTAATAGCTATAAGGTATAGCTAAGGTCAAACTTAGCCAGAATCTACTACTCTTCTTCTTTTACTAAGACTTTCAAATAGCTAATAGGTAGGTCTAGATTTCTTTAATCTTGTCATTACTTAGGTCGTCTGTCTAGTTATAGGAATGCCTACCCCTGTCTAAGGATTTACGGCTAACTTTGCCTTTATTAATCTAAAGCTTATATAAGGCGTCTATAACCCTGTCAACGATCTTATCAAAGGTAGTATCTCTCTAGGTAGATAAACCTAAAGGACTCTCCTATATCTAAGGAGCTAAAGGACTTTTCTTAATAGTCTAGCTTACCTATAGTTTAACTTCTCCTTCTTTTAGATCTAGCTTATAGTATATTAACCTAATATTAACTCCTTTATATAGATACTCCTATATAAAGTTATAGAAGTCCTCTTACTCTATATTATTAATCTATAAGTCACCCTTCTTATAGATCCAAAGACTAGTCTAGAGAGTAGAGGGAAATCTATCTTATACCTTCTAGATAGCTAACGACTAATAGACCGCTTTTGTTTTCTTTAGCACTTAGGTAAGTAGAATATTAACATACTCTAGATAGTTATAGATAGACTTAGCCAAATCTATATACTAAGAATCTAGAAGACGCTTTAGCTTTTAAATAAAGGTTTCCTAATAAGAGTTATTCTACTTTTAGCGTTCCTTAATAGTAGCTTTAAAAGTAGCCTAGTCCCTTTTCTTTAACTCTAACCACTAGTTAAGGATTTCCTGAAAGTTATCTATATATTATTACTTAAAGTAAGAGATCTTATTAATATTATCTCTACTAAAGATCTTATAAGCCTTTATAAAACGCTCGAGGTACTTAGTAGCATTATAACTAGAGAAGAGACTAGGTAATCCTTTATCTATTAGTAAAGGGAATATAACCTAAATAACTTTAGTAAGTCTATCTACTATAATGTCTACTTAAGTATAATACTTGACTTCTATATCTAAAGTAAGGTTTCTAAACTCTAGTGATCAAAGCGATTCCGATAGCGTCCTTCCTAATAAGGTTTTAATATATTTAGATATAAGAGATATTAAGAGTAGCAATTCTAATTAAGGTATTTACTAAACTAATAAGAAGAGTAGTACCTAAGGTTACTATCCTTAATTATACCTTCCTATTTAGATAACTCCTTTAAAGATAACCCTTCTATCTAAGTAGCTAATCTAAGAAGCCTTCCTTCTTTCCTTTAAGTCTTCTTATAATTAGTAAGATTAAAGGTAAACTTAGTCTACTACTTTTACTCCTTTAAAGTATACCTAATAAAGCTATTCCTAAACCTCCTAATAGGAGATACCCTATAATAATAGCACTTTAACCCCTAAAGTTAGAACTCCTAAAATAATAAGCTAAATCTATACCAGACCATTAAAAAGTAATAATATATAAATGGATATACCTTTACTAGTAAGCGCTAATACTAAGGTAACTAGGGCTAAGATAGCTATAAAGCTTTCCTCTAGTACCTATATAACTCTAAAATCTCATTTCCGAATCCTAAATAGTTCTAATATTGCTAATCCGTATTTTAGAGTTTCTATCCCTCTAAATAGATATTAAACTCCTTTAAACTTATCGTCCTACAATTCCTACTATCTCTACTAGTAATATTATTATATTAGGGCAAGAGTAGTTCCCTAGCCTACCGCTAGATATACTAATCTCTTAGCACCTATATTCACTCTTCTTACTTTCCTAATAGTTTTACTATACATGCCTCTATATATATATCTTCGCTCCTTTATTATAAACATTACCATCCTACTACGTTCAAAGTCCGGTAGTCTAATTTAGACTTAGAGCTAAGCTCTTCCCTAATTAAACCCTTAAAATATAAGCTAGTACTAACCCTCTAGGGCACCACTTAGCACCTCTAGAACTAAACCTCCGTCTGGTCAGATAGGGAGGAGCTTCGGCTTAAAATGTCTAGAGCATCTAAGTATTCGTAGCTATAGTAGGCAAGTCCGGCCATTCGGACGGTAATAGTGATAGAGGTAGAGGTAGCGATAGTAATATCCCTCTAGATAGATATAGAAGAGTCTACTTATATAGAAAAAGATATTCCTAACTTATAAAAGAAAGAAGAACTGTATCTTGTCATTTAGATCTATTAGAGTAAATGAGTGTTAAAAGCTATCTGTTATCTTTATCTATCTATCTAGTACCCTTGGGTAGGTAACCCTTATTTATGCCTATCGTATATAGTAAAGCTCTATAGAATCGGAAAAACAAATCTGTACCTTGTGTCCCTCTGGTTATATTAAGAACTTCTAGCCCTAGTCTAATATAGAGGTCTATAGCTAACTAGACTTAAACTATAATGCCTTACTAGTTATTATTACATTCGTTAAGTATATATATAAAGTATACCTAATGAAGTATCTTCTAAATGAAGAAACTAAGCGCTTACTTATCCTTCATAATACCCTTTAAATGTAGGCAGGCTTTATTAAACTTGTAGGTAGTAGTTATAGCGTTAGATATAGAGCGTTCCTATAGTTAGTCTATAAAAGCTCGAAGACCTAGTTCGTATAATCGTCTATATATAGAGCTATTTAACTTGTTAGTCTATTAAATAATAGCTAGGCCGCTAAGAAAGGTTTAGAAGAAGGCTAGAATCTATATCTTAATGCTGCCGTTAAGGTCGCTTTCTAGGAAGGTTTTAATACAATTCGCGAAACAATAGACATTAGTAAATACTAGATTCTTACTATTATTAATAATACCTAAGGAACGTAGGTTAGGGAAAGAAGGATTAAACTAGCTAATATTGTCCCTCTTGATCTTAAAGTCTAAGCGGCTCTATATACTTATAGTAGTATTATATGTTAATTTGTATCCATAATATCTATTATCATTGTCGCCATTATTACTACTACCATTACTATTACTATTACTAGGGTATAGAGCATTATAATAGCGTCCTATATTCTAGTTACCTAAAGGTTAGTAATAGTTAGATACCTTGTTACTACTATCGTTAAAGCTTAAGGAATCGAGTTCTCTACCTCTACTACCGCTAGTTATAAAGTATAGAACTTTATATAAAGACTATATATGTTTAGGGCGGCTAAAATTATAATAATAGCTAATACTAACGTCCTTAAGAGGTATAAGGAAAGTATTACTATTATATTGTATATCTTCTATAAGATCGCTAACTTACTATACTTCTTCTATAATAGTATTAAGTCTAGTAAGGTTAAAGGAAGATTACTAATGACTAGGTAATTAATTATCGTTTTTACCGTCTTAACTATATATTATATTAACTATTTCCTTTTATCTATATTACTATCTAACTAAGTACATTTCTATACTCCGACATATATAGTTCTAGATCCTCGATACGATCAAATATCGGTTCTATCATTACTAGTACGTCCTTCTCTAGGTAACTAGAAAGTTAATCTTTAACTCCCTTTAGGTAGTTTATAAAGCTATAGTCTATCCTAACAATACTTTTTTCAAGCTACTATAATAGTTTATAGATAGCTCCTTTAGTTTTATTAGAAAAGTAATCAGTTTATTCCTTTAATTAGTCAAATTAAAGATCTATCTTACTATTTAGCTAGCTTATTATTTCCTTATTAGCGTTAAAATTGTCAGGTTTAGCTTAATATAGCTTATAGTCATTAGTAAATCTAAGTAATGGTTCTAGCTCCTAGAGAAGAGGAGCTTCTTCTTATAGTTAGTCTTTAGAATCATATTCTAACGCCTATACCTATAGTATATAGGGCATCTTATTACGCCTCCTTAGAACGCTCGTAGCGTAGTTAGACAGTTCTCTAATATTTAGTTTTTTAGCAGGAGTATTTAAAGGATGGGAAGATCGAGGAGGATCTTCTATAGAAAAAGATCCTAGGGTTAATATAAGATTTGCCTAGCTACTAGTTACCAAGTCGCTAGGGTCAAACGAAGATAGGGTTAATAGATAAGAGGAGGATTATCCTAGTTACCAAGTCGCTAGGAAGAGAGATTTTATAGTAGTTATAATAGAATTACCTAGTTTGGTTACTAAGTTGCCAAAACAGAGCATAACTATTGTAAAAGTAATACTAGATTAATCGTCAAAGCGATACGAATCTAGTTTTAATAGTTAGAAGCAGAGTTTCCGCTACCATTTAATAGAAGATAGTTCTAATTAATGGAAGATGGTTCTAATTAATGGAAAAAAGTTAGTAAGTTATAAATAGTTCAAAAGTACGATGTCTTCTTCCTACGTTTGCTAGCCCTATGGCTCTAGTATAAGTAGAAGATTAGGAATAAAGAACCCTCCGTTTGCCAGATCTATAGGTCCTATCTTATCCAACCTTACATGATGGACGCGTCTGTAGACAACGTACTGCATCATGGGGTCTCTCTTTGGCCTCGTGACTAGGGCAGTGTGCGGATAGCGCTGGAAGTAAGTCACCCTAGAGAGGACATGGCAAATTGCATTGTCAAGCTACCTAGGTAGGTAATCATGGTCCTATTAATACAAAGTTCCTGCTAGGGTGGAAGTAGAAGGAACAGAAGGGAAGGGAAAGAAAAACATTTAAATGAAAGAGAAGCAAGAGATATTAGATAGCAAAGGAATGAATGGGCTGGAAAAGGGAAAAGGTAAAGTAATTAATAAATGAAAACAGACACAAAGAGCCACTAATCATCTTCCGTTTCCATTAATACCATCATATCCAACAATCATGCCACGAACACATTCATACCTACCTAAGTTGTACAATCATCAAGTTCTAAGTGACCAGCGGCTAGGGAAAAATCAATTGGTAATTATACTGCCACCCGCTCACACCCGGGGAACTAGACCCCTATAAAGAAGGCTTCGGTCCCAGTGCCTCAGCCGCTCCCTGCGTATCCGGGTAGATGTCCCACATGCTCGCCTTGTACTGGTCGCTTATGAGCTCCTAGCTCTCGCCGGGCTCGTTGCGCAGGAGGCAGATGAGGCGCACCATCAGCCGGTCGCCGTCCTAGGGAAGCGAGAGACGGGCAGAGGCCCGGAAGGACGAGTCAGTCTTGTCGATAGGCGGCCGGATCCGGAGAAGGCCCATGAGCGCGTAAGTTAGACCCCCTATATACCGACCACCCCCATTTTCCGACCGCTTGGCAAACCTTGGCACCTATAACTACCTATCTTCTTTAACCATATATATTATAGACCTGTTCAACTAACTATAATATAGGAAGCCGTTAATTCTACACTTTCTAAGCCACTCTCTTCGGCAGTAGGGTCCTCTATACGGCCGGCTTCTATCTAGGCCTAGTAGATCTATTTAATTATTATAAACTACTCGTTTAGATCTACTATTACCCTCTTCCTCTTCGACGGCCAGGCTACTTCTAACTATACCTTTAGAGCTTTGTTTTCCTATTATAACTAAGCTAACTTAAAGTCCTTCTAGTTAAAAGCTTTCTTAACTTTCCTAAATAGGAGCTTATATATAGAGGGGTACTAAGTCTTAATAGATAGGTTAATTAGCTAACTATATAAGTCTAATTTCCTCTATAATATATTAAAAATTAGGTTAATAGCTCCTTTTAAAGGCTAGGAGTATTAAATAGATTCTAAAGTCTATATAGAAGCTAGCTATTTATTAGGATTAGTTAGGTTATTTGAATTTTCTAATAAGAGTTTACTTATTAAGGGTTTTACTATATTAACTAGCTATAACCTAGATACCTTCTATCTTACCTTAATATTTTAGGCTATAATAGCCTCTTTCTAAGCCTTGATAATATACCTAATCATTATCTATTTACCTAAGATAGATAATTCTACCTAGGATATTATATTATTAAGAAGCTTCTAGTAAGTATACTTTAGGGGGGAAAAGACTAATAGATCTAATAGCTAGAGGATATAGGAGGTATATAGAGGTAAAAAGAGTAACTAGATATTATTCTTATAATATAGCTATATAAAGTTATTAATTATATAGCTATTATAGCTATCTAATATTAGAAGTTATTACTAGGAACTATCTTCTAGCTAATTAAAAGGAATAAAGACTTTTTAAAGCTATTTAACTATAATAGTTTAATTAGTCTAGCCTATCTTTATTATTATAAACCTCTAGTCCTTTAGTTCTATCTTATTAATAGGAAACTACTATTATTAAAGACTCTTACCTTTAAAGATAATAACTAAGGGGAGGGATATCCTTATTATAGAGATATACTTAAGGAATAAAATCTAGGTATATGAACTAGGAGCTTTATATTAAATTATATATATTTAGATACTTCCAATTATTAGACTATTAGTTCCCTACTCTTTTATAATACTATATTTATCTATATTCTAATGGTTAACTAGTAAGATACCTTTAATAATTAAGATATTTAGCTACTATTAATATAGATTAAATCTATCTTATAAGCTTATTAGATTTTAAGAATAAGGTTCCTATAAGGAAACTAAGCTAATTAGCCTTTTCTAACTATTATATAGCTTACTCCTTATACCTAGAACATATAACTAATAAACTCCCTAATTTATATATATATTAGTAAGATATCTAAGGTAGCTTAGATCAAAACCTACTTAGTGAGTCATTCTTCTTATACCTAGCTAAGAGATTACTATAGTTTAGAAGTAATTAAATATAGTTAAGAGCTATAGAGGCGGTTATAGAAAGTTATCCTTAGAATACTAAATTCCTTATAGATACTTCGTTATAACTAAATACCTTGCTAGTATTATATAATTGTATTCTATAAATCCTGCTTAGTATAAGCTATTATAAGCTAACAAATATATATTCAAAAGATGAGCTTGTTTAGCATAGAATTGGTAGAGTTGTGGTAAGTTGAAGTGGTTGGGTTGAGGAAGCGGTGTGGGTTTGCCAAGCGGTCGGAAAATGGGGGTGGTCGGTATATGGGGGTCCGACTTACTTAGACGCGGTCGTCCGGGTCGCCCGGGTACAGCTCCTTGTGCTTGCGGTTCGTCAGGCACTCGAGCGCGATCCTGACCAGCTCCAGGCGGCTGAGGTGCAGGTTGGCAAAGTGCTCGATGAGATGGCGCGACGTCATGCTCTCCCGCCACGCCCAGCCGAGAAAACGGCGCCTTGGGGATCTCGCACCCCTGGCACCACAGCCCCTCCTCCCCCACCTGTGGGAGAAAGAAAGTACCTCGCATGGGTTGCTATTATTAGTGTTCGTTCCTGTTACATTATAGTGTACCATTAGGACAGTGGTCAGGTTGGGTTGGTGAATGCGACTGCCTAAGAGGTACCTACTCCCAAACTGGTAGCTAGCTCTCAATGAATCAAAAGCTAGGGCACTATAGCAGCAGACAGCTGACTGCCACCTTGGATTCGGTGTCCTCGAGTTTTTAATAGATGCCTTTTATGGAAGTTTGGATATGACAAGAAGTGAGGTGAGGGTTAATACCAATAGAGGCTACCCAAATCGAATGATACAATTTTAAGTCAGTGTTGGGCAAGCATAAGGTACCTTAACTAGGTAGATACGTAAGGTTGGTATCTACATACTTGTGCGCATGGCACTTTTATGCAGCTGCTAATAATTAGTTAAGGGATCTGTCAGTCGTTAGGCTGGCCGCTTTCCTTGGGCGTCGCTCCCTGGAGGCTGAACGCCCGCGCCGTGCCTAATCATTTGTCTTCCAACCAGCCCCGGAACAGCACGATCCCGCGCCCACACCCTGCTCCCACCCCTTTCCCTCCTCCTCTCCTCCGGCCCCTTACTGTCGCCTCGGGTACTCTACACATATCCAACTGTGCAACTTGAAGCCAGCCTCTAGCATGCATACCTTGTCTCGCTGAAATTTTCTGGATATCGCATCGCATCAGCAACTCCTATCGTCCCCTGTAAACCCCCTTGCGATCGTCCAAAACGTGGTGCAAGGAAAAAGGTCAAACTCCAACATTCACTCTATGTAAGCACTCGACGGAAATGTCTACATCAGCAGCCTTCTAAGGACGGATAGCTCAGGGGTAGAGCAACCGGCTGCAGTCCGGTAGGTCACGCGTTCAAATCGCGTTTCGTCCTCAGATTTTTTTCCTTCCTCTATCGTCCCTGGGAACGCTTTTTCCCCGTTCTATCTTCCGTCTCTCTCCCCCCATTGCCTTTTCCCCACTTTGTCCCGGCCGGTGCAATCGCGGACGTGAGATTAGAAACCTCTCAGCCGCTCCCCGAACGCCCCCACCCTGTCCCCAAACACCCCCAACGCCGCGAGATAGTCCCTCCACTCCTCTTCCCCACGCCCTCCGCCCCCGCCGAGGGGGTCCTCCGCGGCGAAGAGGGCATGCTCCCGCCTGACCACCTCCCCGTACCCGTCGACGATCCGCTCCCAGGCGGCGCAGAATTCGGTCTGGACCGGGATCCCGTCGCCGTCCAGGGGGAAGCCATAGCCATCGTCGCCCCCGGCGTGGCCGCCGCGGGCGTGGTCGGCCCTGTGCGCGGCGCGCCAGAGCGCGTCGAGCCGGTCGGTGACGCGGTCGACGGCGGCGACGAGCCCGTCGAAGAAGGAGGCGGCGGCGGCGGCGGCGGCGAGGCCCGCCTCCTCGTGCGCCCCGACGACCAGCCCCGCCGTCCGGCCCACCGCCCGCCGCAGCTGCGTCGTGTACACGAGCAGGTGCAGGATCTTTTGCGCGTGCGTCAGCTCCGCCGCCCCTATTACCCCCTCCGGGCTGCTGCGTGCTGCCCCGGCCCCGGCCCCGGCCCCGGCCACGACAGGCGTCTGTGACGGAGGAGAGGGCAGAGGAGAGGGAGACGGCGTCCGGGGCGGGGTGTGCAGTTGTTGGCCTAGAATGGGGAGGAGGTGTTGTTGTTGTTGTTGTTGTTGTTGTTGTTGTTGTTGTTGTTGTTCTTGTTCTTGTTCTTGTTGGAACCACGGGCGTGACCGAGATTTCTGCTGCTGCTGCTGACACTGACGCTGCCGTTCCTCGTGCGCGGCCTGGAGCATCGCCTTGGCTTTTTCTGCTTCGCAGTAGAGGTGGCAGAGAGATTCCCGCTGTTCTTCCAGCTGACGCCTCTGGCCCCGATTCCAATCGGCAACATCCTTATTGCGGATTCCGTCTCGGTCCCGGAGCCAGTCCTCATATCCAGACGGTTGTTGTCGCCCCCGGTGCCGCCGCCGCCGCCGCTGCTGCTGCTCTTGCTGCTCCTCCTGCTGCCACTGCCACGCCTGCACGGTCTGATCCCTTAGGCCGAAAATGCCCGTGTGTATTGGGTGCTGCTGATACCAGCCATGTTCCCATCCGTAGTTCGGCCTGTCCGGTTCTTGCAGAGGGGGCGCGTCCTCGAGAACTTCGTCGTCCGACGCATCGAGCTCGTCTTGGTCCAAATACTCCCTCATTTCCCGGGTCCGCTCTTGTTGTCTCTGCTGCTGCTGCTGCTGCTGCCGCCTCTCAAGAGGGTACTGGTAGCGCTGAGTTTGCTGTCGATGAACATCGCTGTCAGGACATTTTTGGGAGTTCGGTTGCCGCTCCTCCCGCTGATTGTTGGGCTGTCTTTGTTGGTCATTCCTATCTTGATCTGCCCAGCGGACTCTGCGTCGCCCTTTAACTGCTTCACCTCTCCCCCCATGTTGCCAACTACCCTGTTCACAACCTTGGTCACGATCATGCCTTCGATGCTCACGATGATGCTGCCCCCGGTGAAGATTCTGCGGCCTGCGTCCACCGTTGCGGGTATCCTGTTGCTGTTGCTGGTCGTGCCCCATATTCTGATGGGCATTTCCTGGTCCACCGCCGCATTCATAATAGTTCTTGTAATACGTGGTTCTGTCCTGGCGACCATCATATCCACCTCGGTGATCAGACTGTTGTTGATTGCGGTCTCTTTCGTTCCCGTGCTTGTGTCCGCTACTCCCGCGTTGTCTTTGGCGAGCCATTATTATGTAATTAATAAATGTCTATTGGTGGTTGCCTTGTTCTGTGGTGTGCCCGATTTCCTTGTTTAACCTCTCTATTGGCAAATGTCGTCTTCACACTGAGATGGGGAACAGGAGATTGGGTAATTAGTTATCTTACGGCAGTGTGCTGGGTGGGTATTATGTCCTCTTGCCCAACAAAGAAATGAATAAGAAAGCAACAAAGGCCTTGTTCGCTGCTCAGGGCAAAGTCAGATGCCAAATTTCCAATGGGTCTCACAGGACATTTTGTACATTTGATGTATTATGCAATAGACCATTGAACGTTTCATTGTACGCCGGCCCCTCAAAAAGGCGCTCCGAGGTGAGGTTATTGCCCTTGAACATCTGTTTGAAGATAATTATTAGCGACCATATCACAGCACCATCCTGTCGCCCAGAGCCGACGTCCACAGCACAAAGAAGGTTTGAGGAACCAAACTATGGATGCTTCGGATATCTTAGCATGGACGTCGACGCTCTGAGCCAAAATAAGAATCAAAATATAAAACAAGCAGTGCCATAAGTACGCTGCGGGACAGAAGAACGAGAGGATAACGGAGGCGCATCATTGAGTTATTAAAAGCACAACTTCCCGGGATGGAAGTCTAACAAGATTACCTTAGGTAGGTATCTTTGCTCGAGGGACTCGAGAAAGAGGATACCTACCCTCTTACAGCTTTCAATTCGGGTAGTTGAGTTGTTTACGCTTCCGGGTTAGCTATCAACACTCCGAGCTGCATCGTTGCCGGCAGACAACGGGATGGTCTGGAGCTTCGCACCGCCAAGGCCTCCAGGAGCAGAAATTCTTGATGCCCTCTGCAATGACTTCGTTAACTATCAGCAATATCTGGGGGTTTCATAGAATATACTGAGCCATAGCAGAGGCTAGGGACCTTTTTGTAACGCAATCAATGCCTGGATCCGTACAACCACAGCCAGATAATATGATATGGTCTCGTGGTTATGACGGATGGCATTGCGCTCGAAAATCAAACGGCTTCCCCAGATCCCTCGTTCGACTCCTTATTTATTCGACCATCATGATGTCCCGATGCCTCTCCAAGAAATTCTTCACAGCCTCGACGAAGCGATCGAGCTCCTCGTCCGGTGTTTCTAAGATCAAGGCGATGACGCCGCGCCGTGTTATCCAGAACCCTGCCTCGAGCATCTCGAACCAGAACAGATCCCGGAGGTCCGTCCGCTGCTTTCTATTGACGTCTTCCCGGCAGGTGATCTCCTCCGTCCCGTCCTCGGTAAAGTGCAGCCCGATCAGGGAGCCCCTCCCCGTGAAGCTCAGCCGCGACCCGCGGGCGACCTCCGCCAGCCGCTCCCGGAAGCGGTCCCCCTTGTGGTTGAAGCGCACGCACACGTCGGGGGTGTAGACGTCCGCGAGGACCGTCCTGCCGACGGACATGGCCAGCGTGTTGTTGTTGAAGGTGCCCGAGTGGGCCAGGCTGCCCCGGACGCGCGGGTCGTACGCCCTCATGACCTCCTCGCGGCCGCCAAAGGCGCCGAACGCCAGGCCGCCGCCGATGTACTTGCCCAGCGTCACCAGGTCCGGGCCGAGGCCCAGCTCGGCGCCCAGGCCGTGGGGCGCCAGCCGCGACGTCTTGACCTCGTCCAGGATGAAGACGGCGCCCTTGCTGCGCGCCGCCTCCCGCACCCCGGCCAGGAACTCCCTGCCGCCGGGGATGCACCCGGCGGCGCCCTGCACGGGCTCGACCAGGACGGCGGCGAGGTCGTCGGCGGCCTCGATGACGCGCCGGGCCAGCGCCAGGTCGTTGTAGCGCGGGACGACGACAAAGTCGGCGCGGTCGACCGTGTTGGGCGCGGGGGCGGGCGCGGCGTCGCCGGCGTCGCCGGCGTGGTCGTTCGGGAAGGACAGGACGGCGCCGTGGTAGGCCCCGGAGAAGACGACGACGCGGCGGCGGCCGGTGACGTGGCGGGCGGCGGCCAGCGCGTGCAGGTTGGCCTCGGTGCCCGAGTTGGTCATGCGCACGCGCGCGAGGCGGAAGCGCGCGCACAGCTCCGCCGCCAGCGCCTGCTCGTGCTGCGTCGTCGCCCCCAGTGACACTCCCGTCTCCTCGAGCGTGCGGCGGATCGTCGCCTGCACCTGCGGGTGCGTGTGCCCCAGCAGGCCGGCTGAGAGCTCGCCTACAAGATCGAGATATCTGGTCGACTGTCAGCAAGGCTTCTTCTTCTCTCTCTCTCTCTCTCTTTTTTTTTATTTTTTTTTTTTTATTTTTTTTAGGGGGGTTGGTTGGTTGGTTGGGAAGGGGGGGTAGGGGAGAAGGAGGGAAACGGACCCTCCTGTACACCTACTTGTGGCCGTCGAGGTCCCAGACGTAGGCGCCCTTGCCCTGTTTCATGCAGAGCGGAAAGGGGGAGGTGTGGAGGAGAGTGCGGGTGTTGCCACCCGGGAGGCTGCCGATGGCGAGTTCATGCTGGGCCTTGGAGAGCGTGTTGTTGGCGGCAAAGCGTTCTTCGGCGGCGTCAAGAGCGGCCCGGGCTGCTTGTCTGCCGAAGGATATCGCCGGGTTGGATCCCATGGTGCGGTGACACGGTGAAACGGTGAGGATGGTCAAGCGCAAAGCAGGGCAACCTGAATGATTACCTGGGCTTAAACCAGGTAAGATGCCTAATAAGTACAGCGAGTGTGGGAAAGTATCTAGTGAGAAGAATGACCAAGCAAAGCCATGTTAGCAGCTTATCATACCCCTCACGGTTATGGTTCCCGGAAGAAGGGCTATCAGGGGTCGTCGGCCCGGCGAGTTCGGGTTAGTCGGAGCCCCACTTGCCGGTGAATGGCAGCCGGATGAAGGCGTCCGAGAAAGGCTAATAATTAAAGGTACCTTAATAAGAGCATTGGTTAGCTCGATGGACCATCACAAGGGCCCTCCTTTTACATACAGTCGGCTAGTGTATACGCGCAACTATGCGATAAGACTACCTGAAGATAGGAAGTAACAGGTACAGAGTAATAATCATGGAATAGAGTATATAAAGTATTGTAGTGAATTCCTCTTGCTATATTCCGTAGACAAATCTCTATCTTCTGATCTTGGCTGCACGCGAGCTCTTCGGCATGTAAAGGCTCTTAACAACACAAACTTTATTCAGTTCAATCAATCAACTTAACACAAATAATAATCCAAATTTGTGGCCCTAAATAAATTATATAGAGAGTATGGCGAAGAGCAGCTCTAGGGTTAATCAGCTTATATTTTGGATTGATCGAGTTGCTGAGAGCCTTGCTCTTTGGCAAAGAAATAATCACGTAATTAATATTCACCTATTAATGTGCACTGTAATACGTTATTAGTCGCTACATCGCAAACATCGTCAGAATTGCCTATAGAATCGAGTACACTCTCCACGGAGTAACGAGTACACTTAACGAACTGATACCTATCCATGAAGAGTCCCATAGGGTGTCGATGAGGTAGAACACTACGGGTTGAAATGTGGTATGCTTTGTTGGTAGTTTGCGGACTGCCCCAACGGGCAGCTCGGTAAGGGGCTTGCCGGTATAGCTGGATTCAACCGCCTCTTTGGAACGCATGACGGCCCGCTATTTGGCACTAATTTATTCCGTAAACTGCTGGTGCGACCTCTTCCGTGGGTTTCTTTGTACACCAGGACAAGGCTCCGTTCGGACCGCGGATTTGGAGAACCTCGTGATGACCTTGTGCTCCGGGTTCAGCGAAGAGTCCAGGACAGTGGTCATCTCCAGGCTAGTATTGGTGAGAGTATGTACAAGAAATGGTCGGGAGCAGCGGGTCCACGATGGGCTCGAAATCTCCGCATGCTGCAAACTCGGACGGGTCCACGGCAAATAGGCCCGACTCCTGTACACTGCAGCCTTGACTCTCGGCGATGCAGGCAAAAAGCGACATGTCGTTCACTTTCTGGGCTATCGTTCGCTGTAGTCGGATGAACGCCCGCTCTCCTTCCCCGTACGAGAGCGGCATGTGGACGTCGAATATGCCCAGGAGGCAATGTGCCTTGTCCTCGAGACGTGCGGTCGACCCAATGGACAAAGTCCGTTTCCTAGTGCAGGTCCCGTGGCTGAGGCTGCCGTACGAAATCGAAGAGAGAGTGGAATGCTCAGCCACGATAAAGATCCCTCTTTAGCTCTCAATATCTATCTTACCGGCCATTGGAAGCTGTAGGTAATTACCCCTTTGCCCTCCCATGGTGCGCTTTCCCTACCTCACATACAGCCCGCGCTTAAGGAGGCACTTGTTTCAAGCATGTGGCTGTACTATGTAGCTGCCAGTAGCTAGCCGGGCCTCAGTGATCAGGTTGTTCCTTTCTGCATTACCTGCATGTGTCTAAGACAGTAAATCTTCTGTAAGCATTAGCGCGAAGCGAAGCTTTGAGCCAACGGTGTTAGCTCGGAGCTAAGTTGTACCAAAGCGGACACCTTAGGAAGGGTACCTGGTACTTATCATTGAGCTAATCGGAGGGAGCTCTAATTATTGGATTTTTATATTGATAATGGCTTGCAGGTGCTACCCATATCCAACAGGCTCCATTATGACTGGGCGATTAACCTAACCCACATGAGCGACTTCTAAGTCCCCTTCTTTCTCGTTTTCCTCATCCAACGTCTCGTCAGCCTCATCCTCGATGACCGAACCTCCATCATAAACTGAGTCCGTCCCCCTTTTCCCACCGCCATCACTATTTGATCCACCGAGCCTCGCTACGGACGACGAGGTCGAGGACGACGACGACGACGACGACGACGACGACACGGTGCTCCTGCTGCTGACGCTGCTCGACCGGCGCAGCTGGTGGTGCCGCGAGTGTGGCAGCGACTCGCGCCGCGCGGTGCGGGTGAAAATCATGATAGGGATGGTATTATAGTCCGGGGACAACGCGGCCGTGTCAACTTTGAGATCGAGGCCGCTGCTCCGACGGTGGCTGAGAGCGCGGCGGACCATGGTTTTTTCACAGATAATATGTCGAGAGTGTGAGGTAGTTCCTGTGGTGTAGTTCGCTTGCCTGGTGTTTCGTAATTATAAGTCGGTTGTTATTCTCCGTTTATGTTTAATAGAACACGGAGCTAGAGGCGGCGGCGGCGCGTGAGTTGGGAAGCCAGTTCCGTCACGAAGCGTCGGTGTCGTGAATTACGCGGCCGGGGCTCTGTGATCTTTGCAGTCTACACAGTAATTAGGGAGCGTGTGCCCAAATAGGCTGGCGGAAAAAGGGGCGTGAAATTTTGAGCGAGCGGCAGGCATTGATTGTTGCGCCGCGAATTGCGCCGCGAAATACTGAAGTACTACCAGGAGTCGACGATCACTTTCCGAGAGGGGTGTTCCCCAGATTTTTGTGGTCGTGTCCAGGTCACGAGCAAAAGACCGTCTGCCGGACAAAGAAGTTTGATCTCCGGAGAGGCTCGACCGGGGCCGTTTTGCCTCGGTTTGACAAACCCGGATAAGCGGGGGATCCAAGAACATTGCCCGGCCATTCTGCTGCGGAGGAACTGTGTCGTTCGTCCCGCCTCCCGGCCCTTCCATGGTGGCCTGGCCACGGAGGCCCGGTGTGAGACGGGCCCGGTGCGAGGCGGGCCCGAGTCGGGGGACAAAAACACACAGTGTGCAAGGAGCTGGACTTATTGTGGGGGCCTTATCAGCAAACGGAACGGCACTTTCAAACTTGCATCCCGTTGTTTCGGGGTGTCGTGGAACTTTTTTTTTTTGTTGTTTTTTTTCTCTTCCATAGCAGAACTCATCCCTGGTGAGATATTATCGAATTGGTGCTCACACAACCCGAATGAGTCGGAGTGAGGTGTGTTGGCCGGGCCTCACGCGGCCACACACAACTACTCGGCCTTGCCTCAAACGCGTTTAGATCCCCACCAAAGACCGCTGGAAGCGGCGGAAAAGGGTGTATTCCGTCTGCCATACGAACCCACGCTCCGGGCCGTATAGACAGTATTTCTTTGCCACGTCGATCAAGGCTGTCGAGCAGACAGACCAGTCAGTCACTTCATGCTCCTGTATGCAATTACCCACCAGGCCTCAGGAGGCGGGTCAAGGGCCTGGCCTGCCCGGATCGTCCGCAGCGAGAAACGCGTGATTACCTCTACCCTTTCCAAGTCACTTGGGAGGGGATTCGAGCTCACCTTCCGCCACCGTGGCCCGTGAGGGAGATCCCTAAATGAACACAACTCATGGCGATGTTGCAGATTGAGCAGCAGTGCATACTCGGGTCAACCAAATCGAAGGAACTGAAGGGTGAGAAAGGAGCGGTAGCCCGAGTACCTCTATTAACCAACATCCCAATACCGTGACACTGTTGTACATGTACATAGACATACGTATACTGAATTAAAGTAGACCGCTGGTAACCCACACCGCTTTTGTTGAAGGAAGTCCGTCGTACGGAGATGCACCTCCTCCCCCTTACTCCTGCAATTCGTACCTCTTTTCCGCGATATGGCTATCGATCGTCTTCAGCCAATGCCGGATCCTCGGCAGCACCGCAAACTCGTACTCGGGCAGGCTCGCCAGCTCCCGTAGGAACGGGCCCCAGCGGCCCTGGCTGACCGACGCCAGGAACGTCTCGATCTGCTGCACGACGAGCCGCGTGCCCTCGTCGCAGTACAGGCCCGCCACGCGCATCTCCTCAAGCAGGTTGAACACGGCGGTCGGGTCGCCGTACCGGTTCCACAGCACGCGGGCCAGCTGGTTGTAGAAGGGCGTGCTCACGCCGAGCACGTAGCTGGCGGGGCCGAGCTCCTTGACGCGCGGCAGGATGTGCAGGGCCAGCGGCGACGAGCGGGCGAACTGCGTGTCGAAGAGGGTGAGCGCGTTTAGCAGGTACGACGGGTATAGGGGGCCGTAGATGTGCAGCGGGAGTTTGGCCGCGTCGCCGCGCTTGCGCTTGCTGCTGCTGCCGTTTTTCCCGCGCTTGGAGGCCGCCTTGGTCGAGTCCTCGTCGATTCCGAGCCGGTGGACCAGCGGGAACACTTCCTCCTCGAGGACGTCCCAGAGCTCAAAGTCGCTCTTGGCGGCGCGCATCTTGGCGTCGACCCGCTTGCGCTCCTCGCGCCGGAGCGCCTCGTTTTGGACCGTCTTGGAAAGTGGATCGAGAGCGAGGTCGATCTGTTGGCCCGCCGGGTGCTCTTCGCTCAGGTTTGGGTCGGAATCTGAGGCTGCCGTGCCAACTTTCTGCGACGCCTTTTCCTCCTCTATGGTGCCGAGCGCCATGCGGGCCGCCTCGCGGAGGCTGGGGGGGAAGCGCAGCAATGCCTTCTCCCACTCGGTTGCTGCTGATGTCTGCCCAAGGGGATGGAGGGGGTCGAACGGCTTATGCATCTGCCGTCGAGCTTTTGACTGCACTTCGGCCGCGTCTTGCACAATGATATTGACCGTGTTGCGGAACGACTCGGCGTTAGGCTCCGCGGTTTTCCCTCCAAAGTCATCAGCTTTGGAGCCTTGGAGTCCAGACGACAGAGGGCCAGCCTCCGACTCGTCCGAAGCCCGGGCCTGAGAGTCCTTGGGGGAGGACGCTGTCGACGGTTTCAAGGCAGGGCTGCCCGCCTTGTTACGGCTGGCGATCTCCTCAAAGATGCGACTGAAAACGTCTTGCTCCGACGGCGTGATGGTCGATCGAATACACGACTCGGCGTCGCGTTCGGCATCGGTCCTAGTAACCGGTGGCTCGTACCCTTCCGGCAATTCAAACGGAATATCGTCGCCGCCTCTAGCGGGTTTGACCGATCGGGGTCGCTCCCTCGGGTGGTTGGTGCGGTTGGAAGAGTGGAAGAGGGCGCGGAATGCGGGCGTCGAGAAACCGGTTCGGGACAGCAGCTGAAGGGTGCGCGTTTGGTAGAGGAAGGGCATGAGGGTTGTCGACATGTTGGGCAACGTGGGGGGTTAGTTACCTGCCATGTCCAGTGATCGGTTGCGATGCAGAGTACGAATAGTTTGTGGTGTTGCAGAACAGAGCTTGGCCAGACACGATGCTGAAAATTTCCCGGTCGCCGCCGGATCCTTGCAATTTGGGGTCCCACCAAGGTGGGTTTGCGGAATAATCTGTGCACTAGCGTAGCAGGGGAGGATTGCGGATTCCCGTGATTTCGCGCTCTGCAACTCGCGCCTGGTTTTAATGGATTCCCGGTTCCTCGCGTTTTTCGCGTTTCGTTTCGCGACAGGGCCGGAGTTTGCACCACGCCTACGGCGTTTTTCGTGCATGGTCTTGTCCAATTCATGTTTTGAAGATTACAATTGCGCTCCCGCTACGCGTTCTTCATCATGCCTCCAAAATCAGAGCCCGTCATCAGCGCGTTCGAGCGCAAGCGACTCGAAAACATCGCGAACAACGCGGCGATCCTCAGCGGGATCAGCGCCACCGCAGAGAAAATCTTACCCAAGCCCGCTCCGCCGAAACCTAAGCGCTCAAGCACAGCACGCGTCAAGCGAGAATCCGTCCAGCGCGAACCTCCCCGTCCGACGCGGCAAAGCAGCAGACTGGCAGGGCGCGGCGCCGATGTGGAGATCCTCAAGCGCAAGGCGGAGGTGGAGGCGGAGGCGGAGGCGGAAAAGGCTAAGGCCAAGAAGATGCGTGTCAGCGGAGACCTGAACCTTGGAGATATCCAGGTTGAGGGTCGAAAATGGGAGGGGGGCCTAGACGGGCTGGCGGGGCTGAAGGGGCTCTCTGTTAGGGGGGCACAGCCAGGCGTGAGGACGTTCACCGACCAAGATGTGGCAGAAACAGCGGATAAAGGGCTAAAGGACTTGAGGCTACGCATGAGCGGACTGAAACTTTACGAAAAATGGCCCGTCCAAGGTACCTACCTTCCCCCTAGTTCAACCCCATCTCCTTGTTAACCCTGATCAGACATAAAAATCGTGCCACAACGGGTATACTCGTTGGGTTTTCATCCCACCGAGTCCAAGCCGATCATATTTGCTGGTGACAAGGAGGGTGCAATGGGTGTCTTTGACGCATCACAAGAGCCAGTCAAGGCCGAGGATGACGAGGACGAGGATGCCGAGATCTCCGACCCCGTAATATCCGCCTTCAAGACGCACTCGCGAACCATTACCGCGTTTCACTTCTCTCCTGTCGACGCCAACGCCGTCTTCTCTTCCTCTTACGACTCATCTATCCGCAAACTGGACCTGGACAAGGGCGTCTCAACCCAAGTGTTTGCCCCAAGCGCTGCAGACGAGGACCTACCCATCAGCGCAATCGACATGCCAACGAACGACCCTAACATGATCATCTTCTCCACGCTACAAGGCTCCCTGGGGCGGCACGATCTGCGCACCAAGCCAGGGACGGCCGAGATCTGGGGCCTGACCGACCAGAAGATTGGAGGCTTCTCGCTGCACCCCGAGCTACCACACCTCGTGGCCACGGCCTCGCTCGACCGCACGCTCAAGATCTGGGACCTGCGGAAGATCCACGGTAAAGGCCACGCGCGTGCGCCGGCGCTCCTCGGCATGCACGAGTCGCGCCTGTCGGTTTCACACGCCAGCTGGAGCAGCGCGGGCCACGTGGCGACGTCGAGCTACGACGACCGCATCAAAATCTACTCGTTCCCCGACGCGAGCAAGTGGGCCGCCGGCACGGAACTGACCGAGGCGCAGATGGAGCCGACGCGGCAGATCCCGCACAACAACCAGACCGGGCGCTGGGTGACCATCCTCAAACCGCAGTGGCAGAGGAGCCCGCGGGACGGGCTGCAGAAATTTGTCATTGGTAATATGAACCGGTTTGTGGACGTGTATTCGGCAGATGGCGAGCAGCTCGCCCAGCTGGATGGCGAGGGCATCACGGCGGTGCCGGCTGTGGCACACTTCCATCCGACGATGGATTGGGTGGCAGGTGGGAACGCGAGCGGGAAGCTCTGCCTGTGGATGTGACACCAACTTTGGGGAGCTGCCTGAGCTGGGTGTCAACGTTACTGAAGTGGCTGGTCCAAACTCGGAATAGCCTCGCAGTTCCGAGGCGAGTTGAAACCGCCAGATTTAGTGTAGTCGTTGAATTTCAGATCTCGGTAATGGTGGGAAGAGGGGCGGGTGATGCCGCACCATTTCTGTTGCATGCTGTTTCCAGTGTGTTTCCTGGTTGCTCTTCGACATGCTTGGATTATTGCCGGATATAGAACATGCAATGCACGTAAGCGCGGAATGCTCAATATTACTTTCCATTAATTAAACTATTCCCCATTTCCAAGTTGTACGAGATTCCGGACAGACGTGGCGCCCGGGTCTGCTGGTTGCATGTGATGGGAACAAAAGAACGGGGCTTTACCGGCAGGCGACGGTTGACTCTTGCGTCATGAGACTTGCATCGTGGCTTATCGATAAGCCCTAGGCTCTCACGTTGCAACTGAGCGCTGCTCTGGGTGCACTAGTGTAGGCAGGGCGGCGTCTCCAAGTCATGGGGTGTGGGGTGAACTGAAGGCCGTTGAGTGCTTGAACCGCGATGTAGACGATAGATGCTGGATCTGAACCCTTAACCCATAGTGTAATGATTATTTCGTTAGATAGTAGAGTCGTTCTGATGTCAATCACTCCGTACTACTCCGTAGTAGGATTTTGCGCAAGATCCCGGCCGCGGATCACCCCCGGCTGTTGGCTCCGGACCCTGGTTAATAACTAAGGCAACACTTGGCAGACGGCCTGCCCGCCCTGGTGCCCGTGGTGCACCGCTGCGGCTCGGACCAACTTGCTCGCATATTGATTGGAGACTCCAATCAGCTCCATGTTCTAGTGACAACGGCAACCAGCCATGTCCGCTGACCAACCACCTTTACGGTTCTCGCTACACCGGCCGTGTACGCGCATGCAGTTCACGATAATAATAATTCCAAGGCCGTTCACCACCACCCTGCAGACAGTCACCCTAATCCGTACCCGATCCTCACAATCCTTATCTCGGGCGCCCGTTTGCCCCCCCGACCTGCGAACATTGCAGCAGCCCTACTTCTCCGCGATAACACCCCCTCCTAACCCCCAGGCATCAGTCTTTGTCGTTGCTGCTAGACAAGGACGGTCAGTGCCCCTGTCAGCCTTGTTTGATGGATAAGTGTCTTGTCATTTACATCCACGAGACTTACGTGCCTCCGTTGTTGGCTAGGCGCCTCACCGAAGCCGTACCTACCTAGCTATGGACAAAGACGCAGCGCCAACGGCACCGCCTCCCGCCGCCGCACCTCAACCTTCGCCCAAGAGCCCCGACCAAACGGATGCGGGCCGAACTCAGCCGTCGATACTTCCAACGTCTCCGTCGGCCGGACCTAGCCATGTAAATCACGATGGGCGCGCCGTGCATCGTGTCTCCCGAAAGCTCCAAAAGAAGCGCCGCGACGGCGCGCACACACCCACCATGGAGCTTCCCGATCGTCTAAAAGACCATGGTGACCCCGCCGATGGTGAAGAGGAGGTGTTGCGTCCGCAGGGCTACGGCGGCGGCATGTTCATGAACATGAACCAGAGCATATTCGGTCTGATTGCTGCTGCAGGAAGCCAAGCAGACTTTGCAGACCGCTTTGAGGGACACAGCTCGGATGATGACGAAGACACGCAGAGTCCCATGGCTAAAACTATTGCCGGACCCAAGGGGTTGCAAGATGCATCTGCTCCTTCTGAAACCCTCTCCCAGACCACAGTGCTTCCGCGGCACGGGCGCTTCCGACATAAGTCAGATCACCGTCATCGAAGGAAATTTTCCGAGAGCCGGCTTCTGCGGTCTGTTCCTGGCCTGGCGCGGCTCAGCGACAAACTCAAGTCCTCCAGATCGCCCAAATCACCGCGGTCAGACGAGCACGTGCGCCTGCAGGGCGACGCAACCGACACGGACGTGCCACCTTCCGACCTCGCACCTGCCATCGAGATCACTCGGACCGAGACCACGACGGCCCCCGTCATGAGTAGGATGCTGGAAGCCCGCGCTCAAATGGCGGCGCGGCCGAGCTTCGACCTCGAGAGGACGTCGGACCAACTCTCCCGGACGGCTGACGGCTCGGGCGAGCCCGGGCCGACCGAGTTGGCCAAAAAGCTCGCACAGATCTTCGAGTTCGACAGCGCCGAAGAGGTCATTCAGGAATATCCATGTTGGCTCCTCCAGCACGTCCTCCTCACCGGGTACATGTACATCACGACGCGGCATATTGCGTTTTACGCATACCTGCCCAGGAAGGCGGTAAAGTATCCCTACGCCCGCTTGTTTCCCGGCGTCCTGTGATACTGACCACCAGCCGCAGCACGAAGTCGCCAGGTCGGGTTACTTAGCCAAGTGCGGCAAGAGGAACCCCAAATACAACCGCTACTGGTTCCGCCTCAAGGGTGATGTTTTGTCTTACTATCGCGATCCCCAAGATCTCTACTTCCCGCAGGGCCAGATCGATTTACGGTACGGCATCTCGGCGACCATCACCGACAAGGACAAGGAAGGCGTCAACTTCACCGTCGCCACCGATAACCGCACGTATTACTTCAGGGCCGATAGCCCCCAGAGTGCCAAAGAGTGGGTCAAGAGCCTGCAGAGGGTCATCTTCAGGTCGCACAACGATGGCGACAGCGTCAAGATCTCGCTCCCAATCGAAAACGTCATTGATGTCGAAGAGGCACACATGCTGGACTTTGCCGCTACCTGCAAGATCCGAGTCATCGACAACGACGAGACTTACGCCATTGACGAGGTATGCGTTGTCTTGCCGCTGACGATTTCACGCCACCTAACTAATCAACCATTGCTGACACTCTGGCAGTACTTCTTCGCTTTCTTCAGCTTCGGGAAGGAACCTATCAACCTTCTCAAAATCCTTGTCGAGGACTCTTCGTCTCAGGCGCAGGGTCCCAGTGACCAAACAGAGCCGAGTGCCGAGTCTTCAAACAGGACAAGCAACAGCGGGAATCGAGAGCAACTGCCTGGACCTGCGTCCCGGGTCTCAGGCAAGGGTCGTGAAGGCGTCAGGGCCACCCTCTCACCAGTCTCGCCTCTTTGCGGCTCTTCGCCGAGCCCCCGGCCGAGCATGGACCGCCCGCGCACGAGTTTCGACGCGTTCAATTCTTTCACCAGACGGAGCATGGATGCTAAGGAGAGCGGTCTGAATCTGGACTCTCCACCGCGCCGCAGTCGCAGCGCCGGCAGGCCGTCTTTCAGCAGAAAACGTGACGGCGGCCACGAGAGGCAGGAGAGCAGTGACTCCTACGTCCAGAGTATGGGCGATCCCAGCCACGCGAGCCTGTCGGCAATGATGGCTTCGGCCAGTAGCGAAGACCCATCGGCGAGTCAGATACTGAAGGACAGCGACGTCTTCCACAGCCCAACCACTCGGCGACCACACGGGAACCGGGAGGCTGAACATCCATTATCCCCAACCGGAGCACGGTCAAAGCAAGCCCGGCGCGACGCTTCCAGGCCTCACACGACGGAAGCGGGAGACGCTGAGGCAATTGCAACCACGCCGACGCTACAAAGTATAGCAACAATGGGAGGCTATCCCTTTCGCAAGGCAAACGCATTGATCGGATACTTAGACCGCCATTCCAGGCGCATGAGCAACCTCCTGGCAACAGAGTCCATGGGATACGTTGAGAAGGTATCGGGCATGTGGAAGGGTGGGGGGAAACACTATGATGAACCGGCCGGTCTTAGGACCGACGAAGAGGATGCCGGAGATGACCCTGCCGATCGGGCCAATTCGGAAGCCCGATTCAGGGCTCACTTTGCCCTGCCTGAGAGCGAGAAGCTCCAGGCTGCCTACTTTGGACACATGATGCGCGTCCTGCCGCTCTACGGGAAGATCTACATCAGCGACCGCCACTTCTGCTTCCGCAGCTTGCTTCCCGGCACGCGCACCAAACTCATCCTTCCCTTGCGAGATATTGAGAACGTTGACAAAGAGAAGGGTTTCCGGTTCGGCTATGCCGGCCTTGTCGTCGTCATCCGCGGTCACGAGGAGCTCTTCTTCGAGTTCCACAAGGCAGAAGTTCGCGACGACTGCACCATCACGATTCTCCAGAGCCTGGAAGCGATGCGCTACCTTCCCGAGTCTGACATCCCGGACGGTGTCGACTCCGAAGAAGCTCAAGCCGCCGTCGCGGAACACGTTGCGCTTCAGAAGGCGCGCAATGAGGAATTTGCCGACCACGATGTCCGGCTCCCTCGCGAAGCGTCCTCCATCTCAGAAACACCAACCATTCTCTTTGACGACCCCAAGGCGTCTTTTCTAAACTTCAAGCCCTCCCAGTCGATGCGAATCACCTGCCTCACCATCGGCTCGCGGGGCGACGTGCAGCCGTACATCGCGCTCTGCAAGCGGCTTCTGGAAGAAGGCCACCGCCCCCGGATTGCCACGCACGGCGAGTTCAAGGACTGGATCGAGTCTCACGGGATCGAGTTTGCCTACGTCGGCGGCGACCCGGCGGAGCTTATGCAGCTTTGCATCCAGAACGGCACCTTCACGCTTGGCTTCTTCCGCGAGGCCAATGCCAAGATGCGTGATTGGCTCGACGAGCTGCTCGAGACAGCCTGGAACGCCTGCCAGGGCAGTGACCTGATTATTGAGTCGCCCTCCGCCATGGCCGGTATCCACATCGCCGAGGCGCTCGGCGTCCCCTACTTCCGCGCCTTCACCATGCCCTGGACCCGGACCCGCGCCTACCCGCACGCGTTCATCATGCCCGGCCAAAAGATGGGCGGCGCTTACAATTACGTGACGTACGTGATGTTTGAGACAGTATTTTGGAAGGCGACGGCACACCAGATCAACCGCTGGCGCAGGCGGTTCCTGGGGTTGCCCAATACCAGCCTCGAGAAGCTGCAGGTCAACGAAGTCCCGTTCCTGTACAACTTCTCCCCATACGTTGTGCCTCCGCCGCTGGACTACAGTGACTGGATCCGTGTCACCGGGTATTGGTTCCTGGACGAGGGCGACAGGAACTGGGAGCCACCCAAAGATCTAACCGACTTCATCGATAAGGCTCGACGGGACGGCAAGAAGCTGGTGTACGTCGGGTTCGGATCCATTCTTGTACCCGACCCCGCCAAGATGACACAGGAGGTGATCGATGCCGTACTTAAGGCGGACGTGCGGTGTATCCTTAGTAAAGGGTGGAGCGATCGCTTGCCGACCAGAAAGGACAAGGAAGGGGAACAACAGCAGGGGGGCGCCAAGGTCGGACCACCGGCGGAAGAGAAAAGGCCGGAGCCGGAGCTGCCACCGGAGATCTTCCAGATCCAATCGGTGCCACACGACTGGCTGTTCAGGCAGATCGACGCCGCGGCGCACCACGGTGGGAGCGGCACCACTGGGGCGAGCCTGCGCGCAGGGATCCCCACGGTGATCAGGCCATTTTTCGGCGACCAGTACTTCTTCGGCACGCGGGTGGAGGACCTTGGTGTCGGCATCTGCCTCAAGAAGTGGGGCGCGGCGTCGTTTGCGCGTGCGCTGTGGGAGGCGACGCACAGCGAACGCATGATCGTCAAGGCGAGATCGTTGGGTGAGCAGATCCGCAAGGTACGTAGTCATCCACGCACGCGCCGACCTCCCCGAAGAACCCGCCCGCCCGGTGCTAACGCTCCCTCGTGTAGGAAAACGGCGTCGACACGGCCATCAAATGCATATACCGCGACCTCGAGTACGCTACCGAGCTAATCCGCGCAAAGACGGGCAAGAACCAGACCCGCCGCCAGGCGGCTGCGTCCGCAGCTGCGGTAGGGACGTCCACCGACGGCTCGGCCTCGGGTGTTGCCGATGCCGCGGATCCATTCGACGACGACGAGGAAGAGAGTTGGACTTTTGTGAGCGGAGATGCCGAGACCGTGGATGGCCTCTCGGTGAACAGTCCTCTAAAGAGGACCGTACCCGACCTTCCATGGGCACTTGGCGGTCTCCCTGTTGCTGGTGGGGCCCCGGGCGAGGCGGGCACGGAGCTCGGCGGAGGATCGTGAGAGTCGCTTGGTGTTGTACTTGGCCGTTTCTCGTATGCCTGAACTCCTATGTTGCGTACTTACTCTTTCACGTTTAGATTGGGCGTGGGGAACGCATGCCGTGGTTCGTTCCCATTCTTGGGACTAGAGCTGGTGTTGGCGTTTCGGGACTCATGATGATGACTGATGACTCAAGAGGTTCGGGCATAGGTGGAAGTTGGGTCCGGGATACACATGCAGACGGTACCAGATTGGTTTGGCTGGCATGCCTGGGGTGGGTTGTGTTGGGTTCAAGCTCCCGTTCGTCAGGGATGCTGGGCTGGGACACAGAAGATGGATAGCCTGATCGGGCGCTTTGTTCTTGCCTCTGCTTTCTTCTCTTTTGGCCGGCGGGGTGCCGCGCGACGTCCTACATGTATACACCTTATACACTCCCCTACCTCCTTTCTTACAGGAAACCCGGTCCTGGATAGGACACGAAGGACCGTATCACTATAGAGTAATGGTTACTAGATACACATATGACCTTGTGTCTCCTAGTCTTCACTTGCAAACCTCATATTCCATGATGACCCAGGGCAGTGGACCTTTGGTGGTAACTGGAGGTGATGAGTTGTCAGCTTTGGTGTTCTCCTTCATTTGGCTCCGGGATGTCAAACGCAGTTAGAAGACTCGAACAACAGAAGGAGGCTTTACAGCGATGGCTTCGAAGGTTCAACAAAAGTGCCTTGCGGACTACCTAAGAAGGAATAAGGAGCGCTATATATAGACAAAGTAAATGGTCAATACGTTTAGCGAGCGTGCCTTAGCGTAATTATGGCTAGCTCGTAGCTAGTGCCTCAGAAGCTTACACTACACGCTTCTGACATGGGAGCACATGTTGACGCTACCAATACCGATCTGCAGAGTGGGTAATGTGAGAGCGCTTAATTCGAGCTGGTCTATCCTTCCTCTGATAATTATATGTTCCTGCTATTGACTTGGCCGCTTGAAGTCTTTGGGCTGGGAACTTCTTGCACTGTACTCTTCTTAGTGCACTTAATTTGAGAGGGTTAACTGCTAAGAGCGATATCCGGTCAAAGGAGCTGCAGCGTTTCTCAAAGGATTTTTCAAAGGATGGCCTAAGATCGCTCCCTGATTACGATTGTAGGGCAGGCGAGAGTTGATAAACGACGTGAAAACCGTTTATAAATGATGAAGCCAGGAAAGAAAACAGGAAGAGCGCAGGCAGACAAGGAAGGGCTAGGCACCTGTGGGGAACTGTGCTTGATGATGCCTTTCTGGCTACCTATGAGTTCAAAGTTGCAGACGGCCACAGCTCATAGACACGGCACGGCTGTTAACCAAGTCAGAGAGCCACCGATGTCTTCTCAGTATATGATTGGTCAAGCCTTATGACTAACCACAAGACTCATCAGTTACTGTGTAGTCAAAGTCTAAGAAACATGGGAGGAAATCCCGTGCATTGCGTTTTGGTAGGCTCGGGGAAACGGAAATAATCTTGCTGAAACTCGCCCACGTTCGTTACAAGATTCCAAGCACACTAAAATTACCCGATCTTAATGACAAGTGGAAGCGTTCAAGTGCCTTTGCACGCCACGTTTTAGCCACACATGACCCCGCAACGAGGGGCGGCGAACCTGCTTGAGTTGCTCGGCAGGGGTTGCGTGCAGCTCGAAAAATTGGTTGGACACCAAAGCGCATCCCGGATCAGCCGCCACAGGTACAAAAGGACCTGCCCAACCCACCCAAAGGTTGGCTCATTGCTTTGCGACTGCCGGCACTCCTTTTCGTCAGTGCGTCGATACAACATCCCAACCCACAAATCCGGCATTACATCATCATCCACTTCTTCGCACCTCTCCCATCCCGTCTAACCTTGACTCCTTCCGACAGGAACTTAAACCTTGGCATCTTTGTACCACTTGTCTCATTCCTGTTCATACGAACCGTCGCCTCATATCAGTTCTGGTTGGCTGTTTTCTCCGGTTACCTGGGAAAGCAGTGGCTCGAGCTTGAACGTCGACCCACATTCGTCCCGCAACACACGATTCCAGGCTACCGGAGCTTGGACCACCAGCCCACTGTGCCCCACGCAAGCGGCTGCTACGCTAACCATTCTTGGTTCAGCGCCCCACGCTTTCTGCAGCTTGTCCGCCGTCGCATTCGCCTTCTGGGAGCTTGCATCGCGACACCCGCGCAGACAGAGCCGACAGTTATCGACCGCGGTACACGGTACACAGAACCTGTGCGCGCCACTGCGCGATGGGTGATCCAACCGACTTGGGCACCGGTTTCATTCGAGTATTGGGAGGCTACTGCGTGAGTGACCCAGGTTCATCTCTTCGCCATTATTATAAATTTATCCTTTTAGTCTTGGCTTTTCTTTTCTTTTTCTTTTTTTTTGCCCGGCAACGCGATTAACAATGTTCAACCCCGCGGGCAGGCTCAACGCGCGAACAACGGCCGAATCCATTAAACCCTACCGTCGCAAATCTCGACCAGTCCTTCCCTCGTCGACACTATGTCAAAAACCGTCCGGCTGGGGAGCCGGCTACGGTACCCCATCACCGTCGTCAAGCTCCACAAAAAACCCGGGGACAGGATAAAGAAACAAGAAACCCTCATGGAATATTCGTTCAAATGGTGGAAGGAGGTTGGCGACTCCATCCGTGGCGAGACCTGGAAAGAAGAGCAGACGACCATCGTGACATGGGACTCCCCGAGCGATGGCGAGCTGAGGCACTGGCTCATCCGCGAAGGCCAGCACATCGTGTCCGACACGCCAGCTATGGAGGTCAAGGAGGATTGCCCACACGAGATCCAATTCCAGGGCCTCTGCGGCATGTGCGGCAAGGATATGACCGAAGTCAACTGGGCGACCGAGACTAGCGACACGGCGCGTGCTCCCATCAACATGGTGCACGACCAGACTAACCTGACCGTCAGCGCGGTTCAAGCTCAGCGCACAGAACAGGAGCTTCAGCGGCGCCTCCTCAAGAGCCGCAAACTGAGCTTGGTAGTCGATCTGGACCAAACCATCATCCAGGCCTGCATCGACCCAACCGTGGGCGAGTGGCAGAAGGACCCAACCAACCCGAACCACGAGTTGGCCAAGGAGGTCAAGAGCTTCCAGCTGGACGACGGTCCGACCGACTTGGCGCGACGATGCTGGTACTACATCAAGATGCGCCCGGGGCTCCAGGACTTCTTGAAGCGCATCGCCGAGATGTACGAGCTGCATGTCTACACCATGGGTACGCGCGCATACGCACAGAATGTGGCACGCGTTGTTGACCCAGACAAGAAGCTATTCGGTAACCGCGTCATCAGCCGCGACGAGAACGGCAATATCTTCGCCAAGAGCCTGCACCGGCTCTTCCCAGTCAGCACTCACATGGTGGCCATTATCGACGACCGGTCCGACGTCTGGCCGCGTAACCGACCTAACCTGATCAAGGTCTCGCCTTACGAGTTTTTCAAGGGCATCGGGGATATCAACTCCAACCTCTTACCGAAGCGCCAGGACCTGCTCACGTCGGGCGCGACGGCCAACGGGGCGAAGAAGGGGAAGAAGAGCAAAGCATCCGAGAACCAAGAGGTCGCCGTCGCCGGAACCGACGACGGCGCGTTGACACAACAGCAGGTCGAGGAGCAGGAGCGCGCGCTCGAGAAGCAGATCAAGGACAGGCCGCTCCAGGTGCTCCAAGAGCAGCTCGATCGTGAGGACGAAGAGGCTGAGAAGGCGACCGTTCAATCGGATGACGGTTCCGAGTCACGCTCGTCGTCCCCTGCTCCACAGCGCCATCGCGTCTTGCAGGACGACGACGAGGAGCTCAAGTATCTCGAGCAGCACCTCACCGCCCTCCATCGGGCCTTTTACGACGAGTACGACAGAAAGCGAGCGGCGCATGATTCGTCCGCCGACGTCGACCTCGACTCAGTGCCAGACGCCGGGCGTATTCTCGACCAGCTCAAGAGCACAGTCCTACAGGGCAAGAAGATTGTCCTGTCTGGCTTACTGCCAAGGGACATCAACATATACCGCTCCGAGCTCGGCCTCCAGATCATGTCCTTCGGCGCGGAGCTCCTCACCAAGGTCAGCCGAGATGTGACACACCTCGTCGTCAATGCCGCGCAGCCGGGTAGGGAGAAGCTCCTCCAAGCCCGGCGGCGACCTCACATCAAGATTGTCAGCCAGGAATGGCTAGCTGCCTGCTTCAGCCAGTGGAAGGCCGTCGACGAGTCGCCTTACCTCTTCACGGCGCGCCTCGTCGAAGAGGACGATCCGGAACACAAGCAGCTCATCGCCAGTGACGAGGACGAAGACGAGGTTGAAGACACGGACACCGAAGCCGACAGCAGCGGCAGAGGCCTCAACGGTGAAACTAATGGCACCAGTCCCAGGTTAAAACTCATATCCCCGACCGGCCAGACCCACACGTTCAAGCTAAAGAAGAATGGCGAATCCGCCGACGACGAAGAGAGCGACCCGGGCGATGATGATGATGATGATGAGGAAATTGAGGAGGGCCTCCTCCCCGATGATCTTCCCGACGGCCAGTCGTCGCCCATCGACGGGCTCAAGACATTCAACTGGGGCTCGGCGGACGAGGAGCTAGCCGAGTTTCTGGCGAGTGGGTCGGACGACGATGACGAGGACGAGGACGAAGATGAGGACGAAGAAGGCGACGGCGATGACGGCGAGGGCGAGGGTGAGAAGGATGGCGACGACAACGGGCCCCGCGCCGAAGAGGACGAAGACGAGTTCGGCTCCTCGTCGCTGGGGGAGGAGGATGGTCGGAGGAGGAGGAGTAAAAGTGCTAGCCCGTCCACTGGTGGTGGTGGTGGCAGTAGCAAGAAGAGGAAGGATCGTGACGAAGACGACGATGACGGTGGAGATGGCGAGGGTGAAGGCCAAGGGGGAAATGGCACGCCTGCGAAGCGCCTGCGCAGGACGGAGAGCCAACACGGGTCGTCGCTGCGGAGTCTCTATCGTGCGGGGGAGAATGGGAGCAGCTTGCCGACGCCGGGCAGATCGGACAGGCAGGATGCGGAGATGGAGGGCACGGAGGACAGTGCCGTGGAGGAGGAGGGTGACGAGGTGGAGGGAGAAGAGGACGAGGAGATGGAGTTTGATGTCGCCGAGCTCGAGGCCGAGTTCGAGGCCGAGTTTGGCAAAGCCGAGGCCGAACTGGAGGCTCAGATGGCCGCCGAAGAGACGACGTCTGGCGCTGAAGGGGATGTGGGTACGGAGAATGGCTAGTAGGCCCTCCTAATTCCCGTGAAGGAAAGGATGTTTTGAGGAACAACGGGTCCGAGATATGTTGTGTTTTTCTTTTTTTTTTTTTTTTTTTCTACGGCGCTTTGTGTTACATACATATGGGACCAGCGTGGGCGGGTTGTTGGACGGAGTTGACTGAGATTTATCGTGCAGATTATGTATTGTAGCCCGTAATGCACTGGCATCTTTACAGCCTCGAATTTTGACATTTATACTCCTCAGACTCGCGGACTTGGTATATGTGTTCCGTACTTGTCACGGACTTCAGTTGTTGCTGTGCACGAATAGAGTACCAGCGTCCCGGGAGTAGATTGGCGTTATTTGGCCCCCACTCTTCCTCCTTACGTAATCATGGATCCCGCCACCAATCGAAACCTCGCCGAAGCAGCGCCATCGTTCAATTGAAGCTCGAGCTCGGGAACTTAGAGCGACGACGTCAATTGCGCCAATTCGACCGTCCGCAGCAGAGCACAACTCCCGGGCCTCGACCAGGACCTAGAGGAGTTAGATTGATTCGAACCAGCGACCGCCCGACGCCCAATCGACGCGATTCCGAAGCCCGGACGGGTGATCTACGAGAGCGCGACGGTTCAGAAGGGGGAAAAAGAATAACAGACGCCCACCATGCCGCAGGATATGCCGCCCGCTGGCGGCTATGAAGCCGTTCAGTACAAGGTGGGTTTGTTTGTCTTTGGATTCATTTCTGAAATGGGGTGGCTCCGAGCTTGAAGTCGTGAATCGAGCCGCGAGAAACGGTTGCGAGGTTTACCGGGAAGTTGATGCCTCGACGCGCCTGCGCGGCCGGGGAAGTGGTGTCCAAAACGATGAACAGATGGATGGGAGAGAGTTCTTCCGGCGGTGAAGATATGTGATCTCGCGGGCTGCAGCGCAGAATAAGAAGTCAGGGAGGGAGAGGAGCGATGCTGGTTGAGAAAGATCGGGAGCGTCTGATTAGGCGGCAGTGCGAGGGCCGCGGCTTGCGTGGCTGAAGCTGTCCTTGGAAAGCAGATCGTTGGAGAAGGGAGGGAAACAGCAAGCTCTCACCAGCGGATGCAACACCAACTCGACACCGTCTTCCAAGCACAAAAAGCTAACGTTCCATCGCCACAGCGCAACCTCCCCTCGCGCGGCCTGTTCCGCCCCAGGCCCCTCCTCGCCGGAAGCGCACTGCTTATGCTTTTTGGCTGGTACAAGCTTGTCGTCGGCATTCGCGAGCAAAAGTACGTCTTCATTCCCTCCTCCCCCTCCCTCCCCCAACCCCCCTTCTCTCCTTTCCCGGAGCTGCCCGCGGCCGTGTGACTGTACTCTAACATCCAGCAGCGAACTCGCCCGCGAGAAGATGTGGGCTCGCATCCACCTGATCCCGCTCCTGCAGGCCGAAGAGGACCGCGACCAGGTCCGGAGGCACCTGGCCGACCAGGCGAGAGAGAAGGAGCTTCTCGGGGAGAACATCAAGGTCTATCACTCGGACCGGTAAGTTTCCGCTTTCATTTCTATTGTTCATCTCTCTTCCCCTGTTACCGCCATTTTCGACGCAGCAAGGTACTAATGCGGCTGGCAGGTTTGTCCGGCCCACGTTTGGAGTAACACCTGCGAACGTTACCAAGGACTAAGTTGAGATGGTTGATACGGGGGTGGTGAGCTCTATCAACGGATTACAGCTCTTTGGCAGAACGGAGAGCAATTCATGTTCCGATAGATGCCCGGAGCTACGAGCTTCTGGGTGGATGTAAATAATCGGTGGTAGATGGATGAAAGAAAGGGTTTTGGCACGATTTTGTCCGCCTGCTCGCGTCGAACGTTGCTCATCAACAGTGAACGCGACTAATGCCATCGAGAGCAGTTATCTATTTGGCTTTATGCAAATATTTGGCTTTGGCCGACGATATACCTACCTCAACGAAATTGACGTAACCGAGCAGAAGCGGATCCCGGAGATAGCCTTCATCGATGCTCATGAGGCACGGTGGAACTGGGTGACCAAAGCATCACCAGCCCACCGAATTCCGGCCCGGATCCCATACGTAGTACATGCTCAATCCAGAAAACCACAGGAGCGGTGCTCTGTGCTATGTGTTACATCCCAACCCTTGCCGTTCTGCTGGCATGGTAGGTATAGAGGCGATAGATCTAGTTGCATCAATGCTCTCGAGAAAGGGATGTGGCCCTTGAAGATCATTGCTACCGTCTACGTGTCTCATGTCAATTGCAGCAGAACCCGGCACAACACAACCAGAGAAGAAACAAGTTCCACCCGACCTATTACCGTATCCTAACAACCATATAGCCCCAGTGCCAGCCTCCCGCGCCGAACGCCCGCAACGCACGTTGCAACGCCAACTAACCACCGAAGGTTTGAAACAAAAGCCATTCTACGCTGGAGCCTGGACCACCTTGAACCCTTCCGACACCAGCTTCGTGATGTCGTCGTTCTTGTGCTGCAACAGGCTGAGCGCAAATGCAACATCGTTCCATTGCCGCTCATTTTCACACCGCGGCAGTCTGGCGGCCAGCTTGTCCGCCAACTGCTTGGCGTGCTTGTCCTATTTTTCGGCATTAGCATTCGACAATTCACATGCGTGCCAACACGCAAGAACAAAACGGCGGTCGCAGCTCACCTTCTCCACAAACCCGAGCAAGAAGCGAACGATTCTCCGGAAACTCTCTTCGTCAATCCGACGATCGGCAGACAACAGACTGAACATGTCGACAAAGTGATTATACACGGCATTGTCCTTGGTGCTGAGCTCGGTAAAGAACATGCGCGCGAGGTCGGCGATCCGCTTGTCCTCGTCCTCGAGACATTTGGCCATCTCGCCCAGCTGGCCCTTGACCTTGACCTGGCCGGCCAGGATAAGGAACGTCAGCGTCATCAGGCAGGTCCGCTTGACCATGGGCTCCGGGTCAGCCAGGCGGCGATACAGGAAGTCCGTGTTCTCGTCGATCAGGTGGTTAAAGCAGACGGCCATGTCTCCGAGAGCGATGACGGCGTTGCTGCGCACCGTCGCGTCCGTGGAGCGCTCCATGATGGTGATGAGCAGCGGGAGATTGGCCTCGCAATACTCGGACGAGACGCACATGAGCTTGGCGAGGCACAGGGTCGCGGCTTGCTGGAGGTTGCGGTCGCGGTACGTGGTGTTGTTGGCGCATATCTCGCTGACCATAGGTCCGAAGTGAGCGAGCAGCGAGTTGGGGCCGTAGAGGAGCTCGCGCTCACGGATGTGCGCCATGGCCTCTGTAAAGTCGTCCTCAGTCGTGCCGCCAATCAGGTCGAGCTCGTCGCCCTCGTCGCCAACCTTGGATTTGTCCTTGGCATGGGAGACGGAGCGCCGGCTGGAAGTGCTTGCGCCGAGAGAGGACCGGCCGTTGGCTGCGGCGGACTTTTCCTTCTCCTGTTTGCGGCGCTTGAAGTCGAGTTCGCAGAGTTCGAGGTGCACGATCTGTTTGATCGCAACGTGCCCGACAATGAAGAGGAGCTGGGAGAGGCCAACCGTGTTGTTTTTGTTATCTTTCTTGGGCGGGCTAGCAGGCGTTTGCTGCGACGCAGGGACGGTGGGATCGCCTTCTCCACCTTCGGCCGGGGAGGAAGGGCTGGGAGCCGGCTGGGTCTCGTCGCGAGAAGCGGGACGAGAGCTGGGCTGTGAGCCCGCAGGCGAATTCGTGCGAGAAAAGACGGCCCTCGTCTTGCGGCGGATGAGTTCTGAGCAGAGGACGTCTGGGTGTCTGGAGAGCGTGTAAATGGCGTTGATAGCCTGCTCAGCCACGCCATACCACTCCTTGCTATCAGTAGGCACCTCGGTGATGGCAGCCAGACGGACCAGCACGGCGTGGTCATTTGGCAGCCTGGAGAACTTGGTGGTGGACTCCTTCGTTTGGCGACCAGTAGGGTTGATCCGACGCAGAGCGATGCAGGTGTACTTGGCGAGCTGCAAGTCGGCGCGGCCGTGAGCTCCAAGCCCAGTGCGCAGCATTGTCTCTATCTCGCCGACGACAATTTCCGGACTTGCGGTGGCGAGCATGCCCAGCACAATGATGGCACCTCGCCTTTGCTTCCTAGAGATCTCCCGCCTCTGCACACCATACACCTGCCACAACTTGGCAATGACAAGATCTGGGATCATGCCTTGCTTCATCATGGTGCTCAGCAGCTGCTCGAGCGATGTGAGTTCGGCAGGGGTCGCGCCAAAAGTCAAGCTCATCATGTTCCTCGCAATGTAATTGGCGGCATCGTTGGGGCTGAAGCTGTCAGGAGCTTCAAAGAAGAGTCTCTTGTAACATTCGATGAGGTGCGTTTGGACACCCTTGCCTTCGTCACTGTTGCCCTTCGTCCAGATGAGCCGAAGCATGCGGCGAATGCCGACCTTGTTTTGCTCGATATTGTATGCGTCGCCGATTTCGAAGTAGTCCATGGCTTCGATGACTTCGCTCTTATTCCTGGAGCCGAGGAGCTGGCATATTATCCCAGTCGCCTCATGAAGAACGTCAATGAACTTCAGCGCTTCGGTGTAGTACCGCTTGGTGAGGGTGAGCTTCTCGATTGCCTCGGAGGTAGCTGCTTCCTCTTGAGCTTTCTGTATGGCGGCCATCTTTTCCTCCTCGGTCATTTCGGCAGCCTGCTTTCTCGGGGACTCGATTTGGGTGGCATCGTCAAGCAAGCCCTGATCTACCGTCGTGTTTCCATTGTTGCCGTCGAGACCTGGTGCATCAACAGGCGGCTTCAGGGCGTTGAGCTCTGCATCGACCTTGTCCAGGCGCTCCTGCCAGTCCTTCCTCGCGAGCTGTGCGCCATGAAGGGCAGTGAAGGGATGTGTGCGAATCAGGGTGGCAAGCAACTTGATGGCATTCCTCCTGACGTGGCTGCTCTTGTCCTCGAGGCTACGGCAGGCCAGTTCGGCCGCCCGTTGCCTCCGCTTCGGGAACTTTTGTTCCAGCTCGCAGAGCTTGATATAGACCTGGATTGTTCTGCACCGACAATACGGATTGATGTCGAGGAAACGCTCTTCGAGCACGTCAAAGAACGCGTTCATCTGCGACTTGTGGTTCTCGCCTCGCTCCTCCGATTTGCTGAGGTGGGCGAGCATGTTGCCAAAAACCTCAATCAGGGCGCAGCGCAAGGTGTACGACTATGCCTGTCAGTGTACGGCTCCAACCGTCTGCCGGTGTACACAACATACCTCACTATCCAGCTGCTTCGCCAACAGGGTAACCTGCTTGATGACCAACCTAGGGGCCAACTCAGACAGTCTAACCATGAAGGCCGAAACAGACTTTGGCCCCTTGGTGTCATTGCTGTTGAACTCCTTGTTGCTGAGTTCTCGCAAGATTTCATCCGCCAGTTGTGGGTAATCGTATTGCTCCGCCAGAATGTGCAGGAACTCGGCCATGGGTTCCGACAGGTGCTCAAAGTACGTCAGATTCTGGACAATGGAAATTTGCGCAGCTAGGAAGAGTCAGCGTTTCGCTCGGCTAGGTGCACAGCGAACCCACCGTATCCGTGTCCATGGTGCTTGACGGCGATGCAGAGCACTTTGAAGACGTGCATCCGAATGCTGGTGCTCTTGACGCGCTGCTCGCTCTCGAGGATCATGTACACGGGGCGGGTGAGCAGTCCGATGAAAGTGTCGCGCTCCGACGTCGTCAGGAAAATCTTGGCCAGTTTTAACCTCAGCACCTTGCACATTGTGTTCAGTGCGGTTTCCAACTGTGCAGTCGAATCCCACGTCCCGTCTTTGCCGAGATCCTTCCTGCTCTTGGGCTTCCCGCGACCCCTCGTGGGCACCGTTGTCGACGACTTCTCGGCAGCCTTGGTCTCCACGGCGGCAATGGTCCACTGCAACAGAAAGCCGTACATCTCGAGGAGCTGCTTGTGGTGCGCGATGAGCTCTTGCTCGTCCGACTCGAGGTCATGGTGGATGACGTCGGCCTCGGCGGCCAGCCCGGATGTGATCAGGTCAAAGATCTTGCTCAGAGCGTGCGCCGAGAGGAAGGAGGTGTACCTGGATTGTTTGAACAGCTCAGAATCAGGATCGCTTAAAAGACGGTCTGCGGCGCCAGAACCCAGAGCACGCGCGGGCTGGGCAGGGTTGTGTGTGTGGTCTGCCAGCATCGGCGTGTCTCTATCGGATGGTGTGAGGGGAACAGAGGAGATGGGTGCACACTTTAGAAGAAACTGCAGCGAGTCAAAGATGCTGCTACGTGTGATGGCATCTGGGTTCTCGGCCACAGCGTCCACGATGGGGTTCAGGACCGCGTTGATCACAGCGTTATCGGTCAGCGAGTCGGGGTCATTCTCGCAGTCAAGGAGCGCGCTGTCGGCCTCGGGCGTCGGGATTCCGGCAGGATCGCTCATATAATGCTTGAGCGCATCGTTGATGTCGAAGTTGACGCTGTCCATGGCGGACAACGGCCGATGAGGGCTGTCGCGGGGAGGGCCAGTTGGAAATGTTGTGGGAAAAAGACCGAAAAAAAAAAGAAAGAAACCACTTGTTTCACTAAATAAGGTAATTAAGAATTTTTATCGTGGCTGCGGGCTGTCACGGTTGATGCACGAGTCGGCTGCCCGCACTTGGCACTTGTTGTGTTGTCGCTGTTGTTGTCGCACAGCAAACACAGATTCGGCCCCTCCCTCGTTGGGTTCCTGCAGCGCTTTGTGCAGTGTGGGGGGATCCCTAGCAACGGCGCAATTTGTTTGTTGACCTCAAGCGGCTGCAGCCAGTCGCGTTCCTTGCGGGTGGTCGCGTCTCTGGATGGCCCGTGCTGTGTGCCCCTCCAAGATCTGCCTTTCAGCGCAAAGTTCCCTTCCATTCCTCATTCCTCGATGCAGAAACGTTTCCGATCCAAAGTCACACACTCCTTGGTTCTGCACCGCAGACACGCCAATTGGCCCGGCTTTTGGGCAAACTGGCATATCGCATCCTGCGAGCTTTGCAGCATCCTACGGCTCACGCACCACCAATAGCCCTCGCCTGCTTTGGCCGAGTGGAGAGAGCGTCTACCTCTTTTTTCCATTTTTCCTTGCGGGTCTCACTTTGCAACTTCCGACAGTCGACGAGCGCCCGTCATGGCGACAGTCATGCCTTCACGTAGCCGCCACGTGGACTCCTTTCAAGCAGATTCCCAGTCGTTCCGAATCCATGAAGATGCACCCTCCACCGAAGACACAGAGATGAACGAGAGCGCTCTGCAGGACGAGGACGAGGCAGAACAAGAGAACGAGCCGCTCGAGGAGGATGGCCAGAACTCGGATTATTCAGATAGCTCAGAAGACGAGCCGCCAGACGACGACAGCCACTTCCAGCAAGACATGGTGAAGCTGCAGAATGCCTTTGTGGGATTTCGGCAAAAGTACCGTCTGATCAAGCGGATTGGTGAAGGTCGGCATCTTCCGTCCCGTCTCCCATCACGCGCTGGGATGCTGGAACTAACGTTACGTGTACTCTAGGAACCTTCTCGACCGTATACAAAGCCGAGGACTTGGCCTACGACAAATACGACAACTCGTGGGATCCGGACAAGGAGCTAGACAAGTGGACGCCGCCCCCGTTGAAGAACTCCGCCAGCCAGTCCGGCACAGCCCCGAGCCACGAGTCCCAACCACAACGCCGTCGCAAACCCAAATATGTGGCCATCAAGAAGATCTATGTCACGTCCTCTCCAAGCCGCATCCTCAACGAGCTGGAGCTTCTGCACGACCTACGCGGATGCGACTCGGTATGCCCCCTCATCACCGCTTTCCGCTCCACAGACCAGGTGGTCGCCATCCTCCCCTATTTTCGACATGCAGACTTCCGCGACTACTTCCGTAAAATGACGGTGCCGGACATGGCGATCTACCTGCGGTCACTCTTTACCGCACTAGCGAGCGTGCACTCTCACAACATTCTCCACCGCGACATTAAACCGACAAACTTTTTGTACGACCCGGAGACCCGCCGCGGCGTCCTGGTCGATTTCGGCCTTGCCGAGCGTGAGGGGTACGACTGCAGACCGTGTGTCTGCCACGACGACCCCGTAGCCCGCAAGGCGAAGCTACGGCCGCTGATCAGCAGTGAGAAGAAGGGCGCATACCTTCGGGAGGATACGCGCCCCGCGCGGCGGGCGAACCGCGCGGGCACGCGGGGGTTCCGGGCGCCCGAAGTACTCTTCAAGTGCACGGAGCAGACTACCAAGATTGACATCTGGAGCGCCGGGGTCATCCTGCTGACCATCTTATCCCGGCGGTTCCCCTTCTTCAACTCAGCCGACGACGTTGAGGCGATGATTGAGATCGCCACTATTTTCGGGCGGCAACGCATGCAAGCTGCTGCTCTACTACACGGGTGCATGCTAGAGACGACGATCCCTACCATCGGGAGGTCCGGTTTCAGTTTTGAGGGTATCATCTTGTGGAGCACCGGACGGAGCGAAACCAATGATAAGCTCAGTGATGACGAGAAGCTTGCCATTCAGTTTCTCTCGCGGTGCATGGAACTAGACCCAAGCCGACGCATTAGCGCCGAGGATGCATTGAAGCACCCGTTCCTGCGGATGGGACTCGACGAGTCGGTGGATGCAGCGAGTAATACCGGCGATGACGACGAAATGGACATGTTGAAGGCTTGAGCGGGCATTATCTGGGAGTTGGGCGTTACTTGACTGTATCATCATCTAGGAGCATGCTCTGGTAGGGTTGTCTGGAGTTCCGTGCATCATTTGATATCCCATTGTTGAACGTATTGCTTCCGCATCTCTCTGCTCCTTCTGAGGCACGTGACTTGCTGTAATCTGTACCCCAGCGCTTAAATAACCAGTTTCAAAAGGCCGCCCCATAGTTAATAACACATCCAGCCGGCACCTTCCCAGCCAAACAATTGGGGAGCACTCTTTCTCTCTATAATTAATTTTTTCTCACCCCCCAGACCGAACCAGGAGTTGAAAATGAACGAAATCGGCCCCAAATGCCCTCCAACGTCCCAACCAACTTTCACCATCCTTACACACCTTACGATGTGCAACTCGAATTCATGCGCACCGTTTATGATGTCCTCGAAAAGGGGGATGGCCAAGTCGGTATCCTAGAGAGTCCAACTGGCACGGTATGTACCCTAAATAACTTTCCGCAGTCAAATTTCAGTTTCATCGAACCATGTCTGTAATTACCAAAAAAAAAAAAAGAAATATAAACCAAAGGGTCCAATACTGACCGGGGTCTCTAATTAATCGCGAATGAAACAAAAAAGGGGAAATCCCTCTCCCTGATCTGCGCCACCCTCACCTGGCTGCGCGCCCACAAGCGCAGCCGGTACGAGGCCTCGTTCGAGGCCGTCTCGGCCGGCATGCGGGGCGAGCCCGAGTGGATGGTGGAGGCGGCTCTGCGGCGGAAGCGGGAGGAGCTCGCGCGGGAGTGGGAGGAACGCGAGAGGGCGCTGGAGAGGGTGCGGGCCCGGGAGCGGGAGGCCGAGAGGGAGGCGGCGAGGGAGGGCGGCGGGCGGCGGAAGCGGGCGAGGGTCGGCGACGACGACGGTGGCGGCGGTCACGCCGAGGCGGACAAGAGGAGGAGCGAAGAGGTCGACGAGGAGAGGGAGTTCCTGATTGCCGACTGGGAGGGGGACGCCGATGGTGAGAGCGGATGGGAGGACGGTCTGAGCAGGGAGACGAGGGCGTTGATGGAGAAGGTCGGGCTTGGTGGCGGCAAGAGGAGGGACGAGACAGAGGACGAGGTGATAGAAGAAGAAGTCAAGGTGAGTTTTTTTTTTTTTTTTTCAATTTTCTTTTCATTTTCTCTCTCTTCTTCACTTTCTGTCTTCTCTGAAAAGTTAGAAGAGAGAGAAAAAAACATGGGCATGACGAACCACTGGACTAACTTTTTCAGATCTACTATACTTCGCGCACCCACTCGCAGCTGACACAGTTCATCTCGGAGCTGCGGCGGCCGGCGTTTCCCGCGTCGATTCCAGACGGGGTGATATCCTCCAGCGGAAGAGGTGATGAGAAGCCCGGAAAAGAAACAGTCAAGCAGGTTCCCCTATCATCGAGGCAGAAGCTATGCATCAACCCTTCGGTTGCGCGGCTCGGGTCGCTATCTGGCATCAATGACCGGTGCACCGAGCTTCAGCAGTCAGCGGCCAAAGAGAGATGCCCGTTCATGCCGAATAGCGAGAACCTAAAGCAGACACATGAGTTCCGGGACGCAGCGTTGGCGACAGTTCCCGATATCGAAGACCTGTACCGCGTTGGCAAGGAGCTGCAAGTGTGTCCGTACTACGCCTCTCGGACTGCAATCCCCGGGGCCGAAGTCGTCACGCTGCCTTACCCCCTCTTGCTGCAGAAGAGCGCCAGAGATGCCCTCGGCATCACACTCGAAGGAAACGTTGTCATTATCGACGAGGCACACAACATCATGGACGCGGTTGCCAATGTCTACGCTGCCGAGATCTGCTTGAGTGAGCTGCGGCGAGCGAGGCAGATGCTGGGAATCTATGTGAAACGGTTCGGCAAGAAGCTGAAAGGGGAGAACCGTGTTATGGTTGCGCAGGTGGGCAGGGTGGTCGAGTCACTAAGCGAATGCCTGAACGGGCAGCTCAGTGCCAAGGTAACACGAAGTCTCTCTCTCTCTCTCGTTCGTCACGAACGAGGCAAGCAAAGCTGACAGGCATAATAACGTAGGGAGACCAAGGTATTGTCGACCCGAACACGGTGTTGAAGGCGCGCGGCGCAGACCAAATCAATCTGTACCAACTGATCAAGTACATTCAGGAATCCAAGCTGGCATACAAGGTCCAAAGTTACCTCGCCCACACAGAAAACGACCAAGAAGCTTCATCTGCGGGGGGCGGCGAGCGCGGATCGTCGTCAACACCGGTGCTCCATACTCTTGTATCCTTCTTGACCGCACTTACAAACCTCAGTGCCGAGGGTCGGATATTCTACGAAAAGCTCGCCGAGAACCAGGGGGATATCAAACTCTCCTACCTCTTACTGTCTCCGACGCATGCCTTCTCATCCATCGCATCAGCGGCAAGAGCTGTCATCCTCGCCGGGGGTACAATGTCACCGTTTGAAGACTACAAGATGCACCTCTTCCCAGCTTTGCCGTCACACAAGATCACCACTCTGAGCTGCGGCCACGTTATTCCGGCGTCCAACCTCTTTTGCTGGACTCTCTCCTCCATTAAGCCAACTCCGTCAGGCGATCCGAGCGCTTCGGACTGTTTCGAATTCAGTTTCCAAAGACGCCAGGAGCCAGCCATGATCCGCCAACTCGGCCTTGTCCTCCTCAACATCTGTTCTGTCGTCCCGGACGGGGTGGTCGTCTTCTTCCCGAGCTACGGCTACCTCGACCAGGTCGTGGCCGCATGGCAGACGCAGGAAGCCGGAACAGGCGCCACCACCACCACCACACAACAACCAACGCTGTGGGACCGCCTCGCCGCGAAGAAGGCCGTCTTCCGGGAGACCAAGGGGGCCACCAGCGAGGACATCCTCCAGCAATACAGCACCGCCGTCCTGTCGCCGCGGCAGCCCGATAGGAGGAACCCAGCCGACAAGCCTCCTCCGCCGGGTGGGCGGGGCGCTCTCCTGCTCAGCGTGGTGGGCGGCAAGCTCTCGGAGGGCATCAATTTCTCCGACCGGCTGGGCCGCTGCGTCGTCGTGGTCGGCCTGCCCTACCCCAACGTCCACGCTCCCGACTGGAAAGCGAGGCTCGAGTACGTCGAGTCGACGGCGCTGGCACGGCTCGTCGGTGGCGGCGGCGATGGCGGTGATGGCGGTGATGATGATGATGGCCAACCGGGAGGAGCGAGAGAGGAGGCGGCGGCGACGGCGGCGCGGGCGCAGGCGAAGCAGGCGGCGAGGGAGTTCTACGAGAACACGTGCATGAGGGCGGTGAACCAGAGCATCGGGCGGGCGATCCGGCACCGCGGGGACTACGCGGCGGTGGTGCTCGTCGATCGGCGGTTTAGCACGGAGCGGATCAGGGGGAAGCTGCCCGGCTGGATCCGGGCGGGAATGGTGCAGGGTGCGGAAGCGAAAGGGCTGCAGGGGCTTATGGGGGGATTAAACCTGTTCTTCAAGGGAAAGAGGGAGCAGGCGTGACGTTGGAGAATGGGTAATAATCGGGAAGAAGGGTGAGGAGGGGTGGGGGGGAGGGGCAGAGAGCGATTAAATCATATAATTAACATATTGGTAGAAAGTAATAAGAGAGGAAGGAGCGAAGACGTGGAAAATGTGTTAAGAGTATGAAAAGCCGGCAAGAAGAAAGGAGGGAGAAAGACCAAACAAGGACGATGAGAAAGGCATGAAAAAAAAATTCGTCGAACTCCCTTCAACAGCCACGATTCCTAATCATCACTGGGTTACTCAACCTCCTCCCTCTTGTGGCGCCTCCTCTCAATTTAATAGATGGTATTAGGTCACGTACACAAAGAATACTACTTTAATACAACATGCCGTGGTTTAGCGGCTACGGTTACAAGTGGCGACCATGGGGCGGCGGGTTCGGGACATGGAATAATTAATTAATTAGATGGTTTGTTATTGATGAACGCACTACCTTACCTAGCCACTCATGCTGGCGTGGTGCTTCATACTTCATACAAAGTCAATCTGTGCAGCGCACGCCACATCTTTCTTCACCGGTTGCGGCCGAGTGTGTCGCATTATAGACAGAGTACCATGGTACAGTGGCTGGGAGGAGAATGCCAGGAGCGGAGAGATCTGCGGTGCCGCGCATCACTGTACTCATGCGCTCGGTCTTTGCTGTGCAGCCACTCCGTGTTGCTGTCGTGCCCTTCTTGAGCACCCCTGAACCCTTGAACCCAACCCCCCCCCCCCCAAAAAAAAAAAAAATAAATAAATAAAATAAAACAAAGGCCTGCATGATTCTCCAGTGTAGCGTGTGGAGCACTGTCCAACGGGAGCCTGCCTCATCTGTGCGGTTTTCGTTTCCGGTAAAGCCGGGTGGAGCTGGCCATTGTCAATGTCGTACCGCGTGCTGCGTGATAGCTTGGTGCGCGGTGTTGTAGTGTATGTAATCCGTACTAGTGGCCGCATGGAAGGCTTCCAGAAGTTCCCAAACCCAACGGCCGGCCAACCGCACCAACCACTGCTACTTTGGGATTTCGAGGCGAGGGCCCCCTACCAGAGTAGTGTCGGGGGTTGGGGGGAGGCTGGGAATTTGGCCACTCCATCACTCCGTGCCCATGCCCTAAGTACTCGACGACGGTGGATGGCTCTTTCAGATATACTATGTAATGAGGAAAACATACCGGTGATTCGGAGCCATACTGTTTCAAGCAAAGAAGAAGAAAAACTTGGAGTGTTCTGCCTGGTTCTCCACTACCTTACGGCATCTGCGTCTGCACGCGCTTTTTCTCTCCTTATCCCCTCACTTTTGCCCCCTTGGACTCCAACATCCCCGCATACACCAACCGCGTAGTATTTCGCTCTTGCGGCTACTACTCCGCACAGTTAACGCCAGCTTTGAGTCCTTCCGCTCATAGTGCATATATGTGCGGAGTATGGACATGTGAATTCGTACTGGACAAGTATGTCCGTACTTGGTAGTGTATGTTCGAAGTAATATACGGAGTATGCAGTTAGTTAATCATGTAGGTACTGTGATACATTCCCCAGGATGTTCAAGCTTCCCCGCCAAGAAGTTGTACTGAAGGAATCCTGGGGTAAACCCCTTGGCGCCGGGCCTGACGGGGTCTAGCTCTGCGGAGACGACCTCCCGAGATCACATGAGCAAATTTGCGGCCTCGCGCGAAGAAGGGAAACGAACCCCTCTTGATGGCGAGAGCCGACAGTTTCCTCTCGTGCGCAGGACAGGACACGAGTTCAGTCTCGGAGACCGCCCCTGGAAACCTGCAGTCCCGGACCAGATCCTCAACATATCACGGTCCTGACTCCGGAGCGTGCCCGGCCGGCTTGAGGAGCGGCCCCTTGCCCATGCATTGAAACGCAGCGGACCGGACAAAGCTCACATACGGAAAAGTACTGGGCTGGATTAACTAGCTGGGAAGCCCCTTTCCCAATCTTTAACCGGACCCGAATCCACCCTCTCATCAGTCCGCGACGGGCGCACCGGTCTTTTTTTTTTTTTTCCTAATTGATTTTATTTTATTGTTATTCGTTTTTTTTCTCTCCTGCAACACGCGCTTCCCAATCCCGCCCGAATGCGACGACTTACACAGGAGCGTTGACCTCTCGATAACGGCATTTCTTATTTCTTATTAACCGACGTCGAAAGAGTGGAGCTGACGGCATTCCTTGGTTCCAAAGTGACCCCCGGCGACGGCAGCCCCAGGTGCTCGGTTTCTGTGGGTTCGCCATCACATTTGCCTAAATTCAACCGGTCCACAACCACCGCTACCACCGTGCCGTACGCCGCGCCGCCAGCAGGCCAGCAGCCCGCGATCAGCGCCGCGGGCGCTGTGCCGCACCCCATGGTCGGCCTCTACGACGACCCGTTCGCCTACGACGGCGCCGACTTCACCACCTTTCTGGGGCCGGACCAGTTCGCCGCCGGATCCTCCCCCGAGGACGTCCACCTCCACTCGGCCACGGAACCGCACTTTCCCGCCTCCGTCCATGCCGCCCTCAACAAGGGGCCAGGACACCCAGGAGCGACCCCGCCGCCGCTTCATCATCCCCATTCTCTTCACCAACCACCCTACCTCGCCTCGCCCACCGACCCGCTCGGCCCGGGCGGCTTCGACCACCACCACCATGCCCTCCCGCGGTCCGTAGCGGCGCCCACAACCAGCTATAACCCTGCCCAGCCGCAGCAGCAGCAGCAGCCCGGCGACAATTCCACCACCACCACCACCACCACCACCACCACCGGCAGCGGTAGTAGTAGTAGCAGCAGCGACGAGGACCTGCGGGCGCTGCTGCAGCAGGCGACGCGGGAGCGCGACGAGGCGCGGATGCAGCTGAGCACGGCGCGCAACGAGCTGTACGCGGCCCGGCAGCTGGGCAAGCGGCTGCGGGCCGAGCGCGACGAGGCCCGCGCCCAGGCCGAGTTCCTCGGCGCCGAGCGCGCCAAGCTCCGCCAGGCCGAGGCCCGCCTCCGCCGCGAGCGCAACGAGGCCCGCCTCGCCGTCCTCGCCCTCAAGGCCGGCGTCCCCGGTCCCGTGCCCGGTCTGGCCGCCGCGTCGGTCGTCGGCCCTCCTCCTGCTGCTGCTGCTGCTGCTGCTGCTGTTACTGCGGGTGGGGTTATGGCGCAGGGAAAGAGAGTCAGCGGCGGTGGTGGTGGTGGCTTGGTCGTAGGAGGAGGGGTCGCTGGCGCCGGTGCTGGTGCAGGTGTTAGTGCGGGTGTTGGTGCGGGTGCGAGTGGGATGGAGAGTCAGGGGGAAGACTCAGGCGAGTCCCCGCCCATGGGGATGGATTTCATGATGATGGGCATGGAGCAATGCTGATTTCTATGGGCGGGCGAGGGGGAAAAAGGGAGAATGGTGGTGCGAGATACCAAAATTTGGGGGCGTTAGGAACGCGGGCAAGTTTCTATGAATCAATTACATGGGGTGGAGTTCAAGCCTGATTTCTGGTTTTTCTCTTTGGCAGTTTTGCTTGGTGTAATTTTTTCCCCTTTCTTTTCGGGTTATGCACAACTTGGCAAACGACGACTTTGTACGATTTTGGTTGGTTTTAATATACCTATGGACTTGCGCGAATTTCATCAATTCAAAGGAGCAGCAGGTCAGGGTCCAAGCAGATGGCAACTTGTTCAACAAGAGACCCCTCGGATGTTCGCATAGGAGCTCTCGCTTGGACAATACCTGCCTGTATTTATCGCGGAATGATGCATCTTAATTCTTTTTTGCTTAAGAAATGCTGACTTACCTAAGATACAGATACCTTCAGTGTTTTCCACGCGGTTCAGGGCTATGTATAATAATAGGCAGAAAGATGTATGGTCCTCATGGGTGGTATCAAACCAAGACAGGGGTCAATTTCCTCATCCCTTTCACAAGTTATTCACATCCCAGTGGGTGATCATTCGCACATAAACGGAAGAGAGACAAAAGTATATTCACCACTAATACCAACTGATTACCTGAGGTACTCTACAATCCCTCAAATCCAAGAAGCCACTTCCTACAACACCTTCTTAGTGCCTCAGTTGCGGTAACGACAGTCGTGTGTAGTGAGCTAGACATGAGGACCCTCCCGGTATGGGCACCAAACCCTGTTCTCTAATCATTTGTTGAAAGATCGGCACTCATGGAGTGGCGTTCAACGCAGGGATACAGCCATACTTCGATAATAAAGGTATAACCTATCCCAGTCGAGGGTCAATAGATAATTCAAGTCGGGCTGATGGCCGAGTCCCAGATCGGCGACTCCGCTGTCCCAGGGTTTCGGGCCGAGCGATGATTACGGAGGACGCGCGCGTGACATCCCTGGTTATTAGTTGGTCGAGCAGAAGAAAAACTATATACGGATTATATATATCGCTCTGCCGCTTCAGTATGGACAGGAGCGTTGCGCCCTGGCTGAGTCATAACTCCCGCCGGGTGCATATCACCCTTGGTACCATCCGTCAGGTATCGTCCAGAAAGTTATTATGTGTAGCACATGAGTTGTGCTTGTTTTGGGGAGTGGCCGGTAAGGACCGAGAGACAAGGGATGTAATATAGTCGACATCATCCGACGATTTTGTGGCTGTTTTCTAGGCCGTCATCCATCTTTTCGTGACAGCGTGACGCCTGTCACGAGTTGGATGTTCTCCGGGCCTCTCTCCAGGTCTGCGCAAGACCGTGGTTTTTCTTGGTTTTTCCTTTTCTCTCCCCTGAGTCTCGTCAAGAAACGGCCTTGTCGGACTAACGTTGATAACGACGAGTCTTGTAAGGAGCAAGAAGTCGACGACTCCATCAGGCTCGGACGCCGCGTCATTCTTCGACCCTGACTTCGGTAGTCTTGACGATCCCCCTGATCTCCGCGGCTCTCGGTGGCAGGATGACGGGTGCCTCAAGGCCCTCCCCGCTCGCTTCCCCGTTGACTCTCGCACGCTCGGCATGGACGGCACTGGCTGAGAACACCGAGACTTTACGTTCCGGGGCAATCCAGGGTCTGTTCCCCGTGTTCATCTCGAAGAACTGCCCCGAGGCAGTACTCTGCCGCAGGTACCTCCTCGTGGAGTTTCCGCTAAGCGGGAGTCGGTCGAGGGCTTTACCTGCCCGGTAGTAGTTCGCGCCCCGGTAAGGGTCGAGGGTGGTGGAGAGCTTGAGCGCTCGTCCCAGGAGCGGGCGGAGGGTCGGGGCGCAGGCGGCGATGATGCCGATATCGAGTTGAATGCTGCCTGCATGTTCAGCACCAAGGCTGTGTTCACGGATGGAGAGAGTACCTTGACTTACGATTCAAATAAGGGGGCGAATGGAAGGCTGTGCAGTGTTAGCATGGCAATTCCCAATTTTGTTTGGTAATTAGCAGTCCTAAAGTGCTCGAAAACGTACAAGGTTCCGTCGGTCTCGCGGACATAGGCAATGATGAACAGCGCCCTTGCTATGCCCAAGCCAACGGCACTAATTAATTAATTAGCTCATCGTTAGCCACGGACTTCAAGTCGAAGCGGAGATGTGGTCGTACCAGTAACCCCCACTCAAGATGGCGATTAGATATATCCTGACTCGTCTCTGGAGCTGCAGACCCCATATCAGGGGCACCGGCAGTGTGGCGAAACTGATATCGGTGAAGATGTTGCATGCTAACCACCATCAAGTTCGTGAGCGAGGGGGTCGGGCGCTCTGTTGTTTTGCGGGTACTGGAAGAACGACTCACCGGCATTGAAGAGGCCGAAGTTTCTATACATGACTCTGCTGTAACACTTTGTTCGAAGTGCCGGGTCCCATAGCCCTGCGATGGGCTTGCAGTAAGCGAGGAACGTGACGAAAGCGAAGAGCGTATAGAAACAGGTGAAACCTTTTTTTTGTTCACGATTCCAGTCAACAAACGACGAGAAGGCGAACTCTCTCCACGGATTCAGGGGGGATTGCCGCCATACCGATGAGAAGCCACAGGATCTTGGTGTACCAGTTGCCCCTGCTGAAACGCAATAGCGACAAGGCGATGGATATCTTGAGAAAGCCAAAAGCGAACGAGGCTTCCACGATGGATTGGTAGAATTGCGCTTCGATCAGCGTCAAGAAGCGCTCTGGGGGGATGGTATCCATGTGTCTCCCGTAACCGTTGTGGCATCCGACGATCCAGGAGGCAAGCCCTCCTATCCCGCACAGCTGTGGAGCAAAGCACAAGGTCAGCGGGCGACTTGATGGCGGCCATGGGATTGGCGCCGGCAGAGAGAGGTTGCGTGCGGATTCTTACCACGGCCAAGACCATAAACACATCATCCCTGCCGAACGAACGCGAGACGACGGCGCGGGTGTAGAAGCGGACCAGCGCCGTGACGAAGGCCAGGCTCCAGGCCGCGCAGACCACCCCAATAAGAAAGCCGGAGTTGTCCTCGGCGGCCCGCTCAGGGTCGACGGCGAAGATGCCGTTTTCTGACGACATGGCCACAAGGGCTGGCGACAGCATCACAGACGGCCGCCTTCGACGGTGGACAACGAAGGACAGCAGTTGGTGGGCGGAGGGTGCGAAAGAAGAAAGCGGGATGCATGTCAATATCAAGAGAGGGACAGAAATCGCGTGGGATGCCGGAAGGGGGACGAGAGGTGCCCGCACGGGAAAATAGAAAATTAGAAAAAAGAACAACAAGAAACGGAGACACACCCAAGCAACCCCAAGGCGGACTTTGCCCTCCTGCAACACCACTCGAATCACTTGAAACCTCCGCACAACAGGGTGCCGCTGGGGTCGGCCCCATCCTCGGCAGTGCTCCGAATTAACTCTAAATTGAATCTGGGGTAGCCGGCATCCACGCATGGCCGAGGACCGGATCGGAGAGCCAAACAATGGAGAGGCAAGTTCCCCAACCCCTTGGGGTCGACAGGGATAGTCCGGCACGGGGTCTGTTCCCTCCTGCTTTGGAGCTGCTACGTCAAGCGCAATACTATAAGCCGAGCAATACTGGCATTCTTGGCTGCGTATCCAGGATCGGCAGGCAGTTGGTTGCCGGCCTATGAGAACGGGGCTCCAAATGGGGGAAATGACAGATATAACAGGAATGCTAATTCTGGACACGGAGAGGAGGGGAGGGGGGGAAGGTGTGGTTTCGGGACTTTTCTGGCTAAAAGTCCCGCACCAACAAGACCGTTATTTACACGGAGGAACCAACCAGCGTCGCCGGCTGAGGTCGACATACCCGGTTATCCTACTGCCAGCTGAGCAGAACTGGTATCGGCTGCTGCTTACATGCATCTCTCCTGGGGCCAACTGCTTCTTCCCGCTTTGCGGCTGTCAAGACTTCGCATCCGTAGGGTTAATTAGGGAAATAAAAACATCAGTATCCGCTACAGGGAGGGGAGAGAGATTTTATCAGAGAATATAAGATACGAGGGTCACCCTCGGCCGCTCTTCACACGCACCCCAGCTCCTCGAACACGCCGCCGTCGGGCTCCTCCACGACGATGCGCATCCCGACCGTGATGACGCCGCCGCGCTCCACCGTGCCCATCACGCCGGCCAGCCGCCGCACGATCCGCCGCTCCTCGTCGCGCACGACGAACATCTCCTTGAGCCCCGCCCGGAACCGGTCGATCTGCGGGCACGGGTTGCGCACCCCCTGGAGCACGACGACGGCGTGGTCCCCTTGCTTGTAGTCCTCGGGCCCGTCCCGGTCTCCATCTCCGTATCCGTCTCCGTCTCCGTATCCGTCTCCGTCTCCGCGCGCACCCTCTTCGCTGGCGCCACTGCCGCCAGAGCTTCCTTCTTCCTCCGAAGGGGAAGGAGACGGAGCGGTAGTAGTAGCAGGCAAGGGCGGCAAGAAGTGCAGCCTGGTGCCGCGCCCGAGAGCCAGGAGGTCGATGCCGACGGTGGTGACGTTCTCGCCGATCTCGCCCGGCTTGACGGAGCGCTCGTCGAGGATCTCCTTGGGGATCAGGTGCACCTGCCGCAGGTTGGGCGGCGGCGGGTTGATGTGCAACCGGCTGCGGTGCTGGACGGCTGGGGGAGGAGGAAGGGGCGGGAGAGGGCTCTTGTCAGTCCTTGTCCACCTCGGGGGAAGCTGCAGAGAAGAGGGGGGCCGGCTGGTGTTCTCTTTTAGGTAGGTTTGATTTGAGGGCCCCGGAGACGGTGATAGTGGGGAGCAAGGGGAAACAACGACGGCAAAAAAAAAAAAAAAAAGAAAAAGAAAAAAAAAAGAGGGGGGCGGCGGTGGGTAATAAAAGTAAAACGTACTGACGCCGAGGTGGCAGTCGCCTTCGATTCCGAGCCCGGTAAGGAGGGTGAGTTCCTGGACGGGAGTTTTGGAGAACTCGTGAGTTGGCGACCGAGCAAGAGCGTAGACAGACATCGCGACGGCCGATGGGTTCGGGGCTATGTTCAACCCCTGATTTTCCTTGCTGACTTCAAAAGATCTCTCTGCGTGGATTAATATAGTCCCTTTGTGAGAAGGGTCGGTGGCGAACGTATTTTTGGTCTTCTAATTAGTGACGGGATAGACGGGGATTATTGATGCTGCGCCGTCAATGAGTCAAGGGCGGGGAAAGCCACCCCCAGCCGGTCTCCATGCGAGAAGAAGAATGCTACATAATTAATGATAGCCCCGGGAGCTCAAAGCGGTAAAGAAACCGCGAAGGTAAGTACCGAATAGCTAACACCTGCGATAGTGTTACAACCAGGTTTGGACTCGATCTATAACCTAAGGTCTTATATACTTTTATACGCTTTGTAATTAATACCCTGTACGGACACGTATTGGAGATTGGCCGATATTACATTTTCCATCGGCATGGCTTCGGTTAGTTTGAAGTAGTCCCTTACTCATCGAGGGAGATGCCCCGGTACCTGTGGTAGGCACATCCATGAACTTGATGTTTAACCTAATTAATTCAAATACCACAACACAACTATGTCGCGAAAGACGCGTTTGCTTTTCTCAGAGGAAGTGACTGTCCTTCGTTGCTGTATGGTTATTTCATAGACATTGCTCAGCTGCCTCCCACATAGGAGTACGGTGTACATACGTAGTACTTGCGCAGGGTAACGTTTCGAGATGGCAGGGCTTGTTGAGCCGCAAATGCAATGGACACGCACTTCCGAACGGGGTAGTGTATATCCAGACTTACAACACGCCCTGGCCATGGTCGCCGCGCGTATCGGGAGATCTCCGCTGACATTCAGCCCTATCTATGGACGAAAAATACGACGGACTAGTGCATGTATTGTACTTGAACGGGTATAATCCATGATCCATACATACCTACTGTAGGTATCGAGTAGCGTGGATCAGGGACTTGAAGTTACCAAACAAATGGCCATATATGTTCATACACTCGAATACGTGCGCAACTACACTAAGGGACACCATGTGTGTGATCTCGCATTGCAGTATCTAATTTGTGTACATAGCAGCAGACTCTGGTGCCAGTTGAGGAGCCCCGCTCCGAAATGCCCTTATCTGGCCCAAGGCCGAAACTAGCCAGTCAGAACTACTATGTAGTATACGGATTACACACCTCTTCTATACTACTGTAGTAGTGTGGGAACGGTGTGACAAGGGCCTGATGAGGCTAAAGACCCAAGGGGGCAAGACGACCGTTGATCTGCCCAAAAAAAGCCACTAACAGTGGCAGGACAGCTGCAAAATGCGGATAGAGACATAGCCACGAAGATCAAATCCATTGCTTTGCACACGGCAGATACATATCTAGGATGTGCTCTTAGAACGATAACTGATGCTCAAGGGTAGCGGCACGCAGTCGACGGCAGAGACGCACAAGGCAGAAGAAAGAGAGGGTAAGGCGGCACTACACCGAGATATCGTTATATAGTGAATTCAATTAGTGTACGGATATGTAGAGTACAGTACAGTACAGTACATACCAACATTTAAGTAATGGTGTGTGTGCCCGAGCTCTCTGTTCTCTTTCTCTCTCTGCCGAAACGACAGCGGTTTCTGCTCCGCGATACACGAAAATTCCCTCATTGGACTCACCCGGCGCAGAGTTGACCCGGCCTTACGGTCCAGATGTTCATTCTGGTCAAGGGCGAAGGCAGTGCTGATTGCTGATTGGGGGTTCGTCTGAATTGGACGGCTTGGCATGAAGCCTGAACAGGGTGCGGCTACACTAGCGTACAGTTCCTTTTTTTGGGAGCGGGTGGGTAGGTGAGCCTCGCGGGCCTCACTAACAAGTCCAGACGGGATATGGGTGCAGTCTTGTTATGAGACGGGCCATGTCAAGGTAACGGCGGGATGCCAAGTTGACGCGATCTCACACCTTGCAGCGAGGCTAACCTACTAATAGAACAGCACGACGCCATGGCGAGAAGCGGCTCTTGGGGCTGAGATCGGGGCGCGGCCAACAAGCTACGAGTAGTGTAAGATCAAAATGGACATTACGGGCCTGAACAACCCCCCCCCATCCTCCTTTCGCGCCCTCTCCCATTTGGACGGCCTCGTGAAGAAAAGAATCACAGCCCTCCACCAGAGAGCATCGCGGCCATGGCGACGGCGACGACAACAACAACAAGGAGAAGGGGGCTTTCCGGGATGGCCCGTCTAGCCGGCCTCGTTGCCATCCTCGCGCTCGTCCAGCCCGCTCTCGCCTCCTTTTACACAGTGACCGAGTACTACTTGCTCGTTGAAAGCGTGGTCAAGCTAGACGAGACGTGTACCGAGGACTGCTATTACTACACAGACACCGACCTCCGCACGGTCAAGCCGACGGTGACGCCCACGGCAAAGCCCGTCTCGACCTCAACTTGGACGTACACGTACAATGACGTCGAAATCGTGAGCGTCTTTCTCACCGACGGCGTCGGCGAGAGCGATCTCGTCCCGACCACGACTACCGACGACAACCTCTACACCAACTTTGCCGTCATGGTTACCTGGACGGCTCCGTCCAGCTGTCCCACCCCGTTTACCGTCGTCGGCGACGCGTACGTCTACATACCCTACGATGTGCGTCCCTACCTGGAAGCCGAGTCGACGGCCACGACCGTCTACACCGACTACGAGAACAGCGTCCACACGTACCTGACCAAGTATATCGACCCGACCGCGGTGCCGCCGACCGCGCGCCCGACCGCCCAGACGACCGCGTACGAATACAGCTACTACATCAAAAACTGCCGCAACCCGACGGCGACCAATCCGTCCGAGTACTACGGCCCGACCTACACGGCCGGGAGCGGCGGCTCTCGCGGCGGTAGCGGTTCTTACAGCGGCGGCGGCGGCGACGACGACCGTGACCGGACGTGGTGCTCGACTTACACGGGCTGTGTGGTTGCGGCGTGGGTCATTGCGGTGGCGACCGTCTTGCCGACCATCTTCCTGCTGGGCTTCGTCGAGTCGTACCTCTGGTTCCGCCGCATGATGCTGGGCAAGCCGGCGCTGCGCCTGGGCACCATCTGCTGGTGCTGCCTCTCCCTCTGGTTCATCCTGCTCACCCGCCGCTCGCCCGGGCGCAGCCCCGAGGACCGGGTCCTGCTCCGGCAGTACTGGGACACCCTCGGCGCCGGCACCCGCATCAAGCTCTGGTTCAAGCACGGCTTCCGCTGGCGCTACCCCGTCGAGCTGATCGGCAACCCGGACGGCAACAACCCGGTCATCATCCCCACCTACGCCCCTCCTCCGCCGCCGCCGCCCGCAGGTGGGCCGGCAGATGCGAATGGGTCCGAGAAGGCCCCCTTCGCCGTGCACCAGCAACAGCAGCCGGCCATGTACGCGCCCTCGCCGTTCCCGGGCGGGCCGCAGCAGCAGCAGCAGCAGCAGCAGCAGCAGCAGCAGCAGCCATACTACATGCAACCCTTCCCCGGGCAGCCCTACTACCCGCCCCAGGGACCCCCTCCGCCGGGTCAGGGTCAAGGGTACGGGATGGCGATGCCCGCGCCGCCGCCGGGGACGTACGTCCCGGGCCAGCAGCAACCGCCACCGGCGCCCCAGCCCCAGCCCCAGCCCCAGCAGCAGCAGCAGCAGTCACCGCAGCAACAGCATGCTTCCTCCTATTCCCCCTCGCCGGCCCCCACAGGGGCGACGGAGATGCCGTCGCAACAGTCGTCTTCGGGCACAGGATCACCTGCTCCAGGAACTGAGCAGCAGCCGCAGCAGCATTAATAATGGTATCTACTCGAGGTAATCCCCCACCCTTTGATTTTTCTTTTCTTTTTTTTTTTTTTTTGAGAACGAAGATCTTTTTCTTATTGTTTCAAGGCAGGCTCTAGCTCCTGTAGCCACCCGCTGGCTTTATGGTGGCTCTTTTTACCCTCCCCTTGGTTTCTTACCGAGACTGCAGAGGGATTGTCGAGTAGTTATTTGGTGTGTGATAGGAGCAGAGTGATGATTCAGACTCGGTTTTAATGATGATGGAATACCCGAGTCCGTTAGCTCTTTGTCATCCCTTCCAGGTGCCTTAATTACCTAGGTACCTGCTAAGGAAGTTAACTACCTCAATCATCCCTGACATCCATTGAAAGGCAAGGCTTCAGGTGGTAACGCACTTTAAGCCGGTTATGAAACTTACCTAATTAACGTAAAATGTGATGGCCCAAATCGAACATATGCTCTATTAATTATGGGAACTTTGCAGTTGAGCTCCGTCTCTGACATCAAAAAACGCGGGTGTTTGGCGGTCTATCTCTTGTCGTGAGCTCTACTAAGGATAGCGATCTATACCCCTGAGACCACTTCTGCCGCACACAACCGATAGGAGTGCGATGATGAACATCGATCACAAGGCTGACATGTTCCCGTCAACATAAGGCAGGTAACTTCCTTGACCGAGAGTAGTGTAATAACTGCTAAACTTAACAGTGTCACCTGTTCCGTTGGTCGACGGAACGTTTCATTCCAGCTGAGAGAAATGCGAGAGCACAATGCCACAGCTTTGTCCAATGTGAACTGATACTACATTTATTATCCTTCAGAGACTGGATAATATACTATGTACGCAGTACCACGCTCCACAGTCCTTCCCCGCAAGTGACCGGAGCTGGGCCCTTGATGATTCGAGCAACAGTGCTACAAAGCAATCATGCACAACCACAGCACAACGTGATTGGGATGTGGCGCAGCACCTCGAGCCATCATAAACCCGACCCAACGTCTCATTGACCTTCAAGAGTCTTACATGCTATTTTTGCCACCATGACATCCTTCCTAGACACTGAATTGACCAACCGCAGCCAGAAGTGAGTGATGCGTGTTGCCAGCTTGAGCTTCTCAATCATAGCCACCTTTCTGCTTAGTTGTCGTGAACCAAGGACACCATGCCGCTGAGATGATTCTTTGCCAGGTATCACCTAATACTGGAACACCTGCGAGTGCACCTGCTTCACTTGAACTTTCCACTTCGACACGCAGACGAAGGGCCCGCGGCTGGATCCGCCGGCTTTGGCTGCTTCGGTTAGCCGGGTCTCATTTTGGGAAGGGGGGGAAAGGGAAGGAAAGGAAGGGGACGATGTTTTGGGATGAAAAGGAAAGGATGGTTGTAGTCTGTCCATAAAGGGTTGCTCTCGCTAGTGTCGACATGCCATGGACAATTACTATTAAGTCACAGAGGCAGTTGAAGTTTCGTGACAATGGAACATGCCTGAAGCCTCGGATTCCATGTCGGCAGTTTGCACCCAATCGACCAAAAAAACAACAACCAAAAAAAAGAGTCCCACCAAAAACTATTGTCATTGAAATCAAATTTTCTCTTTGTATTTCTTTGTTTGTTTTACTTCTGGGTCGTAGAAAATGTTCCGCTCCCGGCTCTGAATCTCAGGGTTGGACGAACAAAGACCCACGGCTTGGCCTCGGTCCTTTGCACTTTGTCTCAACCTTAGCCTCGTTCTTCCTCTCCGGATTTGGACCGGGATGAATGCTGAGTCAATTCGGCAGCTGGTCTTTGTTTGTGGGTTCATGTACTTGATTGAAGTGAGAAGTAATGGTCCTGAGCTGTGAAAACTCGAACAAGATCTGCAAATATCTGCGCGCCCCACGTCTTCTGTGACACAACAGTGAAGCCATCGAAAGAAGCTTGCTCAGCATGAATTCCGAGGCACTGAAGGCCTTTTTGGACCAGGCGTCCGAAGCGGAAAAAGACTGGCTGGCCAACGCCCTCTACTACCGTGAGCTCGAGACCATCCGCCGGGAGGCGCCTCTCCTCGACCCGAACAAGTACGCGAGCAAGAAGGTGGACGTGTATGACAGCAGCGCAGCGCCACCAGGCCAAGCTGTAACGGCCGCCGCGGCCACTATTTCTCATGGCCCCAACCTGCAAGGCGGCGCTGCCCCTGACCGGCCGCCACCGCAATACTTGAACCGCAAGAGCGGCATCGACATCGACCAGCTCCCCTGGCTCCTCGCACGTGTACTAGCAAAGGTGAGCACGGTTAGTCTTTCTGAAGATGATGGCGAGGCCGGAAACAACGCGACGCCCCCCTCGGGACCGCTCTCAGACACGCGATTGGACATAGCGAATATCAGACAGTCCATCGGATACACGAAACCATTCGAAGAGCAGTTTCCCGATGAGATTCAAGCGGCAAAAGCGGACTTCTTGTCGACGGGGTATAAGTACGTGAACCAGGAGAGCATCTTTAACGCGCCAGACTGGTTGGGTGATCTGCGCAAGTTCGAGGGCAGGACCGCCTTGCTCAAGGGCTTCCCCATGGTTGAGGATGTTACCTTTCTCAAGCATCCAAACTACTGGCAGACGATCGAGGAGCACGGAAAGTTGATTGAGGATGGCCAGTGCTACTGGTCGTCCATCGGCCTGCTGCTGTACGGCAACGCGCATTCCTGGCTTCGGGTCAAGGCAGAACATCTCAGTTTTCTAGAAAGGGTCTTGGTGAACCCCAACCATCCTCGTCACGCGTTCTACTCGAGGGAAAACCAGAACATGGGGGTAACGTACGCGACAGGCCCTGCCGGCCTCGACAGTCAGTGGTCCGGTCAGGTGAACCTCTGGGAGAGACTGCAGATCCCGGGATGCTGGACGAACGAGGACCTATGCCAGCTCACGGCAGACGTGTACGGCGTGTTTTTGGTACTGTACAAGTACGACACCGCAAACGAGGCCAACGCGCAGTGGAAGGGCAAGGTATACGACATGAAGACCTACGGAGCATACAACAACCGCCATATCTTCTTGTGCTATTACGTGAGTTTCTCGGGCTCACCCATCCGCTGTTATTGTGGCCGAATTCATTTATTAACATTGACCCTTGCAGCTCGAAAACCATTTTCAGCCCATGGTCCCAAACGAGTATTGCGCCTCAGAATTCAAGCTGCCGCGTCTGACCCTGTCGAACACGGACAGGTACGAACTGGTGTCTCGCAAGCGAACTCGCAAAGTCCGGGACGGGCCGGGACATCACTGGCGAGCACAGCCTCAGGTGGTACCCTCCCTGGCGTGGCCCTCGTTTGAAGCAGAACACCTAGCTCGAGCAGCTGGTTACGGACCGTACGTGAAGAAATCCTTGCCACGGCATATGTCCCCATCCCACACCGGCAGCACAGTACTCCAAGCCCCAAAGCCAGAGGAGGAGGTATGGGAGGAGGTGGTATGGGAGGAAGGGGGAAAGGGGAAGGATAAGAAGAATGCCTCTCCTTTTGCGAATCCCGAGGCACTGAAATCGCCCAATGTGACGCGGGAGGTTGTCTCCCTTCTCTCCGCGGAGACCTCCGGGAGAGGATCGAGCAGGGGTCTTACGCAGGCCGACACCTTGAGAGCCCGAGAAGCCCTCGGTGTGCTGCATCGCTACATCGACAAGGTCAGCGGCGCCACCGCGGCCGATTCCGGCCGCCACCCTCTTCCCACCGGTCGACCGTCGCTGCCTGCGGCATCCCATAATAACCCTCAAGAAGACCTCAAGGGAAAAGGCAAACGCCCGGCCATTGACCCACCTGAATCAGGGCCACACCCCTCGAAACGCCCTCGTACGCCCCCAAGGGCCCCAGCCCAGCCCTCGACGTCGTCCAACTTCGTCTCCCTCACGCCCACCAACCGCGGCCACCAGGGCCCCTCGACCGCGAACCCTCAGACTCACGCCGGCCCCAGCGGCACCGCACTCCCCGGCCGTGGCTCGCCCTCCGTCCAAGGACCCAACGGAGGTGACGATGACGACGACAACGACAACGACAATGCAAACGACAACGACGATGATAACGATGGCGACTACCACGATGGTGATGGCGACGACGGCAACGACGGCAACGACGGCAACGACGAAGACGACGACGACGACGACGACGACGTAGGCATCGACCTAGCCGCGACCTTCTTCCGGGCCGCGTCCAAGACGCTGCTGACCAAGGTGCGAGTGGCGCGGCTGAAGCGGTGGTGCCTGGACCTGGAGCTGGCGGCCGGGGACGACGTGGCGGCGTGGCGCAAGGAGCGGTGCGTGCGGGAGCTGCTGGCCGCGGGCGTCCAGGTGCGCCTGGTGCGGGCCGCCGCCGGGGCCGTCGTCGTCGACGAGGAGGTCGAGGACCGCGGCGTCGAGGTCGTCAGGGTGGCTCCTGCTGCTCCTGTTGCTATTACTGGTGGCGGTGCTGCGGCGGCGGCGGGCGAGGGCGATGGCGATGTTGACCAGGGACAGGGGAATGCAGGAGATGATGAGGATGGTGATGGTGATGGTGATAACGGTGACGGCGACGAGTGATGGTTGGAGTAATTAGAACGCAGGGCAAAGCAGGGAGACACAAGACAACGGCAAGTCGTAATTAGGCGCTGGTTTGGCGTTCGGTGGCGTAAGTGTTTTGATGTTTTGTTTGGTTAGGTTTAGGTAATTATGGGAATAGATGTTAAGTACGGACGTAATGCTCTGAGACCGAAGACATGAAGGAGTCTCAAACAAAACACATAGCCAATAATTATCAACAGCTTGCACAAAGTGGAGATTGGTTGGAGAGTTTCCGATCGGTTCAATGGCTTCTTGGGTTCTAATTAGCCATGGCCAGCAGTTCAGTACGCGAACCCAAAACCATCCCCAAAAATTCATCATCATATGCACGGAACAAGAGGAATAGAAAGGTTATACTAGCATTCAACCACAGTTTTTCGGAAACAAAGAACAGATCATAAGGTAGGTAAGAACCAAATTCATGGTGCGTTGAGCAAAGAACAGTTATCTTGTTTTCCTTGGAGTAATTAATCAATTAATCAATGCAACTGGACACCAACGTGCTTTGCTATTGTTCACACAAGCTCAGGATGATCATAAAAACCAACACACCAACCTTTATTCCTTCCCGCAACTGAATGCTCTATTTAAATGCTGCGTGATTACCACCCACCAACACACCATAATATCTGACAGTTTCCCCGGAAGACCACCGCAATGATGCCGTCGACGACCTTCCAAGACTACAACGTAGACGGCGGCATCGCCGAATCGCCTCAGCGGGGGACGCCCTCCGACGTCCGCTTCGCCGACCTGCTTCAGAAGCCCCTCAGCGAGCTGACCTGGTTCGCGCACATCCCGCTTCCCGACATTGAGGCATTCGTCAACCGCTCCCGGGCGACGCGCGAGGCCGAGACGGGGAAAGGTCGGAAGAAGGGGCATGTCCGGCGGCCGCTGAATGCCTTCATTCTCTACCGCAAGTGCTACCGCGAGCGGGCGGTAGCCTTCTGCGAGGCACATGCGCCCGGGACCGTCGTCAGCCACGGATCCGTCTCTTCGGTGTGCGGAGCAAGCTGGGGGATGGAGCCAGAACATGTCAAGGTGCGGTTCAAGCAGTGGGCGCTGCAGGAGCTGAGGGCATTTCAGAAAGCGTTTCCGAAGTACCGGTATCAGCCGCGGAAAGTGGTGCTATTGGGGGAGGTGGGAGGCGGGGTGGCAAGAACGAGACCGGCTTCTGCATCTGATGCAACTGTCTCGCCGTTCGCTCAGCAGTCTCCTCCGGCTCCGCCGCCCTGGTTTGCTGGCTTGGCACAACAGGGAGCCGAGTACCACCTGACTCAGGGCCTCCCTTTTCTTCCAGCCGAACACTTGGACGACTTCACTCCCCAGTGCGGCTGGGCGCCCCAGATGCCCCTCTACCTTAATATCCCGCCCGCTCCTCAGCATCATCTCTGCCCCATGGATGTCTCGTATCCTCAAGTGGAACTTGGGGCCCCGGTGAGCAGCCCCGAGACAACCGCAACCCCGAAGGCGACGCTCTCCGTATGCTCGGACCCTGACGCCGCCAGCGCACAGCAGTCCCCGGAACCGGTGCTCTGCTCGCGCTGCGCATGCGAGGTAGCGTTTGCGGGCGCCGCCTACAGACGAACCTGCTTTGTTCCCGACAGTCCCGCCCCCGAACTTCCCCTAGATGCTGTTGTGGCGGCTGACGATTTCCAGGCCTCCTCCTCCATCGACACCGCCGCCGGCAACAACGTGAACGATGGCAGATTCCCTCCATTCGAGATAATTAGATGATACTCTCAAGGTTGCACTTCCCTGACCTGAGCAGTCAGAATCAGTTCGCTGTCTCATAAGCTCAGCCTGCAGAGGGTATCCGGCAGTGCGTATTCTAATTATGCAGAGAAAGATAATAGGTGATTCCGAGGTAGGCGAGTGCAAGCTAATTAGTCCATTGAGTTGGAGTTGTGAGAAGAGTTTCTCAGGATAGGCAAGAAAAGTGATGGCTATTGCTTTAACCGCTCCAAGCATGTCTTGTGTCCTTTGCGCGCGCGATCTAATAATTCTATAATAGAAGTAACTATTAAGTCTCTGTCAAAGAAACCTGGGTTTGGAGTTGCCCCCTTTCGTCCGCATTGTTGAGAAAATAAACTCGAACTCAGCATTAAGTTCCAACCTTAGCAGCTTTTCTGATTCTGGCTTAGTGGTGCCAAAGTCACACACTAGTGTACACTAGGGTTATTTACCCCGGAGGTGTAACGTGGGCGAACGTGTGGGGGCCCGAGGAAAGGTGGGGCGTGGACGGGTAAGATGCGGGGAATCCACATGCCATCGCTTCTTTCCGCTCGCGCCATTTCGGAGTCTTAATTTCAATCAATTCCTTCTAGCCACAGTCCGACAAGATGGGCCAATGCTATGTGTGCTCCGTGTATTTCCAGGAAGAGGAACTGAAAAGACACACAATGCTCTATCAGGTAAAGGTCCTGTACAATTCGTAGAAGAACCATCTAACCGTGTTCCAAGGACAAAATTACGATGGCGCTCGACAGATTGCGCGCGCTTGTCTCGGGCGGAAATCAGGCTGGACTGGAAGCCACGACATTACTTACTCAACTAAGCGAACTGATATTACACCGTGGGCTGGAAATAGCATATTTTGCCGACGCCAACGCCAGGAGTGATGATATCGGATCTCTGGCCTGGACGAGGAAGAGCGATCGCTCCGCACAAGAGCTGGAATCCACGGACGAGGAGCGCGCAGCAACCCAAGGGACGCTTACATGTCCGTACGAGGATTGTGAATGGAAATATGAATTTTCGAGGGAACAGGATCTTTTACGGCATTATGCCTTGCGTACGGCTTCAGTCCTCAGTATTACTTGGACGAGATAACTAATTTGTAGCGCAGATTACCCCATTCATGAGACATGCTGTGGCACTGTCTTCACGCAGGCAAAAAAGTATCTGAGCCACAAATGCCGCGACAAGAGTACCCACAAGAAGCGACGCAGAGCAATACGCCAGCGTATTCGAGAAAGGCTACGGAACATGAGAAGGACTGCTGGTGTGGCCACAGAAACGAGACCAGCAAATTCCGGCTATCCCGCACAGGAAGTCACAAACCACACCAAAGTAAGCTCCAATCAGCCCTTGCAATCCGCGCCGGCGACATCATTTTCTTGCGATCAGTCCATTGCATCGTTCAATGTCGACGCCGCGATATACTTCCAGAACAGATCTGTCCCGGCCGAACAAGATCCTTCGGTGTTTCAGTCGGCTCCCATTTATCGCGACTACTCCTCTACTCAGACCCAGGCGGTACAGCCTGAGCTTACCCAGGCTCCAATATATTCAGCCGTATCATCAGCTTCTATCCCCATCGTCGGGAGCGCTTCTGCCCCCCATTACCATGGAATCCATGTTGGCCAATGTGAACTCGGCAACATCTGAGGGGTTCTTTTTCTTGCCCGCGACTTCTGAGGGGTTCTTTTCCTTGCGCAAGTCAAACGAGATCGTAGAACCTTGTAGGATTCGGAATACAAATCGTCGGTCCGTTATTGTGCTATATAATGTCAGAAAAAATAACGAGTTCTTCGATCAGGTATACTTACATGCCACCGTTCGCCATTGTAACTGTGATGGGATTGTTCTCTCTCATCCTTAAAATGGCACTTGGAGGCTCAAGCAAGCCATTAGATGCCGGGGCGGCGATCAAAGCGCGTTGCCCTGGAAGGTCGACATGAGAGCCACGGTACAACTCGCCCTGCGATCGAGGACTCCACATGTGGATGATGATACGGTCTGTCTCGCCTGATTGTAATGTAAAGACGAAACAGTGGTTTTTGTCAGGCCCAAGGGCAACGCAGAGCTCTATGTTGTTTGGACAATTAAGGTACGGTTCGAGGATCGCTCCACAGCGCTGGAACCGGTTAGAATGGAACATCAAAGGTGCTTTGAAACAAACCTCATGGAGAAGGATGGACTTGGCCAGGTTCAGAGTCTCGGAGCTCTCCACGTTCCCCTTCGTTTCCTGATCTATGACCAGGCGGCCGATCGCCGCGCAGTCATCGGAAAAGTAGCCGTTTTCTTCAAAGAACTTGAGCGAGTCGACTGTTGAAGCTGGTGGTAAAGCCATATCGAGAAGGCTACTTTGCCCGGTTTACGGATGGCGGTAACAATTTTTGGGCAGAGTGCGGGGGTTGCAAACGTCGGAAATGTCCGGCTGCCGGCGAACGTCTCCACCAGGTTCCCGGACGGGCCTGTGCATAAATGCCAGTGGGATGGGATCTCATGAGCCTGAAATCGGGTGCTATTTAAATCAATGCGCCGCGGCCCAAGCCAGCTCGCCTTCCTCTATGCCCAACACATCATCCTGCCAGCAAGATAAAACCGACGACACGAGACTTTCAGTATGTTCTCCATACATTCACGGCATGTAAATAACTGTATACTAACCCGCCACCAAAGACAGATATACAAGAAAAATGAGCTCAACGGTTCAGTGTCCGGTCTGCAAAGGCTCAGGAATGCGGCTGGGAAAGTATATCTGCAGTCGGTGCAACGGCGAGGGGGAGATCTCCGCACCAACAGAAGATCCCCCGGCACCTGCACAGGATGCCCCACAGGGTTCTGAATCTGCGACAGGAACAAATCACTTTCTCTTGCTGCAGCAGAGACCTTGTTGGCATCAAAAGTCATAAGACTATTAAGATTTGGTTACTAGTCTATCAATGAATGAGGCCTGATTTGTTGGCAATAGCGTCAGTATCGCGACAAACTTTGTGAAACATAACTATTGGGCACCTAGGCACTTTGGACCTGGGCACTTTGGGCACCTGGGCACCTGGGCACCTGGGCACCTGGGCACTTTGGGCACCTGGGCACCTGGGCACCTGGGCACCTGGGCACCTGGGCACCTGGGCACCTGGGCACTTTGGGCACCTGGGCACCTGGGCACTTTGGGCACTTTGGGCACCTGGGCACTTTGGGCACCTGGGCCCCACCACCGCTCTGTCTCTTCAACGCAACCATCTGGGCGACCGACGATTACTGCCCACCGGGCTAGAAAGCGTAGCCCTCAATCTCTTAATGCAACCCAACATACAAAGCACTTCTGATGACTACACTGCGTACACAGTAAATCATCAAAGACTCGCTCTTCACTGCATTCGTGGCGAAACCCTTCTCCCGCCGCTGCTTGATGGGTTTGCCCTCCCCGCGTCAGGATGGAGAGTGTCTAAGAGGCGGCTACAGGTCGTTGTAGGAGCGGAACAGGAGGATTGCGAATCATAGTGGTATATAACAAAGCGAAATTAGTATATAGAATACCATTGAGAAGTAAAACCATACGTTACGGGTTCAGTGACGGTATATTGGGAGTACTCGATAACCAGTCGCCAAGCGGCGCGCCCGGCGATGTAAGTGGTATAGGCCAATGATCAGATACCCTATTAGTGAAGAGAAAGTGGAGGCAGAGGCGAAGACAAATCCGAGAATATAAGCTTTGTGATGCCCACGGACGCTCTACGCTGAAGCCGAACCCCCCCGATAGTATCCCGATAGGTATCCGATGCTATCAAAGGGAGGTTCTCAAGCCATGTGTCTACGGCAGAAGGCATGTTAAGGAGAAGGAAGTCTGTCAGTTGCCTCTCTTCTTACTCTGCTGTAGGAGTTCCTGACAGGAAATAGGACATTGTTATACCCGCTGACTGGTGAGCTCAGATTCGCACTCGTTATATGCTCTAAAACTCAACGCCGTCCTCTAAGTCACCCAGCTATCGACAGTTCGTAACATAACATCGCCCGGTGTTCCCCGTGCCGATTATGCAGGAAAGGCGGGCACTTTCACGTTGCCAATACACGAGGGCGAAGCCATTGACCACTCAACGTCGGGAAGATTTCAGCCAGACTCCCGATCCGGAATCCAAAAGTGGCTGGGCCCTTATACGGACATGGATCGCCACGCCATAATACAGATATTTCATGCCTTATCGCGGAGCAATTTCCGCGAACTAACGTGATTCTGGTGGAGGGAGGGGGGCCGTGAATTCAAGCGAGGGAGTGTATCCTGAAGTGGAGCTGCTCAAAAAAGGACTTGTGTACCTAGTGTATGTAGGTCGTGAAGTGTGGGTCTGTCTTCTTTGAAGGCGACCAGCTACGTGTATCTTGTGGCTGTCTCCAGCCCCTGTTGGTAGGAAAGCCGGAAGACTTGTGATGTTCGTGCTCTTAAAACTATTGTCTTGTCGGCAACGAGGGGCGAGGAATATAAACGTCAAACAGGTCCCAACTCCGAAAGGATTTCTTTGACCAGTGACATCCCTTAATTCTATTGTTCGCTGAGACTCGAGATAGTTACATTCCCAGGTCAAATTACTTCGACCCTATTAACTGTGGCCGAATGGGTCACCTGTTCGAGCATCCTTTGTCTCTTGCGCTCCATCATTTCCATCATGCGATAGAACGTCTCAAGTCCGCCACAAAAACTCACAGATTTGGAGGTCAGAGTTAGACGCTGTTCCGTTCTAAAGTTAGGACTCTTGTCGTGCGCCAGCCTCTTATGTAGTATTACAAAGCAATCTCCAGATTTCGCCCAGCCCTAAACTGTCTCTTTGTCGTATCTACCTTTGCGGGTTACAAACTCTACAGAGATAATATGATCATCTCTTTCGTGGGTGGAGGACGTTAGGATTCCTTCTGAACGCTTGTCAGGAGAACCTTTAAGCTGCTCGTTTATAGGGACTGATAACATGACGATTTGACTCTGGATATTATTATTAACACTAATATGTATGAAGGGTATATCCGATTTTTATGGAAACAAACCTGACGTATCTCGTCAAGTGTTGTAAATGGATGGGTATTGTCTATAGCTAGTGGTGATAAAAGTAGAGGGCGATGATAAAGGTCGTAATGATCGTTATAGTAAAATCAAGCTGCTCGCCTGAGAAGCGAGGGAACGGCAATTCGTCGACGGAAGGGCTCCATTATTTATTGGTGCGGGTAGGCCGTAAGAGGAAAAGGACCGAACCAGAGCAAGGTAATACAGTAATACAGAGGATGTTGGTGGCTGTTGGCCTCTGCTTCGTATTGTGGAGGATTTTCTTCTTCCAGCAGAACTAGTCAAATCACGACATGGCCATTAGCAGCGCGCAGCAGCAAAACATCTGACCTAGTGCCACCATGTGGCGCATTTCGCTGTTTCCTTCACAGCTTGCTCAGAGCAGGTATGAAGCATTTCAGCGGAGCATGTAATTTGCCCCATAAGTACATTGGAATACACAATCCCTCTCTCGGATTTTGGCCTCCCTGTTATCTACTCAACCGATATCCCGAGGGTCTTCCACTTCTGCCCCCCAAAGTATCCGGGGTTCTCGATGATCTTATGCTCTAGGCCCATCAGAATGCTCAGGATAGTTTGAAGGGCGCTTGTAGGGTGCGCAACCGCCCTAACAAACCCAATAGCCCAGGAGAAAAATTCTTTAAGCATGCTCTCACTGGTATAATTGCGAAGTGTTGGATCCACAGAGGCCGCCAAAAGCACGACAAGATTCCCCAATTGCCTAGTAATACATATTAGACTGAATTCATGTAAAGAAGGGAAAAGCATTCTTACTCAACAGCGGTTTCGAACGGGTTTGTAATGGTTGCCTCGAGCCCGTGGAACGCCCGAGTAGATTCGATGATTGCCTTGATGCCAAGACCTGCGAGAGTCGTGTCCTCTGGAGTAAGTTCTCGGCGGCGATTGGCGCCGTTCAATTCCAGCACCCGACGTACAAACGGCCGATAAGTGACCACCCATGCGCGCCAATATCCGGCACGCAGCTTTGCATATACGACGTCCTTCGCAGGCGGTTCGTTCTCCGTAAACGGAAACTGGAGATTTTTGAGGGCTTCCTCGGCATGGTGGAGGTAGGCCGCGCGGAGTGGTTCGTCTACGCCGTCATGAAGGTTGTATATTTCGTGCCATCGCCTGCGGAGATACGCCTGGGCTGCGAAACCCTTGAGCACATGCGTGTCAAAGTCCGAGTCTGCAAGCTTTATGTTAGGGTAGGGTATCTCCGTGCATTTGGGACCCAAGGCGTCCGATCGACGAATGAAGAGGCCGCTATGGTTGTCCATAAGCGGTTAATTAGCGCGCATTGAACAGCGTCTGGAAAGCAACTAAACTTACCTCTCGAGCTCTAGACATGTCCAGAAGGCGAAGACGAGTCGATTCTCAAACTTTTCGGTTATTGCCTCGCTGCGAAGGGACCTATTTATCCGTAGCGGTTTAGCAAAATTCCCGGGTGGTGGTCCTAGCGGCCAAGGAAAGGCTTACTGGCCGGTCTTCTCGCGCAACACGGAGGCGGCTTTGCTGATATAGCTCGAGGTCTCCCGTACCCTCCCCAGCTGTCCAAAATATAGTCCAGCCAGGATCTGCGCGCAGATATGCTTCGGACCAGCTCCAGTAAGCTTTTCAAGGAGTTCAATCGCAGAAGCAAACAAATTCAATCCAGGGATTGCGTTTCTGTCCTCAGGGGCTTCGGGAGAATTCGAACTGGACGGACTCTGCACAGCGATCGCCGGTTCCCCCGGGGATCTGCCCCTTAACAGACAGATCTTCCCGAGCGCAAGCACCAACAGGACCAGACACTTGTCAAGAGATTGCTGTGCTGCGGTCTCCGTTGACACTGGAGGCGACTCGGTCTGATGGTTCGTCTCCAGAAATTGCCCTACCATAACCTTCAGCTCGGCCAGTGGTAGAAGCGGATGGATAGCCTGGATGTTTTTGTGGAAACTTTCGACGTACTTCCACACCAGTTCCTTGCTCAAAGCTTTGAAGATCTTGTCTTCGGCGGGATACCCGCCAGCCCTGTCCCGATCGATAGCGGTCGGGTGCATGCCAGCCTCCGAGACGACTCGGCTGCTATCGAGCCCGGGGGCTTGAACGAGGCTAAAATCAGGTTCTCCGAGAATCCAGGAGTGATCGTCTAGATTTCGGCCCATATTCCGGATGCCTGGTATCTCCCAGAAGCGATCCCGGATCAGCTGCCAGGTAAGAGGAGATAGTGGGTGTGTGAGGGTAGGCATAGCCCAGTCAGTCGAGTCTTCGGAGGACGATAACTCGTCCTCGGCCAGCATGCCCATCGCGTTCTCAATGTTCTCTAAACGCCGCTCAAGCGATTTCCAGGTCCTGGTCATTTTTGTAACGACCTTCGATATTTCTTCCAACGTCTCGCTTCAGAAGGGGGAGATTAGCCGCGGGAGTTAAGTCGAAAGGGAAGGAAACTCACAGAAGAGAGGGCCCGCGGTAGCGATAGATACAGTCAACGCCTTTTTCTGAGCAGGTCTTGCAAGGATTGCGCTCGTCGCACCGCATCTTAAGCCGTCGACACGAATCACAAGCCTGGGGCACCAACTGTCAGCAAGTCCTAGAACCCGGTTTCGCGGAGTTTATTTCAAGGGACCGACCAGTTTTGCTCGTTTTTCACTCATCTTCTTCGTCGGAGGCATGATCTTGGTCGGCAGTATGATCGGAATTTCTCCAGGCCTTGGGGGATTGCCGGGATCCGCGTACTGGGTGGGAGGCAACGGTGGCGTAAAGGGGATATAGGCATCGTAGAAGTTCGCGCCGGCCGAAGATGGCGCCATAACCGAGGTGCCAGCCCCAGTTGCCGCGGATCCGTTGCGACAGGGCACATAAAGCGCGGGTGCCGGGAAATTCTGGAGCTCTCCAGGTTGCCGTTGGCCGTCAATAGGGGTCTCCGCTACGTGACTATGAGACAGTTCGGAGGGCTGGGGCGGTGATGGTTGGGCAGGCCCTGGTAAGTGCTGTAAACCTCCGGATGGTGATGGGCCGGAAGATATTGGCTGGGTAGAGGGTGGCATTTGAGAGGGGTTACCACGGGCTGACATGGGAAAGAGAGCGCAGACGGTGCTGTAGTCGTCAAAGTGTACGACACGAGATGGCAAGTTGTGTTCCTCGTATCGTGAATACTCAGTCGAGCACTGGTTGTCAGTGAGGAGAAACCCGGCGTGTTCAAAAAGACTAGCTTGGTACTGGGAAAGGATCCTAATATACAATTTCCGAACATGCGAGTCACGCCCGTTCCGTTCTCCGCGTATCTTCAAAACCCCAGGAAACAAGCACTGGAGGGCTCCAAGGGCTCAACAGCCCGTGTGCAAACCCCCCTGCTGCATTCAGTAACATCAGCGAAGGTGTCGTGGCGCAGAGGTACATCGCGAGTGGATAGATCGGCCAACATGGAGTGACTTGGCTGAACCGACGTGGACCGGCGGTGTCAAGCGGCTGAACGTTAGCGGCTACTCATGCAACTTTCCATAACCGTCAATGTGGGATAAATGCATGGATAAACAAAGATGTCCTTGCTTGCTGCCTCGGACGCAGCCATCTGTCTCTTCTAAGATGGTGCCTTGACGGCGACCTGATGACGGCGACCGGAGAGACTCCGCATTTCCAGGTCGACAGTAGTCGCGAGATAGTAAGATAGAAAAGAACCATGGAGTGAGAAAAGTAATGCACAGTACTCTCCTACGAACTGGGACGTCAAACGCCTAGAGAATGCTCCTTACGCAGCCGGCCCGACAACCACTTCCACAATCCAGGCTCAAAACTGACAGCCACACAAAGCAAACACTGAACCAGAAGCAGGCTTTCCCAACCGAATACACCGCCTACAATAGGTAATGTGAGTGCGGGGAGGTTGAACGCCATCCACCAAACAAATCGCAGAAACCTGTTTATCTTAGATGAAGGAAAGGCTTTGCGTAGGCTGGCTGCCGACGAGTTTGCTGTAAAGTGGATATACTAGCACGGTAATCTGTAACGCGTTAGAGATATGTGAAGACGATAGAGGTCCAAAATACGTCGAAAGCCTCGGCAGACATGAGGGTCACGCCTTCGCAGCCAAGGAAGAATCCTAGCATATACGGGAGATGAGCCGCTTTGGCAAGCCCAGAGAGAATCGCAAGGATGATTCCGATACAGAGCCAAACAAGCCAGCAGCTGCACAGAAGTGGATCTGGCCAAAGGAGCCGTGTTGCTTGGTCTTTGTCCTTGGGGCGGAAACGTGATGTTATCGGCGCGCGCCAGGCGTAACGAAACTGGAGCAGCAAAAGAGAAGCGAATGCAGCAGCCGCCAGGGCCACGTCGTGTTCGGTTATGTCGTACTGCATTGGACAAACGAGTGACAGGACATGCGGGAGTCGAACAAGGGCAGACAAGACAACCGACGTGGGTGGCAGTAAAGAGTAGTTTGAGTGCGCAGTTGAGCGCGCTGCACGTATAGGCAGCCAGATGTATGTATGTATGTATGTATGTACATACATATAATACAGTACAGTATGTACATACATACATACATTGCCCTGACGGAGCTTATCGGCAAGGCGGGGTAATCCGCGGCGTGCCCCGCTAATCGAGGTCCAGGCCCTGAACAGTTTCGGCGCCTCCGACACGCGCCAGGCGCCGTTGGAGTAGCGGGACCGTCGGGCAACTCCACAAGAGGTCGGAGTCACAACACAACAGACTCGCATCCAGAGGTGCAGCTGCAGATCCTTGCCGAGGGCAATTCGGGGATACTTCTCATCGTTCATGCAAGCCTCGTAGGTGGGTGAGTGCCAGGACTAGGAACCTTACCCGATTAGGCGTACAAACTTTGTACGCCTAATCGGGTAAGGCCTATCTGCACCAGACGATCTTTTCCAGCGGACTGTTTCCTCTTGGTATATGGTTTCAAAGCATGAAGTAACTGCTAATATCGCTATTGCGAGCTCCATGGATGTGGAGTCTCTTCTTGTGCAACTGCTAAGATGGTTACTGCACGACCCATGGATGTGGAGTCTATTCTTGAGCAACTGCGCGCTTCACAATCGAAAGTCCAACGGTTGGACGCCAAAGTACGTCGCTTGGAAGCGGAAAACCAAGCCCTGAAGCGCCAGTTGACAGCCACCATTGAGCCCCCGGTAAACACGACCTTGCTGGCCGATCAGAGCCCTGAGCAGCGCCCTTCGGCTTCCCGATCTCGCTATCCGCCACCGACTCAGCCGCCATTTGGAATCAGGATTGCCATCGAATCTCCACACCATCGGCAGAGACTGGGTGCAAAACATCGAAACGTCTCCGAACGCAGGTTGCTAGATGTTGTGCCGAAGACCGAGTCTGAATGGTTGCAGAGGAGGGAGCATCTCCAGCTCCGCGACCGGAGGGCGAGGATCCAGCTCTTCTTCCAACTCATCAGCTGTACTGCATCATCCGACCCATTCTCGGCACACACTAGATATGATGGTGTAGAAGCTCTCTTGCGGGCCTCCCAGACCTTTGTCCAGGGCCTGCGCCAAAATGGGGCCCGCGCAGAACAAATCGTGAATTTCAGCATTCTGTTACACGTCTCCCTCTGTCGAGTCGCGCGTCAAAAAGGGAAAGTCTTCGTCGAGAGCGTGGACGGGTGTATGAACGACTTGCTGCCGGCGAAGTACAAGAGTAAGAAGCAAGCCGGGTATTTACGTCGCCTACGAGCATCTGTGCTTTGGCCTATTAGGCAGGCAGAGAAGCTGAGGCCATGGCTTCACAATCGTGCTGACGAGCTTTTCCTTCTCTGTAAGACTTCTGCTAAAGCACTGTCAACTAATTATAGTGCTAACTGGAACCAGGTGGACCTCCGATCGAGCGATATCACGCACTTCACCATGATAAGAGCACACATGATTTTGCGGACAGGTTGAAGGAATTCTGCTCTTTCGAGGAGGCCGTACAGGACTGCCGTATCTCGTTTTCTGTGCCGTTTTTGGTATTGCTAATGAGCCGAGAACACTTCACGTAAGGCGAACAGCCCCTCTGGCGTTCTTCGCTAACTCATGGGCAGGCTTGATGAAATCAACAAGGCGTTGGAAACGAACCTTCACATAAAAGATGTCGAAGCTTCAGCGCACGCTATACTGATGGAGATTCAGTGTGTCTCGGGTATCGAATATCCACTAGGAGGTCCGCAACAGGCACCGCCCAGTGAGTTCCACCTCAATTCAGCAGCCTGTGATATAATACTGCGAAAACCCGCGCTTACCACACAGACTCATCAAAAGAATCTCAACAAAGCACGCTAACCAAGGCCAATTCTCTCGTTGGTGCTCTCGCCCAACATTTAAACTCCAACGCTAAGCGCAGTCGTGCGGCATCGGTTTCAAACCTTGGTCAAGAGGCAAGCGCGAAGCGTCTACGGCGCGGGTCAGAGCAGCACACCAGCGGAGTTGGATTCCCGACCAGCCAGGGCGGCAGCCGGACGCCAGCGATAATTGATACACCTGCCGACAGGGGTGTACTTTTTGCTGCGGCCATGCAAGAACCATGCGACCCCTTTGGGAGAGACAGTCAGCTCGGCGCCACGGAGGAACCTCGATCCGATATAATAGTGCCGGAGGCTCTCGACCACCCCGCCGCAGCAACCTACACAGGCCCCCCGTCAAACGACGCCCACTCCCAGGGCTCGTCAAATGCTGCGTTACCGCCCGGGTCTCTTCTGTCAATTGGCAAGGGCATTAAATCCAGGGAACAGCCCTTGGTAAGCGGCTGCTCCAATACCTCCGATATCGTAAGGAGCGCGTACTCTGCTGTCGCCGAAAACCTCACACGCCCGGACGACGTCACGGAACCGGGTTTGACAGACGTCAACCTAGGAGACGCGGATGGGATAGAGAGAATGGGGATCGGCACACGCCTACAAGGAGTTCCGGCTAGTACTGTGAACCCTTCTGCCGTGGAAACCCCACGTCTGACCACGGATGACAATGGCCGAGTCAGTACCGGCGGGCTTTCAGGCCAATCCAACGATCCAAACGTCACGGGAGCATCAACTCGGCAGGCAGCTTCAAACGTTGAACGAATCGACATCGGGGTGTTTTCGAGACACATATCATTCGATCCCGACGAATTCTTTGATTACGAAGCTTTCGAAGCAGATAACTCTACTCCTCCCTGATGTTCTTTCCATCGACCTTGGAGTCATGGTCCCGAACTCCTGCGACCTCGCAATCAAAAATAACCAGCTGAAACTTAATCTCGCCGTCAAGGAGAACGATCGCGCTGTTCTCGGGCAGGAGAACCGGGTCCAGCCAACCGATTGGTTCTTGTGTCGTAGGGTCATCTTTGTTAGGCTGGTACAAGACTTCGCAATGCTTGAAGCGGAAGGGGAAGGGGATAAACACAGCGAATGTGCCGCTTGACGTGACTATTGACGTGGGTGCCGAGCCCTTTTTGAGCAGAGTTGGATGTCGCACATGGATTTTGACAATGGTAAGGTTTTGATCTGTTGCCCATTCGCGTAGGACTCGCCCCTATATTGCCCTTCAGAATCGACTCTTAGTGTAGATACGTGTACGGATTAGATACATACGTAAGTCTTTTTGAATTTGTCCACAATATTTCTATGGAGTTCATCGGATGGGCATATGTAACATTCTCCCTGTACAAGTTCTTCCGTTCGTTCCCAACTCTCTTCGCGCTCCCCGGCGTCCTCGGTCAGCTTTCGGAGAGTACTGTCCTGTAGGCCCCCTCCAGGCAACCTTTCTCGTAGCATGTTCGAGAGATCCATCGTAGGCTGTATTACGGTCTCGATCAAAGGTGAAAACCGAAGAGCTCGATGTTTGTTCTATAGAGGCAGACAAGCGTTTAATATTTTCCTTGGAGCCCGAAGCTAACAGTAGTGATAACGGAGATGACGAAACAGGTTGTAAAAGGTGGGGAAAGCGTTGGGCACACTGGGCGGAGCTCGCGTAGCTTCCACCTACGGAATACATATGTATGTATGTAATCCGTACAAGGCTGAGAAATTCAGGTAATTAACATTCAAAATCGCCCATTGGCCCGTCCAACTCCACTCATTTTCACCATACTTCTAGACATAATTACCATACCGCAGAGTCAGATGCCCTATCCTACTCCTCTCCCTCTTGACTAAAAAATTCTTCGGGAGACATGGATATCGCAGGGGGGAATTTATAAACGTCTATGTGGTTACTTGAGCCGTCCGGTACGTCATTGTGCTTGGTTGATTTACCGGATACATTATCTGCCTGAGCCCTAACTTGCTTCTGCGTCTTGTCAGCTAAGCGGCTAGCACTTGGGTTCCTGGTATGTACCTACTGGGGGATCAGAGGAGGTGCCCGGGCTAGGGAAGCCGCTGACTCCACCGTCGCCGGCGGGACTTGGAGCCGGATTGGCCGCCTCCGGTACGGCCTCGCCCAGGTCTCCTTTCGGGCTGTTCGAGTAATTCGGAAGGCTGGTCTACTTGGTTCTCTTGTCAGTCTGACCTCAGTCAACTGGCTCAAAGGGAACATACCGGGCTGTTCGGCGGCGGTGGAGGGGCCTGGAGATTTGACTTGTCGCTTAAATCTGACATGGTAAGAATCCCTACTTACGGTCAGAGAGGATTCCTGATTGGGGTGGGGGGAGGCAGGGTTCTTACGCCAACGGCTAGGTCCTCTAAAGGGTGAGAGCAATAGGTTAGGATGGACATAAACAAATGCAAATGGGCAGTACAGGCATGGTGGTAATGCTGAAGGTCTTGACAGGAGAAAGGCATTCTTATACCCGCCCGCCTGTGAGCCTAGATTTGAGCTGATGAGATGACTGACATGTGTGAGCAGGGCGTTCCTGAGCCAGACCCCGTCCGTTAGATGCTTTGCCTTTGATTTCCGATGTCCCTCTGCCGTTCGTAGTTCGTAACACATCTCCGTCAGGCGTTCCCCTCGCCGATTATGCAGGACAAGCGGGCACTTTACACCCGGATGAAGACATTGACCAGTAGAATGCAGTGACCACTCAGCCTAGATACTGCGGGCAAGGATCGCGAGTAGATACCGATCGTTGCATCTCTCGTGGAGCGATCTCCGCGTACCAACGTGCATGATTCAACATCTTGACAGAGTCGTCTTGGCCGACGGTCTGCTTCCACGTATCTCGGGACACCATACAGCTTTCGACCCGATTGCATGGACTCGCAGACATACAGCTAGTCAGGGGGACATGTGGCTGCCCCTGGGGTACAAGATTCGGCCACTCGACCGGCCCGCCTTTCTACGTTTGATGATAGTGGCCGTTGAAAGCACCACCTACGTTCACGTTTCTCTTTGTTCGGGAAGGTCTTCCGGAAGCGTACTTGAATCATACAGGCTAGGGGCATTAGGTTCTCCTAGACGCTAGGTTAGCCCCTACTGAAATGTGGTCAGGCGTACAGCCAATGCCCAGGTGCCCGGGTGCCCAGGTGCTCAGGTGCCCAGGTGCCCAGGTGCCCAGGTACCCAGGTACCAAGGTGCCCAGGTGCCCAGGTGCCCAAGGTGCCCAGGTGCCGCGGCGGTGTAGGGCAGAGTGGGCAGAGAGCGGAAGCTGGGAACCGGGACCACGGCTGGCTGATTTCCCGAACAATTCACAATACCATCTCTTTTCAATATTCTACCTTGCTTCTCAACACAATGAAGAAAAGTAGTTAGTATAGACAATATATATAACCTTCCAAAGGGAAAATCACATTCTGATGGAGTGCACCTTCCGCGCGGTTGCACGTCATATTAATTACAGGATTACATATGGAGCACATCATGGGAATATTTTCGCCAGTACAAGCAGCTGTACGCCAGTGTAAATGGCCGCTACATTGACAAGAACGACAGTAGAGAAGTTCAAAGCGCGCTCCCGAGGCTTCCATTCACTGACGTCGTTGGTGATGGATCTTGTGAGTGACACGATGTATCTTTGGTTTCTACATATAAGCTACAGCCGCCAAATATCCGTGGAAAGGTCATCGCCGACTCGAACACTTTACTTGACTTACTAGTCTTCAAGTACGACACTGGCATATTCACATCGGAGCGGCGTAGGATACGGCTGGCGGGTTGCTAAGTAGCGATACTAGCAGTTACTTCATGCTTTGAAACCAGAAGCCAAGAGGAAACAGTCCGCTAGAAAGGATTGTTTGATGCAGATAGGCCTTACCCGATTAGGCGTACAAAGTTTGTACGCCTAATCGGGTAAGGCTTCTGGCCCTGGCAACCTACCTACCTACGAGGCTTCCTTTTCCAGATATGGAGGCTCGATTCAATCGAACAAAAGAACAGCAATAATGCTGCCTTTTTGCCCGATCTTCGCCTCCATTTTGCAACAGCAAAACCCTCGCACATGTCACTGTCCTTGCTACACCTTGAACGCCCAAATCCCTCTCAACGACGGTACGTTCATCGACAACATTTTGATAATTACAATAAACTCGAGCCTTAATTACTGCATCATCGGATGTGTCCCCTAGAGCCTGCGCCTCTATTGCTTACGAATTGAACAATTACCTGAAGAAGACCGGGTCAACTTCCCAGTTCTTCGTAGCTTATGTAGGAAACCATGTTGTTAGGGTTTAGAATGATCGGACAAGCAAGCCAAATCTGGACGTAGAGTGAGTGTCTTTAAGCCTATCATGAACGGTACAGTTAGAAAGACTTGCTTCTCCCGCATATAAGGCTATTCCTAGAGCTTTAAGTTTACTTATAGTATATGAATATCTAACTAAAATCGAGGTAAATAGATATAGATCATATGAGACAATGTCGTACCTGCCGGACTAGCTATTCCAGCTCCTGCCCGCGTCAATACCTGTACGGCTGTAACCGTAAGCATGATAAGCCCGCCAACAGAGAGAAAAGACATAATTAGAGGATTAGTCTTGTTCCTAGATAATCATTATCTTAATATGCCCTGTAAAGCTAGCAAGACAACAATTGTTCTCGTCATTCCCCAACCTAATAAACTTATAGTAATTAAGAAGCAACTTCTTTCCCAGTGTCGTGAACACAAAATCTGTCGTTTGGTCCTTCTAACGTGAAGAACCTTTTCTGTCATCCAGAGGGTGGCCGTCGCCAGTTATCTTCAGCTTCTATGTCCCCAATATCATGTAAAGTGCGTGCAATCTTTCAAGGTTAACATGCGAGGTGTGAAAATTTCCTGGAAAGGTCTCCGGAATGTCCCCTACGACTTGTTGCATAGACGAGCTGGACGCTACTTAAACGTACCATCCCTAAACCAGATACTTGGGGTCGCTTATCCGTTCCAGATGGCGATTTCTCCGAGTATGTTGGGATGGTGATATGCGCTCCGAGATATGATGTACTCACTCCTCCTGTCTCTCGAGATTATACATTGGCCCTGTCGTCACCGATATGCTCCGTGTATGATGTTTCAGCTAAGCCATCGACATAGTAATGTCAATACTGTCCTCTGACAGCCATAGAACTGAGGATTTTATGTGGATGTGTTTCAAGAACAATGTCCAGTTGCTCTTTTTACCTCCACATACCTCTTATGTTCTCCAACCATTAGATCTATCAGACTTTTCCCCCCTGAAGCATACTTATCGGAAGCTCCTCCACAATATGACCTCCTGGACCGCTGCAATATATGTGGTTGAAGAAGATGGTTGTGTTTGCGATGGACAGCTGTGATTTGGTCCGCGTGGTTCGCATAGACCGCGCTCTCTGCTTCACGAATTATACAATCGGCCTCTGCGGCCGTTCTTATGTTCAAACAGCTAAGATGTCCGTACTGCTAGTGGGCAAGTACGTCGAGGTCGACAAGAGGCCGAGGGACAAGCTCAACCCGGACCAGTGGCACGCACTCACCGCCCTCCATAGCACCCTGCTCCACGAGCACCACCACTTCTTCCTCGCGTGTCAGCACCCGTTGGCCAGCCCGGCGGTGAGGGGGCTGGCGGAGAGGCACGCCATTCCGGCCCGTATGTGGCGGCACGGTATACACAGGTTTCTCGAGGTCTTCCAACACCGCCTCCCAGACAGCCTAGACAACATGCTTACCTTCATCTATATAGCCTATTCCATGATAGCTCTACTTTTCGAGACGGCGCCCGCATTCGAGGATACGTGGATCAAATGCCTCGGTGAACTCGCTCGTTACTACATCAGATCTGAGCTCGTCAGCCAATAATTAGTTAACTATAAGGAGGTCCAATCTCCCGTCAAGAATATACCCATCACCAGCACGCAGCCAGCACAGGTCGTGGTTTCGAACCGAATGATGCTTTCGAGCCCTGTAACAATGAGACTGGGGGCAGCAAGAGAGCTACAAGTATATTAGAATACCCGCCCTGAACGTAAGTCGAGCATACCGAGAGTAAGCCTATCCTGCCACGCCCCTCGCGGATCGCGCTTGGCTAGACCTACCGGGTCCGTGTCAGAGGCGACCCTCTAGCTCTTCTCAGAGACTGCCGAATCGAGATCATTTACTACCGCATCGTCCGATGCGACCACCTGTTATTATCACCAAAGGATGTAGCCAGGGGCAGTGGAACCGACAGAACCAGAATAGGCGAGGCCTGAAAGACGGGATTTGGGCCTTCTGAATTATTTTTATTAGGGTATTAGAAATCCTAAGATTTCGGAATTTGAACCGGGATCCGAAGGTCGTTTTCACCTCCGGACCCCAAATCCGCACTGCCGACGTTCCCGGGCCCGGACCCGGACCCGGAGAACGAAACGCTGGCTGCGGACGATGTGGGTTCCGCCAACCCCAACCACACACAAGCCCGGGTGACCAATCACCAAAATAACCTTGCTAACGCAGCGTCCACATTTCTCAGGTCCCGGGTATCAATCAGGATAATGACTCGGCCTATGGGGTAAACCTTTCGTGAACTACGCAATAACGTGCTTGAACATCAAGTTGGCTCATTTCCTGCTAGTCTCTTGCAAGCTTGTCCACGTCGCTGGCGTCAAGCGTCATGAGCTTCAGTCAAGAAAACGGGCGGTCATATCACGGCTGGAAGCCAGAAAAGGGTAGGCATGTCCTGGAGGTTCCTCACGCTGTTCGACCTTGTGGCTGACATGGGCATCCCGCAGGTTACATCTTGCCTAGTGACCAGGTAAGACTATTCCGGTTCTTCGGTAGCCATACTGAGTATTGACGGGCCCCGTCGTAGCAAGAGAGCGACCGACTAGGTAAGAACACTTGCAGAAGTCAAGTTCAGTTCCGGAAAAAAAAAAGGGGGGGGGGGGGGTTTGAGATTATTAACTCATGTCCTCTATACAGACATGCAGCATTACATATTCTACCTGACGTTCGATGGCGCCTTTTACACCTCCCTTGCCGGAATGGAAGGCCCGTCACTGAAGCACGTGCTGGATGCTGGAACGGGGACAGGAATATGGGCCATGGACTTTGGTAAGTAATTGTGTCTCTCGTATAGGCTTGTAGCATAAGCATGCGTCTCTAGCTTCCTCCTGACTAACCCCCTTAAAAGCTGATACGCATCCTAGGGCGCACGTAAGCCGGCAGAAGGACCCCGACCAAGAACAACTGATAACACGCAATTGCAGGTTGTCGGCATTGATCTGAGCCCGATCCAACCCAGTTTGTATGTCAGAGGGGACAAAATAACGCTCTCTGTGCCCCCCCCCCCCTTTCTTGGTCTGTCTTTCTTTCCCGTCCCAGTCAACATCCCGCTTAGCGTACCTCCCAACCTCACTTTCTACATCGATGATCTCGAGGAGGACTGGGACTTTAGGGAACCCTTCGACTTTATCTACGGCCGCATGCTCGCGGGCGCGCTGACCGACTGGCCGGGCTTCGTGCAACGAGCTTTCGAGTACCGTCCCTCCGCCGTCCCATTTTGCTTTTTCGGTGCTCATTAACATCCTTTTCCCCAAACCTCAACAGGAACCTCTCCCCCGGCGGCTGGCTCGAGCTGGCCGACATCACCTTCCCGACGCTATGCGACGACGGCACCCTGCCGCCCGACTCGGCCCTAATGCAGTGGAACGAGCACGTCATCCGGGCCGGCCACATGCTGGGCCACTCGACCGAGAAGACCAAGCGGTAGAAGCGCATGATGCTCGACGCCGGCTTCGTCCGCGTCACCGCGAAGCTGTCCAAGTGGCCCATTAACGCAATGGCCGAGGGATCCCAAGTACAAGGAGATCGGTGGGTTTGCTTCTTTCTTCTTTCACAAGACTCCGTCGCAGAGCACAGTAAACATTTCTTGCTTTGGTTTGTGAGGAAGGGGTGCTGATGGGAGGGGATTGGGGAAGGCATGTGGTCGGAGCACAACTTTTGCGGCGGCATGTACTGGCTGAGCGTCGCGCTGTTCACGCGCGCCCTCGGCTGGACAGCAGATCGGTTGGAGGTGTTTCTGGTCGATGTGAGGAAGGACCTCAGGAACAGGTCCATCCATGCGTACTGGCCGATGTGAGCCGAGTTTTCCCCTACTTTACCCCTTTGCGGTCGGCTTGATGATCTGAGATTTAATTAACAATCTCGGTGTTGCAGATACGTCGTGTACGGGCAGAAGCCGGAGTGATGGAGTCCCATTTAATTAATGACGAGCTCCTATCCTCGATGACACCAGAGATCGAGCCAAAAACAGTAAAGCTCATAGTTCGGAGAGCTCATCGATCGCCGGGTCCTGATCTGTCTCGACATGATCAGAAACATTGTTTCGGCCGACGTCTGCAACCGCAGGTAATAACTCCATCGGGTGCTGGTGGTCCACCATGGTTGGCATCACAACATCGGCGCCCGCTGGCATGTCGGCTGCCGCAGTACAGCTTCCCTACTGAACCCTCTTTGCTGCCCAGGTTCGAGTCCTCTCTCGGCACGATTGAGACTCGGCAAGGATCGTGGGGCTTTTAGTTGTATTTATTACTGCTAATAACTCCGAGTTGATCGAGACCTGGTTATTGAGCAGCGAAAGAGAATTTTACAAAGGAGGATCTAAAAATGACAGTGGTGTTTGGTGGTTGGAAATACTCCAGGCTCTTCTCAAACACCCAATGACAGCCACAGTTCCCAAAGCCCCTAAATGGCTCTCCATGGTGCCCAGTGCCCAGTTCCCGATTCCTAAACCCACCAGCAAAGCAAGCAGAGATATGAACGACCCTGTCTAGCTTACTACCGTAGTGACCCGTCCATGCCGAACGCCCCGCCCGGTCTAATTATATGACTCTATTTCAACAGGATATCGTAACCGTCCAGGTTAATGCGCACCTGGTCCTCGCCAAATCCGTACTTGCGCCTCACCAGCTCAAAGATGATCAGACCGGCGCTGGTGCTGGGGACCTGCCGGATCGTGTTCCACCAGAAGCCGCGGTAGAGCCACTGGCGCATGCTGAGACCGGCCGCCCGGGCCTCGCTCATGCACTCCGCCCACGTGGTCCGGTACGCGTCGCGGTACGCCCTCAACATGCGCCAGCGCCGGGCCGAGCCGGCCGCTTCCGGCAGCCCCGCCTCGCGCCTCAGCTTCCTCGCCTTGGCGTCCAGGCTCTCGAGCCGCTCCCAGTGCTCGGCCTGGATGTACGAGAGCGGATGGAGGACGACCTGCTGCGTGATGGACGCACCCATGCCCGCAAGCAGCAAGAAAGTCGGCTCGAGGGCGTAGTGCGGCCGGATGATGGTCGGCATCCTCGGCTGCTGCTCGTCTCGCGACGACGAGATCCTCCCCGGTCCGTCCGCGGGGGCCGCCGGCCGCTTGCGCGACAGTAGCACGATGGCGTCCTCATTGAGCGAGCCGTAGTACCACCGGACAAAGTTGTAGTACCCCTGCGCCTTGACGTACTCAAACACGCTGAAGAAGACGGCGCTGCCCATGCTGTCCTTGAGGAAGGACAGCCCCCAGCCGGAAAACACGCCGCGCACCCCGATCTCGCGCAGCTTGTCCGCGCTGAAGGCCCACATGCTCCTCGGCCGCTCGGCGGCACCGCCCCCGCCGTTGTTGACGACCCTCCCGCTCGTGACGCCATCCCAGCGGGCCTGCACGGCGTCCAGCGGGGCCGCAACCAGGCTCTGGACCGACCCGGCCAGGAAGCCGGCCGTGAAGGTCTCGAGGGGGCCCGGGGGCGGGTAGACGCGCTTGCTGGCGCGGGCGCTCTCCGGGTGCAGCCGGCCGAGGATCTGCAGGTAGCTCGTGTAGAGGACGGCGCCGACGCCGACGTTGGCCGCGAGCGGCGGCAGGATCTGGTCGGGCACGACCCGCCAGCCGTAGTGGCGCACCGCCGACGCGAGCACCGCGGGCGTCGTGGACCGCAGTCGCGCACGCAGCCAGCTGATGCTACCACCGCTGCTAACCCCCGTGCCGCCGCTGCCGCCGCTTTGGTGGTGGTGGTGGTGGTGGCGCAGCAGCTCCAGCTGCCGCTGCTCCTGCAGGGCGCGCGCGTAGGCGAGGTAGTCGACGCGGGTGCGGAAGAAGGCCTTGACGGGGGCGCGGAAGTAGAAGGCAACGGCCTGGGCGGTGAGCGCGCGCACGCCGGCGGCCGAGGCGCCCGTGGCCGCGTTGCTACTGGGGGCCTTTTTATCCGGGAGCGATGACGGGCTGCCGTCGGGCGGTATTATGGCGGGCAGGATGCCCGCGTCGAAGCCGAGGTCTGCTGGGGAAGGAAATGATGCCGCCGCCTGGGAGTCGAGTCCGGGTGACGAAGGAGATGACGCCGATGCTGCCGGTGGAGGTGTAGATGTAGTCGGTGCGCCGGATGCGGGCAGGTCGTCACCTCGGCTGCGGTTGCTGGGGGTGGGCATGATGAGGGTACATTTTTCTTTTTTCTTCTTTTTTTTTCTCTTCTTCTTTTTTTCTCTTCTTCTTCTTTTATTCTTTCTTATTTTCCTCCTCGCCTGCAGGGTAAGAGCAGCGGTCTTGGGTCAATGCTGGCTTAGTGCTGGGATCCCGCGTTGATGGGTGCGGTAAGTGAGATTGACTGGGTTGTGAGCCAGTCGTTGAGTCTTTTTGAGAGTGAGCATGAGTTGGCGCTGCATGCCTTGGCTGCCGCCTCACAGTTTTCCGGGAGTTCAAGCCGAATGTGGGGCCGCTAAGGCCGGCACAGTGCAGGTGCCAGCCGTCGGCAGGTGGGTGGGGACGGAAGAATTCATTACATTGTATGTACTCCGTACACTAGGCTAGGTAGGTTCTGGGCTCGACAGAGGGTAGCTGTTTCACTTCCGGCCCCGTCTTCTTCCCGTTCGGCCCTGAAAAGCGCCATGGGATTCGTATTTGTGAAAGATCTCACAGGGGCTCTGCATTCGGCGCGGTCATGGGACCTGAGCGACAAGAGCACGTGTGTGTATAGTAATTACCTTATAAATAACGCACATAAATCAAGTATTAAACACGATGGCTCAAGTAGTGATGAACAAGCGGGTAGTCAAGTGATGTTGGGGGGGCTAGCACCACACCGGCATTAGAGAGCGATAAATCAAGATCACAGTCAATGTGGTTAGCCCATCTTTGCCTGGGATGTCTTCTTGGAGACTATTAGTAGATGTGGCGTGGGTACACACTACCTGCTAAACGAAGATACTCGCATAACATACCTAAGTAGTTGCGCGTATCATGCAACCTTAGTGAGGCTAAACGGGGTCAAATAATTCTACTACTACGGGTTCACTGCCAGGCGTTGCATTATTGGTCGAGATGGACCTGTTTCCTCCCCCTGATGGTCTCATGCTTGTCACTACTTGCCTGTATAAGGTTAAGAGATCTGTGATCATGTCAAGTAAGAGTCAAAATCATAAAATACCAGTACTAGGGAACGTACTTTTTCATAAACTAAGTACCTAGGACGCAGAGGAGCGTGGGGGAGAACAACTTGTAAGTTGCAAGTTCCACCCCCGGAACAGCATCACGATTTGCTGCCGACCTGCTACACAGACTTCGAGAGCACCCACCATCTTCGGACGTAAGGCTAGGCAGATCGTAGTTTCCGTAGCCACCGAAGGGTAGAACGCCCCGACCACCAATTTTGAGCAATACCTTTTTTGCAGGTAATGACACGTACGCAAAGTGATGTTACTTGTATTCGTGGGCTGCAAGTATGAAGGCCCTGTTCATCCGAATTCCGAATTCCGTGCCCCGGGCAGGCCGGATGTGCAGTGTGCAGTACGGGAACTTATGCTGAGCGAAGCTTGGCATCGAAGGATCAACGCCTGGTTTGACGAATTACCATCCTGTCTGCTTAGAAATCGCCGGAGAGACCAAAGATCGGTTACACAGCTCTATTGTTCTGAACCTACTATCAGGACACCTGACTCGTCAGGGTGAAAAGACATGTCCACTTCTTTTGGTTTGCCCAAAAAAAGTAACCGGACGAATGAGATATTGATATCACAATTACGGTCTACACAGCGTTAGGGGATATAAGAAACTAGGTGCTCCTCCTCCAGGTGTAGTGTAGATTAATGTGCCAGTAAATCATCTCATTTTCTGGATTATATTCATATTAACAGCTCCGAAATAGTCCGTAGTCGAGATAGCAGGGAGCCCGACATGGTTGACGCCGGGTTCGGAATCGTGCCTCGGTGCATCCCGGGCACACCAACCCCGTTCTCTCTGCACGTCCCAGATGCCGACCTGAACCAACTATCCAGCCTCGTCAAGACGGCCGTCGTAGGAAGCCCCTCGTTCTACAACACGCACGGCGCAGACGACGGGCCCGACTACGCGTTCGGAATGACGCGAGACTGGTTCACTGCGGCGGCGGACGAATGGGTCAACAAGTTTGACTGGCGCTTGCACGAGAAGCACTGGAACTCGTTCCCCCAGTTCACCATCAACGTGACCGCTCCGTCGGATGGCCAGGTCTTTAACCTCCACTTCGCGGCCCTGTTTTCACGCAGGCGCGAAGCAACTCCGATACTCTTCTCGCACGGCTGGCCGAGTTCGTGGATTGATTTCGTCCCTATGCTCGAGCTCTTGACAACAAAGTACACCCCCAGGACGCTGCCGTACCATGTCATCGTTCCCTCCATCCCGGATTATGGACTCTCCACCCGCAGCAATCTCACCCGGACGGAGCTCGACTTTCGCAAGGCTGCCGAGGCACTCAATGAGCTAATGAAGGCGCTGGGGTTCAACGCGTACATCGCCCAGGGCGGGGATGTCGGGTCGGGCCTGACGGCAACGCTCGGGACGTTCCACCAGGAGTGCAAGGCCGTCCACTGTATGACATCCATTCGTTCTCTCCGACGCAAGAAATGGCAACTGCGATAGAGATACTGACCTTTTTCTCCCTCTGTCCAGTTAATAACCTCATTCTCACACCCTCGGAGATGTCGGCAGTTGAAAACCTCCCGGTCACTTCAGAAGAGGGCGCCACGCTCGCTCGTGCTGCCCAGTTTGGCGACCGCGAGACCGGGTACATCCTGGAACAGGGAACAAAGCCGGGGTCCCTCTCTCTGGCCCTGATGTCGAATCCAATGGCGTTGTTGGCATGGTGTGTTTCTCCTCTGACATGGTCAGCGTAAACCGGCACCGGCTGACATCTGCCCTCCAAAAAAAAAAAAATAATAATAACAGGATTGGATCCATGTACGTCGAGCACACCAACTACTCTGTCGACACAATTCTGCAACAGGTCTCCTGGTACTGGCTCACAAAGTCGTACGGGCGTGCCCTCTGGTCGTACCGGTCCGTCTGGGCCGCTGTTCTCCGGGACGATGGCGGGAACCTGCCGTCGCCTCTTGCCATCACCACAAAGCCGCTGGGATATTCTTGGTACCCAGACGAGGTGCTGAGCGTTGCCAAGTCCTGGCTAGAGTATTGGTTCCCAAACAATCTGGCCTTCCTCAAGGCGCACGAGAGTGTAAGCTCACTTTCATCTCTTCTTCTCACATTTCGGATTTCCTTTATTATCAGTCGGACTCACATCGTTGAAACAGGGAGGCCACCTCGCGGCGTTCGACGATCCGGAGGGCTTTTTGCAGGACATGGAGGCTTTTGTGGCCATTGTAAAGACCAAGGTCAGATTATAAACCTCGGGGTAATTATCTGGCCTCTGAATGTCAAGACTAGGCTGTCTGGCAGCTTGAAATCCCGGTGAACATATTAGCAACAATTTCAGATGCTGGCACCTGCATGGCTAAAATTTCGAAAGCAGTGTCGACGAAGGGTTTCAGCATTGAGCTCGATAGAAACGCTTAATTATCGAAGAATCCACGTCGCAGCCAAACCGACTCCAGGCAGCTCACGGCGACCTGGTAGAGAAAACATGGTGCTCAACCGGGCGGTTTTCTGCCGCTAATTACTTGCTGATATAATTATCAGAGAAATTGGCCATGGACATTGCCCAGATATTGAAGCCCTCAGCACGCATTGGTGGGGAGTGCAACCCCTCTATCTCATAATTAAGCATCGCTTCGTACATACATACATACATACATGCTCGTTTCTGACACGGCGACGCACTTCGGTAATTACTTCCCGCCACGCTAGCTACCTCTCGCCAAGCAGTACCACCATTGCTGCACCAGCGTGCGCGCGCTATGCTCGAGTTCAGTGCCCTCTCTGCCGGGGTACCAGGCATTCTCATTAAGAACATAGTTATTGGCTGGGAACTTCCATCCCGCACACTGCCTAGTATATTAGCTAGCGTTCATCAAGCTATTTCGACTAGTTCGAAGTCCCCATCCGCACCGCGCCCCACTTATTTTCCGGGACCCTGCTTGAAAAAACCTCCACAAACCCATTCTAGGAGCCATACATACTAGCTCGGACTTACTAGTAACTCTATGTTGGCAAACTGACTTTTGAGCTCACAAACCGGTGAATTAACACGGCTATAGTACATGAACTATGGTTGAACTCAGTCTATTCAGTTGGTGTATACATGTATACATTACCTGAATCGTGTGGCCTCTTTGAGGGGTAGGTCCTCTAATCCTTTGTGCTTAACTAAGGTACCTACCTACGTAACTACTATGTAAGGTAATCGATAGTTATTACGTTTAGCCTTTAGGAGACCCAACTTGGTGTGCGTTCAGCCGCAAAGAAATGAACAGGCGGTACATCCCCGAATGGCAGGTTCGAATTTACGTCGACGGAGTGTCAGTCAGGATCATGTATGCCTGGCCATGTGGCGGCAGCATTCCTCGAGTTGGAAGGTGGCCGATCCAATAGGGCCGCGCAGACGAGCATCACGACCGGCACTTTGCTGAAAAATTGGTGGGGGGGGCCATGCCAAGGGGTCAGGGGCACGGCTTGGCAGAGAATCACTCACATTTACGGTGCGCGTCTCACCATTGGCCGAAGACGACAACCTAAATGCAACTCAAAAGTCCGATCCTGGACGCTGACTGGCCTGGCGATCGGCACAGGCATCAGTCCATGCGGCCCGTCTGCGGAGGTTGTGCATGAACCAAGAACCACCTTCCCGTTTTCCGAATGACCGTCTGTTCACAGGGCGAATGAAAAGTGGCCGTCTTTGCACATTCTCCGACCGCGGCTTGTTGCTAGCCATCGACGGGCGTAGCATGCCGTCGGTATCTCTAAAGTACTAGGATGGGGAGATTATGGAGGTACCCATGTGACGTCGGAGACCAGCGAGGAAGAGGGGAAAAAGGGGGGGGGGGGGTCACTCGGACAAGAAAAATCCTTTGGCCGCTACAAGTAGGCGGGCGCTGCCATTCCAAGAATGTTCCAAATATATATATATATATATATATATAATTATATCAGGGCTCCAAGTCTTGACCACTTAATCAGTGCCTTGGGGGGAGGGAAGTTCGAGACTAGCTAGCTTGGACGAGACGCGCGACCGTTGATCGCATCGTATATCTCCTTTTCTTCTTTTCCCCCTTTTCTCCATGGCGCGCCTCAACACCTCCGCCCTGCTGCTTCTAACAGCAGCCGTAGCGACGGCTGCCCCTCGCGCGCCGTCCTTCAGGAACTCGACAGCGCCGTCCTTCAGAAACTCGACAGCGCCGTCCTTTCGGAACTCGACAGGGCCGTCCTCGGGGGGGAATCTTACCGGGCCGCCGGCAGGGGCGCCGACCTTCTCGGCGGCGGCGGCGCCGTCGCCGCCCAAGGCGCTGCCGCAGCGGGCGACGGCCAACGACCTCCGGTGGCAGCCGTCGCTCGACTTCGACACGGACGGGTGCTACAACGTGCCGGCGATCGACGCCGAGGGCAACGTGGCGGAGGGCCTGCCGTACGAGTGGGTGGGCCTGTCGAGCGACTGCCGGGACGAGTCGGACCTGGACAACAACAACGTGTACGCGCGGCAGCGGTGCAACAGCGGCTGGTGCGTGTACCTGTACGGCTACTACTTCGAGAAGGACGTGCCGGTGGCCTACTTCTTCGGCGGCGGCCACCGCCACGACTGGGAGCACATCGCCGTCTGGGTCAGCGACGCCACCGGCCGCGCCGAGTACGTCGCCGCCTCCCAGCACGGCAACTACGAGGTCCGCCCGGCCGCCGACGTCCGCTGGGACGGCGACCACCCCAAGATGGTCTACCACAAGGACGGCGCCAGCACGCACTGCTTCCGGTTCGCGAACGAGGCGGACGACAACATCGAGAATCACAAGGGGATATGGGTCAGTATTTCTCTCTCTCTCTCTCTCTCTCTCCCCCTCTCTCTCTCTGGTCTGCTTGTTTTTAAATCAAGCAGCGAATCCAATTCGCCAAAAACCCGCTGCTCCTGAGCCCTGCTGCAAGTTAATTACCCCGCAAAAAGGAGATAATCATGGCTGACTCTTCTTTTCTTACCCGCTGTAATTAGTTCCGTGGCGACTTGGTCTCGTACAATGGCTTCCCCTCGACCGAGATAAGGGACAAGCTGTTCGCCTACGATTTCGGCAAGGCGACGATCGACTTCAAGGATTCGACGTTCCCCGGTGCTATCGGAAGGGCGAAGCCAGCGGGCATCACCTTTGACGTGAACCTGGATGAGGGATCTCCGGGGACGCCCTGAGTGTGACGGAGGGATGATATTTTGGATGCGTTTATGTTCCCCGTGTTTGATGATTATAGAGCAGCTTGTTTTCATTTTATTTGTTTTCTATTTCCATTCCTTTTTGGATACCTTAGATGCCTTAGAAGATAAACCTTGTTTGTGTTTAGACTTCACATGAGAGAAAGATAAGTAGGTGATGCGCGGCACCTGGCAATTTGAATCAAAGAATTAACGAAAATTATAATTATGATCCTTGCGTGTTCATTGTGAAACTCTCAAGCCATCCTATTCCTTCTACATTATTCTGATTTGGTAATGTAGCAATGTTGCGATCTCAGCCTGGACTTGAAATCTGCCCACCCGAGAGCTTGTGCCATGACCCCGACTCGCTAGGCACAGTAATTACACCAACAACGTATGTAATTACCCTCTAAGACTGTTGTGGCTTCGGTGGCTGGCCTGCTACCAAAACAATACGACTAGGACAGTCATGGTAAGGAACTGTTCACTGAAAGCACATCTATCTTTGGCATTCTATTGCAATATCTACAAACCGCGTGCTTTGGGGCCATATCACCAAGCTCACGTCAAAGTATGGACAAGAAGCATAATTAACGTTCTGCAGTCAGGGGCGTAATTATTATTCTCACTAGAGTCGAGTGAGTGCCCGCTCGCCGGGCCCCTCTAGAGGCACTGCGAGTAGTAGTCATTGCTGAACTTGCAGGTGTACGGGGCCGCGCATGTCGTGCATCCCGTGTACTGCAAAATAAGATTGCAAGGTAATTTTTAGTTGGTCAGTCAGCAAGGCATGTTCACGCGCATTCAAACTGGGGCAGCTGACGACGAATTGGAACAGAGATGGGAAGGGAAAAAAAAAAGACAATATCAAACAGGGGGGAAGCAGGAGAACTCACGTTAATACCGCCGCACTGGCCCCACTGCGGCACGGTGCAGCCGCTGCTGGTGGTGGAGGTGGCGGGGGCCGAGCTGGTGGTGGTGGTGGTGCTGGTCGAGCCGCGGGATGTGGTGGAGGTGACGAGAGTGGTGGAGGGGGCGGGGCCGGTAGGGGAGGAGGAGGAGGAGGAGGAAGGAGGAGGAGTGCCGCTGCCGGAGCAGCCGACGCGGGAGGAGCTGATGACGATGTCGTCGTACCAGAAGGTGTTTGTGTCGCCGCCGTACGACTCCCAGCCGAAGTAGACGCCCGAGGGCTTGGGGATGATGGAGCTGCGCGACCAGGCGCCCGCGTTGGGGTTGGAGATGCCCGGGCCGAAGGTCAGGCCGGCAACGGCCTTGTCGTTGAGCCAGGTCTCGATGGTGCCGTCGGTGCCGACGTGGTATTCGAAGCACTGCCAGCTGTTGGTGGGCAGGGAGGTTGAGGTGGCGATACCTTGCGGAGAGAGCTCGGGCAGGGTGGCGTCGTCGGACTCGCGGTTGTACATGAGGATCTCGCTCTGGCCGCCGATCCGAAGGTGCTTGTTGGTTCCCTGGGCAGGGTCCGGCATGGTGATGAAGGTGACATGGGAGGCGGTGAGGGCCTTGGACGCTTTGCTGTAAACAGAAGAGAAGTACGTGTTAGACCTGCTCCTTTTTCTTCATCCATTTCTTCTTCTTCTTCTTCTTCCTCTTCCTCTTCTTCCTTCCATCTTCTCTTCTTCCCTCTATATCATTTCCAAGTAATTCGTATTAGTTGTTTTGGTTTGTTTGTTGCACACTTACAGATAGACCCTCACGTAGAGATCGCCGCTAGGCACCTTGTTCGTTCCAAAGAAGATGTGGCCGCAATAACCACCAGCACCGTCGACCCTGATGGAGTTGCTGCCACTGTGGGCAGTCGAAGTATCAAGGGACACCTTGCCGCCTTGGTTGCAGTCTGGGGCGTAGATGGGCCATGCCGTCTGGTCCCACCCGCTCTCAAAGTCGTTGGAGATCTGGGCCGCCGACAAGGCCGGGAGGGCGGCGACGGCGAGGAGGGCGGTTTTGCGAAGCATGGCTGCGGATGGCTAGCGATGGGTGGCTGCAGGCCTGGTGTGGTAGTGTATTGTGGTGGATGTATACTAATTACCGAATTCGGTAACTCCACTACTAGTATTATTTCAAGACTTGCGGCCGATCGCTTTGTGCAAGGAAGAGCAGCCAGGTAGGTGTGTCGATCAGTTTTGGGGGGCCAAGACGACTGACTGGCTTTAAATAAAGGTACGGAACACACACAGTACTGTACATACATACATACATGCCTTAATTACGCCAAGTTAAGCTCCGCTGTCGCGGGGGCTAAGCTTTTCACGGATCGGGCGGGCCGTCTCCGTCTGTTGAGCCTGTGAGCCGGGCCCGCCTCCGTGATAGCTCGATGCGGAAGTTCGGGGCGGATGCTGCCCCAAGGTTTGCTGCCCCAATAGGCAAGAACCGGGCGCGTCGGACCGTGAGCAGGGGCCCAGCGGGCCCTTTATTTACCCTGTCAAAGAGCTTAGCCAGGTCGGTTGAGCTGCGCCAGACCCCACTTCAATTCCAGGTACCGGGTCAGGAGCGTTGCTTGTTAAAGCGTCTCCATTCCCACTCGTCACGGCGCCATGTCCCCCTATGACGTTTCTTCGGCAGCCTCCGCCAACAAGATCCAGGACGACAGGCGGCATGCGGCTGGCAAGGGTCGTATTCGATTGCATGATATCGGCTGCAGCGGCTGAAAATTCCGCAGCTAATTTAATTTTGGGTGTCCTTGGTGGTGTAGAGGGAGTGTTGACAAGCCGCCATTCTCCCGACCCATCTGCCGTTGCCGAAACTCCTAACTACGTAGGTGCGTGGTAGGTGTAAGTTCAGAGCTAAGGTTTTCTGCAATGCGCGGTGAGCCCAGAAAAATTAACACCTAGCAGACGTCCATGTCAGGAAAGCAGCGTATGACGAGGTTGAACTCTTGTTTTACAAACGACCGTGTCTAGTTTCTGTTATCTATTAAGGTGGGGGGGAGATGGCTACGAGTGCGGCTCAGCAGACCTTACCCGAGCGAACAAACTAATTAATTAGAACTCTGCGATTTGCGTGTCCCATACCCATGCTGCGAGCCTCGTCATTGTGGCCGCCATCATCGAACCCACTCCGTTTTCCAAAGTGCTGAGATTTGGTGTCTCCTGCTGTTTCCTTCACGTCTGTGCCTTGCTTCCCCAAAGAGAGGGTATGGTGGACTGGGCCCACCAGGGTTCCAGCCCTACCAAGGATTGCAGCCACCCACATCTTCCTGCAGGCTGGCTCTGGACGCCTCCGTCTTTCTTCCTCCAGAACCATCGCCAACCACCAGAGTAGCAGAGATACGAAGATCGTCAGTTCTATCCGCATAGCTACTACAAGAGGTTATAAGCCCTCTATTAGAGGCTCCTATAGTTGGCTTTTTCTTCTTTTCAACTGTAGCTACCTTAATAATGATAACCTATTTCGCTCTAGAGACTCCTATAGTTACTTAAATCTACTAGACTATAGCTATCTCTAACCTAAACCTAAAAACCACTAGTAGTTTAATTACTAGCTAGATTTAGAGCTATTAAACTAGTAAACCTAACTATTAAATGGCTATAGGATTTGTAGCTATAGAATTAGTAAATCTATTGCTAAATCGATCTTCTTTCTATTATCTACTCTTTAGAATCTCTACTAATCACTTAAATCTATAGACTTCGGCCTTTGGCAACTAGATTCTAAAGGTCCTAGTCATTTCTACCTATAAGAGTGATAACTAAGTCAAGATTCTATTAAGATTTCCTTCCTTCTATTAAGGAAATTATTAGAACCATTAAATCTATCAAGGAACCTAGTATTTCTACTAAGGAAACTATTAAAACTATTAAGATTCTAATAAATCTATTAAGAACTAGTAGTTTTAATTACTCTAAATACGGTTGTGGCAAAGCAGGTGGCTAGGTGTGACATTGATGATGTAAGCCGCCTCGCCTGTTCTTAAGGATCAAGTGACCCTCTTCCCCCACTCTTTCTCAAACTATCCTTTCCCAACCAACCGCGATTACAATTCACTACTGTATTGGCATCTCTGTGCAAGTCGCCTTCTAAAATAACTCTTTTTTTTTTTTTTTCGCCATGGATACTACCGCTAGCGACCAAGCCAACAAATACCGGCCCTACCGTCTCCCGGATGGATCGATCGCAGTTCCGTACCCCCCTGGTATGACAGAAGAAATCTGACAAGCGCGCATCAGGCAATACTGGGAGGACAAGAAGCTCGCCGACGAAACAGCCGAAAATACAAAGTTCAACAAGACTATCAAATGTGAGGACCTTGCCGGCCAAACAGCCATAAATAGAGCGTCCAACAAGAAGATTAAATGTATCTCAACAAGTCTTCGATATCGTTAGCGTCCATCTATACTAATTCACTTACTAAATAGGGTCCGACTTACTCGAACAAGTGGAGGATCGTCGCGAGGAAGGAAGGAGCGGTGCTGCCGGCAAACTCGCTGCAAGCGACACCATCACCCTTATCGAAACCGGCAATAGCAACCTGCCGGTACGCTGTCCTTGGAGATTAGGTCCTACATCTCCAGCATACTGTCCCGACTCTAAGCCAGTCCACTCATCCGTACTCCCCCCTCCAACGCCAAGCCCGCGCATGAAGACCTGATAGCTCTTTAACTCGGTCGAAGCCTGCAGAGAATCTCTTGACCTTGCTGTTGTACCTAAGGTGCGGCATCCTTTTCTCCTCCCCTCTTTAACGGCTAGACAACAGCTACTGACGGTACTATGACAGCAATCACAACTTCGGCTCCCCTGAACATTGAGACACCATGGCGAAGTGCTCGTCGTGGAGTAGCACCGGGAAGACGACATACGGAAGCTGTGGCGGGTCTAGTTCCTCGCCCATTAATAAGACAGGCGCTTGCTATAGCTGCCGTTTAAGTCGCGAGTGACCTGCTCGTTGTGTAGCGGTAGCGGATCAGTGTCGGACAAGTAGAGAGCAGGGGTCCTACAGAACCAGAATGGATCATGATGGGCCGATGGAGAACGCGCTGTCGGCAGTTGTCGCCCTTTCTTTCATGCTGGGTTTCTCGCGGGGAGAGGACAATTTTGTTGCGCGCTTAGTGAGGGAGCATTCGTGTTGCCAACACAAGAAACCGCACCCTTTGAACAACAACGAAGACCAGAAGCTGTCATTCTTGCCAGGAGGGCGAAAACGTGAATGCGGACCTGGTCGTTAACTGTTTTCTTCGGGTCCAAATTGCTGACTCAGCAGAACTTAGGTCACGTGTTGAAGACGTTTTCTGAGGACCGATTATGGTTCCCTAACGGGAGCCCGTTCTCCGTTTTGGGTTCCGACATTTTCTTTTGTCTATTTATATCGCTCTTTCTCTCCTTTGTAGATAGTTCAACAAGGCACTCTTTCTGTTCCTTCCTTGCCACTACTCTCAACGCCTCCCAGACGCCTATTCGAGCTCGCAACTGCGTTCAGCATATTCCCCAGGAAGATAGGAAGGCGGTATATATAGATAGCAGCTTAGGTATCTCAGTCGGCAACTCTGTGCCAGGTCAGGGCTTATATTCGGTGTGGATTGTCTTGTGATGGCAGTACCTATGTTCGCTTGCATGCTGAGGATGGCTTCTTGAGGGTTTTGGATGACAAGGTTGTGCCTTTGAATTCTACGTCAACTCTTTACAAGTACGTGATTTTCAGGGTCATGTGATGCTATACGCCAGGTCAAAAAGTTCTTTCTAGGTAAGGTGAGCCAAAGCAGTATGATGCGTGGCTGTATTTTGTCCCTTAAGTAATTATAATCACATATTGTGCCTAGGGCTGACCCCTCGATGGAGAAGACGACGGCCATCATCCACGGGACAACAAGGATTGATTAACTACCTAGAACAAGTAACCCCCAACCACAACATCAAACTTAAGGTTCCTAGGTACCTAATTATGATTGAAGCGAGCCATAGGGTCTTCACCGAAGCACCTAGCAGAGCCAATTCTCAAATCTTCTCTAGGTCCAATGCAGGCGCCTCATCCAACGACTCTTTGTGCGCCTCACGAACCCGTCACAAGCATACTAATTAGGTGAGGAGCGAACACGAAAAATGTGCCATGCTGCGTAGGCACCTTACCTAGTTACCCTAGATACGGAGTAATCAAATCCATGATGACCCTTGCTTAAATTAATTACTCCCTCGGCACAGGAGTGAGCTTCACGTTAATGGCGCCCTTGTCCCAGAGCGAATAGATCTTCTGCTCGTTCCAGCTCCTGCTCTCGGGCATGAGCTCTAGGTCAAAGTTCCAGAGCAGCCGCGCCAGGATGAGGCGCATCTCGGCGTAGGCAAGACTGTTAATATGGAGTGCATCACACCCCGTCCCAGTCAGTATTAATTAAGCAGCAATCTTTGAGATCACATCACGTTCCAGGGGCGAGGGAAGGGGAGAGACAGAAAAAAGTTACAGATGAGAGAGACGCAAGAAATGCAAGAAATGGATCAATAGGGGCCACGTACTTCATGCCGATGCAGTTCCGCGGCCCGACTGAGAAGGGCTGCAGAACGCCGCGAGCGTCGTGGGCGTACTCGGGGTCGCCGAGCCAGCGCTCCGGGACAAACTTGTCTGCGTTGCGGAAGTTGGTCTCGCTATGATACGCTGCCAAATGGGGGATTGACACGGTTGTCTGCGTGTATTTGTGTGCCGCATATGCTTGTCAGCTGGCTGAAGAGAAAGAAAGCGGCGCCAGAGGATTCTTTTCCTCCTTCCCTTGGGAGGAGGGGTGGAAGCTGCTCACATTTCCGGGGATCCAGTATCCTTCAATGTACTCGCCCTCGGGCGGCGTGCTGCGCGGCAACGCCAGGGGAGCAGGGGGGTCTAGTTGTTCGGGGCGGCGAACATTGTCAGCAAGAGATCATGCCGTAGCGTTGTTAATGGGCTGTAGGTGACTAATAATCATAATTATCCTTTGTTAGAGGTAATAGGTAGGTATCCTTACAAACGCGGAACCCTTCTTTGAGCACGGCGTTCATGTACTCGAGCTCGTTGACAGACAGCAGCGTGATGTCGTCCTCGCGCTCGAAGGAGCCGCGGATCTCGCTCACTACCTTGTCGTACTTGTCCCGGTTGGTGAGAAGGTAAAAGGTGGTGCCGCTCAGCTGCGTCGCCGTCGTCTCGCTCCCGGCGACGATGAGCAGGTTGGCGTTCTCGATTATCTCGCCCTCGCTCATGCCCTTCTCGTCGTTGTGCCGCAGGATATGCGACACGAAGTCCTCGCGTCTCATATCGGCGCCGGCCAGCCGCCGCTTGGCCGTCTGCTCGCTCAGCGCCCAGTGCTCCGCGTGGCTGCGCGTCAACTCCGTCGGGACCAGGAGTGACTTGAGGATGCCCAGGACCGGATGTCGTCGGATGACCTCGAGGAAGGCGCCCAGTTTGACGGTTTTGAAGATCATGGCCACCCACGCGTGGTACTCGCCGCTGCTGAGGCAGCCGAACGGCTGGCCGAAGGCGAGGTCGCCGATCAGGTCGAAGGTGGTGAAGTTGAACCACCGGACCATGTCGACCACCTCGCCGGCGCGGGCCTTCTCGGCGAGCCTGGCCATCAGGAGGTCGACGTAGCGCATCATGATGTCTTCCTGGCCGCGCAGGGCCTTCTCGGAGAAGGCGTGTGAGAGCAGGCGCCGATGCCGCCGGTGGTCGCTATCGTTGGCGATCAAGATGTTCGGGTATCCGGACATGGTCGGCCGGTAAGAAAGGCGGTCCTTCTGGAAGGTCTCCTGGCCGGCCATCCGGTGGCCGTATATGATCTTCCACGCGCCGGGGCTGATGAAGGAGACGTGCTTGGACGTGTACCGCACCACCGGCCCATACTCGTCGTGCAGCTGCTTCAGCTTGTGCGGCCACTCGCCGCGCACGAGGTGGTACAGGAAAGCCAGGTCCCAGAACGCGTAGAGCTTGGGTCCGGGCACTTTGGCAAGGGGGTGGAAGAAGGCATAGTACACGCTCCTCGCGGCGACGAAGAACAGCAGCACCTGCACAGCCGTCGTTAGGAGGAGGTGGCTACCATCTACGTAAGGCGGGTACGTAGGTAATTAATCATTGAAATCATTATCACCAGTCCCAGGACACGGACAACTTACTCCTACAAGTGCCGCTCCAGGCCCTACCACAGACGGCAAGGAACTCAAGAACATGACGAACATTGTGGCGGTTGAGGCAGCGTACTTGCCAAGAAGAGAAACGAATCCAAAAGAGCAAGATACCGAGGTAGGTAGGGAGGTAGGTAGGTAGGTAGGTATCCTACCTTATATATTCACCTACACAGCAGGTAGATACCTAGTCCGAGTAACTAAATGCGAGCAAATCTGCTGTGTACATACCCCATCATTGCAGATAGTAGTCTAGGGCCCTATCAACAAGCTCCAACTCGGATAATGCAGTGTGCGGTCCCACGCCCCATCAGGAAGTTCACGGTGTATTAGAGAGCCACCTATCCCAGCCGATTCCGATCGTGAAGTGCAGAAGTGCCGCCCTTTTTCATATCGACGGTGTTGTTGTGAAACGCCACCCCCGCGTGCCAATGCGGACCGCGTTTCCAGAGCCCACAAGTCGGTCATTGTTCGGCACCCCTTGATCCTGGATACTGTCCGGCACCGGTTGATCCCGGATACGGTTGCTACGCATCGGATGAATAACTAACCGGTCCGGGGCCTTTTCGGCCCCGTAGTTTCCTAGTTTCCAAGGGGTTTCTTCACTTTGTTTTGACAGCGGCATTTCAACAACCCGGTCGGCGGCCACAAGTCCAAATAATTAATTATAGCTATTAGATATCCTCCATTCGAACAGGTGACGACAATTAATAGTATAGCGTTCTTGTCCCTATGAGAGTGCTCTACAACAATACACTACGCTAAATTCAACAGCCGTCTGGCAAGGAAGATCCCCACAACGGTAGTTGTATGTACCATATGGCTCCGCATCCCGTGATGGAGAACGGCAATGCAACCCTCAGGCCTCTTCTAGTGGTGCTCAAGAAGCGAAACCGAGGACGTCGGAAGCTTCTTGCTTCACCGAGCTAACCGAAGGTCACACAACAGAAGAGGACAACATTCCATTCAGGTCGACGCTGCAGGTATGACAATAGACACATACAGCTGCCATGGTGATGCTCGGTCAGACGCCGTGGAATTCCTGTGTGTGACGTTGTTGGTTGGGTCTCTTTAGGATCGAGTTGGCGATGAGCCCCAACTATATTATACCAGGAGATGAAAGTTTGATAGAGGCCGGTCGATATACACAAATCGTAACCCTAATCGTGGGAACTGAAAGGTATTATACAGCTCGCGAACTGCCGAGTTTCTGTAGGCAGGCTACAGAATTGGCTTTGGGAATTCAGACATGTACGCCAACTCCCCGAACAGAGGGTAAATGGTATTAATTATGGCAGCATCGACCAAACTCTCAGATTTTAAGGCATACGTTCCAATGATTAATTATTTGATGGGCACAACGCAGAGTGAGGAATATATGTCCTCAATGAGCTAAATCAGAGTTAAGGACCAAGTGAGGCAATTATTGAGTGATTTGTCGAAGAGGAAAGTGATTGATGAAGAGTGAGCATGGCAGACATCTAAGAATAATTACCTAATATGGCTTGTGCGAGCCTGGATTTGATCTCTGCGTATTATTGCAGACAAGAAGACTACAAGCCTTAATTAGGAGGTAATAGGTTACACAGGGCCTACCATGCTTGGGTGGTCAGGATGGAAGACTTCAAAGCAAAGTCGACGCAGATAGACTGGAGTTTGTCGCATGTCATTCAATCCCATATTTACATCGTCCTTCAAAGACACAATATATACAACCGAACGATAATAGTGAGCCACCTCTCAGGGGCTCGATCCATTCTTCCCTCCTGCACCCCTTTCCCCTCCCTGCCATCTTCACCTGACTTGCTCTCTCTCTCACTTTAACCCCGAGTCCCGCACCTGATACCATCATGAAACCCACCGAGCGAGCCGTCCGCTTAGCAAGAGACGGGGGCCGGGCCGGGGTTGATGTACTCGGTCGGGATGGGCCAGTAGAGCTGGAAGAGGATGCCCGGGTCGGTGGCCTTGTAGGCGCCGGGCAGGGAGACGAGCGAGCCCGTGTTGAGGGTGCCGGAGCCGCCGGTGACGGAGAGCTGGGCGCAGGCGATGTAGAACTGGGCGCCGCCCACGCTGCTGGCGCTGTGGAGCGCGATGTGCTCGACCCGGAGCAGGTACTCGCCATCCTCGATGCAGCTGGGGATGGTGACCGAGACCTCGGTTTTGCCTAATTATAGTAAGGAAGAGTGTTAGTGTTTGTTCAAGGCCAAGACGGGAGAGAGAGAGAGAAAGATTCTTGAGTTCCGAAAGAAAAAAAAAAAAAAAAAAAGGGAGGGGGGAGGAAAGTCACGCACCGGCGCTGGGCCAGGTAATGCTGTCGGTGCCGAGGCCGTTCGGGCCGTCTTGGTAGATCTTGAACCACACGGCTCCCGTGCCGTCAAAGGTGGCGGCCGTCTGGCCCGACGGCACCTTAGCCATGTAGAACTGGAGAGGGCCGGGGTGGCCGATGGAGGGATCCACGCTGAAGGTGAATTGGGAGCCCGCCTTGACCTGGACGGTCTGGGGCGCACCCTGCACGCCGGACTGATAGCAGGTCATCTCGGGGCTGGTGACATCGGTGACCGGGCCGTGCGAGTAATGGTTCTCGGTCATGCGGACCACCTCCCACTCGCCAGAGAGCGAACCACCAGTGCCGGCCCTAGGGAAGGTATCTAGTCCTTGTCAGCGGCTACTAAGTGAGGCTGAGGAGATGGAGGAGGGGGGGTAGGGAAAAAAAAAAAGGGGGGGGTTGTTGGGTTCGAGGGTTGACTGACAGTGAGCCTGGGCGCCGGCAGCGGCCAGGACAGCGAGGGACGAGGTGAGCTTCATCTTGGGCGTGTCGAATTCTTTGAAGCTTGCCTGTTCTATGGCTTGGCAAACGATCAACGGCAGATTCACAAGATCTCCAGGGCGGTGCGTCCGGACAGGTCCCTTTATTATAGAAGTTGATCTCCCGCCCTACCCACCACTCGCCCAGAGATCCACCATCCCTGGCATTCAGGCCACTAAACATTCCATCAACCCGGACAATGTCTGCTGTGGAGGTGGAGGGCTGCTCGGCGGGCCGGAAATAGATGAAATTGGTGGGCTTAGGACGCTGGGCTTTGCCATGCGCGACCCGGTTTCAGCGAGGGGATCCCCAAAGCCTGTTGGTGGATTCCACAAAGCCTTCATCCCGCGGGCTGCTGGCGGTAGCGGATTCCAAGCGGATGCCCGGGGGTAGGCTCCCTTGCCGCGTGTGCGTGCGGCTTCTGCTCCCGGACTCTTGCCCGCTCGGGTAATCAGGGGTTGGGCGAGGACGAAACATCTTGGCATTTACTGCAAAAGAAGACTCCAGCGGCGAATGAGATGGGCGGTTCGGGAGGCCCTGCGTTGCATCCCGGGGTCTTGGTCGTGATGCTCGGTACCAGCTCTTCCATGGTTCCAATTCCGGCTAATACCCCGTTGTCGATCATCACCCTCTTGGCTGACGCGCGGCCTTGACATGTCGCAGTCGACCTGCACGGCGGCAACCACGGCACTTGGGCTGGGCGTCACACGCCATGTTCAACCCGAGAGTCTCGCCGGTTTGTGCGGAGGAGGACGCTGGGAATGCCACCACCCTTTTCACCGGCGTGCCTCGTTAAGACAACCTTTGCGGTCATGGTAAGAGCTGCTCACAGATTTTTTTTACAGGACCAGATGGCCATGGAGAAAGCAGGCCTTCGAGTGAATTTGAATTCGATACTGGGGCAGAGTACAGCAGAGCAACACTATTATCAGTAGGCTAGGTAATAACTTTACAGCTCCTCCAGGACATATAGAAAGAAGCAGCTGAAGGGCCAAGGGGGTGGATTGAATGCCTCCTCTGTAGGTTTAGAGTTAAATTACCCAGAGCTCATGAAGCGTTACTAATTATATCCTATTTCTCCAGACGATTCGTCACCAACATCCGAGTTGACCTGCTATCAGTCTGACGTCCAGGGTTATTAATTACGCCATAGATCATCGAGACCGGGGCATGCTCCGTCGTCGCCTCCGCGCCATCAAGGATGGTTACAAGCTTTCTTATCCCATACCTGGGTAAAGAAAGCACATCTTGAGGTATTTCGTAAATAGGCACCGGAACATACGACCAGAACCTAGGACGTGTTCCTACCCAACCCAGATATCCAAGCATTTCCCAGAACCATATTCAAAGAAGAATACCTATATCTACTCGATACTATGTTGGTATATGCTTTGTTATTGAGCACAGACTATCTTTACACTGCCGTTTCCATGGCGTAACCAGGATTGGACTCGGACAGACCTACTTGTAACGTTGGGGAAAGGGGGGAGGGACACGTTAGGGGGAATCGAAGTCACGACCGGAGGATCTGCAGCACGGATTGCCGTCACAACGGAGAGGAGATGGCAGCAAGTCCAGGTATTAGAGGATGAGCTTGGGAAGACAGTGAGCTCCGCAACGATCCTCCTCCTTTTCCTCCTTCTCCTCCTCTCCCCTCTCCCTTCCTTTCTTGCTTCTCGCGTGGCTTTAGCGCGGACGTGCCGCTGCAACTCGGTGTTTCCATCAACCGATGTAGTAATCGCCCTCTCGAAAAAGCACTCGCGCGACGTAAAACGCCGGCAGCCCACTGCGGAAGGGAATTTTCCCCTCCGCCCTTCCCCCCGCAGGCCCGGCGGCCTGTTAGAGAATGAAGTCCACTTTCCTCCCCGTAGAGACCGGAAACGGTCACTTCCTTCGATGAGGTGGACCTAGGGCACTTCCTCGGACAACCTGGCGAGCACGCCTCGTTCGTCCTCGTGATCACAGTGGCTGAGATTCGGGCGACCTCGCTCCAGACGTTGCCAAGTTCAGTACCACTGACTCGGAGGTGTTGATCCCTCTTCGCAATTGGGAGCGATGCGGGTGGAGAACTGGCAGCCTAAAGATGTACAGGCACGTCTGTAGGCATACAGAACATAGCGCTTGCGTAACCACCTAAGGATCATTCGTGCCGATGCAGTCGTTGCGCCCTGATCTCATTAGAATCAAAGCCAAGCCTGCGGGGGAGCCACATGTGAACTGGGACTACGCGTGGAACACGTAAACATATTCCGGAGAGACGGCGGTCAAAATATCCTGGTTCTGTCTAAAGTGGTTTAGTTTTATATGTACAACAATGACGCTCCTATTACACTAGCAGATGCTAATGTCAGAGTTTAAACAGCTGAGCCACTCAGGTAAAATGTCCTTTCGCCATCTAACCTGATGTTGACAGCGTGTTGTGAAAAAGAAAACACCCAGAACCATCTCCATGTTCGACCCTACGCTCAGCTGTTACGGATGTAAGCGAAGAGAGTCAGGGTCCACGACCTGGTTCCGGCAGGCAAGTCAAGGACAGCCTGCAGCACTTTGGGCTCGCCTTCCTCGTCCCAGTTCCCTCATCGCCACCAACGGCACCGGAAACCACAGGACACCGTGGCTGCGCCATGGCTGAGAATACTCAGCTCGGTCGTACTATCTCCTGCACTCCTCGGACGGACACGGTGCGCCCTGTGTGCGTCTTTGTCATGACCTGCGTTCTGACAATTAAGCATCTATGAGGGGAGCCTGCAACCTCCCATCCTGGTAGAATCGACCTGCCAAGTTGCCCTAGAACGCTTTTACTTCTTCGGCGGCGGAGGCGGGTCGGTCGGCTGCCCGCGGGCCTGATTTCGGAGTTCCTCGACGAAATATTTGAAAAAGTTGCTGGACTCGTTCTGCTCGGCTGAGAAGGTTGTGTCAGCATCCCGACTGCCAACGCTGGCCCGGTTGTCCCGTACCTGTGGCCTCTCCCGGGCGCAACGGCTCACTCGGATCCCGGCCGTGACGGAGGTTTTGGACGGTGCGGTGGATGCGTTGGACGCCCCGATGAAATGTTGGACTTCGAAGGAGCTGTCGAGTTGGGGCGGTCAGTAGCGGAAAAGCAGCGAGCGCGGTGTTGTCACAGGTTGGAGCGTACTTGAGCGACGATCAGGTCCTGGGACGGGTCAGCGGAAGAAGCCACCGAAAAAAAGGACAGTCGGATAAGACTTGCCTCAACCCTCAAGTAGATTGCCCAGAGAACACGGCCCCACGGCGCCATCTCAAACTACTTCGCCCGCATATGCGGTCGTCGCATTGTCAGGCTTGGATGGTTCGCACACAACAACAGAGTCAGTAGCACTGCGCCTTGCGGGCACGCGAGACTGGACGAGGGAAGTCGCAAGTGGGATTAACCCAATGCCTGCGAGAGGTGGGGAGGATATTTTTGCTTAGTCATCTCATCCTGAGAACGACTACGGATTAACTTCGGATTATCCGTATTTGGTGCACTTCAGTCAACTTACTTGTGAGGTTTGCACTGCACACAGAGGGAGAGAGAAGAGAAAGAACGAACAATCCTCAAGCAGCGCCCTTGGGCCTAGGCTATCTCTTGCTCTATATCCCAACCAAAAGTGGGCACAAGGGTATAGCAGCAACATTGACTTCTAGGGAAGTAAGACAAAGATAGGTATACCAAGTCCATACGGATTACATCAATCGAATTGTTCAAAAGGTCTTGGCTGGTTTGTGCGTTTCAGAAGATGGCTGGCTGGCTGCAAGAATCGCGAGCAGGCAGTGTGTGCCACCCGCAAGCTGAGAGCCGACGAGCATATATCTCATATTGTTCGGTTTATCCTTTGCTTTTACCGTTCTTTTATACCTTTTGCAAAATAACGCCAGCTGCTTTCGTATGCCATAGACGGCTTTCCTAGTCACCTGCATTACAACGACATTACATTCATATGTAACGCACACCCTGGTACCGCCGCTGTGGTTTTCCTGCACGGCCCGCGTTGGAGTTGCATGCTCTTGTTACCTTGCCTTATGATTAGGGAAGTCGGCCAACCAGCACTTCAAGGCGACACCGCTTGGAATCTCGACAAACATGGGCTCGTTATTCCAACAAAAGCGTCACCAAACAATGCATTGCCACTCTCTCCCTATACGTCCTTACGTCCTTTCAACCGAGGTGCCGCAGCAAGCAACCGCTCTCAACAATAAGAACAACAGCCGGCTCGGTTATTTATAGCGGCCGGGCCTAACGGCGTGAAAGAGGCAGCGCGCGGCACAGTCGACCACGAAGTTGGCCAACGCCTGGCCGCCCTTTCCTGCCAAGCGCCCCTCGTTGACCCGACAGGCAAAACAGCGTGTAACAGCGCGGGGCACAAACACTGGCCCGGTCAGGCCAACGGCGTTTCAGCAGAGACTAGTCTCGTACGGAATACACGGTGTGTGCTGCCCTTCGCCGCTTCTGCCCGCGGCACGTTTAAGCTGCTAATACACTAAACGGGAGCAATACGGAGCAATAGCAACAGCATTATGTCTGGCTCTGACCCATGGCGGCTGGCCTGGTCAAGCGGCCCGCGAGGTCCAAGGCCTTGGCCCTATCTTTACGGGCTGTGCCCCCTTTCGCATGTCATGGCTGCCGTCAGCGATGCGGCCGTTAGCTTCTAAATTGGCGCCGATGTCATGCTCCCTGCTTCGCAACGCAACTCTGCGATACCACGGTGTTTCTGCATTAGCATGATGTTGAGGCGATGCATGTTTGGGCGTCGACGCAATGAAGCTGCGCGAGAACGACATCAAATCAGCCGGTCTCACGCTCTTGTATGAGCCAGACTGGCCCATCGACCCGGTGGTTGAGTGCGTGACGATGCAAAACTTAGCCAACCATTTTGCCCCGTCGCTGACCAAGGCTCAACAGCATCATTCTGGTCCATGGTATCGGGGGGCATCCAGTTTTCACATGGAAGCTCGAACGCCAGGGGCAGATGCCAACGACACCAAAGACAACAACCACGCCCCGTTCGGGGACCAAGAGAAGGCTGACGAAATCGCCGGCGGCGACGCCCTTGCTGAGATCTAACTCGGAACCTCTGCTTCTTGCGCGAAACCAGCGGTCCCTGAGCAGATCCAGGATCCCGGCTGGGAAGAACTCGGCCGACTCCTCACCTCGAGTCGGCCTGGACCGATTCGCCGAGCCAGGAAAGCCGGGCTCTCTAGGAAGATCGAGGACCGTTCTGCGCAAGGCGTCGCCCAGGTTGTCACCAAGGGAAAGAGTTGCCGAGACCGGGACCGATGAGCCTGGCCTATGGGCAGCAGCATCCGATGTTGACGCGTACTGGCCCTTGGACTTCCTGCCGGCGTCGTGCCCCGGCGCGAGGGTATTCACCTGGGGCTACCACACGCTCGTCAGCAACCGAAAGGCGCTCCTCCCTCAGGGTGATATCTTTGCCCATGCCCAGGAACTATTGATCGAGCTCGCCAGCAGGCGCACGGCCCTGGGGGCCGCAGCGAGGCCGGTCATATTCGTCGCGCACTCGACCGGAGGCCTTCTAGTCAAGGAGGTATAGTATCAGACCCGTGGCCCATGTCCTACCTCGTTGTTGTCGTGCCGTTCTAACATGCACAGCTCCTCCGTCTCTCCGAAGCTGAGAGGGATGGGCCGCTAAAGGAGATCCTCCTGTCGACTTCCGCCGTCGTTTTCCTCGGTAGCCCGCATCGTGGCACAGAACATTGCAACTTGGGAGATGCCGTCCAAAGCATGGCCGTCGCCACTCTACACGCCGACCCGAGCGATTCGCTTCTTCGCGAGGTATGCGGAATACGCGCGCTCGAGCTGGAGCTAGGCCGGCAAACATTTGTGAAGCTTTGGAACGAGTACAACTTCAAGGTCAAGACGTTCCAGGAATCGGTCATTGCAAGCTATCAGTACCCAGAACTGAGGGCGGAAACGGTACGTACCAGGAGACACCTCGAATACGCGCGTTGGGCTCCTCTGTTGACGGGAACAGACAATACGGCGCCTGGCGAGCTTCATCGGTGATCCGAGGGAGAACCCAGAGACTATTTATGCGCTCCATAACGATATCTGCAAGTTCGGATCGGCCCAAGACCAGGGATACCGCGCATTGGTCAAGACCCTGGCGGCCATCATCACCACCGAAGAAGACGGAGTAGGTTTGCTTTCGTGAATAATGCACGGGACAAGGGCTGACGGATTGTAGCGCGCCTCGTTGAATGCCAGAGAGACCGGTGTGTTGGTTGGAAGCCCCATTTTATCACGGATGCCGCGCTAACGATTCGCAGAATGTCTGTTGGCTCTCAGCCACACGCAACCCGCAGTTCCCGAGCCAGTTCAAGCAAGGGCTTACCCTGGCACATGCCTCTGGCTGTACGACCTGCACGAGTTCCAGACGTGGTGTCACCGTCATGGGCCAAACAAGCAAAAGATCCTGTGGATAAGGGGAGAATCAGGATCCGGAAAGACGATTTTACTAAGGTCGCTCCAGAAACGCCTCGAGAGACAATGGGGCCCGGCAGGCGCCTCATTCATCTGGGTCGCCGCCGAGGCCGACGATCTAACAGGAGGTGCCAACACCGGACACCGGCGTTCAAGCCCAGCCAGTATTTACCGCAGCCTTCTCGCCCGGCTCTTCTTACAAGATCCGTCCCTCCGAAAAGCCCTCCTTGCGCTGTACAACCAAACACGAGACGACCCGCAAACGTTTGATGACGCCCAGATCTCTGCCTTCTTCGCCGACTATTATGCCAACCAGACAGCCCGAGCACGGGCCCGGAGAACCTTCATCTTCGTCGAGGTTTCTGACGATGCGTGCCCGTCGTATGTGCACGAGCTGCTCGGCCGCCTGTCTCATCTTGCGCACAACTCCGACTTTAGCATCTGTCTCGCGAGCGGCCACCATCCAGAGATCATCCAAGAGGAGAACGTTATCAGTATTGCGATGCATCTGCGCAACGCCGATGATATCCTGCGATACGTCAATCTGAACCTGATTGCCGGGTGGCAAGAGCGGAATCGGACGGTCAACAGGATTGCCGAAAAATCGACCGGCGTGTTTCTGTGGGCGGAGATCGTAGTCAACATACTGAACGCAGCCATCATGGAGGGTGCCACACGGGACATGATCGAGCATACCGTGGAGGAAATCCCCGGCGATCTCTACGGCCTGTACGAGTGGATGCTGTCGACCCTGAACGACCGAGAGCGGGCCGAGTCTCTTCTCCTCTTCCAATGGGTGATGCTCGCTGCGGAGCCCATGCGGCTCAACGACCTGTTCCTCGCCATCAGACTCACCGAGCCAGACCCCTTCGCCTTGTTCGAGCGGCTCGGTCCGCTAATGGCGTTCGACATTGGTATGCCTTTCTCGATGCGCGAGCTCCGCCAGCTCCGCAACTCCGAGATCAGCTCCGACACGCCATCCCAATTCTACCGCTGGCTGCGCGCCCGCTCCATCGGCCTCCTCGAGCTCAAATCCGACAACGACCGCTGCCAAGGCCACCACCACGCCAACGAAACCCTTGGCCTGCAGCGCGTCTACCCCATCCACCCTTCCGTCCGCAACTTCTTCCTCTCCGGCCGAGGCTTCGCTTGCCTCACGACCGGAAACCCGTCCATCCCTTCCAGCTTGCCCCTCTCCGACTTTTTCGACATCACCCACTACACCATCCTCCGCGCCTGCCTCACCTACCTCAACATGCGGGACTTCGAAGCCCTCGGCCACGGCTGCGCCCGCCGCAGCCGGCACAAGCCCTTCCCCCCCACCACCTCCTCCTCGTCCTCGTCCTCCTCCTCCTCCTCCCTAACATCACCTTCCTCCCCCCGCCAGCGCCAGGACGTCCCATTCGTCGAGACGACGACCCTCCACTGGTGGCACCCGCCGCCGACCGTCTCCTCGCAGCGCCACCTCGTCATGTCGTCGTACCCGTTCCTGCGCTACGCCGTCGCCCACCTGCTGCACCACCTGCTCGCGCCCGTGCCGTTCCGCTACTTCCTGCCGCAGGCCGAGCTGCTGGCCGTCCTGGCCGCCAACCGGTTCCGCCTGTGGAAGCGCTGGACCTCGCTGCTGGGAACGTACGACCCGGACGTCATCATCGCCCTGCACGCGTCGCCGTCGTCGTCATCTCCGCTGCCGTCGCCTTCATCCTCAACGGCGGCGGCGGCGGCGGCGGCGGCGGCGGCAGGGGGAACCGGCCCGGGATCGAGCCGGATGGTAGCCGCGTGGCTGAGCCCCGTGTACGGGGCGCGGTATCGGCTGGGGAGGGTGCTCAGGAAGGTGGCGCGGCTGGCGGCGAGCGACTCGTACGTGGCCAGGCGGAAGGGCGGCGCGCCGGAGCCCGTCACGCCCGTGGGTGTCGTTGCGGTCGCGAGCGGGCACGGAGGAGAGGGGAGGGAGGAGGGGGAGAGGGAAGAAGAGTGGGTGCCGACGACGCCGAGATTCAGGTTGCCTGAGGAGCTCTCCCTACCGCTACCTCGTGTCGGCGGGGGGTTGCTGAGCCCGATCAGGAAGACCGGAGTCATGGGAGAGGAGATGGAAGGATGGCGTTTGGACAGCGAGAGTAACGGCGTTGGGTTGGCTGCGTAAGTGGTGCCAGTGTGGGGGGGGGTTATAATTATTTGCACCAGCAATACTGTGGCCTTTCAGTTTCTCTCTTTTTTTCTTTTCGATTAGAGGTTTCCTTGTGCCTAAATAAACTGAATCCCTAGGTCTGTCTGTTAAGTCATCAGTGTAGTGCGACTTGCAAAAGCTGCATTGCAGCTCTCTGGCTTGCATCCTTCTGTCGCTCCCTTCCTGTTCGTTGAATCGTTTAGGTTACTTTCAAGCAGGGTTGCAAAGTTAGCTAGTTTTTAGTCTTAGTTCAATATCTAATTAGTCAGTTAGTTTTATATCTTTTAAAGTCTCTATAAATATATTTATAAGGTAATGATTAATATTAATTAAAGCTTCTTGAGATTAGAGCTTATAATTTACTAATTCGTTATAAATAACTGTTTTTAGTTAAGGCTTATACTAAATTCGTCTACTTAGTTAAGGCTCCGACGAAACTAAATGTTCAATGCCTCGTTCCGCTTCAACTCACAACCCCAACCCTTATCATATGGTATCTCTATCAACCGCCGCTGCATTATGGCATCAGTCGCAACGGGCAAAACTCGGCCGCTGGAACTTTTTTGGCCCGAATGCGAGGTGCAACTTGTTGCATTATTCTGCCGTCTTGCTCGTCAGAACACGCGCGCCGCTCGTCCCCCAATGTACGCACTTGGCGGCCATGCGCGCAGAACACTTCTCCCGCGCGCAATGCGCCGCGTCTGCGCGCAGCAGGCCAATTATGCGGCGGCATCCAAACCGAGCGCCACTTTGGAGTTGCCCAACGACATCGCGGCGAGCCTTCATAAGGACGGCTCCTGGGCGGCAATGCGCGGCAAGCGCAAGGGCAAAAACACCGACAAGTACCGCGTCAACATTGTCAGCGAGAAGCTGTGCGACGACACCCTGAACTACATCAAATCGACCTTGACCCGGCACGAGGGATGCGATCTCATCGACATCTTCCCGGGCGCCGGCGTCTGGAGCCAGAAGCTCAACGATCTGCTCAGACCGCGCTCTCACATCCTTATGGAGCCCGACGAGGAATTCTACAAGCCCTATCTCCAACCACTTCTCGACCGGCCCGGCGCCCGGCTACTCCCCGAATCCGGCATCGTCTGGGAGCAGCTCAACAAGATCCTGAGCCCAGAGGTGCTGCCGCACCAGGTCGAGCGCAGGTACAGCCCCAAGGAGATGCCGGAGCGCAACGACACGCTACTCGTCACCATGAATCTGGCCATGTACCCGAAGAGGAGGTTCCGAACCTTCGAAAGCCTCGCCCAGCTGGTTCTGTTTCAGGTGATCTCCTCGATCCGCCCCGGCGGCCTGTTCCAGAAGTACGGCCTCGTGCGCATGCTCATATGGGCCGAGAACTCGGAGAAGATGTCGATGCTGCCGCGCACCGTCCAGCGGCGCAAGAAGATGGCCATCGAGGCAGAGATTGCGACCGACTGGGTGTGCGAGATCGTCGGCGGCGAGCAGGACATCTCGACCAGCGGGCGCACCCCAGCCTGGTTCCAGCGCGACGATGCTCTCGATCTCGAGAGCACGATGAAGACGGCGGAGCGGATGCGCGCGGGCGGGTTTGAGATGCTGCCGGGGAGGGAGCCGCAGCATCTGCGCGAGTTCCTCGAGGTCGCAAAGCTCAACGACCCCGCCGCCTTCGCCAGCAAACACACGCACGAGCGGCCGTACATGGCCGAGCTGGAAGCGCTCGAGGCCGCTTACTTAAAAGGGGAGCTTTCCACAAGCTCCAAGGAACACAAGCGATACAAGAGCCTCCTATACCTACGCAACCACACCCTCAGGCGCTCGGAGATGATTGTGAAGATGATGGAGGAGTACTACGCGATCATCCAAGCCTACATCGACGCCGGCTCGAACGAGAAGCTCCTGGCCAAGGCGCGCAAGCGCGGGCAGGCGTGGGGCGAGCGGGCCAATAGCCTCGAGCAGGCGGCCCGCAGCGACCTCCTCCTCCACCGCGACAACCTCCACATCCTCCGGCAGGAATCGCCCATCCTGAACTGGGACCGCCGCTACGTCGAGCCCCTGCGAGCGACCCCCGCCGAGTTCTTCCCCCAGGTGCCCTGCACCCTTCTGGACATCCAGCCCAAGGCGGTGCCCGGGATCCTGCGCGACATGGGCCAGCACTCGACGCGCGGGGGCGACACGTTCGACCTCATCCTGCGCGGGCTCGTCCAGCGCCCGATCGACCCGGTCACCAAGTCGCTCAACAGCATCGCCGCCGGCGCCGGCGAGGGCATCGTCCCGCGTTGCCCGAGCCTGCTCGATCCCCGGAAGGGCGGGATCCCGCCGGGCCTCCTCGAGCAGCCGACGCGGACGCTCAGCCAGAGCCAGATGGTCGAAATCGCCGAGGCCTGGATGACCTGGCCGTTCCGGCCGAGCTATTCGGAGCTGGTGTCCCGCACCCTTGAGGACATGGAGAGTCCCGACGAGGAGGACGGGAAGTTTGCTATGTCTGAATAGAGAGGAGAGAGGGGGAATTTCCAAAGTTGCACTCAAGACGGCACGGCATGCATGGCAAGGCGTATATGGGTAGACGGCGTTTTTCTGTACTATGTATATAAGGGTGTATCGCGGAGCATATGAGGCTCAGATCTTTCCCCGGTGTTTCGGGGTGTGTATATCTGTTAATGTATGTACAAGTATCACAACCAACAGTCTCCATGGTCAACGACGCATATGGTGTATTGTCCCAGGTTCAGTAGAAGGCCCTCCCTCTAAAACGGGATGCGGTTATTTTGTCCTCTCTCCGTGTTTTCCCGTTGTATGGCAATCTTCGGCGCCTGTCAGGGGTTGATCGGCTAGCCCTCCTTCTATTTCTGGACCGCGCTTGCGAGTGACTGATTATTGGATGCAGCAAAGCAGTCGTGCAGAAGGCCCGCGGCTGCACCACCACAGCGGCCCAACCCCACCAAGAAAAAAAACTTGGCAGGGTCCTGGAGTGCGCCAGCGGGGGACTAATCTAAAATATAATATGCATGGATAGCGTGTTTGCTTTCGGGTCTTGCGCTTTACAACCTGGAACACTGTGGGCACGGCGCGTTGGATGGCCTTGGAAGCGCACAGAGAATCAAGGCGGGCGCTAGTTAATGCGGCATTCAGAACCAACGATATCGCATGTGGCGTCGATTCTTGCCTCTCGGCTCGGTATTTTCAGTGGGACGCTTTTGTCGGCAACCTGGGCATTGGCGGGCAAGTGTGTACTTATCATTCCGTATTCGTGTCTTCGGCATCGAACACACTACGTACTTGAGCGGTGTTTGAACGACGGTACGGAGTATGGACCGCAGATTACAGTATGGATGTAGTTCGTTGTATTGTACATATGTACGTACATACCCTATCACTACGGAATTGCCTCCCTTCAGTAGTGTACAGACGCACTACTACTCCGAATACTACTCACGCCGCGGGTGCGCGGAGCCTGAGTGGATACGGGGTATGATTGCCGAAGCGGCAGACCCACACAGACTCCAGAGTGATTGGGAGGTGAACCCCTGTTGTTCCTGCCGGGGGTAACTACGCCAGAGCTGCACAGTTTCTGAACACTTTCTGGGGATCCTTGCTCGTTTCGCGGTCCAACACCGATTCGTAGCCTTGCTTGCTTGTCTTCGTCCTCTTGCTCCTCCATGGGAGGGAGTGCTGACTCTTCTCCCCCAATGTCCCACAACCTGCACAACCACCGACTACGAGCCTCATTTTGTCTTGTTGGCCGTCTGTCAGTTTGATGCAGCAACCCGGCGAGCCTGTTAAGTCTGATGCGACTTTGTTGCCAGTCGGACTGATAACCTAACGTCCTCTGCACGACAAGACGGAGATAGACGACATTCTTCAATCGATACTCCGGAATGATCCTCTGATATAGAACCATGGTGGGGTTTCCTCGTCGTCCATCGACGGCTGTTCGCTACATCGTGCGAGCGCTCCTCCTGATCTTCGTCTTCTACTCCCTGCTCGGGCCCTCCGACCCCTCCCAGGATGGCTCCTTCGCACCGTTGAGGCCGTGGCGCCGATTGTTCAGCTCGTCCGGGCATCCCATCGACAAGCTAGTCAAGGCCGCCGAGAAAGAGTTCGCATCCAAGATCGCAAAGGCGACCAAAAGCCTGCCAGATGCCGCCGCCGCCTACCGCAAGCGCCGCGGCAGACACCCCCCGCCCGGCTTCGATCAATGGTACCAATTCGCGGTGGAAAAACAAGCCATCATTGTCGAAGACTTCTGGGACCAGATTTATCATGATCTGGAGCCGTTTTGGGCGCTCGATCCTGCGCGCATTCGCAAAGACGCTCGCGAGTTTGAGATGCGCATCCACATTCGCGACCACAAGGCCTCGACAGAAAGCGATTGGTTTTGGACGCAGATCTGGCTGACTTTGATACAAACTATCGAGCATCTTCTCCCGGATATGGACCTCGCCTTGAACCCGATGGACGAGCCGAGGGTAGTGGCGTCCTGGGAAGACGTGAACGAGTATCTGCGTGAGGCGGCCAAAACCAAGACGATGGCGAACCCGAAGGAGGTGGTATCCAACTTTGGAAAGCTGCCTCCGGTTGAGCAAGCGCCGCCGGATCAAGAGCAGATGCCGCCGGTAATCTGGGAAAGCGACAGTAAGCCGCCTTGATCCTTCTTCCTCCTCCTCTTCCTCCGTCAGCCCGCCTGGAGATAACACTAACCGAGAGACATTACAGAGCACTACTGGCGCATTGTGCGCCGCGGATGTCCACCCGACAGCCCAGCTCGCGAAGCCGAAGTCATCACCGACTTTGACCAGACACCGGCCATTGCCGACCCCTTCAGCCTCGCACATATGCGAGACGGCTACGTTGCCAACTACACCCTCAGCACCTCCTTCTGCCACCAGCCCGACCTGCAAGCCCTGGAAGGCATTTTCGTCGAGCCCCTCTCCGTCTCGGCGACCAAGTCGCTCCTCCCGATGTTTGGCGGCTCTAAGCTCGCCGTCAACAACGACATCCTCCTCCCGGCGCCCATCTACTGGAACGAAGAAGACCGCTTCGTCGGCGCCGAGGGCGCCTCCATCCCCTGGGAAGCCAAACATGCGATGGCGGCCTGGCGCGGGGTAGCTACTGGCGGCCGCAACCGGCCGAACAACTGGCGCTCCTTCCAGCGCCACCGCTTCGTCGCCATGAATAACGCCTCGATCCTCTCCGACTCGTCACAGCCCCCGCCAAACTTCGCCCTCCCCTCCCCGCGCTACCCACTCCCCGACGCGCTGCCGGACTGGATCTCGGCAAACACCAATATCGGTTTCACGGACATGATGTGCCTTTATGTTCCGCCACCCGAGGAATCCGAGCCGGGATTTCCAGGCTGTAACTACACAGTACCCTTCTTCAGCATCGTCCCCTCCATCCCCATGGCCGATCAGTTCCACTTCAAGATCCTGCCCGATATTGACGGCAACTCGTTCAGCGGGCGGTACCTCGGGTTTCTAAAGAGCACCTCGCTGCCGATCAAGTCCACTTTGTGGCGGGAGTGGCATGACAGCCGGCTGGTGGCATGGAAACACTTTGTGCCGATGGACAATCGGTTCGGGGACTGGTTCGGCTTGTTGGCGTATTTCCTTGGAAACGGCAAGACGCAAGGGAGGGATGACGTTGCGAAAAAGATCGCAATGGACGGGAGAGACTGGGCCGCGAGGGTATTGAGGAAAGAAGATATGCAGGTCTACGTATTGAGGCTGCTGTTGGAGTATGCGAGGGTCGTGGACGAAAGGCGGGAGATGATGGGGTGGGTTGATGATTTATTATGAGCCCTGACGGGTCTTGTGTCGCATTGAGTCAAGGTGAGGTTGATGTGATTGTGCTTACACTTGTCTGCGCAAGTGTAGAGCTGCACGTCTCGGGCCATCGCAATCGCGTCAGGGTTTAAGGTTATCAGTGTCTGTGTGTTGGGAACTTATCGGCCTAGGGATTTTTAGAGGCTGGGCAAAGACTGCTGCGCGGCGCATTGTCTAGGATGGGCAACCAATCTGTGTGTACTTCGTTGTAATGAATGATGGAAGATTCTGCCGATATTGAACCAAATCGTCGCAGTTTCAGATGATCTATCTAATCCGTACACTAATGTACAGTACCTTATGTATCGTAGCTTGGTATCAAGGCTTATCTGGTTCTGGATCGATTCGATCAAGCTTGGCGTTTCGCAACTGACACATGTTTTGCACAACTCCTGATTTTCCGCTCATCAATATGTCCCCGTGACGCCCAACCCATGAACCCCGATTCAGAAACCAGAGCAATCTCTTACCTAAACATGCATCCCGTGGTCATTGCTCGGCGGCAGGGTTCGCAGCCACGGTGGTCAAGCACGGCGAGCGCAGGCGGTGGAGGGGCCGGAGGCGATGCCTGAACGATGCCTGCTCGGTGGCTGCTGTGGGCCGGGATTTGCCGGTGGTATCCGCCAAAACTTAGACGCCTGCCGTTAACTGCAATCGCACTTATAACTTAACGGCAGTCGGCTCCGAGATGATGTGGTACCGCCCCCTGACAAACACCGAGACTCTCCCCACGTGAGTGATTTTGACGGCACAGCAAGACAAATCCAAGGATGGGGAGGGTTTGGAAAAGGACCGAGCCACTGCCAGTGCTTGCAAGCGATGCGGTGTGGACCTCCTGGCGAGGCGGCATCGACGAGCTTACGTTTTGACCCCTCGGAGGGGGCGGAAGAAGTGATATATAAAAAAGGTCGAGGCCTGCCTTTATTTATTCGTGATGGTGGAAGCTCTCATTCTTCTCTGCAAAAATAATCACTGACGACTCCCTCGAGAATCGATCTTGGCATTTCTGTGCAGCAACCCCGATCCCGATCTTGTGGGCTGCCGACATCACACTGATCCGCCGGTCTTTCTCCGTGGCCGACAAACACGGTCCCGTTGCACTCCGATTCTGTCTTCCTGGTGTTCCAGCATCAGTTGTCCTGTGAGGCGAACAAAAGGTATGTGTTTCGAGGTCTCGTCTCATCTATCTGAATCAGTTGTGCCCCTCGGCAGCCCCACCAAACTACGGAGTCGCTTGAGCTTGCTGTCAAATGGGCTTGGCGTGTTCGAAAACGAATGGAATGCTTGGCAGAGACTAGATCACGGGCGGAAGATCTGCCAGGATCCCTTGTTTGACATGTGCCATGTGCCGGGAGGTTCCATTGAGAGAGCCTGGCCGGCGATAAGCCGTTTATCGCTTCATTTTTGATACAAGTTCTTTGTGGAGGGGGGAGGGTGGAAGGGGGGAGGCCTGCTATATTTTAGGTTTTTTTCTTTTTTTTTTCTTCTTTTTTTTTTCAGTGTTCTGAAGTTCTGACTGACGAGCGACAGATCTCGCGAGATCTCGCGGTTCGAAACTCCCGCGCAGAGAGAACGAATCGAAAGATCAGTTGATTCCACATTTCCTGGTTGCTAATATCGCCACCCGTATATTACCATGTCTCCCTCCCGTGTCAGCGGCGATTTCAACGAAAGCGCATCGGCGACGCAGCAATCCTGCACCACCACCAAGCAGCCCGCCCCACGCCACTTCGGCAGGCTGGACAACACGTCCATGATCGAATCCAAGTTCCTGTCGCAGCCCCAGGACCTGGGGATCGTCGCGGTCGGTTTCTCGGGCGGGCAGCCCAAGCCGGGAGTCGACGCGGCGCCCGCTGCGCTGATCGAGTCGGGCCTGCTGACACAGCTGCGCGACGACCTCGGCTACAGGCTGCACGGCCATGACGCCGTGCATTCGTTCTCCGACGTCGTGCCGGCGCAGGACCCGCCCCACCGCGGCATGAAGAACCCCCGCGCCGTGTCGGCTGTCACGAGGCGCATCGCCGAACAGGTCTACAGGCACGCCAAGGAAGGCAGGCTGGTGTTGACCCTGGGCGGGGACCACAGCATCGCCATCGGCACCATCGCGGGGACCGCCAAGGCCACCAGGGAGAGGATCGGGAGGGACATTGCGGTCATTTGGGTCGATGCGCACGCCGACATCAACACCCCGGAGACGAGCGGCAGCGGCAACGTGCACGGAATGCCCGTCAGCTTCCTGACCGGCCTCGCGCGCGATGATAAGGAGGAGTTCTTTGGCTGGTTGACGGACGAGCACCGGGTGAGCGTCAAGAAGCTGGTGTACATTGGGTTGCGGGATGTGGACGCCGGGGAGAAGCGTATCCTGCGGGAGAATGGCATCAAGGCGTTCAGCATGTTTGACATCGACAAGTAAGCCAATTTTTTTTCCGGCGCGCTTTGGGAAAAACGGGGCGAGTCAAGGCTGACAGTTGCAAATCTAGGCACGGCATCGGTCGCGTCATGGAGATGGCGCTCGCGCACATCGGCAACGACACTCCGATCCACCTCTCGTTCGATGTCGACGCCCTCGACCCCATGTGGGCGCCGTCGACCGGCACGCCGGTGCGTGGGGGTCTAACCCTGCGCGAGGGCGACTTCATCTGCGAGTCGGTGCACCAGACCGGCAGCCTGGTGGCGGTGGACCTCGTCGAGGTCAACCCCCGCCTGGCGGCAGATACCGACCTGGGCGCCCACGAGACCGTCCGAGCCGGCTGCTCCCTCGTCCGCTGCGCTCTCGGCGAGAGCCTGCTGTGAGGCGGGGAACGGGGTGTGATGACGAAGACGTAGCGGATTGCGGCGCAGGGTTTTGGTTGGTCTGCGGTTAGATCTCAATTGTCGGGCACAGATCTTCTTGTGGCGCTCAAGGGCGGTTCAATCGCAAATTCTACATAGGGCTCGGATCTCGGGACACGACAGAACTTTCTTTCCTTGGCACCACCTTTCGGCGCTGTTTTCACGGCTCGCTAGTCATTTATATGTACATACAGACATATTGCTTCATCTCTATATCTCTATGACTGTAGACAGGCGTCTGGTTAGACACAGAATTTAAAGACGTAGGAAATGACCCATCCTGATCTCCTTACGTGATATACTTCGGTAGGCTGTTGCCGCGCCTTGTGCAGGGGGGTTGTTGTTGGTTGGTCTCCGGTTCCATGTGGGCCTCGCGCCGCGGCATTCCGATCTTGGGAGCCCAACGTCAACGCCAGCAACCAACAAGGCTGCAAGGGCTAAGGTTTGGCTGCAGCCCACTCACGCCGCTCCAACCAGCGGCGTTTTTGGATGCAGGAACCAAGCGCCTGACAGCTCGCTCTGATGAGTTGTCAAACGGTTGGCGACTATGTCCGGCTGTGTTATACTTCCATCCCCCTGCCTTCGCCGGCTTGTTCCTGCCCGATCGATCGGCGATTTGTAGCTGTAGATTTAAACGATAGGCAAGCAGTATTTTTTTCCTCTCTTAGTGTAAGCATCGGGGTCATCGATGAATCACTCTAAACACTCTCTCGTCATTCTCCCCGCGTGCGTTCCTTCCCCCTCCTCAGGGTCCCGCCCGCCGACTCAATCCCTGCCCCCCACGGGTTAGTCCAGTCAGGCACCGACAAACAAACGGGCGCCAAGCCATCTTAGCTCCCGCACTCGACGAGACTGACGTGCGCGGCGCGGGAATCCTCGTAGGAACCAACTTCTCCCCTTCCTGTCGCATTTGCCGCATTGGATCGCATTATGTCAATTGTCTTCACCTTGCCCTCACCGTGACGGGTTTTATCTCATCAACCTCAGCCTCCCCGACCGATTCTTTAGACCCGGCCTCTCTTCCCAGCCACTTCATATCGAAAGTCCCGCTCCACCCAATGGTGGGGATCCCGTCAACACCAAACCGAAACCCGATTTGCTTGATTGCTTGATTGCTTGGATCCATCGCCAGCCTCTCCCACCCCCACGCACGCACCAAACGTGGCACTCGCTCCGTTTGCGACCGCCCGAGGCGTCCGCCTCGTCGCAAAGCTTTGAGCACAGGGGAGCAGCCCCGTTCCGTTCGAAAATCGTTCTTTTTCTCAGGCCAGGCTTGGACTTGGGTTCCTGAGCTCTTGCGACTCCCCACTAGAAACAGAAGGGCATTGTACGGCGGTGCGGTCCGACGCAGGCAGGTTGGACGCTTGTGCAGTGACTCTACCTTGCAGGGATCGCAGGGAGCACCGCGGCACTGCGGAAGCCGTCACGCTGCGTCGCTTCCACTCCCAGAAGCTCTCTTGAAATCCATACAGGGAAGCGCTTTGGCCAACTTCGGGTCCTCCCCGCCGGCCATCGTCGCCGAACAAGCCCCTCCTGGTGCATGACCCGGCGCCGGCGCCGACGCCGAACCCGATCTTCGACCACGAGCCCAGAGTTTGCCGGAACACCGATTCTGAACCGCACACACCCTCGATTCACCCGATACCTACCGAATCGTCTCTGAGACACAACTTGCCGCGATGGCGTCTACCGTCACAAGCGGCTCGCTCGTTTACGAGCGCCGCGTCGTCGAGCGCATCCACAAATACCACTGGTCGGCTGTGCAGCTCAATATCTGGATGCTCATTATGCTGATTGCCTCCTGCCTCGTTATTGGCGTGTTTGCGACCTTTATCCAGATCCAGCAGGCTCTCCTGCTGCCAATACCATGGTGCGCTCCCCGCCGATGCTCTTCTCTAACCCCCCCCTTAGGCTTCCCCAACGGCAGCTGCTAACACGGCACGTCTCGTGCTCCCCGCCCCGCCCCGCAGGTATTTCCCCTACTACATCACGGTTGGCTCCCTGGGCGTCGCCTTCATCCTGCTCCTCCTCTGGCTCATCTTTCGGCGCCGCCTGCTGCCCTCCATCGTCATGATTGGCGGCTTCATCCTGTTCGTGATGTGGATGGTCGGCCTGATTGTCATCTCGATCCAGCTGTGGGGCCCTACCAACTCGGTCAGCTCCAGCTGCAACCTGTTTGTGTTCGGCGCCGACCCGCGGCCCAACGGAGAGACGCTGCAGACGCTCGCGTGGCTGGAGCAGAGGGGCATCTGCCAGAGCTGGCAGGCTGTGTTTGCTTTTGGGCTGGTTGGCGCGATCTTCTTGCTCTGGATCATGGTTATGGCTTATCAGGTTTTTGCGGACGATTCGTGACGAGGCAAAGATTGATGTCATTGATGCCTTCCTTACGGCCTCGAGGCTCGCGTCCTCGTCGAAGTACGGACACGGGCCGCGCGGAGATTCTATGCCCGATATCTTCCTTTATCTCTTTTTGGATCACGCCTTTTTTTTTTTGGCTTCTTTGGAGTTATTCTGATGCATCGATAGACGGAGTTGGGCTCACGGGGTCACGGACTGCGGATGATTTGTGATATTGTGGTCAATTTGGGGTCAGGAGTTTATAGCGGCGGGGCATGATGTATATTGCGGTCAAACTGAAGCAGAATAATGATCAAGATGTCATGATTAATGCAGCTAGGGGTTTTGTCAAGGCAGCACTTTCCTATACAAGACAGCAACCGAGAAAAAGGAGTCGCCAGCTCGAACATGGGACGAAACAAAAGGGGGAATCTACGCTAGATCATACAGCCGTTCCATACGATAGGAGAAACCGCCATTCGAAGCCCGAAAATGCCACTCAGTATTACTCCACTCCTACAGCAGTCCATCAGTTATCTACAGGAAACACAAGCGGGCAAGAAAGGAGGAGGGCAAGAGCTACAACCTACCGGCCTGTCAGATGTGCTGTGGCAGTTTCCGTCTTCTCGGTTGGTGCTCGGTGTGCTCTCCTCGGCATACCCGGCTTCGCAGCGAACATCATGGCCAATCTGTGGCCCACGATGGGGCCTAGACCTTGTGTTGATAGTCACAAAGATACCATGAGGCAGGTCCGATTCGTCGGCAACAGCAAAACCACCATCAAACGACAATGGGCACCACTACTCGGTTTCATGTAGCCCAGAGAAGGTGCTTGAACGTTGTAAAGACATAGGCTGGCCTTGGAAGCTGTTTCAAAACATGCTCAAGGTCATGTCCCTGGCTTAAACGCCAACGTGAGCCTACGGCCGATAGCAACACCCATCCATCTGCTGCTTTGAAGCGGGCCGCCTGAAATCAACATAGCCGAGTGGCGTAATCTTGACTTGATGTAGTTCGTCTAGATAACTCGACCTACATTCAGCGACTTTCCCCTGCCGAGGAAACCCGCAGGGCCATGGTCGGCTGTGACCTATATCTGCGAATTATGGCGACGCTACCGGGACAGCAACCGTTCATTCCTTGGTCTGACCTCTCCGGCCCTCAAACCGTCAGCGCTTGGCATTGAGCCGGGGTGGCGCAGCACCGGCCGCATGTCATAGAGGTTGTCGGGCCCCGGAGATGCCGCCTGAGATTGTGATCCGGGAAGAGGCCGGAGCAATTACTGGGGGGGGGGGCCGGAGCCGGGAGGCCGACTCGTGTTGTAGTGTTCCCTGATTCAGCCAATGGGCAGGCGGCCGTCTCCGAGGCCAAGACGGACCATCCAGCGGTTCACCAACAGCAGGCGGGAGTGTTTGGCTGCACCCGCTGTTGGCGCGTGAGTGCAGAGGATCCGATAGTTATAGGCGCCTTCTTCTGGAGGAACCAATGCTCTTTAATATACCCCCCTCCCCCCTTCCCCTTCCGCAAGCTTTAAAATCAGGGTTGGTGCTCGATTCCTGAACTATTCCCCAACTTGGACCGTGAACCTGGTGGAGGGGACATATTTTTGTTTTTCCCCGTTTTCTTTGTGGACGCTGTTGTGTTGGCAACGCTGGGAAGCCGAACATTGTTGTGCCCTCAAGTACGGTCGGCCAAACGGTGTGATGGCTTCATGGCAGAAGCGGGTGCTCGATGAAGTGTTCTTCGGCTTGGTATCCTGTATATTCTTCTATGACAGGCTCGTGAACATTGCATGCGAATAGGACTGCCCTGATATGCTGTAGCTAGGTCCGAAGGGTGAGAAGAATGCCTCTGATAGCACGGCCATTTGTTCCGACTGCAGAGTGTACTCCCTCGAGGACTTGTTCAAGCTTGCGTGGGGAATGCTCCAGGCTCGAGGCGGCCTCTGTGACACGAAAAGACCGGGGGAAACATGAATGAGAGACAACTAATAAATGGAGAGGTGAGAAGAATCGATTCTCCGTGGCATGCTCTCATTTTAATTACAATGAGTTAGACCGGTAGAAGGAGGGCGTTTGGCGCAAGCAACAAATCTGAGAACCGCGCTAAGAAGGTGGAGTGCCAGGTCCCGCAGTTTGCCTTTCTTACGCCATACGACAGTAGTGTATAGTACTAAGGGCATTGATTATGACACTATTAAACAAACCAGGCATTCATTCGTGCATTAGTCCTGAGCATTGCAACTGAGATAGCATGTTGCGAAGCTGAGAGTGTGTACGCAGCCTGTGTATCAACGAAAGTGATAGCGAAGACCCAATCATGGCTAGGTACCTGCTAGGTATCTGGCATCTGGAAGTGTTAATGGGAAAGATAGTGCTAGGTGAAAGACCTACCTGCCTATGTAGTCTCCTTTGTTCCTGGCGTCAACGAGGCCGTTGGAAACGTTGAGAACTCCGGAAGCATAAGATGTTTCGCCCATTTGGGGCTTGACTGCTACTTTGGAATTCTATTATTGGATCACTGAGTGTTTGCATCTTACCACTGAGTTCCATTGAGGGGACCAAAGTGCCTAGGAAATGGTTTCGGTGCTCTCCCCGACTTCTGCATGGACCGGTTTGCGAGTCCCTTCGTTCGTCCCTCGTCCCATCCCTCCTGCAACTTAGGTACGCAGTAAACAGATATGATGTAATGATGTAATCTAAAATTGTTTGGAGTATTTATGCGTCACCCAGTCAACAACAGCCCACAGGCCCCCCTCCTCCCCCCAAAATACTTGACCTTTCCGAGCCTTGTTGCTCACCATTCCTCCTTCGGTGCCCCATATATGATGTGGCCTTACTCGTTAACGTCATCCACCACTTCCGTACAAGTGCGTACACCAGTAGTACGCTACTTGTAGCAAGTCTACTATGTAATGTTTGCTGTGGTCGGTGTAAGGCTCCGCTGAGCAACCCGATTGGCGCGTGGGAAGCGGGAGCTGCTTGGTACAGTGGGGTTGAGCACAGACTCCAAAGCTCAAATGGGTCTGGACCCTGGATCGTGCACCGACGCGGCAACTCTAGGATCAAGGTGCGACCTAAACTCAACAGCGCCCGAGCCCCCAGACCGCATGCCAAGTTTCCAACCAGTCGGAGTAGCTACATACCATGCCTTCGGGATAGTGGCATTGCATGCGCTGTTCGATCGAATGGCCGTGAGCCCCTGACAACACTACGCCCTACAACAACAACAATAACAACAACCAATTGAATTACGTGCGCATGACCTCGCCCGCCGCAGCACTGTTACAGTCTTGCGTGGTCCGAATCCCAGGCGCCTTCCCGCTTTCCTTCCCGCCCCTCCAAACACGCCGACATGGACGACCAAACCGACGAGCATCAGTCCGTCTCCCGGCCATCCACGGCACAAAGAGCCGAGTCGGAAGACGAGCCCGCATCTCCGTCGAAACAGCTCCCTGACCAACCGCGCCGTGGTACCGACGTCAGCGCGCTCAAGCCCGAAAACATTCCCCCGCTTCACCCCCCGGCCCTTGCTGTTCCTGAGATCAGCTATCTCGAGAGCCCTAGCATGGACCTGAAGCACTCCGATTCCCAAGCGGAAATCATCGTCCGCCAGCACTTGCAAGATATCGAGTCGAGCTTCAACGCCCCGCTCTCGCCCCTTCCAACTTCCAACAACGGCCTCGATGACACGTTTGTTTTCGACTCGCCCTCCAAAAAACCGGCCCCTGAACGCTCCCGGCCCAACGCAGACGAGTCTTTCGACCGGTCGCAGGTGCTACCAACCCTGAGCCGCACCGAATCGAGAGCGTCATATGGCCGTGACGACTCCGGTCTGCAACCGTCTGTCGCCGCCGCGGAAGAACCCACGGGTGATGTCGGTAACGGAACGGCGTCGCTCGAGGCATTTTCCTCATCGCCAACCGCCGCAGCTACGGCAAGGTCGGTTTCTCGTGCTGTCTCCCAGGCAGCGTCGGTCCGGAGCGAAGCCGGCCACGAGCGCGATGAGTCCGCCGCCACAGAGCAGCATGAGCAATATCGGACGTTTGACGACTCGATGCTCCACTCCACCTCAGATGCCCCCCGCTCCCAGGCGAGCCATGAAGAAAGCCAAGAAGGGCCTTCGGCCGAGGCAGAGCCGGCCGAGGCAGAGCACGCCGACGCAGGGCATACCCCAGGACAGGCACTCAAAACCGCGAGACGTCCCAAGTACCTAAGGAGTCGGATGGGCAGCCAACGATCCTCGGTATCTTCGCTTCTTACGGATCCAGATAGCGACGTGACTGTTGGGGCGGGTGCCGACTACGCCCTCCAGTCGGGCGGGGCTGCGCCTTCCTCGGGTTTGCCAAGGAGCTTCAACAATTCCCTGTCCAGGTCCATTAGTATGGGAAGCATGGCTAGTGGTATTGAGGACCTGCACGACTCCTCGGGTCCCGCCTTTGGTCAGCTGGAGACGCTCGAAGAGGTTGACGACAACGCCTCTCCCCAGCCTGCGGCCCGGCGCGAAGCAAACCGGGACCAGCTACACACGCCAAAGCCGGCCAAGACCGCAGCACTTGACGCCCCGACCGACACGGTTATCGCCCGTCATGTTAGGGACGTGCAGGTCCCAGAGTCGCTGGCCAAGGAGTACAAGAACCGAGGGGGTTTGGTAACCCCGGCGCGCCCGGGGACGTCCGATGCGGGCGGTTTTGGAACGTCCACGGCAAGCCGGCACGGCAGGAGTCTGACATTGAAGGAGCAGAGCAGCACGATTGAGCGTCTGAGCAAGGAGAATTTTGACCTCAAACTCAAGGTCATGTTCCTGAGCGACCGGCTGGACAAGCTCTCCGAAGAAGGTATTAAGGAGATGATCTCGGAGAACGTGGAGCTCAAGACGGGCCTGGCCGTGCTCCAGCGCGACAACAAGATGCTCCGACGGCGCGTCAAGGAACTGGAGAAACAGCTCAAAGACGAGGAGGAGCGGCCGGGGACGGCTAAGAGCGCCCAGTCCGACGACGATCAGAGCGCTGCTTACGATCAGGAGGCTCGGGAACGCGAGGAGGAGATAATCTACCTCAGAGAGCAGCTGGAGGAATACGTGACGGAAATCGAACGGCTCAGGAACGAGAACCTGAACAAAGAGGCTGAAAAGCGCCGCATGGCCGAGGTGGTGCGGGCGCTAGGAGAGAGGACGGGAGAGCGGCTTGGTGAGCACCTTGAGCGCCAGGAGGAGGCGGACGTCTGGAAGGACTTGCTCGAACAGGAGACTGCCAGGAGGGAGCAAAGCGACGAAGACAACCGCCGCCTGCGTGACGAGATCTTCCGACTCAAGCAGGAGCTCGCCGCCCAGTCGTCTATCGGCCCGATGCATCACACGACAAACATCTACAACATCACCAAGAAGTCTCGCGAACGGGCCCTGTCTGCCACCAGGTCAGGGGCGTCCGCTTCGGGGGACCCGGACGCTAACGGGGTCATGAGCGTTGCCAGCACGCTCGTCGAGGAGCTCCGGCGGGAGACCGAACAGCTTCGCCACGAGAACGCCGAGCTCCGTCGCGAGGTCGGAGCCCAGACATCGATGCTCACCTCGAGGAATCGCGAGAAGGAGCGGTTATACCAGGAAATTGAGGATCTCAAGATGGCGCAGCGACGTGGCGCCCCTGCCCCGTCCACCATTGACAGTCTTCTGGAACGGTCCGCCTCCCGTGCCGGAGTGCACGAGCGGTCGCAATCCAGGGCCAGCGGCACCACACGGGTCACGAGTACCACGGTTGATGAGGCTGAGATCGAGGAGCTCGAGAACCGGATGTCGGAGCTGCGAGACAAGAACAACAGCCTAAAGCTGCAAAATCAAGACCTGCAGAGGGAACTGGATGCTTGTATGGAGGACTTTGAGGCGGCGGTCGAGGCTAAGAAACAGGCCGAGGAGCTGGTTGCGGCGTTGCAAGAAGACCTCGAGTCGGCCATGAACGATTTGATGGAGTTGCAAGCCGAGCGAGACGAGGCGCTACAGGAGCATTCCAACCTCGAGAACGAATTCGAGGCCCTGAGGAAGGAAGCACAAGAGGAGATCGATGCGCTGGAGGGCGAGGCCGACCAACGAACTGCTGAGATCGAGCGGCTGCAGCTCGACCTCAACGACCGAACCGAAAGCTTCGACGCCCTGCAAGCCGAGATGCGCAAGATGAGCGAGGCGCTGGTGAGACTCGAGGACGAGCAAGAGGCCAAGCTGCGCAGGATACGAGAGCTTGAGCAGGAACTCGGCGATGCCAACAAGGAACTCGAGGAGCTCGAGGCGAAGCTTGTGGAGGCCAACGACAAGGCCAACCGGCTCTCGGTGCAGCAAGAGTCCAGCCAGGGCGAGATTGCCTTCCTGCGGGAGGAACAGGAGAGCGACAAGATCCGCATCGGCGACCTCGAGGCTGCGCTCGCTAATGCCGAGCAATCTCTGCGGGACGAGAAGGAGCGCGCCCGGGAGCTCGAGCAGAGACTGACGAATGAGCGGCGCCAGCGCGAAATCGTGGCGAACCGCGAAAAGGAGGAGGTTCAGCAGTTTGTCAACGAGCTGAACAAGGAGGCGTCGGCAGCCAAGGACGAAGCGAGGAGGTTGCGGAAGAGCCTGACGAGTAGGGAGGTTGAAGCGACCGAGTGGAAGGAGAGGTTGCTTGAGCTGGAGAATAACCTGCGCGAGGCATTGGGCGACTTGAACGGGACAAGGTCGAGTCTGCTCAAGGTAGGTACTCTATGGCCACCGTCGAACTTAACTCACCAAGGCTAACCTTCCATGTGTTTCAGTCCATTGCCAAACTCCAGCGCGATCTCGAGAACACGGTCCGCGATCTCGACACCACCAAGTCGTCGCTCGCAGAGAAGGACCGCATCATCAAGCAGCGCGACGCCCTGCTCGAGTCGCACGCCCTCGAGTTGCGCAAGCTAGGCGAGTTGTTGGATAAGGAACGGCAAGCCCACCGCAATGTCAAGCATCAGTTCGAAACCTTCCAGAAGACCCACCAACATGTCACCCGCACCGTCAGCTCCCAAGACCAGCGCATCATGGAACTCGAACAGGCCAAGGCGCAGGACAAGAAACGGCTGTCGCAGCTCGAAAACACGTTCAAAGACCAGCTCACCGAGCGCAACAACCTTCTTCTCCTCTTGTGGACCCGCCTGTCCGCTCTCTGCGGCACCGACTGGGCCCATGACAACAGCCTGATCAATGGGCGCGCCCTGCCCAGCCTCGAGGCGGTGGCCACCATGCTTCCCGGGTTCAGCAAGAACCTCCTCGCCGCCGTCAAGATGATAGAGACCATCATCGGCAGCTTCCAGAGCAAGGTCAAGTCCGTCGAGAAGGAGCTCTGGAGGGAATATCAAACCCTCGAAAACCATCTCGAGCAGCGCACCAAGAAACTCGACCGCCTCGAGGCCATCGTGAGAAACGGCATCGTCACGGGCCAGATCAATCCTCACTCGCACACTCTCAGCGAGACCCAGGCTCGCCTTGCCCGTCTCGAGGACGCCTACCGCCAGCTCAAGGTCGAGAACCACACGCTCCGCGCGGCAGCCGAGGCCCGACGCGCCGCGTATGCCGCAGCATCAGCGGAACGCGACGGTGGCCTCGACCCCGCCGGGGGCAGCCCGTCGCCTTCGGTCCCGACGGGACCCAAAGCCAAGGCCAGTGCGAGCAAGATCCCCAAATCGGGTAGCAGGATCAGTCTGACTCGGCCGGGAACGTCTGCGGCGCCAGTGGCGACGCCGTCGCGAAGTACCAGCCATGGTCAGCACTACTTCAGCCAGCATCATCACAGCAGGTCGAACCTGATTATGTCGCCTGCCGGGGAGGACGTGGGCCTAGCGCGGTCGAGGGGCGGGAGTCCGGGCGCACCGAACACGCCGGGCGGAGGTGGTGGTGAGGACGACGATACCCTCACGCTACCTACACCGACGCAGGCGTCGCATTCGCAAAATCATGGCCACGGCCAGGAGAGAAGCGGCAACGGTGCCGGGGGGAATCACTCCTCAAGCACATCCACCGCCGGCACTCAAACTGCTTCGACAGCATCGGCAAATACTAGTTCCTCTCCGGGCCCGGGCGCGGTCGTTAGTGCGCCCGGGGGATCGTCGGGAGGCGGGAGTCTGGAGCCGAAGTTTATGTTGCGGCTGCGGGATCTTGAGAATAAACTCAAAGCGGAACGCGAGGGTAGGATATTGGATCGGGAAGAGGCCAGGAAGCGGATCAACGCGACCGAGCACGAGGTGGCGATGCTGAGGGAGAATCTGGAGAGGGAGAAACGACGGGCAGCGGGGAGGTAGCTAGCCTCTTCTCTCGTCTCATCATCCCATTCACCTTACCGATTGTTGATCCTAGTTGGGGGAAGAATTTGGGATCGGAAGAGAGATGTGTGTCGTAGTCAGGGCGTATGGATGGATGACCGGCATGTGATCTCGAGTGTGATACCATATCGGGATTAGAATATGGCATTCCGGGGGTTGGCTGTGAAGAGTGAATAGGCGATGGAAAGAAAGTGTTTGTCGGTGTTGAGGCCAAGGCGTCGCGGCTGCGGTTAGTATACTTTGTCGGTTTTGCGCCAGGGCTATGTTTATTCTCGGGCGTTACCAAGGGAAAGGGAAAGGAGGGGGGGGGGGGGGGGGGAGGTTGGTTATACGGTTATTATACCATTAGGAGGATGGGTTGGAGATGGACAATAGCGCGGGTCCGCGTAATCAATGTTCTTGGTTCTCTTTGCCTTCGTGGTGCTTATGCTGCCTTCCTCAGAGGAGTTAACAGCAAGGGATGCCTTGGGCTTTCAGGTCATTTCTTGTTTCTTGACGCTTGAATTCCTGTCTGCTTTCTTGGGGCTGCGTTGTTGAGCTTGAACATCCTATTTCTGCTTTTTGTGTTGCTTTCCTACGTATACATATACATACATACACAGTTGAGATTGCTGATTCCAGTGACATCGCAGCACAAAAACAACCGTTTCTGCTTCGCCTGATCCTTAATGAGACCTATTTCAGTTCATGGTGCTCGTGTGTAGGGTTCTTGATGGCATCTATCTCACCTTCGTTCGTCCAAAGTAATGAATGAGCCCATCCCTCACATCAAGTGTCGACTGGTTTTTATTACGTATGCAGGCAGGCGGTCTCTTGACGTCTCACGAATGGCATTCTCCACCAGCGATGCCCATCACGTAGTGAGTGTATTCGGGATTACCTCCTTACTCAGCGATCAACAACAAATGAAGAGCTCCGTTCCGGAATGCCTAGGCTTGCTTGACTCGTCCTCGTGGGATATATGGCTTTCTTTCCGTTCGACTTTCACTTTCCCATCCAGTTGCCTTCTTGGTCATACACGATCTTTGGTGCCATTGACTACGTCTCCCACTCTTGCCGGACAAAAGAGGAGAACAGCAAGCCGAACCTGCGTTTCCCACTTCCTTACGATATCCTGCAGAGAAGGTAAGCTGGTTATGGCCGCGGTCTTGTATGTACAGTGTTGGTCGGTGCTCCGTGACCGAGGCGAACGGAGTGGGACCGGACCGGTTGTGAGGTCGGTGCCGGACGGGCCGAGGGTACTGCAAAGAAGCGGGCCAACAGTACGCGCCGCCTTCCTTATTTCGGTCCTGTTCCTATCGGTCACGGGCGAAGGACAGACGGTGTAAAGATTCCGGGCATGTGGAGATGAAAATAAATAAGCAAAGCATGCGGTTTGTAGGCGATGCCTGCTAGCCAGCCCACATTTCTAGGGTATCGATTTCACCGAACGGATTACTCCGTACAGGAATGGTATTCTGGAGCACCTTTCTTACCTTTTTTTTTTCCCGTGTGTTATGCTGTGACAAGGAAGCGTGTCCAAAACAGAAGATTAGCGTTGAACTAACGAAGCAGTAGGACTTGGCGGGGCGCGCTCGATCGATGCAACCCGACACCGCCCCGCATGCGATAATGTAAGTTATGAAGAAAGCCAACATCATTAGTATAGATTGGCCGGGAGGCCACCAAGAACAACATCTTTGATGTTCTGTGGCTCAATAACTATGGCGACACGTGGATTTGGTGTGGTTAAAATCAAGTTGCAGTGCGGGCAATTTGCTGTTGCAGGGGGGCGACGGAATCCTCCGTCTGGTCGCTTTCTCGTTCTCCGCTAGTACGGACGATAGTTGCCAAGAATTGCCAGAGAACTGGCCTTCTCCCCCTGGGCTGCAGGAAATAGGGGCAGTTTGCTTTTTCCATGCAGGAACGGCTTTCGCTGGCACTACGGCGTACCATGGCAATGCAACCAAACCAAACACCTGAAAGGGCGCCAGGTCGCTCATTATTCAAAATGAGACTTTGGACATTGTAACTGCACAATTTGCGATTCATTCGAGTCCTCGCTTGAGTTACGAAAAGTAGTGTACCAGTGTAACTCGGCTGCTCCGTCCGCAAAAAAACGTGTTTCCAACAGGGTCGCGGCAGGGTCCCCCACTGAACATCAGTGGGCCGGCCTGGCGGATCCTCCTGCCCGCTAAATTGCGGTATCGGTTGGGGGCCAATCGCAGAACGCATTGGGGCAGCCGCACGGCACTGTCAAGACACAACCGGGGGTTGGGAGGGGGGACAACACTGACGCACACTCTTTACACGTTACGCGCTGTGAAAGCCAGCACGGTCCCGACAGTGCAGCACCCGGCTGTTGGCCTTCCAGGTTGTCTCACTGCCGCACCCGAGATTGGCTCTTTTCCCGCCTGCGCCCGCGCCCGCGCCCGCAGATGGAGGGCGTCGAGCGGGCTGCAGCGTGTGCCACAAGCCGCCTGTTGCTTTTTCCTGCCCCGGATCGCTCACAGTGCGCCGAGCCGACCATGGCCGCACCCGACAGCACCACTGCCCGCCGCAGTGCAAGGCGCAACAAGCCCGATCTCAACATTAACACCTCGCCCTCCCCGCCGCCGCCGCCACCACCACCACCGCGGGCCCCGGAGAGGGAGCGAAAGAGCAATCGAACCCGAGGCGGCGGAGACAAGGACAGAAGCAGAGATAGGGTCAACAACAACATCAGCATCAGCAACAGCAACAGCAACAGCAACAACCACAACCAAAACAACAACGGTAGAGGCGCAGACATCGACGCCCTCCCCCGGACGCCCACCAGCGATTCTCCAAGGGGGAGCCGAGCGCTGAGACTGCCTGACGGCCAAGGACGTGCCACGGCTGACATTGAGACATTTCTCGAGGGTCTTACCCCCGTCGACGTTCCGATTGACATGTCCAGCAAAGAAAACGAAAGCGAAAACGACGGCCCCGAACAGCAGCACCGCCCCACCGCCCGCGACTCGCACGACCTCTCGCTCTCGCCCCGTCAGGTCACACGAGACTCGCTTGTCGCCAACATGTTGCTGTCGCTCGACCAGCTGTCATTGGGCCAGATGGCCACGTCGTACGGCCACTCGGGATCGGCATTCGACGAGCCCGCCGTGTACCCGGCCTTCAACGACGACGCGCGTGCCATGACCTTCAGCTCCGCTTACAACTCGAGGCCCGGCCGCGGCAACGGCCACGGATACTCGTACAGCTCCGACCTGGAAGGCGCCGACGATGCGAGCCGCATTTCGTCGCGCGGCCGCCGCAGCAACAGCAGCTCCGGCTACCAGCCGGGCCTGGGCCGCATCAACAGCATGCGAGAGCTGTCACAGCGCAGTCCGGGTCGGCACCACCACTCCCGCGGCGGCAAGGGCAGCAAGAGCAGCAGCCTGACCAGCGTCGATGCCGGCTACGCCCAGGTCCTCGGCAGCCAGCGCTGGGCCAGGGGCTTCGGCGGCCGCTCGTCCAGCTTCGACGGTGAGCCCCGTCCGTCCGCCGCCCCGTGGCAGCTCGAGTTCAGCACCTCTTTTCTCGACGACCCGTACGACGCCGCCCCGACCCCGACCGTGCCCGGCGGCCCCCGGAAGCTCAACACGGTCCCGTCAATGCCCGTCATGTCTCCCTCGGAGCCCACCATGTCCGATCCGAAAGCAGCATCCGCCAAAGGCGCCGCCGGCCCGGAACGCGGGCGCAGCACTCGCTCCTCGAGAAGCGCTACCGTCGGGCGTAAGCCCGAGCCCAAGTTCAACCCCGTGCGCGACCCTCCCCCGCTCCCCGTTCTCGATCTCGACTCCGCCCCCGCACCCCATATCGGATATGAGAAGACCAAGGAGGCGTTCCCGCCGTCTGCCACCCAGCCGCAGAAGGAAAAGCAGGGCTTCTTTAGGAGGATGTTCGGGTCGTCCAAGACAGCCCTGTCGAGCAGCTCCTCGTCCCCGCAGGCGTCGGCGTTCTCATCCCACCAGCCCAAGCCATCTGCGCCGCCGTCCCGCGATTCGGCCCATCCGACCGCCCACACCCTCCAGAAGAAGACGTCTTCCTTCTTCCGGAGGCGGAAGCACTCGGTCACGGACACGGAGCCCCCCCCAGTGCCGGCAGTGCCGCAGACCAAGCTTCCCCTCGAGAGGGTTGAGGCCCTCTCGGTGAAACCGGAGCCGAGCCCCATCACGAGCTTGCGACGGGCTATGGACCCGTTCTTGCAAGGGAGCCCGGTTTCCTCCGTCGCACTGGCGTCGCCTGATGCTCCGTTGCCGTCGGTGGAGCCTCGTGATGACCCTCCCCCTCCCAATGAGAAGAAGCCGGGCGGGCGGGGCGCTGCCGAGGACGACGACGGCCGCGTGCCGAGAGGCTTCTCGCCAGACTACGAGCCGAGCCCAAGGGCCGTCATCCGCAAGGTTGACTCGGAGCCCCCGGCTTCTCGTCCCGTAGCCACGCCGAGCCGTTCGCCCGGAGAGGCGCCCGTCGACTCCCCGCCCAAGTCCTTCCTGCGGGACAACAGCGACAGCGAGGACAGCCCCGTACGCCAGCGCAAGCCGCCGCGTTCTTCGGAGCCCCGGGAGAAGAGCCTGAGGCCGGGTCCGCAGGCCGACGGGCGCACGAGGTCGCCCTCGCCGGTCGTGTCGAAATCCAAGAGCGTCCCCAACCTCAACAAGGAAGCTCGTCTGTCGGCCCGGCTCGAGCCGAAGCCGTCGCCCCCTATCCGGACAGACCGCCGAGACTCCGACACCCTCGGGCTCTCTCCCGGGGCTGGCGGCGAGACCGCGCACAAGCACAGGGTGCCCAGCCTGCGGGTTGACAGCGCGGAGCCGAGTCCGAAGGGCACGGGCACGGGCACGGGCGAGTCCGTCAGCCAGTCTGCCAAGTCGATCGACGAGCCCGAGGTCGTGGTCGGCGACCCGACCGAGGACGATCGTCAGAAGGCCAAGCAGATCTACGAAGGAAACGAGGACTTTATCCAGAAGGACAAGGCCGCCGCCTGGATGGGCGAAGAGGGCATCGTGCGCCAGCGGACGCTGCGGGCCTACATGGAGCTCTACGACTTTGAAAACCGGAGCATCGTCGCCAGCCTGCGGATGGTCTGCCAGCGGCTGCTCCTCCGTGCGGAGACGCAGCAGGTCGATCGTATCTTGGTGGCCTTCTCGAAGCGCTGGTGCGAGTGCAATCCCAACCACGGCTTCAAATCGATTGGTGAGTATACTCTCTTCTTCTTCTTTTTCTTGTTCTTCTTCCTCCTCTGGCAGCGTACTTAGGCGTGCTAACGGCTAACTGATCAGACGTCATTCACACCATCTGCTACTCCATCATCCTGCTGAACACGGATCTGCACATGGCCGACATCGAACACAAGATGACGCGGAGCCAGTTTATCAAGAACACCATGACCACCATCAAAACCGCCCTCGAGGACTCGGCCCCCGAAGCGTTCGACCGGCCCAGCATTCTCCCGGGGAAGGGCAACCTGGAGAGCGAGGGCCGTACGTCGGAGGACTTCAAGCACAACAGTTTCCGAGCGTCGTTCAAGCCGCCACCGCGCCCCGGCTCAGCCCTGGGCGCCTTTTCCGACCAGGCCCCCGGTGACAGCTGTGGCCCGCTCGTCAAGGCGCCGTTCGACGGGCCATTCCGAGCCTGGGAGAACCAGGTCGAGATCGTGCTCAAAGACATCTACGCTTCGATTCGCGACGATCGCCTGCCGCTGTTTGGTGCCGAGTCTCTCCAGCAGAATCCGAACGGGCTCTCGGTCATGGGCATGCTCAAGCGGTCGCCCAGCGCGCTGAGCAAGGCGCCATCGGAAAGCGTCGCTTCCACAAGGGGCCGAGTTCCCGACGGGGCTAAGGCCAATTCGTCGAGATGGAACACCAAGAGCCGCTCCAGGCCTAGAGGCTTCAACACGGGCTTCTCGTCGAGCAGGACTAGCTTTGACGACGGCAACTCGGTCTGGACACCCACCGACTCTTCAGCGACCTGGAGCAAGCTCTCTCTCGGCAGGACGCACACGTCCATGTCGATGGACTCCTTTGGCTCGGCGTACCCGCGCGGCGACTTCCACCAGTCCATCGGCTTCGCGAACGCGCTGAGCCAGGCCATTATCCGCGAGGACACCGCTCTTGAGCCGACTAAGGACGACGTAAAGAATGCGCAGCTACTCGAAGACGAGTCTCTGGAGCTTGCAGGCCCGCCGTGGGTCAAGGAAGGCATCGTCACGCACAAGCACCATCTCGACGGCATCGACAAGCGAGCCCGAGACCGCAACTGGCAAGAGGTCTTTGCCGTCATCCAAAAGGGGCAGCTCAGCCTCTTCTCCTTCTCGCCGAACAAGACGCTCCGCCACAAGAACCGTCGGGGCCTCGGCGGGAATCCGCCCAAGGGCGCCGTCGTTGGCGGCGGCAACTGGCAGGACAATGCCACGAACCTGGGCACCTTCTCGCTCCGCCAGACGCTCGCCTCGGTGCTGCCCCCACCAGGATACTCGCGCAGCCGCCCCCACGTCTGGGCTCTCTCCCTCCCGACCGGCGCCGTCCACCTGTTCCAAGTCGGCACGCCGGAGATCTGCAAGGAATTCGTCAACACCGCCAACTACTGGGCCGCCCGACTTAGCACACACCCGCTCGTGGGCGGCATCTCCAACATCGAGTACGGCTGGAGTGACGCGGTCATCAACAGCGCCACAACCGCTGCCGCCGTCGCCGCAGCCGCCGCCAACGACAGCACCGCTAATGGCGGCGGCCGTCCCGCGAGTGGCAACAAGAGCCACTCCCGCACAGGCAGCGCCGTCAACGCCGCCGCCGTGGCCGCCGCCAACATTGCCGGCATCGGCCGCTCCTCCATGCAATCCGGCCGCTCCATGCGCTCCGCATCCTTCGACTTTCCCGTCCGCCCGGGCTCCGGCTCCTCTGGCATCCTAGGAGCCGCCCTCGCCCGCCCCTCGACCAACAACAACAGCGGCGGCGGCGCCAATCACATTAGCAATGGCGGCAGCAACCCGCACCACAAGCTCCCCGGCGACCGCATCCACATCACCGACTGGGTGCCCCCGGCCCCGTCGATGCGCCCCTCCGCGCTGGCGGAACCGGAGCAGCTCGAGTCGCTCCAGGCGTACGTGCGCTCCGTCGAGGCGGAGCTGCAGGCGCACAACGCGCTCCGCTCGCCCATGCTGGGCGCCTTCTCGCCCCGCAGCGCCAACGCCGCCAAGGCCATGGCCAACTGGGAGCGCAAGAGCGAGTACCTGCTCCGCGAGATCGTCAAGTTCCGCACCTACGTCGACAGCCTGCTGGCGGCCAAGGCCCGCGCCGAGGAGATCTACGCCGAGCGGAACGGCGACAAGCGTCAGGGCGGCGGCGGTGAGATTGGGAAGGCCGGGCAGGAGGAGGATGGTGGTGATGATGATGCTAAGCGTGAGGGTAACGGCGACGGCATCGCCGTGGGCGAGGATGGCGAGGTTGTCTTTGCCGGGTTGGGCGTTCCGGGGGGCGGCGGGACGGGGGGTCGGCCGGTCGGCTGAGTTGAGTGTGACGTTTTGACTCTTGGCTGGGTCGATAAAGCAGAGATCAGGTTCGGAGGTGTCTGTGTGTGTTGCCTTGTTGCAGGGAAAGAAAAAGGAGGTGGAGGGAAGGTAATGTGCCAATGTGGTTGGCTGGAAGAGAAGAAGGATGTCAGAGATGTGGTCGTCACAAAACACACCCACACACACCCACACACATACACGTATACGCACGCGCACACGAACACCCGTGGGAGAAGTGGTAAGGGGATGAGTGGATGAAAGGGATTGGATCACGCATGACGCAATGATCGATCGATAGGCCTTTGCCGGTCTGTCTTTGTTTGACTGCGGGGGAAGGTTTGTTTGGCTGTGGGGAGGGGGAGCATGACCGTGGGCTAGACACAGCACTTGTTTCTTCATTTTTTCCTTTGTCAACTCTTCACCATGTTTGCCGTCTCCTCCACTCTGGACGAAGCGGATGTGGGTTATCTTGGCAAAGCAAAGCACGGCACGGCACGGCACAGCACAGCACAGCGTGTGGTTCCATTTCTGCAGCATAGCGTTTCTTTGTTTGCATTCGTTACATGGATCTTTTAATCTCGATGAAGGGCGGTAATGGGAACTGTGTTGGATATTCCGTGGTGCTGAGGTTATCGGGTCATGTTGCCGCTGACTTGTACGGTAACGTGAGGGTTTGTGATTGAAGAGAAAAAGAAAGGGTGGATGTTGGGGGTAAAAGAGAGAGCTGGGCAGGCTCTGCGAATTAATGGGTGCGTTCGAAAGAGCAAACATTGACAGTGTTTATCCCCTGATCCGTTGGATTGCCCTCCTCGTTCCCTCCGGTTCACACTAGCTTTCAAGCTTACCTTCTTCTTCCATTCTTTGAATCACATGTCATTCAACAACTTAATTACATATTCAGCTTTCCTCCCATCCAGAACCCGGCTCCAACACCGCTGCCACCAGCACCATGGCCGCTCCCTTCCACAAACTCGGCCCAGAGCTCCTTCACCTTCCGCGCCCACCACACCCCGAGCTCGCCGAACTCCCGCCCCCAGCTGGCGACCCGCGCCTGGTGCAGCACCTCCGGGTCGGTCCGGTACGCGCCAGCCAAGTAGCCCGTGTGCGTGGGCCCGTCGTACCGGACGTCGGGCGGGAGCGGCGGGGGGCAACGGGAGTAGTAGCTGTCTTGGCGCCAGAGGTCGACGGAATGCTCTTCTAGGAGCCAGGTGAGGGAGCTGAAGTGGTCATGGGGAATCCGGCGACCATGTTCTGGTTCGGGGTCAAGCTGGGGCAATAGTCGGAGGGCCTGCATGGGTGAGGAACCCCTTGTGGTAGGTGGATGGGCCTCGGTTTCGGCTTGTTTTGCTTGTCCTGCTTCTCGTGTCTCTGGTTCTTGGGCTAGGGTGACTGGGGATAGGGGAAGACTGGAATGCGGGTCGCAAGATAATAAGCGTTGCAAGTTGTGGAGCTTGCGCCAAGCATCGCTGAGCTCCTCGTGTGTGGCGCCGCGAAAGGTGTTGAAGTATGTACGGTAGAGCTCTGCTGCCTGGAGATTCGTGTCTCTTATTCCTTGGACAGAAGGCTCGGGATCCCGTGGAGACTTCCGGTCTCCTTTATGCGCGCGTTGCTGGCAAGCGTAAGCCCTCATGTCCCCGGGAGGAAGCTTATACGGGCCTATCTCTCTGTGCTGAGTTATCAGCTCCCTGGATAGCATCAGCAGCGCCCTGCTCTCCTTGGACTTTGGCGGGAGAACTCTTCGCTTACGAGGCAGTGGAAGTATGAGCCTGTCGTCCTCTTCTCCAGCGCGTGCACGCTTTCTGGCTCCCCGCTGCTTCTGGCTCAACCTGCTTTCTTTCTGAAACTTTTGGAGCTGGCTCATATTGTGATTCAATCGCGCGGCGCTGACGGGATTCCATCTGGGATCCGACAATCGCCTCCTCCACGCACGGAGTTCGTCTGGGGATAGAAAGATACGCGACTCCATCAGGTGGCGGTAACAGGGGAACGGCAGCACGCTCGGGTCGGGGCGAGTCGGCGGGTTGGGGTTGTGTCGGAATCCGGCATTGTGGTGTACCAACCGTTCTATGAACGGCTTGTACCAAAAGGCGCATCCATGGCGACTGGGTATGTGTTTGAGACGCCCTCCTGCCGTGGCTACGTAGCGATCGGGACATCCGCAGAGGTAGTACTGGTAGTAATAGTGACAGTCGCACACCGGCCGGGCCCATAGAAACGGGGCGTTTGGAGGCGGAGGAAAAGGATGTGCTGATCTGCTCATTGTGATGGGGCAACTCGTTCGCCGCTTCCTTGTTCTATCGGCTGCAATATCGGTAGCTGCTGGTGTGCATAGAATACCTATCAGATGATCGTTCCTACCTTTGTGCTCTCAACTTTAAATATATACGGTAGTTGAAACCAATACTGCTTGAGGTGTTGCAGATGGGAAGGAAGCACGCTTGAAGGTCATGGCCCTCAGCGCAGATTTTAAGAAATCGCGTCATCCTCCCTTGACGTACTGGCCTTGATCTGCCATTGACGGCTACAAGGAGCAACAAGATGTTCAGTTGGACAACAATCGGATTGTCATGCTCTGAGCGCCTTCTCATGACAATAAAAGCACAATCGTACTTGGCTTTGTGCTGAACAACTGGGCTTGGCCCAGTGGATGGACCAGGACAAAGAAAAGAAGAGCACGCTAATTACAGCTAATTTTTGTTTTTCTAGCGAGTTCCCTTGTTCCCATGCCCTTAGGCACATGCGAAAAATTGGTCAAGCAGCCAAAGGTCTGGAGCCTGTTTAGCTCGCCTATCCCTCTAGAATCGTGTGGTAGCCTAAAAGGCATCTTACATCTTCGGATAGATGCAGCCAATATGGCGTGAGCTGTGTATTAGTTGATCGAGACCTGAACAGTAGTACTATCAGGCATTAAGTACGTTTTGTTAATAATCCATTCACGAGTTCGTTGAAAGGCTTTAAGCTGCTGCTTGACAGTGGTTGAAACCGCTAATATATCGATACTTCACTATATATACCAATGTTGGTCATCAATACTATTCTTACGATCGAGCTGCTCCTTCTCTGTTAATCTTGACTTTGTTCCGCTATATCTCTCTCTGTCTTGTTTTCTTCTTCTCTTCCTCTCTTCTGTCTGAATACGATAAACGGGTAAGCAGACAAGGCTCTAATAAGATCACTGAAGGTGCGTGAGAGGCGAACGGCAGCGAAGGATCAGTAAGAAGTCGTTGGGTCTAGATAGAGCGTCCCAAATTTTTAAAATAATGAGCGTACTTCTGTACTTGGATCGAGGCCATTGTTCATGGCACCGCTGGAGCTTGACAGAGTGATATGTTCTGGAATCAGAACCAAAACTTACCATCGCCGCCAGCCAAAAGGCTCAGTTGTAAAGTCGCGAGTTCACAGCCGAAACGCGAGCAACGAAGGTCAAGATCGTATAGGTAAGTAGGTATAGATGAGAAGACATGATGCTCGGTACTTATATTACTCTTATATTTCTACCTATTTATACAGCATCCTGGATTACGGCCATCCTCTCCGAGATGTGGTCCGGTAACTAATTACCTTAGACTGAGAACACAGATTAAATGCTGCTCAACAGACCAACGCGCAACGCGGCCTGGATCTAGAGCTTTACCCAGGCCACCTCCATCAATCATCATTGCCAACTCAAAAAGAAAAAAAAAAAAAAAAGAAACGAAGAAAAAAAACCCTACAAAGCGGGCGGTGAGTGATTATGATGTAAATATATAACAATATTCTCTGCTCGGTCGTATCAACCAGACAGAGTGATCCCAAGCCAAGAACACAACAGACAGGACCAGCCCTGGCTCTTGAGACCTCAGGGCACCGGTGCGCTAAGTTTCTTTTTCTTGCTGGTCCTTGTTGATATTGACTAACAAGTAGCTACAAGCTGACCAAGATCCATCTCAAAGAAAGATTCAAGATCCGACCCGGAACGCGACGGAGTTAACGTCACACCTGAGCAAGCGTCCCGAAAGCCACCCGCCACCAGCCCCGAGCCTGCCGCAAGACTGGGGCGCAATTCGGAAGAGAACCCAAGTACTGGTCCGGTTACATGACGACCTGTTTGTTTAGGCCATTTCGTTAGTACCGGCCACCGCACACAACCAACTAAAAGGAAGAAAAGAAAACAAAGAAAGAACAATGAGAAAGTTTGAGAAACTTACGCAATCGCCCTCGCTCTTCCCCTGCGGGATTCCCATCTCCTCAAAGGTAGCAGGGCCATGACCCATAGTCTTCCCATCAGGATGGACGAGGTTGGTTGAGCTCGCCGCGCCCGGCCTCCCGCCAGGAGGCGGCCGTTGCTGTCCCGCAGCCGCCGGAGCGGGGCTCGACGCGGTGCTTCCCGGACCCGGACCGGGCCTGCCATTAGGTCCGGCAGGCGGAGCGCTCGCGCGACCCCCGGAGCCGGGGTCGATGTGCGAAACGGGTCGGCCGCCGGGGCCGGCGTGGGCCGGATGGAGGCCGGGGCTGCCTGGTCCCGCGACGGGCACGCGGCCGGGTGAAGGGGGGGGAACGGAGCCATAGCGATCGTAGCCGCCCGCGGCACCGTAGTTGTCGCTGACCGGGCGGTTGTTGGGGCCTGGCCGGCCGTAGTCCCGTCCCGGTTGCCCCCCGCCCATCGGGTACTGGCCCGCGGGGGGGCCTCCCTGAGTGGTCGGCTGGAGGTTGGGGTTGGGCTTCTGAAGTCGTGCATGGCCGGGGTCGCCGTAGCGCGGGTCATGTTGCGGCGGGGGCGGTTGCTGCCATTGGCCGCCCGGGCCGGGGCTCGGTTTTCTGTAACCGGCGGCCGCCTGAGGATCCCGGCCTCCCATAACCGGCTGGCTCGACACCGGACGACCACGGCCGGCAGAGCCAGGCCGGAGGCCGCCGCTGTTGGGTGACAGGGGTCGGATACCGAAGGCACTCCCCTCGCGGTCCGCATGAGGTCCAGGACCGACAGGGAGATGAGCGTTGGGGTTGACATGCGGACCACGCACGTCGTCATCGGGGTACGGTGCGGTCGACCTCGGCCTGACGTTGGGCGGCATCGGCTGGTCTTCGGTGGGGTACGGTGCGACGGAGGACTTGGGCCGCGCCGCAGGGCTGTTACCATCGAGGTTCACGGTGAAAGCCGGCGGTCTTGGAGACGGGTCCGGGAACTGGACCCCAGCTGCGATACTGTCAGCTTGTGATAGCCTTCGGACGCGACATAGAATGGGTGGTCATTTTGTTCCGGACGTACCATTCTGATCACTCTCGGTTACGGTGGGCAGCACATCCTTCGGCTTTGTAAACCGATCCGGGCGCTTTCCGCGCTGCGATCCGTGCTGCGACTTGATGCGGGTGAGGGTCGTCGTCTCGTGATCCGCCTTGGTCAGTGTCTTAGACTGGTTGAGCGACTCGAGTCTGTCCTTCGCGTCCTTGTTCCCGTGGTCCGCGGCCATCTCGTACCACCTCCGCGCCTCCCGGATGTCCTTGGGAACATGAATGCCGATCTCGTGGTAGTATCCCATGGCGAACTCGCCCGTGGCCAGCCCCCCGAGGGCCGCGTCCAAGGCGTACTTGTAAGCCAGCTGCTCGTTCTTGGGGAAAATGCCCTCGTAGCCAAAGAGGAACCACCGGCTCACGCCCAGCGAGGCCTCGGGTTGGTTTTGGCGAGCGGCGAGGCCGTAGTAGTGGAGGGAATATGCCGGGTTGAAGTCGCAGCCGAGCTGGCTCAGCTCGTACGCCTGGCCCATCTTCAACTGTGCCTTGGCGAAGCTGAGATAGGCCGCCTTCTCGATGTACTGCCGGGCAACCGCGAGGTCGCAGGGGAGGACATGGTCGGGCACGGCGATGTCGGGCAGCTCTCGGGCGATGAGCATGCCGTACACGTAGGCGCCCTGGGGGGCGTCCTCGTCCGCGGTGTCTGCTGCCTGCTGGATCATCTGGAGCCCTTGCAAGAAATCCTGCTGGTATCCGTGCTGTCCCATGAGGTGCATCATGCCGAGCCGGTAGTTGGACGCGGAATCGCCCAGGTTGACGCCCAGGGTGTAGTGCTTGATGGCGTTGGGGATGTCGTTGGAGTTCTCGTAGAGCATGCCCATCCGGTACTCGGCCCGACCGTACCCATTCTCGGCCGCCTTCTTGTAGAGCGTGTATGCCTCGCGCTTGTTCTCGCGGAAGCCAAACTTGCCGAACTCGAGCCATTTCCCTTTCATAAAGGTCGCCTCGGGGTGCTCCTGCTGGGCGAGGTACTCGATGATGTTGATGGCGTCGACTCGCAGCTCGTGCTCGGTCTTGGGCGTCGCCGGTCGCTCCTTGCCCTTACCCTCCCGCTTCCATTCCCGGGCGGCCGCGTCCTGGGCGATCTCGACCCAGATGAGCACGTCGCGGGCCCACGTCACCTGCATCGACACATTGTTGGAGTGGAGCACATGGTTGCGCGCCTGCCACAAGATGGTCTCCTTCTCTTCGTCGCTGGGCGGGATGTTTTCGCCGTGCACCTTGGGGAATGGGGAGAACGAGGGGGCGTCCATGGCTGCGGGGTCGGCGGCGCTGGTCTGGAAGGGTTTGAAGCTGTCGAAAGAATGGCAGTCAGCCAAACATGATCCACCTGCCCGGAGAACGGGGGCCCAATCACGTCGTTTGGGGGCCGGGAGACCCTCTTCGCAGCGACAGCACTTACGACTCGGCTTCTTCGGTCTGGTCGGTCGCCTTGTCGTCTCGGTTCGGCTCAGTTTCGCGGGCTTCGAGTTCCAAGCGCTGGATGCCGTCCTGCACGTTCTGGGGTATCTCGGGCATTACCCTGAAAGCGAGCCCGACCCAACGTCAGCCTCTAGCCCTCCCGCGTGCAGCAAGCAGCCTTGCCTCGTGCGGGCCGAGCCTCATCCGATGGCCCCGCGCCGAATGAGATAGGCGCGCTGACGGATCGGCAGAGCGGCTCGCCATTCGCATCGAGGCGCGCGGGCAAGTAAGTCATGTTGGGGTGCTTTTTTTCCCTCTTTTCCTGTCGTGGACTCACCTCTGAGGGGCAGGGGCGACAACCTCGGGCATGTAATAATCATCCTGACCCCCCGGAATGAAAGTTGCGCCAAACTGCGCCATGTCGATTGAAATGTCGCTCGGCGGACCCAGGCTTGCATAAAATTAGCGGGCTTGATCAGTCAGCGGAAGGCAATGCCCAATGCGGCCAAAAACCCGCGAACAAACAAAAAGAACTAGGCGGCTGTCCTCGCACTCTCCCCCGCTTCAACCAGTCAACAGTAGCTGCCAGGATGCAGCGATGGCGGGGACGGGGCAGCCAGAGCAGGGCCTGAAATGCAAAGGAGGGGCGCCAAGCACAGCAGATATCCGCTCCGTCATCCAACGACGCTTTCGCTTCGGAGCGGCAACTGCTGTCGCTCTCGAGTGTCTGAGAAAACCGGGTGTTGATTGAGCTAATGAGAGAAAAGTGTTCGCACCGGGTTAGGGGAGCGAGTTGAATGCGAGGCACATGCCTGCCCACTTTGGAGAGCTGCCCGCACCGCTGTGGCTCTGTTACCGGGTCGGAGGGGTGCCCGGCCCAAGGATATATATGAAAGGGGGGGGTTGATGACCACGCGCAAAGCGAACCGATGGCGAGTAAGCAGTTGCACCGCCTGGATGGTCGTGCAGAGGAAGAAAACAATGACCTATCCGGTTTTCTTGTTTCTATTTCAATGATGCGTGTCTTTCTGAATAGTTCGGCTCAGAGAGGACGCTATCGACTGTTAGGCCACGGTTGTGAAGCGCATGGCTCAGGAGACTCGGGAGCTGATTTCTTGCTGCGATCTGCAACAGGCCCCGGTGGCTAACCACGGACTATTTTTCGATAGAACGTGCACCGCCCGGCACACCCCTTGGCACTCTACCCTGCTGCTGGTATCCCCTGCTGTTTCTTCGTGGCTTCTGTGGAGGCATGGATTCCAGAAATAGAAGATAGCCCCCCACCAAGGTGCTTGTCAAATGCCGAGAACTCGCATATCACAGTCCTTCTTTACCTACCTGAGTGCTTGGATTTTTCTCGGCTTCGCCAGGAATTCCAGACGATGGGGCGCACCTCAGTTGATATGACCCGATCTGGTGCAGAAGGGTCCTTCTGTTACGCGAGTTGTTTCCGTATGCCGTGGCATGTTAACGGTTTTGGTGGGGCAGACATCTGCCTGCAACGATGGTGGGGTGGAGCAGCCGGGCTTGCAAGTACTGTAATCCGTACACTACAGACCCCTCTCGAGGGGTTTTCGAAAGCCTTCTTTGGAGCGTACCGCGTATGACCGCGTATGACCGCCGCGTATGACTAGGAATGCCAATGGGCTAGCGAGAAAACTCACCGATGACAACAATTCTGACTCCAGTGTGCAAATACATACATACAGCACTTGTACGGAAGCCTAACGGCAGCACCAACCGACTTGTATGGGTGCCTATGTAGTGTACATACGTACGGGCAGTACGGCATTACAAGTTGGTAAAGGAGATGGCGACCAATCCCATTTGGAAGCAGGGCTTCGAAAATGAACGCACTGCCATAGTGCGAAATTTCCGAGTCCGCGTCCAAATGTTATTGTAGCCGCTTAGGGTACGGATATTACCGAATGAATCTCGGTCGTCCCACTCTCTGCTCTGGGCCTGTTGGGAAGCCATACGCGGAGTACAGCCAGACGTTTCGTACACTAGTGTACTGTACAAATGCTCGCTTTCCGCCCAAGCCTCACGGCGGAATTGATACTACCCTTCGATGCTGTCGCATTCCATGGTCACAGGCAATTAGGGAGTCACATTAGCGATGGCCGATACTTTCGAAGTCCGATTTCGATCTTCGGTCACCTGCCCGCTCAGGGGAGCAGCCCTTCCTGTAAGATCAACTCCATATGCCTTCAAGCACACTAGCATATGTATGTACAGTACAATGTCGTCCGAAAGACATTTCGTGATATTCCTCCGCAGCTGAAGCCGATGCGGCTGTGGTTCTTGTTGACGACAAGACTCGCGAGACTAGTGGGCGGGCGCAGCCCGCTCGCGACAACCAGATTTGAGCCCAACACACCTGGGTCTCCCAGAAGAGGTAAAAACAACCCGTGGCCATGTACACGCACTCCAAGCGATCGGAAAGGTTTCGTTTTGCCAACCTTGCCTAGCTCTGCGCAATATTTCTCCAATACATTGCATAAAAGAACTGAAGAACTAGACAGGAAAAGGGACATAAAGAGTGGGAGAGAGCAGACGTGTCAAGTGTTCGCCAGCTGGCGACCTCGAAGCTTGGTCATTGAGCGCCAAGGCCAACAGCACGTCAGCCTTTCAGCCTGTCGGCCTCACCTGTACGGTAATATACCACTATACCATTATCACCTTCCATCATCCATCGACTGCGCCGACTCGAAAAACCCCCAGTCAACAGAATTGCAAGGAGATCCGTTAATTTGGAATACTAGGCTTGACACCAAGAATTGCACACACAAACCCACATCCCACCACGCGCCCATCCGCCGCGCAGCCACAAACGGAGCTGTTTTGACAGCTCTCGAATCCAGGCGGACCCGGGCCCTCCTCCAACAGGTCGCCACGACAATCCCACACCACCTATTCACAGAAAAAAGACCAAGAGTGACAGAGAGAGGAAGTGATACGAGAAGATGGCCGACCGCGAACTAGCCCAGCTCGTCAGCCACCTCAAGACCAAACCTCCGGCCTCGTACCCGGAAACCGCCGCCCTCCTGTCGCGCGCCAAGCTGCTCCTCCTCAAGCTCAACGCCCTGACCCCGTCCCCGACCACCCCCCGCCCGCTGCTGGCCCTCGCCCGGGACACGTACGAGCAGGGCGCGCTGGCGTCGATCCGCGCCCGCGACCCGGCCGCCTTCACCCGCTACGTCTCGCAGCTGCGGCCCTTCTACGAGCTCCTCCAGGCCGACGGCGAGACCAAGGACGAGCGCAACAAGATCATGGGTCTGTACCTGCTCCTGCTGCTGACGCAGGGTCTGTACGGCGAGTTCCACTCGGAGCTGGAGGCGCTGTCGATGACGACCGCCGCGGCGGGGGGCGCCGAGGTCGAGAATGACCGATACCTGGGGTACCCGATCCGGCTGGAGCGGTGGCTGATGGAGGGGAGCTACGACCGCGTGTGGAAGGCAATGAAGAAGGGCGAAGTGCCGTGCGAGGAGTTTGGGGTGTTTTCTGAGGTAGGTTGCGGTTCTGCCTCGTCAACCCCCCCGCCCCTTCTTCCCCCCGCCCGAAAAAAAAACCACAAACGGCTGTTAAGAGTGATGTGTTGTGGCCAATGCTAACGATGACTACTGAAACTAGATCCTGACCTCGCAAATCCGGTCCGAGATCGCCTCGTCCAGCGAGCGCGCCTACCCCTCCCTTCCCCTCTCGTCCACAAAGTCGCTGTTGTTCCTCGACTCCGAGGGCGCCGTCGTCGAGTTTGCGCGTAGCCGCGGCTGGATAGTCAAGGACGGCCAGATCTTCTTCCCTTCCGCACAAGAGACAGGCGAGGAGGAGCAGGAAAAGGAGATGAGCCAGATGGTGATCGAGAATACCCTGGGCTATGCCCGGCAATTGGAGACCATTGTCTAGGCGCATATCAACCCGGAGGGTAGATTGGCGGCGGGCTTAACATACTGGTTCTGTATGAAGAATATAGGCCGATGGTCGGTCATGGACCAGGAAAAGGCTCCGCACTCAATAATAACCTGGTTGCTCAGTCCAGAAGCAACAGGGTTCATAATCAAACGGTTCTGCTCTGCTACCACTACAGTTCGTGTTCAACGTCCCAAACATGCCCCGCCGCGCCGTAAGCGGCGACTGTAAAAACCCCGGACTTTTCCGCTCCGTGAAGCCCCGCATGATATGTCGGCCAATTTCATGAGGCGCCGCTCTCTAGACGATTAAGACCCCACTCCCCGGTCCTTTGAAGATATCAAGCGAACAGCTTGAGGCCGCTTCCGTGCTTGCCAACCTCGCAGACCTCGCACACGACGCAAACTGTGCCCTTGTACTTGGTGTGGTACTTGGACCCGTCAAACGCGCACTCCTCATACGCGGTGCCGCTGTAAATTGGTGTGTGGCTGGCTGCACAGATGTCGAACTCGGCAAACTGATCGAACTCAATCTCGACCGCGTCATTCGGGTTGCGCTCACATTGAGCCTTGGTCCGACGGGCCTGCGATATACTGTCAGCTACATCACAAGGTCACAGTGGGATGGCCAAAGAAATGGACTCACACTCTCCAGGATCCTGGTCGCCCCCCCGTTAGCCAATATCCTGTTGGCAAAACTCAACGCCGAGTTGTAGTTCTTGCTGCGCATCGCCAAATTCATGGCATTGAGCAGGGCTAGCTGGCGATGTGGCACCTCGATTTTGGGAATCGTAAAGTAGGCCGACAGCTCCAGGCTCCGCTTCAGCAGTTGAGGATCCTGGTTGACCGTGTCAGGAGAGCCGAGCGCTCTCCGCCCGAGCTCAATCGACATGGCAACGGCATACTCGCTGGCCGAGGCAATCAACTTCTTGGCCTCGGCCACCTCGCTGTCACTGCCTACGGCGTTGATCAGCACCGCGTGAAGGATGCCCTTGAAGATTCTCAGACCGTCCTCCAGCCTGTTAGCCTTCATCGCGTCGTAACCCCGCTGCAGGTCGTTGGACGCCAAATATTCCAAGTCTCTTGGAATAATTGGGAGAACCTTCCTCGGATCAGTCTCCTCGACTGTGCGGCGGACATAGTTGACGAGCGGCGGTAGACCAGCCGACGCGGGTAGGTAGGTCTTCGAGGCTTGGTAAACCTCCAAGAACCGGGGCTTGAGCGGCGCAAAGTTGACGGCACCGACTTGGCGGTTAAGCAGTTGCATGGCCGTCTCGAAAGACCCGCCAGCGACATGGTCGACAGCCAACGGGGAATTGCGGGCCCACAGGTCTGCCTCACTGCTGCCCGCACCGCCCGCGTCGGCGCTCTCCACGTTGACAAAGCCCTCCTCAACCTCGGCGACGATGTCCTCGCCCATGTCCCAGCCAGCGGCATCCTCATCCTCATCGGCTTCACCGAGCGTATCCCGCTTCGCAGTGCCTTCTTCCTCTGCCTCGCCAAGACCGTTGGCCGCGGCCGGTTCGTCTTCGAGCGAAAGGCCCTCAACCTGGCCGAGGAGCGCTTTCTCAAAGAACGACTGAGAGGTCGCCTTAGTCGGCCAATTGGCCTGGTACGTCGGTACGACGGGACTGGGGGGGGTGAGCGGCTTGCCGAAGGTAGGAAGATTGAGCTGGTCTTCTGTGAGGCCAGTAGCCTCGAGGATGGACTGAACCTCTTCCTCCAGGCCGTGGGCTTTGGCCGTCATGTATGCAAGAGGGTCTGGAGAAAGTCAGCGTAGCTCGAAACGCGAGGGAGAAGAACACGCACATAAATCGATTTCCTTGAACATTTGAATCCTATCCTCAACCTCTCCCAGGTAGAGCGCGTTCTGGAATCTCGAAGTGAAGTCTCCCCGATGTTCGGCGATCTTGGCCATCCTTGACAGCTTAGTATTGTCGCCTGTCGTCAGGTAAAGGAACGAGAGCTTGTCAAAGTGCTTGAGTTTCTGGTAGCACATCTCGACCACGGAGTGGTTGCCATGAGCGAGCGCCTCGGTGCTCAACCTCGTCCAAAGCTTGGGGCGGTCCAGTTGCTTGGCGACCTCGACTGCCACCTCCAGATTCCCGCACTCGATTGCCAGCTCAAAGCGCGTAGCAGGGTCCTGCACGAACTGGAGAGCGATCTCGGGGTAACCCTTTTTCTGCAGGTATGAGATGATCGACTGGCCGACCAAGCTGGAGTTTTGAATGATATGGAGCATTTCCTCGTAGTTCCTCTTCACGAGCGCGAGCTTGAACCGGTACTCAGTAGGGTCGATCTGAAGGATCCTCGGCTTCGCGGCGCGGTCAAGGCAATACACATTGCGGCCCTTGACGCGAACGAGGTACACGGTTTGGTCCAGGGTCCGAACGATACCATTGTCGCCATTGAGCAAGGTGTACTTGACGTGGTTCAAAGTCGAATACAGGAGCACTCCCGCATCATCCCACGTGGCGCTCTTAATCCGAATAGTCTCGTGAAGGGTGCTGACCTGCTCCAGAGTCTTCGTCACAATGGTGACATTGTGCTTGCTGAGCAGCGCAGCATAGAGGCCATCATTGGACCACACCACGTACTTCACGCCATTGACAGCAAGCTCTGCGGCCGTTTTCTTCTGTTGGATATCGTAAAGGTGGACGGCGGTAGGTGTGATAATGAGGAGATTGCCGGTTCCTCCAAAGTAAATGTCGCTGGTCCCAACAGGAGGCTTGAAAGACCTCGTGGTGTTGTTGGTTAGGTCCTTGATATCCACCGTCTGGGTGGACGTGTTCAGGACCGCAAACCGGTTGCGAGCAACGAAGATGGCAGAGTTGCCCTGGCCGCGTTTCGACTCTGCCGGCTCGATCGCTCCAGAGCCGTCCCGAGGAAGACTAACTAGCTCGTAGGTGCCGCCGTCTGCCGATGACGTGACCAAGATTGAGCGCTCGGCCGGGTTGTAAGAGAGGGTGCGGGGTGGTACCCAGGGGCTGCCCAGCTTCTTGAGGGATAGAAGTGTGGGCGATTCAATGTTCTTCTGGAAGTCGTAAGACTTGACACACTTGTCTTTTGTGATGTAAAACAAGTTGTTCTGGTACACGGCTGAAGCCGGTCTCTCGCGCTCAAGCTTGAACACCATCACACCACTGCATCAGGTCAGCGCATGACTCATGGCGAGAAGGTACGCCAACATACTTATCGTGGCCGGCAGCGAAGAGGTTAATTTCCGGATGGGCTGCGATGACCCAAAAGCGGTCGTTCTCGCGTTTGAAAGTGTGAACAGCGGTGCGCTTGTTCAGGTCCCAGACCCTGATGGTTTTGTCTTCTCCTGCGGACAGGATGAGATCCTGGTGTGGGTGAAACAGACAGCCGCTAGCGTTCTGGAAGTGACCTCTGCAAGTATCGACCTCCCACTGTGCCACGTCAGTACAAGCCGAGAGCCAACCCACGGGTATTGTCTTCCAACAACGTACAGCCTTGGTCTCGCTCATGCGCCACAGCTTGATCAGACGGTCATCTCCAGCGGAGACGATCAAGGGCATCGTGGGATGGAAAGCAACCCAGTTCACGCCCCTGTCGTGGCCCTCGAGAACGAATTTGACGACGGCATCCGTGTTACCGAACATGTCGGTCTGGTTTGCATTGGCGCGGGAGACTTGGTCCTCGAACGACATGGAGGTCGGAGCGGAGTGCTTCTTGCGAAGGCCAGAGACTGTCGAGGTCAGTTAGGAGTCATGCCGAGGAATGTGAAAGGCAACCACGTACTATCCCAAACCCGGACTGACTGGTCAAGCGAGGCCGAGACGACAAGATCCTCCTTGGGGTGGAATTGAGCGCACATTGCGTAATGGTTGTGGCCTGTCATGGTGCAAAGCAGGGAGCGGTTTTGCCAGTTCCATATCCGAATGGTCTGATCGTCACTGGCGCTGACGATCCAAGGAAGCTCGTGGTGAAAGAAGACAGTGCGGACATAGTCGAGATGCCCATTTAGCGTGAACAGGCAGCGGCGTGTCTGGTACGACCAGACCTTGATCTTGTAGTCATCGCCTCCCGAAACGAAAAGGGGCTGCCACCGCGTCAGTCAACCTGCTTGTTTTTGTCTCCACCCCTGTCCGTCCTCACCTGCGTCTTGTGAAAATCGACGCCGCGGACGGGGCCATCGTGCTCTTCGAATCGGTCAATCAAGGTGCCCATTCGATAATCCCACAGCTGAATGGTGGACGAGTGAAGGGAGACGAGAATCCATGGTCTGGGGTAACAAAGAGCATTAGTCTCGAGGCGCAACTGGCGGGGAAGCTCGAGGAGCTGCTGCGGACCGTTTAGGGTGGAATGCGATGCCCTTTGCGCGCGACGACTTGGACTCAAACTGTAATACTTGTCAGAGGTGACTCCTGCGCATTGCGCAAACCGTATGGACCGCCAGGAGCACACACCTTTGTGAGCATTCCCGAGGAGGACTGCATCTTGGCTTAGGGGGGAACCCGAGGCCTAAGCGGCTCCCGGCATCAACTTGAAATACGGGCAGGCAAGTGCTGCAGAAATGGTGGGCAGTAGCGAACAGTGGAACGCGTGTCGCGAGGTGTGCCTGCACGTTGAGCAGCAGCCGGGTCTGTAGGGACGTGGATGGTGGTTCGAGGAGTCGGGGCCGGCTGCTGGTTGTCAAGCGTATCCGCCGTCAATCAATTCATTGGGAACCGTGGCATCTCACTGCGAGATGTGGGTTCCAGAGCCTGCGACCGAACCTCAGACCCAAAACGCACATTCAATTTTCCGGGCCCACTCCAGCTCCCCCGGTCAGGGACCGGGCAGCACGGGCCTCTGACGTGCGTTCAGGCTTGGAGAAGCAGTGGAGCGCTTCCAAACCATTGGCTGCGCAGCTTGTTCCCTGCGATCTGTCCAGAAGCTCGACAACCCACTGCAGTTGACGCCCGCGTGCGAATGCCGTGTCTCGAGAACCACCATACAACTTGCCAACTCGCGTCAACACAATGTGTACATGAAAGGGCGGAAGAGAAACTCGGAAAAGATATCAAAGCGCTTTGTGTTAATCCAGCGTCTACAATCTCGGTAACCCTTCATTTTCGAGTTCCCGATGGTGTAAGCAGCACATTTGCAGGACGTTGAAGGCAACTGCCAACGTGGCAATAACCTGCAGCGGGCCCATTCGTTGCGAGAAAAAGAGACTAGGGTCGTACTCCTTGATCAATTGCCTTCCGTTACTCCCCTGAACGTCGACGACATCCGATACAGCAGACAAACACTCTGTAACAGCGCCTTCGGGCAGCTGTAGGCGCCATGCTCCCACTCTCACAGCTTCCTTGGGGCATCACTGCCCTCCTAGTTGCCCCATGGCTCCCTTCATCACTGGTTGCCGCCTCGCCATCAGTCAATGTTGCGCTTAAGGCAGCATTCCCGTCCCCCCCTTATTTGGTGGAGTTGCTGTAGGTCCATCTTGCCCTCGAACGCGGACCATAGCTCACGGACTTTCAGAGAAACAGCAGCTTCCGAGAATGCGACGGCCTATTTTCCTCTCCTCAACCGGATTGCACAGGGGCACTTCCTTGAAGCCACGACCGACAAGGCATTATATGAGAAGTTTATCGAAGTTCTGCGCAGGGATGGGCATATGGACGGGGAGGCCTTGTCGACCTTCAGGTTAGGCCTTTCCATGCGGACGGCAGCACCCCGTGTGGAAGCACACTATCAGTACTACACCACTGCGGTGGAACCCTCGCTCCCGGATGACCAGGACAAGTGTGGGCAATGGTTCTTGGTTGGTGGTAAACAATATTGCACTCCCGCCCTGGACGTTGCGCACGGGGATGTCAGGGGAGACGCCCAGGAACGTGTACTGCCGTTTGATCGCAAGATCGGGACAGGACCCCGTGAAATCATTCTCTACGCTGATATTACGTCGCCTGACTTTGGCAACTTCCATCAAGCCGCCCTGAAATTGGCCCAGAACGGAGAGGGCACGTACCGGGTTAGATACAAAAGAAACCCTGCACAACGCAGAGAAGCCCTCTCCGTCAATGGCTACGGAGTGGAGCTCGCGCTCAAACGGACAGACTACATTGTTATTGATGACCGGGACACCGGCTCCGGCGAGGCACCCCCTGATCAAACCCCAAACCCCATTGGGTCCTCGCAGGTGGTCCTCAACGAGGAGGAAGAGATCACAGACATCAAGCCACTGGAAAAGTCCGAGCTTGCGCCACTGGGCATGAAGGCGGCGTCTTTCATTATGCAGAGTGATGCGCCGTTTGAGACTCTGCTAAAGCTCACACAGGACTTCCCCAAGTACTCAACATTCCTTGCGGCCCACAACGTGTCCGCCGACTTCAAGGCCGAGCATGCGGGTAACCGGAGGGTGCTGCTTCCTGAGGGGGTGAACATATTGTGGATGAATGGCCTTCAGCTGATTGAACGCCAAATCCAACCGTTCGGACTGGTGGAATTACTTCAGCGCGAGCGCAAGCTGATCAATGGTGTTCTCGACCTCGGTCTTAGCGGGCAACAGGCCATCTCCCTGCTGGGCCACCCAGAAATTGCTCAGGCAAGGTCGGGTGACGAAGAACCGCGCCGGTTCGACTGGCGTGATGAGATTGAAGACGGTCGGGTCATCATTTGGCTCAACAACCTTGAAAAGGATAAGCGGTACCGCGAATTCTCGCCGAGCATCTATGCCGTGATTCAACCCATGGGCCATGGTCTGCCCCAAATCCGGAAGGATATCTTCAATCTGGTCGTCCCTGTGGACTTCACGAAGCCTGAGGACGTCGAAATGGTGACAACACAGCTCTTAGGCTTCGTGAGGCGGCTTATCCCGATTCGATTCGGGCTGGTTCCGCTCACACCAACTGGAGAAGCCATTGAACAGGCCAAGGTCGTCTACTATCTTTTGGAGAACCACGGCCTCTCAGCGGTGGTGTCCTATCTGGAGAAGTCGCTTGAGCAGAGGAAGACGGCCAGGCCCGACCAGAACATCCTGCTTGAGGCCATCAAGGACCGACCTCTGCGGCCAGAGGCGAGCCCGCTGCCGTTCAACGACATTTTCACCTCGGAGACACACGAGAAACAAATTCACCTCGCTAAGCACTGGGTTGAGCGCCTACGCGCCGGTGGCGAGATTCCCTCCGTCTTCCTGAATGGCTTTGCAATCCCTCGGGACGAACATTGGGTCAAGGTCATGAATCAGAAATTGATGGTCGATCTGCAAGCTCTTCAGCACGCAGCCTATTTTGGACAGATAAACGACAACGTTTGGGTTCCTGGCATGTTCCTGGAGAACGCCGTCGCAAGGCGTAATTCGTTGATATTCCCCGAGGATGCGACAGATCTAAAGGTGCTCAATGTAAAGAAGATTTACACCGAGCACCACGATGTCCTCAGCAAGGTGCCAATTATTGAGGCTGACGATCAGTCTATCAAGGCAGACTGGGCTGCTCTAACGGTTATCACGGATCTGGACAGTCTTGACGGCCAGAAACTTCTTTACTTCGCCCTCCAGTTTCGCAGAGATCAGCCGGGCGTCCGCGTGGATATTGTGCATAACCCAAAAGACGTCACCCGCTCCGCCTCGCAGCTCAATCAACGCATTAAGGCTCGTGAAAGCGAACTGTCCGCAGTCAGCCGGCTCCTTGACCTGGAGACCATTCTCCAGAGCGGTGAGGCACAGGCTGATCCAGGTTACGACGCTGCCCTCGCAGCCTTCCTTGCAACTGCCAAGCTTCAGGCGGGCGACAACGCGTTGATCCTCAACGGCCGTGTCGTCGGTCCCATTCAGTCAGCCGAAGATTTCTCGAAGGAGGACTTTGATCAGCTTCTCAGCGCCGAGCGCGCAAGCCGGATCTTGCCCGTTCACAAGGCGGTTGAGGACCTGGGGCTGGACGACAAGATCTCGGGCCCCTTGGATGCTGCCAAGGTAACCTCGGTCACCGCTCTTTCTGGTATCTCGGATCTCCCACAAGGCATCTTTGGCTCAGCACCATCTCTGAGGACAACTGCTTTCAATAAGCTAAACTCGACGCACACATCGTTCGAAGTCGGCGATCCCTCGAGGGCAACCATATTCTTGGTTGCCATCATCAACCCCGCGAGCGAGGTCGGTCAAAAGTGGGCTCCCGTACTCAAAGTGCTTTCCGAGCTTGAAGGCGTCCATCTCAAGATCTTCCTCAATCCTATAGAAGAGCTAGGGGAACTTCCCGTCAAGAGATTCTACCGCTACGTTCTTGAGTCGGCGCCTAGCTTTGACGAGCATGGCAAGGTTAAGGCGCTCTCGGCAAACTTTGCTGGCGTTCCGCTAGACACGCTGCTCGTCGCCGGCATGGATGTGCCGCCAGCATGGCTAGTGGCACCCAAGGTCTCCGTTGACGACCTAGACAATCTGCGCATCAAGGACATCAAGACCAGAAGAGGCACCGAACATATCGAGGCAGTTTATGAGCTCGAGAGTATCTTGATCGAAGGCCACTCCCGCGAAATGCCGGCAGGCCGGCCTCCTAGGGGTGTGCAGCTCGTGCTGGGAACTGAGCGAGACCCGCACTTCGCGGACACTATTATCATGGCCAACCTGGGTTACTTCCAGTTCAAGGCTAGCCCAGGCGTCTACAACCTCCGTCTGAAGGAAGGCCGGAGCTCAGACATCTTTTCCATGGAGAGTGCCGGCGCCCAAGGCTGGACGCCCGTTCCTGGCGACAACACCACCGAAATTGTGCTCATGGACTTCCAAGGTACCACGCTGTACCCACGCCTGAAGCGTAAACCTGGAATGGAGGCAGAGGACGTTCTCGAGGAATCCAGCGCCAACGCCGGCACCGGTAGCGCAATGGAATATGTTTCAAAGGGCCTCAAGTTCGCCGAAGGCCTCTTCGGCCGCGCCAAGTCCACTCCCGAGACCAAGTCCCTTTCCGCCACGCAGCATGCCGACATCAATATCTTCTCCGTCGCCAGCGGTCACCTCTACGAGCGCATGCTCAACATTATGATGGTCTCGGTCATGCGGCACACTAACCACACCGTCAAATTCTGGTTCATCGAGCAATTCCTGTCCCCATCCTTCAAGAACTCTATCCCGCACCTCGCGGCCCACTACAACTTCACCTACGAGATGGTCACGTACAAATGGCCACACTGGCTGCGCCAGCAAAAAGAAAAACAACGCGAGATCTGGGGTTACAAGATCCTCTTCCTCGACGTGCTCTTCCCCCTGTCCCTCGACAAGGTAATTTTCGTCGACGCCGACCAGATTGTGCGCACCGACATGTACGACCTCGTCACCCACGACCTGCACGGGGCACCCTACGGATTCACGCCCATGTGCGACTCGCGCACCGAGATGGAGGGTTTCCGGTTCTGGAAGACGGGCTACTGGGCGAACTACCTCAGGGGCCTGCCATACCACATCAGCGCGCTGTACGTGGTTGACCTGCGACGGTTCCGCGAGCTGGCCGCGGGCGACCGGCTTCGACAGCAGTATCACACCCTCTCGGCGGACCCGCACTCGCTCGCCAATCTGGACCAGGACCTGCCGAACCACATGCAGTTTCAGATCCCAATCCACTCGCTGCCGCAAGAGTGGCTGTGGTGCGAGACGTGGTGTAGCGACGAGACGCTCGAGGAAGCAAGGACGATTGATTTGTGTAACAATCCCCAGACCAAGGAACCCAAGCTGGACCGGGCGCGTAGACAAGTGCCGGAGTGGACTGAGTATGATGAGGAGATTGCTGCGCTGCTGAAGCGGCGGAGGGAGGAGCAGCAGGAGCAGCAAGCCGGGGAAGTGGAGAAGAATACGAAGAGCAGGAAGTTTGAAGAAGACCGGGCGACCGAAACGACGAGTGTCAAGGACGAATTGTAAAGCAGAGCAGGATCTTGCTTTGAGAGGGTCACCTTGAGAGCATTGCGCGAGTTCCGTTCTGAGTGCTCATGCTGTATTTTGTTGTCTCATCATCTCGGCGTCTCTCATTCGAAGCGGCATTGCAAAATACATTCTTCTTCTTGGGCAACAATTCAGATCAAGACAAGGACCGCAGCAACGGATTCAACTTCCGCAACATAAGCAAACCGACATCAACGCGCTTGCAACATCGCTTGCTCCTCATCAATGAGAAATGTACTGGAACACAGCACTGACCTCGTCCCCACCACACTCCTGCTTCAGCAAATGATCCTCAATGCCCTTCAGACCCTCATTGACAAAGTGATTCCACGTGCTCGTGTCGCCATACAGCATCGCCTGCGCCTTGATATGCTGTTTCCCGTCCGGCCGGCAGCGCTTACACTTGAACGTGTCGTGCGTGTCGCTCCTCGTATCTCCCCTGAACTGGAACAATTCCCGCAGGGAATCCAAACTGAAATGCCGTTCCACGTCCTCGGCCGAGTCAACGACGCACGAGCTCAGACTCTGCTTGTGGCTCTGCCGTTGGAAGATCTTTTCCTCGATCGTGCCTGTGGCGATGAAGCGGTAGACGAAACAATCCTTTTTCTGCCCGTCACGCCAGACACGGGCCAGAGCTTGCTGGTCGGCCGCCGGGTTCCAGTCCGGATCGAAGAGGACGAGACGGTTGGCGCCAATCAGGTTAAGGCCGCACCCGCCTGCCTTGGATGAGAGTAGGAAGACAAACTCGTCACCGTTGGGGTCGTTGAACTTGTCGACGAGCTTCTGGCGCTTGTTTACGTTCATGGCGCCGTCAAGACGCAAGCAACCATAGCCGCGGGAGCGGCAGAGGCGCTCGAAAAGATCGAGGGTCTGGGTATAGTTGCTAATGAGCACAATCTTGTCGTTGGTGTCGGCACGGATGCGGGCGAGCATACGGTCAAGCACCTGCATTTTGCCCGAGTACCACGGCCTGATGTCGCGATCGCGACCGCGAGCTTCCTTTGGGACGTAGTCCTCCGGCCAGAATTGCTCGCAACCTGGAAGGTCGGCAGCGAGGTCCAACAGATCGGGATGGTTGCAAAGCTTCTTCAAAATGCCGATGGCCTTGAGCGGCTGAGAGCCTTTGCCTCTAAGCAAAGCCTGAATGCCGGGGGAGGTGATAAAGTAGTTGTAGAGAGCCAGCTGGAAGGGGGCTAATTTGCAGAACACGACATGCTCGTACTTGACCGGGAGGTACTTGGACAGGATGTCGTTTGTGCGACGGATGATGAACTTGTTGACGATGCCGAGCAGCTCAGCAAGGCACTCATCACCGCGTTGCCGCTCGGCCTCAGAGGCATCAGCATCGCGCCCACGGAGAATGGGAAGCTCAAAGCGCTTGCGGAACTCCAAGCGGGTCCCCAGAAGGTCAGGGTTCGCAAAGTTGATGAGGGCGAAGTACTCTGACAGGTCGTTTTGTATCGGGGTACCAGACAGGATGACGCGACGAGAAACGTTCAGGCTGTTCAACGCATTGAACGTTTGGCTGTCTCCGTTTTTGAGACGATGCCCCTCGTCGCAAAGCATCAAGCCGATTGGAGTATTCCTGAGCTCCTCGACATTGAGGCGGAGGGTCTCGTAGGAGACAATGATGACCGGGCGGGTGATTGAACGACCAGTGGAGATTGCCCATTGGCGGAGCTGCCGAGTCAACTCTTCCTTGGATGCCTTGCCGTCAATAGCGAAAGGGTTAATAGCATCAGCGCCCAGCCACTTTGTCAGTTCGTTTGCCCAGTTCCGCACTAAACTCGAGGGGCATGCCACGATAGCCTTCTGGATTGTGGGCTTCCCGGCTTCGGGTGATTGTTTCAACAGGGTCCAAAGCAGAGTGATGCACTGCAGGGTCTTACCAAGACCCATCTCGTCGGCCATAATGCATCCATGCGCCTTTTCGTCGATCATGCCCGTCACACATCTGTACATGAATTTGACGCCGTCAATCTGGTGTGGGCGGAGCACCTTAGCCAGCCTGGGGTCGATGACAACCGGGACCCGTGGATGCTCGCCCTGAACTCTTTTTTTTATTCCCAGGATCTCGGCAAGGCTCTTGTGCATCAGCGGAGCGTCTAATTTCGATGGCGGTTCTGCATCCTTTCGTTCCTCCCCGGCTTCGGGCGCCTTCTTGGGCTTGTCGTCAATCGTTGGGTCATATAGCACAATAGCAAACTCGCCACACGGGTCGTGCAACGGCTTCGCAATGAAGGCTGCGCCCTGTCTCAGTCCTAGGGTTGGTGGCGGCCGGTTCGGATTGTATCCAGCAGCCTCCTTGTTGACGAACGGAACGGAAAAGGCCTTGCGAAACACCAGCTCCTTGTCTTTTGGTTGAAATACGGGAAACCTATTCACGTCTCGACTTGCCAGGGCGAGTCGGTCGGCATTGGTGTATGGCCTGTCAGCGTCTTCCTCTCCGTCGGCGCCTCTGTAATCAACCTTTCTCCGTTTTCGAGCCGGACGGTCTGTTGCAACGGTGCGAGTAGCGTGAGCGGGGCACTTAAACGGTTTGTGTAGGCGGTCTAGAGATTGCGGAGTTGGAAAGCGGCTACGGGGTACGAGGTTCTCCTTATTCGCAGCGGGCGTGGCTGTTGTTGAGACCGTCCTAGACATCGTCAGCCAAACGTATTAATTGTCGGACATCAAAAGCATACATGGTGAGGCGCAAGTGTCGACCCGCTGCTCAGTTCTTGATAATCACCTCCCACAATGACACGAAGTCTGAGAATTGGAGGCAAAGTTGTGGCAGACACTTCTGATAACGAGGCAACGGGAAGGAGCGGGCTGTGTTGATTTGACGACGCGTCGGGCCAGGCAGGAAACGCGCTGTTTCCACGCTGTCAGATGACCGCTGATGCCAAGACCGCTGCTGCGAGTCGGACCAGAGACCCGCTTTCCACATGTGGTTGAATTGCCGGATTGGGTCGTCAACATCATTGAACTTGACGGTGTGCTCACAACTTGCTAGCTGCTCAAGCAAGGAAGGTGTGATCTTCAAAACCAGGAACAAAAGTTTGCGAAGTTCTCCCTCTACTATTGTAGACAGCGTGGAATGTTTCGTTTGAGGAACTCTAGCAACTTCAGGACGCTGATCCGTGACAATGAGAGAAACCATTGAATGGTGGAATTTGACCGCCGCTTTAAGCCTGGAATTAGTCGACTGCCTTTTCCGGACGTTTCTCAGCAAGAGGAAGCATGGCCGCAAATCAGAACTCCACTATCGTGAACCTGGTTCTTATTTCAGGGTATTGAGAGCTCAAACGACAGTCAGTTGAGAACTCTCCTGTGTGTCGTGACTCGGTAACGTACTGGCATCCCACTAATGAATAATTATGGCCTGAGATTAGGTACGCAAAACCGATGAACAAGTTGGCTGTTGCCAGTTCTAGGTCCGCGACCTGGGTCTACAGACAAAACTGGCGTCGCACCAAGCTAATGCTCTTATTGTCTTCTCTTTGTTCGCAGCCACAGCTCATCAACCTACATGTTGTAGGTCTTTTTGGAGCACAGAGTCAAGGCTCGTACAGCCAAGGCTCGACTCTTTTTTCTTACTTGACGAATTTCAGGGGAGACAAATCAACATCGACATAAAGTTGGCTTGCCGTTTATATTGTTGATAAATTTCTTGCCGCGAAAAGTTGATTTACTGCAAATTGTTCGTATCCGCAATCAATGCTGAATCAACAAACGCTGCAAGCAATCCGGTCGCTCTTCAGCTACTGGCAGTATCCTCCAAAAAAAGAAAAGAAAAAGAAAAAGAAAAAGAATTTTTCCCCCTGTTTTCCCATCTCCTTTCCGTTGCATGCTCGGAGTTGCTCGAGCTGTAAGGAAGAACGATCAGTTTTTGGATCCTGCTGAACACTCTCAGGACGACTACTCCGCGGGCAGGGATGGGCGATGGAGCATCCCCGCGTTCACATGCCTGCAACATGGGTGTCGTACAGTACTGACCCCGCCAACCCCTCCATAACGAAGTGGGGTCCCCAGAATCGAGTCTATCTGAGGTGAGATATTCGGGAGGCTCTCCGAACCCTACGGAGTACATAGCCGAAGAAATCACCGCCTTTCCCAAGCCCCCCCCCTTCTGAGTAGTTCCCTCTCTGTTCCGTGGATTTTTACTCTTCCGTCTCAATTTGGCCCCAAACGGGCAACCCGGTGTGGCCCTCGGCGTATACTCACACCCGGGGCCCGCGAACCGAACTTCGTCCTTACAGCACTCCATCAGCCAATTCCCTCCGCCAACCCTCCAAACTAGGTCCCCAAGGCCGGCCGGGGCTCCGTCGAAGCATGTCCGCCGACTTCTGGGCCGGCTACATCTCCGGCGCCGCGGGCATCATTCTCGGCAACCCGCTCGACGTGCTCAAAGTCCGCCTGCAAGCCGGCCTCACCGCTACCCCGCCATCCGCCGCCGCTCCGGTGACACCGACACCAGCATCCTCCAGCTATGTCCGCCCTTTTCTCCTCGGCACCGCCGCCCCAGTCCTCGGCTACGGCGCCCTCAACGCACTCCTCTTTGTCTCGTACAACCGCACCGAAGCATTCCTCAACCAGCTGACCGGAACCACCAGCGACGGTCAAGGACGCGGCACAAACCTCGCGACGACCTGGCTGGCCGGCGCCGTCGGCGGGCTCGCCACATGGGTCGTCTCCACCCCGACCGAGCTCGTCAAGTGCCGCGCCCAATTGCAGATCCCTTCTTCCCAGGCTCTCGCGTCGCTGGGAAGGGCAGGGGCAGGGGCAGGGGCAGGGGCAGGGGTATCCTCCCTCGCGATCACCAGACATATCCTCCGCACCACTGGCCTCCGAGGCCTCTACTTTGGGGGCACCGTTACCGCTCTCCGCGACAGCATCGGCTATGGGTTCTACTTCTGGGGGTATGAGCTCTGCTCGCGCTTGACGCCTTCTCTTGGCCCCTTTGAGCTAGAAAGCGGGGACAGCACCGGGGGGTCTGCCAGGAGCGACGCCATGCGCGTGCTCCTATGCGGCGGCCTCGCCGGCATCATCACCTGGGCGAGTATTTTTCCGCTCGACGTGGTCAAGACGAGGGTGCAGGCGCAGCAGTTGCCTCTGGACCAAAGTGGCTTGTCAAGCGACAGAGCGCCACTGCTTGGCGGGGAAGAGCGGGCTAGCGTTGCAGGAACGAAGACGCTGGGAGCGTGGCAGGTTGCGAAAGAGGCGTACCGGGAGGGAGGGGTGCGCGCGTTATTTCGGGGGCTGACTGTTTGCAGCATCAGGGCCTTTATTGTAAATGCCGTGCAATGGGCGGTGTATGAGTGGATCATGATGGAGCTTGGGCAGGGGAGGGAAAAGCAAGGGGTCAAGGACGACTTACGGGCTGTTGCTGATTAGACGCAGGGTTGAGCTTCTCTATTGATGATGGCGGATGGCAGAAGATAGACGGTCATATATATACCCGGGTTGGATGGCTAGTGAGGTGATTGGAGACACTCAGAATCATGAGTAGATCATAAATAGGGAAAATAACACAAAACGGGGCTGGCGATACCCGGCGATGGCTTTCCAGCCTGCAATCATTTTGAAAGAAAAAAAGGTCGGTTCTTAAAACGACATAATCCGGGAGAGCCGGATACACCATACCAGCACCAGGATGTAGTCACCGAACCGAAATAAGTATATATTCCATCCAGGTACCTAAGTCTGTCCGAACACAATATTGCGTAGAATCCCATGTCTGTACGCTATATCCCTCTAGGACCATGCGACAGTGCACTTGTATTCGGGGCCTCTGCCAAGGAAGGGGTTTTCACCATCCCGACGCTGTTCTTGGACCGCCACTCGCACACAAACGATGACCAGTTCCCCCCAACCACACACCCCCCAGGCTGACCAGCTAGCACAAGCCAGCAAAGCAACTGGACTGAACCCACTCATATCAACAAGCAAGCCAGTCCCAACGTCCATAATATTCACAAAATCGTGCTCATGCTGGCATGGTTCATTCATGCTGTTCAGTGAAGAGAAAGGAAGCAGAAAGAAAAGAACTGATAACTCTTAATCCGAAAACCCATAACGCCTAGGTTCTGCCTACCAAACCGTACCATTCCATGCTGTCAAGCAGTACCGGACGTGAAGGACATCGCTGTATCTACCCACTCGTGATGTCAACCTCAGCGTAATCTCCTTCCCTGCTCCAAACAGGCGAAGGCCAACCCAAGGTCGAGATAGCACAAGGTATCATCAGCTCAGCCATCACACAGCATCATGCCCAAACCCATTCCACCCAAATGCGTAACGAGGAAAAGGGAAGAGAACTGGGGAAAAAAAAAACAAAGGGGTATCTCCCAACCGTCACGCCAAATGCCGTGCCCACCTTCCGATGCAAATGCCCAGCTGTATGTATGTGTGCCTGGCCGATGTCGTTCACCGCCAACAAATGTCCAGTGTCTCCTCCCGTCTAGCCTGTTCCAACCGTGTCTAAGGAACACAGAGCGGAGGAAATCTGAAAATCCGGGAATAGAAAAAGTCGTCATCAAACCGCCGAGTGTCCTGCCTAAATCCCGCAATGAGGTCTCAAGTCCAAAGAAACCTGTCGTGTAATTCGTGCCATGACCAACCTGAGAGCCACGCCTGCTGTGCCGGTCTGGTTTGGCCCGGTATTCATCGTCGTCAACCGTCATTGTCATAAGGGTCATTAAATATCTTCTTCTTCCGTATGGTGTCTTGAGCTGGTTCTTGTATATTTCGTGAGATAGCGGAGAGCAAAGGGTTGCTGGTGTTGTTGGATTGATGTCACATCTCGCATCGCCTGAGAAGAAGCAGGGCGTGGATGATCGGGAGAATTAGAGCAGCCAGGTGCGCCGAGGGGCTCATTGCTGCCCCAGAAATGATCCGAAACCGATGGCTGAGAGCAAGGGTGAACATCGATCGAAGTGTGCTTCAAGATTGTTAGAACACATTGATCGAGACTTTGGAGCAAGCGAGTTTGGCGGTGAGAACCAGAGTTGCTGTTGTGTTGGCGCTGGATATGTTGAAAGGATGTGGACATCAAATCGGATAAGCGAACAAAAGTGCATGAAACCGAAACGTAATCAAGTGACTCTTGTCGGTCGGCTGGCATCACATGCCAATGGAGAATAGGGAGAAGATGAACCCCCAGACAGCTGCTGCAGACCATCTGGAATCAGGACCTGGCATCGAATGAAATCGATGCCATGATGGCTCGTCAAAACATTCCCCATGAGAGAGAGCAGCAAGCCGGATAGCAGCTCCAGATCTGTCGCTGCGACAACCGCAAAGGAGGGAGCTTACTGCTCCAATGACTCGATGGTCATGTCAAAAAGCTCCTCGCAGAACTCGTCGAGCTCAATGATCTTGAACTGGTGTTCCCATTTCTCGGCAAAATCAGGTTCACGCCAAGCTGACGAGATGTTGCGGCTCCAGCCGTACAGTTCAATGTTCCAGCCGAGCGCAAGCACCCGCTCGATGTTCTTCTTGAAACCATCAGAGTACTGCGCTGAGGCAGCATCGCCAGTAGCGAGAACCATGGTCGCAGGGCTGGGAGTATCCATGGCGCTCTGGAGTATCTTTAGGTGAAGGAGCTCGTCAACACCCTGCTCACCATGTTTCATTGGCCCGAAAAAACACTCCTCGCCTGAAGTGTCATGTCCAGACGTAGAAGCATCCGCGTCACGGGGTCCAGCCTTCGGTTTGCGCTTGCGCACAGGCGAAGAAGCAGGCTTGGGAACGCGCTCGAGGATATTCATCTCGTACTTCAGCTCTTGAGCCTGAATCATGTATCCAGGCCAACGCTTGTTGTACGAGTTGGTCAAAGAACCTGCCACGATCCTCTTGGCAACATTTCGGTCGCGGGTGAGGATCGTGTCAAAATTCTTGAACGAGAATGCTGGGGCCATGACTCGCTTGTTGATGGAGAGACCGCGGCTCTCCTTCATGCTGTCGTAGAAACCGATGATGATGTTGGAAAGATCGATGAAAATGTGTATGGGGTTACGAGCGACAGTGCCCAAAATACGATCGGAGCGCAGCTTGGCGTCGTCCAGCTTCAGGTCGCCAATCTTATGGCGAAGGTAGCGCTCCTTCCCACGTTTGGTGGTCCAGTACTTGGGAACCAGCTGGTTATTGCCCAGATTGGTATTAACTTCGTAGCACCTAAAACCCATCCAAGGCTGTTCTTTGGCCAGCGGGTACTTGTCTTTGATCTTGGAGTTTGGCAAGAACGGACAAGACGAAGCTTCGACCTTGATGTTGTGTCGGACAGCAGTGTCGATAACCTGAGCGGTGTGTGCGCTCAACGGACCAACTGCAGCCGAAAGGTTGGACGCATTGACAAGAGTGTTAGAGGCCGGCAAACCATTAAAACTGGATGGAACAGCAATGAAAGCTTGATCCAGGCCAGCGCCAAGGTGGCCGCTCGAGGCTCCATTGCCGAAGCGATCGAAACGTAACGCAGGGATCGGAGTCGCAACACCGGATTCATCCTTGAAACCCAGCTCCTCGGCAAGGCTAGTGGGAAGAAGCGTGACACCACCATCTGCTTCTTCGAAAAAAGCAGTCTCAGAATCAATGTCCGGCGAGGACGGGCTCTCGCCAGCAGAACAAGGCGGACTGTTCCAATAAGCGGAATCGGCAGATGTTTCACTACCATAATCCGGGAGGGAGCTGTTGGGTGATATAGACTCGGCAGCAATTTTCTGCTGAGGAGCGCTGTGGTTATCTCCAACGTCGCCAGGGTGAGTATTGAACGCGGTGTTTCCATCAGCATTATTAGCAGCCGGCTTGCTTAACAGATGATCTGCCAAAGTGGGATTGACGAATCGGCGAAAAGAGGTGTTGAGGGCCACGCCCTTCACTCGCTTCCTTCTGGTCGAGCGTTTACCAATACTCGAATCACCCGTGTCGCTGGTGTTTGATTCATCTACCGCGTTGTTGAAAGAACCGTTCTTGGGCGTGGGGTTGACCTGCTTGGGCGAGCCCGGAGTCTGGTCGTTGAAGCCCATCAGCCGTTCGTCCCTTGCAGCCTTCCAGCGAGCTTTGACTTTGTGACCCGCGTAGTCCAGAATCTTGTCGGACAGTTGATTTGCAGCTTTCTCAGCAGTCAAGGGATCCACTCCCCGCGAAAGCGCTTTCGAGAGAACCAGAGCTGCCGCGCTGTCCGCCTTGGGTTGTGCGTCCTCAATCTCGTTTAATAATTCAAGGAGGCGTGCTTCTGATCGCCGGTAGTTGGTTGATCGAATCATATCGATGACTTCAGGGTCAAGACGATTCACTTCGTCTTGAAGTGTCTCGAGTTTAACCGTGTTGTCCGGGCCCTGTTTCAGATGAAATTCTTTGGCAGGGCCGGTGAACAGTTGCGCCCGATCCTTGTTGGAGAGCTGCGTTAGGTAGTACGAGTGAACCGGATGGTCGAGAGAGCAGGCACGAGCCCATTTGGCAAGAAGATCGAAATCCGCGCCAAGATGACAGCCGTCGCGCTCGGCGCGGCCGAAATAGGTAGTTGATGCCATCGCGTTTCTCTCATCGGTTGAGGTTGGACGTAAGGTGCCGGGAATCATCCACGTATTTCTCGGACTGCGACAATGTTGGGTGAGATCGCCAGAATGCAACACTGGATCGCCCGATTGATCGAAGAGTGCTGCAGATCAAAAGCCTCAGATGTGAGAACCAGGAATTGACAACGTTTACTTGCAGTCGATATGAAAGTAGATTTGACAAAAACAAGAAGCCGGGATGATGCGAAGAGAGTGTTGTTGTGATCGGGGGAAAAGGATGGGTTCGCCCAGTCGGCAAATGTATCGATGAACTCGGCGATTGGGCAGCCCGATGGAAAGAGAGGAAACAAAGGGTTCAGGTTCGCGAGGCGAGGGTTCGGGATTTTGGCTCGCGCAAAAGCATGTTCAATTCTTGAAACTCAAATTTATTTCGCAAAGAAGCTGTCGCAGGGCGCAGGGTTCGGTGTTTTCCTAACGTTGGTGGGCAGGAACTCGGGTAATCTGGGGTTGGGAAGCAGTCGAGAGTGAAGCGAATCCAAGGGAGCTTGATGACTTGGCCAAAGTGGGGCTTCCCGGTGTGACTGGCTGCCCAACGCTGGGGAGGCCCGCAGAGCCGCAGAACCACTGCAACTCTTCCTCTTACACTATCAGCTTTAAGCGTCTCCGCTCTTGGCGGAAACGCTGTTGCCTCAGCTGAATCGCCACGTTTGCAACGCACCAGTTCAACAAATGCCATGCACCTACCAAAGTAAAGCATCATGTGACCTCATGCTATTCATCTCACATAAAAATCCGCATGGCGACCCAACCAGTTTGATCATAGCACGAAGCCTATCAGAATCATCTAACAACACGAATACCCCGCGTGCACTATCGAGTTCTCCTGATGAAAACGAGGCCGGGGAGCCTGGAGAAGTGTTCCCAGACCTGATGAGCAACTGGGCTGTGCATAATGCCACCTAATTGGGTGTTAGACCGCAACCACCTCCAAACTGATCAAAGACTCCCACGAAAGTGCCTTGTCGATGGCTCATAACTATAGAAAATAGTATTAAAAAATTTTACCAGGGGATACACCACCCCTTACTGGAGAATGCGTCAGCCGCGAATCGAACGCGGGGCCCATCGATGGCAACGATGGATTTTACCACTAAACCACTGACGCGGTTACAACTCAACAAGAGTTGTGTTGCAGTTCGAGTGTCTCCGAAGATATTCCCGCTCCGTGTTGTGTGGGTCTGGAGCGCAGGGTTAAATAACATATCAGCGAGGCAAGTGTGTGGCCCGACGCGGCCGCGCGGCCTCGTCCCATCTGCGCGCTGAGATGCAGGCGTTCGTTTTGAGATTCTCGAACAGAGTAGGACCACGAGAACGGTCATCTCGATGTTTGGTGTTAAAAAAAATTGAAGTATGCACAACGACTATGGCCAGGAGACGTCTTGAAGAATGAGACGCCACTGGCAGCAAGCTGCTCATTTCTGAGTCACACCGCGCTCGTTTCTACAGGTACGGCATCTAATACTGATTCCCGTCTCAGACACTTGGATTCGACTGTAACGGCCAAAGAATCCGGTTGGCAATCAGTCTGCTCCGCTCTATCCAGAGACACGTCATGTAGATGGGGTATATGTCCCTGTTCCTAAGTCCTGGTTTCCGAAAGTCTTTACGTCTTCCATGCCTAACACCAAGAAAGCACTGAAGCAACAACATTAACGCCGCAGGTAGTCGTGCCTGCCCCAGACCCAGCAGTATCCGTTCAGAGTGAACCCAAAGACACGCGTTCTCCCGCCGCATGATATCAATGGAGAAGAGATTGAGAAGAAAAAAACAAGGGAGAGGCGCTTGAAGAGATCTGGAAGAATGCAAGCGTAGAGCGCGTTCATCTCAGCCTCTCACGACGCTCCTCCGCCTCCTTCTTCCATTCCTCCTTCCAGCCCCTTCGATGAATCAGATCGTCGAACTGCTTTTCCAGGAACTCAGTCATCCCGCCATTCTCCTTGGCCCAGTTGACATACCACTGCAGGCTCTTAATCCGGCGTTCTTCCATGGTCATGTTCTTATGAGCCTCCTTAACCTCATGCTTGATGCGGTTCCAGTTCTCGATATCGCCAAGCGCTTCGTTGATGGTCTTGGTACCGCGATCAATCTCAGCGGCCCAGGCGACCAGGAACTTCTCGAGGGCGTCAGCCTGGCTCTTCCGCTCATCCTCTTGGCGACGCTGAGCCTGGCGCTCGCGGGACGCGGCGAGCTTCTTGTTAGCCTCCTGCTCGCGAGCGAGAGCTTCGTCGCGCTCCTTGCGCTTACGCGCGCGCTCGGCACGAAGCTCGCTAATGGATGCCAAGTGGCGGACGCTGTGGCCAAGGCCAGCATGCTGCTCTGCGACGCCATTGGCAGGGCGATTGAGCGGCGGAGCGGTAAAAAAGAGGACGCGCCCTTGTTCGTCGCGCTGGAACTGCTCACGGACGTCGGCGGGAATGGCGGCGTCAACCGGATCGGCAAGCGTGTATACCTCCGGTGCGCGCGGGACGTTGTAGACGTGACCGGTGTTAGCGTGTGGGTGAGGGGTCATGCTGGGCGCGGGCGAAGCCGGGGGTTGGCGGGAGGGTGTCATTGCTTGCGGTGCAGGATGCACCGGTCGATGATGCTGGTCGAAAGCCGGCGCGATGTGGGCTGGTGTCTGGTACTGCACTTGCTGTGGAGCCATCTGGGGCTGCACTCCATACTGCGGTGGATACGCCTGGGGTGGGTAATGGGGGCTTGGCTGCATTTGTGTCATCCCAGGATGTTGCGGCACGTGCATCGTCATCTGCGGTTGCTGCTGGAGATGGACGGGCGCCTGGTGAGGAGCAGGCTGCGGAACCGGTCGCGGCTGGAAGTGCTGCATCTGGAAATGAGCTGGCGGCGGAGTTGGCGGAGGCGCGGTCGCGGCGGGATGGTGGTAGGTTGGAGTTCCTGCCATACCAACATTGGCTTTGATTGGGGTCTGGGTTGGTGCGACTGCAAGCGGCACACGTGCGACCGCTACGGGTGGCGGATTAGGTTCCGGAGGAGGTGATTCCTTTTCAATTCTGTCAGCTTATCCCTTTCCTGAGAAATACCTGCAGGCGCAGTGGGATAATATTACGCGTGCGCAATCAGGGGCGAAATAGGAAAAACGAGAATTGAAGGAAGTGCGGGGAGGTAAGGGTCCAAATCTCAGACAGTGCAAGTGGGAGGAGGGTAAATGCCAGATGGCACGCACCGCCGAGGCGGCATGTGCGGCTTGAACCGTCTGAACCGCGAAATCTGCGGGGCTAGACTCTACTGAGCCGCAAGGAATAAGGAAAACGTAAACTCACATTCGGCTCCCGGGGGCGTCGATGTACTGCTCCAATCAAGGGTGGTGCGTTCGGGCTCCTCCAGGTCGGCTTGGGAAGGTCGTCGGTCTCTTTGGCATCGGCCTGCAGCAAATGCTTGATCGGACTGGGCACCTTCCGCATTGTCCGCGGCACATCGAACAGGTCCATTTCATAATCCTTGTCGCGCACCTCATCCGGCAGGCAGCTTGTCCAAGTCTTGATATCGTTGAACTTGAACTTCTCCTCGTTGTATCGTGCCTTACAGACGTAGACTGACTTGTCTGGCGGCAACCCACGCGGACGGCCCCTCGGATAGCGGGTGATGAACATAACAAAGCAGCGGTCCTCGACGTCTTCGATGCGGTGGTCACGGTACTGGCCTGTCTTGACGACCTCATTCTCGAAGAAATGCTTGTCGAACCGATGGACTGTCTGCTCGGGGCGGTAATACCAGCAGGCATTTACCCATTTTTGGCCATTGGCATCTGACCAAGTCCGGAATATTTGCGCGACAATGGGCTTTGACAGATCATTGGGATTTCGAATATGGACCCAGTCGCCTGCACAAGGTCAATTTGGTTCGCCCAGGCGATATTCAGGCTTGTGTACTCACCAACGCGCCATATCTCCCCTCGGTACTCGATGCAGGCCAGAGGCAGCCTCCCGTCCTCGTCCCGGAAATCTTCATCTGGTTTGGCCTTTTCCTCTTCGGCGAGAATACGTGCTTGCTTTGCTAGCTCGACCGCGTCCCGGTATACCTCACTACCCTCCTCGTTGAATTGTTTGGCATTCTCGAACATGAGCTCGAGGTCTTGAAGTGCCTGATCCACGGACTGATACCACTTTCGTTTATGTTTCTTCTTGATAGTGTCGAGGGCAATGGGATTGCGGATTGCGGCGTAGTACTCCGGAAGCTCGGCCTTATCTGGGAGCCTTTCGAAATGGAGGATGCGCAGCTGGCCATTTTCGTTCCTGAAGCGACGCAACCCCTTCAAGATCGCCTGGATACGGGCCTCGAGGGGTGTGAAAACCTTGGGCGGTCTGCCACGCTTTTTCTGAGCGTCATCGCCATCATCTCCGCCTTTTCTCGCACCCGATTGTCGGCGACGGCCGCCCGATCGGCGACGGCCGCCTTCGTCATCGGAATCCTCATCTTCATCCTCATCTTCATCTTCCTCATCATCCTCGTCGGCCTCTTCCTCGACATCTTCTGGCGGCGGCGAGTCCTCAAACTCAGGCAGCGGCCCTAGATCCGGAATCACAGCCTCCTCTGCAGTGATCACGCCCTCTTTTACCATTTCGGCAAGCTTCTCTTTGAAAACCTGCAAGAGGCGCCCGGCATCAGAGAAGATAGGGGCCGAAGGCCGATTATAGACCTGCGCATTGTGGCATATGCGAGTGACATCGTGAACAAATTCGCTAAACTTGGTATACGCCTTCTTGCCAAGTTTCGCCTGCACGACATTTTTGGTCAGTCTGGCAGTTGTTGGGGCAAATTCCACGCCTGAAACTCACCCTGATGGTGCTGAAAGCCATTGGCTCCTTGATCACTTCAAAGTAGTCGGGGAGGCTGCGCTTGTTAACGAGTCGTTGAAACCCGGAGGCGATCTCGTGGTCCCTGAACAGCCAATCAGCATCCCGTCGCGTCGCATAGGGATGTTAACGGGAAATCGAGACTTACTCCCCGTCGACCTTGATTGTGTAGCGACACAGATACTCGGACGTATCTCTGATGAGCTGCAGCAGGTTGCGCAATTCCTCTTCCTGCCGTGCTTGTTCGTCCATGTCATCGGGCTCTCCGTCGGCGTCTGCATCGGCGTCTGCATCCTGGTCACCATTGCCATTCACGACCATCTCGTCATCCTCCCTGTGGGCAGGGCTATCGGCGTCCTCCATCTCAACATCCTCGTCGACGTCGCCCTTTGCCTCGATGGATTCGCGCACCTCGATCGCGTCGTTGGCCATGCTGCTCCGTCGTTTTCGGGGAGTCGATCGCGTCGCGGTCGGAGAATTCTGAGACGCCTTCTTGGCAGGCGAGGTCTCGCCGCGATTAGGCCGTTCACGCAAGGTGGGCATCGCGGCAGAGGAGGCAGGGTTTCCGGGGCTCTTAAACGCGATGAGGGGGTACCTCAGCCGACCGAGCGAGTCAGTTGCGCCTTGGAAATCTCCACAGCAAGCGAGGCGCACGCAGCGAATGTTGAGCGCGATTGGAGCGGAACCATGCTGCTATCAGGTACGCGCTGAAGCCTCGATAGATGCTTAGCGCTTTTGACTGCCGATCCAGGTACGATTTTGGCCCGTGCACTAACTCTCAGGGTCCACAGAGTCATGGAAGCGGAGGGGCACTTGCGGAAGACGGGAGGCAAGAATGTTAGAGGGTGACCAGGATAGTTATAGAGCTCGGCTCTGGGTCGTGGTTTCAAATACCTGCCTGACATACCAAGGCTTCAGACGGCATTTCATTCCTTGAATGCCTAGCTGTTAGACCACCGAAGCAGCAAATCCTTCGTTTCTGATGATAAAACCTCAGCTCTTGCACCTTTGCAATATCAATGCTCCTTTCCGTCTAGTTGATCAGATTGGCAACTGGAACGGAGCGGTTCAGTTGCACTTCCCAAGGTCAAGAAGTCAACCCTTAACGCATACCCGGTGACGTCGGCTTCTCCATCAGTTCAAGCTAAGCTGTCCAGTTTGGGCAACTCCTGCCCAACGACCCCAACCATCAGCAACCTCGGCCCCGCAGCGTAGCTTTCACCAAGCTAGAAACCGATATCTAAGACATTCTCTGGATTGCCAGGGGGTTGCTGCTTGGCCTCATTCTTTTTCGCAAGTCCGGGATTGGAGCAGAGGTGGGTTTGCCATACCTTTTATTGATACCATCTAATGTATAGCGGGGGCTTTTACAAGACAAGATTGATGACTGATATTCTCTTCTTCCGAATTCCAGTTCTGCACTTGCACCATCTCTTCGGTATATATCAGCTTGAACTCTCAATTTCTCGGTCGAGGTTGCTGAACCTTGTGTAGCAGATTCAGACCCTACCCTTCGCCATTATCTCCCTTGATCAGACTCTCGCATCCTTGCAAAATTGCCGAGATAGTGGTCGTGCAACATGTTGATCCAGATCAGCCTCCGTGCGCCGAATGGGCAGTCGCGGGTTCAAATTGACGACGATGCCACGTTGAAGGAGCTTGTTGAACTCGTCAAAGAGAAGACAGGACTTGGCAACTTCTCCCTAAAATATGGCTACCCGTTGAAGAGCCTCGACATCAGTCCCTCGTTACAAAGCACAAGCATCAGGGAACTGAAGCTCAGGGGTGAGACTATAGTTGTCGCTCCTGTGGACACCACGCCACCCGCCCCTGCCTTGCAACCCGCGTCCGCGGAACCCAAACCAAAGCCTTTCACCCCAAAGGGGATAGAGCCTGATGAGACATCACTGGAATGGCCTGAAAGAGGGGGATACATTGGTAAGACCCACACTCACGGCGGCCATGTTCGTAACTAACAGAACCTCTAGTGCTCCGCGTCATGCCGGATGACAACAGCTGCATGTGTAGGTGCCCGTGTGTGCGGGGAAGCTACTTTCTTTGAACTGACACCTCCCGCAGTTACCGCTTTCGGGGGTGCCATTGGCCTAGAGAATCCATCCAAGACCCTCCGAGACCAGGTAGCCGATTACATCCTGAACCATCCCAATGAGTACAACAAGGCCATTCTCGGGGAAGAACCCCTCGTTTATACGAGTAGGATGCGCCAAATGGACACCTGGGGTGGAGCCATCGAGCTCTCCATTCTCTCTCACATATACAATATCGAGATCAGCTCAATCGACGTCAAAGTATGCCCCCCTCCCCTCCTCAAGTCTCTGGTTCTTCAGCTAACGCCGCTAGTCGCTTCGCGTGGACCGCTTTGGTGAGAACAAGCCCAACCGCGTTATCATCCTCTACTCGGGCATACACTACGACAGGATAGCGTTTTGCATGGATCTAAGCTACCCTGTCGAGGTGGATGTGACGCGGTGGTCGACCGATGATGAGGAAGTTCTGGACAAGGCACGCCAGTTAGCCCAGAGGCTTCAAAGCTTGCACTACTACACCGACACAACTGACTTTGTCATCAAGTGTGAGCTGTGCCACTGGATTGGACAGGGCACACGGGAGGCGGCCAAGCACGAAAGGGAGACGGGACATAGACAGTTCGGGGAGCTGCAGATTACCGACTGAGCTCGTGCCCGGGCCTCGTGTGAAGCATCAACTACACATGAAGCAGCGATCATTCGCACATTCTCACATGTTCTCTGAGTATCCGAGAATAGAAGCAGTCTTGAGGGTACGTCCTAGATAAAACCATCACGGCGAGTTCGGATATCCATGATGCAAGCCGGCAATCGGCGACTTTCCAACTTCCAATACAAACAACCACCCACTCCATGTTTCACCCTTGCTTATACATCAATCCATCGCCAAACCTGATCTCGCTCTTCGTCCCCGCATCCTCCAGCCGCATCTGCCCTTCTGTCCTCCCCGACTCGAATGCACAACGGCCCATATCCAGCTTCCCGACCGTGGACAACGGCGAGATATTGAAGTCAAAGATGTCCATCGGTAAGAGACAACAGGGGAGCCATTTAACCGGGGTTGTATACTTGGGAGGGAGATGGGAGCACACTCACGGCATGGCAATGTCACGGTCCAGTCTGTTCGCCGCAATCAAAGCGGCTTCGCGGGCGTTCCACTCGGCCGATGGTGCACACCCGAGAATTCCAGGGTGGACAAGCCCGGTGAACTTGGGAGGGATGTAAGCACTGCGAGCTGGTTATACTTTGGGGGGGTGGGGTGCCGGGGAGGGCTTCGAGAAGGGACAAACATACGCCGAAGGAGATATTTCATCTAAGAAACCGCCCTGTACTTGCAGTTAGCACCTGAGAGTAGCTCTTCGGGTGAGATCTGGTGTTTGACGGCCACCTACCGCATTGCGCCCGTCGAAGATCGCTGTGAATCCCCACGCCGGTCCTGAAATGGCTGAACATCCATGATCTCAACCAGGAGCAGATCGCCGGGCATGGATCCCTCGATTTCGAAGGGGCCGGAGAGATAGTGAACCTTGGTGAGGTCCACATTCTTGACATCGTCGGCCGAGTCATCGTTCTTGATCTGCCCCCCAGTCCTGGCATCTGTCAGTCAACGGCTCTAAAGTCTTGAATGCCAGGTGCTTTGCTTTCGAAGGGGCCTACCAGTCGAGGGACCAGTCGAGGGACTCAATCTTCACCGTTTCGCCGTCCTTGATGGTGCCCGCAAATGGGACTGTCTACGAGGTTAGACACTGTGGGGAGTTCTGACGAGGTGAAGAGACGTACTGTCGGGATGCCGCCTGTTCTGGGAGCTTGTCAGCGCAGTCTCCAGCTCGTCCTTGCTAGTAGACCACTTACATGGAGATACGGCTGCTCCTCAGCAGGTTTGTTGAAATCGATTTTGCAAATAGTTCGGATTCCAGTCTTGCCCATTGTGTTACAAACTGAGTCAAATTACGCTACTTGTATGTACAGTCAAAGACACGATCTTAGAATCGAACGCTCTCCAGAGCAGAGCCAGGCAAACCCAAGCCAACTTTGGAAGCCATCCACTTCTCTCCCCATCAGCAATATCACAACTCCTCAGCTATCAACTGAATCAAGTACCTACCCCGCATCCCCGGTCGGCCATGAGCAACTCGAAGTGCATGCACGATTTAGGCCGCCCAATCTGTCGGCAGGAGACGTAATCGCATCTCGAAAGCTCTACGGATTATAGGTTCTGTTGTTGTGTCGAGTCGGAGATACATCAATGCAACTAAGCAGGGGGTCCAGGCTCCAGAGTCCAACTTCTCGTTAGTTATTGGAATACCCTTGCGCAAAACGCCTTGTGTAAGAACGTTTAGGGAGTACTTAGTTGCAATCATCGAACATTCCTTGGTTAGGTACTCCACAATAACCAGTGGGTCGATTGATGAGGAGAGACAGGTTGGAGTTATGGATTGCATGCATCCCACGACTGCATCTCCGACAACCAGATAAGGAGCGTGAGATACATGGTCCCTCTGCTGATAACAGACGGCACAAACAGTTCATACAGTTGTTGATCTTTTCTTCCGTGTTCGCGACGAACCACTGCGAGAGATTGGATAAGCGTGGCCTTGTACCTTGTTGTAAGAGGACCGTGTCTGATATACGCCAGTGCACGGTTGGCTTATCGAGTGGAAGCTGCGGAGTGCTACACATCGAAGTTCCGGGAGTCGGGCTCCGCTGTTTCTAGCTCGCTATCTTCTTGTTCAATGCAATCGCTTTTCAGAATCAGACGTTCCAAGTGAGCTGTCGATTCCCCCGGATCCTCACGGACCATGCGTAACCGTTTTGTCCTAGTCGGCATCTTCCTTCGGTTCGGCATTTGACCGGCTGCTAGCAGCAGGATACCGATCCATCTTCTCATCCGCCGACGGCTGGTCGTGAAGCGCATCCAGATTGCTCAGCGACAGGCTAAGAAACCTTTGCTTATTCCTCCACTCGAGCTGGGTTTGGGCGAACCCCTGGCTGTGAGATGGTGGCGGCGGGGGGTCAGTCACCTTGGTGATGAGGTACGCAGTGCTCTGTCAAACACATGTCAGTCGCCTATCCCATCAACAGCAGAATAGAACATCCTGAGGTAAAAGCGAGAGAACCCACCGCCTCGGCAGTACCGTAGATCAGTACCCCTATCAAAGGCACCTTTAAAAGCAGATAGAAGCCGATACCAAACCCAAACAACAGCCCCTCCCGACTCCGGAACCACTTGCGCTTCTCTTCCGCCGTAAACACAATTCTCTTAAAGTAGGGTTCCAACAAATCGCGAACGAGACTTCGCGAAGCATAATAACTTTGCAGAAAAACTACCAAATACCGCCTCGGCAGCAGCACACCGGTCCCAAAGATGATGCTCGCGGGACCCAGCCCCACAGCTCTCTTGAACGTCCAGAAGCTCGCAGCGGGGAGCACGAGGCGGCCCGCGTACGGCACGAACGACGCTGCGTAGACCGCGAGTGAGAGGGCGGCCTTGCGTGCAAAGCGGCGCAGGAAGCGCGCGAGGGAATCGGCGGTGCGGACCCTATGGTCGCGCACATCATCGGCATGGTACAACTTGAGCGGCGGGTAGTACATGGCGCGCAGCTTGACAGGGTCCGACAAGTCCTTGCTCAGGGGCAGCCTTTTCAGCTGGAGTCTTTGCTGTTGTCTGTCTTCCAGCGGCGGGGGGAGCATGTACATCTTGGTTAGCTCAGAGCTGTCCACGTCGGGCCGGTGCTTCTGCACGTAGGTCAAGTCCACCCAGAGAAGGGAGGCCATGAATCTGGGCAAATCCGTTTAGCCTCGAGACTAGTTGCGAATGGGGTTATGAACATGGGCCGGCAGCAATGGACGTACAGGTCGTCGAGAGTGGGACTGATATAGCGCATGAGACTCATGAAGAAGAGCGGGGCTTGGAGGACATGCTCTTCGATGAAGCTGAGCCCGCTGACAACCGAGTCATCCCATGACACCCGGTCGAGGGGGAAGGCGAAGGATAGAAGCCATATGAGGAGCTTGATGCCGGAGATCTACGAGCCATCGAGTCAGTGAGATGTCGGCGCAGAAGAGAACAAGCTAGGCGACGGACCGGCAAAGCAATTACCAGGCGGATGACATAGCCCAGAATGACAGCTTTGATGGCCTGCTTGTAATGTTTCGAAGTGAACAGGTCCGGGTTTTGGAGTGCTCGAAAAGCTGGATTGCGTTAGCAGCGGGTCGGACAAAACCCCATCACGTTTGACACAACAAAAGGGCAACAGCTTGGGCTCGTACCGCCGACCAGCGTCAGCTGCATGCCCCGGAGGATGGCATTGATGTCAAAATGCGATATATCAAAATGCTGTTTCAACTTGTCTTTGTCAAGGTGCAGTCGCTGAGGAGCTGACATTGTGCTGCCGTCTTGGAGCCGTGGAGAAGCGAAGAGTGTTGAAGGTCACCGATATTAAGCTCCGTGTTACTTGGGGGTAATTCGTGGAGGCCGTGCGTTGGGCAAAAAATCGATGATAGATCAACGGGCAATCGATGGGGCTTTCCATCTCAGCTCTACATAAAGTATTCAGTGCTCCTCAGTGCTCCTCAGTTCCACGCCCCTTCCCTCACCGGCAGTTCGTGGAATCAAGGCAGGAACATGGGCGCTTGAACTTCGAGATGGGAGGAAGTTGTGCCGGGTCCTGACCCGTGTCAGGTAGAACGTCCTATCGGCCGATGATGTCAATTGCCATGCTTGCGTATCCACTCGTACAGTACGGTGGTTACATACATTACATAAATACACTATTCCGAACTTAGGAACCTACATACGCCCAAAATACGGGATACTAAACCATGAACTTTCTAGACATATTTGTCGATATGATGACCTACCTTTGCTGGGAATTTACATGTTCTGTTTTCCGATGTCTGATTTCCGTCTCATATTGAATTTCAGCATAATGCAACTGGCATCTCTCTTGGGATCAGTTTGGTATCGTAGGAACACTGTCTTGAATGTTCGGCAATGTGGACATCCCGCTCTCGCATCGCATACCCAATGTCATGCATTGCAGCGGGTGCTCCGTATCACGCTAGTGTAGTGGTCTTTATACAAACCTTCCAAAACGCCAACATATGGTTTCTTCATCGTATACGTGCATACGGATGCGGCAGCAAACGAGACATAATCTTAACGAGACTTGGATTTGAACTTGATTCTGGACGGAGAGCAGGGAAGGCTTGCGCCAATTGGGATGAAAATGCCGGGAGCGTTTGCAGATCAGAGTGGGGCTCTCGCACCCTAGTGTATGTATGGAAGGAGGATGCGCGTCGCGCAGCTAAGGAGCGAGGATTTCGACTTGGAAGGACCCAGCTTCAGCTTCTCATTCCATCTTTCGCATCTCAGTCCGCTCGCTGTTCCCTGGCGCTCTCACGGTTGCCTGCTGGTACTCCTGCCCCTCGAGACTTCAGATTGGTTTGCGCCAATCTGGATGTTCTGCAAACCTGCCGATCCGCCCGCGCATCGTGCGACGCTCAGACGAACGGCCAAGACACCGGCCCGAGTGTCCGTCAAACCGCAGTCTTGCGGCGACATTTGCCCACTCGCCGCCCCTCTATGCCGCCTCGTTATCGCCTTTCCTCCCACGATCGCTCCCCGCCCATCAGAAATGCTTCGACCTCTGGAGTAGACTTACAATAGACCCTCCGACATGGAGTCCGCCAGACCAAAAAGCTCGGGATTCGCAGCCCCCCGCCGCGTCTTTACCTCTCCGCTGCCCCCCTCTGCCCCGCAGCCCGCAGGGGGTTTGGTCGACACTCTCTATTACCATCCAAATGTTAAGATCGTCTCCTTTACCGCAGGAACTAGCTTCCTCTTCAATCGCCAGCGGACAGCAGGAAGGTCGGACATCGAACCGGGATCGCTCCCGTGGTCGTCCCAGCTCGAACGAACGATTGCGGTTGGTGCGTGTTGACTATCCTGCGTGCAGATTGAGAGCGAGCTTGGCTTCTAACCGTTGCCCACCATAGGTCCCTTCAGTATATATCGTGCCCCCGGATCAGTAGCCTTCCTCAGCTGCGGTGCCGCTCTTCAACCGATCCTCCCGAAGAGCCAGGTATGGTGCGTCGACGAAGAATCCAGCAAGTTTGTCTTGCAGATCCGGAGACCTCAGTACTGGCGTATAGAGGTTCCCGTAAAGGAGCAAGAAGATGTGCGCGGGGCCCAACGTCTTCGAGAGGTTTTTGACTCCATTTTGCAATTTGAAAAGACAGAGTGCCCGTTCAAACGATCCTTTACCGTCGAGCTCCCAGAGCGCCCGCGAACGCCGGTGGAAAAGCGACCTTGGACTCCTGCGAGGAGGTCCAGCGCATCATTACCCTTGACGCCAGTTACTCCCGTTGAAATTGCCCGCCTCCATGAGGGAACGCCGAGAGGCTCCTTTTGCATGGGTGACCTGAGGGCGGCGCTGGGCACTCGGAGGGTGCTCAATGAACATACCAAGAACCAAGAGCCGCCCGCTGGTGAAGTAGCGCCAGCATATCGTGACACATTTGGCACTCATGGACAGACCGATGACAACTCATCAAGCGTGAACCCTGGCCACGACAAACCTGCGGACGTTTCAGCTGTCCTTCCACAGCGCATCCCCTCCGCTGCTTCTCCTCTGCCAAAGTTAAGCCCGTTGTCTTCGGCAGACAAGCGAATTGAAGCGCCTAGGTTTACATCGCCATCCGAGTCTCTGGAGTCGATCCGAGGTCGGGAGTCATGGCTGCCAACCCCCCTTCCTCCATCTCCCCCTTCGTCGACCCCCGGGTCACCGCGGAACTCAGCTCAAGTTCTGCGCATGCAAGACTCGGCAGAAACGGCCAATACCAGCCATACCGTGCCCAGTCGCGGTATAGGTTCCAGACCCTCCCAGCCTTGGAACGCCAACACCACCGATTCGCTTAATGTATCCAAGTGCAGTACCCCAGCCTGCCATCCGCAAGAGCCGGCGGCCACCGCCCAATCAACAGTGATACCAATCATAAAAGAACCCGAAACCATCTCGCCCAGCTCAACACCGACCTCCCCCCACCCCGAGTCCCAAATGCGCCGCGAACCAACTGCAGCCTCCTCAGCCTCTTCTGACCGCTCTTGCTCTCCCTCCCGCCGCAGCCTCTCGCCCTTGTCACCACACGGCAACGCACCTACCACAAAGCTCCGGCGACAATCTTCTCCCACAACAACGGCATACAACACAACAGCACGTCCGAACCGAGCCAGCACAGCCGGAACCACATCAACGCAAGGCACGCTAGCGGTAGTCCGCAGCCTGCCGATGACGGTGCTCCATAAGACATGCGAAATACTCATGTCTCCACCTTCGCATCTCATCAGCTTGATGCTTGACGTCGCCGCTCGAATAACGGCCGGCGAGTGGAGGGGCCTCGTGTTTGGCATGGGCGAGGGCGGTGAGCGTGTCAGTGTCGCTTGGGATTGGAGCGATGACGAGGGATATATGGGGTATGGCAGGCTTGAACGGGACGATTTCTGGCTAAGGGATCGTAGGAATACGCGCCCTACCACGGGAAGGAGGTTGAAGATGGCGGGTGCTTTTCCTGATAGTGACGATGAAGAGGAGGAGGAGGAGGGAATCGGGCCGTTAGATGTGCCACGCTCGTTCAGGGGGACGTCAGTGTCCCCCCGGAAGGAGAACGAGGAGGGTCGTAGTGCCGTGGCGGACGATTCCGCGGCCGAGGCAGTGAAGAGCAGAGAACCAGGGGAAGACAAACCTGCGAAAGAGGACGCTATCTAATACTCTGCGCCCCTTGGTCACGCGCTTCTCGGCCGCACCATCTGCTGTTCCCGCCAGTACTTTGGCAGACGCGTTCTCATCCTAATCGGGACATCGGCGTTCGCGTTGATAGCTGGTTTCTTACGAATAATGTCTCTCACGGCTGGGGGAAGGAGAGCGAGTTGTATTTCATGACTGTATGATAATTACTGGAGTTCGAAGTAATGGTATTTATGTATGTATGTATCTACGGGGGAACATGAGAGATGGGGAGACGCATGAAACCTCCTTTTCCGGTTGTTGACCGAGGCATGTTGGGCGCGGTATGGAATGGAATACACATGTATGCGATACAAACTACAAGGTAATGGACAAACTTTGCGTGACGTTTAGATGGGTCGGGGTTGGGGGGGGGGGGGTTCGGGGAGAGGATTACCGTGGACAACACTCAATGCCTACCTAAGAGACCTGTCTATCAAGGCGTCCTCTCTGGCTGGCTTGATGAGATCTAAACATTGACATCGAGGACCAGCCCCGCGGTTATAAGCACCAAGCAGTTGAGTCTTACGCTACGGTTTACAACAACTATGATAGACAGCTTCTGCCTCGCGAGGGCCTCATCCGGGGAGGCATTAATCCCTCGTGTTGGGTGTAAGCCTGGCAGGATTCTTTTCCCTTGCGCGACATACGGTGGTCTTTTTAGGTAGTGCCACTTTGCGATTCTGTCCGCATGGATCCTCGGTATACCCAGCAGAGATACCCATGATTCCATGAATCTAGAGATGTTTCCCGGTTGTCCACCTGAATAAACTTGCCCCGCACCTGGGTGCGTGTGTTGTCATCCTCAGCCTGAACAGCACTACCGATAACTCCCAACTGTCGGATGTCATGCTTGGTTGAGAGAGGCGAGCTCAGTCTTCCGGGTCGCCGCCAAACTCCACCCTCCAGGCATCCCCCCCCCCCCCCCAGCACATACTCACCTCCTGAAATCCAGGCTAGCTCTCGAACTATCCAGGCTCGGCCGCACCGAAGAGCTCGAGCTCCGGCGCCTCCGGGCCCGCTGCTCTGCAGGGTCAGAAGGGCGAAGACCGCTAGTCTTGGCAAACAGATTCAGAATATCTGTCAAGGACACGACGCCCGTCAGGCGACCTGACAGGTGTGCGCCGGGCAAGCCTGATGGTATGACCGTCGTCGTGAACGTCTGATTTGGCTGCGGTGACTGCGGCGCGGTCACATTGGCCGGCGGAGGGACGATTACGCTGGCTGGCGGAGGAGGGCTGCCTACGCTGACTGTTGATGGAGGCTGGGTTCCGGCCGGGTGGCTCGGTTGAAGCAGGGGCGTCGCCGGCGCGCTCGGGGAGGGCGAGGCAGACTCGACCACCCACATGCGGTGGGATTTGGTGGCGACGAGCTTGGCGACCGTGTGCCCGAGGGTTGAATAAGGGTTCACGTGGAAGACGGGGAACGAGTCGCGGCCGTGCTCCATGCCGCGCTCCGAAAGAATCACGCTGATGAAATTCATGCATGAGCTCTTGAGGAGCGGCAGGCTCGCGGCGTTTGTGAGGTGCCTGACATCGACAGCTGATATGTTGCCGACGACATTGAGGCCCTGGTCGACGACTGCCACCGATGTTAGCCCCTCGTTGTGCATCAACAAGAGGGCGTCGGTCAGGGGGCGGTCGAGGCTGGTCGAATTGTCAGCGCACACAAGTCCCGGGCCGTCGTTCGACAACGCTCGGTCTGCTCACTTGATGGCAATGGTCTGGTGCGTGCCAATCTGAAGGTCCCGCAGGAGACACGCATACAATCGCTCGATCGCAGGGAAGTTGACGGCCTCGTTCCAGAAGAATTCGACGAGGCGCAGCTGGCTAAGAACGCCAATCACTTCGCCAGCCTGATTGGCAATCAGGATTCGGTGAATCCCGCTCCCGAACGCCTCCATGGCCTTGTCCAGGTACTCGTCGGCTGACAGGGTCACCAACTCCTCCTTCCGGCAAAGGGACTGTATATCCCGCAGCGGAATGTCTTCCTGCGCCTGAGCCTTCCTCGCGATCATTTCATACAAGGCGACGTGTTCCTCACCCGGATCCGCGAGGCCCACGACTACCAGCAGGTAGGCGTTCAGATCGCTGTAATCAAAGGTGGTGACGGCTGTTCGGCTATCTGGTGTCTCGCGCACGAGAACGACGTTGGTCGGGTTTTGCTTGAGAAGCAGCTAATCATCCCAAGTCTCTCAGCTTCCCGCCCAGCATCAGATGGCAAGTTGACGATGTTGCATACCATGGTAGCATCCTGGACGCTGAGGTCCAGCTCCGCCCACCTCACATCTTCGGGCGCTGCGAGCTCCCCAACAGTAATATCCCGCCAGTCTCTTCCGGCGTAGCGCGGGTTCGGGTGTCTGTTGGACGAGGGGTGGTTCATGATCTCCAGCAGCGCCTGCTGTGTCAAAGACGGGTGGCGATGGTTCCGAGGAGACGGCGGGGGATACCGCTGGTTCTCAGCGAAGCTCTGTCGATGCGCAGCGACATGGCTCGGCTTGTGAATGCCCGATTGGGAATTGTTCCTCTCCATCGACGACCCGGCCGTCGCACCCAGCGAGCTAGCTGAGGAGCTCGCCGCATTCTCCGCGCTTTTGGCGGGGGAGTCGGTGTCCATGGCAAAGCTGCCTGCTTCAGAGCAGAGGCCGTCTCGATTGCTCTTTCTTCCCTGCTGCGCAGCTGCCGGGATGGGGACTTGCTGATCTTCAACGATCCTTTCGGAACAAGAGTCTAGATAACGATTGAACGCTAATTTGAACCTTTGCGATAGATTGTCCCGGGCAAAGAAACCGGAGGCCTCGAAGACACCGGGGAATGTTCCGGACAAGGCGACAAGGATGAGCAATGACGGAGCTCTCAGCGATGCGGGGTTTCAGATCATCTACTGCGTATGCGCGGCGTTTCGCGACCTCGCATGAGCTCTCGCAGATAGGCGCAGACTGGATCCGCCATGCAACGCGACGCTGAAGTCCCAAGCCCGAAACGATAATTTGCTAGGTATCGGGGCGACAGAACCGCATCTGTAGTCCCAGCACGCTTTCAACCCCAGATCACTTCATGTTCTATCTCTTCAAGACATCATAATAATAACAAGGCCCAGGTCTGGGGTACTGGGCATGATTGACGGGGATCCTTCCACCCCACTTTCCTCTTTTCTTGCACTTAGTCAACATCCTGTTCCCATCCACATGAGCCTAGATTTACACAGTGAAGCCATTACGGGGACATCCTTGGTGAAAGAACAACCAGACCAAAACGCTATCGAAAGTTTATGGCGAACATCCAGATAGTTACGGGACATGTGCTGCATGCGTGCAAACATTCGGTTGGTACGCCGGTCTGTCCTCACCTTGTTAATGGTCAAAGCGCGACCGATGTTCTTGAACAGGCCATTACAAAGTCAGTCATCCAGAAATGTCGCCCAGTGTTCCGCTGCTTCGTGTCAAACGACTTGAATGTTTAAAAAATAAAATAATAATTAAAAATTAGCAGCAAATGGCTGCGGCGTTGACATTATATGTTACATGTCTTTTCCTCGTCGAGGTGTAAGCACCTTTACAAGGGGTGTCTGCAAATCAGGCAACGTTCAAAACATCTCCTCTCGTGGCCATACGAGCATGACTTGGGTCGTGCAAACACAGAACGAGCAGTACACGTCTGGTTTATGCCTGTGGCCATCACGTCAGAAACCACAGTTTGCGGCTCTGAAAGCACGTTGACATTTTCCTCCGAGCCCGGTGCAAATGCGCGACCAAGCGCACTGTATGCGCAGACCTGCCCCTCCCCCACCCAAGAATCCAGACCAATCAGAAAAATATTGGCCATTTTCACTCCCCTCCTTCCACACGCCGAAAAGCCCCCCTCCTTGCGACGTTCCCATTTTCTCAACACGCCGCCTGCCGGGATTATTTTTTTTTTCTCTTCGCGACTTTAGGCACACGACGCGTTTTTAGCCCCAACTTTGCGCTCCGCGACGACTTACCGCGGTCTACCGACGTGATCTCTTGAAATCATCGCTCGCGTCGGCCGCTGCTGCTGCCCGAAGCTCCGTTCCTACCAAAAGCTCGGGTAGCAAGGGCGGACAAACCAGTTCCCAAGGCAGTGCCAACTAGACAACCTTCCTCCGGCTTCCCCTCGTTTCACGACGCGCCCGGCAGCCAAAAGCCTCGATCAAATCTCAACCCAATCCGACTTATACGTTCGACGCCAGTCGCTGGTTAACATGTCAGTCTTGCCGGCTGAGGTCAACGCCCAGCTGGCCCAGCTGCTTCAGCAGCTCCAGTCGGCCGATAACAATATCCGGTCGCAGGCCGAGGATGTCCTTCAGAACCAGTGGACGAGCCAGCGACCGGAGTGGCTGTTGATGGGCCTGGCCGAGCAGATTGGCACCTCAACCGACCCGTCTGTATGTCGCTCAACCCTGCGTGGACCAGCGGATATGCGTTTGGGGCTGACCCGTTTGTCCACCAGATGCGATCCTTCGCGGCAGTCATTTTCCGTCGCATAGCCTCCAAGACGCGAAAGATTGGCAACTCAGACAATGTCGACATGTTCATTTCTCTAGACAAGGAACACGGCACCGTCATCCGCGGCAGGCTTCTGGAAACCTTGATCGCGGAGAACGATAAGACCGTCCGCAACAAGATTAGCGATGCCGTTGCCGAGCTCGCTAGGCAATATTATGACAGCAGTGCGTCGCCAGCTAGCGCTGGGCCCTTTGAGACCAGACATTGACGTTCGTAGCAGATGATTCGTGGCCAGAGCTGCTCCAGGTTCTCTTCCAACTCAGTCAGGCGCCGGACGCGGGCAAGAGGGAGACAGCCTTCCGCGTCTTCACCGCGACACCGGGCATCATTGAGAAGCAGCACGAGGATGCCGTAGCCCAAGCATTCGCGCATGCCTTCGAAGACGAGTCGGTAGCGGTAGGTTGCCACCTGAAAGAGGGTTGTGGGCGCTCAGTGGATGCTGACTCCGAGACAGGTCCGCCTCGCTGCAATGGAGGCCTTTGCCGCCTTTTTCCGCAGCTTGTCCAAGAAGAACCAGGCCAAGTACCACGTTCTCCTTCCCGAAGTTCTCAACATCCTGCCTCCTATCAAGGACTCCCAAGACTCGGAGGATCTCAGCAAGGCCCTCGTTGCTCTTATCGACCTCGCGGAGGGAGCGCCCCGAATGTTTAAGCAGACGTTTAACGTCTTGGTCCGATTCTGCATAACGGTGATTCAGGACAAGGAGCTTAGCGACCTTTGCCGCCAAAATGCCCTGGAGCTTATGGCTACTTTTGCCGATTATGCGCCGTCGATGTGCAAGAAGGATCCCAACTATACCAATGACATGATTACCCAATGCCTCAGCCTGATGACCGATCTCGGCGAGGACGATGACGACGCTGCTGAGTGGCTTGCAGCAGACGACCTCGACGACCCGGAAAGCGACCAAAACCATGTTGCTGGCGAGCATTGCATGGATCGTCTCGCCAACAAGCTCGGCGGCCTGGTTGTCTTGCAACCAACGTTCAACTGGCTTCCCCGCATGCTGTCATCTCCTGCATGGAGGGATCGCCATGCTGCCCTCATGGCGATATCTGCTATCTCGGAGGGCTGCAGGGACCAGATGATTGGCGAGCTGAAGCAGGTTCTTGAGCTGGTCGTTCCTGCGCTGAAGGACCCCCATCCACGTGTCAGATGGGCGGGATGCAATGCGCTGGGTCAGATGAGCACCGACTTCGCTCCCGTAATGCAAAAGGAGTATTACGATGTCGTTCTCTCGGCCATTTTACCAGTCCTTGACTCTCCAGAGGCCAGGGTCAAATCCCACGCCGCCGCCGCTCTCGTCAACTTCTGTGAGGAGGCTGAGAAGAGCGTGCTGGAGCCTTATCTTGATGGGCTGCTGACCGCACTTTACCAACTCCTCCAAAACGAGAAGCGATATGTCCAAGAGCAAGCCTTGTCCACGATTGCCACCATCGCCGATGCCGCCGAGCAGGCGTTCTCCCGGTACTATGATACCTTGATGCCCATTCTAGTGGGTGTCCTTCGTCGCGAGAACGATAAGGAGTATCGACTGCTGCGGGCGAAGGCGATGGAATGCGCGACACTGATCGCGCTCGCGGTGGGAGCTCAGCGGCTGGGCGGCGACGCCGCGATGCTTGTCCAGTTGCTGGGGAGCATCCAGGACTCTGTCCAAGATCCTGATGACCCGCAGGCTCAGTACCTGATGCACTGCTGGGGCAGAATGTGCCGTGTCATGGGCAAGGCTTTCCTCCCCTATCTTCCGAAAGTCATGCCGCCGCTTCTCGAACTGGCGAGTGCCAAGGCCGACATTCAGCTTCTCGACGACGAAGAGCAGATCGAGAAGTTCCAGCAAGAGGACGGTTGGGAGCTGGTGCCACTCCGGGGTAAGACCATCGGCATCAAGACCAGCTCGATGGATGACAAGCACATGGCTATCGAGCTCCTGGTAGTCTACGCTCAGGTGCTTGAGGAAGAGTTTGCTCCCCATGCGGACGAAATCATGGAGAAGATTGCCTTGCCCGGGCTTGCTTTCTTCTTTCATGATCCCGTGCGATTCGTGTCCGCCAAGCTTGTTCCTCAGCTGCTCAGCTGCGTCAAGAAGGCGTACGGACCCCAATCTGAGCAGCTCGCGGCTCTCTGGAGCAAGACGGTCGACAAGCTTCTCGAAGTTCTCACGGCCGAACCAGCAGTTGACACACTCGCAGAGATGTACCAGTGCTTTTATGAGTCAGTCGAGGTCATCGGTCGCCCCTGCCTGACCGATCAGCATCTCGCCCGATTCATTGAGGGTGTCAACTCGACGCTAGAGGACTACAAAGATCGTGTTGCACAGCGCGAAGAGGAGCGCCGCGGCGTGCCTGCCGAGGATGCCGAAGACGAACAGGAAGAGCTACTTCTGGCCATCGAGGATGACCAGACACTGCTCTCCGACATGAACAAGGCGTTCCACTGCGTGTTCAAGTATCACGGAGTCAACTTCCTGCGCCACTGGGAGCACCTGCTTCCCACTTACCAGGGCTTCCTCAAGTCGAGCGATCCGACGCAGCGGCAATGGGGACTGTGCATCATGGATGATGTCTTGGAGTACTGCGGCCCTCAGAGCAGTCAATATGCAAACTACATCACCCAGCCGCTACTGCAAGGCTGCCAGGACCCGTCGCCTGCCATCCGCCAGGCGGCAGCATACGGCATTGGCGTGGCGGCGCGTCACGGCGGCGAGGCATGGTCGGCATTCCTCGGCGGAGCTGTGCCCTTCCTGTTTGAGGCCATGCGTGTTCCTGATGCGCGCAACGAGGACAACGTATACGCAACTGAGAATGCGTGCGCCGCCATTGCCAAGATTCTCCATTTCAATGCTTCAGCCGTCACGCAGCAGGATCAGATCATCGCCGAGTGGCTCAACACTCTGCCCATCACAAATGATGAGGAAGCGGCGCCATACGCATACCTCTACCTCGCGGAGCTTATCGGCAAGTAAGTTTCGCCTCCCGCCTTTGTAATTTTTTTTTTTTTTTTGGATTTTGCTGACAGTCTCTAGGCAACATCCGGCAGTCACATCGCAGGCGTCGCGGATATTTGTGTATGTTGCCCAGGCTCTGGAGGCAGAGGCTCTCGCCGGACAGAATGCTGCACGAGTTGTTGCAGCAACCAAGCTTCTGCTGGAAGGTACCAACACAGACGTTACACCACTGCTGCAACAATTCACGCCAGAGGCGCAGAACGTCATTCGGGCACACTTCGCCTAGGAACGATATGGCGGAGGCCAATGCGTGCGTATGTTCCAGCCCGGCTCGATGAATCTTGGGATATGGAAGGCCGCCCGACAGAAGCAAAGGGGGCATACTTGGCGACGGTGGTTGATGTCGCTGGCAGCCGGGTTGAGCTGCGCGACGACTGCCCGGGCAGCGAGGGTTAATGCGATGTAAGGATTGTTAATACCAACAGGTGTCTGAGGGGGGGTGGCAGCACCAGCAACGCCGCCATTTCAACGAGAAGAATTGCCTCTTTCCACGTCTAGTAGTTTGCAGTGTGAGGGAATGAAAACGAAAGTTCTCTCGGGATTCGTCCCCGGAAACCGAACGGCACCCGGTCTAACAAAAGCAGATACCCCTTGTTTTTACGTCTTTCCCGGCAGCTTCGCGCGCGGCCCATTTGCGCCCGGTCGTCGTCCTTTTTCACTTAGTTCGGGATTGGAATTCGTTGTAGCGAACAATTCAGGGGAAAAGGATGAATATCTGTGCCCAGACACGCCCACTCAGAGAGCGGTTGCCCCACGGGTGATAGCAGGTGGGGTGGAGAACTTTACGTCAAGGTACAGTACCCAGAGGCTCCTCCGCTTTCACCATTCCGTCAGCTGGCGATCCCGCTTCATAAGATGGGATTTTGAAATTCCCATCTGCACCTCGTCCGGCACCGGAAGCTCGGATCGTGCGAAAACATTGACAGATAATTGGACGATTCCAATGATGTGACGCCGTGGAAACAAGCCACGGCGATCTTGTCATCCGCCGCGACAACGTGGGACCCCAAACAGCCCCGCTCCTACCCAACCCTAGCAGACCTTCGCTGACATCCCGGCAGCCAGGCAAGCGAGGCCGCTGCGAGACGGAGCAAGAGCAAGAAAAACTCGGTGAGTGTGATGGCCACCTTTTCCCCCTTGCATGTCGGTCCCCCCCCACCCTATGTATTGTATGTACGGATTACATACATACATACATGCGTATTGCACACGACACTACCCGATTCAGTGCATGTGTGGTGCGACCACCCCATGCGTCCCCGTCAGCTCCAGTTCCTCCGCCGCCCAGTACCGAGTATGAAGCACACCGGGGGCCAGTAGCCCAACCGTTCGCAAACGCCCCATTTCTCTGTCGTGGCCACTGGCCCTAGACCAATAGGGAGACTAACAGTGATGGGCTGTGGGAGGCGGGGCGAAAGACCCGCGCACACACAACCAGAGAAACCGCGTTTGCCTGGGGCGAATACCGATCCTCGATTACCCCAGGTCACTGATCTATCGCCGCGCCCACGGCAGTTTTCCATCTGCTGACCCGAGCCTTCGCCCTTCCATGGCCCGCTGAGACGAGCCATCTCGGGCCAAAAATTCCACAACATCGAGCCCACTTACCTAGTAACACAATGACGGCGGCCTAAGGTCTCCCCTCCCTTCTGTATCGCCCATCATCACTGCTCGAGCGGAAAGACGGCCGATGCCATCAGAATGAACAACGATTTCTACACCTCTCCGCTGTCATCCGAGGAAGAGGCCCAGCAGCGGCTGGCGATGCAGCGGAACGGGCAACAAGGCCAGAGCCATGGGGCGGCCAACACGGGAAGTATGGGAGGGGTGGCCCACACGAGCCCTATGTCGACCGTGGAAGGCATGGCGCTGACCGGCGAATCGCTCGATGACATCTTCAGCCAGAATGACCGCAGGTTCCAGCGGAGACCGAGTGTCGCCCAGCCGTTCTCGGGCTCGCTGACGGCTCGGGAAGTCGGCCATCACATGTCGATGATGGGCTTTAGCAACGCCGGTGACGCCATGCAGGGGTTTCCCCTTGGCCTCCCCAACAGCACCGACTTGTCAGGCACATCCGGGCAGTTTTCACAGCAGGCCCTCATGGGAGTGCCGGGTCAACCGGGATTTGATGCGCTGGCCCCAACCACGCTCAGCATGGACGCATTCACGAACCTAAACATGGATTCGATGGGTGCGGATGCCGCTGCAATGGGCATCTTCAACTCACCCGATCTCAACGCTCAGTATCCGTCCGCGTCGCTAGACGCTGTCAACCAAGACCTTCCCATGGGCATGGGTGTCGACGGCACGGCAATGAGCGCAGCCGGTGTGAACCAGATGGCTGGATACGGAGCCGGGAGAGGCGGCGGCATGATGGGAACCGGTGAGGCTTTTGACGCCTCCTCTGCCGTTCCTCGGGAGACCTCCAACAGCATGATCATGTCAGATCAGACCATGGGCCAGTTCCAAGCGAACATAGCGCCCACGGAACGGCGCGAGGCGTCCGCCTCCTCTACAGCGTTCCAATCACCGGCACCAGAGGCTTCTCGGACCATGTCCCAGTCTAGCGCCTGTCGATCCAGCGTCGCCGCCTCGGCGACCCCGGCCCCGGCTGCGCCTACCGCCACGGGCCCACCTCTCCCTCCCGGTCTCGGGGCGCGCAACCCCAAAAAGGACGTCTATTCCAAGAGCGGATTCGACATGCTCCGGGCCCTGTTCTACGTCGCGACAAGGAAGAATCCCACGGTGGAGATTGGTGCCGTCGACCTATCGTGCGCCTTCCTCGTGACCGACGTGACGCTCAACGACTGCCCCATCATCTATGTTTCGGACAATTTCCAGAATCTTACCGGGTATAACCGCCACGAGATCATCGGCAAGAACTGCCGTTTTCTGCAGAGCCCGGATGGAGAGGTGGAGGCTGGCTCGCGGCGCGAGTTCGTGGCGAACGATGCCGTCCTCAAACTGAAGAACGCCGTGACCGAGGGCAAGGAGATACAGCAGAGCCTGATCAACTACCGCAAGGGCGGAAAACCGTTCCTGAATCTGCTGACCTTGATCCCGATCCCTTGGGATAGTGATGAGATCAAGTACTTCATCGGTTTCCAGATCGACCTGGTCGAATGCCCCGAGGCCATCTCGGGCCAGGAATCCGGGGCCATGCAGGTCAACTACCGACACAGCGACATTGGCCAATACTTCTGGTCGCTCCCAAACACAACCCAGTGGGAGCTCGAGGCCGGTCAGACCCTCGGCGTCGACGACGTCTCCTCCCTCCTCCAGCAGTACAATCCCAAGGGTGCCCCCGCTGAGTGGCATAAGCAATCCTGGCACAAGATGCTCCTCGAGAACGCCGACGACGTGATCCACGTCCTGTCCCTCAAGGGCCTCTTCCTCTACCTCTCTCCGGCATGCAAGAAGATACTCGAATACGACCCGTCCGACCTGGTCGGCACTTCCCTATCGTCCATCTGCCATCCCTCCGACATTGTCCCCGTCACACGCGAGCTCAAGGACGCGCAGCAAAACGCATCCGTCAACATCGCCTTCCGCATCCGACGCAAGCACTCGGGCTACATGTGGTTCGAGAGTCGCGGCACGGTTCTGTACGAGCCGCACGCCAAGGGCCGCAAGTACATCATCTTGGTTGGCCGCAAGCGGCCCATCTACTCGCTGCGCCGCCGCGACGTCGACGCGGCGCACTCCCCGCTCGGCAGCATGCCGCTCGGCGCCGACGGCGAGATCTGGTCCAAGGTCTCGGCCTCGGGCATGTTCTTGTACGTCTCGTCCAGCGCCAAGTCGCTGCTCGACATCAGCCCCCGGGAGCTCGAGGGCACCAGCATGCGGGACCTCCTGCGCAAGGAGAGCAGGGCCGAGTTCGGGCGGACGATTGAGAAGGCGCGCAAGGGCGCGGTGGTCGGGCTCAAACACGAGCTGATGCACAGGAGGGGTCAGCTGATCGCCGCCCAGACAGTCTTTTACCCCGGCGACGGGATGGGAGTCGCGGCAAAGGGCGGGCCCAGTTTCCTGATTGCGCAGACGAGGCTCGTCAAGGGCGGCCGGGTCATCGCTGCCGGGAAGGGAGCAGGCGGGACGGTGACGGGAGCTGGGACTACCGCTGCTGCTGCTGCTGCTGCTGCTGCTGCTGTTGCTGGTGGTGGCGGCGGCGGAGAGGATGCCACGACGGGCGTCGTCGTTGTGGGGAACCGGTCGGTGACGGTCACGTACCCGCGCTCGGCGATCGAGTCGGATGATGACGAGAGCGATGATATCTTTGCCGAGCTCGGGACCACCAGATGCACGTCGTGGCAGTATGAGCTCAGGCAGATGGAAAAGGTCAACCGGCTGCTGGCGGAGGAGCTCATGCAGCTGATGGCCAACAAGAAGAAGCGGAAGCGGAGAAAAGGCGGCGGGAGCGGTGCTGGCGCGGGGGGGAGCGGCGGTGTGGTGGCGAAAGATTGTGCAAACTGTCACAGGACAGATACGCCCGAGTGGAGGAGGGGGCCCAGCGGGAATAGGGATTTGTGCAATTCCTGTGGGTTGCGGTGGGCTAAACAGGTATGTTCTTTCTGTCTCTTCTACTGAAATGATTCCCCTTCTCCCCTCCCCTTCCAACTCCTCCGCTCTGTTTGTCTTCCCTCCCCCGTCTCTCAGCTTGTTAAATGTTCTATGTATGGTTGCTAACGAGACACAAAAGACGGGTAAGGTCTCGCCGAGAAATACCTCCCGCAGAAACAGCGATGCCAGCGCTGCCAGTAAGAGGACGAGCGTCAGCACGGTAAGCTCGAACTCGCCGGCTGGGGCGTCGCCGCTGAGGAGGGAGGTAGCGAGTGATGCCGTCAGCTCTGGGTCGTCGGCAATGGAGAGGGCTAGCATTGGGGAGTGCAGTGGCGTCGGTGGCGGCGGGAGTGGGATGGGGATGGGTCCTATCCGAGAGGAGTAACGGCGACAAGGGCAAGTCTCCCCATTTGCTCCCGTTTTCTTTTGCTCTTCACCTTCGTGTGCCTGCAGGATCCCATCTTCCTACCGGTTGTGCTGGCTGGCTGGCTGGCTGGCCAGCCCCTTGGTTCTCTCCCGATGAAGGCACAGGCGGCTGTTGTTGTGCCGCGGGATTTTGGCATTTTCTCCTCGTGTTCTTCAGCATCTCCCTCTTCCTCGACGCATACTCGAGATTCTTTTTTTTTCTGGATGGATTCAGTTGCCGGCGCGGGACTTATCTAGATTTTTGGCTAGCTCGCAGGCAATTTGGCGGCGGCCGCTGGGTTTTGGGAGGGGAGGGTTCACATCGGAACGGGTTATCAGGGTTTTGTTTCACCTGACGGAACGCGGGTAGGCTGGCTGGCTCGATGGAACGGACAAGAAGACTGCTGCATGTCTCTGTAGCTTATACCCATTATGAGATAGGAAAATGCGGATGAGCGGGTTAATGTTCGACGTTGATGATGACTTCTTCTGAAGGGTGGAAGAGGGCTGCGGTTTGCTCCCACTTCCCGGTAGGTATGTATGTACAAGTATAATCATCCACCCTGGTGGTATGTGTATGCGCATACTGCTTGTATTCTAGTCGGTACAAGATTGCTTTGCTTTGCGTCTTCCTGCTCGGAAGGTGAGCGCGGGAGGGTTAACCCGCCGAAGGAAGGAGAAGAGGCCGAACAAGTCGACGAGACAACCCGGCCCTATTCATTCCTCTTTTTTTTCCCTAAGAGAGTGCAGTTCTGCAACGCGTCGAGCTACAAAATTGGCAGGCACCGAAAGCAAAGAAAGACGCGTTTGTTCGGCTGGTGCAAGCGCGAATCCGAACGAGAGGTGAAACTGTACGTAGCACAGGGGTCGTATATAACTAGCAGTTTTGGGTAACTGTTGGTTGGTGCATGCCGCAGGAGCCCCGGCTAATAATAGTGTAGGCCTTAAAATCGAACGGAAGTGGTGGAACTTTTGGGACCCCCAGCCAGGCTCCGAACTCTGGGGCTGGGCTGGTGACGACGGAACTTGACAAGGGGATTCCTTTCGGAGTGATTACACTACGGATTACTACGGATACTCCGCAGTAGCTCCTTGGTTTGTCAGTGTACGGATTATACTTCGTACACAGTTGTCCTGAAAGCTCAAGGGCTACATTAGAGTACACCAAGCGCGTATGGATGTGGCATACATAATGTACAGTACATGCATACAAATGTATGATATATGTATGCGCATACTTGCTTTGCGTTAGGGCGTCTTGGTCCCCTGCTTGGCTGTTACAAGCAAAGAATGTGTATAACTAGTGTATATGCGAAATATGTAAGTAGATATGTACTGGACATCGAGATATACACTATACTTGTACATATATGTATGTACGGAGTTACCTATAAGTGTTTTACGGACACTCCGAAGCCAATGACGGCGGCCGCAGGACGAGCTCACGCCAGAGCGATCCAGACCAACATTGGCTGGCTTGCATCTCAAATTACACTAGATCCAGAGTCTCCTTCATCGCGGGCCGTTGGCCGTTGTGGAGAAGTTCCGGGGTCATACTCCTACACTACGTTTGCTCTGGTGTTTGTGGTTGAGATGCCCACCAGACCAACTGAAGGTAGTAAATTGTGGTGGACCGGGCCCCACTAGGGTCCCGGCCCCACCCAGGGTTGCAGCCACCCACATCTTCCCTGCAGGGAGGCCCTGGTCAGCCTCTTCCTTCTTCCTCCATAAACCACCACCACCGAACTCCATAGCAGAGATACGAAGATCGTTGATTTCCGCATCCATCCATCTACCACATACTTAGTAAATGTATGTGTACAGAGTATGTACAGTACATACATACGGGGAAGTACCTTGCAGTATCCGTTCGAGTGTTGCATGTTGGCTCCGCCCTTTGGGGCCAGGCAGCAAGATTCTCTGGGAGCTTAAAGTAAATCCTACCCCATCTTGCGCCACGCCAAGGGGGGGGGCATGCAGCACGGGTCCACTACAAAGATCCGTACACTTCAACAACTGTACGGATTATGTACATCCGTATATGCAAATAACTACTCGGAAGTCGGAGCCGGTGTATGCATGGAATCCATGGACGCACATACCTATACCTATGTGTATGCTCACGAAACCGATCTGTACGGTACATACAGGACAATGCCCGCCCAGAGTTCTCTGTAACGCCTGGTGCAGTGCCGACAAGAGCTGAACGTGATCAGATGTTGCCCAGGTTGCCTGGCGCCCGGCGGTTCATGAAGCAGCAACATCTGGACACTACTCCATACTGGGTATCATATGTGGGGTGGCGCAGGAGAGACCGGGGATTCGGGCATCGCCTGTCATGGTTTGGACGCCGACAAGGCCAGAATATAGCTGCCTGTTCCTGAAGGGACCCATCGCATTATAACTAAACAGTTACATGCACTATCAAAGGAGCGTCGCCCAGGTCCCGGATCCGGCCGCCTGGTGGAGAGAGAGAGAGAGAGAGAGAGAGAGAGGGAAAGAAAGAAAGGGAGAGAGAGAACAACCCGGCCCATGGCTGATAATGCACCGACCTAACTCGATTGCTGTCTCCGGGCCAGCGTTCTATATAAGCCACAGTGAGACAAACATGCACATCTGTACCTATGGGTGCGTGTGTGCGAGGTAAATAGGACCCATTACAATACAGGTGCTATATAGGCCGATGACCTTTCACGAACTGAAACCTCTGACGGTCTAGTAGTGTACGATACCGCAGATGCTACACCACGAGGGATCTCAAAATCCTCAGGGGTACTCCGTAGTGTACATACTAGTACAAGTACGTCCGTAGCTTCTTGGATCCTGTCTCCGTGTATCCGTAATCCGTAGCGATTGCCGTGCCGACTTCGTCGTAAAAGCCCCGCCATTGGACCCGGTACGCAGGACCCAGGTCGAGGACAGCAAGGGGCATCGGTCTTGGGATCGTGACCCCTTTCAAGCGCCATTTCGCCTCGGAGAGCAACGTTGCAGCCTCGGGTTGATCTGTTTCTTTTCTCTTCTTTTCCCCGGCCCGATCGTGGATCGTCTAGTGTATGAGTAACTAATCTCCAAATCTTACACAGTACTGTTGCAGACACCTTGACCACCACCGTGTCACCAACACCATGTCAGCGTGGCCCTTCGGCTGTACCGGAGACCGCTCTTTGGGGGCAACCGCCGACCGACGATATCTGGAGGAACAAAGATTGCCTATCGGCATCGACCCTTTCGCATACCGACGCCATCCCACTGTTTCCCTGCTGGTGGAGCGCCTGTGAGTTGCTTGTGCCGCCTGTCGGTGGCTCAATTCCGGGGTGGCAGGAATACTTCGACTTGTACTCCGTACAGAAAGAAGGGGGAAGAAAGTGTCCCTGCCTGCCTGCCGCTCCCGTTATCCGATTCTGATCACACACGCACACACACACACACACATCAGCCACAAGTATATGTGCGGCATCGGCGGCGTGAGCATCAGCGGTTCTCGGAAGACAGGGTTTGTATTCTGTAACAAGATTGCTCGCTGCTTGACGACTGCAGGACCTGTGCCCTCCCAGAAGCAAGACACTGGTTCCCCCCCCCCCTTTTGGTGCTTGTGTTCCTGGACTGTGGTTGTGGCCACCCATTGCACTGGCCGGTTTACGGGGTCACCGTGGCGTAAGAGCGTGAGAGGTGGCGATTGACGGCCAGGGAGCCATCGCGTACATACGCTGCCGGTGTAGCCTTTTTTTCGTACCCGCGATCAACTCACACCAGCCCACTCCCCAATTTCCCCCTTTTTGAGGCCCATCCCTCCATCCCCGACAGGTCCTGTCGGCCCTGGTTCTCAGCTCGGCTCGGCGGCCACTCGGATGATGGTGAGGGGTATTGGTGCCTACACTTGTGTTTTTCTCTGCCCCAATCCACCCAGTCGATGCGAGCATTTCTGTACGAAAGCAGATGGTGTAGTGAGTGAGTGTACGACAAGTTCTTTCAAGGGCATCCATCGGTCATAGGACAGGCGCTTGGAGAGAAACCAAACGAACGTGCTGGGCATAGAACCAGACAGCTACCAGATCTGGTATCATTCATGAAATTAGTTTTAGTTATATGAGGCGCCGCCAATAACAGCCGCCCTTTCTGTATGCCCCAAACGAGGCAAGACTAGATAGGTACGAAACCTGATGCGCTTTTTTTTTTTCCTCCTGTGGATATCCTCCACGTTGAAACATGCCAAACCCAAACTCCGGTAACCGCCGTCAATACCCAGAAGAAGAAAAGCCCCGCTGATACATGTCGTCGTAAATATCCTGCGGTATTTGTACAAAATGGAATAGCCAAGCACATATGAGGCCCGGCTGATGCTTGAACATCGTCCGCTTGAACACGGACGGGGGGGGGGGACGGCTGGACGATTCCCCCTCTCCCCAAATCCCAACCCCTCCCAAATGGTTGAATCATCGTCGCTATTGCGTTTTCTCACGGAACCAGAGCTCTTCCGACCTCGTCGACAAGGTGCGCTGGAGCAACGACGCCGGGACCTGTGCGGGGCTGAAGGCGGCGTCGGTCATGGGGGAGACGACGCCGGCCGGAAGTTGCGGGGTGTCGAAGGGGCTCGCCGTCGCCGAGATGGGGCCGGTCGACCAGCGGTGGTGGGCGGCGACGCGGACCTCGTCGGTGCCCATGACGGTGTCCCGCCGGCCCTGGTACCACCACTGGCTCTCGAACCCGTTGTCGACCGTCATCATGGCTGCCGAGAGCGCCCCGAGCTCCCTCGCCCTGCCCGTCTCCACGTCGCGGAGCCCGCTCCGGTGACGAGGAATCCGGGTCCGGTAACGTGGCGGGCCCCGGCGAGAAGGTGGACACCATTGTCGGGTTCGTGGCGAACGTCGTCGAGTTCCGATCGGCTGGCGGCGCAACGGCAGGCAGGTCCTCGTAGCCCCGCGCGTCCTCGTCGTTCTTGGGGGCCGTGTCCGGATCGTACCCGTCCGGCAGAGACCACGCCGACCACGGCTGCCCTCCTTCGCCGAGGCGGAACTGCGACGGCGGGGCGGGCAAAGGTTTCCTCCGGATCTCCGCCATCCGCCGGTTGGCAGGCGGTATGTCCGAATTCCTGGCCGGGAGACTGGGGACGACGCTGACGTCCCACGGGTTCTCGCCCAACGGTGGCGGGGCTGATCGGCCCCGTTCGTGCGACGAGGGCCGCGCATCTGCCCTCGTTGGCCGTTCCGGTTCCCGGATGATGGGTATGGGTACTTGAAGATGATTTCCCGACTGGTTTCCCTGGTAGTAGTACTCTTGCATCTGGTGGTGCCTGTTTGGGTTGGCGTTCTGGCGCATCTCGCGAAGCCTCGATTGCCTCTGCTCGAAGTCGTGGATGTCAGCGAGGTAGTTGGTGTTGGGTGCCGGAACCTGGCGGGGGAATGCGGGCGACCTCTCCTTCGAGCCGCGGGACCTGAAGGTGAGTTGGTGGCTCTTGGGAGACTGTTGCTTCTTGCCGCCCCATGAGACCCTGAACTCCAAATGGAGGTATATCTCGGGCCCCCTTCGATCACTCCGCGGAGGTGGGAGCGTCTGGGCTCGAGCAGGACTCCCCATGGCGAACCCTTATGTTCTCCTCCCAGAAGTTGCGAAGGAATGTCGTGTCCACCGAGCCCAGCTGATAACTGCGAATGGGGTGCCGTCTCGGGCCCTCTGGTATATAAAAGCAGACGAGTTGACGATCGCTTCGGCTTGCTGTGTGTATCGATAGGGGCCGAAGAACAACCTTGCCAATGCACCAATCATCTGACCGGGGCCGGGTCGCTCTGTTTCAAACCAAGTCGTCGACAACTCTGGCCCGTGGCCGGTTCCTTGTAGCGACGAGCTTGCCTGGAGAGGGGTGGGAACCGATCTGATGTTAAAGGGTCCCCGACTCCAACCCAGGCAATTAGGGGCGGGCGAGAGAGATGGGGTGAGTGACAAGAAAAGGAACGAACAAGGGTTGGGTGCTACACTAGGGTCCTGTGGTGCTGCAGGTGGGTGCACTGCCGCCGGGCGGGAATTGCTCTGGTTTGTTGGAAAAGCGGCAGCCTAGAGAGGTCGGTACCCTGTGCAATGACCTAATCTCCCGCCGGGCCGCGAGGTTGGGCACCCGTATGTATGTAGTGTACAGTACTGTAATCCGTACTGTTCGTACCACTGTCAATGCCAATTCACGCCAGAGCCAGAGAGCTCGGTCGCTTTAGTGCAACCAACGGCTGGTGGAGCTCGGTGCCCTTACTTGTAGTGCGGGTACATACAGTACATACATACTGATCAGCTACAACCGTTATGTCTTGTGATGGTGATGCTCATGCCAAGCTTCTCACCTTGCAGGTTTGGGGTCGTGGATCTTGGGTATCTCTTGTCACTCTTCTAGAATACAAAAGCGAGGTTCGCGGAAGGCGGCGGCGAAGTGTGGTTCGAACTTGGAGGAAGCTTATCCTCGAGGCGGTGTGCTCCTAACAAAGCGAGAACCAAACCGTCAACCGATTGCCTGAACATAGGGGACATTAGCAAGCAACGAGAAGGATCCATGCAAGTGCGAGTTGTGCATCAAGCCACTAAACTTTTTGCAGGCTCCGAGAAACCAAATAAGTGCTGTAGCAAAAGTACAATGGCCAAAAGGGGAAAAAAAACGCGACTGGGACCAAGAGCTCGCAATCAGCACCTGGGCACATGCCTCGGTTTGTTGGATGCATCCTCTTCCATTGCATGCCTCAGAGCCCAATACAGCACTTTGAATCCCTGAATCCCTACCTTGGGACTCTGAAAAGAATATAATAAATGGAATAAAATGATAAAATAAAAATCAAAATTACCTGACATCGCGAAACCGAACGTACACCGCCGGCATCAAGAGATCGATAACAAAATGGATGCGAGTGTTCTTGCTGCTCTTCAAGAGGCGGAAGCCCCACTAGTCCTGCATCGCGGAGCTCGGAGATTCCCGGCCCCTCTCGTGGTTGGCCAAACGCCTGATGGAGAAGGATATGGTGCTCGCACGTGGCTGATTACTCAGTTCGCTATGCCGTCTTTACATGACATTACGGAGTACTTGTTAAGCTATGCGGGATGACCGGTGGCACGCTGAAACAATTACGATCCATATGTAGTTATGTATATCGTAATAATAAAGTGTGTGTGCTGTGCACCGTGCTATGAGCTTACAAGGAGCCATCTCAAATTGGCCGCAGTGGCTTAGCTCACTGGGTCGTGAGAGGAAGCAGATTGCCGAGAAATGCTGTACTAGTATGTGCGTCAGACCGCTGAATCTTTAGCGTTGGAAGCATCCATTCCTTCCACGGCCGCTTCTATGGTTGACGCTAGGCATCAGATCCTTCAGCGGATCGGTAAGATGAATGTTCTGCGTGTGTATGTATGTATCGTACATACATACATATTACATACCTAGGTACATACATACATATATACAGGCGTGATCCAACCCCCGCAAATGCTGGTTAAGGCGTGGGGGCGGGAAGAACCGTGTAGGATATCTACCAAATTTGGGTATCGACTGCGAAATTAATAATGGAAATGTCGATGTCACCGTACAACACACCGCATATATACCTGTCTCTACACTCCGGAATACTCGTGATAGCATCATTTGCAGACATGGCTACACGTAGGTACAGCCAGTCCAATCAGCAAAAAGGGATCAACTTTTCAGATATCACGATAATGCAAAGAGACAATATTCCGATTGATCTCGGTAAACCGCCAAATGGCAGCCCGGACCTCTCGAGTGGATAGACCCGATTTCGCTTCTTCGAAGACAAAGCACAACCTAGAGAAACCACACTTAGCTTAGACGCAGAGTCACACCTGAGAATCGGCGCCCGTCGCCCCCTTCCGGCCCCCGTTTGCTTCCTCCCAAAATTTCTGTCCCTTATCCTTCTTGGTAACCAACCCCCACAGGTCAAACGGGTCGACCAGCGTCTGCCAAAACGGACGTCCGTCCTTGTAGCCCGGCCCCTGCACCTCGGTGGTCCCGTCCATGGCGAGGTACGTCTTTGTGCTCTTGGGCAGGAAGCGCCTCGGGTGCCGGACGTTGATGAGCACCGAGTTGGCCAGCATGAGCGACGCCTCGAACACCCAGAAGAACCACTCGTAGCGGAGCATGGGGCTGAAGCGGTCGAGGTCGGCGCGGCTGGGGTTCCAGAAGTCGTGCTGGGAGATGCTCCAGTACTCGACGACGCGGAAGATGGTGCGGACGCTCAGCAGCGCCGTGGACGCGTACAGCGTGTGCAGGGCGGCGAGCAGGTTCCGGTTCCGCAGCCCCGCGCGCGCGCAGCGGCGGTGGAAGGTGGCAGCGAGCAGGACGAAGAGGGCGAGCACGCCCAGCTGCATGGCCAGCGCGGCCTTGAGCAGGGCGCGGCCCGTCTCCTGCTTGGAGGCGGCCAGGGACTGGTTCACGCTGTACGCGACCCCGTTGCCGTTGAGGACTTCGATGACGAAGGAGACGAAGGCGAAGGTGGTGAGGACCCGGCCCGGGTGGATTGGTGAGTGATAGGGCGCGTAGTAAAGGATGCGGCCGAGGATGTGGTAGTTGGCTAGCTCGAGGAGAGGCCTACATGACGGGGAAGGAGTCAGCGGGTTCGACCGCCTTTCACACCCGGTGTAGGTGGGATGGGATATGGACACATACGGTGCCGCGTAGATCAAGCAGGTGCTGACGATGAACTTGTTCAGGTCTCCGTAGTCAAAGGCGCCCGCTTCTCGCACAACGAAGCCAACGGTAAAAAGGAGGGCGCAGAAGACGTAGATCCCAGTCATACGCCAGCAACTGTAGCGGCTGGTCACAGTTAGCGCCCCGGCAAGAGGGACAAGTAAAGATAGGTTAAGGTGTCCGCATCTCACTCACGCACAGCTGTAGACGTGGTGTGCTCCGGACACCGCGAAGGCGAGAGCAAAAAACACCGGGGCGCCCTTGTTTGGGGCGTAGAAATAGACGCTGCCCTCCACATACTTTCCCGACTCCATATTGGTCTTGTAAGAGGAGGGAAGGAGAGAGTTCTGATCGCAAGTTCGTCTCGGTCGGGTAGACTCGAGGACGCAAGACAGACGAGTGCAGCTATGCTAAAGCGCAGCTGGGCGATGCCTTTCGGGAGTTCCATCTTCAGATCAAGTTCTTCGTGGCCGACTTATAACTACTACACTCTCCCGACCTTTCTCAACCAAATCAAATCCAGATTGAGTCGTATTTCGCGATCAAGAGCAGTGGGTCCAATCAACCTCCTCGAGCCGCCCTCAAACAACAGCCCTGTGAGCCGCCTATACAAGGCTCGTCCAATCGCATTGCGCCCTTGAATACGACGCAGTGAGCATTCGGGCAGTGCACCGATTGCTTTAGTCATGCGGGGTCTTATTATCTAATACAGTGGCTTAAGAAGCTGTTGATGCGACTATACTCGTGGTATCCCAATTAGTAGTGTGGGCTCAGTTGGTTCGTCGTCGTCTTTCTCGTACATACCAGGTATCGCCCCGTTCCAGCCGGGCGTTTTTTAGCTCGTGGTGATCGGGTCCGGGTACATCTCATTGAGACGAGAGCAGCCTTGCAAGTCGGCATTGTCCCGAGGCAGAACTCGGAGAGAGAGTCCTCCCTAGTCGCTTTTGTCCCGTAGCTCAGCCTCCCGCAGCCGCATCCGCGGGGCGTTGAGTGCCCGGCTTACCCCTCCACGAACTGGCTGACCAACACTTTGTTAGCGTGGTTGACCATTTCATTTGCCATAGGGCAACAAAGCCCATACGAGAGCTCCATATATGTGTCGCCCTGACATGACGTTCCTACCGAAGTGCATCCTGCTGGCAGTTCACATAAGATACAAGTACGGAGTAATGGACCCGCTGTTTTTCCTCTCCCGCAACTCGTAGGTGAGTGGGTTCCTCTCACTGTAAACCCCCCTGCCAACCAATGGCACATCGCATTTTCTCGGATCCTGGTCTCAAATTTACCGAGTAGACTCGGAACACATTCAACAACCGACACAATCGCACAACCCTTCAAGAGAGAGTACGCCCAACTTGCGCTGCTCAGTTTCGCAATAGTCCGCCGGAAAACAAGCTTATCAGGATGGCGCCGCCACAAAAGTCTGACAAAGAAGTCGCTGCCGAGTTCACGTCATACTACCTGCAGCGGGCAACGACAGAGTTTGCCGAAGACCTCGACAAGGTGCGCGCCGCTGACGACTTCAAGAACGACGCGCTCCAGATTCTCGTGAGCGCCCTGAAGCAGGGGACAGCACTATTTTCTCCCGAGGAACAGAGGAGGATAGTCACGGCCGCGGCTCCCCCTGAGAACACACGCTGAAGTAAAAGTTGCGAGCCGGTGCGAACCTCAACCACCCGGTTCTCGATCCGAACGCTTTGATGGATGGTCCCCTTTTCATCTGCGCGCAAAGGACGCCATTGAAACTTCCGCAGGCCCAATACAGTCCCAATTCCTTCGTTCGTCTTTTGAATTTTTGGGGGGGGGAGGGTTTTCATGCCCTGCGTGTCACCTCGACAACCAAACATCTGAACTGCGGAACCAAGAAATACCAAGCAGAGAAGTTCCGCCGCGCCCTCAAACTGCTTGATCTCTCGACGCATGTTTACCGTCCTTGCACCGCCACGCCAACGCTCGCCCACCTCGCCCTTCCTCCGCCACGCAACCACCCTCCCTCAGTTTACCAGTCTCCATACTACGGACTGCGGCGGTGTCAAGTCAAACCGGCACGACCGCATCCCCGGGCCGTCAATGTCACTTTATGAGTTACGGATCCAGCTGCACCTTCCCGAAATCACGTAATCAGACAACTTGGCCGAGTGGTTAAGGCGACAGACTTGAATCCTCCACATTCATGGTATCTGTTGGGTTCGCCCTCACAAGTTCGAATCTTGTAGTTGTCGATTTGTTTTTGGCCGTCTTCCCACTGTGATCGATGTCTATCCATGTATTTTTTTTTTTTTTTTTTTGGTAGGCTTTGATACCAAGCGCCCTCTCAACGCTACGATTCGCAATAGTTGACATACCGCTTTAATGTTCTGATCTATCGGTTTCTGATCCATGCCTCCTAACGAATACTTTCGGCAACAAAAAAATCTTTGTGCATTTGACACGACGGAGTTTCTCCTTTAGCAGCAACGGCGGTGTTGAGCCTTACGAGTTTTGGTGTTCTCGTGGTGTCCGAGGCCTATAGGTCCTTTGGAATCCATGCTGCAGATAGTCTGCGGAAATTGCGATTGCATTCGTTCGCAGCGGAGGGTCTTGCCGGCCTTGTCGAGATATGCCGGTGAGACGAGATGTGCCGCAAGATCGGGTGTTTTCACGGCGAGACTACAGGCAACGCAATACGGACTATCCGTGGCAGCGGCCTATTTGGCATAGGCCGATGTTCTGAGATGTCTGATCAGATACGATTTCCCGTCCAAGATACGGCCGTAGATAGGGCAATAAAAGGTTGGCCTTCCCTCGGCCTTGACCGTATGCTTAGGCTTACCAAAACGCCCTACCAATGGTGTAGACAGGGTAAAGCACTCGTCATAGATGATATACGAGAAGCGCTTCCTCCCAGCAAGTATAGCGGCATGCCTGGCGGTACTAAGATGTTTCTTCAACGCCGACCCCTACATGAATGCATGGTTGCAAACCCGACAGTAAAACTTCTTCTCCTTGACGGCCTTTCGAAGCGTACGGATCGTAGATCTCTTCTTTCTCGCTTGGAACCTGGGGCAATCTATGTGCCCCTTGCGAGGGGACGCAAGAAAGCCTTCCAACGCAACAGATTCTCCGTCTTGCCCTTCAGGCAATACGCCTCCTGAGTAACTTCTTTCTGACCTTGAGGGCGCGGCCGCTAGCTTTCAACTATTAAGACCTGATGGTCACGTCCGCCCCTCTGCCCTCCATGAGCGGGTTATGACTACACGAACTATCCTATGGCAACGAGTCACGGTGCCACGGGCATATATGAGCTATGCCGAAGTCCTTGTCTGTCTTGTACCGCAGACACCGGAAGCTGTCCTGTGAAGCTTGGCAAAGCCAACGATATCTGTTTTTAGGGTACCATCTACCTTGTATAATACCCAGTGACCTTTGTCTTTTTTTTTTTTTTTTTCTCGTTGGTGTTAGCTCATCACTCGTGCCATTCGACGTCGATAAACAAGTGGCACGCCTACAGGCTGTGAGAGACCCTTGATATAACAAGCCCAACAGTTTACAACTGGGCGCGTCACCAATGGCAACCACTTTGCTCCATCGTGACACCGAATCAATCACATCAGTCGCTCTCAGTCGTCGTCCTCCTCATCCTCATCCTCATCCTCCTCATCCTCTTCCTCACTGCTCTCCTCCTCATCGGCATTCTCCAACCACTCCACCAATACCCGGCACTTGTCCCGCAGTGCGCCCATGCCCTCGCCCTCACTGGCTCTCTTGTCCGCCCACCATGCCAAGATGCCATCTTCCTCCAGTACATCCAGGCTGTAAAGCTGCTGCAATAACGCAGCCAGTAGCGCACCCGCTCGGCCAGCCTCCACTTCCTTGGCCCCAACCAATGCCTTCTGAAGCGCGAGCGCAAACTCGGCCTGCTGCGCGACCCCTTCCCCGCCAACGCCGACCTCCCGCACAAACTTGACGGCGCCCTTCTTGGCGGTGAGGGCCTTGCCCGCAGCCTTGGCGGGCTCGAGGCCGCCGTGTTCGGGGGTGAGCAGCTCGGCGACGCGGCGAACAAACGCCACCGCGATGGCGCGGCGCATGGCGCTGTCGGAGGCGTTGTTGGCAAGGCGCAGGCCCATGAACTCGAGCTTGGCGCTGTCGAAATCGTCGTTGTCCTCGGCGCGGAGAGCGTCGACGAGGCCATTGACTGCGTCGTTGTGGAAACCACCGTCTGGCTTGGCGGCGTCGTCGGAGGCGAAGGACGACAGCCGGTCTCTTGCGCGCTCGGAATCACCTCCTTGGAGTGACTCGGCGAGTGACGCGTCATCGTCTGAGGCATGTTCGTCTTCCGAGACCAGCGTGGATATAGAGGAGGTGGAGATGTTGAGGCCTCGGAGGGAGTAGATGAGCGAGCTCTGGAGAATCGCCGGGTCGCGGTTCTTGTCGTCCTCGTCGTCCGAGTCCTCTTCGTCAGCGACAACTTGGTATAGAGCTCCCTTCCCACCCTTGCCGACTAGAGAAACATCGGTCTCGGCGCGCTCTCCATCGGCTGTTAACACAGAGATTCGTGCTGGTGGATCCGAGGGTAGCTGAACGCCGTTGTCGACGTGTACGTTGTAGGAGACGAGTGAGCCTTCGGGGATGTGGCAGTCCGCTCCAATAACGACTGAGCCTGCTAGCACTGAGTGGACCACAGAGGCCCCGTCGCCTATTACGGCATCGTCCCAGATATAGCTATTCTCGATCCTCACGTTCCTACCGATCTTGGCCCTTCTCCCGATGACGCTCCCGCGGATGACGGTACCAGCTCCAATAGCTGTTCCCCGCCCAACGGCGGACTGAATTACTTTGGCTCCCCTCTCAGCCACAACGTTATCCTCGACGTAGCTACCGCCTTTTACTCTTTTGTAAGTTTGGCCGTGGAGAAGATTGCTGTCAGGCACGAAGGGGAGCGTCCACCTCTCGAGAATGTCCTGGCTGATGCAGTCGTACATCTGGAGGTTGGTCGCCCGTGCCGCGTATCCGTTCTCAAGAATCTCGGCGTACAACATCTTTCCGTTAAGTTCCCAGTCCTTCAGCACGCCATGCAAGAAGTTTTTCCTCGGCAGTTCGTAGTCGAAGCTCTCTGACCAAAGCGCCAGTACGTCTGGGGTGCAAATATCGATGCCACAATCAACAAGATCGGTCCGGATCTCGAATTCGCCGTAGGAGAACACTGAAGGGTCCAGATTGACGTAATGCTCGCTCTGGAGCGGATGTGTTTCCTCGTACTGCAGGCATCGTCCTGTTGTCGAGTCAACAACGAAGACGGGCGTGATTCCTCTCGCCCTCGCCGCACGGTGAGGCTGCTCCCCGACAGACCGCAAAACAACGGTCATGCAGGCGTCGCGGTTTGCCTCCCTCCTCGCCCGGTGCTTTGCCAGGGCAGTATCCAGCTGAATGTTCGACACGACGTCGCCATGGACGAGGATAAAATCGCCGCCGATTATGCCCCGCTTGTCCAAGTCGCGGAGGAAGTCGCCGATCGAATTCGCATCCGACACGCGGATGAACTCGAGGGAAGAAAAGGGGGACGTGGTGCTGCCGGGAGTCCAGCGCCGGGAGTCTTGAATGTAGCGCTCAATGTCTTGAGAATGGGCGCCACAGTAAATGAATACTTCTTGGACGCCATTGGAGGCGAGGAATTCGAGGGTGTACTCAATCACCGGAACGTTAACCAGGGGAAGGAGGCACTGAGGCGGGAGTCAGCACACCGTTGCACAACCGAGGAGAGTTGGGGAGGAAATGGGCTAGCGATGGCCATACCCTCGGAGTTTCCAGTGTGAATGGCTTGAACCTATCCTGAAATGAGTCGGCCAGGATGACAGCCTGGAGCACATCTTCCCTCTTCTCGTCGGCGCCAGCCTTGGCAGGCTTCTTCGCCTTGCCCGTACCTGCCCCACCTTTGCCGCCTTGTTGTTTCGACATTGAATGCTTCTTGGGGCCGATTTACGGCTACAAGGCGTTAATTGCGGATTGGCGTCTGGTTCGAGACAGTTGCAGGGTGTCAGCTTGCCGAGGGGTGAGAATGGTCAATCATAACAACCAAACCGGCAAGTCGCACTATGAGTCAAAGGTTCTTGACTACCTGCATTCCTCAAAAGTTGAAGTGGGGTGCGGGGTCTTCATGGTTGTGGCTGCTGCAAGGCTGTAAGAACGAGGTGCAGAGGGCAAACTTGAACCCGTAACATACGTATTCTCGTATGTATGTATGTACATTGTAACTTACCGGGAAAGTAACATCTTTTTCGCGCGAGGAGCCGACGACCTCCCGAACCGCAGCACTTGCCCAGCCAAACCCTCGTCACAGGGCCCCCACAAGTGAATGGGAGACCAGGAGACAAAGACCAACTACCCGTACTAGCGAAACCCGCCAATCAAGGCCTCAGAATGTGGGCAACATCATGCAGCATGCCGTTCTGGACGAGCCGAAACCCAAAAAGCCCGAGATTGCGGCACCAAAAGGCTGGCCCAGAACATTCCCGACATGAAGATCGATATGCACACCGGATGGATCAAGTCGAAACCGGTGAGATGGGGATCGAAAACAGTTAGCTGCGACAGAGACATTTACAAAAGACTGGTGTAGTTTTCACAGAGCAGTAGACTCACTGGCCACTCCCAGCTGCAGAAAGAATCGACAGATGTAACAGTACGGTACATACCGAACATATCACAACACCTAATTCTTTCACCGGTTCAGCGCTGGACAGGCCATTTGGAACGGACGATGAAGGGCACCGGAGATCGCCCCTCTAACCTTCTTAACACACCGGAGCTCCGACAGCAATTCTGTAATCGTTGTGAACCCTCCTCGCCGTCCTGTGTGTCGGGTTCTAGCATTATCGACAGAGCACCCGGGACACGGGCCACCTGAACAACGGACTGTACAGTGCCATAGCACGACAACCAGGCGTGTTTTGCGTCGTTTCATGTGGGCTTCATCCATCCCGCGCTGATACAGTCTGCAGAGGAGTTGACTTTTGCGGTGAATTTACATGACTGTATGTATGACATGCAGTTTTCGTACATACACGTGGAAATCAGCTGACGAAGTAGTCTAATTCGTTACACTAGACTACTGCAGCGATGCGACGGCCCAGCCCGGTCCAGCCCCGGCGCCCAGCAGCCCAGAACGCGCCAGACCCTGATGGGGAAGAGGAAATGGGAAAATCCTGCGTGCATTCCGACCGAGCTTACGTACCTACTTACTATACTGCGTAGTGTAGCATACGCCTATCTCCGTGCGCACATATGCACAGCACGCTAGCCGGCACGGCAGGATCCAACATACCATGCCCTCTGGCGCTCCGAGGCAAGCATCTCCAGCCTCGGCGGCCTGGACCGGTGAGTGCTGGACACCCCGCGGGCGAACGGGATGCTTTCCTTTGCATTGCCTAACTAAGTGTAGCGTAGTGTAGATAGCCGCGCGCGCACACACGCACACACACACACATATATATTCATACCCCGTCCTTCTCCGGGGACTACTGCTACCTTCCGTAAATGGAGTGACCTAGAGACTCCCTCCTCGTGGGACCGAGAAACGACCGCACCCCCTCGCCTCCCCCCCTTCCAAACCTCAAAACCCGCACGGCCCTAATCGGTTGCCGAACATGGCGACTCGAGCGCGGACCCTATGATTACACGAGGGCGTGAGGGAGCCGTCGGTACAGAATCCGCTGGTTCACAGCTCCTTCGCATTATCTCTCCATCCCGCCCACCTCGACCCTCTTCACGGCGCAACGTGATCGCTCCTGACCACAGCGTCAGGAACTTTATGCTCACCATCATGAGGCGGTGAGTACCGTAACTACATAACTACTCCGTACATGTGTGCACGTATCCGTCTTGTACATACATACCTGTTTAACACCTAGTTATTAATAACCTACGCTGTACGCCTAGCAGACCTGTCTAGGGTACTCGGGAGTTACCCTACCTCTCTGTCCTCGCCGCCCTGTTACCGACACAACAACACCCAGCCTTTCGTTCCTCTTGTCGAGGCGAGGTCGGTGCCTCTTTTAACACTTGAGGCTCCCCGCATTTTGGGGGCGTCTTGAAACAATCTCTGGAGCCTTTCCCGCTAGCCACAACCCCCTACTACCTCGGAGGAGGACGCAAAGGCTCCCGCCTGTTTCATCCATAAAACGCCGCTGCCCCTGCTTTTAATTTCAGTTCTTCTGGCGTTTTCACGCCCTCACACCTGGCTGATCAGGGCTCTGGGTGTTCGGTTCGAGAGCGGATGGTGGAAATGAAAATGGGATGCAATGGCGATGAAGCACATCCATTTCGGAATATAAACTCGGCCTCTACATCCGGACGTGAACTCTTCAGGCTTCGATCGCCGACTGGATCTTCACGGCCCCTCCGACAACGCCATGGGAAGACGAAATCCCCTTTAATTCGTTTGAGCTGGCAAGCGGCGGTCGCCCCCGTTGTCTCTCGACGCACGGCCATGCACCACGGCATCCGCGCACTTTGATGATGGCAATATCCCGTCGGCCATCATTATCACCGAGACACCCGGTCGGAGAGCCAACGCTGGCTGGGTTGATAAGACTAACAAGCCTATCCAATTATAGTTTCATAGTCCTCGGCCTCGATACTATGTCCGCATAGATACAGTCCAGCTCTGTTCAGCTCGATAGATCCTTCAAGTCCGACCAGATCCCGACCGATAACCCAACCCTCCCGACGCGAAACCCAACGCCAATACGACTCGTAACAGAAGCTGTCCAGATCCCAGCCCCGTAGCCATCCGATTCTCTCGCCATGCGACTTTCTCGAACAATCGCCTTCGATTGAAGTCGACAAAACCTTTAAATCATCATCCTACGAATCTTCCCAAAGAGCCGCGGACAGCCGACAAGAGCGCTGTTTATTGCACATAGCCCCCCCCGCCCTGCCCTGCTACAGGCCCGTACAATCGCGGCCTCTTCTCCGGCCGATCCTCCCCACCTCCTCCACCGCCTCCACCGCCGACCTGCAGCCCTGCCATATGCGCACTCTCAGCCATCCCCCTCATCGCTTGCGCCTGTGCTTGCGCCTGTGCCTGTGCCTGTGCCTGTGCTTGTGCCTGAGCCTGAGCCTGAGCCTGTGCTTGTGCTTGTGCATGAGCCTGTGCTTGTGCTTGAGCCTGAGCCTGCGCCTGCGCCTGCGCCTGAGCGACTTGCGCTCCTGCTACTTGCTGTGCCGTCATATACCCGGCGTACCCGCCTTGCTGAGGCCGGGCCTGGGGCTGGTGATGGGGGTGGTGCGGGGTTTGTGACGGCGGCCTCTGCGTGGCCCCGGAGGTAAGCACCATACCGCCGCCAGGCCCAGCCATGTACCCGCCGCCAGGCCCGCCGCCGTCGAGGTTGGGGGATGTCTGGTGCATTTGACCACCGGGAGAGTGCCACGAGGAGGCGGTGGACGGTGACTGGATAGGCGTGTGCTCGAACTTGACCTGGGCCATACCCGCCATGGTTGCGGGTACATAGCCTGCTTGAGTAGCCGGAGCGGGCGCGCCGGCTACCGTTTGGCTCAGGTCATCGGCCAGGCCGGCGGCTTGCGGGTCTTTGAGCATGCGGACGAGGTGCTTGCGGAGGATGCGGGCCATGCCGTCCCGAGTGAAGGGTTTGGCGAGCACGTCGTTCATTCCTGGTCAATGGTTAGAGGGGTTCGGTGGCTGACATAGCGGTAGGTCGAACTTACCAAATTGGAAGTAGGTTTGGATGTCTTCCTGCCGGATGTTCGACGTCATCGCCACGATGGGAACCTGTGGCGCGACGATACGGATCATAGCCGTGGCCGATACGCCGTCCAGGTTGGGCATTATGATGTCCATGAAGATGAGATCGAACCGCTCGGCGTCCCGGTTGACTTTTTCCACAGCTTCAAGACCGTCGCGCTACAAAGCCAGCGTTAGCAATCATTCCTGCGACCTAACCCCGCCGATTCACTCACCGCAGTGTCGACGCTACAGTCCACATTGGTGAGGAATTTGGAGCCAATTCTCGCGCATGTCTTGTCGTCCTCGACGAGAAGAATGTGCGGCTTCTTTCCACGCCACATGGACCCGAGCTGTTCTTTAAGCGGCGGAGTGGCTTGTGACGGCGCTTCCGCAGGGACATTGGGGTTGCTCAACGGCCGACTGTACGGGATGTTGTGGATGTGGTCAGCATGGAAGGGGTCGATACCTGTTGTCTGGCCCACAGGGTACACCATGTGGCGGGGATCATTGAGGGGGTCATGGACAAGTGGCATAGTAGTAGTAGTCCCGGGATGCGCGAACATGACGGATGATCCGGCAGAATTTGCCGGGGATCCGTTCTGGTTGTATGCCATGGACAGCCTCTCCAGTTCCCTGTCGGCCTGGACATCCGGAGATACGCCGTTGAGGATTTCCCTAGCCCGCCGCAGCTCCGGTGCGGGCTCGTCCGACCCATCTGGCAGGAAACCCATCGCCCCGGCATGGTGGTTCTGGCCTGCCTGACCGGCGTGGCTGCTAGACTGCGCCGAGTGGCGGCTGTTGCGCCGCCGGTCTTCCATGTTGTTCAGATGGGTGATCAGCTCGTTGGACGCTTGACTCTGGGCCCTAACCATCTTTTGCAAGCTCAGGACCTCGCTGACCAGCAGCCTATTTGTTTTTTCGAGTTCGTAGTACTGTTCCTGTAGAGCTTGAATCTGATGTTGGGTTGCCGTGAGCGATTCGCTCAGGACGATGATCTGCTGCGATGCCGGGAAAGCATCCTCGGCCGGCGGGGCCTTTCTTGGGGCCGGAGCTTTCCTTCGGATGTTATCCAAATTATCTTTCCTGTCCGCCCTGAACTCGGGATGCCGGAACTCCCATGCCTGCCAATCCGGAGGTCAGCGTTCCCAGATTTCCATCCCGAAAACCCGTGTGACAACCTACATCTCGCCCATATGGCGACTCGCCATTTTCTTCGTTGTGCCTGACTTTGTGGAAGTCGTACTTGTTCAATTGGCGGACAAAACTCGCAAAGTTGCTGTGCTTGAAGTGCTTGGGAAGAATCGTCTTTGTGAACTTCTCGTTCTGCCAGCGGGAGAACGAGTCAGCATTTTACACTCCCTGGGCTCCTGGCCGGCAATCGTACGTACCTCCAGGACCACGAAACTGTCCCCTTCGGCGCTCCACCGTACTACCGAGTTGTACGAGGGATCCTCGAGCATCCTGCAACATGATCAATCAGTCTGTGTGTCTGGGCGACGGGGCAGTCGGGCATGGTGCATGGGGCTCATCGTACTTATAAAGTTTGCGCACCTGGGAACAACGACATGTTAGCTGCGTTCAGCCACAGAGGCAGGATGTCGATGAGCGACGTTGGGGTGGTGTGCTCACAAAGTCGCTGGAGTTGCTTCCAGCCGGCGCGGAGCCCGCGTCGCTGTCGGCGGGCGGCATGATCGCAGCCGGGGGACGGTATTAGACGTGGACCACTGGACTTTGGCTGCCAGAACCTGTCAACCGTAGGGCATGTGTTGCGATGCGCTCAATGCAGTCGGAATCGGACACTGATAGCAAAGGCCGATAAGCCCCGAGACCGAAGAGAGAAAGGTCTAGATCAGGTGGGAAGCGATCCAAATCCTAACAGGGTGTGCACAGTTTGAAGATTGCCCCCTTCCAGGTTCTCATCCCCACAAGGGAGGAATGCGACGGCTTCTTTGGCCCGAGCTGTGCGCGCTGGTTCCCACTTTTCTGTCAAAATCGGTATCATAGGCTCGGCTGGGCGTCTTTTCTCAGTCAACGGCGCTCCCCGCGATGCAATGCTCCCTGTACGGAAATTTTGTGCGACGAGTTAAGAAGACGAAGCTCTTTTTCTGCTACAAGTAATGCGTAGATATCTGTTTGCCGATAACTTTGCTGAAATGAACCGAGTCTACGGAGAACGCTTTGCACCAACACCACGATTGTGGCAATCGGGGTGGGGACGGGCTGAGATGCCTGTACTAGTGTAGGGTAGTACTGATAGTGTTCAGTAATGGATGTTTTTAACTTGGGTCACGGAGGTCGAGGTGAATGCCGTCAACGACAGATTGACTCAGAACGTCACCCGATTCCTGGTGGAGGGGAAAATTGGGAAAATTTGGTAAAGAAATCCGGCTTGTGAGTCGAGCAGCAAGACACACCGCACTCGACAAGTCGGTGTTGGGCGCTGAAGTGTGTACACCAAGAGCGGGGGGCGTGCAGGAACCGCTGGTTGGCAAGCAAATCTTGAATTGGCGACGATCCCAGAGCTAGTCGCCGGCCGCTGATTTGTAGTGTTGGTTAGTAGTTCTGACTAGTGGACATCTCCCAAAACCGATGTCTTGCCGGCCTTCGATGAGAGATTCGCATCTTGCCCTTGAATCAAGGTGCCCGGTTCGGAAACTGGATGACGGGATGTCGAACTGGAGGTCATGGGTCGTTGTCCCAGACGAGCATTCGATCCCGATGCAGGAGCGTTGTGGTTTCTTGGGTCAGCTTTGAAAGCTGCACAAGCAGGGTTGGACCCTTGTAGCCTGACAGGGCACCAGACCCTGGCTGCTGGGCTTTGCCGGGGTGTGCTACAGCGTGGTGATTCGGTGCAGCTTTCAGAGCGGGGGCCGTCCGGGTTCCCGAAAACCGAGACCGACACCGACCGAGTCCCGGCCGTGAACACGGAGTGCACGGGCAATATATGTAATGGTACTCCGTAGCGTACTAATATCTGTGGTACGCATTGGAGCGAAGGCAATCCTGCAAGAGCAAGCCATATCTACGGACTCTTGTCTAAGGCAACTGATCAAGAACGAGGCTGTTGTATATGTTTGTATATACATACCTATGGTACCTGTAGTTGAGGTTTGCGGGATATACATTAAGCTAGCGCGTGACGGAGCAATCCTTGGGCTGATGACCCGAATCACCAGCAGCCCAACGAACAATAAAAATAAAATCGACTGCTGATAGAGATGAAGCTACCTTGCATTGAACCGGTAGGTAACAGCTGGTACATCGGGATGTATATATAGAGACGCCAAGTGCAAATCACCGCGTTGTATTGCCTGGTGGTCATCGCTGGAGCTTATGCCTACCCTTTTTCGTTTCCTGCCCGTTCCATTGAATCATTTCTCGAAGCTCCCGAGCAATCACCTTGGAGAGAGTGAAGAGACCCGAAGTACAACACCGGATAACGAACGAGTTACGAAAAAAAAAAATGGAGGTACCATGAATTGTGATAAATGTGTACGTCCGTACTGTTCACTGGATCTGATCGACGCAGTAGGGGTACATGCCAATTGAAGTCGTTCCTTGACAGGGTATGTATGTACATACCTTCGTAGTTACATTTATTGTATGTATGTGCACCCTAATGTTCAGGAGGAGTATTAGGCCGCCAGGCAACCTTCAACCATCCCAACGCCTAACCTGGGAAGATCAAGTATGTTCACTATGTGCCGATATCCGGGGCCATTGGGGGCACTCTGCAGAAATCCAGATATGGTAAAGATCAACGGCAGCACACAGTTTCCTCCCGTCATGCTACACTCACGAATTTTCTTCCAGCTCATCAGCGAGTTTGACGACTCGAAGGACCTCTGGGTGAGAGATAGTCTTGGCATTGAGCCTTCAATTTGATACTGCGCAGGGCCTTGCCGGGTTCCGATACACCGACGAAGTGGCTGGATGGCGGCACTCTCCTGACTACAATGGGTGGCGATACAACAGCACGTTTACTATCGGGTAACCATACTTGGCACTACCTCGGTTGTGCTGATTGGAGTGGACATACGCTACAGAACAATGAAAAGCAACGTGAACAAAAGCGCGACCAAAAAACAAAAGGATTCAATACCTTTGAGAGCAACTAGCTTTACGGTGTAATCACGGGGTTCTCTTAGCGGTGAGATTCTTGCAACCGAAGCCTTGATACATCTCCCCCATGCGGAAACTGGTCTGGATGAGCTTCGTCTCCTCAGATGCATCCATGTTTCCCACCTTTCATGTCTTGGAAACAGTATAGACGGAGCGCCTTATCAAGGCAATCATGTCGAGGAAAAAATGTACTGCACTAACCCACAAACGCCGTGCTATGGTGACCTTCCTCCCTTCCCCTTTTTATACCACGATACAAAGAATTACCACAGACTCGGAGGAAACACCGAGCCCAGTTATCACCGTCCCATAATAGATGACCCAATCTTCAATACTCAACTTTCAGGCACCTTCCATCGTCCCCCTCGCTTACTAAAAAGAAGAAAAAAAGGCTAATACTTGATAAGCTTTTGCCCTTTCACCTTCTCCTTGCCCACTTCAGCTCCCTGCGTCGAGAAAGCGCAGTATTTATCCTTAATCGCCACCACCTCATACGTGCCCTCCAAGCTGGTGCGTATCACCTTGGTGTGTTCGTGACTGATATCATGGCGCGTTTCGAGCACCTGGCTCTTTTGGCCCTTGCGGGCATTGGTACTGCGCGTGTAGGTGAACTCGAAAGGCGGGGTGCCCCAGAACTCGAATAGGATCTCAACCTCGCCGCCCTCATGGATATCGACGCGCGCGTTGCGGCCATGGCTCATGCGCACGGCCGGCATGGGGTGAATCGTCTTGACGATATTGACTGGCGCGCGACATTCGCTGGCGCGGTCAGCTATGGTCGTGATGGCGAATTCACCAGGCGATTCAGCCACACGCCGGAAGCTGGTCGTGGGTGAGCGTGCCTTGCGCTCGACGCCGTCGAAAGTGTACCAGACCTCAAAAGGAGGCGTGCCCGAGAGGGTGTATGAGATGCGCTCGCCCACGCAGTAGTCAGTGCGAGTTTCCAATGGGTAAATGGTGGGCGCCTCAAACAGCTGGACTTGGACAGTAGGTCCGCCGAGTTCAGCCATTGAGTGGCAACCACTGCCATCCTTGACGTCGCGGATCCGGACTTGCTGCGTACCCAGCCGAAGCTGATGGCGCGGGATGCGGATCTCGTATGAGTTGGAATGGATGGCCGGCGTGCGGTAGATCTCGGGCACAGCGGCGCTCTGATGCCTGATTTCAATCTCGAGCGTAAATGGAGGGACGCCCGTAAGTGTGACCGGGATACCGTCCTCGTTGTCCTGTTCTGATTTGCAGTATTTGAAAGTTTGGCCGGGTTTAACGAAGGACGCTGCCGGTTTTCTGTTGACTTTTTGCTTGACCACGAGCGGCTTGAACTGGCGGTCGCTGCTGTATAGGTGATCTTCCAACGCGGTAAATCTATACGTGTACGTGCCTGCCTTGGCCGTATCCGCCTGTATCGTCTCTTTGCCGACCGTGATGTCAAATTTCCTCTTGCTTAACGAACTGGATCCCTGGAGAGGGTGATGGCGGACCTCATATTCCACAGTGTACGGTGGTGTTCCTAGGCACATTAGCTGCTGCTCTCACCATGGTACTCCTCGAGACTCGATGGCTCACCTTGCAACGCGATTTCGAATCCCGAAATATCGCCCTCGCAGACGTCTTCGACCACGAAACCGCTGTCCGTTTGGCTGACTCCATGCGTCAGGGCGACGGACATCTGAGGCCGAGGGTACCAGTCGACATCAAATTTCGACGCCTTGGAATCGACAACGCCATGGCATTGGTTGTCCCAGACGTCGGTAATCATGTAGGTACCACGTGCCTTAACGTCGATGAACCCATTGTCGTTTCTGACTGTCCTTTCCAAAACTCTCGGGTTGTCTGCCGGGCCGTCCTCGAGGTTGGCATAAAAGACTTTCCACGGGCCCTCCCCAGTAAGGCGGACCGGAAGCTTGACTGTGGAGCCCTCCACGGCCAGGGTTTTACGCTTGCCCTCGATCTGGCCAAATGCAGCGCGCGGGCTTTGCCGTCTCACGGAAATCTTGAGCTCTTCCTGCAAGAAATTCCTACAACCCCTCTTGTCCTGGACGCTCGTCAAGCCCAAGGTGTACTCGCCACCTTGCGTCAGGGGTTTGGTTTTGATCTGGTAGGTATTCCCCTGGATATCCGTAACCTTGTGCTGCTTTCTCTTGCCATCGTGAATTATCTCCCATTCAAGCGTGAACGGAGCATCGCCAAGCAGCAGGATGTCGGTGACAACCTCATCCCCGAGGCATGAGCTCACCTTGCCCGTGCTGTGCTGAATGATGGCAGCTGCTGCGGGCTTGACGTCCTGTTCTAAGACATACTCGGGCCCAGTAAGCCTCCGACCCTTGTTGTAGATATCGTCGCCAATATGCGTGAATATGTACTTGTGGTGTCCGGCAACGCGGGGAATTAAATCCATCTGGTATCGTAGGCCGGGGATATTGACCCTCTCGGACCGGCGCTCGCCATTGGAGATGACGTCGTATCGAACAATAAAAGGCGGTGTACCAATGAGGTCCATGTCCACACGCAGGCCGATAGAGTTTCCGGCACATGTGTCGGAAATCTCCTCGGAGCGGATAGTGAGCTTGGGCTCGAGAGGGTTCAGCAGCAGGCAAGAAGACGGCTCTTGAACCTCGCCCTCGCATGATCCGGCGGACACCGACTTCAGGGTGTACAGGCCGGGAGCCGAGATGGAAGGTCGATCCCGAGCATTCTTCGCATTGTGCGTCAGTATCGAAACTTCATCGCCGTGGTCTCCGCTTTCGGTGAGAGTATCGATGGGTGAAAATTGGAGGGTCAGCGTATGTGCTGTGACGTCGGGGACCTGTCCAGCGATCTTGAACCGAACGGGGAGCTCCTTGGAGTCGCCCTTGGCGACCTTGAGCGGTCTCCTCAAATCGCAACCTTCCAGCCGCACTTGAGGGCGCTCCTTGACCACGAAGTTCTGCACAAGGTGCTTAGGCTTGGGCTTTCCTTCGAGGTCGTCAGCGGAAGAATCATATTTGACCAGATTCCCAAAACCGTCCTGAACCTCATCCACGGAGTATTGCCATTCCCCACTGGCATGCATGGACTCATTGAGGCCTACAGGAACTCGGTGTGGGCGCGCCCATGAGATATCCTCGTCATCCAGGCCAAACAGACTTGCCGATCGCAGGGAGCCAAGCGGGGACATGAAGCCCTCGGGTTGCAAACTTTGGAAGTGAAAGTTGTGATTCTTGCCGTTGATTGTGCGGCTGTACTTGATCTTCAACGGAGGAGTCCCCTCGACTTGGAGGGAGAAGTCAGAAAGATCACCCACACAGCGTCCTTGAGGGGCCGGTGGGCCGACCCAAGCCTTCGGGCAAGGCACAACGAAAGTCTGAGGGGTCTTCCGTTGTACTTCCAGCTTGTACTCGTCGAGAACTCGGCCTAGCTGGTAAGCACCAGGCTTTTTCACGGGATAATCGAACTGCACCACAGTCTGAACTCCCTCCTGGCTTTCCCGCTTCGCCTTCCGTTCAATATCTCGAATTTGCACTCTCGTCAACTTGATTGACTCTTGCTGATTCGTCTCGAGATCTGTGCGAATGATCTCGACTTCGACAGGGATTGTCGCGTTGAAGAACATAGGTAATGCCACCGTCTTACGGTCGCCGCCCAGACAAAAAGGGTGGAGTTCGGGGTTAAGAACGGCGGAACTACCATGGTCAGTACCTGTCGAGTAGACTGACAAAGTTCTGAACTCACCCCTCAGGAAGAATATTTATGATTTGTCGGCCCATGATCAGCGAAGAATTGTGCAAAATGCTGGACACTTTGACGTTGTGTTCCGAGATGGCGAGCTCACGGTCGTAGAAGACTTTGGCAAAGCCCAAAAACCATGCTTGCCATGGAAGCTGCGCAGATGTTAGCAACGCTGTATCGCTACGCGCCAGAAATGCACTAGATCCCATACCCCAATGTTGAACATGAGCATCCAGTCAAAGACGGCATGGAAAAAAAATGCCACGACAACGAACGGCTGTGACAGCTCAAGCCATGGTATCCTCAACTCGGGAAGCCCGAAGAGAAACGCGCAATCTATTGCGATCCATTTCAAAAAGAGCCAGAAAGACTCTGTATCCTCCTCGACCAGCTGGGCCCAATCGTAGAACTTCCAAGCAAAGAGGGCGGCATAAAAGCCAAAGGCATAGAGTCGTTGCGTCGGTGCGTCGAGGATGTGTAATGGTATCACAGGTGCGGAACTCGCTGCTGATGTCCCTCGTTGAGGCGCGACTGGCAAAGTACTGCTCCGGCTCGTTGTCGAGGTAGAAGTTGGTGCCCTGGCAGGACCTCTCTTCGAGGTTGCCTGAGGCGTCTGTGGGAAGGCGCCGATGGGGGATTCGCCGCTCATGGCATGCCGATTTGGAAATATCTCGATCGTGTCTTCAAAAGGTCGTCAGGTATCAGTAGACTGTCCTACTTGTGGGTTCTTGTCGCTCGTTCGTCAAATTGTGGCAGCACTGTCGGGAGCTCGAGGACCCAAAGACCGCAAAGAGCCGAATTCAACACGAAGAAAACAGGACTCGGAGTCCTGCTGAACAGCTAGCTGGTATCACTGTCCCTTTAATGTTCGCTGCCGGTGTTGTGCCGCAGCCTTTTGCTTGCTGCATTATTTTGGGGCCGCAGAGCCAAAATTTCCCGTTGTCTGGATGCTGCACGTCAGGACGCGCTCCAGTCTGTTGCCGCGCTGTGGTTTGTTACAAGCAACATGGCAGGGTCCGGTTTTGCGTTGGCGCCGCGCTACTTCTCATTGGTCAGGGGAGCTCCCAAGCTTGTCCCCACTCCAACACCTTGACAAAGCCCCATATATCCGTACTTATTTCCCTTTTGGGGTGGAATGACGGCTAGAAGGGACCGCGGAGGAGCCTCCAATATCGCTCAACCATTTCCGTTCCTCAACCAAGCTAGAGATAGTGTTGTGCTTGTGCCTCACAGACCGAGTGCTCTGCAGGACATTCCTCATAGCTTTTACGTAGTTGTGTTTGTCACAGATCCAGATAATTGTAATCCATTCTGCTGTATGTATCCGTACATACACACCTGGTATCTTCTTTACGCGCTTGTACCTAGGTACCTTACCCTAAATACGGTTAACCATGCTACGTACGGAGTACATACATACCAGATATTGTGAACCATGCGCCATCACCCCGTAACTGCTTGCTTCATTCAACCATTAAACGCAGCTATTGATACCTCGACAATAGTAATGCGAAGGGACAGTAGGCTGTCAATTATCTTCTATTTTTCTCTTGCTAAAGAGAGTGCCGGTAGCCACTCATGCCACTTGCATCCTGCTTAGTACAATCGCTTCACACCAAAGGCATCGCTCTTGAAGCACAGCGAGCTTCCAGAACCAATTCCACTCGTGGCAATTTTCAGTGGTGACTGAATACGTCTAAAATTCCAGTCACATACGGCCGCGAAGCTATCGCCGCCTAAAAATCGACGCAACATTATTTCTTGCGGTCCCGCCTTGAAAAAGATTGAAGCATCTGAGAACAGAGTCGGTGCGAGCGCTTCAAACCAAGAGTCGGAGCACAATTCGTGCCTGGACCTAACCACATCTGCGCCCCTTGGAACCTTTGCCATCTTTCAGGAGATGCGCTCTGCGAAGGGGTGTCGAACTCCAGAGTATTAGACGACATCCTACCCCAAATCAATAACCTGTATCTTTTCGCTCCGCTGCATTCTAACCTCGACCCTTTCACATTGGGCAATACCGCGTTCTTCCAGCAGCTTTTGCGGATTTCATTCGACTAGCCGATGACATGGCTTCGGCGCAGGTCGTGAACAACTCCACCGGGGAAACGGCTCTTGAGAGTGGTGAAGCGGCGTCTTCTCTCCCCGTTCGTCGGTCCGGCCGCGCACGCAAGAGGCCTTCCGGCCATGGTGAGGATTCCGACTACAAAAACGGGAAGGTAGCGGCCTCGCCTGTCTCATCGGATTCCCGGCGCAACCCAAAGCGACGGGCGGCCCCGGACGCTTTCAACGTGCCCGAGCACCTGCTCGAGGCATCTCTAGGACCGTGGAAGGAGAATGAGCAGTCTGAGTGGCCAAGTTGGGTCGAATTGGAATCTGACCCAGTGAGTCCTTCGTTCTTTCGGCAAGTTTCATCACAGCTAACCGCCCGTCAGGCATTTTTCACGGCTATAATGGGTCTGCTTGGCGTCAAGGGAGCAAGAATAGAGGAAGTGCTCTCGGTCGATGAAGATACCCTGGCCACTCTGCCGTAAGCCCCTGTCCCGCTTAAACTGCCACGGCGAGGACCTCTAGCTAAATCTTGACACAGACCTCCAGTACATGGACTGGTATTTTTATACGAGTATGTCGCCGACCAGAGCCCTGAGGTCACCTACCCGGGCCACGATGTGTGGTTCGCAAATCAGGTTTGCCTACCTTTCCTCTCTGCCGCGAGTCGAGTCAGTCACTTACGTTCTGATAGACCACACATAACGCCTGTGCCACCATTGCCTTGCTCAACATCATCATGAACGCAGAGCGACTGAGTCTTGGTGAGAAGCTCCGCCATTTCAAGCAGGAATCCAAGGACCTGTCGCCACCACTTAGGGGAAATATGATCAACAACAGCACCTGGATACGAGTTGCCCACAACTCTTTCGCTCGGTAAGTCGTCATGGGAATGTTTACCGTATCCCGCTCCAACTGAGACTCTGCAGACGGTTAGATCTTCTTGACGCCGCGCTCAGTCTCCAGAACGAGGTCGATAACAAGGAAAAGAGGGCGAGATCATCAGCTGCCATGCAGCGGCGGAGAAAGAAAAAGCCCAAGAAAGAAAGGGTCAAAGCTGGCAAATCCGGCGATACTCCCGCCTATCACTTCATCGCCTTTGTGCCAGTCGGACAACAAGTCTGGCAACTCGACGGCCTCTCGTCGGCGCCCGTCTGCATTGGCAAGTCACTGTCTTCTATGTCTTTCTCTTCGCCGGCACTAATCTAACTCTTGTAGCAGGCGAGCACGAAGAGGGCAAACACTGGACCTCAGTGATGCGCCCCGTCCTCCAGGAGCGCATGATGCGGTACGAGACGGAGCGGTTGTCCTTCAGTCTTCTTGCATTATGCGGCGATAATCTCGCACACGTCCGGCAAAAACTCGCTGCCAACATCCGCAGCTTGGCCGATCTCGACAGAAACTTCGGCGACAACCCAAACTGGCCGTCAAAAACTTCCGGTCATGACACCATCTACATTCCGACCGACGCACGGCTCTCGGCCTTTCAGCTCGATGCGGAAGATATTCAAGCTGTACCGGACAGCGAGCTCAGACTCTCGCTCCCTCAAAAACAGCAGCAGAATTTACACTCCTCCCCCGCTCCCGACGACAATGATGCCTCTGGAATGACAACTGTTGAGGCAGCTCTAGAGCTCTGGGTCCAGCTCAGCGCAGAGCAAAAGCGGATTCTCGCGGAATACGACAATGAGAGAAAAGTGGAAAATGGCCAGGAACCTACTGCTATCCTGGGGCGCGCCAGGGATTACACGGCTGCTATTCACAAGTGGGTGGAAAAGCTGGCTGGTCACCGGGTTTTACAGAGGCTGCATCAGGAGGTGCAGCTGCAGAAGTCGTAACAATCTCTTGCGCGTTCTGGAGGGCGGGAGGTTGAGGCATGGGCGTTTTACTGGGGTGGTGACCTCGGTACGGTAGACGGTACTGCAACTGAAGATCACTCGGTTTGGGCTGGCACCTCGGCACCTGCATGAAGCACCAAAATGGGGGTCTGGGAAATGGCATCCTGAAGCAACCTGAAGGGAGACTAGCTATGAAGCTACTTCTGCTGCATACAACGTTTTCGCCTGTTTAACATGGATTGATAGAGAGCAACACTGTCATTCTAGATGCAGCGAATATCAGTCGACGGGCACGCAATGACAGGATATGGAGGGCACTCGGTCCATTTCGCGAGCGTTACGGCTGTGACAATAAACGTATTGCGGTTTCCAACGCTCCAAGCAGTTCTCCAAAGAACGCAGTTAATGCCTATTTGCGGTGTGTCTGCATACTAGATAGACTAGGACTAGGGATAGGAAACAGTCGAGACCCGGCTTCCAAGAGCCATGTTTCCCATGACGTAATAGCGGCTTGAAACGCGGCGTGGTAGTCTATCTGCCCATCGGCAAAATGACGGCACCTGGTAGGAGAAAGCTGAGCCGCCGCCGCCCTCCACACCCACCCCCGGCCTCCTGGTAAGCTTCCCGCGCTAGCGGGGGTCTCCACCGCCAGACTGTGTCGGCAAAAAACAACCAACAAGCAACAAGCCCAGTGACACAAGTCTCCCTCGACGTCAACGGTTCCTCATATTCGGAGCGTGAAGCGCAGATCTGCCTAAGTTGCGATTTGGGTCGACAAATTGAGAACGCTCATACTCTTCGTCTCGGTCCTCTTGATCACTTTGGCTTCTCAAGGGCGAAGCTCGGCTCGACTCTGCAGTTAACCCTCCCGCCGCCGGCGCCAGCATACCAACGAGAATGTCTAGGAGAAGCAGCGCTGCCGCCGTGAATGGCGCCGCTTCGAAAGAAGGCAGCAGAGCAGACCCTCCGAGTACGCACGCTCATCCCCGACGCCCAGCGCACCTGCAACGCGAGGCCGGAATCGACAGGAATAGGAGACAAGAGGCTGACACACACTTCAGCATCAGACAAGCAGAAGCTCCTGCTCTCCACCGACTCCGGTCACTTCTCCCTCATCCGTGCTCTTCACTTGGCGGATCTCATTACCGAGTTGAACGGTGAGCCCTGGCCCGGGATTCCGGCACCAATGCGAATAGGGCAGCAACTGACGGGAAGCATGCTTGACTAGGCCTCTGCGGCATCCTCTCCCTCTTCTCCTCAATGCGCTACTGCCTCGGCGATCCGTCGCAGTACCGCAACCTTTGGGCCGCCCTCCTCTTCCTGCCCTTCGGTCTCTTCTTTGACTTCCTCGACGGCAAAGTGGCGCGCTGGAGAAGAAAGAGCAGCATGATGGGGCAAGAGCTGGATTCGCTCGCGGACCTGGTACGTCAGGGATACATTCAATGCCATGCATGCATACCACATCCCTACACACACAGCTCGCCCTGCGACGTAGCCTTTTTTTTTTTTTTTTTTTTTTTTTTTTTTTGTATTCGTCCCTTCTGCCTAAACAACTGAACTAACCCCACGTGCCACTCCTGCGGTCCCCAGATCTCCTTTGGCGTCTCCCCGGCCGCGGTCGCCTTCGCCCTCGGCATCCGCACACCCCTCGATCACCTCTGCCTCGCCTTCTTCGTGCTCTGCGGCCTGACGCGGCTGGCGCGCTTCAACGTGACGGCGACTTCGATCCCCAAGGACGCCTCCGGCAAGGCGCGCTACTTCGAGGGCACGCCCATCCCGACGACGCTCGCTCTCGACGCCCTGATGGCGTACTGGTTGTCTCAAGGCTGGGTCGGCCACGACGCCCTGCCGGGCGGTGTGTGGTTTGCCGGGTCGGTCTTGGAGATGCACCCGATCGTGCTGCTGTTCATTGTCCATGGCTGTTTGATGACCAGCAGGACCATCCACATTCCTAAGCCTTAGCTTCTGCAGATGCTTGTCCATATGTTGTTGTCTTGAGTCATGGCTTGTGACATGGTTGAGGCGCTGGTTGCATCAAAGAGCCGAGGCCAGTTGGGGTTGGGAGACCAGCGAGCATACATTATCTACTTTTCCAACGGAAATGCGATGGTTTAGACTGGAAACCGAGGGCTGTTTCTTGGGTCGGTAGTTGTGGGTAGTCCGTCCGGCGTTGGTTTGATCTTGGTCTTCAAGCTTAAGGGAACATGTCGTAGATTCAGCACTTTGAAAAATACCTCCGCGCCGCAGCTGGTTAAGTCGTCGCTCTGTCGTGAAAGGCAGGCCGCGGAGCCTGAGATACGTGTGTCACGCTCCGATAAACCAAAGGTAGGGAAAGACGTCAGCCAGTGAGGCTGGCCGAGGAGAAATCGCCAACGGTGCGGCTGCGCCGTTGCAATGGTTAACGCTATTTTGCGTTAATGTATGTACATCTAAGCCTTGTCTGCGTTCTCCGCGTTCTCCGCTTTCTCCGCCTTCTCCTCCTTCTTGTGTGGGAAAGGGTTGTACATTCCCCTATCAGCCTTCAGTTTGCGCAACTTCTCGATGGCCTCGTCCAAGTCGAACGGCACATCTCTTGCCTGTGTCGAGGTGTCGTCACGGTAGCGGATGTTGACCTTGCGGTTGCGCATCTCGTCGTCGCCGACCACGAAGCAGAAGTTATCTGTGCACGTAAGTATCTCCCTCACTTGACTGGGGTCAATAATCATTGACTTACATTGTGCCAGCTGTCCGTTGCGAATCTTCTTCTGGAGAGTGTTTCCGGTGCTGTCGACATCTGGGGTTTCATGTCAGAGTATGCCAAACGAACAGCGGCAGAAGTGAGGGGCTCCATACCAGCATAGAAGCGTTCCTTCCTCAAAAGCGCAGCCACTTCCTTTGCATAGCCTAAAAAGCCCATGCCGACAGGAATGACAATGATCTGCCGCGGAGACATCCAAAACGGCCATTTCCCAGCAAAGTGCTCGGCCAGGATCGCCGTGAAGCGTTCAATACTGCCAGCCATGGCACGGTGGATCATGACAGGCCGGGCGCAGCCGGGCGAAAGGGGCTTTTTGACAAGAAGGGGCTTCTTCTTCTCCTTCCCCTCTTTCCCATCCTTCTTCTCATCCTTCTTCCCATCCGCAGCGGCGTCTGGCGCTGGCGCCGGAGCCACAGCCGGAGATGGAGCAGCATCCGAGGCATCGGTCTTATCTTTCTGAACGCCCTCGGCAGTCTGGTACTCAAGAGAGAAATTGATGGGTTGCTGGAAATCGAGCTGAATGGTGGCACATTGCCATTGTCTCTGTCTGCGGTGTTAGTTGTCTCTCAAGAAGTTAGGACAGTGGCTCCCATACGTTGAGACAATCCTAATGAAACAGAATTAGCATCTGCGATTATAACACCTCTAAGGCTGTTGGGAAATACGAACCAGAACAGCAATGTCAACCTTTGGCCCGTAGAAGGCACCATCGCCAGGGTTGAGCTCCCAAGTGACACCGGCGTTAGCAGCGGCAAACTCATCAAGGGCTTCCTTCAGGCGGGCCTCAGCGCGGTCCCATGTCTCGATATCGCCCATGAACTTGTCCGGGCGAGTGGACAGCTTGAGCTTAAATGCAAGTCCCAGCATGCCGTAGAAAGATTTCATGAAATCAAAGAGGTCGGCGACTTCCTCTTTGATTTGGTCCTCGCGGCAAACTAGGGAGAGTCAGCGAACAGAAATCCCATACAGAACCCCAGTACACTCACAGATGTGGGCATCATCTTGCTGGAACCTTCTCACTCTTGTGAGACCGCTCAGCGCGCCGCTGGCCTCGTTACGGTGCAGAACACCAAAATCAGCAAGACGCAGCGGCAACTCCTTGTGACTTCGTTCCTGTGGTGAACGAATTAATAACCCCCATTGGCCCCAAACATTCGGGTCAGCTTACCCTGTGGCGGAACATCAAGGCATGGGCTACAGAGTTGTTAGTCGAAGCCTTTGCGGATTATAGACCGAGACGCACCAGGGCAGTTCATGGGCTTAAGACCGAACTGTTCCTTATCGACATCAAGCAGGAACATGTCCTCCTTGTAGTGAGCCAGATGGCCGGACTGCTCCCAAAGAGACACGTTGAACATGTTGGGAGTCATGACCTCATCGTAGCCTCGCTTCCAGTACTCCTCACGGATATACTCCATGATGGCGTTGTTGATGCGCATGCCGTGTGGCAGCCACATCGCGGAGCCTGGCGAGCATTCTTCAAAATAGAAGAGCTCTTGCTGCTTCCCGACCACACGGTGATCGCGCTTGGCGGCTTCCTCGAGGAACTTCTTGTGAGCTGCCATCTGTTTCTTGTCCGGGAAAGATACGCCGTAGATTCGCTGCAGCGAATCGTTGTTGGCGTCGCCAAGGAAACTTCAAGATGGTCAGTTTCAGAAGCAAAGAGGCAGGTGTCAACAGAGCACGCACTATGAGGATGAGTTCTTCATGATGGCAAAGGCCTCAATCCTGCCCGTATCGGGCACATCTGTGCATTGTTAGTCTTGTCAGAATTGCAGAAACACAGCATGTAGCCGGTCATAGACGGGTGGCCTACGCGGTCCACGGCAAAGATCGCTGTTGTGAATACGTCAGCCCCTGATTGTATCATATAGTATCGAAGCCCAACTTACATCAGGGGGCCGTTTCTGTACACGGTGGTTTTTGTGCCATCCGGGATCTTGTCCTTGATAATATGAACCTTGTAAGGGTTGTAGGCGAACATTTTGAGCAGATCTTCCTTGGTCATTTCCTGTACAGTTGTGAGCCTCGATAAGCTGGCCCTTCACACAGCAAGACAAGAACTGTCACGTGGAAACCGTGATCTCCTCGAACGTACCAGCCTCTGGAAAGGTTGCTTCTCCTTTACGATCTTGGAGACAATGTTCTCGAGCGGCGCCCAATCGCTAGACGTCACGGCAGCGCCGCCCGGAAGAGCCATTTCGTAGTAGAACCCATTTTCCACCGCTGCAGGACGGAGAACTAGTTAGGCATCGTCGAAACTCGGAATGGGGGCTGAACGTACGAGGGCCGATGCACAACGAGCAGCCAAACCTCCGCTCACAAGCTTCACCGAGGATGTGTGCGCTAGAATGCCCTGGTAACGCCATACGTTAGCCGTTTCTTGACCGCGATCCCCGTTCCGCGAGATCCTCACAGAAAACAAATTTCCCTTGGTCATCGTTGAAGTCGAGCAGCTCCAGCTTGCAGCTCTTCTCAAGGGGGCGTTCGAGATCCCATAGCTGTTCGCCATCAATCCTCGCAACGACCGTACGCTTGTACAAGCTGTTGGAAATGCCCTTCGCGATCTCGGCAGGGGTGGTCTCGTAGGCCTTGCCAGGCTTGACGGTGCCGTCCGGCATGGTGATGAGGATATCATCGCGCGGCTTCTTGGCGAGCTCTTCCTGCTGCTCCTTGTACAGACGGTCGAAAAGCTCAATGCGCTCCTGGAGGAAGCTGGGGGGTGGCTGCAGCTCCAGAGGGCCCGAGTCGGCAGCGGCTGCTGCTGGGGCCTTCTTCTCCTTCTTCGGTTTTTTGTCGCCGCCGCCGCCAATGGCGGTCTTTTGCAGGGCTTCGGTGACCTTCTCCATATTGAGATTGTGGGCGAAACGTGGATTGTTGAAAATCAACGACAAAAGGTAGAAGTTGCAGTTTTTGCGCCTTCTGAAACCCGTCTCTGAGTCACTTCGGACGGCGCGGGCAGGGCGAAAGGTGTGGAGGGGTTCAGACCGAAGGGTAAATTTGGGGTGGTGGAACAAGGCGCTACCCCGCGGTCGATAAAGGGACGCCCAAGGTGCAGTGCGTGCCATAGATTAGCGCTTGTCACAACCGACAATGCCGCCTGGCCGCGCTACAAGCTCGGGCCATATGTTCCTTATCGGGCAGTCCCTTAGCAGGAGGTCCGTACATCCAATACCTACCAAGTCTTCGAATACAGGGCGGGGAACTACTACATACCAGTACGAGGTAAATACAGGTATGTACAGGAATCAGAATCAGTACCTCAGCATCTCGACGACTCTCTTCGGTATTTGTGTGTTGTTCTTCCGTCGTCTGCTCCCCTCTCCTTCAGCACGTTCTAGGAGCATTCCGGTCGCGTGCGCGACATCCTCAAGCCCCGTGACAAGCCCTTGTCTCAGCATTTTCCATATCGACGCCTGAAGCTCTCTCTCCAAGGCGCCGGTCCCGCGACGTGATTACGCGATGCGTTCGTCGCTCGAAGACATTCCCGACGAGATCATCCGCCATATTCTTCTCTACCTGCCGCCAGAACACACCCTCGAAAGCTTCCAACTCATCGCTCGTCGATATCACCACCTTGCAAGCGAGCCCTTGTTGTGGCGATGGCATTGTCGGAGCTCGTTTCGCTTTTGGGACCCTAAGCACAAGTTTCAAGAGAAGCTTACGGCGCTCGCGTCTTCGGTCGACTGGAAGGGTTTATGGATCACAAGGAAACGGGCGAACAACAGGGCTGCACGGTTGCTGGACGGGGTGATCTCGACGAAAGTTGGCCAATTGAAGCGGCTGCAGGGAATATGTGAGCTGGGTTACGACGTGAAGGACTACCTGCTGGAGCAGTGCCACGTGGATGAAACCGCGGAGGATTTTTTGGCTAGGAGGTAAGTGTTGTGGCCATTCACTCAGCCATATTCAACTTCCTTGTCGTGTCCACAGGCCCCGGGTGTCTCTGACGCCATGACAGATATTATGCAAACACGGCTCTGGGCAGCATACACAGGAGCGTGGCTGTGGACCTGTGGTCTCGGTATCAAGGCCGGGCCTTGAGCTCCGAAGGTCTTGATACAGCACTGGGTGCGTTTGACATGTTTGTATTGCATGACCAGGAGCAGGATCTTGATTACGTACGTTACGCAGATGCAGCAGCCGAAAGAGTAGTGTCTAATGCCTCCCTAGATCGTACGGACACTCGACGCACTAGCGGAGCAGTTCCGGGTCGAACATCCGACGTTCGAGAACCTATCAACCAGAGAAAAGGCCCTATGCTTAGTCCGCTGGCTGAGAGCGAACCATCTCACCGGCATGGAGCATCCCGAAATCAACTACCGTAACCTAAGGAACTGCTTCATTGGCCATGCGCTGTCTGAAGAGACTCACCCTTCTCTGCCTATCATCTCGAGCGCCATCTTCACCTGTATTGCGGAACGATTAGGGTTAATAGCCTTTTGTCTGGCGTTCCCCAGTCATGTGCACGCAGCGGTGTATGCGCCACCCGGGAAGGATCTCGATGGCGAGGACACGGACGAAACGGATGGGGAGAAGAAGCGGATGTGTCTGGATCCCTACGGGTCCGACCAAGAGGTTACCCTGAGCGACCTGCGCCTTAGGCTGGTCGAGTTTGGGTGGGCGCAAGGAACAGAGGCATTTCTCAGACCTTCGCCGGTGCCGATTATTGTGCAGAGGACAGCACAGAATATCAGGGCGACACGGGACACAGTCCAAAATCTTACAGACAACGACATACTTGGGTCTGAAATGAAGCGCCTGCGGAGTGGCCACCCAGGCCTGAACATGGAGGCCGCTGAGTACGCTTCCATGTGGGCAGAGCTCCTCATGAAGCAAACCACGAGCTTCCACTGGGACTCGAACCTGGATTCATTCCTCAGAAAATTTGCCATCTCTTGGAGCGAAGATGTTTGGATCGTTCGCAAGTACCTAGCCCCGTTATACGACAAATTCGTAGCCTCGCAACCGCACAGCAGGCTGCGACAAGGCTGGGAAAACGTCCACGAAATCCTCGCCATGCTCGCAAGACTCGATAACAGGATACCGGAGGTTAGCCGACGGTACACCGAGGACATATCCACGCGGGTCCGGTACAAGATCGGCCAAGTGTTCCGTCACCGGCGGTACGGGTACATTGGTATTATCAACGGCTGGGCGGCGAAGGGCAGCTATAGCCTCCCAATGCCGCATTATCTTAATGCTGCCGAGGCCGAGGAGGAAGGGGATGTGTATGACCCTACCGAATCTGTGCATTCGAGCAGGATGGGCCCCCAGAGGACATATTATACCTGCCTGTAGGTGCACTTCTGTCCTGTGTTTGGAAGGTTATCACTGTGCTGATGGAACGAGTTTTAGGAGGCCTACTGTCGACCGGCTACGAGTAGCTCAGGAGAATGTCGTGATCGTCACTGACCCCAGCGTCATCCCAGACGAGCTCTTCTTTGTGGCGGGCAAGTTTTTTCGGCGATTCGACCCCGATACCTGCACATTTGTGTCGAATATTAGAGAATATTACCCTGATGATTGATGAGCTGGCCGACAGGCATTGGAAACGATGTAGGGTATTGGTTGCTCAGGATATGAGCATAATCGTCAATGGGATTAAATTGATGCTCATGACCAAGCCATTCGTAAAGGTGGCGACCGGCGTAATTTCAGCGGCAATGGCACGGTTGAATCCCAGATTGGATCGAGGCAGGGAAAAGGCCACAATTCTTAAAATCACAACCAGACGGTTTCAAAGGAATGGAATGGTATATACTATACTATCATTACCCGAGCCAGCCCCGACCCAGTTACCGTTTTTATCATCCGCCTTTCGTCAGCGTCATCTCATCTTCGTCATCCCAAACCAAAAGATAGAAAAGGGGGTATCTCAGCAAGACAAGAATCTAACAGCACGCCACACCAGCATCCACAGACTCCAACCTGCTTGCGCCCTCTTTGGACGCCCACTGTTGCCTTCGTTTCCCGCCGGGAGCATACCCTCGTGAGGGGGGAATTGTTGACATGCATACCCAGTCCGCCAGCCAAATCGGCCGGCATACGGAAGAGGGTATCATAATAGCTCGCTTATTAGTTCGATCAGCGAGCCACCAGTTGTCTGCGCGCAAAGCTATGCTCTGGCAGCCTCCCGCCTTGCAGCCCACCCTTTGAGCGCAATCATCAGGATGACCCAGGCCATGAGAAGGCCAACCAGGCCCATAGTTACCGTGTAGATGAACATGGCGTCGAGCTGATAGTGGATCATGCCACGAACGGTAGACGAAGCCTATATCAAGCATGTCAGCCAACCCAGTTACACAAGTCGCAGATGCTTCCAGAGATAGAAAGGGGAGAAAGCTTACGCTAGCCATGAAGATGATCCCGCCGGCAATCAGCCCAAACGAAGCCAACAGCTCGGTTGGGGGACGCGAAGGGTAGACAGAGCGAGGCGGGCGCAGCCACAGCAAGATGTAGGTAAGCCCGCGTGCAAATGAGGCGCCCGTCAGCAGGTCACCCCATTGCTTGTGCACCATGCTCGATACCATGCTCTCCTGCGTGTGCGAGCTCATCATGATGCCCAGCAGCAGAATGACGAGAGCCGGGATGGGGTTGATGGAGAAGGCATACGACTCGGGTTCGGCCAGCTCCTGGCCCTGGTTCTCCTGGCTGCGGCGGGCGTCGCGCTCCAGATCGCGGAGGTGTGAGGGGCGCGGTGGGGGCAAGGCGGCGGCCTCCGCGACCGTGAAGTTGAGGAGATTGCGGATCCTTACAGACTCGATGAGCATGCCGCACTGGGAAGAGGTCAGCATCAGCACGGGGAGGTAAACCCGGGGGACAAGGGGGTGATTTTACCAAGCCGCCACCGATGAATAGGACAGTGATGGACAGGTGCTCCAGGTCCTGGGCGCTCCATTCACCGCCCCAACCGCCGAGGTGCTCGAGGAAGATGTTCGTGGAGCCGTAGAAGAAGATGGCGGCGCTCTCGACAAACTCGGCCGAGGGACACCACTTCCGTCCCGCCTTCCTGGGGCGGAGGTTCCAGGCCTAGCGCGCAAACCGCAGTCAGTCTTCCGTTTCGTTTTGTGTAACCACGGGCGCTCCAGGGGCACACCAACCCATCCGAGTTCGCCGAAGCTGCCGGCCCAACGGCCGAGCGTAAAAATGCCCAGCCAGAAGAAAACGCCGCCCTTTATCCAGTGCGCCAGACCGCTGAAGATCTCGCGGCCCTCCTGTCGTTTCCGTCAGCGCTGGCGTCCTCCCGCGGCGGCGTCCACGTCCGTGGCACTTGAGGGGGGAAATTGCTCACAAAAAACCGGCCGAAGGCGATGATGCCCGTGCAGAAAGCAATGAAACCGAGAATCAAAATGGTGCGGTCGATGAAGTTGTAGGCGAAAAGTAAGATCTTCCAGAACCGGTCGGAAATCTTGCCTGCAATCTTGGCCACCACCGAGTGAGCCTTGGTAGACCTGGAGAAGATGGGCAGGTGTGCCGCCTCAAGGTCCTCGTCCGCATCGTCGTCGGGGTGGTCGTAACGCTGGTGCGCATTGCGGGTGGGGGAATCGGCGGCCGACGAGATGGAATGACTGCGCAGCGACTCGGTCTTGGGCTCGGTGCCCTGCCCGCTGTCTTGAGAGAAGCGACCGTACGGCCCCGGAGAATAGTGGGACTCGTGCTCGGCCATGGCTTCGGTCGACACGGGAATAAAGCCTTGGCGCTCCTCAGGCCGGCCGGACAGGTTGGAGCTCTCCCGCCTCAACATGCCCGCAACGCGAGCCAGGAGGCCGATGGCGACCTGTGCGGCCACGACAACGGTGACAATCCAGCCGAGCTTGTGGTGCGCATTGTTCGGGTACAGATCAGGCGTGCTCGCATTGTAGATGACGCCCAGGAGCACGCCCCCGGCGTTTATGGCGAGGAATGCGAACTGCAAAGCAAGCGTGTAACGCGAGCGGGCGAGCGAGAGCATGACGGCTAGATTAACCCTGGTTCAGCAATCAACCCGGCCTTGGCAAAAAGGAGCCTTCTACAGAGGGTGCAGGCTTACCGGCAGGCAGCGCAAACACCCACCCCAGCACCATCAGGGCGATGTGCCCGTAGATGGCGACTTTGTGGTCCGGATGGGCAAAGTACGTGGGGGGATACTGATCCTCAGGCAGAGGCTTGTCGGCATCCGTCATTTCCATGCCGCCCATTCCATCGTGCCCATGCCCGTGCCCGTGCCCATCGCCGTCCGCAAGGGCGGCCGGGACGAGACCCAGGACCGCCGCGCTCGCAACGACAGACAGAAATGGAGTTTTAAGCACTGCCATCGGAAACCCGCTTTTATGGCCGTCTAAACAAGTCCGTCTCGATCAGGATGGGATCGGTCGAAGGTTCGCGCGCAGCGCAGGCCCAAGCTGGATGAGAGGTCTCCACAGTGAACCCCAAAGCTGTGTCCGGAAGAACAAGACTGCAGTCGGAAGCGTCCCTTCTTGCGATTTAATCGACTCTGTAGGGATGCCGTCAACAGCGGTTTTGTTGGCTGAAGTCGGAGATGCTGCTGAGCATCGGCAGTGCACGATGTCGTCTAATGTGAATTCTCTGGTCCGGTCTTGTTTGCGGACAACGAGCTTGGGGGAGGGGGGGGGACTGGTTGAGGAACGAAACGAGAACCGAGTGCGTCACTGACTCTCAGGTATTTCAATTCACCGTGTCGGATGGGTGTGATAGTGATCTTGTCTCGCCGAAAGCATGCGGCGACTGAATAGGAAGAGCGAAGGGTTTTAAAACGGCGACCTTTGTCTTACGGAGCAGCTCGCTTTCCTAATCTGTTATCCCACTGATTCGTAATTCCCACCGGAGGCACGAAACGGCACCAGGATCGGGCGGGTATCAGGCCACCTAGCGGCCGTCCCTGTTTGGTGCTCATCATGGTGATGACCTCGCGGTTTTCGCATGTGCAACTCCGGAGCATCCGAACTGTGAGTGCGGCGGGTGCCAGGCAGGAAACTCGAGGTTACAGTGTCTCGTAAACTGTGTGGGGCGGCAGGGCGCTCATGCATCTGGCCTTCGCACTAGTTGCTCATCGGGCCCGTCTCGTTTGCTGACGCGGACACTTGCTTCGCAAGCTATCCGCGCTACGCAACACAGCAGACGAGCCTTCGAATATTTTGACCTCGACAACACATGGCCTGTAGCATCGGACGACGGTCAAGTCAATGCCTGGAACAAAGCCCATCATACAACAATACAGTACTTGATGTTCTGTGCAGCGGTGTGAGCGTTCAATCAATGCAGCCAGAGAGTTGCCTAGGTGTTAGTGTATGTACATCCAAATACTCTTTACCCGTGTGTATGGATGGGTCAGACACCCGAACTAACTTCTCGGTCTCGCAAGACGATTCGCCCAGAGCTGGCTGCAGCGCTCTGCCGGCTTTGGGAAGCAGGGTGGGGCCGGAGTTAACCTCCGGCGAGCTCGTCTGAAGGCTCATAGGGCGCTCGTACATACATACAATGTAGTTACAGGGTCCTGTCACCCGTTTTTTTGTGACAATATGGGGCGGGGTTTCAACAACTCTTGAGTCCGCCACGGAGGTTACTATCTTTCTTTTCTGGGATCCGGCCACGTACGTACGGTATGTAGTGTTTGAGTACATACCTACCTTACATATGCCTACTCCCGCGCGCATCTCACCACCTGACAGCCGTTCTGTTGCAGCCGAGACATGGCGATTGTCCCCAACCTTCACATTTTGGTCGGGCGAGTCGGGCTCGGCAGCGGGTGGAAACCGGAAGAAACGCAATGAAATCTCGGCAGTTTCCCCACCTCGAAAGTCGATCCAAGGTGATGCAGAATCTGTGCCGCCCGCGACGCGATCCCACGCTAGTGTTGTAGTCTATGTACTGTTTTGTACAACGCACACATTGTCGCATGATACTATACTTGTATGTACTTCAATACAACACTGCGAATTAGTGTGCTGCGTCCACTCCCGAGATGTGGTCTGGGCTGCCAGCAACAGAGCGCAGTACCCTAGTGCACCTCGTGGACACAGTATTGTCGCGCTCTTGGCATGTTTTTCGGGGTCGGAATCGCGATAGAGTCCGAGGCAACCTGTCTCTCGACTCCTCATCTCAAAGACGAATGATTGCTGGCGTTCCCGCCAGCCCAACTCTAGGCTTCCTCCCTCTGGGAGTGTCATCTACACCACCAAGCAATGGGTTGACAGCAACAAGAACGCGCCGTTACGCCGAGTCAATCCCAGGAGTGGCTGAGGTTGTTGGAAGGAAGAGCTCAGCAGGGTACGGAGTAACGTAATGTAGTGTACACGTATGCCTTACGGTTGTATTCACGCCGCATCGCTTCCCCGACGCTCTGACCGTAGAAACCTCCGACGGATCCGTGAAGCTCTGACGACGGTTGAAGGATGTGACCCACCATCGCGTAACAAAAGCTTACACTACACTACGCTTCTCCAATTGCCATGTGCAGTGGATCCACCTTGCCGTCCGTACATAGTACCCGCCCGATTGCGGGATGCCCTTCTCGGCGCCGGCAGCTGAAATTCCGACCTCACCAAAACACGTTGTGACTAAGCAGCAAAGGGCGACAGAGCTTTTCAAATCGTGCTATTGATAGCTTTTACCGCATGTGATTCCCATGCAATTCTGCTAGCGTGGCACTGCTGTGAAGTGCGGGAAAGACCTTCGGCCCGGCCAACTATCTATTGTTGCCGGGAGCTGTGTATCAGGTGGACGTTAAAAGATAGCTTAGTAGCTACTAGCAAAGTTGCTTTGGGGAAACGCTTGCTCGCCAAGCAGTCATCGAGCGTTCTTGCGGAGCCGAGCAAAAGAAAAACTTCCTGTTGATGTGGACCTTGTATGTCCCAGCAGTAGTGCACTCTCCAGGGCCAAGCAGCCAGCCACCAGGTCGTTACATAGTATTGGGCTGGAAACACACAAGACCCACCAAATTTCATACTGTGTACATACAGACCCTGGACCCTCACACCATCCACGACATCACACCGCGATGAAGTATTGGGGCCTTACTGTCTCCGGAGTGAGTGGCTCACTTCATGCAAGCGCGGATGGGCACAATACACTACAATGACTCGACAAGCTTGAAGATTTCTACACTACACCACATCTGCATTTCGCCGCAGGAACCCGGTCGGAATAGCTTCCGCTGAATCTGAACTTGACGTCATGGCACAGGGTTGCGCCGGATTCGAGCTGTAGGGCTGAACCAGCGGGACACCAAAATACCATCCATTACCAGCCAGCATTCGCACCAGCAGGTTGGGACGTCACCTACATTGTCAGTCGAGCATGGTGACACGGCACTCATACATCTACAGGTGACGTATTGCCGTCGTGCTTGCTGGGAACATCAATGATACCTTAGATTTACAGCTCCTTGCCGACCTAGCACGGATAGCCGCGGGTACGGCAACCTCATAAAGCGGACCGACCTGAGCCCCAGGCAAGCCTCCACCTCTCTCCGCTTCCCACCGCTTCAACCTTCCCTTCCCGCTGCAGCTTCTGCAAAATCTGTACAACGCCGCCGGCAGCTGCCGGGTGCAGGCTTTCGGGAACGTCTCGGTAGATACTCCGAACTAGCTCCATGACCGTCCAGCCATCGCTGTGTCCGTTTCCCTTTCCATCTTCATCTCTCACCTTCCCCCTGTCCCTGTCCCCGTCCCCGTCCCCGTCCCCGTCATCACCGCGGAGTGCCTGCAGGACCTGCATCTCCCGCTGCGCCCGATGCCGGATATACTCGTCGATCTTGCCCGGCCCGTCGCTCACCACGGCGCCGTGGCCAGGGTACGCGACCGGCTCCTTGCTTCCCGCCTTCTCCGGGGGGGAGAAGAGCCCGCGCATTCGTTCCAGACTGGCCACGTACAGGCCCAGATCCTCAAACACGCTCGTCCCATGCCCGAGCACGTTGTCCCCCGTGAAGAGCGCGTTCTCCTCCTCCCAGAAGAACACCATGTGGTCCTCCGTGTGGCCGGGGGTGTGCACGGCCGTGAGCGTAACGCCGTCGGCGCTGAACCGTTGCCCGTCCGCGATGTCCAGCAGGCCGGCCCCGGGCTCCGGACGGTGCTTGTGCACGGCGGTGCCGGGCCAGGCCCGCAGCAGGTCGGCGATCCCGCCCGTGTGGTCGTGGTGCCGGTGCGTGACGAGCGCGCACGCGAGGGACGCGCGCTCCTCGCTCAGCACGCGCCGCAGCGTGGCCAGCCAGGATGGCCTGCCCTCGCCCGTGTCGATGAGGATGCGCGAGGGACCGGTGCCGAGCAGGTAGGTGTTGGTGCCCTGGAGGGTAAACTTGCCGGGATTGCCGCCGAGGATGCGGATGCAGGCCGGTGCGAGCCGCTCCGTCTCCGGGAGGGAGGGTATTTGGGTGGCCATTTTCAGGCCGGTGTCCTTCACACTCTGGAGTCGCAGGCCCGCTGGCGATGGGAAACGCATTCGGGAGGAGTGAACTCCCTAAAAACAAAGCGAAGGAGCGCCGTCGGGGTGAATGTTCTCTCGGGGCGCCAGCGCGGGGTTCTTCGTCCGGACAGCCGTTGCGGGGTAGATTAACGGATAGGCCGGGCCCGGTTTGTGCGGAGTTGCCGAGCAAAGGTTTCGGCTGCCAGCCCGGAGGCATGTGCTTCAGCTTATTTTGGCCTGCAGCGTACTATAACACAAGCCAGTTGCATCTGAGCACGTCAGACTTGACAGCGACGGTAAAGTTTCTTTCCAGCTGACGTTGGATTTACCCGCACAAAAAAATAGGACCGTTAGTCCGCCACTCGACAGGAGGTCGGTCAGTGATCGTTGACGACTAGGTCCTCCAATTCTACTCAGTGGGCACAAAAAATGAAGGTGACGACCATCTTCCCGGAAACACCACGCTGAGTGACGGCCAATGACGGGATTTGTAATTTCTGCCTCAATCAGGCCATGAGGCTCGTTGTTGGAGGACCTAGCCGTTCAGCTCCCGCCTCCATGCCTGACTCTGGATGGGGACAAATGAAAGCAGCAGAACAATGAGGTGGTCGGCCAGTGCCGAGGCTGACGTTATGGAACCCCTGTCAACGCGCTCCTTCTTTCCGTGTGTCGCGTCAGCAGAGACTTTTTAGCACCCGAAGTTGGGGCGTCCCAGGCCCATCGATAAGCCGGGTGGTGGATCCGATAAGCAATTTCCAGCCAGCCGGAGCCCGTATCGGTCGCAGCAGTTGGGACACCGTTTCGGCGATGCAAGAGCAGTCGATTGAGAAGGCGAACAATAGCTCACTCTCTCCCTTCTGCAACGCAACTGTGAAGGTATTGTTACTGCTTTGCAGCGCATTGCACGCGAATATGCCCTAATCATGTGAATAGGTTCCTATTGTCGGCAGCCGTAGCGGCAAACGCTTGCGCGCGTCCCCCTCCTCCCCCCCCAGGTTGCCCCTCGAACCCCTTCCAATTTGAACGCCGTACGCCACTCCTGAAGCACCCGAGAACGCGCGACCTTTCTCGCTCGAGCCTTGGCGGAAGGATTCAGATGATCAATTGAAGCCTGTCGTTTCTTTGAGAGCTGGATCGAAAGTCGAGAATAACAACTATTCGTCCGCATTCACCCGAGGACCGAATCGTGGAGGACAGCATTGCGAATTGCTGGCAATCCAAGCCCGACAATTTCCAGCACTCCGCCGAGCGGTGTCGTTAACGGCCTTGTCTCCTCTACGTTCCCCTGTACTAGCAGACGAAAGAATTCTCGGTGAAGAAAATGTCAGCGAGGCCAGCTACACCGGCTTCGCCGAAGAACTACAAAGTCAAGTCGCCTCAACCAGGGCAGCCCATGTACGGGTGTGGTAAGCTGTGTCCTCCTCGGGGTCGCATCTTCCCCTTCCCCCCACCACTAACAGCTACAGAACACCTCCAGAGACTCTTCAACCAGGACCAAGCGACCACGAACACCTCCATTCAACACTACAAGGCGATCCTGCGGAGCATCTTCGATACAAACCCCCTGGTCCCGCAGACCTCCAAGGCCGCCGACGGCATTGTCATTACTTCGCTCACTCCCACATACCTTTGCCTCCAATGCCCCTCGACCCTCACCGAGGACGATAGGACCAAGCATGGCAGCAAGAAGTCGCACAGATTCTGTATGTGTGGATAATTGCCGAGCCCAGGGTGTCCACGGCTTTGCTGACCTGGGGGCAGATGTTGACTCAAAGAGCGGTGCTCTGTACTGCCAAATGTGTGATGACATCGTTTGGGATCCTACCTTTGAGGAGCTGAGGTTGAAGAAGATCGGAACAGGGACCTTTTCGAGTACGTTCTCCCCCCCCCCCCCCCCGGGGGGGTTGTGACCGGCCGCAATGAATGCTAAACTCTCCACAGGTCGAAAACGCAAGCACGAGGAGCTTTTTGAGACGTCGGATCCCGTTCGGGACAACCCGACGTACATCACGTCGAATACAACCATAGCGTCGTGCAAATCCAGCGGCCTCCGGGGCATCTACAATGCCGGCGCCACCTGCTACCAGAACGTTGTCCTCCAGAGCTTCCTTCACAACCCCATTCTCCGCAACTACTACCTCAGCGACGGCCACTCCAGCAGCACCTGCAACGTGCCATATTGCCTGAGCTGTGCCATGGACGATATGTTTCAGGACTTCTACGCGTTGGAAACCACCAACGGATATACGGCAGCCAACATCCTCTCCGGGTTCTGGTTTAGCGACAGGAGGGCGTTCGACAACCTGGTGACGACCAAGGAGCAGGATGCCCACGAGTTCTTCCAGTTCCTCGCCGAGGAACTGCACGAGCGCAACGGTGACGGCAAGAAGCCCGAGACTGGGAGCGAGCACAGTTGCAACTGCATCATCCACCAAACATTCTACGGCAAGCTGCAGAGCACCACGACCTGCCAAAACTGTAGCGGCGTGACCCACCAAGTACAGAGCTTCTTGGATCTCAACCTCCCGCTGGAGAACCTGTCCCATAAAAAGGGCAAGAAGACCACATCAAGAGGGCAGCTGACGTTGCAGGAGTGTCTTGAGGAGGAGTACGTCAAGTCGGACAAGTGCGAGTACCGCTGCAATAACTGCAGCTCGATGCAGCAGGCGCGCCGGCAAACGACCATCAAGCGGCTACCGAATGTGCTGTCGATTCAGCTTAAAGTAGGATCCCACCTTCGTTTCTCCCTCCCCCCCCCCCCCCCCGCCCCCGAGGCCCCGCCTCGAAGCACCGAATGCTGACGTACTACACGCAGCGATTCGAGTATAAGCAAGGCCGCAATGAACGTGCCGCCAAGATTGACACGCCCGTTCAGTTTCCGCTCGAGCTCAACATGCTTCCCTACACCAACCGCGGCCGCACCATCAGCAGCAACGGCCACGACGGTGGCAAGGAGAACTACGAGCTGGCGCGCTCCTGTACCTACGATCTGCTCAGCGTGGTCGTGCACGTGGGCGAGATCGACACGGGCCACTACGTGTCGTACTGCCGGGTTGGCGACCAGGTGAGTATCAGCCCTCCCACTGCCGGCTCTGGCAGCCCCACCCCCTTGGGAGATCTTGTCAAGGAAAGACGCCAACAGACGGGACAGTGGTTTGCCTTCAACGACCACCGGGTAGAACTTGCGCAGAAGTCGGACGTGCTCAATTCCAAAGCCTACTTACTTTTTTATATCGTCAGGTCGTTGTCCTGAGCTCAGTGTAGGCGCAGGGCAGCGACGCCCTTGAGAATTGCAGCTGCAAGCATTTGACTTTTCTTCCCCCTTCCTCTCCTTGCCATTTTTCTCTTCTCTTCCATGGTTGTTTGTAAGCGATAGATCCTGAGTGGTTTTGAGTGGTTTTGTTTATGCTCAGCGAACAGGATCATGCCACAGAATGTGGTGTTACAACTCAAGGAGCCGGGGTGAAGGCGTTGGCGGTGTATAGTGCTAAGTTTGGGAAAACATAGGGGGCAAATGCTTGTCTGGCAGCAGGCAGCGTGGAGATTAAACAGCCGTCTCGGTAGCCAGCCATTACTTCAACCTGTCGCGTGCATCTCTTGACCCCTTGTGTGATACTTTTGAATACGACTAGCCATTCGTAGACGGGCTCATCCCTCTCAAGCCCTCCCTATTTGTTGTCGCTTTCCCTCTCGGGTAACCATGACTATACTACCTCTGAGCACCGCACCGCTTTCATGCTCCATCCTGCACACACTTCACTTTCGAGAACCCTTGCTTCATCCCCCCACTTCCCTTGTTACTCCCTCCAACCCCAACCCTCGCACTCAAAGTTGGCATAGCAGTAGAACTCGTTGCTCAGTCCCCGCGCATGCTTGGGTTCGTAGTCGGTCGTGCGCAGCCCGAAGGACCGATACACGCGCGTGACGATGTCCTTCATTCGCTCACCCGTGCTGAGGATCAGGCGCGGCTGTGGGCGTGGCTCGCCTTGGCTCTGATCTGGTGCCGGTGATGCAGATGGTGGGCGAGAGAGCCACCTCACAGTGAGGGCCGCTAGTGGTTCAAAGTAAGAGACGAAGTTAGCAGTTATACGTCGACATTTGAAGGGGAAAGCGATCGGGGGTGGCGGAACCGCCCGCCCCGCCGGGGGGTAGGGGGGGAGGGGACGGTAAGGTTAGGAGTTTCGTTTAGTACTTTTTGTCTGACAGTCTTCGCTCAGGAATGGTGGGTCGGCAATGATGCGGTCACAGGTGCCTTTGAGGTGCGCTACACAAGGGAACGGTCAGTGGGCAGGCCATGGCATGATGATGGTACGAGGGTGTCGTAAGGGCTGTCACAGACCCGGCAGCTTCAGTGGCTGGGCAAAGTCGTAGTAGACAAACTCCGGGAAGATAGCGAAACGCTGGTCGTGTTCAAGCAGGATCAGATTCGGCTTGGGTTGTCCTGGGGGCGCCGAGCTCTGTGGAACGTTGTTTTGTCTGATGTGAGTGGCCTTGTACCTCGTCTGCAGGGTATGAAAACGCAACTTACGAGAGCATTCTTCAATGCTACAAACACGCTTGGTGCCGAGACGACGGCGATCGTCGTGTTCTCCGTGACTCCCTCGAGAAGGAGCTTCGCATACAGCCCTGCTGTTTCATCCGCGTACTGTGTCCGGCTCACTCATCATTAGCAAAACCCTACTTCCCCTCACATTTTTCTGGCAGCCAAATCGAGGCGAGGAGAGCTAATGACCCAAAGCCTTCCAGTTCCTTTGCTCTTCGGCCCATATGCATCCCAGGACAACTGTAGCGGACCGGAAAGAGGAGCAAGGCACGAAACACGTACCCAGAATTGACTTTCGTTCCAATCCTCTGCGAACGCATCCATAGACAGCACCTTCTCCTCGGCTGCGGCATGGAGCGCATCGGCCCTGGCCTGTAGTTTGGCAAACTGCTCGGCGCGGGCATCCCGCTCGGCGTAGAACTCCTTTAGCGCATTAAGTGTGGCGGATGAGAGCGATCTAGGTGGCCGAGTATTAGCATTGGGCTTTCTTTTCTCCTTTGTTCGTGCCAATATTCTGCCGTTATGAAAATTGAATTAGCAGCCCAAAACTTACATCTCATCGTCACTTTCATGGCTTGCCATGCTGAAAACAAAATCTCGGCTTTAATTTGGTAGTTTGTGAGTGATTGCCTCTCTGTAAGGCTGTCATTTTAGTAAGTGAGGGGGGCCTAAGAGTCAGATTTTTGAGTGGTGGGTTCGACAAGGCGTCTCGACTTGCGGATCGGGCTACGTTACGAAAATTCTTGGCCCCGAGCAGCAAGAAGCCTAGCATAACACAAAATCACATCCCGAACATTGTCCTCGGTGGTAGACTCGAGGGAATAATGTTTAGCTAAGCTGTATGTACACTCTACAGTGTCCTGTTTTGTTGCCTTAAAACACCCAACCCCCTCTACTGGTCGTCCAGCACGTGGATGTACTTCTTTTCTTCCCTCATCTCCTTCTCGGTAGCAGGTGGCAGGTCGTAGTATGTCGACGAACGGAAACCCTTCTGCACAGGAGTCAGTCACACGCAAGAGGATGGGGATGGAGAGGAACCGTACCAGATAATGATAAGTCCACTTGCTGATGTCGCTGGGCTCCATGCCTAGGTCCTTGAACGTCTTGGCCGACTCGTCAATGACCTGATCATGGAACTCGCGCTCCACCTCGTCCGCGGACATGATGTCCCACCAGAGAAGGCGGTTGAGCAACCCGGCAGTGGGCTTCAGCAGCCACTTGGGCACGTTGATGTGCCTGCGCTTCTTGTAGATCTCCCGGTCGACCAGCTCGGCAATCTCAGCTGTCGAATAGTTCTTGGGGCCGTACAGCTCAAAGGTTTGCGCTGCCGTGTTGTCGTCAAACAGCATCTTCTCCAGCGCCTCGCCAACATCGATAACCTGCAAAACCCCGTTAAAAACATGGGCGCTTGTCACAATCGATTGGGTCACACGTACGTGCACTGGCCAGTACCTCTCCTGCATGTTGTTTGCTGTAAAGAGGTTGGTCACGCTGGCGAGCTTCAGCAGCAGGTTGTCCTCAAAACCGAACATAGGGGCCGGCCTGACAATGGTGGTTTCGGGGAAGATCTCCCGCGCCACCTTCTCGCCATAGCCCTGAAGACCGACTCAGAACCCCGTCTATATACCACAGGGGAGGGGGGTATGGGGGGGATGGGCTACATACCTTGGTCGCGAAAAACTCGGAAGTCGATTCGGGGTTGGCGTTGTACGACGAGACGTGGATGTACCGGTCAACATCGTACTTCGCAACAGCCTCCACAATCCGCTCGGTACCCTCAATGTGCACATCTGCAAGGGAGAAATTCCTAACACCCGTCAGCTCATGGCTTTCCCCTTTGTCCCTGTCCACGCCGCGCCCGACTTACTTCGTAGGATAGTTGCGGCCGACCAAGTTGTAGACGACGTCGGAATGCCTGACACTCTCCTCAATCGATTGGGTGTTGCGGAGGTCGTATTCCTAACTTCGGTTCAGCAATTGCTTCCTCTCCCTTGCCGCCCGGAATCCTCACCATGAACACCACACGGCCGAGATCGCCAGTGAGCTTGAGATGGCGCTTGGCCATCTCCTCGCGGTACGGCACGACGACAGTGCATCCTTGTCTCGCTGCAGAGCGTCCGGTTAGTCGGTGATCGAAATTGCCTCGGAGCAGACGGTCGAACCTAGCCGGTTGACGATGTAACGGCCGAGCTGGCCGGTGGCACCAAAGACGGTAGCGGTATGCTCTCCGAGGGAAGAACTGGAAAAGGGGGGCTTCATCAGCTGCAGTTCGAACAGCGAGAGGGGGGGACGGACCGGCCGCCGGTGACGCGGATGAGAGGCTTGCCGGTGCGCGTGATGTGGACGTCAGAGTGAATGGCTCGTTGCTGCAGCGCGCTCCGCGCAATCTTGGGCGCCGTCGACCGCACGGCGGTCGGCAGAGAGGCCATGGTGGCTGGTGGTGATGGGCGGCGTCGCAGTCAATTCGCGTTGACAATGAATGCTGCGAGCTTCGTGCAATTCATCGACCCGGCAATCGAGAGACGCTTGAGGTGCCCGCCGGCTTCAGAGCTCTGACCCACTCTGGCTTGTCGGAATGAGCAGATTGGCGAATAGGACGTCGGCAATTCCGCAACGGCAGGCCAACAGCACGGGCCAAAAGCCCGCGAGGTACGTACCGTTGGCTACAATTAGGCTGCCCGCCCTGCCGCGTCAAGTGGGACGGGGGAGGCTGGCGGGCTGCAACAGCGATGCTTTCCATCGTCACCACTAAACAACCAGCTCCCACCACATCTTACTAACAAAGTACCCCGGACTTTGCTCGAACAGTCCACTCAGCCGAAACAGTCGGAGTTTGGTAAAACGACAGCGAGAGGCGACCGTCCTTTTTCGATACTCGCACCACTAAAACCACACATCCTCAGTCGACCATGAATGTCGACACCATCTCCGACTTCCTCGCCGAGCAGCGGGACATCGCTCCAGAAGAGCTGCAGCCGCTCGTGCTCGAGTTCGAGACGTTATGGGAGCGCAAGCTGTGGCATCAACTTACTAATCAACTAATCGAATTCTTCAACCATCCCGGCAGCGCACCGCAGCGCTTGCAGTTCTACAAGGTGTTCGTCCTCAAGTTTGCCGACAAGATCAACCAGCTCAAGCTCGTGGACCTCGCCCTGAAGGCGGCAACACAATGTAGAGGTGCGTGGCCCGGAGCTGGATGAGAGGTGACGATCTTCTGACCGAAACAGACAACCAGGAGCGCCTCTCCTTCATGGAGGGGGTGGTCAAGAAGGTGGATAATGAGGACTCGCAAGACGCCTTGGTATTCGCCACCATCGCGATGGCCCGCGTGAAACTCGACCTCAACGATCTGGAGGGCGCAAGGAAAGACCTGGACAAGGCAGAGCGGATCCTGGAGAGCTTCGACTCGGTCGAGACCATCGTGCACGCAGCGTTCTACGGCGCCAACGCCGACTACTACCAGGCCAAGGCCGACTTTGGCTCCTACTACCGCAACGCGCTCCTCTACCTCGCCTGCATCGATATCAAATCTCTCTCCCCGGTCGAGCGGCGCAATCGCGCATATGACCTGGCGATCGCCGCGCTGGTGAGCACGAGCATCCACAACTTCGGCGAGCTCCTGCTTCACCCGATCCTCGACGCTCTCTCGGAGCGCGAGGAGGACAAGTGGCTGCGCGACCTCCTCTTCGCCTTTAACCGCGGCGACCTAACCGCCTACGATATGTTGGCGAACCACATCAAGTCGAACCCCCTGCTGGCCCAGCACAGCCGGCAGCTGCGTGAAAAGATCTACCTGGCGGCGCTGACCGAGGCCGTGTTCCGGCGCCCGCCCCACGACCGCGCCATGACGTTCGCGACAATTGCGGCCGAGACCAAGGTGCGACCGGGAGAGATCGAGCACCTAATCATGAAAGCGCTCAGCCTGGGCCTTTTGCGCGGCACCATTGACCAGGTGGACGAGGTGGCGCACATCAACTGGGTGCAGCCCAAGGTACTAGACATGAAGCAAATTGAGAACATGCGCGCACGGCTGAAGGAGTGGGATTCGAGCGTCAATCAACTGGGCAACTGGATCGAGAAGGTCGGGCAGGACTTGTGGGCAGCATAGACGGAGAAGTGAGTGCAAACAGAAAGCAAACGCCATCCTGGCATGTGTACGTGATGATGCCTTGCATGAGAATTAGACTTGGGAAAGTCTACGAATGAATAAGGGAGGGGTCGAGAAATTCTTGATGCTCTCAGCCAGGCAAAAACCGCGGAAACCGTATCGATTATTCTGTGCCTAACACCCACTGCTAACGGGTATATTCGTCGAGCCCTTCTGAATTCTTCCCCATACAACCAATTTGTTCAGGTTGTTTTGACTTTTTCTTTCCTCCTCCCACCAAAAACAACAACCCCACCGGCTACCCAAGCCGGCCACCAAACGCACCACACTACCACAGGCGAGTACGTCCCGCACACATGCCATGCCACCGCCGCCTCCCTCAACACGCTCGTCACATCAGTCCCCCAGTATGCCGCAGCCACAAGCAGCACTGTGGTCGGGCTGATTGCGTTCAACAGCACCGTCGCCGCGATCTTGCCCCCGGTCGTTTTGCAGGGGGGGATGAAGGTCAAGGGAGAGGCGAGCAGACCGGTGATGAGAGCGAGGGAGAAGTTGAGGGTGGCGAGGGTGGAGAGAAACATGCCGAGAAGGAGGAGGGAGAAGGATTTGATGAGGTTGCATTGATGCTCACTGATGGGCCTTCGCGGGAGGGTAGCCAGAACCCGGGAGAGGGCTGGTGGGAGGAGGGTGTTGAGGAGGGCGAAGGTGAAGAAGAGGGGAGTCAAGGTCTAAGTCAGAACAAAAAAAAAAAAAGAATCAGTTAATGTCGTCAGAAAAGGGCGCGGAAGAAGAAGCACTCACGCTTTCTGGGGTGTGGTTGAAGAGGTACAGGGGGATGATGGACAGTGACTGGACGAGAGTTACTACGCCCAGAGGGAGGAACAAGTCACGCTCGGCCGTGGCAGGCGGAGGAGCCTTGCTGCTGGAGGGTTCGGTTTTGGCAGTGGCCGGTGGCTCGCCCTCTGTCGGTTGGCCGCTCTTGACCCACAGGGCGATGGCCATGATTGTGAAATTGGCAGCCACCAGCATTGCGCTGGGCAGATAGGTGCCGATGCTGACGAAGCGTTCCCGTTGCATAAGCAGGTAAAAGAAGAAGCTTTGGTGTAGGTGCTCGAGCAGGTTGTTGAGCGAACGGAAGGAACCTTCAATCACGCGGCCCATGGCCATCTCATCTTGCCATCCCTCGCCAAAGGGCCGCAGCGTCACGGCGTCGACGTGGTAAGGGATGAAGCTGCTGTGAGCACCGCTGGCCAGGCCGAGACCCTGCTTCAGCATGCCTCTCAGCATGGTGCGCAGACGGTCCGGATACCCATTGTCATGGCGCCACATCTCCTGCAGCGCGACGCCGATGCCCATCTGGCCGCTGGCGATGTTGACAACCGAGTTGATCAGGTCCAGGTTCGGCAGCTGGCCATTGATGCCGTCGTACACTATATGAACGCTCTCGAAGCGGCGCTCTTGAGCGTAATCAATGGAAATGGCGCCCTGCAGCAAGCCAGACTTGAGCGGCAAGCTAGAGACGCGTGAAGGATCGTGGGCATCGTGGTAGGCATCAACCCACGCCTGCGGTCCGGCGATGCTGTCCGGCGTGATCAGCAGGATGATGTCCTTGGACCACAGTGACCAGCGCTTGAAATATCGCAACAGAGTCAGGGCGAGGGGAATGCCGTTCTTATTGATCTCGTCCCTGACGTTCTTCCAAGCGGCGACCAGGACGATGGCTTCGGTAGCGTCGCCTCGGGGTGCTTGCAAGATAGCGTAGAGATTCTCGCCCGCGCAGACGTGTCCCGCGGCCCGGTACGTAAAGTTTTGTCTGGCCGTCTTGACCCCGAGACCCTTGATGATCGGTTCAAGCTTGTCGTTGATCTCAGCGTTGCTCTTGCCCGCCAGCTCGTTCACCTCGTGCTTGTACGCCCGAAACACATTCTGATCGCTGCCGCTAAAATAGGTGTGAACCTGTCCGGGAAGGAGGGCGTTCTCGGATATGTATGTTTTCCTCGAGTATTGGTCGAGCGGAAGCAGGAACAGCCAGGCCACCCCGACGAGGATACAGAGCAGCGACAGGTAGGGCGGTAGTTTGAGGATGCACGGGTCACGTCGCAGCTGCAGTGCGCTGGCTGCCATCGCATCAGCCGATCTTCTCCATGATTCATGAAGGGTTTTGAAGAGCTGCTTACCCAGCAATCGCGGCATCTTGCTGCGATCTCAGGATCCGCGACAGCTCTGTGTCGTGGAAATTCCTCTACTGGCCGTACTTGTACAGGTGTTGCCGATAATTCAACACGTTTCAGGGGAGGTAGCGTGCAATACACAATAATTTAAGAAGCGAGTCCCGGCCCTGCGCGCCCACCATGCATGAAACGCGGGAAAGCTAACCGCCTACGGCAAGGCGGTCTTGTTGAGCTCCAAGGGTTTGTAGTGTAAGCGGGAAGTCAGACCCGACAGGGCCATGATGTACGCAGTACACAGTATGTGCTGGGTAGACATACTATATCCAACACCCCAGACTGTACGAATGATCGGAAGCACACTACGCTCTGGTACGGCCAGCCATGAATACATCGTTGTATAGCCTGATAATACATCATCCATTCACCAAGACAAATTCATAAAACATCTCGTATGTGTCTGCAAAACAAGGCACCTCTATTCGGGCGCAGGCCCCAGCCTCTGATTGCCAACCGCCAGTCCTGGGGTAACCGCTGGCGCCGCCGCCAAGTTGCTTAATGGAAGCACACTAAACCGACCATACGTCTTTTGGTCTACGCTCACGTAATAGGGAAGCCTCACTCTGAGGTTAAGCTTCCCTTCAATGAATCGTAGCGCCCATTCTGGAGGGGCAAGAAACTTAAGGTATCCCATCCCAACTATGCATCGTCCTGTATCAGCATCTTTCTCGGTTCGGAGCTGGGGTAGGAGATTGAGGACGTACATATATACCCAACAAGCAATCCGCAAACATGCCCAAGCATACTACTTCCGGGCATCAACGGCGCGACAACGAACAACATCACGATGGGCCAGGTCCAGGTGGGGATCGTGGGCTGTCCGCTGATGACCAAGTACGGGCTCTTCTTATTCTGCCGGATGGCTTCAGCTCCGAGCAGGAGAAAGCCCCAGATACTGTAGCGCACACCATCTGTCAGCACACTCTACCTCTCCCTCACTTCCAGCATTGCTTGCTTACCTGGCTCCTATGATCGGGGTGTTCTTCTGTAGAAGGAACCTTTCAATTCCCACATATATTAAAGCGGGTATTGTCGAGAGCGCTGGATGGCATGTCAGCACATTCCCTTCCCTCCTCTTCTGTTTCGGAAAGTCAAAGGGTCTCACCGCCGAAAAATAGGGCCAACGAAGTGAGTGTACCATGCTCAACCTCGAAACGCTCCAACATCGGGACCACGCCAAGCAGGTTGATAGCTAGGTGGAACACATTGACGTGAAGGAGTGGGAATGTATTAGTCCGATACACTGCTCATGAACCAGAATTAGCCCAACAGCTGCCTTAACATTGACCAAAACAGCAAGCGCAGCACAAAGTAACCACGACGCAACGTACTGGTCGACAAGTTTATCAAGTCTGGTTCAAGCCTGCCCCACGCCTTGACGTCCCACCATGGCTGCAAACAGAGGGCTTCAAGTCCGACCATCAGCACTATCGCCAGCCGTGTGAAGAGCGGCAGCCGGTCGATGTAGGCGATAGTTCGCCCGATGTTGAGCTTTAGCATGTGGGCCGGATTGTTCGGCATCTCGGTTCTCTCTCTCGGTGTATGCGCGCGCTTGTGCGTGCCCCTCTCGCCTGAAACCAAAGAAAACAAGCGCCACGATATCCGTTCGGTTCTCGGTGCTGGTATTGTGAATTCACGCGGGGCGCAGGGATTGGGACGCGATCTGTCAAATCGAACGGCGCGGCACGGCGCAGCAGTGAGAAAATAATAGTTGAATTAGTGGCATGCCTTGCTATCGCATGGCTCCGTCGTTTGTCTCAGCCTTGATATCTTCCCGGAAAGAGTGCTGTATCTAAAAGGATTTGAGGCAAGCAGCAAGGCGGTGCAGAGGCATCATCACCACCGAAGTCAAATGAAAAGTCGCTGACCAAGTGGTTGTTGGGTGTAAAAGCTCGCTAAGCAACACCAACCCACAACTGCATGCTTGTTGCGCTTCCCACGTCGACCAAAAGTGCAGCTGTGGAGGTGTACAGGTCTCGATTGATGCATAAGTACGGAGTACTCCGTACCGCCCCGCCCTCAAGCACGGATTACACAATAATCCGTACTCCGTATTTCATGAAGTGCTCTACAAGTATGATGCAGTGCGGATTGGTCCGAAACGTTCAGAACTTGTACGGAGACCTTGGCAACCCTACCCTGCACTCAAGCTTTCATGCTGGATGCATGTGATTGTTCCCTGAGGAGAGAAAGGAGACTGGTTCCAGGCAGCCCTATGATTCAACTCCACTGTTCATGTCTGTTTCTCGCCCTACTTTGGCACATCGTCCTGTTTTTACAATTGTTTCCTTTCCGTTTTGATTCTTTCATTTCATCCTTGTAGTGAAGTTCAATCGCACCAGAACCAAGGTAAAGATGGACCTCGGATGAACTGAAGAAGCAGGAGCAGGGGAAGAGGAAGAGGAAGAAAAAGAGAAAGGGAAGAATGAGGAACTTGTAAGGGGTATTCCGTACTGGGAAGGAAGTGAAAGCGGGATGAAGCAATGACAAAACAGAGGTCCCCCTTACGCTACGCCGCGAGTTGATCGGCCCTCTCTTGGGTGCCGTCTCCGTTGTAACATGCATATACACAACCAAGACACTAATTGTATCCGTTGTGTAGCCCTCATGGCCTCCCCAGGAACTGCATCCCCCTTACAGGCACTTCATCAGCTGATGCTCTGCACCTCGCATTGAGGAGGCGCGAGACTGGTTAGCAGCCCACTGGAGAATACTCAAAGGAGTCTTCAGAAACTTCATTCAAATGCAAGGGCCATGAGTATACATACAAAAGTGAAACACTGCTACGGAATACGCCAATTCCGGTAAACCCCCCAAACCGCCAATCCACAAACCACTGTATGCTGTTCCGCACCCTACCCCTCGGTCTCCAAGCATCACAGTATGCTGTTAATTTTTCATCTAGTTCTTAGCGCTCTTGGCCATGGTGTTGAGGGCGCTGCCATTCTTGAACCACTCAATTTGGCCCTCGTTGAAGGTGTGCGACAGCTTGATCTCGAAAGTCTCGCCGTTCTTGGGGTGCACCCGCATGGTGATGGGCTTGCCGGGGGCAAGCTCGGTGCAGAGAATGTCGACCCTGTCATCGGGCTGGACCCTGTCGTAGTCCGCAGGATCCGAGAAGGTCAGGGGAAGCATACCCTGCTTCTTCAGGTTGGTCTCATGGATACGGGCAAACGACCGGGTGATGATGGCAAGACCGCCAAGGTGGCGGGGCTCCAGAGCAGCATGCTCACGAGAAGAGCCCTCACCGTAGTTCCAATCGCCGATGACGACCCACTTGATGCCCTTCGCCTTGTAATCGCGGGCAACAGCCGGGACGGCATCCCACTCGCCAGTTGTCTGGTTCTTGACCTTGTTAGCTTCACCATTGGCGGAGTTGATCGCGCCAATGAGCATGTTGTTGCTGATGTTGTCAAGATGACCGCGGTACTTCAACCAGGGACCAGCCATCGAGATGTGGTCGGTGGTGGTCTTGCCCTGGGCCTTGATCAGGATGGGCAGATCAGTCGCGTCCTTGCCATCCCAGGCACTGAAGGGAGACAGAACCTGGAGACGGTCAGAGGTGGGGGAGACCTGGACAGTCACAGCGTCGCGATCCTTAGGAGGAGCCTGGTAGGTGTCCTGGCCGGGGTCGTAGCCGTTGGCCGGCAGACCGTCGCCCGAGGGTGGGGTGAGCAGGAACTCATTGCCATCCTTATCCTTGAGCTTGTCGGTCAGTGGGTTAAAGTGCAGCGAACCAGCAATGCTCATGGCAACAACCAGGTCGGGAGAGGTAACGAAGGAGTGGGTCGCAGGGTTGCCATCATTCCGGCCGGTGAAGTTGCGGTTGTAAGACGAGACGATCGAGTTGGCCTCGCCCTTCTTGACGTCCTGGCGGTCCCACTGGCCGATGCAAGGGCCGCAAGCGTTGGCGAGGACAACACCACCAAACTCCTCGAAGGTCTTAAGCTGGCCATCGCGAGCAATGGTCGCCCTAATCTGTTCAGATCCCGGAGTCACGAAGAACTGCGACTTGGTTTTGAGGCCGTGGTTGAGAGCGTCCCGGGCGATGGCAGCGGCGCGCGTCATGTCCTCGTACGACGAGTTGGTGCAAGATCCGATCAGACCGACCTTGAGCTCGTCAGGCCAGCCGTTGGCCTTGACAGCCTCGGAGAACTTCGAGATGGGAGTCGCAAGATCAGGAGTGAACGGGCCGTTAATGTGGGGCTCGAGTTCAGACAAGTTAATCTCGATCAGCTGGTCATACTCGACACCCTCGTCCTCGCGCAGCTCCTTGGCATAAGAGCGGGCAAAGTCACCGATCTCCTTGCGCTTAGTGGCGACCAGGTAATCGTACATGCGGTCGTTGAAGGGGAAGAGCGAGGTGGTCGCACCGATCTCAGCACCCATGTTGCAGATCGTGGCTTAAAAAAAATCACCGTGTCAGCATGTTCCGAACCAAGAGGTGTGTATCGTAGGAGTCAACTACGTACCCATGCCGGTAGCAGAGAGGGTCTCAACACCAGGGCCATGGTACTCGACAATGGCGCCGGTACCGCCCTTGACTGTGAGAATTCCGGCGACCTTAAGAATAATGTCCTTGGGGGCAGTCCAGCCAGACATTTTCCCGGTCAGCTTGACACCGATAACCTTGGGGGCCTTGAGCTCCCAAGGGAGGTTGGCCATGACATCAACGGCATCAGCTCCGCCCACACCAATGGCAGCCATACCCTGTACAAACGATGTCAGCTACGTTTCCTCAAGGTGCCGCGCAGACCAGAATTTCACTAACCAAACCACCGGCGTTAGGAGTGTGGGAATCTGACTAAGTTAGCAACATCTTCAAATGTCTGAAGGGACCAAATCAGGATACACACCAGTGCCGATAAGGAGACCACCAGGGAAAGCGTAGTTCTCAAGCAAGATCTGGTGAATGATACCAGAGCCGGGCTTCCAGAAACCAATGTTGTACTTGGCGCAGGCGCTCGAAAGGAAATCGTACACCTCCTTGTTGATGCCCACAGCGCGCTCAAGATCCTTGGCACCGCCGACCTGGGCCTCAATCAGGTGGTCGCAGTGGACGGTGGTAGGGTTCGCCACCGAGGGCATGCCGGCCGACATGAACTGAAGAATGGCCATCTGGGCGGTGGCATCCTGGCAGGCGACGCGGTCCGGCCGCAGCTTCAGGTAAGAGACGCCACGCTCGATGTCCTGGCCGTGCGGGTCGTCCAAGTGGGAATAGAGAATCTTCTCGGCATAGGCCAGGGGGCGTTTAAGCCTTGACCTCACAATAGCGAGGTTCTCTGACATCTTCTTGTAGTTGATGAAGTTGTTCTCCTCCCAGTTGTTTTGCCGGACCTGCAGTTGCGGGCGCGCGGTCAGCCATTGCGCAGACAGTGTTTGGCGGCGCAAGCGTAGACGGAGATCGCCAATTGGAAACTCACCTTCTTGTCCAACGGAGAGTCGCTCACCGTCGCCATGCGCCGGAGACCAAGGCTCGCGCTGCCGACAGCGCGGCTCCGGGCGAGGCCCAGGAGCTGACGAGAAGCCAACATGGTGGTGACGTTTCAGCTCGGCAAGAGCGCAAACAAAGACTTAATGGGAGTGGAGAGTTGTCAACTAGATGACCTCGCGACAACAACGAGGGAAGGAAAGTGCAGGTTTGCCAACGGGTGACTGCGTAGAAAAGAAAAAAAAGGTGGAGAGTTCTCGAGGTTTAAGGAATCGCAGGCGGGATTTTACATCGCATGTGGCAACCAGAGCCCAGGACCTGTTGCTACGAGCTTCCTGCCACCGTCATAGCCGAGAAAGTAACTCGCCCGGATGGAGACGGCTGGACAGCCAATCAGAGGCGCGCCGATTATGTCTGCTCGCATTGTGGGGGGACAGGACATGACATCGCTGCGAGCTCGAATCAGGCTAGCCTGTTTCGATCGCTTCCTTTAGAACGTTGAATTCCCGATCAAAGCCGCAACTGTCCAACGTTCCCATGTCCGCATCAGCTTTGTGCCGCACGCCAATGGGGGCACGAATCTACATTTCCGCGACGAAAACGGCGACATTGGAAGCTAGGTCAGATATCTCAATCAAAACGTAGTATAAAGTTTAGGCCCTCGCAGGTTGAGCCCTTGTCAATGAGGACGGACAGGGATATCGGTAGACGGGCCCGCGAGACACGAATAGCCGAGGCAGTGTTGTTTCTCCTGATGCCCACCGAACTGCTGGCAATCTTTGAATGGTACTCCGTAGGCCGGCCTCCAAAATAGGCGCTTCGTCCCTTTACGCCTCTTCCAACACTAACGGGTGAGCGGCTGCACCAAGGGTTCGGCGTTAGCGGGGGGTTTCAGAATAACATGTCCCTTGTTCAAATGCGAGGTCATGTATAGTTGCTGCATGGGCATGTGCTTCTCGTGCCTCCTTCGCCTCGCTGGCTGTGCCCACAAGACTGCTTGACAGGAGAACACATTGAGACAATCACCCTCGGAGACCGATAGCCCGACGAAAATCGAGGCTCATGTCGGTCTTTCAGTCAAAGTTGGACCAAGGGTGTTGTTATGGAGAAATTCACAACGATTTCCCTTTCCTTCCTAGCAGTGATACCTATATTATCACGTTTCATCCCGCCCGCATATGTCCGGCGGGGCGGTATTTTCGTGTGACAATCCAACTCAAACCCCTCGCAAAAGAAAAGGGCCAATAAATGGAGATAAACCCGGGACGGTCGTTGCCCTCAACTTATTCCACATTTGCCCAAGTTGCTGCTGCCATGGTGTGTTCGATGATTGACGGGGATGCGTGTGGGATGTACGGATTACAGTACATACAATGCGTCGACACCGCGGGGCTATGCAAATTTGAGCTAAACCAGCAGGGCTGCGCGGTGACGCAACAGGTTGACGATCTCGACGTATTTCACGAACTGGGGAACTGGACAAACCGCAAAGCGTCAAAGCGGCCTATGTTGACTTGAAGCTTCAAAACATCGACATCCCCTCCTTCGTTGAGCAACACGAAAGTGGTGGCATCATTGTGGACTATTGAGCCAAAATGAGACAAGTACGGATAGCGCGAGCCAGAAAGCGACCTCAAAGCGTCAAGGTCAAGCATCGGACACAAGGAACTTGTAAATTTCTGCTGGCCTGGAGACCTCGCGAAGTGGGACCGTCGGTGCGTGGGGCCCGTCTTGGCGCCCTCCCCGCTCGGTCGAAGATGGAGATCCGAGGGCGATAACACCGTACCTCCGGCCTAGTCCGGCCGCAGAAGCGCGGCCTTCCGACGGTGATGAATATCACTATTCGGGCAGGACGGCGAGGGACCTATCAGTGACTCCGAGCCGAATGGGATTGGTATCGAAGCTAGCATGAGATTAGGACCAGAAATTTGCGTCTAAAAGTAATCTGTACATACAAATACGAAGTACCAATAGAGGCTTCAGATGCGCTCCCCGCAAAATCTTCGGCAAATTCGCCGCAAGAATGACTCCTGCTGGGTGCTGTCAAAATTTCTACCCCACATGTTCAACTTTACGTGGACTGCCACACAGTCGTAGGCTGTAGAGCTGCTGTTGAATCTTCACACAACAAATACAGAATACCAGAGAAAGGAGCTTCCTGTTGCTGTCATGGGAATCTTTGCGAAGCGCACCAAAACAAAAACGCGACGGCGAGTTCGGTAAGTTCTAAGGCACAGGCCATTTCAGACTACATTCGTAACTGATAGCCCCCAGCGATCTCGACCAGATTAAGGCCGACCTCACGTCACCCAGGCACCTACAACTGTACAAGGAGACCAAGGCCGCTGAGGACCTGCCGGGCTTTGGCCGCCATTACTGCATTGAATGCGCAAAGTGGTTCGAGACCGAGACGAGTCTGGTCGCTCACAGGAAAGGCAAACCTCACAAGAGGAGGTGAGTCGCTTGTCTCCCGCCAACCAGCGCGATCTCACTAACCGGTGTTCTAGGCTCAAGCAGCTGAAAGAAGGGCCTTACACTCATGAGGAGGCGGCAGCTGCGATAGGGTTCAGGACGGACAACGGGCCTCAAAAGACAAGGTCTCAAGATGTTGAGATGTCATGAGCATTACGTTGTCAAAAAGTTCAGACAGTTCTGTGGTCAAGAAATTTCCGCGAACATATCTTTCAGCATTGCAAAGGCGTTTAGGCGAGGGTCATAAACCACACGAGTGGCGTCAAGGTTGGGAGGACGGGAAGTTGTTTGCGTGTCGCTATTTGTCTCGGCGGTTCTTCGAGTTGGGTAGATCAGGGCTTCGACTTCTAGACACAAAAATGCCATTGCGATAGAAGTTCCTTCTGGTGAAGGTGGCTTGGTCGGCGGTCATCGATCGACAGACATTCCCATGTTTGGGCATCTGTTATGTTCGTATTCGATGGATGAACGAGTGCCTGGCATGCAGCCCTGTTCTTGTTATCGATACACGGCGGGCCACAGTCCCCAATCATGCCCCACTTGATTCCCGCCACACCTTGTGGTCCAAACAGGAAATTGTTAGTGTGGCGTCAGGTTCAACTCTCGCGGTCATCGACGTCGGCACGCGATGAACCTTCCATGGTTCGTACCGCTTGGTTGTCGCGTCTCTCGAGCTTGACACGTCAAGCCATGGGTTCAACAGCGTACGCGGCTTACAAGAATGGCGTCGCGAATACCGGCAGCGAGCACACAGTGACGGCGATGGGACGATGGTCTATACTCGACAAGCAGCTGCCTCCCGCCGACAAAATCAAGGCAATCCACGTCTACGACTTTGACAATACGCGTATGGCTCCGTTTCTCTTTTTTGGTTTCCTTTGATGTTGTTTAATCCAGGCTTTGCTAATATGTCTCTCTGCAGTCTTCAAGACGCCTTTGCCAAACCCCAAGCTGTGGAATGGACAGACGATTGGAACACTGTCGAACCCCGATGCTTTCGTCAACGGCGGGTGGTGGCACGATTCACGCATTCTTGCCGCAACCGGCGAGGGTATTGACAAGGAAGAGCCGCGCGCGTGGAATGGTTGGTGGAATGAGAAGATCGTCGAGCTCATTCACCTCAGTAACAAACAGAAGGACGCGCTCTGCGTCCTTCTCACGGGCCGTTCAGAATCTGGCTTCAGCGATCTGATCAAGCGCATGGTTGCTAGTAAGGGTCTTGAGTTTGACCTGATCTCCTTGAAGCCCGCCGTCGGCCCAAACAACGAGCGCTTCGCCAACACCATGATTTTCAAGCAGACGTTCTTGGAGGCTCTACTGGAGACATACCGGCATGCTGAAGAGATCCGGATATATGAAGACAGGATAAAGCACGTTAAGGGCTTTCGTGATTTTCTCGACGAGTACAATCTCAAGAAGCTAAACGGGGTAGGTGGCCCGGCCGCGCGAGGAACCATTAATGGCGAGGTCATTCAGGTAGCCGATGTGGCCACCTACCTCGACCCCATCGTTGAAGTGGCTGAAGTACAGCAGATCATTTCAGAGCATAATGCCGCCGTGTCTAAACGACGGCGTGGCAACAAGGGCGAGCGCCTGGCCATCAAGAAGACCGTCTTTTACACAGGTTACATGATCAACAACGCCGACACCCAGCGGCTGCTCACGTTTGCACAAACGCCTCAGGATTTGCCCGAGGGTGAACTCAAGTTTCACGCGAACAACATCATGATATGTCCCCGACCCTGCCCACCAGCTATCCTCGAGAAAGTTGGCGGCATAGGAAGCAAGATGACCTGGGAAGTAACCGGTACCGCCAACCACGAAAACACCATCTGGGCGGTATGCGTCAAGCCTGTCCCAGAAACAGCCAGTTTTCACACTGGGGACCCGGTTCCGCTAGTGGTGCTTGCCTTACGCAAAGGTGCCCGCCACGCTGAGGCCGGCAAGATACAGAAGTGGCAGCCCGTACCGCCGGATAAGGCGTTTCGCTTCGAAACTACTGTCGGTGAAAAGATCTTGTTACGCATCGAGCCCGAGGGTTTCCAAAATTTGGTCGACGGTCCGTTCCACCACGGCAAAGCGCTCAACAGCAAGCGAAAGCACACGGCCGCCCAAGACGACTTCCGCTCGCGGCCCTCGGGCGGCGTCCAGCAACAGCACCGGCAATTCCACCATCAGGCCAACTATACCGGTGGTGGTGGCGGCGGTGGCCGTGGCGGGGGCGCCGGCAGAGGTAACTTTCGCGGTGGCGGCAATATGAATCGCGGATTCAGAAACCAGCGCAGCGGCGCGGCTAAGGGCGGCCGTGGCGGCCGCGGTGGGCATGGCGGAGGGCATCACTACAAGTCGTTGGACGATGTCGGCGGGCGGGATACCCAATCTGTGGGCTTCGCGCAGATGTACGAGGACGACCCGCAGCGCTTCCCGCCGGATCAAAATATCCCCAAGGGTCCGTCAAATCCAGCAAACCCAGGGTTCTACAATGGTCTACAGCATCAGGTTCAACAACAACAACAACGGCCAGGGAATGGGTATTCTGGGCCCGGTGCTGGTGGTAATACCGAGCTGAATAACTTCTACTGATTTCCCGGCGTAGGAATTAGGGCTGATTGTTCGGCTGGCTGGTATTCACACGGGCTAACGATCCCATGTAGTCTAAGCATATGCCTCTTTACTTTTTGTCATTTCAAACTGTCTCTATGGCTGAGAGGATGCCAGGAGTTACGGGGAAGAGCACGTTACTAGCATGTACCGTGGTGTTCCTTTGTTCTCATAAGTACGAGTTACCTTTTGGGTGCTCTCGGGGAGTATTAGCATGGAGTTAGGGGTAAGGAGCTCAAAAGCAGGCGTTTTATGTCGGTTTCGGGGAAGGAAATGAATGTACCGGGTTTCCTCCAATGATCTTGTTATGTGGAATCTTCCTAGTGACGGGAATCCAATACTACCCATGGTTGTTGTACTTTCATGGAAGATCATACTGACAGGTGCCTTGGGAACGATCCTCGCCCAGCCCTTATCATTATGCTAGGCTTGACCGGTCTTGCCTGGGAAATTAAGTATTCTAACAAGAGCCGGTTCTCTTCACACGCGGAGGAGGTAGTTAATACGTTCCAAAACTGGCAGGGTCCGAGAGCACAAACGGATGTGTGTGTACATTATAACCATTGGTAAGACCCGTGACAGAAATAGCTCTAATAACCTCGTGACTCAGCATCACTTTTATCAATGAAACTGTGGCTTAACGGTGTTTTAGGGCCAGACATATTCCACCTTCCCAAGCCATCTAAATGAACCTTATTATCCCAACCACTCTCGCATCCCTTGCATGCCGGAATTAGCATTAAGTTGTACGTGTACATATCAACCGATGAACATGCCATCCGCATTGCTGTGGCCATTATCCGCAGAAGAGCATAAAAGGGTTGTCCTAGTGAAGGTGGTGTGTGTCACCACCCAAAGGCCAGTAAGGACATGCCTCTCCGCTGACAGTTGTCGGCTTTGTTCAAGAACAACGTGGCCCATTCGGCTGGAAGTGTGGTACCACGGCGTTTCCAAACAGCAGGCTTTACTTCGTGATAATAACGGAGAATCCGTCCAGCCACGGGCCACAACTGCCCGTAACGCCGCATATGTTATAGCCTCTCGGAGGTATTAAGGTATGCCTGAGAACCAGTCAGCAAGAGTAAAACATCAGGAAGAGCAGGACCGAGAACATACGGATCACCGCCGTGAGGATTCCCGAACAACGGACTCCTCCTGCCCAGGCTGGTCAATACTTGGATAGCATCGATCCAGAACCCAGAGCGAACGAAGAAGCCCGTAATGTACTCGCCCCGGCGTATGTCTGGGAGGCTAGGTCAGAAATCTCCAAACCAGAAGGGAACACGCATGGCGGTTCTTACCCATATCAAATACATCACCGCCCGCTTTGCCTCCTTTTTTACCAAACACTTGCCTCGAATCGTCATCATAGACGAACTCCATCCCGTCTACCGCCAAGCCATGATATACTATCACCTTGGACAGTACTCGATCGTGCTTGAGCGCGCTTGTGAATACAACTTCGTGGGCTTCCGAGCCCTCCATCTGCGACAAGCCCAGCTTCTTCCCCCGGAACGCCATCTTGGGCAAACCGGGCATCGCACTAGGAAGTCTCAGGCAAGCTGCCTCTTTGGAGCAGAGCTTGCTGAAGTCGTCTACAACCAAGGACCCGCCGCCGTATGACTTGACCGAGATTCGTAGTACGCCCTTCCGCTTGCCCTCTGGCAGCCTAGCTCGCAAGTCATGCTCACTCAGCGAGACAGACCTCAGCACTGGCCCGCCGTTCTCAGGCTGGTACTCGACCCAGGCGTGGCACACGTCATCACCCTCGCCGTAGATCTCAACGTAGGCAACGCCTGTTGCAGCTGTGACGGTCAGAGTCCCATTTTCCATGGGCCAGCCCTGGACGCTGTCATCCGGGTTAAGCACGGGGTCGTTGGGGAGGCGGAAGCAGGGATGGCTGCGGAAATGAAGGCAATCGAGCCGATGCCAGGTACACTCATCTTCTTGAGAGACAAATCCGCCCCTCGAACGCGTTCTTGTGGAGTAGGCCTCGCGAGTGAGAAAGGTCCGGTTGAGTTTTACGTAGTCTCTTAGCATGACGCCGCTTTCTTCATGGGGCAAACCGAAGAGGTGCCCAACCTCGTGCAGGTGGGCGCCAATGCCTATATTAGCAGCTTCCCAGGAGGATCCGGCGTCATTGCAGTCGTTGCCGACGTAGTTGGTGTCGGTCGGCGTACAATCCGTAAAGGCCGGTACTACCTCTTCGAAGCATGTTGGGTAGCTCTGGAGGCAGTGAGATCCAAAGATACCAAGGTGCAAATCGCCGACCTGTCCGCCGAGGGCAGCATGCCCGACAATTGTCTTCGAGTCTTTATCCCAATGCGCATCTAGCAGCATTACGGACACGTACAACTTTTGTCCCGGGAGCGGTTTGAAGTAATCGCGCACAGCATCTGCCGTAATACCATAAAGGCCCCCTGCGTCCGTGGCGTTAGTATTTTGCTGTGCCAGATTGATATCACGGAGCTCCGCTAAGGTCTTCTCGGTCCGAATGACATGCACTCGCGCTTCGGATCGGAGGGTACCAGTCTGTCTGTCTCGGAGGTTTGCCGAGCCCGTCGTCCATTCCTCTTCGAACCTGAAGGTACGTCGCCCAAGCTTGTTGCGCGACATCTGCTCAGCCGTAAACGCCTGCCAGAGGTAGGCTGCCATGCGGAACTTGCGAATCGCCGTGTCCAACCCGTTCCCTTCCCTTTCGACCCGCGCCGGTACTGCGTCGAATGTACCGGGGGAGTCTTTTGCCAAAAGAATCGCTAGTTGCAGAGGAGGTGCCCCGGCAGGGGGGATCATGTGAACTGTCAAATGAGAGCTGTGGATAGGGTTGGAAGATCCGCTGTTGGCGAGCTTCGGGCTAGAAAAGTCGAACCGAAAGCGGTTGGCCCCGGGCAACAGATATACCAGTGCTTTGAAGCAAGAATTGTGCACTGGCCATGAAATCGGGGGAAAGTGGTCGTCGAGGCGGCTCACGGTAAGCGTGCCGTCAAGTGACGGATGAAATGGCTCGCCAATGGTGCCGTGGACGAGTAGAACCTTTTGGTAGACCTTCTGCTCGTTAGCAACCAAACATATCCAGAAGTACCAGGCACGAAACCCGCAGTGATAACAGGGCTCCTACCCACGAGCCATCTGCCACATTACTTATCCGAGGAGAATAATGCGAAATGGGCAGGCTTGGACCCCTTCCAGCCGGGACTGGTGATCCCAGACCGATCATGCCCGAAACACTGAAACGGTTACTGGCATTTGGAAGGGGGTGAGGCTGCGGCCTCGCGACTGCAGTAGGTGGAGCGGATTGTGATTGCGGTTGGTCTTTGAATTGCAGATTTAAGGCCGGGTCCGATTCTGCTCCTATCGAAGGGGGTGTCAATGAGCCATTGGTTGGGGTTGTATGGTTGCTAGCTTCGCTCGATTCGTCTGTGGAGCGTTCGGTTTTGAAGCTCGCCCGTGATCGTCTTCGCAACTCCTTCAAGCTCAGAAACGAGGGAGGCATTGTTGCTTAGAATACCGGCGTGCGTTTTCTTCTCCGAAATGAGAGCGGCAGAGAAAGCTAACGAGACAAGGGATCGCAAAACAGGTTCGGAAAGCTGCCAGAGCCACCCTGACAACAAAGATTGGCCGTGAACGACAACACCGTGCAATTAAAAGCGAGTGGAATAGACTTGCTATTGCAGGTGCGCGAGATTCGTGTCCACCGAATTCCGGAGCTCCAGCCCTTATGTTCCGTCCGAGTTTCGAGTGGTGGTTTGTCGTAATCGCCTACGCTTCCCACTGTGGAGCGGCGAGGGCTCAAGTTTGTCTCCGGGGATGGATGACGTATGTCGTGTTATTAGGCCGCCGCTGCTCCTCCTGTGTGTACCATAGTACACTAGTTACTCCGTAGTTACATGCGCAATTCCCGGTTCATTGGATGGCCGGCGAGCAAACGATAATGATAAAGAACTGGGGCCCGGTAATCAGCGTCCGTGGGCTCGACAGTTTTCGATCGTCCCTATTCTTTTTTCGTTCTAGGCGCAATCCCGTCGTTGTGTCTCATATTCGCCGAAGCGATCAACGCAATTGAGGTGGGACGGCGATGGGGCCGGAAAGCTGGTCCGTTGACCAGTAAATGCAGGATCCACGGTGTGCCTGTGTCTCCAACTGTTTGAGATCGAAACGTGGAACCGTTTTTGTTGGCTAGAGAGCAGGGATTTCCAACGGCTGGAACTGGGAAGAGTCTTCGTCTAATCAAGGAATGTGAAGAGTGCGGCGCGCGCGTTCCTAGGTGATCAAAATCTCCACAGCGGCTGGCAGATAAAAAGCATAGAAAGGGCTGGGAAGAGGGAACACGGGCATCAGAAATCGTTCATGAAGACCTGGGCTCCCTTGGTATTGAGGTAGTGACCTGGGTGCCGACCAAATGGCCCTGGGTTAACAACAGAAAACGTTACCTTTGGTCAGCAGGATCCATTTCTCTTCTTCCCGCCGAAAAAGGAAAGCAGTTATCAGCGAGGTAATGAATACGAGTGTCGTAAGAGCTATTGATGGGTTCTTTCCTCTTTCGTACCTCTGCTCCTCCTTGCCAGTCAGAGCATGATCTAGACGTCCATCGCATGATTAAGTGAATGAAAGGCGATCTGATATTTTGCTCCAGTTTTCGAAACCTAGGGTTGCATGTTGCGATTCTAGCGATGTCTGTGGAGCTGTAAAGGGTAGTAGGCTGCCCGATAATGGCGAAATACGAGGTGTGCAACACGTGGTGAGCCATCTGGAAGACATAATAACAGTACACTCCGCACACTACAAACAGAGGGGCGCTGATCTCATCTGCTGCGGCAAGCATTCAGCAGGGAACGGAACCTACGTTGTAGAAACGCATGTGGATACAAGATTTCACGCGCGTAGTAGGTACTAATCGAAGGTGCCGGGTGCCCATGTGAGCATGTATGCCACATGTGCACATGTTGCATTACGTAGGAATGTAATATGGTGGGACGTGAACACCCTACGTACAGGACAACTACACTACATCCCAATGTATGTATGTACGAATTTTGCGACTGCTATCGAGTTTTGCTGTCCAACGTTGGGTCTCCAGAAGCTTCCAGCTGTTTTCGAACCCGCCTACCAGCCAGATGGCACCTTCGTTCAGAAGCCGCCTTAATAATCCGCCTGTCAATCAATAGGAGTGCAAAGTAGTGCAGACAAATTGAGAGTGCACTAAAAGTTAAACACTGGCACCAGGGCAGAGCGCCGCTTAGCTGTTGTTTTGCTTGGTGGGGATCAAATGGGCTAAAATGAATGGGAGCTACCCACCTACCTGACTTAGCAGTAGTTAATGGTATCCCTATACTACTGAGTGATGTAGTGTACTGTGTACATACATACAGGACATACTGCTGTTACCATCTTTATTAGGTATATGCAGAATCGTAGCTCACTTCCCGCAACTGACACATTTACTGGCCAATCTCCAATCCCTGTGTTAGGCAGCCTGCCGAGCTGCCCCAGTTCGCCCTGCGCCGCAAGCTGCAGGTGGTGGGTCGCCTAGTGTAGGCAGGTACGTCCCCAGCCCAGGGGCCAGTTTTTACAGCAGTGTACCAAGCAAGGTACTTGTAGGGAATAGTGTACTTGGTAATCTGCCGGTCTCCACAGGAATGTGAATTTGCTCCTGCATCCCGTCCCGTCCTCTCCGGCGCTCAAACCTCTCCATCTTTATGCAGTACGCAGTTTCTTCCTTTCCTGTCCTCCCAACGCCAGCTGTGTCCCAAATAAGGTGACCAGCTGAAAAGCAGCTTGCAAACCTTACCCTCGAGCGAATCTGCCCGCGACAAGCGACGAAGTCTCGACCAAGTTCCTTCACGCAGGGTTTAGGCGCCCAGCGCCTTGCCTCGAACAGCTGGAGACCTCAGACCACATACTTCTTGACCTCCGGCTTCCTCCTTACCTTTAGAACGGCGTCAACCCGCAATTTTATACCACCCGCAACATGATGTCGTCGCCGTCGAAGAAAAAGCCCGAGGTCGTGGCGGATAGGGTGCTCAAGAGGGCTGAAATCAGCAAGGTACGGCTGTTGCCTCCTTTTAGCAGGGATGGGAAGCTGACGGACGCTCGCTTCTGCCTCAGATGGCCCGAAGGCTCCAAAACCGTCTTGCCCTCGCGCAGTTCAAGACAAAGCATAACCTGGTGAACGAGACACTCGACACGATAGAGCCAAAGTTCGAGCAGGAGATGCGCCGCAGACGCTTGCAGGATGGCGATATCCTGTCCGACTCCTCCTCTAGCGCTTCCGACCTTCCATACCCATCCAGGACGCTGATGAGCTCGCCGCTCAAGGCACCGCTGTTTTCCGATGCCATTGGGTCCAGCAACGGCAGCAGCGGGCACAGGAAGCGTACCTATCTTGCCTCCTTCGACGAAACGTTCTCGAGCCCGAGCAAGCGGTTTCGCCAGTCCCCGACAGCGTACAGGTCTTTCTCGACCCATCACCATTTCACTCAATCGTCGCCAATAAAACCGAGGCGTCAGCAACATTTCACTACGTCAACCGGCCCAGATCTGTCTTTCTATTCCGGATCCCGGCAGATCAATGACGTTCTTACCACCAACTACGCTGCCAATTCTGATGATGAGGACGATTTACCAACCCACTCCTTCCAAGCCAGCCATGTGCGAGTATCGCCGCCCCGAACACCGCCTATGCGAAGCCGCAGCCTGGTCAAGAAGCCAAGGGACAAGCAAACAGCGGACGAGTCCAAGACTGAGGAGGGTGCGGATCTGCTCCTATATCTGGCTGCATCTCCCTCCCCTGCGAACCCGCCGAAGAACCGGATGGACCCCCCATCCACGCCGCCACCGAAGAACAAGCTAGCGCTGCCGTCCTCGATGATGACTACCCCCGGCGGGGGGAACCCTTACCCAGCGACTCCTGGCCTCGGTTTCGACTTCGCCGAGTTTTTGCATATGACGCCCAGCCCGGCGCAGAAGCCGTGGAAGACCCCTCTCACAGGAGGCAAGACACCACGCAGCGCGACGAGGAGACGTCTCACTTTCGACGATACTCCCTCATAAGGGGCCGTTCGCCGTCATCCGAAAGTTTGCTCCTGTCGGTTATCGTCCAACTCTTTCCCATCAATGTTCCCATATGGTTGTTCTCATCCCAACCGCAAATGAGGACCGGATTGCTTTTCGATACCTCCTGAAACCTCCTTGCTCGGCAATCAGCAGCTGTTTTCTTTTCAGTCTACTTCCCGCCTAAGTCTACATTCTTGGGAGCATTGGCGTTTCGGTTTCTCGCGGTCACCTTCATGTTTACTTTACCCCACCTCGAGACTGCCTAACAATGTTACAACACCGCCACCACCACCATCACCCGTTGTCAGCGGACTACACGACGTCATTGAGAACTGCGCATGAGCGAGCAATGACATCGAAGCACGCGAGCCAGGATCGGCACCTTTCCTTTGTTTACTACGACTACTTTGCTTACTTCAAGTTGCACGAATGGAACCGACAGGCGGGGTCTAGAAATTGAATATCGAGTGTTACGATAGATGAGTTGATCGTGAATCTCGAGATCAATCGGAAGGCGGAGGCGGGGGGGAGGGGTTGTTCGTCGGCAGGGACGCAAGAAGATGAGGGGCGCAGGTATGTTGGATCGCTTGGTCGGAGGATTTGTTGGTTCGAGGAAGCAGGTCTGAGTGCTTGCAGGCCAATCAAGGTGGTGGCTGGGAAACCCCGCGCTGCTGAGACGCGTTTCACGCGACTTTTCGAGTTTGGTTCGCGTTTTGTGGCGTTGCGCGGCAGAAGCCAATCAGATGGCCGTATGATAACCCACGGTGGAGCTGGAGCCGGGGTCGAGCGAGCTGAAGGAGTCGGACAATAGGAGCTCCTGGTATGAGTGGTGCCAGCGGCGATTGGAAGCTTTAATTAGTGTGCATGAATGAATGATTAAAGATTGCAATGTCTTGGATATGCTTGGGTTTGGTTTCTGTTGTTTGCTTGGGTGTCCCGAGTCTCGCGAACAGTGATGAAAAGACAAGACGACAGAGTAGCTTTGTCACTTGGATGTGTTCGGGTAATGAGATCCATCTTTGTTTGGGAACTTGATTGTATATGGGCCACGGTCATCCGTGAGAATGGACGCATCCTGTAATACCAATCGCAGGCGGAACTTCTAGCTGAGTGCTAGAAGTCAAGCGAGGGATCTGCTGCCCTTCGACACCTTTGCTTTCATCATCTGCTGTCAACGTTTGTGTACGGTCCATCCCGCATTTCTCCATCGCTTTGCCCTTTAACCTTGTTGCTGCTCAGGATTGTGGTTCAGCTTGGGCCATTTCGTCTGGCAGGGTGGCATACATGTTTTTGAAGCGATGAAGGCTCGACAACATGGAGCACTTGGCATGCAACCAATCGGTAGATGGTGGCACCAGCCACGCCCACGATGCGAAGCTCAGCAAGGCCGGCCCCATCCCCCTCCCTGGAGCCATAACCGGGGAAGGATGAGAGTGAGAACCACCTGAGCGGCGATCCTTGCCCTGTTTCCAATGCCATTCAACAACTCAAAGACATCACATTGCCTTTCCCACACTCCCCGAACTCCCTCCACTCAACCTGAGATCACTCCCCAGCTGACCCTCGCGCCCAAAAGCGACGTTCCTCTCCCTTACAAGCCGTTCCATCCAACCCTGCGTTCCGGCCGCATTCCTGTCCGGCAGCGGCGCACCGTCACCCCCTTTACCATTGATAACCATATCGGTACTACTACTACCGCCGCCGCCGCCGCCACCACCACCGCTGCCAGAGCTTACCCACCGCCTCGCAGCACTCCCCGGGCCGACGTCGGGCCCCGGGTCACCCCAGCCCATGGTGCCCTCGGCCGCGGCCGACGACTAGCTCGCTCACGCCGGACGAGTACTTGGAATACGTGGAGTAGCGGGAGGTGAAGGATGCGGTACGGGTGCGTGCTCGTGCCGGAGGAAGTGGGTTGGGTTGCTGCTGCTGTTGTTGCTGTTGTTGTTGCTGCGATTGAGACCCTGTCAAGGTGTTGAATCCGACTGCGTCAGCTGTGCTGCTGCTGCTGCTGCTGCTGCTGCTGCTGCTGACTCCACCTAGGAACTCGGGACGTTCCAAATCAAACGGATCGGACCGGAATTTGTTGCGCTGGTTTGCGGTTGCGGCGGTGGCCACGGAGCGGAGAGAGCCGGCGCTGTCGCGACTGGCTCTGTAATTGTAGGCGCTGCTGTTACTGCGGGAGCGGCGGATGTCAGCCACAGGGGCGCCGGTAGGGGCCATTGCGGAGGGTGGGCCGCGGATGGCGTTGCTGTCGCTGAAGGGGTCGGCCGTGTTCAGGGGCGCTGGCTTAGCTGACGTATGAGCGATGGCGTTGGCGTCACTGAAAGGGTTCTCGTGGCCGATGTTGAGGCTCATGCCGCCTGAGAAGTTGTCGGCTGGAGCGGCGCTGGAGCGGCGGTGGGCGATGCTAGCTTGTCGTCGTCGGGCTTCGCGGTCGAGCTCCCCGGTATCCATGCTGAGGAGAGCCAGGAAGTCTGGTTGCGAGCTGGACGCCTTCCTCCTCGGCGGAGAACCCTCGCTTTTTTCCCGGGCATCATCGCCGCGCCGAGTGAGCGTCGTGCGCAGGCTCGCCCACCAGTCCTTGAGGCGGCCCTTGGCTGCCCGCCCGGCGCCAATGATGCCCGAACGGGCGCGGCTTTGCGTCGTGGTCGGGCCAATAAACTGCGAGGGGCCCCTGTCAAGGTTCACGGACGGCGCTGTTCGATTCCTGAAATGATCTCGGATCCTTCTGAAGTTGTATCCCAGAGAAGCCTTGACCTTCACTGCCACTGGTGTGGGTCCGATACTCCCGCGGGATATCTCGTAGCCGCCGCCGCGTTTTTCGTCTCGATCAGAGGGCTGCACGACGTCGAGGGGTGTCAAAAGAGTGCTCCTTCTCCTCCTCTTCATCCGGCGCCTCGCCCACCAGATGAAGAAGGCGAGAATGCTAATTGCCACGACACCGCCAATGACGCCACCAGCCACTGCCACGGTGGATTGGACTGCATTATTGTTTGAGTTTGGGATCGCCGTCGACGCTACATCTGTCGAGGTCGTGCCTGTGGCATCGGCTGCCGGAGTGTCGCTCTGCGTTTGCGGTGACCTTATAGTGCTGAGTAACGGCGTGGCAACTGGGCCTACGGCCAGCTCAGGGGAAGCAGCCTCGGTCGTTGTTGCGGACTCCGGCGAGCTCGTCGGTGTGTCCGTTATCGAGGCTACCACGCTGGTATTATCTTGTCTGCTCTGAGATGCAGGCGCTGGTGAAGGTGACACATCAGGGGGAGCAGTGGACAAACGCGAGGCGGTGTCGTCTGAGGGGAGAGCGGCAGGAGGCGGTTGTGTTGGGGGTTCGGAAGCCGACGGGTTCTCCGGAGACTGTACCCGCCGCGCCGAACTCGTGGCAATGCTTGTTGTGGCAACTAGAGAAGGGCCCATCTTACTCGGTGAACTCTGTTCCGCCGCGTCGCCATCCGTACCTGCGGCCGGCGCCACGGCCAGTCCATCCGTAGGGGTCGTCGCTGTCGTACTGGACGAACTAACTGCCGTGGTCACCGCAGTGACGCTGCTCGCGCTCGCGCTGCTCCTTGAACTCGGAGAGGCTGCCGCAACCTTAGGCACTGCCGTACATCGCCGTCCATTGATGGTGGTGCGGAAGGCTCCTGATGGTAGTCCGCTCGACGCCATCCTCCGATGACAAATCTCTCCTCGTTGAACAAGATGTGCGGAGCCAGCCGCCCCGGATGAACAGAAAGGGACTGAGAATGTGTAGAAAAGAATATTTACAAGCACAAAGGGGTACAGTAGAAGTGAATACGGAGGCCGTGGCGGCCGCCTCAACTCATTGGGAAACCATCAAGATTTCACCTAGCAATACAAAAAGTAAAGAGGAATAGAAACTCCCTGTCAAGGGGAAGATGAGCAGGAAGAGCCCAAGGAAGGTTGGAACCAAGGCACCTCTGGTGTCGCAGTCGATGATGGAAAGAAGAGCAGAAGGATGAAACTGGCAGTAACTTGGCGACGACCACGGCCATAGTCGACGCTCAGGACCGAGTGAAGCTACACAGAATGGCAGCCTGAGCGTCGAGTGCAAGCATCGAAGCTGCAACGGCGTGGCATGCCCAAACAGGCGACTCCTGACGTGCACGAGTACGGTTTGGAGGCTAAGTCGTTTGATGGGCCGAAGCAGAAGCCATTGAGAGACTGTCATTGGTCAGCTGGGCTCAGGAACACGCGATATCCGAGCCGATATCCGCAGAGAATCCCATCCCGGTGGTTGCGGCTCTTTTGTTAGGGGTCGTTGCAAGGCCCCATCCGTGATGGGTTAATCCCTGTCCTGCGACGCTTCTGATGCAGACGGGTTGCGGGTGCGCGGAGGCGATCCCCCGACGGGGCCCCCGCCAGCCCTGCTTCCTCAAAACGCCGCTGTTTGAACATGGCCGCTGTGCGTTACGGCTCTCCGAGTGTTGACGATGGGACGAACCGCGAACAAACGATTGGGAAAAAAAAATGAAACAGGTGGTTAGTCATCCCAATGCCCGCCACTCTCCCCCGAATAATTGTCGTTTTGCTTTCCCCCGGAGGAAAGAAACCGCCCAAAGGAGAAAGGTGTCTTAGGTTAGATTCCAGTTTGAGCGACGCAAGTCCACGAAACCGCATAGTTACTACTAAAATGTCACCTAGAATGCCACGCAGGTCCCATACTGTTTGCGCACACTGTATGTACCGTCATTTCCGGCACGCGACCTTACACTGATAAGGTACCTCGTGGGAGAACTCCAACAGAGATGACCATAGAAAGACATTAGGTCGGTTCATTTTTAAGGATTACAACTGTGCTAGCCTCTACGGACGTAGTGTGTTTTACTATCCTGCGTGAAGATTGCTCGCTTGCAAGAGAGCTTTACTCTAGAAGGTAGGGAGGTGGAAAGATACCCTAGTGTATTTACGTTGCCGTCAGGTTAGGTTTTGGAAGTAACTAGTGTAATGTACAAATAGGCGGGCAGCTAGTGTAGGCGGAGAGAAGCAGGGGCCTGACAACCCGACAGTCACCCACACTCGGGTAGGCATAGACTTCGGCTTAGTATTCCTCGAACAGCAGGATCACTGTCGCCTCAGCGGCGAAGCATATGTATGAGCGCCCCTCGAGCGCTTTTCGTTCAACCAGCAGGAGGCAATCTGCCTGTGTTTCGAAGGCATAGGCACCCGCAGCAGAGTCTCATTCCGCGATGCCCAAGCCTCGAGCGGACGCCGAAAGTAACCCCGTGCCGGGTTCCAAGGATGCAAGTCGGAGTGCACGGCCCATAACCCGTGGCATCCACGCACCTCATGCAATGCCAACGAATGTTGCTGCCCCGCTCCGCTCGCATCCCGCTCGCCTGGTTCCCTTCCGCCTCCCGCTTTCACGACGACCGGCAGCTCGACTTGTTGACGATTCTGCTGTCCGCCCTTCTTCCCCCGCGACAACTGGTGTCGAGCGTAGCGGCAGCCGTGGCAGAACCGCTTGGCTCTGGCCCAATTCAGGACACATCCAGATCACCGCCAATTCCACGCCTCAACAACGCTTTAAGGGGCACGTCGACCATCGGCCGTTGTCCGCTGTCTCGCATCTCCGCACTGCGAGCACGGTCGCTCAGTAATCGAAACAAGGACCAAGTGACCGCTTCAACCTGACTGGTGGTTTCGCACACCAGCATCTAAGAAGAGCGACATGTTCGGCAATCTCTCGTTTATGCGTAAGTGAAACGCTCACGTTCTCAACCACCGTTTTCTGGGCATCGACTTCGCCGCGTCTTGACTGTGTGGGCCTGATTTGGCCTGGGGTTCGACTTCCCTCGCCAAAGACCTCGCTCACCACTAGCATTGCACCTACCACAAGACGCCCCACCATCATCATACAAGTGAATTGCCCATATTCCTTATCCTCCTACGCTTGCTGAGGGCCGGCACCCCCCCGCCCCCTTCCCAACTCTCTCCCTTCTTCCCCTTTTCTTCCGTCAGCTCCAATTTTTCATTTTTGCCTCTCATCCGATTTAACTAAAGTCCCTCTCTCCGCCCTTACCAAACACTCGCTGCATCGTGGGCTTGAATGTTTCTGAATGCGGGTCTTGGCAAGAGTCCTCGATGCGAACCGGGACCGGGGCAGTGATCATCTATACCTATATTCAGATATCCGTACACTACTCTAACATGGTTGTCTAGTCCATCAGACGGGGCTGCCAAGGGGGGAACCACCCAAGGATGTCCCGCCGCCAACGCCCATCAACTTCCCCCGATGCTACCCACAGGTTCCAGACAAGGATGCTTCTGATGCCCAAGATCAGGCCTCGATGAAGCCGGACAAGCCGCTCACTTCGCTGCTGCAGAGCATTGTCCGCCCGACCGAGGTCTCGATCTCGCACTTCGAAGCTCTCGGCCTGCACGTGGTTCCGGATGCCACTCTGGCCCAGCTCCTCCCGGACCCGGCCTTCATTCCCGACTTTGAGGCTTGGCACGCTCTGTCTCCCGAGGAGGTCCATGCCATCAATGAGAGCACTCGGAAACGGCTGAACTCGGGCAATCTGTCACCTGGTTGCCAAACCTACCTGGATAGAAGACGGGAGCTTCTCATTCCCAACGAGATGGCTTACCGGACAATCCGCAGAATGCCTCCTCCCAAGGGCCAGCAGCAAGCCCGACTTGGGAACGCTTACGAGTTCTACCGTTTTCTGGATTTGTTCTCAGCCTTCTGGGATGACACCTCAAGGCCCCAGGGGGCAAGAACCACAGCCGACCAGGCGGGAGAGAGCAACGGTGAAGGCCAAACGCCGACTGCCGAGCGTGGCAAGGCTACCGAGGATGACACCAACGCTGCCGCGTTCTTCCGTACCGGTGCTGGCCACCAGATGCCGGTGGACTACCGCCAGAGCATCGTCACGGCCTTCTTGAAACTGGTGGCGTACGACTTCACGTGCAACGTGTCGGCACCGCGCGTCGAGCCGCGTCTCTATATCACTTCCAAGCCACCCACGGGCTCGCCACGCAGCTCCTACTTTTCTTCGGGCTGCACCTTCGTCTTCCGGAGCCCAAACACTCGCGAAGCCGCCCGGGCCGGCATCGTCGAAGGGCCGATCGCGGCCGTGAGCGCCAGGCACACGACCTCTTTCCCACCACCGGATCCCACAGCGCCGGCGTCGAAGGCGGACCGCGACTCGATCTTGGACCTCGGCCGGGAAGTAGTGGCGGGCTTGATCACCGCTCAGCACCGCGCCCGCGAAGGCCGCACCGAGAAGCGCATCGGAGAGAACGCGTGGTGGTGCACCAAGCCGCGCTGGGGCGGCGGCCCCGGCGGACCTATCGGACGCGAGATTGAGATGCTCTCTGGCGCGGACGAGACAATCGGCGACAAGGACGCTCCGCCGCCGGAGGGCGGTCTGTCACCCTCCTCGTCGAAGGAAAGTGCGGCCATGTCCCTCCCGCAAAGACCCTTCTCGCGCCCCCCTGGAGGCGGCCTCCCCTTTCCCACAGGCAACAGCAGCATTCCCGCCAGCGGCGGATCCGGCAAAGGCGCTAAGCGCCTCAAGAAATCCGGCAACCTCCCCATGTATGACAATTACCGCATGGTGCGCCCGCCAGCGTCCACCTGGGATAAGCGGACGCGGTACGAAGCTATCGGCCGGGCGAAGGGCGTCGACTACGACGACATCTTTGTGGTAAGCACGCTCCTGCACCACATCAGCATCCTGCGGCTGCGCGTGCCGGACCGGCTGCTTGCTGTCCTGGAGGGGGAGGTCGACGATGATTCCAAGGGTGGGAAGAGGAGTTGGGGCAAGCTCGAGGTGTGGAGGAGCCCGTGGTTCGATTTCTTCAAGGCCGAGGAGCGGGTGCAGGCCATGCAGATCGTCTGGAGCATGCTGGCCTGGATGATGCGGGAGCAGCCCCCTAAGGACAAAGAGGGTGGTGCCGCGGAGGACACGGCGCAGCAGGGTCGGTCGGATGTAAAGATGACGGGGGCATAGCTAGCCCCTCGCTGTCGACGGAGAGAATGGCTGGGACGAATCGCTTGCTGGTAACTACCGAAGGGAGAGTTCTCTACGTAGAGGGCGGGCGGCCTAGCTCGCACAGAACCCTAGGAAAGGGTTTGGTCATACCATTGCACTAAATTCCTGTGTGTGATGGAGGGGATTATGAGCAAATAACCATGGTGAACGAAGTCTGAAAGGCACGGTTTTGAAAGGTTGATATTTTCCCGGTCCGCCTTTCGAACCTTGCGTCCCGCATGTATGTATGTAACCCGTACATACAAGTAGTTATCCTACGCACGCAGTTCGTGAGTGGCTGCCGAGTTGATTTAGTAGCCCCACTGCGAAGATCCTCGAGCTGCCATCCAATGGGATGCTGTCGCTGATGCCCTGGGCTTGCTGTTTTTAGATGCATTACGGAGAACGACTAGTTAGTAGTGTAGGGAATGCTGGCGTGGCTGCTATGACGTCCTGGTTCCTGAGCGCAGACGCGTGGAAGGAACGTGATTGCAGTGCATCCATTATCCGTACTGTTACTGGTAATCCGTATTCGGAATACCACACACAAGCAAAGTGCATCCAGTGCGATAAAGTCGATCAGGTTCGTCAACCTCTCATCTGCGCCATCGCGGTCTCCGGCGGCTAGAGAACATGACAGCAGTTTTCCGTTTTCTGGGCGGCGATGCCGAGCCTCGGTTCTCCTGGACAGATTGAACGAGTGTTGTGTTGCCACGGGGCTGAGTGGCCCATGACATGAACCCGGCAGCATCATTTTCACCCTACAATAACTAGGGTCCAAGCAGTCCTGGCCATCTTTTCTGGCCTTGCAGTGTTTCAAATCCGGCTGTCTGCTCGCCGTCTCGACGGATTCGAATGGACGGAGAATCCCGGCCGCCAGAGCGGCGGCCACCTGAGGCGACCTCTCAACACCCAACGCATCCTGGGGGGGCAAGATCTCTCTGCGTGCTGCCCATAGTTACACTATAGATAGTGGTGAATCCCTACTACGTACAGTACATACTGTACATACACACATACAACGTAGCCTCCACAGTACCCCGGGCTAGCTGATAAAGAAACAGGATGTTTCGGCGTGTTGGGAAACTATCAGCTTCGTCTGCGTGCCACAGCCCATACAAGAGAGCGAGGGTTCGGCGATAAAGATCACGAATGAACCATGTCCCCCGGACCCCTGGCAATGAGAAAGGGCTGAAAATTTCGACGATCTCCAGCGCCCCGGGCCACATGGCTTGGCGTGGCCCTGAACCCACCGTATGGCATCCAATCGTTGGACATGCTGTTTCGTCGACCCCACCCGAGCCAAGCGCCTGACGTCCCATCCCCGGTGCGCAAACCAACCTGGATCGAAGACCTTCAGCTCAAGAAGCTCGAACCTCACCGAGCGGAAGTTTTCGCCTCGGACCAAAGACCCACGCGGCGGGAACAGCGGGAAATGCAAGATTCCTCCCTCCCGACTGTACTTCCGAACTTCTACCCTGCAGGTGTGTCCTTCGTATGTACATAATAAGGTACATACAAGTGTGCTCTATACTATACGCTACGTTACAAATTACACCGCACTACGTACACTACCAACCTTGCCTGTCCTACAACTACCTACGCAACGCTCTGTATATACTAAACCCGCGAGTTATACCACACTATCACGCTAGGCAGTGTGCACGCACACAATACATCACCAGGTACGTACCGATGCATGAGTATACAGCGCCTTTTTGCTGGCTGAACATTCGACCCCCCACCTCCCCCCGGCTTTGGCGATCCAATTCCTGACCTTTTCCTCTCTGCCGGGTTCATGTCCGCTTTTCCGCAGTGTCTCAGTGACTTCCATCCGCAGATGATCTTTTGACAGCTTCTCCTTCTTTGCATCTTCTCTGCCTCGTGTATCGTCGTACTCATCGACGACGCCCTCTAGTTAGACTTGCCATCGAATCCCACAAACGGCCCCGCTCGAAGTCCGATTCCGACTTGGCTTCCACACCCAACCGCGCTGCTCCCGATCCCATTACCGGCTCTGCAAGCCCGCCAACCGCCAACGCGTGTCCCTAGATAAACAACCACTCTGTCTGAGTTATCGTTGTCGAGACGGTTCGTCGCCTTCTCCCTCTGCCGCTCGACGCTCGACGCTCGACGCTCGTTCACACTCCGCGAGGCCGTTAGCGGCCGCTCGCTCGACCGACCGACCGACCGACCGATCGACCGAGATCCCTCTCCTCGCTTCGAACCCAGATCTACCGCTGACTTATCCGTGCTGATATGTCTGGATACCCTGGGGCGGGCTACAACGCTGGTGGATACGCCCAGCCGCCGCCGCCGCCACCGCCGCCGCCGCAGCAGCAGCAGCAGTACCCCGGTTACTATCCGTACGTCTGGACATCCTCCCGCATTCCTGCTGCGTTAAGGGATTGGTAACTGATCTGTTCGTTCCCAAGACCCCAAAACTACGGTTATCAGCAGCCCCATCCGCCCCCGGGACCCGGATATGGCGGCTACCCACAGCCGGGCCCGGCCTACGGTGGCTACCCCCAGGTTCGTCTGACGTTATCTTGAAACTTTGAACGCGGCCAACTGAGTCCCCCCCTTTAAGCCGCCGCCCCAGCCATATCAGCAACCCGCGCCGCCGGCTCCCAATAACTACGGGAGACCTCGTGAGCAATGACCTTGCCCATGTACGTCTTGGTACGCACACTAACGAGGTTCAGCCATGCCCACGGTGACCTCGAATTCATACGTCCACGGCAACCCCAATGCTCCGCCGCCGCCGCCACCGACGACCCAGCACTATGGGAACCAGCAGCAATATGCTTTCCAATACTCCCAGTGTACGGGGCGCCGGAAAGCCCTGCTGATTGGCATCAACTACTTTAACCAACGCGGTCAGCTCAGGGGGTGCATCAACGATGTGAGGAACATGTCGGCCTACCTCGTCGAGAACTGCGGCTACAAGCGCGAGGACATGGTCATCCTCACCGATGACCAGCAGAACCCCATGAGCCAGCCGACGAAGCAGAACATTCTCCGAGCCATGCACTGGCTGGTCAAGGACGCTCGGCCAAACGATTCCCTCTTCTTCCACTACTCTGGTGAGTATCATGGTTCCCCTCTCAGCCAGGGCAACTTGATTCCTGACGGTAGTCCTCAGGCCACGGCGGGCAGACAAAAGATCTTGACGGCGACGAGGAGGACGGGTACGACGAGGTCATTTACCCCGTCGACTTCCGGCAGATGGGACACATCACCGACGACGAGATGCACCGCATCATGGTGCGCCCCTTGCAGGCAGGCGTTCGACTCACGGCCATCTTTGACTCGTGCCACTCTGGCACGGCACTCGACCTGCCATACGTCTACTCGACCCAGGGTATCCTCAAGGCGCCCAACATGGCCAAGGAGGCCGGTCAGGGCCTGCTGGGCGCGGTGTCGGCCTATAGCCGTGGCGATCTCGGGGGCGTGGCCAGCAACATTGTGGGCTTCTTCAAGAAGGCCAGCAACAGCGAGGACGCCTACAACAGGACAATGGCATACAAGACGTCGCCGGCGGATGTGATCATGTTTTCCGGGAGCAAGGATGACCAAACCTCGTTCGTGCCACCCTTCTTTCCTTCCTTGGTATTCCTCGTAGCGTTGATAGCAAGGTTGCTGACACTTGCTTTTCCAAAAGGGCCGACGCCACCATCGCTTCCCAGGCAACTGGCGCCATGTCCTGGGCCTTTATTACCGCGCTCAAGAAAAACCCGCAACAGAGCTACGTCCAGCTCCTCAACAGTATCCGCGACGAACTGCAGACCCGCTACACCCAGAAACCTCAGCTTTCGTGCAGTCATCCACTCGGTAAGTATTTTTTTTTTTGTTCTATAGATCCAACCAACCCCTTTACCCACCCCTTTTGCGACTTATCAGGCTGACACGGTTGGTGTCTTGGGCGCCTTTCATGGACGAGTAGACACCAATGTGCTGTTTGTGATGTGATTGCTTGGTGGAATTGCTTGATTGATGGGCGGATAGTGCAGATAGTGTTGGTATCCACCAATTACCGGTTTACCTGTAACTATTGTTGTTGCCCCGGCTTCTTTCAACCTTGGACTTGCTTCGGTTTTATTGGCCTGGTCCGGGAGTCGCGGAAAAGGGACCACGGTTTATTCTCGAGCAGGAGGAGGACGGGCTTTGGATTGGACAGGGTTTGAGCATATCAAGGAGGGCTGCGGTACGAATGATACGAATTTCTTTTCGTCGTTGTTTTTGTTGTTGTTATTGGGGGGAGGGGAGAAGAGGGGACCTTCCTCGCCAGAACACTCTCGTTGTGTTGGAAAGTTTGAAAGGGTGGATGGGTGGGAACGTGCTATTTAATATCCCCGATAGAGCTGGCTGGCGCAGGCAACCTGGCTCAGTGGCACACGGGAGGTTCAATGACTCCATGCTGGAGTGCGAGCTTCTCAACGCCTTTGATTGCTTGGGAAGTTGTACGCCCCAGGACAATGCGCTCAGCCCCCCTTCCCCCGGGTACAACGACGGCTCCATACTTGCAGTAATCAATCGCTGCTTTCGTATGCGAGGACCTACATGCTGGCAAGAACCTGGACTATGAGCAGTACGGAGTACCAATAAACAACTCGATTCAGTCTTGAATGCCGACAATTGTGCTCCCCTGCCCACGCCTTTGTCCAACCTTGTTGACACCCAGTTATCCTCCAGCCGGTCTATTGTGCGAATTGAAAAAAAAAAGAAAAAAAATACCTGACCAACACCCCAACCCACAAAACAAGCGCGGATACACCCAAGACGCCAACATGGTTTGATCCCCCCCAACCCTCCTCTTTCCCCCTTCCCGAAAACACCGCTCCGCGACCCAACCACGACAGGTATGTTAAAACAAGACGACACAATCGAGGTGAGACAAGCTCGACCATTCCCTTTGCGAGATAGACAGGCGGAGTAGTACCCAAACAACCAACGCTGCACCGGACGCCAGACCCCTGATGAGCACACTTAACCCGACAACACCAAGCAAGGCCAAGTCAAGAAGAAAGACACCTTTCCGAACAGGAACCAAACTTCCAACAGGAGACAGACTCAGCAGCCCACTTCGCCGCCTTTCTTATCCTTCCCGCGCCTGGATTGTCCCCTCCGGTCGTGCCCGGACACGCCGGCCGCAGAACCAGTCGATGTCTTCCGCGCCGCGACCTCCGCGCGCCACTGATTCCGCATGACGCGGATCCGCTCTTCGCGCTGCATGCCGTCGTAGCACTCGGCCAGCCGCTGCCGTACCTGGTCGTGCTTGGCCCAGGCGCGGGCGCCGACCTGCATGCGCACGATGCAGCGCACCGCGTTGAGGGCAAGGCGCAGACTCGTGCGGGGTGTCCGTCGTCTCCTCTCACGGGTTCCCTCCGCTCCGTCTTCGAGGAGGAGGAGCGGCGGCTGTTGTTTTCGGTCGGCGAGGGGGGAATGTTCGCGCCGCGCGGAAGCTGGTTTGATCTCGGCGCGGATGCGGTTGATGATTGCTAGGTCGGCTTTGTTGCTGTTGGCGGAGACGAAAAAAGTGTTAGTGTTATGTTCTCGGTAGCAGTTCGTGAAGGATAAAAGCGTGGGGTAAATAAAGGACATACCATGCGTCGCGGACCTGAACCTGCATCATCAGGTACTGCTTCGCGTAGGCCGCGTCGCTCCGCAGCTTGGCCTCGCGGTCCCAGCATGCCTTGAGCCACTCCATCTGCATCACCATGCCGCGGATCTCCTTTTCGTGTCTTCTCTCGGCGGCTTCGGCGGCCCGGATGATAGCATCGGTGTCGACGCCGTTCTTGCCCGAGTCGGAGGCACGGACGAGGGCACGCTCCTGGTTGGCGGCGACCGCTGCCGACGCTGCTTCGGCCACAGCTTTGTCCTTCTCCGCCTTGAGCTTTTTGAAGTCCTTGTGCAGCTTCTCGGCGCTGGCTCTGTATGCGGCTCTCTCGCTGCGTGCTCGCTCCAGCTTCTTTCGAAGCGACGTCTCGACACCCACGAGCTCCTCGAGCGCCTCGCGGTGTTCGCGCAGCTCGCGGTCAAGCTTGTCAGCGGTCAGCTGAGACTCGCGCAGCATCTTGTGCAAATCCCGGCGCTCCTCGAGCGACATTTCGCTAAGACTGCTGTTCATACTATTGTTCCGCTGGTCGCGCACGGCAGCCGCTAGCTCATCTCGCTCTCGTTTGTATTTCTCGAGCTTTTGCTTGTACTTCTTTAAAGTTTCCTCATGCGCCGCAGCGGACTCTTCAGCGGCAGCCTGGGCGTCCTCGAGAGCTTGCTCGAGAACCAGCTTTTCATCCTCAAACTCGTCCATGTACTTCTGAAGCTCACGTGCGGATGCGGATGCTTTCCGTTCGGCCTCGCGCAGCGACCTCTTCAGCTCGTGCACCGACTGGTTCGCGGCGGAGAGCTGATGGCGTAGCTCGGAGACCTCGGCCTTCTGCGCGGAGCCTTCGTGAGAGGACAGGGAGCTGCTGGTGGTGAAGCGGGTCACGGTAGCTTCATGGACCTTGCGCTCGAGGTCCGCGATTTGCCGTTTAAGGGATCTGATGGTCTCCTTCTGGGAAGCATCGTGCTTCAGCTGCTCGATTTCCTTTTTCCTCGCAGCCGAGAGCTCACGGTGAAGTAGCGAGAGCTCGCTATTGCCTTCGTTTGCTTGAGAGTACTGGGTCGCGGCTAGCTTCGTCTCGTACTCCTGAACGCGACGCTCGAGCTCGCGGATGGTCCTTCGGAGAGATGCAAGCTCGGTGTTATCCGATGTCTGCCTCAGCTGCGCTTGGAGCTCGCGGACCTCGTCGTTCAGGCGATCCTCCTCGGCCGCAGCCTTCTCGATTTCCTTCTCAAGAGCTTCCTCTACCTCCCGTCGCCTCTCGGCCAGGGCTTTGTTCTCTTCCCTAAGCCGGCGCAGTTCGGCCTCCAACTTGGTCTTGGCCACACGCAGGTCGATCCGCTCTTGGTCTTGCTTGGCCGTGTCCTCGCCATGCGCGTGGAGCCGGCCAAGCTCTGCTTCGAGTTCGTTGCGCTCGGCCTTGGTCTCCTCAAGGGAGGCCCGAACAGAGCGAAGCTCGGCATCCAGGCTTGAGGTGCGATCCTGCAGCATTCGGCGTTCCTCGGTCAGCTTTGTGATCTTCTCGGTAGCCTCGGCAAGCTGCGATCGGAGGCGGGTCACGCTCTCGTTCGTCCGCTTGGCGGACTCTTGAGAGGCGGCCGACGAAGCCCGAGCCGAATCGGCCGTGGCATTGAGAGAAGCGAGCTGTTGTTTGAGTTGATCGCACTCTTGTCGTGCCCGGTCGAGCTCGGAACGGGCCTTCTCTGACTCCTCGTCGATGGTGGCCTGCAAGATCTCAACCTCGTCTTCGAGTGCTTCCACCTTCTCCCTCTGAGCCTCGTAATCCAGCTGGGATTGGCGAAGTTCGTCCTTCACGGCTGACAGCTCGTTCCGGAGATCCTCCAACATGTCTTGCCTAGAGCTCAGGTCCTGTTGGAGTCGGTCAATCTGGGCCTGCAAGATCGACTCATCCTTCTTATGCCGTTCTGCCTCGCTCTTGAGGGCTTCTTGGAGTTTTGCCTCTTTGCTCGACAAGGCGCCCTCGGCATCCCGCAGCTTGTCGATTGTCCGCTGGAGGCCGGCGGCTCGTTCCTCGGCACGGTCCCGTTCGGCCTCGAGATTGTGACGCTCGGCCTCCCACTTTTCGCTGTCGTTATCGTAGAGATTATCCTTCTCGCGACACTCGGCTTGCAGATCCGAAATCTCGTCGTTCAGTCGGTCAATCTCACTGCGGAATTGGTTGCGGATATCCTGCTCAATACTCAAGGCATGCTGGCGTTCTTGTTCCAGGCTCTCCTCGAGCTCGGCGACTGTCTGCTTGAGTCTGGAAACCTCCCGCTGCAGAGAGGTCGACTCGCTGGTCAGGGCGTCATGGCGGGTCTGAAGGAGCGCCTTCTCATCATTCCGCATGCGGAGGTCAGCCTGCGCTTGCTCGAGCTTGGATTCCAGCGTCAAGCGGATGTGCTCGGCCGAGTCGCGCTCTTGCCTCGCCTCCTTGAGCTGACGCTTCGTCTCCTCCAACTCTCTTTGCCAAGACCCCTGCTCGTCGTCCAGTCTAGCTTCTAGAGCAAGCCGAATGCGCTCCGAAGAGTCGCGTTCCTCGCGGGCCTCTCTGAGCTTGATCCTCAAGCCCTCCATCTCCTTTTGTTGCGCGGAACGCTCTTCCTCCAGGGACAAGCATTCCTGGCGAGCCTTATCGACCTCGGATTGCAGACGCGCAACCTTCTCCTCGACTTGGCGGGAGAGACCCTTGGTGACGAGTGACTTGTTGGCCATTTCCTCTTGTAGTTCCTCCAGATCTGCCTCGGCACGGTCCTTCTGTGATATCGCGTCCTGGAACTTCTCCCTCATATCCTCCATTTGCTGCTCAAAACGCCGCACGCTGGTTTCCAGGTCCTCAATTGTTTCCCTTGCCTCGCGGAGACGGTCCCCATCCTGAGCCTTTTCCTCCAGCTCCAGCATACGCCGTTGCGTATCTTTGAGCCGCTCTTCGGCATCGTCGACTTTCTCCCTGAGCTCCTCTATCTCATCTTCGTGTTGGGTGATCAAGTCGTCTTTGCGCCGAAGGTCCGCCTCGAGGTCGCCAATCTCGTCCTGGAGTCTCTCCACCTTGTCCTCATCATTGTCCCGTTCCTCCAGCTGGCGGTTCAGGTCGTCGATTTCCGCGTCCTTCTCCTCGAGCTGCTGCCGTAACCGCTCAAGCTCGGCTCGCTGTTCTTCGTCGGCATACTTCCGCTTGGCCTTTTCCTGCATCTCGAGGATCTGATTTCGGTAATTCTCGAGGTCTTTCTCGGCCGAGGTAAGGTGTTTCTTGTATCGCTGAAGTTCGCGCTGCATGGTCACCTTGTCTACTTTGAGCTCGGTGTTCTCCTTGAGGGCGGCCTCGCTGAAACCGGGGCCGGCTTTCCGCAGCGCTTCTTCCAGGAAGTGAATCTTGAGCTTCAGACCAAAGTTCTCCTTCTCGATCTTGTCGATGACGTTCTCTTGCTCCCGCAGCGAAAGCTGGTTCCCGTCTTCCAAAGGGCCCTTGCCCTCTCGCCTCTTCATGACCAGCGGAGTGGACGCGGCGCTACTGCTGTCCACCTCGGGAAGAGGCGTATTGTCCAAGAAAGACGAGGTGTTGCGGGAGGCGCCGTACATGCTGGTCTCGCCTGCGGGCATGGGTGTCATGGACTCGTCGATCCTGGCGAGGAAGCCCGGCGTGGCTCGGCCGTTCTCTTTGCCAACGCCATATCGCCGGGCGCTATTCCTAGTCGCGGATTTGAGCAGAGGTGTAAATTCGGGGCCGCCCAGGCCAGCGGGCAGGTTCCGACGATCGTTAAACGGGGCGCGAGTCCCGCGCGGGGTGCGGAGGTTCGGTCGGGAGCCATTGCGGAGCTGTTGGAGAAGATTCGCGTCTTTTGAGGGCGACTGGAAGGATAATTCTTGAGAAATGTCAAAATCGGGTTGGCGACTGAGATATGTCGCGTCGCCCACGTGGGTGCGCGGCGTGTCAAGACCGTCGACGCCTGGTTGCACCATCGCGGATCAGACGTCGCGGGACGCGTGAAGATCAAGACCTGGTAAGTTGGCGTCTCCAAGCTGCAGCAATAATCCGCCGCTGGCGCAGCCTAGCAAATTCAACACAAGCTGCAATGCTCTTGGGTACTGTTGGGCAAAGATGTTAGGATATCGAGGGCGAAATATAGTGTGGGGAAGTCGCGTCTGGACGGAATGAGAGACGAGTTCTAAACACCCTGGCCAGGGTTTGTTTACTCTGAATCGACTTTGCCAATCACAAGCTCGCATGAGTGACGTCGAAGAGTCTTGGCATCTACCTAACCCCTGCGCATGTGAGTGCATGCCGCTTCATCCAGTGGGGCGTTCGGATCGAGAAGGGTTTCAACTTACACACCATTCACACTGCATCCGATGGACTTGAGTCCCCCCGGTGCGGGACGACGCAGACACAGACTAAATTTCCAGATGTGCCGAGACCACTCACATCAAAACGAACTCACCAGGAGGACACAAGAGCATCAATTTCCCTCCAACTCGATTTCTGTTCCGCAGTTGGGCGTCTAGAGCACACCCGAAGCACCTCCCCAAGCACCTTCCGCGCCACGCGCAGATTGGAAGTTAGAGCGGTCAACTCGCCCTTGCTTCGATACGCAGTACCTGTACAGTACAACAACATCTTGCCTCTCTCCTGTGGGGAGTGCGATACATCTGAAATGGCACACCTACCGCCCAGCGCAGCCATATTTTCGCCCTCTGTTGCCCGCGCTGCCGCCTCGGCTGCAAAAGACTGGTCCTACGTCGACAGCTGGCTGCAACGCAAGTTCCCCGGCAGCAGCCCTCCACCATTTGAGCGCAATGCCGACACGCTGCGCGCCTTGATGGCCCTCGCATCTGCCAATGAAGCAGCTGACGAGGAGCGCGCTCTCATAGCCCGTCTCGAGGCTGAGACCCTCGACCAACTGCGAGCCCACGAGCGGCAGCAGCAAACCCAAGCGGAGGCGAACCAATCTGCAGCCGCCACCCTCCAATCCGCCCGCGAGGCCATTCTCACCGCTCTCGAGGCCTCCCTCCCGCGCGAGGGCCAGACAGCGCTCACCGCCCTAGCCGCCCTCGCCCTCCAGACCGGCGACCCCCTCCCCTCCCCCTCCTCCCTCGGCGCCGAACTCATCTCCCTCTCCGCCAGCGCCGCCACTCTCGAGCAAACCATTTCCCGCATCCGCACCCTCACGGCCCACATTGCCCGGGAAGCCGCCGCCACATCTCAGCTCGCCGCCGAGCTCCGTCCGCCGTCGCCCGGCCATCACCATCCCGACGATGACGACGGCGACGGCGACGGCAACGGCGACGGGGACGCAGCCGATCCCGCCGCCGCCACCACCACCACCGGCAGCACTACGGCAGCGCGCGGGGCAGGTTACCACCCGCCGCCGACGCTCGCCCTCCAGAACCTCGCCCTCCAGCGCCAGATCAAGTCCCTCTCGTCCCAGATCCCCGCCCTCCGCGACAAGGCCGCGGCGCTGGCGCGCTCTCAAGGGGGTGTCGCCCCGTCGCCCAGCCTCGCCCAGGTGCGTGAGGAGGAGGAAGCCTACCTGGCGCTGCTGTCGCTCAAGGAGGAGCTGGACGCACAGGTGCGGGCGTTCGCCGGCCTGCCGCATGACACGGAGCTGGCGAGGCGAGAGCTGGAGGGGCTGAGGGAAGAGTTGCGGCGGCTGGAGGCGAGGAGAGACGAGGTGTTTGAGGGTTTGGTGGAGAGGGAGACGCCGAGGAAACCGAGGAGATAGGAGGTGAAAAGAATGGTTAAAGGCTGGAGCAAGGTTGCCAACGAGCTTAAGGAGAGTAATAAATGGCTAGGTTGGTTGCGGGGAAAAAAAAACCAACCAGATACTACGAAGATGGTACAACTATTTCATGATTCAGGCTTGTACGTACAGTACACTACCGTTCTATATTAGTCTAGGGTACTTGTAGTAAGAGACGGGGACGATGATGAAGCATGCACCCCAGCCCTAACGCCCCTTCCCCGGCTAATCATCCTGTCCGCCCGCTCCGTTTCACTTCCCGATGGGGTATTGTCGTCGCACTCCATCAGTACGCCACCGATACGCTTCCGATGCTGACCGTGTCGTTCTAGAGCCGGAAAAAGACGCCGTTAGAGAGCAAAGAAAAATGAGTCGGCATGGACATGATTGCGAAGATCAACGCTTCAAAGAGACACGAGAACCAGAAGCAGAGCAAAGGGGAACTAGGCGCGCTTGCCTCGCCCAGACACGGCCCCTCCCAGACGCCCAAACTGCCTGCCTAGCCCCGACCGGGGCTTCGGCACCGGTTCGGGCTTCGCAGGCGGCGCTTCCTTGGCGACGGGCACCGACCCTCTCGTTGCCCTCCCGGGGGCACCTCCCACGCCCTCAAGCCCCTGTCCCTTGTCCCCGGTCAGGCCGTCTCCGATCCGCAGGTCGCCACCAGCAGGATCATCTGCATCTCTGCCCCCGCCCGTGCGCTGCAGCCTGCGAGCGCGCTCCTGTACGGAGCGAAATTTCTCAAGAAGTTCGCCCCAGCGGATGATGCCTTCTTCTCGGCCCTTGAGGCGGTTAGGACGGTCAAAGGTGGACACATTGGGAGTCGTAGCGTTCCTGCCGACGTGTGAGTCATCCGTAACATCGTAATGAAGAAACGAAGAAAGGTAATCAACTCAGAGAGTAGGAAAGAAAGGAACCGTTTTTTTTTGGGGGGGGGGGGGGGGAGGCTATTGACACGTACGGTCTCGGAGAGATATGCAGGTACCCAATCGAGCTGACGCTATTTAGACGGTTTTTGAGGGCGGCAAAGGCGGATGATTGCGGCAGTAGCATCAGGAGGCCGTATAGGCATTTGTACAGATACGGGTATCGCTCGGGCTCAAGGAGTTGGAGTCTCAGATCTGCGAATTCGAGATCAGCAAATCGGGTCTTGCCATGAGAGGGCATCAGGAGACGGTACATGTGAAGACGGGCGACTCAAGGAGCTGCACAAGCTTATCGATCTGAATCAGGATATTCACAGTCATCTCCAACTCCGCACTTGAAGGAGAAGCATTAGCGCATCTGGGCGGACCACGGTGTGGACAAGGGGACGAACAATATCTGCAGCAGGTTGTATGCCTGCTCATATGCCTGTGCGAGCAAGCACAGCGAGAAGGTGGCGACGGCATTGTGGCACCACGACCGGAACAAAGCCACGAAGAACGTTTGTCCGTCCTGTACCGGTCAGCCCACATCAAAGCCAAAGGTTGATCAAACGTGTTTGGATAGCGCCTTACCTTGGTCTCAAGATTCCGCAGCCGCTTCCTCAACTCTGCAAGCTCGGGTGCTGTAATCAGATTGTTATTAAGGTTTTGGACCATGATGCTAGCAAACTCAACATCCTCTTCCTTCTCGATGCAGTCAGCCAGGGTGCGGTAGATACGTTCGGCACTAAGGCTTGTGCAGAGCTGACGAATGATAAGGTTCCCCCGCGTTTCTAGGAGCTTCCTGTCCGTCGAAAAGAGCTGCAGGAGGCTGACCATAAAATTCGTGAAGTAATCATCCTCGCTGTTCCTCGAGATTTGGGAGAGAAGTTGCAGGTCCTTGGTGACCACGGCCTCGGCAGGGTCTGACAAGGTCTTGAGCAGCGCCGGAAATGTCCCGTCATTGAAGGCGAGCACTTTCCTCGGCGCCTTACGGTGGAGCATGATCAGCCAAGTTAATGCCGCAACACGCGTAGCCTCGTGGTCGTTGAGAAACAGGAGCGTGAGCGAGTTAACCGCAGCGGCGTAGTCGAGATCCGGCTGCGGCTGAGGCTGAGCTGATGGGACGCTCGGGGTTAGTGTCCCTGACGCCGCCCTTGCTTGCGCGGGCGTGGGACTTGACACCTCCTCTCTTGAGCCGGAGCCAGATAGAGAAGCACGCGCGCTTGTAGTGCCGTCTTGCCGATCACCTGGCGGCGACAGAGGGCCGGGTATCCGTGATGGCGGGGGCACGTCTGCCTCGTCAGATAGCGACACAACGTAGTCCAGCAACGATGTGTTCACCCTCGCGGCCGCCTGGCGAATCGACTCGACGCCGCTAGCCATGGCCGGCAGGAGGTGAGCCAGTATCTTGGGCGTGAATGGGAGCACTTCCTCCGGACATATGTCGAGAAACTCGACAATCCACCTAAGAGACTCCAACAGGCCGTCCTCTTCTGCAGTGTCGATCAGCGAAGCCGCTCAAGGAACCAGACGGGCACAGAAACCTTACTTACCTAACGGCGAATCGATGGTGGCGGTCAAAATCTCCAGAATCGCCTTGTAATTGATCTGGACATCCTGACCGGGAACCCAGTCGTCTTCACTCTCGAGATCGTCGTCGTCAGCTGCAGTCTCGGAATCCAGGTCTTCACCCTCCTCGAGCTGTGGGTGTACGCTCTCGCTGTCGATCGAGTCGACCCGTTTGCGCTTCCCCTCTTTGGACTTCTTGCTCTCGACGATTCCCTTCTTGACATGGGCGATCCGTTTGATCTCGTTGAGGAACTTGTCCAGACAGCCTTGGGTGGCGACGTGAACGTCCCGGTTGGAGTCACTTAAGAAGCGCAAGAGCCCACCGAGGAAGTCGGGAAGGTAGGTGACGAGCTCCAAGTCGGGTATGGAGTCGAGCAGGGTGATCCAGCCAACCAAGAAAGTCCTCGTAAAGGGGTTGAGGGCGTAAATGCGGTCCCTGAGCAGCGGGATAAAGCGCTTGAGGGAGAATGCGGTCGGTAGCTCGACCGAGTCGGCAGGCGCATCCTTGGAGTCCTCGTCGTATGCGGGCGGCTGCTCCAACACGGAAACATATGTAGCAGCGGACTCTGAGACAATGTCTTTGATTAGGCGGTCGAGCAATTCCGCTCCATTTTTGACAGATAGCTCAGAGTCAGCGCCCAGCTAGATGTTGAAGCAAGAGTGGTTAGATGTTGCGGCAGCGGGCAAGTTGCAGGTAGGGCGCCTTACCTTGCAGAGGGCGTCAAAGATGTGGTTAAAGTAGATCAAGATCTCGCCCTTTGCGACCTTGGCAATGTTGTACATGGCCTCGCAGGCGTAATATCGGACTCGTGCATCTTGGTCGGTGAAGCAGGCGAGGACCGGCGGTACAATTACTTCGAGGTATCTTGGAAGCTCCTGGAAGTAACACAATAAAACAAGGAGGCGGGGTGTAAGCAAGGGCACCAACCAGTATCGGGACCAGTCACTAATACGGAGAGGCTGGTGACTTGGGAAAGGGGAGCCTGTGTCAAGGCTTGACGTACCGGTCCCAAAGCAATGGCGGCAGCGGCCAGACCTATCAACCCTCCATTCCGTGCGTGAGGTTGGTGGACTGCATAGGCAAAGTCGTCGCAGAGCTGATTCAGTACGGTCTCGACCTTGACGTAGTCCTTCCGGGCGACGAGCTCGCGGATGAAGCGCTCCAGCCTAATCCAGGGAAAAGCCGAGTCAGAAGAGGGCGACAAAAGGGGTAAGGAAAGAAACGGAGTCAGATGCAGGAGTACGCACTCAAGAGCGCCAACCTTGCGCTTGTCATACAGCTTGTCGTTCAAGGCACGTTGAACGGCTGGATCCATGGCTATGATCCTTCAGATGGAATGCCGGAACTTGCCGAACATGCTGCTGGGCAGGCCAACAAGGTAAGTGGTGAAGCTACCTGATCAGTCGGTGGATCGATGATGCGGTGTCAAATGCTCGCCGTTGAGGGCCGAGCACCAGAGGACAAGGAGGGGTTGGCTCGGTAGCTTGCGTCTCGCTCTCGCGGCCTGATGCGGGGCTAGCCTGGTCGCTTGTCGTAGACAGCTGGTTGAACGTGCAATCAAAGCAGCAACATGACCCCCATCCACAGAGGGTCCCGGCTGCGGTCAAGCGGATGTCGCGCGATGAAAGAGTCCCAAGACGGTGACGAGCATTGACGAGGGGCAGTGTGGTCGTCGGATATCATGGGGTCCATTGCAGGGCCAAGCTCACGACCGTTGTGGGGCACCCGTAAGGAGCTCTACACTACGTAGTAGTCGGTGGGCCACGGTGGGCGGAGTGGGGCATGGCCGGTGCGTGTTGCACGACGAAGCATTCCGTATGCAGTGGGGAGACTCCGTACCTTGTTAATCCAGAACAGCCGGACCCCATCGAACGCCTCGTCAACAATTACTATGTAAGGTTCCTATGGCAGGGAACAATGATCAGGTGCAGTACTTCTGGAATGGAAAGCACGTGAAAGACCTCCTTCTCACTTCAGGCACCTACAAATAGGTAAGCAATGTATGTGCTTACCTACCTAGGTAAATACATATTTATGTATGTATGAATGTACTATACTCCGTACGTATGTACGTGCATACAAACATGCATACGGATTACTGCGTACCTCCTGCACTTCGCACACTAGATCTGGGGCGGATGACCCCTGCACTGGTTCGATCTCCCGGTGACTTTCACCACCCCACCTGCAACTTTATAAACTTTATCGATCTTCGACCTGCAATGAAAGAAAAAGAACTCCTACACCCCGAAATGCACACATTATTTAGCGTGGTTTGCAACCAGCACTAATGATGTCTGCCTATCTAAGCCATGTTTACCTGCGCTCAACCCACATCGACGTCGAGCCACATGTGTAGCAACGACCGATGCTCTTCGTTCCAGAACATATTTCTTTGCGTCCTACTCGGAAACCAGGAATTTGCTGCGGATACGAGGCCAGGAGAGATCGAACCCTCGATTCGACTGTCCCCACCTCACCCTGTCGGCCACGATACACCTAGTGTACACTAAGGTGCAGTCCATCCCCGGCCCGCTTTCCCCGGTCTCGTCGAGCAGTTGGTGCCTCAGACAATGGACGCTTGGCCGTTCGCACACAGGACTTCGTATACTTCCTAAGGGGAGTTATGTATGTATGTGCGTACATTACACTCGTACATACACTACACTGCACTACACCACCACTTCTCGCCTCCGTGGAGAGGACCGGTGTCGCGTACTTCCGCAGGCCCGTGGCGATCCTGACCGACATGGGCAGTCTAGGATACCTGATCTTCTGTGCATCGCCGATGCCTTTCGGATCGGTAACGGGCCGAGAGAACGCCGCTTCCGCAAGATGCCAGATCGTCACCTCGCGCCAAGGAACTTCGCCATACGTACATATATAAAGTGATACATGTACGGACTACAGCGTACATGTTCTGTATGTATGTACGCTCCGTCAAGGTTGGGGCGCTCGCATGCGGAGGAACCATTCTCGCATTGTTCCCTGCTACACAGGCTTACGTCCGGATACCGCTCGGGGATACTTCCCGCAACAGATCGGGACCCTGCTAGACTACAGCGGTTGAAGACCGAGCCATGGAAGCTCTTGATTACGGACAGATCTTGTTGGCGGGTTCTGAGATGATCAGCATCCCGAGTACCCTAACCGGTATGTATGTTGGGCGGCCTCGGCTCTTGAAGATCGCCTCACGCAGCAGGGCGTCGAGCAATTCCCTCGAAACTTATGTGCTGCATACGCCTTGTGTACAATGGGAGTAACGGGGTAAAACTTATTCCAGCTCCTTACACAGCTGGACCCGGGCTGGCATTTCCCCCCACGTACCCGGTGCTGAATAGGACACATCGCCGCCGCCTGCAAGTCCTCCTGAGGAGTGATGATCCCTGTCCTGCTGAGCTGCCAAAAATTAGTTGCCTTGGCGACTTTTGCACCAATCAGTATCGCTTCCAGGTCCTCCAGTGTTGTGTATGACTAAACATTGGGATGGCCATACGGCTGCCGGCGCCGGCGCCGCCAGTTTCACCATTGATGGGTTCTGCACTCGAGATCGCCGGCCCCTGGCTCGAGCCCAATCTTTCCTTGGCCGGTAGGATCTCGTGGCGATCTATGCAGGCCACATCAAGCATCGACTCGCTGGTGCTCCGCATCCCCCAAGGACACGGCGCATAAATAAGGGGTATCTCAACGCCTCACATAAGCTGTCGCCGCGGACCTGCTGCTGACGAGGTGTTCTTGGCTTCCCAGTAGCGCCTGGTACAGTCTGTGCGAGGATATCACACAACTCGAGACGGCGGGGGCGAGAAGAGGGAGTGTACAATGGGTTTCATCACACAACAATGGTACTTCAGAAACCAGAGCCGCTTGCCCAACAATGCAAGATTCTGGTCCAACTGCCAAACTCGAACTCATCAAGGCCCCAGGGGAGACAAGACGCTAGCCCCTTCCCCCCCGTTAGCCCAGCCCTCATTCCCTCGGCAAAGGAAACAACTGAAGGAAGCGTAAAGATAACGATAAGAATGAGAAGTAACAACAGGGAAAAAGAAAGGAGCGCAGGCATGTCGGCAGTGCCATCCTATAACTATAACTAGAGATGATTGAGGAGGACCGACCTCCGTCTCCAGGTAAGGCGTCCCCCTCGTCGGCCCCCACACCCGTCAACGCCAATAACGTCTCTCTCAGGCGTTTATGCGTGAGCATGTCTCACTCCGTCACTGTCGACGCCGCTCACTTCTTGCCCCAGCCACCCTTCTGACCAATCTTACCCTCGCCTCCACTGCTACTACTGCTGCTGCTGCTGCCGCCGCCTATGGAGGAGGAGGAGGAGGAGGAGAAAGACAAGTCACGCGGACCGGTGTGACTATTCTGCCCATTCCTCCGAGCCGCCTCCGCCGCACGCTTGGAGAAGCCGTCCTACGAAACGGAGCTGGTGTGAGCGTGGGAAGATGCCAGTGCGAGAGAGTCCGGGTCATTCGGACCCTAAAGGGTAGGAGGGAAACAACATACCTTTTCGCCGCGAGCCCGGCAAATCCGCTGGGCAGCGGCATCATCCATCTTACTCTTTCCCATTGCCGTTGAAAGAAATTTGATACCTCGAAAAGGGCGTTCCTTGGCTCGAAAGGAGGAGGTGGAAATGAATTCGAGCACAAAAGGGAGCTTTGTGTGGCTCAGACAGTGAGTGAAGAACAAGAAGAGGGAGGATGCCGGCCGATTTGTTGTTCGCTCATTCGCCTTCGTCGGAAGCAGGGTGTGCCGGCAAGATGGGAACCGTACGCCAACACGTTGAGGACGAGGGCCATATATACGTCTGTCTGCCCGCCTCCTCACCTCACAGATGGCCACTGCCACGGTGTTCTTCTCCTGAGCTCTTAAGGACTTCCCTGGCCTCCTCTTCCCCCCCTTTACACCCGCGGCAAACGCCCGTTACGGGAAGGGAACCTGTTGGGGGGCCAACCACAGGCCATGCCTCCAGGACGAAACAGGAATGGGCGGGTACGCAAAATGACACCAGGGCAATGACCACTGGATGTGAATGTGGAAGGCCGTGTTGCTGCACGCAGCTCCAGCCAACCCACGGCTGCTAGCGTCTGTCCACGCTCGGAGTGGACTACTCTGACGGGTTTACTCATCACCAAAATCAAACCACCACCATCCTTCCCCCTCTAACCCCTTACCTCCCCCTCCCCCTCTCTTCTCCTCTCCGGTGGCATCTCTCCCTTCCGTCTCACCTACCTGTCCTCTTATGCAAGAACGGTCACATTTAATCTGTGTACCCTCGTTCGAAGGCTTGGGAGAGGATATCCCTGCACAAACACCCGGTGCAACTCCTCTGTTGAGAGCTTAAAAGTGAGAGGGTGGGAGAATTGAAAGCACGTTGGCTCAGATCCTCACTCCGTTCGCCAGGATTTGTTACTGCTTTTTTATTAATAGAGTGTGCCAAAACCCACCGTGGGCACATAAGCAGATGGGAACTACTCATCAACCAGCGTAGCGTACTGACTCAGGGACGTAACTTTGGCTAGTAGTTAAAGGAAAAGAAATGCTGCCGTCGATCAGTCCTTGCGTTCGTCCATGGGCCCTCTCCAAGGTCAACCGCAGATGGGGTTTCCGGAGTATAGTAAAGGGAGGAAGAAGTTACCGAGTAGTTGAGTACTCTGGCTCAAGCCTCGTCCACGATGAAGCCGCTTTCTAGTGCTGGCAAACACCTGACCGGGTCCATCTGTAGTTGGCCGCTTCTGTTGCCGACGGACCAAGGGTGCAAACACAGATCGGCGTCGTACAGTACATGCCGTACCGTCAGGCGCAGACTGGGGCCAGGAACCCCGTAGCCGCTTGGATTGTATCGTGCAACTATTCACGTACAAAACAACGTCTTTATGGCAACTCAATCTCCCGGCAAGGCGGAGGAGCGTAAGGGGAAGTAGGGTTAGTGGAGGGGGAACTTTGCACAGAATTCACTAAGTGCCCCCTCAATCTCTCCACCGCAAGCCTCCATAAATAAATCTAACATACACCAGCTCGATGGCCCCTGTTTGAGTCATCTTCCAAGCAAACGCTGAGTGGCAAGTCCAGGACTTAGACAACGGGTCAGGAGAGTCATGGGTTCACAGATCGCAGGACCCGACCATCCACCGGTCGGCGAGGCACGCTGCACGCGACAACGACGGGACATGATCCAGGGTCTCGGCACACCTGCAGGTTCCCGCCAGAGGTCGTGCCAGTCGGGAACGGGTACCTTTCACACGCAACATTCACACACTCTCACAAACACACCCACAGAGAGAGAAAAGAGAGAGTGTGTGAGAGAGAGATACGTAACACAGGTCCGGGTGCCTCACCCGTCGGCTTCATGAGTTCCAAACATGTACCGGTCAGGCGGGAACAGGACTTTGGCCTCCTGCCTTCGCGGCGACAGAATAGCACTGATGGGTTGGAACGACGACTTCCATGTTGTCTCTCTTTCGACAGCGACGTAGCAAACCAGCCAGGCAAACAGCGCAAGCGCATACATCCAAAATAATGGTGATACAAATAAATGAATAAATAAATATATAATTAAATAAATAAAAGACAAAGGACGTGAGCCCAAAAACAGTTCTACCCGCGTGATTCAGGCTCCAGATGAGGCAGAATGGGACATTGTGAACAGAGAGACGACGGCAGGTCAATGTTGAAACGCAATATCAATTACCTACTTTATTTTCACCCATACATTAAATTAGTTACGTGCCCGATCCCGCAGAAAAAGAGTACAAAACCTAAGCTGCCATTTGACTTCCCTTCCCCTTCCCCTTCTCCTTCTTCGTTTCCTTTCACCTTCCCTTCCCTTCTTTTCCCTCCTCACCTCCTCCCATTCAACTCCCCTCTTGAACATAACATTGTCTTGACTTTGGAAAAAAAAAAAAAAAAAACAATAACACCTCAGTGATGATGGCCCAGCTCGCCCGAAGCCAACACGCTCTGACACTTGGACAGGATGGCGGCCTGCCTGGCGACATGGGCCAGGCGGCCGATGACGTGCTTGTTCCCGTCCACGAAGCCATAGAGCGCGTAGGGGATGCCGACCTCGTCGCAGAACTCCTGCACCAGCTTCTGGGTCCTCCGCAGGTTGTGCCTCGGGATGCGGGGGAAGAGGTGGTGGATGGCCTGGAACTGCAGGCCCCCGTGGAAGAAGTCGAGCCAGGCGGGACAGTCGACGTCCATGGTGGTGCGCAGCATCTTTTGCGGGAACGACTCGGTCGCGCCCAGGTCGGCCGTGCTCATGGCAAAGTGCGACAGGGTGATCTGGACGTGGACCGGCGTCGTCACCCAGTGGCTGACCAGCACAAACAGGAAGCGGTGCCAGTTGGTGTCGATGCTGCGGTAGACGATCCCGTAGCCGTACCAGGCCCAGAAGAAGACCTGCCCGGCCAGCTCGAGCCAGCGGTGCCAGGCCGCCGGTCCCTTGCGCGGGCCCTTGCCGGCCAGCAGGTGCATCCACGAGAGGCGGTAGAGGTTGAAGCGGCCAAAGAGCAGGATGACGTAGTAGAGGCGGTGCTGGAGGGAGATCATGACCTTGGCGACGGCGTCGTAGTGCATGACGTGCTCGTAGTAGGTCGACCGCAGCGAGCCCAGGAAGCGGTGCGAGACGGCCAGGAAGGGCAGGTGCTCGATGTCCGGGTCGTGCTCGGGCGCGTTGGTGACGATGTGGTGCACGTTGTGGTTGTGCTTCCACCAGCCGAGCGAGAGGCCGCCGAGGAAGTCGGCGACGAGGATGCCGATCACCGTGTCGACCTGGAAGTTGTGCGTGATGCCCATGTGACCCGCGTCGTGCGCCGTGAAGACCAGCTGGTGCCAGAAACAGCCGCAGAAGAAGGCGCTGGCCACGTACCACTTCCACCGCAGGCAGACCAGCATGAGGCCGAACAGGAGCGTGTACCGCGACGCCTCGATCGCGTAGGCTCGGTAGTTGCATTCGTAGAGGCCTTCGGCCTTGATGCGCTCGTGCAGGCGCCGGTATTTTTCCACAATGGCGTCCTGCGTCTCAGGCTCGACCGATGGGTACTTGGCCAGGTCAAGCTTGATCTCCTTCCGGGTGAGAGCATCCAGATGCGCCATGCCATCCACAGATTTCGGCGCGGCGGCCTCGCCTTCCTCGCCGTCATCGTCGACGGACGACAGGGACGTTACCGAGTCTGACCTCGAAAGTTCCGGCTTGCGCCTGCGAAGGCCAAGGCCGGGCGCGGCTTCCTCGCTGTCGAAGGTCGGCGAGGGCGAGCGAGAGCTAGCACTGCTCGACGAGGACGGCGAGGTCGAAGACGACGTGCCGTCCCGCGGGGTTAGCTCTTGTCGTTTTTGTTGTCGTTGTCGTTGTTGTTGCTGCTGCTGTTGAATGACGAGGCTGCCATCGTACTCTTCTTCTTGCTCCTCTTCCCCGTCATTAATCCTGGGTCTGAACTTGCCGCCCTGGATCGGCGGGAGGAAGTTCTTCCAACGGCCCTCGATCCTGCCGATGCGGTACTTGTCCATCATGCGGCGGGCCTCGGGCGAATGTAGGCTGCGTGCATGTCGGGTCAGCACCCTACCGGGCTGGGCTTCGACCGCGTGGATGCACGGGGGGTCTCGGGAGCAAACCACTCACCCGTTCACCTCATCCGTGGCATCCTTGCCCACCACGTGCATGATGGCCTTTTCCCCTCCCGGGTGATACTTGAGCCAGGCGTCTGCCTTGATCACATACTGGTCCAGGATGAAGATGCACCTCCCCTCGGCAATCTGTGCTTCAATCTCCCGGCGTGTTAACACCGGGTATGAGCGCTTCTCACCCTGATGCGGAGCTCCCGGCACCGCCGGAGAAGCTCCGGAACCAGCCATTTGGTGACTATTGCACGCCTCGACACAGGCCGATATGAGCAATTCGAGAAGTTTGAAAGTCGAGAGCGATTGGGTCCCGAAGGGGAAGAGAGAGCGCTGCGACCGCCCCGTTCGTCACGGCGGATGGAAACAAAGCCGAGCACGCCGAACGAATCTGGGCTGGGTACAGAGTAAGTACTGTGTAGCCGTTTGAGCTTCGGCTTTCTGGCGGCCGCTCCAATTTCCAGCTCCTTACTCAAGACGGTCGTTCCTGGCAATTCGGATCAACCAAACGTACTTTCGGAATACACCGTGTCATGTTGTTTTGCGGAGCCAAGCAAACGCTCTGAAATGAGCGAGCACCATACGGCGTAGGCCATCGCCCTTGAAACTTGCCAAGCGTGCCGCAGCGGTCGCTGTTGACCCACAACCGGGAGGAGAACCCTGCCTGGTGGTACGATCGACAACTCCACCGCCAACCACAACCGAGCTCTGTGTGCTTCGTACATACGCGTACTTCGTCCATCCAAAGTACATGTGCTGAATACGATATACACACTTCAACTCGCCACTGCGTACACATGAAAGATGGGATGGGAGAGAACACCTTTTTTTTTTTGGGGGGGGGGGAGGGGGTTGTAGGGTACACTACGGACTATAGTGTAGGGGGACGGCTTTCTTGACCCTTGGCTCCGGCTGACACGCAGTGTTGATGTGGACTACTTCGCCCTGCTCGGTTGTACAAACGAACCGTACGATTGCGATTCAGAAGTCGTTCCTTGCTGGAGCGCTCCCGAAAATCACCGCTGGACCAAGACCCAGTACCGACACCTGGTATTTCGCGTAGAATAACCAAAAATCTCTATCATCTTAACGAAAATTCTACATGTCTCGACTCGTTTCCGTCCACCCATATATATATAAAACCATCTCCATACCAGAACGTAAGATGAGGCAAGGCAAGGGCAAAAGGCAAGCGCTGTTCGGCCTATTCCAGGTAGATTAAGCTTCCAGCATTCACTGCCTGTGGTTTGACGAGATTCGTTTACCTATGATGCCTTGAACCGAGAACAAGCTAAAGTACAGGGGATTCAAGAAAACGCCATGCCTCATACCTCCAAAGCAGCCCACTCAGCTTAGAAATGGATCGGCTTTGAGTACGTCGCCATGGCCGCCTCCTTGAAAGCCTCGGCGAGGGTGGGGTGCGCGTGGCAAGTGCGCGCGATATCCTCGCTCGACGCGCCGTACTCGAGCGCCAGCGTACCTTCGGCAATCATCTCGCCGGCATTGGGGCCGATGATATGGATGCCAAGCAGCCGGTCCGTCTCAGCATCGGCAAGCATCTTGACCATGCCTTCCGTGTCCAGGTTGGTCTTGGCGCGCGAGTTGGCACTGAAGGGGAAGGTACCGACGCGGTAGTTGACGCCCGCCTTCTTGAGGTCTTGCTCCGACTGGCCAACCCACGCGACCTCGGGGAAGGTGTACATGACGGATGGGATGCAGCCGTAGTTGACGTGGCCGTAGCCCTTCTTGATGTACTCGACGGCAGCAACAGCTTCCTCTTCAGCCTTGTGCGCGAGCATGGGGCCGAAGGTGACGTCGCCGACGCAGCGGATGTGTGGGATCTTGGTGCGGTACTCCGAGTCGATGATCACACGGCCGCGCTCGTCGAGCTCAAGGCCAATGTTCTCCAAGCCAAGCCCTTGGGTATACGGGCGACGGCCGATCGCGACCAGGACAACGTCAGCGTCGAGCTATGATAACGAACATCAGCAGGATTCCCCCCCAAAAAAATCCCCGTCACGAGAAGGGGCGCGCATCCAAACCCACCGTCTCCGGCTTGCCACCCTTGGCTGAGTCGATGTTCAGCTTAACGCCTTCGCTGCTCTTGTCGCCACTGACAACCTTGGTGCCCGTCTTGAAGTTGATACCCTGCTTCTTCAGGATCTTCTGGATGCTCTTCGCAATCTCGGAGTCCATGCCGGGACCGCCAATCTGATCGAGGAACTCAACCACGGTGACCTCAGATCCGAGGCGAGACCACACAGACGCCATCTCGAGACCAATGATGCCGCCGCCAATGACCGCCAACTTCTTGGGAACCTCCTCAAGGGCAATGGCACCGGTGCTGGTAATCACCCTCTTCTCGTCAATCTCGAGGCCGGGGAAGGGGGTAGCCTCGCTACCGGTCGCGATAAGAATGTTTTTGCCCGTCACGCTCGTCTCGCCGCCATCGTTGAGCTGAACCTTGATCGTGTGCTCATCCTGGAACGACCCCGTACCCTTCAGGTACTCGACGCCGTTCTTCTTGAACAGGAACTCGACACCCTTGGTCAGGCCTGCGACTGACTGCTCCTTCGCCTTCATCAGCTGCTTCAGGTTGAGCTTGACGTCGCCGACCTCGATGCCGCGATGCTTCGAGTCGTGGAGAATCTGGTGGTACAAGTGCGAATTGTTAAGGAGCGATTTTGATGGGATGCAGCCCACGTTGAGGCAGGTACCGCCGAGGGTCCCGCGCTTCTCAATACATGTAACCTGGTTGTTTGCAAGACAAGGTCAGCCATTGGCGAGAGTCGATAACTTAAAACGTCACGGGCTAGGCTCTTTTACCTTCATGCCCTCCTGGCCAGCTTTGATGGCGGCGACGTAGCCGGCGACGCCGCCGCCGATGATGACGAGATCCCTCGTTTCTGTAACACACAGTCAGCCACCAAAGGCCCATGTCCGTCATCTTTCGCGACTACTAACCAGCCTCGGTGGCATATGTCCGCCTCCACCTTGACGCGCCAACAATGGATGGCAGCCTTCGGCAACAGAGTCAGTAACGAGAGTCATTTTTCCGCGCTGATGGAGCCGAAGTCGTACCCTGACGGTTTGAACGCGGACTTGACCGCAGTGCGGCCTATTAATCTCTGCGACAGCATTTTAAATGTGTGCACTCGACCGACAATCAGAAAGAAATCCAAGACTTTAAAAGGCACGCAAAAACGTTCCACGACAAAGATGTGCAGGTCGGGAACGAGATATGTGATGGCAGGTGCGTCACGTAAAGTTTGTTGGGGATCAGAGGAGCTGCGTCCAGCGTCGAAAAAATGTCCCCATTCAATCCGTCCGGCCGCCCGCCTGTCGGATGAGCTTTCCCAGGCATGGCCGGGCCCAGCGTCGGCCTGGGATTGGCCCAGGGTTGCTTGCTCGCTGTTACTTCGCTAAATTTCTCGTTCCCGAGCGATCTACCATTCATTGGCAGCGTCCAGCTCCGGGTTAAGCCGCCAAATCCCGCACTTCTACATTCAGGTCTTGGCAAATTTCCGGGCAACTTGAATCCTCAGACACCCGCAACGAAGCACCTCGATAGTTCTACTGCGGAAAAGCATATATTTGACTAATTGTAGTGACACAAGAGCCCAATGTGAAAACCAGCACACCGAGTGACAACCGAGTATATGGGTATCTTGAATATGTGAAACCGTCATGTATGTACTGTACTGTAGACGGACACCCAAAAACAGCGGATTCAAACACTGAAGGAAGACCCCTTCATCCTAACAACTCAGAGAGCTTATTGGTCCTCGCCGCTGGCCAGTGCCGCCTGAACGACCGCCTCTGCCATCTTGCAGGCTTCCTTTAAGAGTTTCGTATTCTTCTTGCCGCCAGCCAGATCAGACTTTCGAACGACCTTCTTGAAAAAGTACAGCAGCCCTCTGGCCAGGTCAGGAGTCGCCTGAACCCCGCCAAACACTTTCGCGATGGTTTCCCCGGGGTTATCGCTGGTCTGGCACTCGAGAAGCACATTGACGAGCATAATCTCGACAAAGTCGCGCGTCTTCTTCTGAAGGTAGAGAAGGTTGAGGCGTTTTAGCACAGTCACCCCAAGACTGCTGCCGGAGATGAGGGCACCAAACATTTTGGCCGTGTTTACAATGCGCCTCAAATCCATAAGCTCGTCGTCCTCCTCGTCTTCTGCTTCGTCGTCTCCAAAGCCGGTCTCCCCCATCCTGCCAAACATCTTCCAGAGGCTGGCTTGGAACGCCCACCTGACCTCGCGCTGCTCCGCGCAGAGGCGCTTGGCGACCAGAGTGTAGTAAGGGTTATAGTGCTGCTCTGCACCAACACACCGGATGATGACGTTCGGGATCTCGCGCTGGCGCTCCTTGTTAAGCCGTAATTTGAGAATGCGGAAGTAAGCGTCCTGGTAATCCAGGGCTGACATGATGGAGACGAATATGGCACGTCGCACCTCGGTGTTCATGCCCTGCTCCCTGGCTAGCTCACCCAGATCTGGGCCTTGCTCAACGTCGTCGAGAAGGACGCTATCGTCCTCGCTATCGCCTTCCTCCACGTTCCTGGCCTTCTGTTCGGCTTTCGGGTCCCCCGACCGGCCAGCCCAGCTAGCGCCGACAAGCCACCATTTGCCCTTGGTATCAGCATCGCGGATATCCTTGAGACCCACCCGCATAGGCTCGGTGGTCTTGACCTTTCTCGATTTAAGCTGGCCAAGTAGCTTCTTCATCCGCGTGATATGCTCCGAGATAACCGCCGACGCGCCCACTCCAGCTTTCATCTTGTTGTTCTTTAAATCGGTGATAGTATCAATCATGAACTTCGTCCTGACCGTCAGATTCTTCTCACCCGCTTTCGCCACCGCTGGTGGAATGAGGGAGACGATATCCTTGAGCGCCATAGGGTCGTCTTGTCGGAGTGTAGGACCACACATGCGGACTATCCTGAGCAACAGCTCAGCATTGAGCTCCGAGAGATTCTCCAGGAGCATCCGAATGTAGTCGAAGATCAGATTGGGCCCGATGAGCTGGAAAGTGTAAAGCTCCGACATGAAAGTGATGAGGTTCGACGTCTGCTTTGGCACGTCTGGTCGCTCCAGAGCAGCCAGCTTAGCCTCCTCGTAGTACTTATCGAAACGTTGCACCATATCCTGTATCAGCTGTCCCCCGAAGTCCGTCCCGAGTACCATATAGGCGGCTGTGGCGAAGCCGGCAGAGAGAATCAGGAGCGTGTCTGGTAAGCTCGTTGGTTCGCACACCTGAATCAACAGCAGGTCCACCAGGGAAGAAGTGACGTGTTGCCGGGGGTGCTCTCTGTAAAGCTTTTCGACTTCCGTAATAATGGTCAGCAGGTTGGACTCTGTTATCCTGTTGACAAGGCCTTGAGTCTGTCGACGAATTCGCGCAGCCAATTTGGTCTCCGACCCGGATTCTTTGCGTAATGACGGAGGCACATATTTCACCGGCTGACCTGTCGTCGGCGCGACATAGGGATTTTCGCGGACTCGTTTCTCTGGCTTCTCTGCGGTCTCTTCGTTCTCGGAATCGAAGCCTTCAAAATCGTCCTCGCTCGCACCCTGGTCTTCCTGGCCGGAACCAGCGTCCTCGAACCCCTCATCATCCAAGCCATCCGAATATTCGTCAAACTGCTCCTCGTCCTCGTCCTCGTCCTCGTCCTCGTCCCAGTCAGATTGCGGTTTGCTTTGTGCGGCTGCCGCTGCTTCGGCCTTTCTCCGTTTCTGAGCCAACCAATCATCCGCCTCTGCCTTGCGCTTGCGCTTCTCTTGCTTCTCCTCGCTGAATCCGCTGCTCAGCCCTTCCAGCAGATCTCCCAAGCCGTCCTCCTTAAAGGACTTCGGCAGGGTCTTTCGATTCTTCAAGCCAAGCTTTCTTTCCAACTCCGCAATTTCCGCGTCATCTTGTGCGAGTTTTTCTTTCACCGCCCTCGACAGCTTCCGCTGTGGCGGTAAATCATCGACATCTTCCTCATACTCGTCGTCTCCAGTTTCATCCGCATCTTCGTCGTTAATTTCGGACCCCTCATCAAGCAAACCGTCAGAAAGAAGGGCATCGTCGTCAGAGTCGTGAGAGTCGTCAGTATCTCCAATGTCCTCCCCATCCTCCCCTAAGTCTGGACGCCGCTGTTTCATGATGTCTTTTGGGGTCCCGCCGCCAGAAACTGTGTTCCCATCTCCGGCATTCTGCGCTCGGTGCGAAGCATTGGTGCTGCGATTGGAAGCCGCCCGCTCGGGGCGCGGATTTCGGCCAGCTGCAGTTCGATGGGCTCGCGATTGCTGTCTCTCGGCCTTGCGGCGCTCTTTTCTTGACGTCACACTCACTCTCCGGGCTCCGCGCTTCTGCCCAGGTTTCGGAGCTGTAGACGTTTGAGTATAATGCCCAGTACGGTATCGCCCAAGATGGCCTCACTCACCTGAGGCACCGAGCTCCTTTAGGAGGTGGGCCGGGAGCGTTGGTCGTTTTATTGCTGGCAGGGGCATTGTCTTAACTCAATCTCTGTATGTATTGAACAGAGAAGCGAGATTTATATGGGTGCGGACCACTGTGTCCTTGACCATGTTCGTGGTCAATCATCGATCGGTCCCTTGCCTGAACTTTTCTTATCGATAGTTTGCTGTGGGGATTGACTTACCTGCCTGGCGTGGAAATTTCCGCACCCTACTGCGTACACTACCAGGTGCATACAGTACGGAACGCTCGTCTTCGTGCGTAAAGGTAACACGTACGCGTTACGTACCGTTTCCAAGTATGTATAGTGCAAACTCTAAGGAGACAGTCACAGTGATTTGAGCAAGTTTCTCTGTCTCGACACACTTAAAATGAGTTAAAAGTAAAAATAATCCGCTTACGAAATTGTAACCATTCAGAAATTGCAGCACTTTACCCCCCGACACCAACAGTTCGCGCCAATCGCAAAATTGGTGGATGGTATGGATGAAGTACTTCGCCCCTGTACGGATTACATTTTGTATGTACCTGATGTATGATACCCATACACAGCTTGTCCGCCCTGGAGTTGCCCGTGGTTAGTGGGTTCTCCCGCAAGCTACCCGTCTAGGTGGGGTGCGACGTTACTTCACTCGAACTCCCCATGTATCAATCATAACATTGACAATTGAAGACATAACTAACGACAAGATGGGCCACTTAACACACGATGAGGTAATTTTCATGACCGCCAACGGTGTTTTCATCGCCCATGCACTCATATGCTAACCAACCCTTCAGTTCTTCAACCGATTAGCTGACATCTTCCACGCCCGCAAGGCCAAGGGCCACGGCGCCGTTTATTTGACCCAAAAACGACGTAAGGACCGCTTTCCTCCGTAATCATCCACCAAGCTTCTGACGCCTAGGCAGTATCATACAGCCAGACGTCAAAGAGCCCTTCAGAACAAGAAGAGAATCCCCTTGCGGACCTGCACCCCGCCCAGCCTCTCCCCATCCTCATCCGCGCCAGCAACGGCAAAGGAAAAGGGGACAGGGCGGCTAAAGTCAAGTTGTCAACGGTTGTGCAGCCGGACGAGCTAGAGGGGTTTTACTCGCGGTATGCTGAGGTTTGCAAGGCGGGCATGGCGGCCTTGAAGCCGAGGGACCGTACCAAGCGAAAGGCAAAGGCGAAGAAGAGGAAGGGCATGACGGCCACCTAATATTCATGCTCCACGGGCTTGCCTAGTATTGAAGGTTCAGGCCTCTTGGCGTTTGCTACGTACCGTCATGGCAAAACGTGTGCGCTTGAATGGGTGAGGGGGGAAAGGGACGGGGTGCTTTTGGGGTGTAGCGGCGACAGGAATGGAGGTGTGACCCCCGCCTAGACTTGATGGAGATGAGGTTTAGTGTTCATGTTGGTCACCGTTCACTAGTAGATGGGACGACTCTCGATTTCCGCTGCCAGAATCCCGAACGTTTGTTCCAAGAGCAAGGGTTGTGAAGCAGAGTTCTAGCGCCGGTAGGTTCAGATTATGGGGCAGCCGTGCCAATGTTGGAAATATCGAGGTTATATAAGACCGATGGCACCGTACGTGGCAAAGAGCGCTATGTCGGTCTCGAGTATGATTGACTTCTTCCTGGAGCAAGCCGGGACAGAGGCGTCGTTGAGATAGACCTTTCCGGCTCGCTGGCGCTCACCCTGTAGACTTTGGGAGCGTGATACCTGGCATGCAATAGCTCACCGGCTGTTTAGAGTTCACTCCATTTGTTCTCCCGGTACATACATGATCTCGAACTTTGGATGGCCGACAGCTCCTAAACCATGCTGCTAGATAAAACTGCATTTTCTACCTGGAAAAAAATAAACGCCAGCAATACGTGAGGCTCTCAAGGCCTCGGCATCCATCAGACGCCAACATCCCGAACCTCGAGGCGCGGAATCATTTGCAGGACCGAGAATAGATAGAAGTCCAGTATTTGACAATCGCCGTTTTCCAGCAACGGCATGTCAAGATGGACGTCGCAAAGGAAGCTGTCAAATCGTCAGGGGTATCATCTCAGGGTATCCGGGTGCCCACACAATATACCGCCGTCTAAATATACCAAGATGCCAACACCAGTCACGCCTATACCACTTTCCGGAAAGATTGATCCCTACGCGTCTCCGAATGCGACTCACCAGAAGTCTGCCAGCCTGGCGCCAGTCTGGAAGCTAGCCCTCTCTGGCGCCGCAATACCGTTACCAACAACACGCCTACCAGTACCCGACGCCCGTCCTCGAACGCCGCCGTCAACGGAAGAATCAGATGCTTATTCGACAATACATTCTAGGATCAACAGCCCCCGACTTCCCTGTCTGCGGTACCAAGTATGACGCAGAGCCCCGGCGTGTGAAACATTGCCCTGAACTTTTGCGATGGTGAGTTGCCGAACGCCGAGAACTAGAAAAGCGCTTCGGGGCGCCTTTGTCATCTCAGCGAACCTAAACTATCCTCCTCGAGAAACAAGCAGCCCGAGCAAGGGTCCCGATACGGCTAGCAGCCCCAGATCATGGAGACGCAGCGCCGCTGGTCCCTTGCAGTATCAGGCGGTAAAAAAAATAGAAAATCATCAGAAACGCCGAAAAGCGCAAGGAAATGTAAGTGATCAACACCTGAGTATGGCGGGATACCGGAAAAAGACCGTCAGGTTCCCGGAACGGATGAACAGTTATTGTAGAGACGAGTAGCTTGCGAGTGCGAAGCAGCCGCCTGCCTTCCGACTACCTCGGTTGGCCGCTGTCAATGCCAGGGTGCTCAGCATCTGGTGTAATGGTGTGCAACTTGATGTCAGATCACCGCCTGTTCACATGATCTGATCCTGGGTGAGGCCGCCGTGAGGGTCGGTTTCCATGTTGTCACCGCCTCCCGGCGTGAGATACTTGACGTAGCTCAAGCCTAGAGGGCGACCGCCGTACTGGTATCCCTGGAATTTGGCAATGGCGGTCTCTGCGGTGTCGGCGTTGTCGAATCGGACAACACCACTGCCACGAGACCGGCCGCTTGGTTCGTACTGGATTTCGGCTTGTTCGACCTTGCCGATGGTAGAGAACAGTTCAACCAGATCATCGTTGCTAGTCGACCAGGGAAGCTAGAGGCAGGTGGTTAGGCCAAAGTTGTGCGTAATGCGGTTTATGAACTCGGGACAACAACTTACATTGCGGACGTGGATGGTGTCGGACTTCTCACCGCCGCCAGTGGCGTGATCAGTGAACGGGTTAGGGGGAACCGAGACGTTAGCAGCGTCGTAGACACCACCGACACCGGGCCCGCCATAGCCGCCGCGAGCGCCATAGCCAAACCCACCGCGACCGAAGCCGCCGCGACCAAAACCGCCTCCAAAGCCTCCGCGTCCGCCAAAGCCGCCACGGCCATAGCCAGCGCCCATGGCGGGGCCTGCGAAGCGGTCTTCACGAACCTCGAGGATGCGGCCCTGCCAGTCATATCCGTTAAACTGTTGGATAGCGTTGCGAGCGTCGTCAGGAGACTCGAAAACGACGATACCGGAACCCTTAGGTCTGCCATCAGGGCCGATATGGACATCAGCGCGAATAACGGCGCCGGTACGAGCTGTCAGAGAGCCGTTAGTTGATAGAACAGAACCATACGTGGGAAGTCGCTGGCTATCTTCTTACCGGCCTGTCGGAAGAGGTCCTTCAGATCCTGCCAACCCACGTTGAAGGGCAACTAGTTCGGGCTGGTCAGTACGACACAACAGGCCAAGGGAGCTAGAAAGGAGGTAAGTAAGGGTGCGACAAACGTTGGAGACATAAAGCTGGCGGCCGCCGCCGCCAGCCATTCCGGGGTTAAAACCACCGTACGGACCACCGCCCATGCCGCCGCCAAAACCGCCGCGAGGGATACCGCCCGGAGGACCGAATCTGGGCTCGGCCTCGCGATCCTGCTCCGCATTAGCGTACTAGCGCGCACTAGGCCGTTTAGCCAGTATGCTCCTCACCTCTCGGACGTAGATCAATCTGCCCATTAGATTCTGGTTGCTGAGTGTTGCAACAGCTTGCTGCGCTTGCTCCCTGGTGGCATATTCCACAATTCTGCGCTTCGGGTCAGCGGACTGTCGTCAACAGTCGAGTGGTGGCGAGTTTAACTTACCCGCATCCCTAAAATCACCGCGGACAACGTCCCAACCCGTCAACCCAACATCCATCAAGGGACCAGAAGAATAAGAGCCACAAAAGAACCAGCCAAGTCACTCATAGGCGCCCACCTTCGACATTCCATTAGGAAGAAGCAACACGTCGGCATAGAGAACCTCTCCAGCTGTGGAGGACAATGTTAGCCCCACGTAGCCGTGTTGCGCAGGACGGCCGTTCTTCGAAACCCACCCTGTCTCATGAAATCCTTGAGGTGGTGCCATTTGACATCGTACGACAGGTTGCCGACGTAGACTCGGCGGTCCTGCTGCGATGTTTCGCGAATATTGTTCATGACTTGTTCCCGGTGGGCCGAACGGTCCTCGTAAGATCGATTGGGCGCTCCACTGTATCCTGAACCAGTTCCTCCAGTGGGTGCACCCTGGCCAGTCATAGGAGACCTGCTTCTTCTCCGGGGCTGGCTGCGAGATCGATCACGCGGCGAATAAGATCGGCGAGTATTCGGACTTCGTGAACGTCCCCTACGAGGCGAACGCGACCTTTCACGCTGTGATGTGTTAGCAAGATGAATGATGCGCAAAGTCCAAATCTGTGCCAAAGGTATTCGGCAGAAATTAGAGTAAAGATAGGTATGACACCCTGCCTGCCTGGAGAGCTTGGTGGTGTGCTAGGACAGCTCGCGGGTCAATGAGGCCAGGCGGCGTATGGCGGGGGCCAACAATGGGCGATCGAAGCTCCGACCCACGCGATCGAGGAGATGTGGATACCGATTGCCCCCCGGCGAACGATGCCATCCTTGGCCGTTGAGCACGTCCCACATGAGCAGCAGCAATCCATCGCCAGAACGGCGAGCTGATGGTGAGAATCGGGAGGTAGACATGGAATCGACCCTCTCGCGAAGGTGACAGGATGAGTGCGAAGAAGAAAAGGGGAAAATAACTCACCGGTCGATAATTGTCTCCTGAATCGGCTGAAAGGAAAATGAAATGTTAGAGGGACGACCGAAAACAAAGAAGGGGAAAAGAAAAATCGGTGGGAGGGCTGATGTAAGGTTGGAGGAGAGTAATGCGGGAGAGGAGGCGATTGAGAAGTGGCAATTTGAGGGACGTAGCACTTGGGTTGCTTCGGCGGGGGAAGTGGTGAACGAATCCAAGTGTGGATCGGGATGGGAAAGACATGCAGGGTGGGTAGGTAAGGAAGGCCGAGGGGAAGGGGTCTGCTTTGTGCGAAGGTACTTCGTACATGTAGGTCGCATATAGGAGGGGGATGCAAGGCACTGCAGCAGCGCGCCGCTCCGTAAACGGGAGAGCGAGGCTTGACAGAGAAGAGGACCTCGGAGTCGCGCTGCCACTCGCTGGAGTGGTGTGTGTCTGTGTGAATCGACACAAAGTGCGAACCGGAAAGATTGGGGGGTTACAAACGGTAGTCACACGTCATCGAGACATTGGAGGCTGGTCGCGACAACGGCTTTCCCAATATTAACTGCCGCGAGAGAGTTTCGCGAGTATGTAGAGAGGAGAAAAGGACTTGGGGCAAAGCGTGTTTTGGATATGGGGGATGCAATTCGGCTTCGTACTTACCCATGGCTGTGAGGAAATCGAATTTTTTTTCTTTGGCAGCTTAGCCGCTTGATCGAGCGAAAATTTCGGCGACGCGACGATTGGATGTTGATGGCGGGCGTCCGTCTAACTGCAGGTGCTCCTGGTTGGATATCTCCCAGTTCGGAATGGTGGGGGGTGTCGCAGCAGCTGAGGTCACGGCTCGTAGCAGTACTGCGTATGTACTGGAGCTCGCGGAGCGGACCCAAAAGTCGGCTTCGGGCGAGCTAGGATCTCGGTCAGTTTCCAGCCAAGTTGGGCAGGTGTGCGTCTGTTCGAGTCGGATCTGGGAGGTTGAAGGCGCCCTACACGACCGAGACAGGGCAGTGGAACCAGAAAGGTCGTTCAAAGGGACGCGGCGAACGAGGCAGACTGGGAGTACCTGCTGCGCACAGTGCTCAAGGCAACGGCGAGGGAGAGGGCAGCGCAAGAAATTTCCGTGCGGCGCTGTCTGACCACGGGCAAAGGCCAATACGGTTCGTGGGACCAAGGTCAGAGCAATTGAGCAAGGGTGAGCAGGGCAAGACGACAGGGAGAACGCGTCTGGGACAGTGACCTGAGCAAGGTAGGCGCCACCACGGTGCGACTGTCTTCTTGTGGGGTTCCTTGGCGAAGGAGGCGTAGACTGCCACGAATGGTACCGCGGGATTGAGACGTGAACGGTTCCAGGTTGGTTTGTCTACGCAGTATGATCGGGAAGCACGGCTGGGGGCTTGGTGACCTGACGGCGGATCTTTTCACGGGTCGGCAAAACCAATTGGCCAGAGCAAACGGAATTAACCGCTGAGCGCATGGACCATGACCGCCAGGCCTCTATGTGGGAAACGGAGTCTAGAACGGAACTAGCAAGGCAAAACTTCCCTAATGATTCTATAACACTGCGAAGGGGTATTAGATATGGTAAGAATGGAGCAAGATCAATCTGCACAGTCTAAAACTTATTTTGAACTGCTATCCTAAGACCGTAGATATTATCTCCTTAGGTATAATTAGCTATTTATTTATTAAACAGCTTTCTTATCTCTTCTTTATTTTGGAAAAGGAAGAGGAGGGGAAGACTTATAACTACGGAGTACTGGGTACCTAATTCCTCGGTACTGTAATATGAGGTCCTGGGGCCTGTACTACGTACTCTTTGGTATATACGAATCAGTACACAGGAGAGTTCGAACAGCGTTCGGCTACGTGAACGCTCTCGATGCGGCATCTTGGTCAAATATTCCTGCTACTAATGATTGAGCAGAATCAGACTTTGCGTCTCTCAGCGTTCAATGCATAGCCTGCCGTTCTCATCGGGCCGCATCTATAAACGCTAGCCAAAGACTCAATGATCTGCGTTGTGATGTCTCCGTACTCTTTGAGAGCTACTATAAAGAACCGGGGTGTTACCGCAACACTCCGTGTACGGATTACTGTACGTATATATGTACTTGCTTACAGAGTAGCACGCCCATCTGAAAGTGATCCGTACGGACATATCGAAAAGTCCCCACAATAGCTCTCTGCCCAAGTTGCCCCATCCCGCAGTGTGATAGGACAAACTCGACAGCCCTGTTGAAGCACAGATGGGGCCCCTGTGAGCTCGGCTAGGCGGCAAAGATCGGTGATGGCCCGCTCTATTAAACAGATACACAGACATACAGTACACAGGTAAATTCACTCCTGAATCATGCTTCTCATATGAAGGGATGGTAACACGCAAATGATGAGGGCCAATCCGTTGCTCACGCTCGTTCAGCCCCCATATGACAATGACCGTGAATTGGCTTTCATGCTCGATGACCGGGCGGATATCTAGACGATCGGATGATTCATCCATTTACAACAAAGCAACTTACCGTTTCTGCATTGAACGTGGGCAACGCGGGGGCGCGAGGCGCCCGGCTTAGTTCCCCTAGCCCTTTGTAGCATGGCCAACAACTGCCATCAACAACCGCTTTGAGGCATGAAGTGGATATAGTTGTCTGCTGTTATTGACGCTCAACCAACCAGAGCAGCAGCGAATAACCGGTCAATGCATGATGGAATTGGCTGATACAACGGCATATGCAAAGACATCGGAGGGGTGACGAGACCGAAGAGGGGTCTCAACCGCCCCCGTCGGTAACGGAGGAGAGGAATGGAGCGACCCGGGAACCTCTTCCGTGCGGAACTGTTATGACGAAAGTCGAAGAGAGGTGTAGCATCAATCGCGGGCCGTCCAAGTCCTTTTTGCCCATCCCTTTTTATTTCCTATCTAGATAAGAAAGAGAGAGCAGGTGGTGCAGAAAGGCCACAGTTGTTCTTGAAAGCAGCGGCGTCCGCAAATGGAACTGCACCATCTCTTTCAATCATGGCGACACTCAACCTCGGGTTCGGTCGCCACGGACGCGACCCCAGAACAGCCGGCGATCACGGGATCTTGGGGCTTTCGGTAGGGGTAAAAAAAAAAAAAAAAAAAAAAAAAAAAAAAAAAAAAAACGGGACTTTCCGCGGCCGCCGACCATCAGGTCAATTGGCTTCCTGCTCAGTAACACACTGTGCTCCGTACCACGGCAAAGAACCAGGTTGATGCCACCTATCACAAGTGGAGTTGATATGGCCTTGGCTTGGTTTCTATTGCATCTGCGGCTTCAGAACCAAATGCGAATTGATTGAAGACGGGCCCACTGAGAACCCTACTGGCAGGTTTAACTTCGAAGAGCTACTCCGCAAATCTCAATCACTCGAAAATTGTAGCTGTTTGCGGACAAACTGAAGATGACCAAGCAACTGGCCCACCTCATCTCCGGCCGCCACCAGTCAGCATGATTTTCCACGCTAGGGCGCAGGTAGAGAAAGGTGCAGAGCCAGACACTTTTCAGGAAAGGTATTGTACCTACCGTAATCCGTACCTACAAACGGTAAGCGCTCACCTAAAGAATTTTACAGAGCCCAAGATCCTAACCTTATGTAAGGTACACTACGGTACATATTAATTGTATATACCTTACATACAGAGTAATCCATGCGCCATAATCTGTACATCTTCCGTACACCTGTGGTAACGTACTACGTATCCGCATTGTATGTATGTACTATACGGATTACATTACACTGCTAACAATGCCCGATAGGGTGGTCCGAGTGGGACCACCGAGCTTTCCTAATCCAGCGAGAACGATTACACCGATCAAACACGTGCGAACCTGACACGAGCGCATTCTGCCCGAGTTTGTTGCGAAGATATCTCGATAAAAGAAACTAATTGTTTTTGGAGTGAAGTGCCCGAATATGCCGCCTCCCTCCCTTTCCTGCTCTGCCGGGGCCGCGGCAACCCGGCGCGTTCTCTGCTCGGTCCGGCCAACCACCCTCTGCATGAGGGTGACCACAACACCAGCAGCGCGATCGATAGCCACCTACCCGGACTGCCCAAATCCGCAGCGACGACAAAAATTTTCCCAGCCCCGACCACGTGGCCCTCCGCCCAGTCTCCCAGCATCCAGCCGACGCTACCATTCTCGCGATCACCCCCCTCCGCCAGGTCCCTTCACGCCCGCCGAAGCTACCCTCCTGTCCGCGGCTTACACACATGTCCCCTCCCATGGGTTCACGCCCGAATCTCTCGCGCTCGGCGCGCGCGACGCCGGCCTGCTGGATATCAGCCCGTCAATCCTGCCGGACGGCGTGTTCAGCCTGATCCGCTGGCACCTCCATACCCAACGCACATCGCTCGCGGCCAAGGCACAACGTCTCGAGGCCGAGAATGGGTCGATGACGGTCGCGGACAAGGTGGAGGCACTGACGTGGGAAAGATTGAAGGGGAACGTGGAGGCGGGCGTTGTCCCGCGGTGGCAGGAGGTATGCCCTACTTTTTCAACTGCCCCTCCTCCTGCCTAGTCCAAACAAAAGTTCCGAAAGTGGCATTGACTGACCGCTTGTGCTTGTGCTGTGTGAACGAGGCAGGCCCTGGCAATAATGGCGCAGCCCTCCTACGTTCCAACCTCGATCAAGGAGCTCGCGCAACTGGCCGACGAAATTGTCTACCTAGCTGGCGACGTGTCGGTCGACCCGTCGTGGTATACCAAACGCGCGTCGCTGTCGGCCATCTACGCCGCGGCCGAACTGTTCCAGACGACCGACCAGTCGCCCGAATTCCGCGAGACCCGAGCGTTCCTGCGTCGCCGGCTTGACGAGGCTGCCCAGGCCGGCGGGGCTGTGCGGTCGATTGGGGAGTGGATCGGATTCAATGCTGGCGCAGCGCTGAACGTCCTGCGCAGCAAGGGAGTTAGGATATAGGGTCGAACGGGTTCCTCTGTCTCTCGGTATGGAGGGGGGGGAGACACGCGAATATTGTATTAGTATGGTTTTGGTGTGCTCAATCTGTATATTCCCTGGACTAGAGCGTGGAGGGTCGTGATGTTCCAAAGACCTGTACAAGTAGCTCTATAAACACTCCTTCCCGCAGGCCAAGTCTGCTAGCATTGTTCACAAAAGGTCCTCCCACCATGTCTATCACAGCCGTGCAAGTTCCGACCCATCCTACCAAAATAACTCCTTGCTTGGTTCGCTCTTCCAAGCCCTTAGTTAGTGCGTAATTTCCAGGGACCGGTATCCTCATCTCATTACAAGTTGCTGTAAAACCGCAGGTACATTGTGCTCGAACAGGCTGGCCATGACAAAAAGACAGCGAAAGGGCAAGAATGCAAAGACTCAGTGGTCGGCTAGTGTTCGCTGCCGGGGATCGGTAAGACTAACAAAACAGTCAGCAAATGTTCCGTAAGCCAGCTGTCGGTCATCTCACCGAATAATCTTGACGTCCTTGTCCAGGGTGTTGCGGCCCTCAATGGCATTAGGCGTGATGAAGATGTACTGGCGGTTGACCGAACGGCGCGCCGCAGTGATCTTTGTTCCGTTAGCAAGCCTCTCCTCCCCAGATCACAAACTCAATTCAGCTTACAAGCATATTGGTGCTGATGGCACGGTTGACGTTGTCCATGAACACATCAAACTCGTCCAAACAGCGCAATGGCGAGCCCATGGCCTCCCAGATGGCCAGTAGCAGACAGATAGACGAGAACGATTTCTCGCCACCAGAGAGCGTCTTGGTGCTCCGCCCGGAAGCCCTCTTTTCCGTCTTGTCCGGCTCTACCTGCAAGTCCAGAGACTTGCGCTCGTGGTCAAGCAAGAGCTTGCCGCGGTAGCCGCGCTCGCTGAGCAGGTAGATGAAGTTGGCGCGCGACTGCGACGAGATATAGCGCTGAAACTTGCGCCACTTTTCGAGGCGCAAGTTCAGGGTGTGCCTGAGTCGATCGTTCACACGGGTGATGGACTGGAGGTCCTGCACCACTTGATTGTATAGGGCCTTCTTCGCGGCGAAATAGTTGTGGACCTCGGCGTCAGTCATACCCCGCTTATCATCGATCCTGTCCAGCCGGGCTTTCAGAGTGTTGTACTGCTTCTCGATGCTCTTGTGAGTCTCGCCCTCGGGAATGTAGACTCGTTCCTTGTGGACAACCTCGGCATGCTTCGTCATTTCCTTGACACCTTCTGCCTGTCTCGCCCGCCTCGCCTCGGCCTTGTGCTTCTGCTCGGTATACTCGCCTAACCTGGAAATAACGTCGTTCTTCTCAATCAGACAGAGATGGCGCAAATCCCTTGCCTGCTTAAGTTTCGCCTCGGCCTTGCTGAGCCGCTGCTCATAATCCTTCATCTGTAACTTCTCCGCTTTGAGTTTCTTCAAGGCTTCCTCCACCGCGGCATTCTGATCTTGCTTCTTTGCTGTGAGCGTGCCATACTGAATACCGTGATGGTTCAGTTCTGCCTGTAGCTCCTCCAGGTGGTCCTTAAGACCTTGCAACCGGCCGTCGGCCCCCTCAAACTCGTCCAGAGCCACCCTTATGGCCTCGGCTTCCACCAATGCACTCCTCAAGTCCTTCTCGAGGCTATTGCGGTCCCTCCTCAATTGGGTCACCGCGGTCTGGCAACGCTGGAACTCTTGCAGTAGGCGGCGTCTCTCAGCACTAAGCTCCTGATACTCTGCCACGATCTGTTGTAGCGAAGCCTTGAGAAGCGCGATTTGCGAATCACAGTCTGTCTTCATGCGAGGTTTCAAGTTCGGATTTGGCTGGATGGGGCTGGTGGAGATGCTGCCGTTGTTCATCGCCAACCTCAGGCCTTCGCCACGCTTTCGGTCGTGGAAGGCTAAGCAGGCCTTAACGTTCCGTGGTGGAGCGCCGTCAAACATGACCTGCTGGGCTCTCACACGCTCAGGGATCAATATCACCTGCTCGATCATGTGGTTGATGATGAGTTGATCCCGGACCATTTGATTATCGATCTTGAGCACCCGGAGGACAGTGTCGTATTCAGAATCCGGCTCTTTCCCGCTGATGTCAAGAGAGTGCTGGCTACAAATCAGGACGGGGCTGTTCCTGATGTTGAGTTGATTCATCATCCCGCGAAGAATCTTCTCGTCGCGCTTGCTGGTGACGATAAAGGCGTTCAAGTTGATACCGAACATCTTTTCCAGAATGGCGGACCATTCAGGCTTGAGCAACTGCACGTGAGTGCCGAGTGGGCCGATGGGCTTGTTCTCGAAGCTATTGTCGGTGGCAATTCTCCTGAGAAGGTTGGGCATCTGGGGCTCGTACGCGTCGTACATCGATCCGCGATTTTCCTCTAGACCCTTTATCCTCGACTCGACATTGCTTATCTCGCCCCGCTTTCGTTGGATCTCCTCGTCGATCCTATCCAGGGCCTTCTTGGCGTCATCCACTCGGCTGATGAGGTCCGGTTCGCCGTCTTTGTTCTCTTGAATCTGAGTCTCGAGCCGCTTGATCTTGTTGTTGACGGCATCAAGCTCCCGCAGCTTGATCCTAGGGGCTTCGCCATTGGCATCTTCAAGGCGCTTTTCTTCCTCAGCAATCTTCCGCTCGACCTCCTTCACAGCCTCCGTCTTAGCCTTCAGCGCCTGATGAGCCTCCCGCTCCTCCACATGGAGTTGCTCAATCTCCCTCTTCATCTGCTTGTAGACGTCGCCGGCATTCTCTAGCCGAGCCTGGATATTGCCTTCGTCTTCCTTGACAGCTCGCAGGACCTCCTCCGCACGTTCGACTTTCTCTTCCGCAAGCTCCAGGGCTTGGTTCTTCGCTTCCACTTCCTTCTGCGCTTCAGCAACGCGAATCTCCGCTTCGGCAAGATCCTTTTCCCTCCTGCGCAGCTCTTCCTCCTCCTGTACCACCTGGGACCAAGCTAGTTGCCAGCGCAGCATACGGAGTTTGTTCCGGACTTGGCGATGGCCTTCCAGCTCACTCATCAAGCGTTGGGCCTTGTCCAGCTCGGCCTTCGCATGCTTCACGCGCTCCTCCTGCTCAGGAACCTTGGCCACCATCTGTTCCAGGCTCTCCGATATCAACCGGTAGTCGTTATCCAACTGTTGAAGCTGGACCCCCTCAATGAAGAACTTGTACTTCTGACTCTTGGTAGAGGCATTCAAAAACTGACGGGCATTGTCCTGAGAGAGGATGTTGAGGGGGTTATCGACCTGCAAAGCGTAATACTCGACGAGGTCGTCGACCTCCTGTTTCTTGACCGAGTGCGTCTGGCCGAGAGCGGTTTTGACCCTGAAGCCGCTGGTGCCGGATTTGGAGAAGTGGCGCTCCACGATGACGGACTCCCCGTAGACGTCCGGTTTGTAGGCGTCCTGGCCCCGGTTCTTGATTTTCACCGTCAGTACGGCACGGTCACAGCCTTCTTTCACAAAGCTTTTCAGGCTGCCGCCGCGGTTCGTCGAGCTAGCCTTGCCACCCAGGCACAGGGTGATCGCCGTGAGGATGGCGCTCTTGCCGCTGCCATTTTCTCCGACTATGAAATTGAGAAGGGGTCCTAGCTCGCAGTGGAGGCGTTCATGGCACATAAAATTGACACATGTGACACTCTCGATAATCCCATTGTCCGCGATGGCGTTCTCGCCGAGCAGGGTCGGGCGGAAGCGAAGTCGTTGTGTCGCACGCTGGTCGTCGGCGGCCTCGTGGCGGAGATGTTCAAAATTGTTGTCGCGCATTAACTCATACTGTGTCTTGGGGGGCGATTTCGGCGAAGCAGGTTGCTCATGTTCGTTGGCATCGTCGTCAGACGGGGTCGACTCTCGTACGGGGCGGTGTTGGCGCTTTGCGTCCTCGATGTCGGAGAGCCGTGCTCGCTTTCGCTGTAACTGATCTGTGAGTACGGTGGCACGAAACGGTGGCACGCTGTTTGGAGTGCGGTGGCTTACCGGTTCAGTCCTGAGGTTTGAGCGGGCCTCCTGGACCTCAACGACCTCGTCTTGTTCGCTGCTCTCCGCATCATCACGTCGTCCGCGCTTCCGCGAAGACTCGGCCGCGAGGCCGTTGCTCGTTCTCCCGGGCATTGCAATCCTGAAAAATTGTCGGCCCCCCCAACCCACATAGATCGCGGACAAAGATAGATCCTGTTAAAGATGAGGGCTCGCTGGGTCAACAACACGACAGAGAGACGCGTTTAGATGGTGTCACTCGCGTCAGTTCACGGCCCCACGTGCGCCTTACTCCACCCAAGCCGGCACGCTAAGGTACTGTACTGATACATCCGCGCGCAGTACGGAGTACTGCGTAAGGTTAGTTGCACACAAGGACCCACAATTCCACAACACCGCCTTTGTGTACCCTAGGGAGGGAACCCCACCAGCTTGGTATTGGTATTCGTGTGCCTAGTGTTTATCGATAGGAGGTATCAACCCGCAGTTCGAGATTCTTGCAAACCCACGGAAGGTGAAGTGACTCTCTCATGTAGAATATCGTGGGTGGGAAGTGCAGGGTCAAACTCTCCAAAGACAGGTTATGTGTAGTATGAAGGTTCCACCAACTTCTGTTCAAATTGTCTAGACCCTCTTTGAGTGCTCCTCCCAGTGAGAAGTCCGCCATCGCCACACAAAGGGAAAGCACTGCAGCATCAAAGAACAGCGCTAGTGACTGAGGAAACGGAGCGACAATGAGTAGGGGCCGAGATATGGATACCGCGGCCGAGCCACGTCCGGGAGATGAGGACTTCGATGGGTTCCGGATGCGGCTTCCGGAGGACTGCGTCGAGTACATGCTCTTCGTCATTGGAAACAAGACGGACAATACGCTTCCTAGTCTGGAAGCGATCCGCAGGGCAGCCGATAAAAAGTTGGACGAGATCGCGAAAGACTATATCTGGCAGAAAGATCCATTCAAGCTGGAGACGAAAACTCAAAAAGGTGTGTGTCGTTGTGTCCGGACAACCATGCGCAACAGCTGACCCTACGACACGCAGGCCTAGGGCTCCCTTACCTCTACGGCACTACTCACTATGGAGACAACGTCGAGGATGAGTGGCTTATCGTCTACCTCCTCAGGGAACTGAGCAAATCGTTCCCCAGCCTTTGGGTTCGTGTCTCTGACAGCGACGGCGAGTTCCTTCTCATTGAGGCGGCCAAGGTCACCCCCAAATGGCTCAGTCCCGAGAATGACGGCAACCGGGTCTGGATACACAATGGAAAGCTGCTCATTATCCCCCTGAGCACCCCTAGCGACCCAGCCGCTACGGCGACAACCGGCTCGGCCTCCAAACCCCTCACCCTCCGCGAAGCCATCGACACTCTCAAGACCACTTCCCCATCTGCCCTCGTCCACTCCCCCCAGATCGAAGCCGAGGCCTTCTACCGGCTGGAGAAGTACCCGTCCCAAATTGCCGCTTCCGTCCATCACTCCCTCGTCACCATCCCCCGCAAACTCGCCTACATCCTCCACGCCCGCCCGGCCTCCGTGGCCCCGGCCACCGAAGCCTTCTACCTGCGCGACCCGCGCTCCCTCAAGCCCCTTCTCCGCCCCGTCGGCGCCTCATTCAAAAGCAGCCTCACCTTTCCGCCGACGGACCTCGTCACGGTCAGCGTACGCTTCACAAAGGTCCTCTACGCGCAGCTTAAGAGCCAGCGTTTCGCCCCACCGCCGGTGGCGTGGAGGCCGGTGCTCCACGCAGCCGGCCTCGAGGCTGCGGCAGCGGTTTCTGCCGCGGCGGATTCCAAGGCGGAAGAAGAAGCAAGGAAGAAACTGGCGAGGTTGGAGATGGGCATGAAGCTCACGACGGGTTTTGAGATCTTGTGTCAGACGCCCGGCCAGAGCGCGAGTCGGGTGGTGAGGGAGGTCGGGCTGCTGCTGGAAGACCTGGCCGAGGACGGGGGCGACAGTGCGCTGCCGACAGATGACGAGATCGCCAGGTGGGAGGGGGTGGGGAGGGAGGACGATGACGGGTGGATGGACATTGATTTCAGGGACTTTGAGAGGGAGCTGGAGGGGAAAGGGAACAACACCAAGGAGGGTGCTACGGGGAGCGGCTTTGGCGATGCCAGTGCGCAGGCGGATCTGCAAAAGATCGTGTCGAGGTTTGAGGCGTTCCTGAACGATGAATCGGCGGGCATCGACGGGGCCGAGATCGATGAAATGGATCATGATGATGATGATGAGAGTGATGAGGACTCCGATGAAGGGGATACGGACGAGGATGAGGACCGGGAGGTCAGCTTCGACGAGGAGCAGTTTTCGAGGATGATGAGGGAGATGATGGGGCTTCCCCCGGAGGATGTTGGCCAGGCCGAGGGGGCAAAAGAGACCTCGGCGGGTGAGCCTGACGAGCGAGGTGAGAGCGACGACGAGGAAATACGCAATGTGATGGAGCAAATGGAGTCAGAACTTAGGGGGCTTGGCGCATTGGAGCTTGACCCGAAACCCAAGAAGGCCACAGCCAAGGTCAAGGAGAGGGGAGAGAACACGCCAGACGCGCCGCCGGCCGAAGAAAGGGAGGAGGACGAGGACGAGGACGAGGACGAGGACGAGGGCGACGAAGGCAGCGACAAAGAGGTGGACATTGACTACAACCTTGCCAAGAATCTTCTCGAAAGCTTCAAGAGCCAGGCAGGCATGGCTGGTCCTGCGGGTAACCTTCTTGGGCTCATGGGCATGAGCCTGCCCAGGGATGAAGAAGACTCGAGCGACGAGGAATAACAGGCAGAGATGTGCAAGCGGGGTGTCTACTAGCGCTAGCGCTTTTGCATATGTCTGGGCAAAACTCCAATGGGTACAATGCGCCCGTTGACAGCCCTGTCATGGCGTCTCTTAAGAGTCCCATCTTCGACCGTCCAGCAGCAGCCACAGCCAGCAGAACGAACGTGGCCGCCGTCATTGTCCATCTCCGGCTGCTCTCAGCCTCTTTGCGGGCGACATCTCCCCTGTTGGCCTCGGATGTCTCTTCTTTGCGTCTCCAGAAACCTCCGCCAGCTTTGCCAGAACTCCATTCAGCTGTCTCCGTGCCTCGAGCTCTCGTGCGCTGCTGTCCGGTCGCGGCCGGTAGAACTCGGCCACGATGCGCGTAACGGCGTGGTAGACCTTGTAGAACAGAATTCGGATCCAAGCTGTGTCGACGCCTTGTATTATGGTATGGTCTAGGGGGTAGGGAAGGCGACGGGCACCTGGGTCGTGGCCGGAGTTGTGGCTGAGGTCTTCGGCATTGAAACCCTCCAGAAAAGCAGACGAAGGGGGTTGTCTGTGACCCACTGGGTCACTGAAGATGGTTGCAAGGAGGGGGTCGCCGAAGATGGCGCTGCTCCAGTCGCGGAGACCCGTGAGTTTCAAGGCCTGTTGTTGTTGTTGTTGGTGTTGGTGGTGGTGGTGGTGGTGGTGTTGTTGTTGTTGTTGTTGTTGTTGCTGCTGCTGCTGGCGCTGGTGCCGCTGTTGTTCCTGTTGTTGTACGCGTCGTTGCTCTTCTTCATTCGTCTCTACCTTTTTTTGCTTTGGCCCTGGCGGCCCTTTTCCTTTGTCGAGACGTCTTGCTGCCCCATTCCCATGCTCTGGTTCTTCCCCTCTACTGTCTCCCATAGCATACTCACTACCACTACCCCCAACCCCCTTCTCTTCCGGCTCCCCGTCCCTCTCATCGCCCTTCCACTCGCCTTCTTCGGCGACTAGCACGTTTGCCTCCCCTGCGCCCTCGACCACCACCAGCCGCGGTATCGTAACCTCGTCCAACAAGTACCCCAGTCGTCGAAAATGCTTCCGGATGGTGGGATACGGTATCACGACGGCCATGTCCTCGCCGTCCCGCAGAACACCCTCCAGCATAGAGTGGAACGCCACCGACCATGTCTCCGCACCGCCGGTAGCGGAGAGGCCCCCTTCCATCAGACCTTTCAAGAGTCTTGCAGCCACCCCTACCCCTCCAAGTGGGTGAGCTGGCTCTGGCGTGTCGCCGCCGATGACAGCTGCCAGGGGCCCGAAGCGGTTTGTGGGTGCGGTTAGGGTGGCCAGGCTGCGGAACAGACCGCCAAGTTGCCGATCGATCTCGTGCTGTGAAGCCGGTGTTGGCTGGGTCGGAAGGAGGGAGAGCGACGTCCCGCGGATGGGTTCGTACACGGCGAAGGAAGAGTCGGGGAGTTGGCTCCCTTGGCCGCGGCGCAGAAGATTTGGTACGAGGGGGAGTATAGTGGCGGCAGGGCCAGGCTTGAGAGGAGATCGGGAAGTCTGCTCCCCAGCATCGGGATCTCCTCTGGCGAGAGCCTGCCTGACCCACCGCACCGTGACCGCTTCGGACGCCAGCATGTCTTGCTCGGCTCTCAAAGGTCGCCACATGAATACGGGCGGGAGAACGAGGTGCAGTGTTCTGCCGTCCGAAAGGAGAACTTGGTGAACTCTCAGGGGGCGGTCGGAAGGGAGCGGCTGTAACTTGTCGATGGCTACGTCCTCGGAGAGGAGAGGGCCCAGCATTTCCCTGACGACATTTTCGGCGGGCGGTTGGCACATGGCGAAACGGAGCCGGATGCTTCCTCTCTGTCGGGGTATATATAGATAGCTTGGAGCCGCTGCCTGTCGGTATGCAGACAGCGTGCAGCGGCGCGAAAGGAGGGGAGAAAGTGAAGAAGGCGTCGTGTGTTCGCAGCCTTCTGGCTTGGACTACTGATAATGTGTCACCGACCTGCCCGTAGTCTCTAAACGCCGTGCGAGCATGAGGGCCGCCGTCAGCACGCCCGGCCAAAGGACCAACTATTTGCCCGGATATCGTGAGGAAGTTAAGATGGCGGCTCTTTTGATCATGATCTTGGGGCTCTCACAGGAGGTCGGTTCGGGAGCTGGCGTTTATGATGCTGTAGGGTGGTGCATATGGTTCAAGCCAAGCTGCAGAGTCATTTAAGGGCGGAAACAACAGATGATGGACACAGCGTAGGAGTGTGAACCCAGTCGCGAAACGGCAGTTCAAGACACAGGGACAGAGCCCACCAGGCCATTCATCATTCGTTTTGCATGCTATCACTGGGAACTACTTATACGGAGCGAGGAACACAGCGGACACGGGGCAAGGGAAGGTCCGCCAATAGAGCGTTTCGTGGAGTTGAGAAACGAGACGGACGAATAGGGGCACGCGTGTAGCGAGAGATATACCCGGGACTCTCCCCTCGACTGCTTTTTGTTCTGTCCTGACATGGGTGGAAATCATGGCATCTGTACTCCGTACACACATAGGCAGTACTTAGACGGCCCCGGGCATGGGAATAACCTGGAAGTGAAAATCGCTTGCCGCCACGGATGCCGGCGATGTGTACGCGGATTAGTGGACCGAGTATGTATTGCAGGAATTGTATGTACAGTACAGTACAGTACTGTACCATCCATCCTTGTGTGCCACGCGGATGGATTTGTACGTACAGACGTGCACTAGTTAGGGCGAATGTTACCTACCCCGTCTGCCACACTTCCAACGCCCTACGTAATGGGCACTACGGAGTACCGTAGCTGGAATGGTGGGTACGAGCCTCGACACGACAACATGAAAGCCAGGATCCGGCCTCGGCCGCTTGGTGGCCGAATCACCTGCGGAATCCGGGGACCTAAACTGTTGCCTTCCCACTTCCCAATTCCCAACCCAGAAGTCCCTTGTACAAAATCTATCTGGGTCTCCATCCATAACGGGCTCCAGAGCCCCCCAAGCGTCGTCGTCACGCTCACCGGTTCTAAGGGAGATCGGTCGTGTATGCGTTCCGTGAATAATCCGTTCTGGTAGCGTTCTACGTGCCCTGTACAAGTAATACGGCGAGAATCTCACCACAACGAATGAGGAAGGTGGTTAAAGGAAGGCTCGGCCAACACGGCTAATTGGCAACGACACGCGAGTAGGGCGACGCGGCATTCTCGATTTCTGCTCCGTCACGAGGAGGTGTCATGTTCATCCAACAACCGTCATCGTCTCCGGGGTATTCTAGACATTCTCGAGCCCAAAAAAGAAGCGGACGTACAGCAGCAAGGCGAGTCGGTTTTCTCGATGATTGGCCAGGGCTAAGCGAAGTCTCGCATAGTTGTATGTATGTCATGTATGCACGGATCACTCAGTAGGGCGATCATCGCAGCGTGGTCCCCACATTTACAGATTCTGAAATCTGAAGGTCGGTGACCGTCCTTGTTCGCGAGTTCTCGGTTTCGCATGGACGCGCTCCAAGTGGAATGAGGACCACCAGCCTTAGTCGGGGTTCCAGCGGCACCTCCTGCTTTCCTCTGCTCAAAAGCTGCCTCGTTGCAAGCTTATTAATCCGGCTGTCGGTGAGGCAAGTTCGTTTATTAATTCCTTCGTTTGCGGGTTCCTCATCAGCGGACCGGAACGCCCCCCGAGCCGGGCTGCCACCGGCTTCGGGATGCGCCAAGGTTCCAGCTGAACGGTCGGCTCGGCAAATTTATCTGGAATAGGGCTTAGTGCCGAGGCTTGGCGGCCGCTGTTCGGTCTTGTTCGATGCCGGAAACGGTGCACCTGTCCGAAGGCCAATCAGAATACGAGAGATGGATATACTCCGTATGGGCTTTGCATATTTGTTGCCAGCCCGTGCGCCCTCCTCCCCCTAATCTTTGGACCGATGGGCATCGACATTTCGCCCTTGACTATACAATTCCGTAAGGTTGTAACGCTTGAGCTCGTCCCAATCGCCATCGACGACGCTCATACCGCAAACGGTCTGGGCGGAGTTAGCCGCTTCGGTCCGGGGCCTGCGCTGGGATCTCGGGCTTCTGTTGCTCACCTGGTAGATGTCAACGAGTATCACCTTGTCGGGCGAGGTGAGATTGACCTTATGAAGATCGTCGTTGATGAGACCGGCGATGGTGTTAATCACCACATCTCGCTTCAGGTTGCTGTGGTTGCGGATGGTTGGTCGGATAGCAAACTGGAAAAAAAAAAGGTTCAGTGTCTGCGCTCAGACCCTTGGACTGACGGGAACATCTTACCGTGAATGGCTTCCTCTCGGGATTTGCAAGACCCTCTCCCTCTTTCTCCCCCGCCTGAGGCTTGACGGCCTCTGACTGCCCCTTGGCCACAGCGCCGGCAGTCTTCTTTTCATCTTCACCGCCACCCGAACCCTTCTTCTTCCCACTCAGATCGAACCACTTTCCCAGCGCCTCCTTCGCTACATCCACCAACCCGTTCTCAGATGCCTTCCCCATGATAGTTACCGGCGTTAACCGGTTCACATAGCGACACCGCATCAGCCCAGGCACCTCCCCGCACCGGCGCGCGTCTTCGCATATTCTACGCACAAAGGCAACAGGGTCGATGGGCGGCTGCGTCTTGACGAACAGCAGGCAGTCAACGTTCATTTTCAGAGGCGTCATTCGGTTGTCGTTGATGCTGTTGTCAATTTCACCTGGTGTTGAAGTGGCTACGGCAGCAGAGGACTTCGCAGTGAGAGCAGCGACCTCCTTTCGAATAGCCGCTTCGATATCATCATCCTCGGAGCCGCCCTCGTCGCCACCGCTATCTTTAGCAGGTGGCGTGTCGTGAATGGACCTGATGCCGTACATCTTTTCGGCGTACTGAACCTCCAGTCAGTGATTGTCTTTCGTGGCCAGGGTGGCAGCAATAAGCACGAGGGTGAGGCGACAGACCTCGGAGAACAGCACCCCAATCTCCCTTGCCGCCTTGGCCTCCTGGTGCCGGGCGCAAGTGATCCAAATTCCAGTATCGCCTGGCTGCGGATGGGCGTCCTGGGACAGCGCTTTGGCTTGCTGGTGAGGAGTTTTCCATTTACCCCCGTTTCCCGTCTGTACAGGGTCAGAAATTAGCAAATGGTTCTCGAGAGTTTGAGATCTTGGTGAGGCGGCGCCGGAATTGTAGGCTCTCGATACGGCGGTTCTAATGACGTTCGAAAAAAGGGTAGATTCATAACCGGCCAGAATAGCATAGCCCTTGGCTTGGCCGCGAGGAGCTAGCTGGTCGCGGAGTGCCACCCGCTCAACCTCGTCGGCTGCTGCGGTTCAGTCTCACCTTCTTTTTCTTGGACTTATGATCCCCTCCTCCACCTGGGGCGTCTTTCCTTTTTCCGTTTTCTCCCATTTCCCAAGAAAATTATGCAGAGGTTTGTTGCTTGACGCCTAATGAGACACTCGTGAAGGTTTCGAAATCGAATGGACCTGCCCTTTTAAACAAGGCTGTATACGGATTACAGCGCAGTGCACGGGCTCTGAAGGGCAAGTGTTGGCTGGTTGTGTGGAGCACTTGAGAAACGAGGACAAGAGCCGCTGCAGATGGACTCCGAGAACGAGTCACGTGTTACCACCTCCTTTTCCTGCGCCCCTTTGTTCAGAAAATACATAGCAATCCCAAGAGAAAACGAGACAAGGTGGTAGGGAGGGAGGGAAATGTGTCACTGAAGTTGAGAATGGCCAAACACAGCAAGGCAGCTCAGTCCCTTATTTCACTATGGCTCAATTAAGAAAGAGATTTCTCATCACCGCAGCCGACACCGGACTGTCCGCTCCGCCATTTCTCCTCCTTCAGCCACCAAGCCACCATCTTACTCACTCATACTTGCGTTGTTTCTAGCGGCAATCTCAGCAGTGATCTTCAGGGCCCGCGGTGCGTCATCCTTTCGCATCCACAGCTCAACAAACTGTAACCCTCTAGCCTCATTGAAGTCTGTGTCCGTCAATAGCTCCTCGAGCTCATCCTTGGTCTTGACGACAAACTTGCGAACCTGTTTTTCCGAACCGCCGAATGCTGTTGGCACGTCAATGTAGTTCCAACGGGTGATATCATTGTACTCGGCCTCCATGCCATGGATAAAGCGCTCGATGGTGAAGCCGCCGTTGAAAATCAGGAATCTAGGGGTTGTGAGCATCGTGTTTGCGAGAAGACTAGGGGAAAACTCACATGGTGATCCTCAAATCATGTCGGATCATGGTTGACACCTCTTGGGCCGTGAGCTGGAACGAGCCGTCGCCGACAAACAAGATGGTTCGGCGGTCGACGCCCATGTCCTTTGCAGCTAGCGCGGCACCTTGGGCGGCGCCCACCGACCAACCAATGCTGCCCCAAAGAATTTGTGTGATCCCAGTCACACCCCGTGGGTACTTGGTTTCCCAAATGCCGAAGTTGGACGTGCCCGTTTCTGTCACCACGATGTCGTTCTCCTTCAGATATTCCCCAATGCGTGGCCAGAAGAACGCCTGTGTGATGGTTTGGGAACTATCCCTGTTCTTAGTCACCTCGTTGACCACCTCGGGCGATGGAGGCCTAGACAGTTTGCTAAGATCAACCCGTTCCACCACCTTGCGGAGCACGCCGCGCATGGCCACGCCGGGGTACTCGGAATACCGCACCGTGCAATGGTCCGAGTGGAAGTCGATCGTGTTGAGTTGGGACGTCCGGTACGAAAAGCCTGCCGTGTTGAAGTCGCTCTTGAGGGCGCCGATCGAAAGCACCAGGTCCGCTGTCTCAACACGCTCAGCCACCGCGGGCTGCGAACCAGTTCCCGCATATACTCCGCCATAGTTGGGATGGTCCTCGTTGATGGCGCCCTTGCCCATTGGGGTAACGAATACCGGCAGCTGGGTTTTCTCCACCAAGTCATGAACCTCCTTGAGCACCCTATGGCGAATGGCGCAGGCATCGACCAAAATTACAGGTTGCTTAGCCGCGTGGAGATACCTCAGGACGACGTCAACGACATAGTCCTCCCGCTCTGACTGGTTGGCGGGTTCTGTGAGGTCAATGGGCGTGTCCAGACGGGCGCCCTCAACCTTCCTCTCGACCATGTCTGTCGGAAGCATGATGTATACGGGCCGACTGCGGATCCAGCACTCGCGCAGGGCATGGTCGATCTGGTCGGCTATCTCGGCCCGTTTATTGAGACGAGCCACATCGCAAGAGATCTGAGAGCTCATGTTGGCGAAAACGTTAAAGTCTCCATTGCCAAGCGTGTGGTGAAGCAGCATGCCATTCCGTTGTGAAATCGTCGACGGGCAGCCAACAATGTGTACTACGGGAACGTGTTCGGAGAAGGCGCCGGCGATACCGTTGATTGCAGATAACTCTCCCACTCCAAAGGTAGTAAAAATAGCTGAGATGCCCTTTGTGCGGGCATACCCGTCGGCAGCGTATGCTGGTTCCCTGTGTGAGCTTTCCACTCAATGGCACTTCAAGGTGGGAGAGGGAGGGGGGGAACACATACCTGCATTCAGCTCATTCACGCTGCCCACCCATTTGAGGCCAGCTTTGGGAATGTAGTCCAATGCAACCAGGTTGAAGTCACCTGGGAGGCCATGAACGGAGCGGATGCCGATTTCGTGGAGTCTCCTGAACAGATACTCGGCGACGTTGACGGGTTTCTTAAGGCCCTGCTCTCTGATGTCTGTCATGTCTGTTGTTGGCGATGTTTGTGGTCACAAGGAGGTCAGCAACGAAAGAGAATCCGTGAGGGACGTCAATCGGAAAATAGATGGTCATACAAAGACTTGAAAACGGCCTCGGGGGGGCTTGTACGAATTTGAAGCGCCCTTTGTACTGTTCAGGGCCTCGAAGCGGCGTGTTGGCGGGGTCTTGAGTGGTGACACATATCTGCATCAGACCACAGGCACGATACCCAGGTTCTGCAACTGTGTTCTAGGCCTCGCGGCTTACAAGTAGTTGTGCAGGGAATTAATTGTAGCATGGGTGACGTTTTGCATTGCAATATCGGTTGCATCCTCCGAGCTGTTCAGACGTTCCCATGGGCTGGCTCTGTGGTTCGATAACTGTGGTTCGATAACTATGGTTCGTTTACGCGGGAGTGATGTAATTGACATCTGTTCCATGCTCTGATCAGCGATCGGGGAGCCGCCGGAGAACAGCCGAGCGGGCCTTTCCGTTTCCGTAACCGGATACGGAGTTACAACTAGTTATACTAGTTATCGGGCGGCTCCCGCCAAGAGGCATGAGACCAACCCTCCTTACGGAGTACACTCGGTATCCGCCCACACACACGCAGTACCATAGGTCCAGCGCAGGTTGGCTCGCAAGACTGGTCTTTTCGTCGGCCCTAACACCTTTCTCTGCTTGAGATCGGGTTGCATATCGAATGCTCCTTGGTTGTCGCTATGCTGGACTTGAAGCCGAGGAGACGAGCCGCCAACACCAAGAGAGTTGAGAGTACAATGGGGGAGGGTCTTAAGTACAAGATACATATCACGCCGAACTCCGTCTATCGCCAGCCAGCCTTCCTGGATCACACGATTCCCAGTCCCAAAAGGCAAACAGAACCCCGTTACCCAACCCTTAATCGCAACTCCCATCCTTCCAGCCTGTCCTCCACCTCTCTTCCCACTTGCTACAATCGAACGTCGGCTTCCCCAGCTTTCGGTTTACCTCGTTGTGTGCCTCGCACAGCCAGTTTCCGAATTCCTCCCTACTCCCCGCCTTGACCTCCTTCTTCTCCACGTAGCTTTGGAAATCTTCGGCGCACACCCAGCATGGGTACAGCTTGGAAAACAAGCGCATGAAGTCTTTAATATCGGACTGCTCTTTTGGAGTGGGCCTCGGCGGGTATGTGGCCGCAATCGAGTGGAGAAGCGTCCAAGTGCTGCGGCCGAGCTGTTCGACGTCCGGGGGACAGTCCTTTGGTGGTCCCTGTGTTGCTGCAGCTTTGAGCGTGGACTTGCTTTGGGCGGTAAAGGATGCGAAGGTATTGCAAGGGCGGCAACTGCAACGGGCATGGAGGTCAGTTAAAAGCGGACATCAACCTAATGACCACTGCAAAAACCTACGGTTTCCCATCCTTGCCGAGAATTACACCCTTTGGATACTGCTTTGGCGGCTCGGTAGCAGCACTTGCAGAGGCGCCTTCGGCGACTGGCGCGCTGGTAGGCTGCGTTTCTGTGCCGTCCCTTGCCATCTGCACGCACCGAGAAGCCCAAAACCGATAGGCCTAACTCCAGATTCACGGAACAGCTGTATTGTGGTCCAGGCCAAAAAATATTCAACGGCTCTGCGGAAGATTGAACGCCGGCAATTGTCGGATGCTTGGAAATCAGGCTGGCAGGGATCAGACGTGTATGTACTCCGTAATCCGTACTTATGTACGGACTAACTTCCCCGTAGCTAATCCATGTTTATCGATAAAGAAACCTAATCTGTATACGGAGCACCTCGCCTACCAAGCCGTCAACCGTCGCCCCCGCGGTTAACCCCACGAGGGGCACCTCGCCATCTTTCGTCTTCGCCTTGTCACCTCAATTGCTTTCGATAATAATGGCACCAAAGACGCCAATCCTTTTCCTAAAAACCAAGTCGTCCCCTGGTGACACCTATGAGGAGTTCTTCACATCGCCGCCTGATGGCGCCAGCTATGAGCCCTCCTTCGTTCCTGTGCTCAAGCACCAGTTCGACGAAGCTGGGATAGCCATCGTACGAAATGCGCTCCAAAGCGGGTCGATAAGCGCAACAGCCGGCAGCGCCTACGGCGGCATTATCTTTACTTCCCAGCGCGCCGTCGAAGCCTTCACGAAGCTCGTCGAGGAAAGGAGAGGTGAGATTTCAGCCTCGGCGGCAGAGGATGCAAGAGCTAAGGTGAGCAATCCGCAGGTGAGGATGGCTGGCCTCATCTCCAGGACGTTCCCATCTATAGCGTCGGGCCGGCCACTACGCGCGCCCTCAAGGCTGTTCCCCAGGTGCCTCCTCTGCAGGTGTTTGGAGAGCATACGGGGGCAGGAGACAAACTGGCCCCTTTCATCCTCGAACACTATGGGGAATGGTACAAGGACCGCGAGGTTAAGCCTCCGTTGTTGTTCCTAGTTGGCGAGAAGCGGCGGGATGTCATCCCCAAAGTGCTAACAGGGGCAGGATGGCGGGTGGACGAAGTGGTTATCTACGGTACCGGGGAATTGGAGTCGTTCTACGACGACTTCGCTCGGCGCTTGGCTGAGACGGCAGATCGCCCGACGAGATGGGTGGTTGTCTTCTCGCCGAGCGGTTGTGACAGTATGCTTCGTGCCCTGGACCTCCTGGACGCGAGCACGGGCAAGGCCAAGCGCAAGCAACCTGGCCGGAACACCCTGATCGCCACGATCGGGCCTACAACCCGTGATCATCTAATTCAAAAGTTTGGGTTCGAGCCCGACATCTGCGCTGAGCAGCCCACTCCAGAAGGCGTCTGGCGTGGCATTTCTAGCTACCGCCGTCGATAGCCATTGGTCTGCCTAGAACACCAAAGGTTTAGAACAGTTCATGCATGTATTGTAGAGTTGACGGCAGGGGTCTCGCCAAGGTGTCCAGCAACGAGACAACCAAAATCCAAGAACTGCCAAGGTATAATAGCATCGTCTCCACGACGCTGGTGTCTCGCTCAACGGCTCTCCAATCAACTTCTTTCCCGCAGCGGCCAATCTGTGCTCGCCTTCAGAAGCAGTGCACTTTGAGTACGGACGTACAGTTACCTAACAGTTACCTAACAAGTCGCCCCCGATTGGCCTGTGCCAGGGCGCGCCAAGGTACCGAAGCGTAGTTGTCACTTCATGCGACCCGACCACAGTGCCTGCTGATAAGGCTGATGCAAGATGCAAGAAACAAGAAACAAGAACATGGCCGACTCGTTCCTCCACTTGTTTGCAAAGCGACACCGCGGTTCTTGCAAACGAACACAAAGACAAGGCTTACATATCCGCCATTTTTTCGACGCTCTCGAGAAATTGATGGCCGCCGTTCCCGATTCATTGTAAGCTAGCATCGCCTGTCGCCTTCCAGATCACCGGTCTCCACCAGACAGACCTCGGGAGCTTCGAGATAGGAGCGTCAGCTTTCCTTGCCTTCCCGGGCCGCCACGGCGGTGGACGTACCCGACCGAGTTCGCGAAGGTACAGACATAGCACTGCATCATTGAAGCCATGGCATTCTACACTTCCAACCGAAACCAGCCCGTTCGCTCTCGCCCATCGGAGCTCGACCTCTCCCCAACATCCTCCCGCTCCGCCACCCCGCCAGGCACCGCTTCGTCCAGCTCCTCCACATTTCTCACCTCCTCCGTCTCTAGCCTCTGGGGCGGTTTCATGCGCCGCTTCTCAAGCGAACCATCGGCGGCGACGTCAAATCCTCCTGGAATGCCCCACGCACGCACATTTCAAGCAGACGGCAGGAACAAGCAGCAACACCACCACGGCCAGGGGAACGGCGTTGACGGCGTATACACTCCCCCACACATCCTCCAGGCCCGCCGCACAGCATCACCAATGCGCCCACCGCCGCTGGAGCCCTTGCGTCTGTCCGGGTTCTCGGAGGACACGAGACCGGATGCCCGGCTGCTGACCGCGCCGATCGCAGAAGAGATCCGGATCATGGTGCCGGCCCGGCTGGGAATCGTGGACGAGTGGAAGCTGGTGTACAGTCTCGAACAGGACGGCGCTAGCCTAGCAACACTATACGAGAAATGCGCGCAGTACCAAGGTGTGAGGGTAGGATTCGTGCTCTGCGTGAAGGACTGTGATGGCGGTGTAAGTGACTTCCCGACCAGTATTGCCTCCTCCGTCCACCCACCCCCTTTCCAAACAAACAAAATAATCCGTCACCTCTCGACTGACACACGGGATGTCACGCTATCCAGCTCTTTGGCGCCTACCTCTCCGATTACCCGCACCCAGCACCCAAGTACTTTGGCACAGGTGAATGCTTCCTCTGGCGCGCCTCGGTTCTCTCCCGTCCTCCCCCGCCGCCCTCCATCATCGACAACGAGAGCAGCGGTAACTCCAACCTCCGAACAACCACCATCCGCGCCGCCTCTCCTGCCCCAAGGAATGCCAACATCACTCCTAATTCGAGAAGCCCATCTCGCACCCCAACACCGCAACCGATCCGCTTTAAAGCATTCCCCTACTCGGGCATCAACGAGTACTACATGCTCTGCGAGCCGCATTTCCTCTCGCTCGGCGCAGGCGACGGCAAATACGGGCTATGGCTAGACGACTCGCTCGAGCGGGGCGTCAGCGCGACGAGCCAGACGTTTGGGAACGAGCCGTTAAGTGACGAGGGTGAGAAGTTTGGGGTCTTGGGAGTGGAAGTTTGGGTGATCGGTGCCTAAGGTCCGGGCTGATTGCGGGACGACGGACAAAGAGAAATCAAGGCGAACAAAGCAGACGGAACACAAGAGGCGAACAAAGGTCCATGGGAGTGGTCCTAGAGGTCTGGGATCTCAAAGGCCAGTTAGTCAAACATTGGCGATTCTGGGAAGGTGGCTGGCGTTGCGGGCGTTTTGGAGGCATAACTGTTTGGCTCAGCATCTTCGCTCAAAGCTGATCTTCTAATGTATAGGAGGAGGTATATGGGAAGAGAACTGGTCGGAAGCGCCCCAGGGAGAGGGGTTCGGTCACGGAATGATATCAGGTCGTGATCTTCTGTCGGTTGAGGGGATCCTTAGATCGGCGATGAGCAAAGCAAAGGTCGAAGAAGAAACATCAAAGTCTTTCATTTTCGACGGAACAGCAAGACAGTCGAACTACATACTCCTGGAATATGGAGCCGTCGAGCAAGGGAACAAAGAGATGTTCATCTCTTCCTGCGCTTACTCCAAGACTGTCTAAGGAGATACTATGCGAAAACAGGAAATGTAGGAGCGGCCTCTTTCGCCTCCCCCCGTGCGGACAATGATTGAATTCGCGCAAAGAAACATTTTGCCACTGCCTGTTCTTCAGGCAATTCAGGCCCAGGCCTCGGACGCTCGACCCAGCAGTCAATATGCAGCCACCCAACCCCCCATACTCCTCCCCCCTACAACGGACGGTGGCCAGCTCCGATTCAGACCGGGAAACGGACTAGCAAGAGGGCCTAACCCAAGCCGATTAACATTCTACCTCATGATTTCCTGATAAATCAGCTGTTTCAACTGCTCCTTGGTGAGATTATCCTTGTGCTTGTCAAAGTCGAAGAACTCCTCGGGGATAGGCGGTGCCGTCGGCTCATCATCCGGGTCGTGATATGGTTCGAGGTAGGGGTGCTTGAGCGCCTCTTCGACCGTGATGCGCTTGACCGGATTGAAAGCGAGCAGCTTTTCTAGAAGATCAAGAGCCAGTTCGGATGTGTTGGGAAACAGCGTCCGGAATGGCACCTTTTTCTTGAATGGCAACGAGCGGATGTACTCGCGCGCGCGGCGCGACTTGATGCCGTAGTAGTCCTCCATTGTTGGTGTGCCCAGGACGTCCAGGATCAGGGTGAGCTGGTGGTGGTCTACGGTAAAAATGTCAGTATAAAGAAATTCTCGCTCTGCTTCATTAAAAGAACTCGGCGGACACGTACAGTCCTTTCCCGGGAACAGGGGCTTGCCGCTCAGCATCTCGGCCAAGATGCAGCCCACCGACCAGACATCGATTGCCTTGGTGTACTCCTTGAAGGTCAACATGATCTCGGGAGCACGGTACCAGCGAGTGGCCACATATTCCGTCATGAAACCCGAGTTGTCCTCCTGCGACGCGGCCGACCGTGCCAAGCCAAAGTCGCAGACTTTCAGGTCGCAGTTAGCGTTGAGAAGCAGGTTGGATGGCTTGAGGTCTCGGTGTAGCACGTTTGCCGAGTGCATCGCCTTTAGCGCCCGCAACGTCTGGTAGATGAAGTACTGGCAGTGATCGTCCGAGAGCTCTTGTGTGCGGATGACGCGATGCATGTCGGTCTCCATGAGTTCCTGATGTCTTGGCATGAGCAAAACCGCAACTATGACCCCGTTTCACGAGACGGTCATACCTGGATCAGGTAAACCTCGTTGAAAGTCTCGTAACTCCGAGGCTTCTGGATGTCCAGAATTGAGATGATGTTCTCGTGGTTGAAGTACCGTAGGAGCTTCATCTCACGGAGCGTCCGCAAGCAGAACATGGAGTGGTCAAATGGCGTGATCTTCTTGATGGCAACCTTCTGGCCAGAAGGTTTGTGGATAGCGGAGCTAGTCGGGGCGGTCAGACTCGAACGGCCAAGCAGGCATGCTTCCGGGTTTTATAGCCTTACCACACGACGCCATAGGCACCTTCGCCGACCACGTCCTGGATGTCATACTGCTCGCTGACATTGAACGAGATCTTGCGCGCCCCGCCTCTGTTCTGTACGTTACTCATGGCTGCTGTAGCGTCGCGTGCTTGCGCGCGAGGTCGCCAACAGATGTGAAGATTGCGGGCGCGAGAGAGAGACCGGGTCGATTTCCTTCCGGTTAGCTGCTCCGCTGGATTTCGCCTTGAAATCGCAAACCCCACGAGGGCAGAAGAACTGTCGGGTCGGAGCCGTCGAAGATATGGAGTTGTGCCAGCGAAGCGTTGCCCTTGGGAATGAGGCTTTTTGTTCGTGGAAGCAACCCGAGATGTTACTTTCCGGCGAAGCAACGCAGAAGGCGTCCCGATGCTTCTTTGTCCCGAAATTCGTTTGTGGTCCGGGACCCGGGTTACAGGTTCTGTCTGCCGCAATGCAACAATTGCAAGTTAGCTACTTGAACCGACTACTAGGACAACGCAAAATGTGAATATGTCATCAGATGTGGCCTGGCAGGTCGCCATTGATGAATCAAAGCTCGGATGGAAAGAGATCGATCACGGCCGGTGCCGGCATTGCGGGAGGCAGGACATGCGAGGCAAAGACAGGTGCGGAGGATAATCATGCGTCAAGCGCTGTGGTGCAGGCTCCCGGAGGTCAGGGCGCTCCGAGGAGCTCGAGTCAGGTTATCTCAAACGAGCACCTCTTGCATAGCTCGTCGTCGAGACCGCCGGCTGACGGGGATGCAAATTGGGAGCTGGCGATCAGACGCTTCGTATGCGGACCTTGGCGCTCCCGCACGCTTGACTTCAGAAGGGGCGCGTAAGGTAGTAATATCACCCGCCCAACGTGGGGCTACTCGCGTTCCCTTTGATGAAGTCGCCAGTGTTGTCTTTTCCTCCTTGAGGAAAAAAGTCATCCTTCCGCTGCTCAGCTGCTCCGTGGAGCAAAGGCAAATGAGCAAGAGCCGGGTTGCCGTGGAGCGCTGTTCTTGTAGGTGTTTGCAGAGGAGGGGTCGTCGGCGATGGCCAGGAGGGTGACTTGCAGAGGACGCACATAAAACGAACATGCACACACGCATACACACGTACCTTAGCGATATCCCGTGCGAAGGCCAGGCAGCGCGACGGCTTTTGAGAGGGCTCTTTTTTGTCGAGAATCGAGGGTCCCTTGGGAGGGCGTGGGCGACAGTTTTAAAGAGGGAGAGGTTGCCCCGCTTCCAGGCCGCTGTGACGATCGGGGTATCTGAAAATGAACGGATGGCCTGAGCGCGAGCTGACTTACGCTGATCTCCAAGACGCAAGAACCCTCGCGAAGACAGCACCGAGAAATCGCAACGAGGTGGTGGCAAGCCAAAGGAAGCCAAAGCTCGTCTACCAGGAAAGGGGACGTCGTGCTGTAGAAGAACGAAGCGAAGGGTGACCTGGCTTGGCAACGTATCCAGGATCTGGCCTCTCTCGATGCCCGGCGGGGAGATGGAGTGACAGGGGCAGGGGCCCGGTGGGTCCGCCCGGCGCCAGGATTGCTGCTGTTGGGTGTTGTCACCGCCCGGCAATGCATCTTGTGAGCCTGCCACGGCCTACCAAGGAGCCTGGGCTTGTCCAATCATGTCCCAATTGGGCCGAGCCATCACCATCGCCCATCGTTTGGGGCTTTCTCAAAACGCGAGGTTGCAGCCAGAGGCTGCCCGGCCCCGTCCTCGTCAGGAATCCTCGCGGAGATTTCAACTACTGTGTAGGCCGAGGCCTTGGCCCCATGGGCGGTCTCCTATTAACGGTTGGCCATGTTTCGGACCCTGATCCGAACTGGGTCGGTAAGCGGACCGTTGATGTGTGTACAGAATATGGCTCCTTGAGGACCAGCAGAAAGACTCGGCCTCGCCATGCGATGGGATGGCTACATAGCGTATGCACATATGCATCGCGTACGTGCAGCGGCGACGCAGTCGGAATGCTCAAAATAGAGCACGTCGACTACGCACCCTATCTCTGGCGGCAAAAGTCGCTCTGCTGGGCGCTTAGAGATTGATTGAATCAGCAATCACTCCCCTATTCTCGATTCGAGAGGTATAACATGCCGAATGCCCTGAGAAGCCTCGGGTCCGGATCATCCCTCACGATGCTGAACCATCCCACCACGATGGTTTGCGCAACCCTCCTCCCTCCCCCCCTCCAATCCCCTCTAAAGTTGAGCGCTTCCTGCGGGGCAAGAAGCTGGAAAGCCCCATCGCTTGTCACCCTTCTCTCACACCCATCACACTGCATGATACCCAAAAATCGGTCCCGCGCCCATCTCGCGCCCACCACCGCAAACATACAAATGACAAAGGGACAAATGGGGCAACAAGGCACTGCATGAGATACCTCCCAACCAAACCACCCAACAAAGCAACTCAATTAGATTAGGCGCCGGAGCCCAGGGAGGTCGGGCGACCCCCTTTGTCCCCACACCATTACCATGGCGCCGCACAAGCGGGATCCAACTCGTTCTCAATCTTTTTCTCCTGCTCCGCGCGCGCTTGTGTCAGACCTGAAGTCGCCAATCAAATGGCAGGCCTCGGGCGGTTCCACCTTTGTTTCATGGCCTCGCAGCCCCCGGTAGCGCAACAAGAGCCACCCACTTGTGACCGCTGATACCCGTAATGAAACAAACGACATCATGGGTTGGAAACCGCCCGTGGATCCCAGCCCAGGTCAAGTTCCGGCATGGCCAATGAAGCTGTGCCTACATAGTACACAGTAAGGTGAGAGCGAGGAAATCTTAGGGACCCGCATCTCGTGTATGGCCATAACCAGGCGACACTAATCCGTACACTATTTCATATGTATGTACGGGCGCACATACCTACCGTACACATACACAGGACGTTAGGGCAAAGCGCTGCACCCTTCTGTCGCTGATTATTCTGCGCTTATATATGCAATAGTCAATTTAACCTTCCTTGAGACGAATGTCCGAAAGCGCGCCTCCAGCTTCTCGTTTTGCATTGGACATGTTGACCAGCCAGCAGGGGCAAGACGCGCGCATGGGAAGAGCCGCATCTCTGTCATGCACGATGACCCCTGGAATGGCCCAAAAGGAGACCTACTATGTAGTTAGTGGGGACTGAGTTGCTATTCCGGGCATTGGCAAGGGAGAACCGACCGCCGTCAGAGATGGACCTTTGAAAAGCGGCCGTTAAGTCCAGTGGCCGGACCGCCCGCCGCCTCATTCAACGGCGTGCTTCTTTTACATGGCATATACACACGTCCGTAGTCACCTTGTCGGACGGGCCATTTCGCCGCGAGGATACGAGGCGGATCCGGCACAATTCTCCGCAACCATAGTAGGGCGTGACTCCGCAATTGGATCTGAGCTGGGAGCATAGGTTGGGGTGGACACAGGAAGCGGGATTGGCGGAACAAGCACACTTCGGTAGGGAGGGATGGCCGAAGGCGTTCCAAGTGGCTTCTCGTGAAAACGGCGACGGGCCGGCAATGCATTCTCCTTTCTTCAGAACTTGGCTCTGTAAATCTATTCACTGCAAGCATTACCGACGCGTACATACACCCCGAGACAGTTTCCCCTGGTTTGCGCAGCAGATCTTCTTCATTATTGAACAACCTGTTTGGGATATCAGCGCCGTGTTCCCACAACGCGAGCACGGGATTTCCGCGCCATCAGATACTAACCTTCTCCCTCAGCGTCCCCATCCACTGCTGGAAACTCATCCCTTGATCCGCCCGGTCTTCCACCAAGAGCGTCTGGGCCCACAGCTTGAGGCTAGGCTCGCCATCCTCGCGGACAATGTAGAGATGCGGCACGACGACGCTGCCAACCCCTCTCGACTTATGGTCGCGGCTCTTCTGGATAACGGCGCGTACACGCTCGTTGAAGTCGTTGTCGAGCTCCGGCACCGAACCCTTTCCGACCCGCAGCTGAGCGCGGTCGGTCACGCCAAACACGTCTACGAGCAACTGCGGAACAGCGTCGCGGCCGACCCACAAGAACTGTGTCTGGCCGTCGTCGATGAGGTAGAGGCCGTAGGATACAAATCTCTCCGATGACAGGTTCACCGGCGGGGGGAGCACGATTTGGCTCGTCTCCGGATCGGGGTAGCCCGCGTTGTCAGGCATGTCGTGGAGCGAGTAGAGGCGGGGGTAAATGTATTGCACCAGCAGGGGCAGGGGGAGGGTCGAAAGCAGGCAGAGGGCGGCGGACCTGAGGTCCGACGGAATCTGCGCCGATTTTCTGAGACCGACATGCTTGATCAAGCCCAGGAACAGAGCCGGAAGGCCCCGGAGGTTGGATGGGAACTGCAAGCCGCCGCCCATACTGCCGCCGGCAAGCTCCTTTCTGAAGGTCTGTAGAAGCTCGGTGATCTTGCTCTGCAGCAGATCCCTGGCAGAGTCGAGTCCGTTGCTCAGCGCCCTCTCTACGGCCTTGTGGCTGTAGTAGGTTGTGATGGCACACTGATCGGCCGAAGCATAGACATCGGCGAGGTTGCTGGTGGTCGGCAGAGCGAGCGTCAAGACACGGATGCGGCGCTCGCCATTGCACGTCGTGTGCAGCACCGCCGTCTGCAGGCAAACGACGTTCTTGGTCAAGTTCTCGTCGATGGCCACCTCGACAACGTAGCATTGGTCGCGCGGGAAGGCAGGGAAGGCACAAAGGTCAGAGCTCCTGTTGAAGAAGTTGCCGTAGAATGTGCTCATGCGCAGGCCCGTGGTCGCCCGAACCCGAAGAACCGCTTCCAGGCCGATCTCGGATGAGAGATAATCGCTGAACTCGGATGCGAACTTGATGGCGTCCTCTGGGCGGCCCGCGTTCCATCCCGGGTAGAACCAGGTTTGGCCGCCCGTGTACCTGGGGAGATTGCTGAGCGATGCGACATCCTGGTACTGGGACGAGAACAGGAACATGTCTACCGAGACCTGGTTCTTGGAGCACTCGACCGCGAAGCTCTTGTAGAAACTGTTGGCCGTCTGGAGCAGGCTGCTCTCCTTGGACGTGCCCAGCAGCTTCTTGTCCTCGCGCATGTCGAGCTTGCCGTAGCCTACGTTGGGGAGTGATGCGCTGAGGACGACGATCTTGCCGCCGAGAGGGGAGATGAGCTTATGGCCAGCCCTAAGGGCAGAGCCCATGCACGACCCATTGTTCTGGTTGTTGGCAAACATGTCGGGAAGCTTGGCGAGGAAGTTCTCGATGTTGTTCCGGCACTCGGTCAGGGGAATGAGCAGCTCTTGCGGAACGGGAAGGAACGGCTCGTCCAGGTCGCTGACTACAAGCATGCTCGTCTCGCTGTTCTCGTCGGCGTCCTTGGGCACCGAGAAGTAATGCAAGCTCGAGTCGACGGCAATGAAGCCGAGCCGGGTGCGGCGGTCGGCATTCGGGATCCTGTTAAGGCTGTCGAGGATGGTGCGGGCGCTGGTGGCCAGGAGACCGGTCGACACGGCGGCATAGCTGACGTCGAACAGGAACAGATAGACCAGCGGTTGCGGGGGGCGGACCATGTACTCCTGCGGGGCGACAAACTCGACAACGGCGTGGTTGAGCTCGTGTCGCTGCCACCGATCCACCGTCTTCTGGGCCGCAGCGTCCCAGTCGAATGCCTGAGGCACATCGTTGGTGAGGTTACACATGTTGCAGCGCCATCGGTGGCCGTGGTCCAAAAAGGTCACAAAGGGGTTGATGTAGGATCTGCACCTCCGGCAACGCGAAATAACCTGATCTTGCACAACGGGAACAGGGTCATCCAGGTCGTGGAGGGACGCGTAGGGCTGGATAACAAGCGCCAGCGGAAGCTTGCTCTTCTTGAGCAGGGAGTGCGTCGTGGGGATGGCGTTGAGTGTCGATCGCACATACTTGGGGGCGCAATTCGCGTCGGGCGAAGGAGTAACGCTAGACTATTGTGTCCACAGGGAATTAGCATGCCTTGCGACGCCTGCCGGGGGGGGGGGGGGGAGGGTGTTTCCAGCCGGCGTAACATACGTTCGGGGGTAAGATGATGGGGGGCGGAGGGAGGTCCAGCTCTGAGACATTGAACGGTTGGTTGAGCAGATCGGTCGGGTAGAGTTGGTTGAGAGGTCCGGCTCTCGCTTGCGGCGGGAGCTGCGGCTGCTGCTGCTGCGCTCCAGGGCCGAGATTCATGGCCGACATGCCGGCCGTCAAACCGGCAACGCCGCCTGGGGCCGGAGGGGCTCCAGCAGAGGGGTAGTAGGGCTCCGGGACCTGGTAGCCCGCGACGGGTGCCGCCGGCTGGGGCATCCCATACGGCTGTTGCGGCTGGGCGCCGTAGGCAGTCGGCTGGGCGCCATAAACGGCGGAAGAGGCTTCTGGTTGTGGGTAGCCTCCGTATCCCGGGACGGGAGCTCCAAACTGGCCACCCCCTTGCGCCTGGCCCCCTAGTACCGCATTGGCCCCGGTACCAACCTCGAATGCACCGGCAGCGTATGTGCGCTTCTTTTTCTTGCCGTGCTCGGGAGCGTGATGTGTGCTGGCGGGCGGCGGCGGGGCGTCCGCCTGAGTCGCATAGGCTGGGTCAGGGTACGGGGGCTGCTCGCCGGGCTGCTGGGGCGGATACTGGCCGTAGCCGTCGTGAGGAGCGGACATGGTGAACTCGGCCGTGGGACGCTGCTGCAGCGCGTATCGGGAAGGAGGCTGAGACCGAGAGGGCAGTGCAGCGTCAACAACACCAACGGGATGGCCGAGGGTGGTGCGTTGACTTTTGGTAACGTACGCGCAGGTTGTGCGGTTCTGGGAAACGGAGAGCTGGCAGGAAGGCCGAATGGCGTCGTTGGTCAGTGGCGGACTGTGGAGCGAGCTTTGGATTGGCGCGAGTGCAGGGTTGGAGCTGTTGCAGTGGCCTTACCAGTTTTGGCGGGGGGCTGCGGGATGACAGCCTGGCCAGATCAGCAACAGCGAGCTGGAGGCAGGCAAACACTCGGGACACCGCAGAGCTGCTACCAGAACCACTGCGCACTGCAGGTAGAGGTTGCGACTCGCACTGTGGCACTAGAGTTGTGGCTTGGGCTTGGCTAGCGCGGCGAAGGTAATAACGTACTGAACGGGTCATGCCTCGGCGTCATGACTCAGGTTTCACAGCGATTCAATAAATGCATAGCTTGTAAAAAAGCGGATGTAAGAGGCTTGGGGACAAGGGACAGCTATCCCACTAAGCACACCTTTACAATCAGCAGTCCGTACCTATGTAACGTCAAGTTGCGGGTAACGAGGGATCAAGTGCATATCTTACATACATGTAGAACGGGTCATGCCTCGGCGTCATGACTCAGGTTTCACAGCGATTCAATAAATGCATAGCTTGTAAAAAAGCGGATGTAAGAGGTTTGGGCACAAGGGACAGCTATCCCACTAAGCACACCTTTACAATCAGTACCTATGTAACGTCGAGTTGCGGGTAACGAGGGATCAAGTGCATATCTTACATACACGTATGAAATTGCATAGACGTAATGCGTACCGTATCCAGCCAATACAAATGAAATACCGAACTGACGTTATTACAAAAGCACTACGGATACCTTGGGTAGGTACTTACTGTAGTAACTAGTATCCCGTAGATATTTCGTACAGTACGTCAAGTAGCTCTTTCGGCACGCCACTTACATGTCAAAATCAAGGTAGTTGGAATCCGTAAGCCGCGCGGCAAACACCCAATGCCCAGGCGGTTGACTGTGTCCTTGCATCCGGAAGGTCGGCAGCTCAAAGGCCTTGAACAGCTAGCTCTACGTCCAACTCCTGTTTTGTGCAGCGAAATCTTCTCGTAGTTTGCCTCTGGCCAACACAGCGGCGATATCTATAATAGAAGACACGACGCAATCACGCGCCCCCAAACTCAACCAACCGAACCAGGACCTTGAGCTCATTCCAAAGCGGCCGCCTACGCGCGCCAGCAGCGTTCCCCCGTGCAGGCTTGATTGCTTGATGAGTGCAGCACACAGCATTTAGCTGTCCGTGGTGGTGGTACCTGTACAGTGCCTCTGCACGTCATACTCTCTCATATAGGATCCATCTCTCCAATTTTCCCGGCTTCGCCCGCCGCGCTTTTTGACTTGCCAACCCCCGCCTGCTCCGGAAGCAAAGAATCGTAAGGGCATCGCCATAACCAGAGCGACACCATCATGGCTTGGGGAAAACAAAAGGAGCAGTCTCCACCGTCGACGATAGGGTCAGTCTATCCTCCCTCTCATTTCTATCGCCCCTCTGCAAATGCGGTCACGGAGCTGATACCCAAAAAATACAGGCAGGTCCTGCCACTGATTATCACGCTCGTTATCCTGGGCGCGGTGGCGTGGGTCTGCTACCTGATATACCTGTCGCTTGGCAAGATCCAGGCGCAGGCCCGCAAGCAGATGGGTGAGAACATAACGATCACGAAGGACGGCATGCGCGTCAATGTCCAGGGCATCGAGGCCGAGTCGTACCTGGACAGGACGCAGAACTGGGTCGTTAAGGCCTGGGAGTTGGGCTCTGGCTCGAATCCTAACGAGCATGAGGAGGCTACGAAGCGGAAGAGGTTTGCTCCGGGTATTCATCACCTGGCTTCGGCGTGGCTAACTTGGTGAGCAGGAACGTCCTGGCAAAACCGAAAAACGGGGAGATGCAACACCATCGCTGAGTAGGCACGCTGGAGCAGCGAGATTACGGAGCGGCGCCAAACGCCTCCGCCGACTGGCCGGCCTGTCGGGTGGTTGCGATCCGCTAGCTCTTTTGCTGCAGATAGGCCCGTCGTTTATCAAGCATGTCAGGATGGGGCTCGGGTAGAGAACGGGGATGGGAAGGCGCACGATGTGCCGCTGATGTCTCGGATTCACTGCCCTCTCCACCTTCCGTTCCAATCCCACGCTGTTTGGGGTAGCCGAGTCATGGGTGAAGCCCAAGGACGTATTCGCATACAGAAACCAATCAGGGTCCCTCCCACGCCGAACCCCCAATCTGGTGCGCATCAAGAAGTAAAGTCACGGAGAGAAGAGCCCTGCCCCCCACCCCCCACCCCCCTTCTTTTCTCCAGCCATATACTACGCGCCCCGCGCGTCCTATGAAAGGGCTCTGCTTGTGAATCACCGGTATCGCCCTGCTCCCGATGCGCCTGCAGAGCCTCCCTGGACCTGTACTGGCTGTGCCGGCTCCCTCACTTCCTGATGGAGCTGTTGGTTCTGAGTACATCCCTTGGGGGCCGGATAGGGCTTCCGGGCCGACGAAATCAACTTGCCAAAACTATGGTCCATAGGATACGGCTGGGCAAGAAGACCATTGGACCGGATGAGCAGCGAAGGGACCCGGACGTTGAGCTGATCTTCTAGTTAACGAAACACCCAAGGAAGGTCAGGCTGCGTCCAAGGGTTCGCTTACCGAGGATAGGATATGCGCGTACTTGATCCCCAGCTCGTCCGCAATGTGCTTGAGCCTGCCCTTGATGTACGCTCGTTCTGGTAAACGGTCAGTCACCGTGTTCGGCCACCGGGAAGAAAAGGGGGTTGTGCTAGTGACGTACGAGCATCGGTGGTATAGTCCTGCGTCAGCACACAGGCTAAAGGCCAGCTCAGAAAGTACCCAGCCAACCCCTTTATGCCCTGCTCGTCACCGCATCCGAAACAGGCGGGGTCGTCCTCCGGCACGAGATCTCGCCTCTTGGTGTGCCACCCTAGATGATATGGCACCGACGCGAGAATGTCTGAGATCATGTCCACGCACACCCGCGCCGAGGTGGCGTACTCTGGCGTCGTCCGGTAGTCGAGAGGCGAGCACACCCACGCGGCGCAGCGGACTATGATGGACATGAGGATCAGCCTTGCAGTCCGCACCTGGTTCCACACGCTCGCCACCCAGAAGTCCCTGTACGCATCTACGCGGCCCGGAAACACCTCGGCCTTGGAGTAGTCGCTGCCGCCGGGCACGGCGAGGCTCTGGAGTTGCCAGCAGAGCGTCCTGGGTTGCCACGCCTCTGGGACGGACTTCATCCACGCTGCGGCCTGCTGGTCCAGATCCTGGGCGCGACGCATCAGGTCCTGCACGCGGCCGATGTTCTCCTGCGTACGGGTGACACTAGACATCAGGCGAATTACCTCAGCGCGCAGTTCGCCAACCTTGAGGTTGAGGCGCTGGCATTCGGCGGCGGTCGGGTCAATAACGGCGTCCTCTAGCCACCACTCGGCCCCCATGGCCGGGGCGTTGCCTGTACTGAGCGAGTGTATCACCTGGAGAGGTCGGTCAGAGTACGCATCCCCGGTCCGGAGCGCAGAATCTGGGGCGTTTGTTTGACCTACGAGCTGCGTCCTCACGGCAATGAACAACTGGAGCCCGATCTTGGTCTTTAGCTGCGACCGCCCGCGCGCCTTGACAAGCTGGATCGCGCCCTCGACATGGGAACCCCAGGCCAGGTTGTCCAGCTGGGTGGCGGTGATGCTCTGAGTTTCCCGCAGAGATCCCCGCCGGCGTCAGTACTTCTTCTCCGCTTCGTTTCCCTCGGGCGGCCGGTTCCGAGGCGGGGAGAAGAAAGAAAGGACGGGCTCACCTCAAACATCCCCAACAACAAAACCGCCGCCAGGACGTCATCGTTCCTCCACCGCACCGGATCCACCAGCGCAGCTTGCGTAGCCCTCAGTGCCTTGCTGTACTCCGCGAACGCCTTGGCCAGCACCGTCGTTCTCTGTTGTCTTCCGTCGACGACGGCCCCTCCCGGCCCCGGTCTCCCGGGCAGTGGTGGCGGCCATCCCGTCTTCGGTCCATTGGAGGGAGAGGTGGCGGAAGAGGTCGGAAGCCGGTTCCCCAAAGACGCCAGAGCGCACGCGTCGAAAGCGTGGCGCAGGTGCGCCATGCCGTCGCGGTTTGCGCTTGTCTGCTCCAGGAGCGGGAGGATATACTCGAGAAAGCCGCGGGTACCGTCTTGGCGGGGGAGGAGCACGAAGTTGGCGACGAAGTGACACGGGGCGAGCGATTCAGGGGCCAGGTGGATTGGGGTTGGAGAGAGGGAGGAGAGGGTTTGTTGGTAGTAATGGCGTTGCTGCTGCTGCTGCCGCCGCCGCTGTTGTTGTTCTTCTTCGCGACGGTAGGGCTTGACGGAAAGGGATGGGAAACCCCCGGCTGTCGAGGTATTACTGGTGGTGGCAGATGAGAGGGAGCTTGAGTCCTTGAGGGCTGACAACGGGCATGAAGAAGAAGGGGATGATGAGGATGAGGAAGGGATTGGATCAGCGGATACTTTGGCCTTCTTGCCGGCATTCCTGGCGCTGCCACCGCGTCTCGAAGTGCCGAGCTTGAGCGCTCGACGCTTGGCGGCGAGGTTTTCGTTGCGGAGGACGAGATCAAACTCGTTTTTGTATCCAGGGCATTCGCGCCGTGCTTTGGCGCATTGATTGCATGTCGGCTTGGTTTCGTCGCACTGCGGGGGGTTATCATGAGTTTCTCCTCGTCTGTTTCTTTTTGTTTGGTGGACTGCTCCGTGGCCGTACCTTGATACGCCGGGTCCGGCACATCTGGCAGCCCTTTGAGGGCTTCCCGCAGTATACCATGGCTAGCTCTGCAGCGCTTTCTCAGCGCGGCCGAATAAAGGAAGAAAACGATAATGATAATGATCAAAAAACGATGTTCCAAAACCCAGACTACTCCTTGCGTATTTCTAGACTTGAACCATAATATTCGCCAAGTGAACAGGGGATCGCGGATATGTCACAGTACAGTGGTGAAGGTCCTGAAGGGTTATGGTACTGTGCATGTATGTACGGATTACTCTTGCTGGGAATGATCCGACGATCCCCTCTCCTGGCGAGCATCTAGCCCCCATGGCATGTATCCCAGGGTTGGCGCTGTGCACGGCCTGGTATCGTTTCCGGATTTCTCGAAACAGGAATTGGCAGAAGCCGAGGTCGAGCGGCCCCAGAGAGAGGGGGGCCAGCTGAGGGTGTGGCAGCCTCGGGCGGCGTGGAAAGAACGGGAGTCGCTGAGGAACTTGAGCCGGTTGCGATGGAAGCGTTCTGGTTAGTTACCCGTCTCTTCAGTCCAAGTGAACCGACCGCAAGGTGTTGGTAGTCACGAGAATCACGACATGAATGGTCCAAGCCGACTTCCAAAACTTCAAACCTTCATACAGGTACTGTAGGGGTTGCAGTAATCCGCACACGCCGTCCACCAAAGCATATCAAGCGTTACAGCAGGCCGGGCCAAGATCTGGCACTTGCACCCCAGATGAGCTTGGCGCGGATACATGTCCCATCCCCCTTGCATCAATACTCACTCCGTGCAATGCATCAGCCCCATGGTTTCAAGTTCTTTAGGACGCGAACCATCTCGAACACAGAAGCACCAAAACAAGCAATCATGCCACACCGGTTGTGTTTCATCAAAAGGTATCAGAAACGGCCGATCCGAGACTCCGCTGATATGCCTTCCTTCCCTCATCTTCTCTCTCCCTCTCTCCCCTCCCTCTCTTTTTTGCTCCCTCCCCGCTGTGCTTGTGCCCTTGACAGAGTAGGCCGCCAATTGCATGCGGTTGCAACTCTGTGCGGGCCATCTTCGTGCAACGTCGACGAGAAGCCCAACGTGATGCCGGCTTGTGTGATGTAGGGATGTAGGTGCTTTCTCCTTCAAGGCCTATCTACTCGGCCTCGTTGAACATCCCCGCCATACCTTCCAAGTCTGGAGTCTTGTTACGTGCCGCTGAGCCATCCCCATCTGTCCTCCTTCCACCTCCTCCCGAGCCTGCTTGTGGCGTCATGAATTCTTGAGCCATCTTGCTCCGGGCAGACTTCTTGTTGCCGCGCGCCGATCCCGGTCTTGCCCCGAAACTCTTAGTCAGCTTACCCATCTCAGAGATGCTGACTCCCTTCAAGTCCTCTAGTAGTTCGAGAACGAGAGCGCGTTGCTGTCGAGAGTGCATCCCGGTCTGGGACACTTGCTGAATCGTACGGTCAACATCCTCTGGTTTGATATTTGGCAAGGAAACAAGGATATTCCGAGGTGTGGGCGTCAGGGAAGCATAGTAAGCCAAAATTTGGGCGATGAGCGCGCCCAACTCCCGTTGCAAGTCCACGAAATAGGGGTCGTGCAGGGAAGAAATGGCCGCCTTCAGCACCTCCGTGGAGATGAACTCTCTGATGTCTCTTGCCGTCTCCTCCGGGATCGGAAAATCCTCGAGGGGCTCCGTATGGCCTGAATCTTTCATTGTCCTCGGGACTTCCGAAGGGCTGAATTCGGGAATAATGGAACGGAAGACCCGCAGCACCACGCCGCAGGATCTACCATCATGCATCCGGATCGCGTGGCTGCAGAAGACCAGCAGCGGAACAGCGATGGACGGGTTCATCAAGCAAAACTTTCGCAGCGGCGGGTATTTCGCGCTCGAGGCTGCGTCGACGGGCTGTTCTTCAGAGGCTGACGGGGCTGCTGTTTCAAAGTTAGCCTAGCCTTCACAGCCGTGGAGACAGAACTGTGGAGCAAAACACTTACCGACTCTGGCTGGATCGAGGACGTCAGCGACCATTAGTACGGCGGAATACGTGAGTTGTCTCAGTATGCTCTCGGCCTTCATCTCCTCGGTCAATTCATCTCCTGCCGCTTGTACTGCTTCTCGTTGTCCGAGCTTTTCCCACTCAGAGCTGATCTTCGCATCCATCTGTTCAAAGCAGGCTGCCAAGATGGGGGGGACGAAGTGCTCCCGTAATTCCGCAGGACAGTTGTCGACTAGAAACCTGACCAGGGTGAGAAGGTTGATGACCTGGTGAGATGACAGGTAGACAGAATCCGCGAACAACGCGTTCGCCAAGGGACCTGGCAGTTCAAGGAAGCCGTAGAACTGCGTGTTCAACCGCGTCATGCAGTAAATGATGGCGTAGCACGTCTCGCGCACGAACCGAATCGTGCCACGGACAGTTGACGCGAGCCCTTCCAGAGTGTTCTTCTTCCCAAGCACTCTAGCATAGAAATCATCCTTGCTCCCTTCCGAAATGCCGGCTTGCCAGAATCGGTCGGACAGGAGGCGACCCACTGTTGGCTGCATTTCTGCTGGCAGCAAAACCCAGTTGGCTGGGTTGTGGGATGCGTGGGCGTAGCTGGGCCAGAGTCAGAGCGGAGCACGACACGATATGGCACCGGGATGATTCACCAACCTTAAAAGTTTGAGAAGCTCTGGCAGGATGAGCTGGAATCCATCCTGCCAGAGAGTGCAAGATGCCTGGTAGGGAGCCGAGTCCTTTTCTATTCGCTCCACCGAGTATGTTAAGAAGGACTTGGTCACCCGAAGCGGGAGGACCTGAGGTTGCGTTAATGATAGCGCAAGAAGAGCTGAGCAGTTTCACCTACCGACTGTCGGTGTTCCAGTTCAGCCTGTAGTGCGAGGCCTTCAGCGTCAAGATCGGTAGAGCCCCAGTCGGCGTTCTCGTGCACACGGCGCTCAGTTAGGTACTTTTGCACTTTGTCTAGACCTAGCAGCTCGCAGAAACCGTTGTAAGAACCCAGGGCCGCTTTTAAGGACTCATTTTTCCACTGGTCCTTAACAGGGTCGATAAATGCAGTGAGCTTTGAGAGCCGTACGGCCGGGTCAATATGCGTAGCCCGGTGACTGAAGGCAGTGAGTAGGTCAAGTCACGGCCTGACGGGGTGGGATGTTCGACTTACACGATGATGAACAAGAAACTTTGGTATGCGATCTGGCGCTTTTCGTCCAGGGTTCCCGACGCGATCATCTCCTGGACCTTCGCCTCTAGCTGATCATACACGTCCTAGCCCATATAGTCAGTAATGTAGGCCCCGGAGGGAAGGAGAGTTGTCTTACAAGGAGTGGGTCCGGCATTTTTGATGCCAACCGTTGAAGCTCAACCATGCTTTCAGTCTGGAGATCTCTGATGGCGTCATTGTAGAGCCTGTGTTCTGGTTGCAGAGCCGGCCATGTCATCAGGATATGCTCCAGGACTCTTAGCATAAACGCAGGATTAGAATCCAGTGCTCTGGTAGAGAAGGTCACCAGGAGCTGAAGTATCCGCTTGCGGATTAGAGGATCCTGGGCCATAGTTAGTGGTGCTGGTTACGGCGAGAGCCTGCGTTGGTGGCTCACCTCAAATTTCATTTCAAGGAGTTGACCACACCATTTCTCAAAATACTCCTCGACCGCGGTTGCTTGCTGCTTCTACGCTTTGGTAAGGACACTGCTAGTACTTAAAAAGCCGGTAATGCTCACCTCCTCATTGGTCCGGCTGCGTGACGCCCTCCACTTGTCGTAGCCTTTGAGCGCAGCCTCAATCACAGTTGCATGGGCATCAAACGTCAAAACGGGCAACGAGGATTTAGAATAGTTAGCAGCTAGTTCCAGGTTAGCTATCAATGTCCGAGCCCCTTGTTGAAACTGTTTGACTTACGATTTAGGGGAGGCTGCCCATCATACAGCGTATTCAAAGCACGCTCCGCCCTGCCCAGTATATGCGAGAATGCATCTGACATCTTGAGATGGACGATGCTCTCAATAATGGAGCAGCAATACCGTCGGTAGTTGCCGAGAAAAGCATGTCGTTCGGGAATAGTGTCGGTATCTTCGATAAGTAAAACGTAAACAGGGTCTTCCGAATCTTCGGGAAAGCTCTCGTATCGAATCAAGCGAGCGCAGCACACCTCCAAGAGGTTGACAATCAAGGGCATCTCGGCAGCTGCGGGACCAAGAGACCGATGAGACAGCAAGCGCGTCCACGTGAGAAGGACTGGAATTGAAACGACAAGGCTCTGGCTTTGCACCACCAGCATGAGTAGCTCGAGAAATCCTTGGACGTTAGTCTGGGGTGGTATAGCCGCGAACTTTCTGTCCAGATAGTTGCCCAGGGAGCAGAGCAACTGCATTTATTAGCAACAAAACACCTAGAGGGAAGGAGGCCACAGGAGCTACTCACCTCGGAGAACTTTTTCGCAAACTGGTATTTGTCATCGTCAATATCCTGTGGATCTACGACCGACCACTCAAATAGTCGCCTATAGAGATCAACCATGATCTCGGTGTACATTGGCACTACGAGGTCGACGAACTCTTCCTCGGTGAAACTTGAGCGGCTATAGAGCGAATGCAGAGTCTCGAGAGCAGCCTTACATCAGTTAGTCCAACCAGTACTTGAATGACCTTGCCGGGGATGAACCCAACCTTTTGCACGGGCACGCTTGGAGTTGCGAGACAACTGCACATGACGGCGCGGCAGCCAACGGCATTCAATGCTTTGGGAATCGCCCATGGCACCACCGAGTTGAGAACTTTGAGTGCCTTGACAGCGCATGCAGTGACATCCTCGGTTTGCTCGACGCCACCGCTCAAGCACTCGCCGATGAGTTGTGTGATCCTACTGAGCCATCCATCGTCCTCACACCGTACGTCCGGACCAGCTTGACGATTAGGGAAAGCCTCGGTTAGGATTGCTGCTGGTGTAAAAATCTCCACGCATGCCTTGCTCAGCACTCCTTCACGAAGGGCAACCACAGCGTCGTCACCATTGAAGATTTCGTCGGAGAGTGTCTCGAGGATTTGAAGAACGAACTGTTTATAAACTGGCGAGTCGGAGCCCCGCCAGATACGGACTAAAAGATGGTCCATGTCCATCCAGCTGGCGACCCAAGCACGCTTGGCCACTTCAACCCACAGCTGGGCAATCTTGTTCCTTAGATAGGGCGGATCTTCGGCGGAAACGGTTTCCGCCAGCTGCAGAACCCAGGAGCGGAGGTATTCTCGGTGCTCCGTGCTATATTCCTCCCAGTTTTGCTTGACTGCATGCTCGAGCAGCGACAGGCCGTAATGCCGGACGATAGGTTCATGCGGTTTGTTGAACGCGAGACTGAAGCCGTGCGAAGGTGACTCGGGAAGGCTCTTAACGTTCTCGAGGAAGGCTTGGGCCTCCTGTCGGGCTTGATTCGGAGAGTAGGGGCTGTGAACTACTTTGAGCGCTTCGTGGATCTTCGATAGGACGGCCTCACCGCCATCGCCGGTGGCGGCAGTCCCAGCGGCTCCGTTCATTGCCATTGTCGCCGAAGAGACGAACCCCAGAATGCACTTGTTGCTGGAGTGCCAAAAGGCCGCTGCGGTTGGTCCAAGGAAACAGGTGACCACCAAAGCCCAGCAACTTAATCGTAAACCATAGGCCAGCTGGTCATCGGCGATGCACGAGCGCAATGAAGGGCGACTGACGAACCGGGGTTGCCGATAGAATTCGCAACGAGCTGGGTAGCGAGTATATTCAGCCTCTGATTGAGTATATTTGGATCGATAGCGCTGGGTCGTCCTGTGCCTGCACTTTATTCGAGCGGGCAACCGTCCTGCTCAGGCGGCTTGCGAGAAGTTACGCCGCCTCTTGTCGCGGAACTTTGGCAATCCAAAGCCTGGGTCCCACCACGCTCTCTGCCCGTCAGGCGCGCTCAGGCGCGAGCTGCTCTGGTCTTCTTTCGGCTTAGCGCGGGGCACCCGGCCTGACAAAGGAAAGCGGCGAAGGAAATTGCGTCACACGTTGACCAGGAGCTGGGGGGTATTCTGGTAAATTCTGCCTCGGTGTTTCGGCGTATCTCTTGCGCAGCTCTGCAGGCAAGTCGGGCCACATACTTGAAAAGACATGGAAAGAAAAGAAATCCAAAAACCAAGACAATGAATTCTAGGACTTCCTTGGCTCAAGAAAACTCGAATTCCCATAAGCACAACAGCTTGTCATAGAAGCTCGTAGAGACAACTGACAACTTGCCCTTCGACCCTGGCTGGAAATCGCTTCCGTAGTTCATGCTCTTGTGCTCCTCGAAGCGGCCAAGAATCCCGAATCGATACTCGCCATCCAGCGTTTGCAACACCTCGAGGACCCTTGCACCTGCATGCATACAAGAAGCTAGAATTCTGGCTCTCCAGATGTAGCTAGGGCTTGGGGTGGTATCCGAGTCAACCAGGTTCAACCGCCAAACTCCGCCTCCTAGTCTGCTCTCGGCGAGCTTCTTCGGCCGGCCGAAGGGCGGAAACGAAAACAGTCTGATATGCTCGTCGTAGCTTCCAGTAGCAACTAGTTCGTGCCCGTCGTCTTGCACGAGTAGAGGCAGGATGGCCGTGACTCCAGCATCATGGCCTCTTGATTCGCAGGCGGGGTGGAATTGGATGAAGCCGCCTTCGCTCCAATTGCACCTCCTGGAGCGTAGCATAGAATCATCGCCTCCGGAGTATACCTTGAAAGACGACTGGCCCGATTCTTCCACCTCACCTGGCGGCATTGTAACGGTGGGACTGGGAGAAATAACCACGCACCAAGCCTCAAGCGTGTGCGTAATGAAAGGCTCTGTGCTTAGCTCCCACTTGCCCTCATATGTTGCGAGGCGCACAAGGTACACATGTCCAGTGGAGGTGGTAACAGCCATTAGATCCGCCTGTGACGGATGCCAGCCAAACGAGGTGAAGATGATCTCCTCCCCAGGTGCCGGTTCGATCTTTCCATTGGACATGGCTGCAATGTCCATGGTGTTTAGGTGCTTCAAGGTTTGTCCCTCGTCAGGGGACAGTTTAAACAGTGCGAGTGTAGCAGTGCTCGAGACAGCCGCGCAGATGTCATGCCTCGCCTCGTGGGGGTTGAACCGGAGGTCTAGGATGGCCGAGGGTTGGGCCATGGTCTGAACAAGAGTTCTGGTCCCCGAATTAGCGTCGTTGGGGTTCGCTGCTATCATGCTACTCACACGTCTCCATCCGCGATTCGAAATACGATGATGCTGCCATTGCGGCTCTGCGGCTGCTTCTGCCGACGAGATTGATCATCGTCCCCAGGATTAGATCCCGCACCCGCATTGTCTAAACCGGCGTTCTCAACTTCCCGTTGGAGAAAGTAAGTCCCGACAAGGAAGTAAGAGGGATGTGCAGGGCAAAATTCGATGCAACTGGGGGGAAGGTCTAATATCTGCGATCTCAAAGGCCGAATCAACTTCCCCTCTGTTTCCGCCATTTTTAATCCAGAACGGGAAAGTGATTCAACTTAGGGGCCAAGTTGGGATGCAGGCGGTGGTTACTGGTTGCAGTTGCGGTCTTCTAGAGGAGTCTTCTGTTAACAATTCTTCCGGATTGGTCCGCTTCATCACACTCGGAATCACGCAACCAACTCATCCTTGTCAACACGATTGGCAGTTACTGAAGAAAGAAGATTAAACATTTCTGAAATTGTATCAAACGGGCTCATCTTCAGTTGCAGATGACCCAAACTTCCTGCGCCAGAGGTCCTCATTCTGGAAAAAAAAAGTAGCGATTGCACTGGCTGCCCGCTAACGAAATCGACCCAAACTCCCCCAATCCGCTGTCCTTCCAGGAAGTTGTGTATGCGCTCATTGGAAGAGCATAGTACACATTTAGCATGATCAGAAAAGCATGGAGTCGGACTCGGATTTCTATGGTACACCACCATCCCTATTCCTTTTCGACAATGCTTTCTTACACGACCTAGGTGACGAGAATACCATCTCAAGTCTAGAAGCCCGCGTCAAGGACTTTGACGTGATCGCCTGGTGGGACTGTAGAACCAGTGCCCTTGATCACTTCCAGCTTGCCTCACACAAGCCGCCTTCCCCACCCATACCGGCCGGCTGCCCGCACGACGATCCCGAGGAAGGCCAGCTCGGGGCGAAACGGCTTTCCGAATCTGTTGAGGAATTTCTCGGCCGTCTTCCTCCCGCCACCACCAACTGGCGTCCAGGGCTCGACTGGATCAGGATCTCCAACCCGTACGCGCCCCCGCAGCCTGACCAAGCTCTGGCCCGGTTTCGAAAGGGTGCCGAGGAGCGACTGGCGCTTTTTGCCGAGTTAAAGAGGATGGCCACCGCAGCCAGCGCAAAAGCTGCCAATAGGTCACTTATGACCCTGCGAAGGGACATTTCCGAAGAGCGGAGAGAGACGATTGCAGACCTGCTGGAGCTCGCGGGCGCGTGTAATGTTGTTGCGGGGAAGTGGATGTTGTTCCCTGGTCCCGAACATGTCAACGAGGTATGGACCAAAGTTGCGACCGCCACAGCGAACGGCGAGCTCGGTATTACGGCCAAAGTAGAGACGAGGGTCCGGGCAGACAAGGAGAGGTTGGTGTGCATTTACACACGGGATTTCAGGGACAAAGATGATGTTAGGAGGGTGCTGAATCGTATGCGTGAGCTGGAGTTAGTGAGGCCGGGCGGGAGACAGATCTACTACAAGCCAGGTTGGTTGACCACTTTCAGTTTCTGCTGGGTTGCTACTCATAAGTTCTCAGATGCCTGGACTGAGCTTGGGATCTATGGGGGGAATGGTTGGGGCATCGCAGCTTCAATGGTAAGTACGGGCCATTACCACAGAATCAGATCTGACCAGGCTACTAGTACTCCTCCAACGAGATATTTGGGTACACCAAGACAGTCCCCTCGCGCTTTTCATGACACACCGTGGGACATCGCCCGAACATGGTTGCTAACCTGGTTTTAACTCGCGAGCAAGATGGAGAACTTCATACAGCATGATTTGCTATGGAACTGCAGGGCGGCATGTAGACACTACTTTGCACTGACAAACATACGCCGCATTTCACGGCTCGGGCGTGCCAGCCATTGTACACTTGACCGTGACCCTCTGTGAGCTCAAAAGCTGACCTAAAGAACAATTGCAGGGCTCTGCCATCCCTGGGTTTGAGAGTGACCCTAGGCAACCTCCTTCTGACTTCCCTATATCTTCCCATGCAGGCAGTATCCTTCCGTTGTATCGGATAGTCTGAGCCATTTGCTGCGTTCGCACATGCGTCGACCCTGGGGATATTGAACTTGATGGTCGGATTCTCGCTCTGTTAAATTGGCTTTTGCTGCATCAAGTGGCGACACCCCGGAGTTGTCATCGCCCTTGAGCCGTGGTCGAGACACTTTCAAGCTGCCGGGTGTAAGCGTCGCGACGGTGACCGTCTGCGGTGGGCTACTGTCTCCCCAGGTATCGTAGGGAGACGCCAGCCCCACTATCCCTCAGTCCAGAGCAAAATCCGTAGCAGATTCCTTGAGAAGCAGTACCAAGCGGTAGGCACTGTTCCCGTTGAGGTAATACCTGTGCAGCTTTTTGGACCTCAAAAAGCCCAGCCTTTCGTACAACCTCATGGCGGGAATGTTTGTCTCTTCCGTCTCGAGCACAATCTCGTCCGCATTACCCTTGGTCATAGCGTCGATGGCCATCTTGACGAGCGCTGTTGCTATACCTTGACCCCGGTATTCGGCAGCAACAGCCAGCATGGCGATGTACCCACGCAGTGTAGGGGGTGAGTGGGACGAGTGCATCTCGAGCTTGCATATTACTACACCGACGAGAGAAGAGTCGGTAGGGTGGATAGCCTGCGTACAAAAAGTCAGAACCGTTCCAAGTCGCAGTAAGGAATAGTAGTACGGACCATGAAGCAGAGGTGACCCCACTGGCAGAGAAAGTATCGGTAGACATAGATACTATACGGCTCGCTTAAATCTTTCGAGATGAGGGCGCGTATTGCTGGCAAGTACTGCGATTCGAGGGAGTGCCGATATTGGAGGTACCGCAGCTCGGCAGGGAGCGCTGTTTTTGAGCCCGCTGCCGGCTTCCCTTCGCTTCTCAAATCTTCGTATGCAGCCATCACTGCGGATTAAGCACTCCAAATCACTCCTACAGCTGGGGAAGCGAGGACAAAGGGTTGGTAAGGCTTGGAGTGGTGGGCGATACGATCCGAGACAAGGGTCAGCAGTGGAAAGATTGCCGCTGTGCTACCCGGAGCACCAGTTGATTGGCCGTAACAAGAGTTGCAAGTGGGGTGAGTTCCGTGTAATCCGTATCCGGAATTCGTACCTCCCTACCTAACCTTTCTTACTAGATTATGTATACCTAGGTATGTACGGATTATGTGCATGCATGTCTGCTGGAACAGATTGTAGATTCTATTCTCAGAGATGCGAATTTGGATACAGCTTTGTTTTAGTGGTCTTGAACTGTTTCGAAACACCAGCAGCAGGACGGAGTATCCATAGTTTCTCCATTCTTTTCGAACCTGGTCAGGACTAGGCCATTTCCACAACTGCTAGGGAAATGAGCAGCTCAAACTCATACCAAGGAAAATAAAAACGAAATTAAGAGAAGCAGGACAGCGTGATGGGAGAAGTTGGGGTTCTGTCGAAAGCTTGCGGATTTTGCAGCGGGCCACAACTCTGACAGCTTAGCAACCGCCATTAACAAATCCCAAGTCGAGCACCGGCAATCCTGTTCATCGAAGAAAGAGGAATATTTGTGTGTGAACTGACGGCCTCGGATACAGGAAGCTGGTCTGCTTCAGCTGAAATCGTTCGTGTTAGCTGGTATCTTCAATCCCTTTGATAGAATATGTATCGTGCTCTTCAAAAGTTGCCATTTTTGGGTGGAATGTTTGTAGTTGTCCACACTAACCGTCGTTCGTCGGGGGAATGATGAAAGGGCGTCTTTCCCTTTCTCATACTCCGTACATCAATTGCCTACTCTAGTAAATAAATTTTGACAAAGGGAGCCAATCAGGTACGCATTTTGTGGACACAACCTTACCTGTACTATGTAGTCCTAGGCCTCAGGCTCCGTTACGGCTCCTCGGACGTGAACAATGACTGTTGCAGCTTGGGTTGTCAAGGGCAGCCATAGCCACGGGCCAGGCGAACAGGCCTCATTGTTAGAGCCGAGCAGAAACGAAGTTGGTAAAGGCAACTGTGGATTGAACTATTTCATCGCTTGAGCAAGGAAGACGAGAGAGACGAAAGCATGAATTGCCGTCATGAATCTTCACATGCAACTCGGAAAGGATGGATGGTTAATGTGATTGGCCAGGCGAGCCCGAAGCGAGCCAGTCCTTGTGCATGTGCTGATAGGAACACATGATCGTACATAGTACACAGGAATGAGAAGGCTTTATTAACGAACTGGGTTGAGGCCTCGACCCCATGTTGGGAAATCAATGCCCACCTCCCAAGGATCGTTAGGTACCACCAACAAACATCATTGAAGACCGCTGAACATCAACGCAACTCTCATACCAAGCACGTATGTATGTATGTACACACAGTAATCCGTACATACAACACACCGTTCGCATTAACACTGTGTGGTCATTAACTACGAGGTACGGAGTATCCGTATAGCGGGGCCAACCAGCGGGGCACAAGCAGACGTCACTGGTTGCCCCTGTTCGATGCAAAGCAGGGGCCATCCCAATTGCTCTTAGGCCGCGGAGTGCACCTGTGACTTTTTGTCTCATCTTGCGCAAAAGAACCAAATAACGAGCAACGTCCCTCGAAGTCAAGTGTGTTTATGGGAAATACGTTTGTAGCTCGCGCCAGCGACCACGGCTAGTTGTAGCCAAAAGCCGCCGAGCAAGGATACGGGAGGCGTCCTCAGCACGCTGCCCATCGCCGAACTCGCACATTTACAGAGATTATACCTCACTACTAGACTTTCATAATGGCGAGCACCCTGCGCCGCCGAGTTCCCGGCAACGACACACCGTCTGAAACGCCGATATCGCGCGATGGGAGTCCCGACGAGCCCGAGAAAGTCAAGAGTGTTGTTCATCACCATCGGCCAAAAACACGGAAGCGCAGAAATACGGCCATTTTTTTGCTTGGAAGCCTCTTCGGTATCATAGCAGCGGGGTTTTTCGCAAAAAGCAGTGACTTGATAGATTTCCCTGAGATTGGGGAGCTGAGCATGGACAGCTTTCTGGACGTTCTCCCAGCCGGACTGGTTAAGGATATGCGCGAGTTGATCGTAAGTGACGATGCCTCTCCGCAAACTGGTAGTGTTTCCGGGTCTTACATCATTACGCTTTTTCAGATTGGTGAACGCGCCTTTCTCGAGAGCTACGACGCCTTCTCGGTTGGCCTCAAGGTTCGCTCCGAGGGGTTCGAGGCGCACCACCCCATGGTCATGGTGCCCGGCGTCATATCGACAGGTCTCGAGTCCTGGGGAACTTCGAACGTGTCCCTCCCATACTTTCGAAAACGTTTATGGGGCAGCTGGAGCATGATGAGAGCCCTAGTTCTGGACAAGGAGACCTGGAAAGCCCATATCATGCTGGACAAAAAGACGGGCCTGGATCCACCGGGCATCAAGCTGCGAGCTGCGCAAGGCTTCGACGCCACCGACTTCTTCATCACAGGCTACTGGATCTGGAATAAAATCCTCGAAAACCTGGCATCCCTGGGCTACGACCCTATAAACTCCTACACGGCAGCTTATGACTGGCGGCTGGCGTATCCCAACTTAGAAAAACGAGATCACTATTTCACAAGGTTGAAGGCACATATTGAGTTGGCTGTGCAGCTCCAAAAGAGGAAAGTCGTTCTTACGTCACACAGCATGGGGAGCCAGGTTGTCTTCTACTTTTTTCACTGGGTTGCCTCGAAACACGGCGGCCAAGGGGGCGATGATTGGGTTGAGAAGCATATCGAGTCATGGATCAACGTTAGCGGGTGTATGTTGGGGGCGCTCAAGGACGTCTCCGCCCTCCTCTCCGGCGAGATGCGCGACACTGCACAGCTGAATGCCTTCGCTGTCTACGGACTCGAGAAGTTCCTGAGCAAGTCGGAGCGGGTCGATATCTTCCGTGCCATGCCGGGTATGTCATCCATGCTGCCAATTGGGGGCAGTGCTATCTGGGGTGATCTTGACGGTGCGCCCGATGATCAGCCAGGCCAGGAGCATAGCTACGGTTCATTCCTGAACTTCCGAAGGGGCCAAAACTGGACGACGCCTGACCGGAATTTCACCGTGGAAGATGCTATGAAGTACCTTCTTGACATATCAGAGGACTGGTACAGGGACCAGGTGACAGGAACCTACTCTTGGGGGGTTGCACAAACCACCGCTGAAGTTGAAGCAAACGAAGATGACCCAAAGAAATGGATCAATCCTTTGGAAACCCGGCTCCCACTCGCACCCAGTTTGAAAATCTACTGTTTCTACGGAGTAGGCAAGCCGACGGAACGAGGGTACTACTACCGCCCCCCCGAACCCGGCTCGTTCACCAACTTGAATATGACAATCGACACGGGTCTGACGCAGGGCATGGTTGACCACGGTGTTGTCATGGGCGAAGGAGATGGGACAGTCAATCTCATGAGCACCGGCTACATGTGCAACCGTGGGTGGCAGATCAAGCGATACAACCCGGCCAAGGTCAAGGTTACGGTCGTTGAGATGCCGCATGAGCCGGAACGCTTCAACCCCCGGGGCGGGCCTAACACGGCCGACCATGTTGACATCCTGGGCAGGCAAAATCTCAACGAATTCATTCTCAAGATCGCGGCCGGAAGGGGGGATACGATAGAGAACCATATCGTCAGTAATATCCGCGAGTATGCCGCGAAGGCTAAGGTGTACGAAGAGGAAGATGAAAAAGCCATTGCGGATCGCAGTGTGGCAACCTGAGTGATAGCTATAAGGGCGTTTTGGGGTCGACTTCAGTGTATGTAATCCGTAGAGTCGAGTTCTCGGTCGAGCGGGGGTGTCTGCTTCGACAAAGCACTCGTCGAGTTTTTGTAACGTGGTACTCCGTAGTTTGATACCCTGTTTTGATGGGCTGAAACTAAGCACGACGAATTGGCGCGGTACGCCGACTTCGTTCACCAGTACGATCGTCTCATGAGGAGCAGGTTCCTGCGCAAGGAGCGGTTTCGCTGCGATCGGCACAGCCGGGATTTGTGTGCAAAAGCAATGGAGGATGCTGGGGTAACTTCGCAGAGACAAAAACATTGCACTTTCTTAAAACTAATTTAATTTGGTGTCTTTCTCGGGGAGGTAGTAACCATGTTCAAGTTCATGTTACGTGTAATACGCAGCGGAACAATACCCAATCCGGATTAGCGTAACAGCGAAGACGGCCGGCGCCCCTTCTACGGAAGACAATACGGGCTCAGAACACCAACGCGCACGCACAGCGGACTGACCCCTCCATCACTCGAACCTTCCAAGGCAGACTCGCTGGCGGAGCACATGCTTGACCCCCTAATTCGCGATTTCCACCGGATGGCCGATTCGCTTGAAGTCCTGATATCGGACAGTTTGACACAATCGACACATATGTCGGATTGGACCGACCATAACCGTGATGTCGGAGATTCTGCGCTCGTCGCTGCTGCCGTTCGTCTGAGAACATGACCGACTCTGACGGCTCTTGGCCTGCCGAGAGCCAGCAACTATTTTGGGATGGTGAGTTTTTAACTAAGCTGCTCCTCAAGAAGTCCTACGATGAGCGTGCTTACAATTGCTCCCCCGCAGCCTTGAACAAAGTCTTATCCTCAACCTGCGCAACGCCCGAACAGCTCGACGAGACCCTGCGCTCATGGCTAAATTTGGTCTCCAAGGCTCGAGACGATTATCTCGAAAGCGAAGATGATGTCGCCCGTTGTTCCGAAATGCTCCTGGAGAGCCAAATTTTTCGCAACAACAGTAACTATGTGCGGACCCAGATAATCTACAGCCTTCTGCAGGAGGACGAGTTTGCCCAGCTTCACGTGTACGCCAACTTCCTTCTTCTCGCTGGTCGGACCGAAGAGGATACATTTCGGGCCATGATACATGAAGGATGTTTTGTCCGATTGCTTGAGCTCATCAAGAGCTGTGGGGGTAGAGACGGGCGTCTGCACCGGTTACTGCTACAGTTGATGTATGAGATGTCGCGTATCGAGCGCCTGCGTCCCGAAGACCTGCTACAAGTTGACGATAACTTCGTCATGTACCTGTTCCAACTCATTGAGGCTCTGTCGGACGATGTCAACGACCCCTACCACTATGCGGTGATACGAGTTTTGGTCTGTCTCTACCCGCTCTCGCCAAGGGATAATGTGGGCTGACCATTCCAACAGCTGGTATTGAACGAACAGTACATGGTTGCCTCTACTTCAGCAGCCGTGGATCCGAATTCTCCCACAGTACCCGTCACGAACAGGGTGGTTAAGGTGCTCAGTGTCCATGGCCCGTCGTTCCGGACTTTTGGGGAGAATATCATCTTATTACTGAACCGAGAAACCGAGACCTCGCAACAACTGCTCATCCTCAAGCTGCTGTACCTTTTATTCACAACGGCTGCGACCTACGAGTACTTCTACCTCAACGACCTGCGGGTCTTGCTGGATGTCATCATCCGCAATTTGTTGGATCTTCCTTCCGAAGCCAACATTTTACGACATACATATTTGAGGGTATTGGCTCCATTACTCTCTCATACCCAGCTGAGCCATCCTCCTCATTACAAGCGGGACCAGATCCTGAGCTTGCTCGAGATACTACGCGGCACAGGCAACGCCCATTTCACGCCACCAGAACCGACGACATTGCGCTTACTCGAACGAGTAGCAAAAACGCCGTGGCTGGTCGCCGACGAGCCAAGCTCAACGAATCTCAGTCCCGTGGGCAGCCTTACGCACTCCCAAACAGGCAGCTCTGTAAGCGTTGTGGCCAATGTGTTGGAGAAACCGGGAGTCCAGACGCCTAGTCGGAAGCTGGGGTTGGGACTGGTTTCCAAGGATACGGGGCTTCCCACGCCGGCTGAAGGTAGTCCATCTAGGCCTAAGCCGCCGCCGCCGCCTAGAGCGTTGAGACCGAAGACGTCGTTGCCGGAAGTGCCCAAACATCGCCACGGTTCGCCTATTGTCCACCCGTCGGTCACTGACGTTCACGTCAACGGTAACGGGCAGAAGAAACCACCACCAAAGATCCCCCCGCCTAGAAGGAAAGCAAAGGTTTTGGCTGCGACGGGAGGTGACGCTCGCACGATGAGCGAGTCGTTGCCCACACCAGATCCGACAACTTCTGTGTCTTGAAGCATTGACTGCGAGTTATTGCGTCATTGGAGACATGCTGCATTTGCTTCTCGTGGTATTCGAACGTTGGATAACTTCCATCGGTAATTAGTCCATGTCTACTGTTTAATGATATATTGATGGTGCTCAGACGAAGCGTTGTGAGAGGAAGGATTGGGCCAGGGTCAAGAGTCATAGACAAGGCGGGTGGGACTAAAACGTGTTCCGCGATCCCATCGAAGACACCAAAGGACAAGATCTGGCATGGCAACACATGGCGTTTTGTGGGGAAGGAAATTGATCATAGATTATTCGTAGCTGTACCTCACCACATAGCAATCGAACAAGGAAGGCTATGAGCGGCTTTCCATTTCGAGCCTTATTAGATGAGCGAGCGTGGCCAAGAAACCGGTGCCACCGTGTTTTGCTTGAACAATCGCCTCGGCCCGTTCGTCGCCTCCGGCCCCCGCAAGGCGCCCCGCAAGGCCGGAGCATTTGGCGTGATTCTCGTTGGTAAGGGGCCCACTTTAAGCCAGAACTTCGGGACCGAGTTTCGGGTGGAAGTGCCAAATTTTGGTCAAGTCAGCGTTCGAGGATCGCGACTCCGCCAGATCCATACAGAACACACCCACGATCGCGACCAATTCGAAACGCAACGTAAGGATTGCCCGATTTGACACGAGCTGTAAAGCCCCATAGGTTGTTCGACTCTTATCCATCTGCGCGCGAAACCCACTCTTGAGGCTCACTTGGCGATTGACCTGCTTCCCAGCAGGGATCGTGTCGAGTTAATCACCCACCATGGCGCAACCAGTCTCGCAAGCAGCCAAGACGGCGTACAGGACGTTCAGAGAGCTTCATGGCGTTGTTGTTACTGCAGGGACGATGGACAAGACGGTAAAAGTACGGGTGGGCGGGCAAAAGTGGAATTCGTTCGTTCAAAAGGTTCGTTGAGTATCCCCTGCGCAGCAGGCCCCCTTTCCCTCATTTTATCGTGGCCCCCAGGCTGACTGATGACCCTCCAACCTTCCAGTTCTTCGATGACCCTAAAACACACCTCGTCCACGATCCGAACAACTCGCTCCGCCTTGGCGACGTTGTCGCCATTACGCCGGGCTGGCGCGTGTCCAAGACAAAGCGACACGTGGTCAAGAGCATCATCGCGCCGGGATCGGGCGTGCCCGTTGAGGATCGACCGCCCATTCCAACCGAGGAGGAGCGGCACGCCGAGCGCGCAGCCCGGCGTGCCGCCAAGGAACAACGGCGGAGCATCAAGAAGATGGCGGAGCAGGTCGAAAAGCAGCTTGGCATAACCGAGATCATTCTCAGGAGGGCGAGAAAGGAGTTTGCGCTGAGGGCAAGGTTATTGGGTGTCAGCACTGCTGCTGCTACTCCTGAGGGCATACCGGTTGGAGACGCCGGGGCGCAGCAATGAAGGGATGATGGGTTGTTGAGGCGGAAAAAGAAGAGGGGCGGAATAGACATTTTGGGCGCGTTCTGTCTCGATATGACTGAATCTGCTCCGTGTACAACTCTGGGAGGTTAATCCTCATGTAACTGTATCAACAAGCAAGACAAATGGCATGCAAGTACATAGTTTGGCCTGGCGGCTGAAATTTCTCGTGCCTGAAACCTCTGGACATGCCTAGGGATGAAAAGGGAGCGACCGAAGCTCAGAATTTCATGTCTATCCTCATTTTCTTTGTCAAAATAATTGGGAAACTGGATACCCCTGGATAAGTGTTACGTTTTTCCGTTGTGTTCAGCATTGTCACGTAAAGAGGTTGTCCACCACTGCCCAAATAGGCGTTCTTCGAACATATTCCTGAATCAGCTTCGATCATGGACTCATTCATCCACCTCTTTCCCCAAACTCCTTTGCCCACTCCTCGTACTGTTGGAGGCTCGCCTTGCTAACACTGGGCCTGATAGTGTTGAGGCTAGCAAGGAAGTCTGATAGTTCAATGGGTCGAATCTCGTCCATGGTCATGTGAAGTAAGGCCTCTCCAAGAGACCGCAGCGGCCCCATGGCCGCATCTTTGGCCAGCGCTGTGATATCCGAACCCGAAAATCCTGGTATCACTGGCGTTAGTTGTCGATCTCCAAGAGGTGGAGCAGAGGAAATGCTTGCCATCAGTCAGAGAGACTAGGGTGTCAATGTCGGCATCGCTTAAGTTGTGCTTTTGCTGCTGGAGTAGCGTCTTGAGCTGCACTGCTCTCGTGGCTGCCTCGGGCAGCGGTATATACTGACGCCTCACAAACCTCCTCCGTGCAGCTTCGTCAATCGCCCACGGCAGGTTTGTAGCGGCGAGAACAAGCACCCTATTCGCGTCCCCACGCTCCTTGTCCTTGTCCATTGCCTCTCTCCCGGCCGCGGCACGCTGCAGATCGCTCCATTGAATCAAAAACTCAGTTTTGATTCGCCGCGTGGCCTCGTGTTCCCCCGTTCCAGATCGCTGGGACAGCAGCGAGTCAATCTCGTCAACGAAAATGATGCTCGGAGCAAACACTTTAGCCAGAGCGAAGAGAGCACGGACAAGCTTCTCGGACTCCCCCAAATACTTGCTTGTGAAGCTGCTCGCTGAAATGGAGAAAAAAGTAGACTTAGACTCGGTTGCGACTGCGCGGGCTAGCATCGTCTTGCCCGTGCCCGGAGGGCCAAAGAGTAGCATGCCCCTGGCCGGCTCACGCAACCCCATAAAGAGGTCCGGGCGAAGAAAGGGGTAGACAACTGTCTCGCGCAGTGCGTTCTTGGCTGTTTCAAGGCCGGCGATATCGGCCCAGTGGACTTCGTCGCCTTGCACTATGATTTCGTTGAGTATTTGTTTCGCCGCAGATTGATCGACGCCGGGTGGGAGTTTTTGGAGAACTGCAGCTTTCCGCTTCTTCCACAACCTGGCAAGATTCTTTTGTTCATCTCCCGTCGAGCTGTCAGAGTGTTCAGCTAGGGGGTCGGCAATTAATGGTGCTTCTCTTTGTCGGCCTCTATTGTGCCTTTGTCGCGAAGACGGAGCTGGGGTGTCGAATGATGAAGAAGAAAGGTCGGATGTCGAGGGAGAGGAAGACAACCTCGGTCGGTGATTCTTTCTCCTTCTCCCCACTGGTGAAGTGCTGATGTTCAGATTAGAGGGACTCCTCGGAGTCTTGGGCCTGCTGGTAGAGTGCGATTTAGAAGCTGATCTTCGGGAAACGACAGCAGAATCCGATGAGCCCTTCCTTCCCAAGGGCTGACTCTTTGGCGCGTCCGACAAGGTCCGGTCTGCACCCGGCGGTTCCCTCGGCTTCTTTAGTAACGACGTAAGCGGGGGGGCGGTCCTCTGCCGGGGTATCCGTTCCCGGACCGGCGAGGGACGCTCAGGGTTATCCTTCAGCGCGAGCGAGGCTAAGGCACTAGAGGCTGCGCTCACAGATATTGGAGAGGGTCGAGGGCACGGATTGGTATCAGCCTGCAGTCGGTCGGTCAAATCAACACTTGTCCTTCTGTCAGAAGGCTTCACCGGACTTCGGGTTCGTGGGGTGGTGAGCCTTCTTGAATTGCTGTCGGATATCTTGGGTACCGATTCCGAATTCCTGGGCAATGGTTCAGTCGGCGTAGCCGTGTTTGAGAGCGACGGTCCCAGCTCTTGGCCGTCAGCCAAGCTTTGGTCTGCAGGGTCTCGCGAACCGAGCATGCCCCAAGCCAAAATCGCGGCTTTGCTAGCACCAGGACCTTCTGCTCGTCTCTGGCCTAGGGGCCGCAAAGAAGTTTTCGTAAGTTTCTCTCCCGGCCGGTTCGGTCGTAGAGTGGTGCGTATTGTGTGCCTCTCTGGACTGGGACCTCGCGACGTCTTCTTTTCCGGGGAGATTTGTGTCGGGGTGGAGGCGGGCGGTTTCCGGGATGGTGAAGATGACGCAGCTGGCTGAGAGGGAGGAGTTCTGGAATGAGTTGACCTCCGTCTCAGCAGCTCTGGCCTAGCAAGTTCGGTGTACGTAACTGCGGGAATAGTTCCGTTCCCTATCCAGCCCTGCTCTTGCGCCCCAAGCCCCGCGCCATTGCGTGGCTCAGAGTCTGATTGTTCCGCATGACACTGAGACGAAGGCCGGCCAGCCTCAAACGCTTCCTGGCGCGATAGGCGGAGGGCCTCAAGGAGGTCGATTCGTTCTTTGCATTGCAGTTCCAGTTGCCGGATGCTGTCTAACAGTGCCCTTTCGGTTTCGGAACGTGGTGTGAAATTGGGTAGTGCTCTGTTGGCGTTATGGTCCTGAATTTGGTCGAGGGCCTGTCGCCAGCATCGCAGTGCCTCGCTTTCATTTCCCTACATTACACATCAGCTGCCGTGTTTTATGGTCCTTGGGGAGAGCCTAAACCCCGTTGTTCACGTACTTGGCTCTCATAATAGACAGCGGTGGAACAGGTTAGGTAGCTCTCATCGTACGTTTTCTGCAGGATGGACAGGGCCGTCGCGGTCCTGTTACCGAACATGGTGTTTATCGGCGAACGGGGACATGCCTGGCGTGTCGTAGCGGCGGCCGCCTAGCAAGTTCAACTGGCCGGCGTTTGGGCGGTGGATAAACCGTGTTGATGGGACTGGAGAAGGATACGGTGCCATGCAAACCGGCGAGTTTACTCACAACGTCCAGCGCATTCAGCGCATGCCTTGCGTTGCGAGTTCGGCGGACGGATTACGAGGTATAGGAAGGTTGATTCGCGGATACGCAATACGCCTTGTATGTATTCAGTATTGTCGTCTGTGACAGCATGGGCGGTACCTTGACGAATGCGCTCCAGGAGAGGCAAGGAAGGCGGGGCCCAGGGCGGTGACGTCGCAGCGGATGCACGGTGCCCCGCAGTTGGAACAGCCCGAGTTACTGCAGTAATACTCCGTAAGGCAAGCTCGGCAAAGAGGAGGAATGTAAACACAGCCTTCCAAACCAGAAACCTAGAGGTCAACCAGAAATTTCCAGAAAACTCACCATCGATCTTGGAACGCATCCTGCGGTATTCGATTCAGAAGGATGGGAGCAGTGAATAAGGGACTGTATTGCAATCGCTCTATCTAGTGTTTTGGGTTCTTATGACAGCAGAACCCGTATTTCGCCAGATGTTCGGGGGAAGAGGGCTCGTAGACTCTGGAAGTCGTCGCGCTCGCACTGATTCTGTTCGGCCATCTCGTCCGCCAGCATGAGCATTTCTTCTACATGCTCAAAGTCGACACAGAATCTTTCAGCCGCCTCCTCGACAATGCCCCGGGCTAATCTCGAATCCTGGAGATTCTTTAACTTTTCCACCGCATCCATTAGTGCCAACGGCAGGAAGTCATCTAGCATTTGGCTAGCCTGCGACAACGCGGGCGGTTGGACAGCCTCGAGTGATGCGACCTTTTCCACGTCCTCCTTGCGATCCCCAAGCGGGCCTAGCTGAGCGATCAAGGCGCTCAAGCCGGACTCCATCCGAAAAGAGTGGTGTTGTACCTGAACCAAGCGGGTTCTTTCCTCCTCGATTTGTGATTGAAGCTGGGCGACGCGGCGCTGAGTAAAGTCAAACGGGGAAAGGCTTCTTTGGGTAGTCAACAGACAGTTGAGAAGAAAGATAGAATCCGAAGGAGCGCGCAGTGACTTTGCCATGTTGGCCGACCCGAAGACGAAAGGGTCGAGCGCCTCGACCAGCACGGGCTCGAACTCTTGTTCTCGATTACTCGAGGAAGTGAAGGACGTCTCGTATGTCTTCATGATGGCCGTCAACTGTTCCAGGGCGTCCAACAGAAATCCCGGAGGGCGCAAGTCGGCAGGCGTGTGCTGGAATTCACCCTGGATCGCCGCGACATGGTCCCGGGCTAATGAACGGAACTGCCGCAGCGCCTCAGCTTCGAGCGCAGTCAGCAATTCCACCAGGGCTGACTCTGGACTAAGCAGCCGCGAAAACGTGTTTTTGTAGAAATTGAGGAGGTTTGCAAGCTTGTAGGCCAGTATTGTCTCCTCGTTGGTTTGAATCACTTGCTCGACTCGCTGTCGGAGTAAGCGTGCCGCGCCCGACATGTCCCGGTCAACTAGCTCGTTCAAGGTCTTCACAGCGTCGAATTCATCCGACTCCCCACCGTCATCGGCAACTAGCCTCCAGATCTCACTGTCTCGACCGGCCTGGATGCCTTTGGCAATCTCATCGCCCTCGCCAATAAACAAGCCCTCAAGAGCTTCCCTCTCGCCAACGGCGGCTGAATGAGCCCAGGCAAGCATATCACCGACGTACCTCAGGGTGTCGTGAGCAACGAGCTCGATGGGCTTGACCGACCGGTCTTCGACCCCGGAGAGCGATCGTCCCGTTAGGGCGGTTTGGAAGGAGTTAGATAGCACATGCTCCCGAGCTTCAGCAAAATGGTCGAGGCAGCTCTGAAACAAGCTGGGGCGCTCGGCCAACACGCGGAGCGCGTGGCGGATAGGCGAGCCGATCTGAGGGTTCTCCAGGTCAATAGTTTTAAATTCCCTCTGAACCCACTTGTAGAGCTTTTGGAAACCCAGGTTGATGTGCTTGGACGTCTGCTCCATGATTTCAAGACCCAAAGTCTGGTTCTCAAAACCAAGAAGGATTTCGCAGTCTTTGCTCAGCTTCTTTGCTTTGGCAAGGGTAGCAAAAAAGAGGTCGTTGACGGGCTCCGAGGTCAGCGTTAATGCCGCTGTCTCGTCCGCGGAGAGCACAAAATTGGCATTGAGAGCGGCAAGCAAAGCTTGTTTCTGCTCGACGCGGCGTCGTTGGGCCATGAGCTGGGAAGACTCTGCCAGTGCAGTCGAAGTTGCCTTGTGAGCTGAACCGATCTGTGTCTTTATTTCATTGAAGTTATCATTGAGCCTCCCAATGGTAATGCCGATACGGCGGAGTTGCTGAGCCACATCAGTCACAAGCCCTCGGGGGAGTCTCGCTATCTTCCATGAAAGGTCTATCATACCTCGGCGACTTTCGCAAACTCGTCAATAATCTCGCCATTGCTGTCTATAACCTCTTTCTGCAGATCAAGACGTAGTTGGCGCCGCGTTTCTTCCGTGTTTTGAATGCCACGCTCGTCTAGAAGGGCAAGGGCTTCCCTGAACTCCGTGTCTGCAAAGGATGACGAGAGCACGATGTTGACCTTTGAGGAGAGGGGGCTCGCAGCCTTGGCTACCAGCGACGGCGTTGACGCTGTGCTCTGCGATGAGAGAGGTCTAGGACTTGGTGGCATTCTGCTGATGTGAAATGGATTAGTCGGTGTGGTTGGTCGGCATTTTGCTGGTATGTCGGCTTCCCCTATTCCTCGTTCATTCTTACACCATGTGCCAGGCTGTCATTGGGATATTGCCAGTGCTCTGGGGCAGTAGGGAAATATGTTACAAGCGTATTGTAAAAGGGCAGAGGCATGTGCCATTCAACGGACTGATAGGCTGCTGATAGGAGTCTTGGCGCGCTACTAGTAGCCACACCGCCTGCCGAATCGGCGGCAAGCGGAGCTTTGAAGAGCTCGGGCCTTCGTCATTCTGTCGCAGTCACCTGAACCCAGCACTGGTCCGTCCCAAAGGCAACCAACCATTACCGACTCCCATCGATTTCAAATGCGCTTCTTTTCACCGGACAACCTGCCCGAGGGCAGCGCCTCGTGACCAGGGTCACTATCACAGAAGATTGCGGTATTCTAAAGCCACTGGAAAACTGAAAATCCCATTCACGCCAAGCTCCTTAGGGATTATTTTAAGCGTCCTTCAGTCTCCGCGATTGTGTTCCGGGAGGTTGCCGAGCAGCAGCGAGTTCACGACCCAGCGTTCCGCATCCTCGCGGCGTCCTCAAATGTCACCAAACACGCCACACTGAGAGGCACCTTGAGACAAGCTTACGATGACCTCCAAGCCGTTTTCGAAGCTCGTCCCGACGAGCCAAGGCCGGTCATTCTACGAAGATCTTCGACGCCGAGAAGAGGACCTCCAAGACCAAACCGGGCTGTTGGACGAGGAGAACTTGAAGCAGACTTTTCATGAATATGATTTGGAGCACGCTGAAGGTCTTGGTATGGAGGACAGTCGCACGACTCTGGGCGGTGTGACCGGTCCGTCAACCAAACGCCGACCGCACAAAGATGACCGCCCCACGTGGATGCCGCAGGAAGAGGAAGGAGACAACGATGTTCCCGCCTCGCTTCTGGTTGAGCGTCACGACGGAGACGCGGCCGGTTCTCCCAGCCAACCGAGAAAGAAGAAAGTGAAGCAGCCGTCCGCCATCCCAGGGCCATCAAATGCTCGCCTTCAGTGGGAAACCACCCAGGCACAGCAGAGATTGCACGATGATTCAGTCTTCAAGCAACCTCCGCAGCAGTCTGGCTTGCCAAGCTCGCTTTTCACCGGGATGGTGTCGGGGAACGCGAAGAAGAAGGCTGAGTGGAGATGGGCGAACGTCTCGAATCTCGACAACTTCATCAGGGATGTCTACGATTACTATCTCGGTAACGGCTTTTGGTGTATACTGGTTGAACGGGGCCTGCATCTTGTGTGAGTGGCGACGCTCGTGGTGTCTGGAACGGAACTGACTTGGCGCAGCCACGTTGCCTTCACCGCCTCCTACTTGACATTTCTTACTCAGTGCATTGACTACACCAAGATCCGAGGTAGCCAAAATCTTTCGCAGGTCCTAGTCCCCCAGTGTGTCAAGAATATGTCGGGTTGGTGGAGTGTCGGCGTTTGGATGTTTGCCTTCTACTTCATCTGGAAGTCAATCCAGTTTCTCTTGGATCTCAAGCGGCTGCGTAACATACGCGACTTTTACGTCTACCTTCTCGATATCCCCGACCAGGACATGCAAACGGTTACGTGGCAGGAGGTAGTGGCCCGAATTATGGCTCTGAGGGATCACAACCCCAAGACGGCGACGACCCTGACCGCAACACAGAGGCAATGGCTTGGCAGCCAATCTAAGGAAAGGCTCGACGCGTCAGACATTGCCAACCGGCTCATGAGGCGAGAGAATTACCTGATTGCCATGTTCAACAAGGAAGTCTTGAATTTGACGAATCCGCTACGCTTTCGGGGCAACCAACAGGTGCTTTCCCGAACTATGGAGTGGCTCCTGATGTTTAGCATCCTTGACTTTGTCTTCGACGACAGGAACCAAGTCAATCAGGAATTCATCCGCGCCGAGCGCCGAGCCGAACTCAGCTCTAAACTTCGCGCGCGGATGAGGTTCACCGCAATACTGTTCGGGTTTCTCAGTCCCTTTTTGGCACTTTACCTGGTAGTGGTCTATTGTCTCATGTATTTTCACGTAAGCGAGTCTCCCCCATCGAACACATGGAGCTGCTAACCGTACATTGTAGGAGGTCTATAAGAACCCAGCGGAGTTGGCGGCGCGGACTTACACACCGCTCGCAGAGTGGAAATTTCGAGAATTCAATGAACTCCCCCATCTCTTCCAGAAACGGCTCGCCATGTCCCATCCTTTCGCGAGTCATTATATCGATCAGTTCCCCAAGGCCAAGACGGAGATGCTTGCCTGGACAGTGGCGTTCATTTCTGGCTCCCTCGCTAGCGTACTCGTGGCTGCCTCTATTCTCGATTCCGAGCTGGTTATGACATTTGAAATCACCCCTGGGAAAACAGTCATCTTCTACCTGGCTGTTTTCGGGACCATCTGGGCAGGTGCGCGGGCCAGCACGTCAGATGAAAAATCTGCCTTCGACCCCGAGTATGCTATGCGCAACGTCATCCAATATACCCACTACGAGCCGGACCACTGGAAAAACAGGCTTCATAGCTCCGACATCAAAGTAGAGTTCTCCGAGCTGTACAAACCCAAAGTGATGGTTTTTATTGAGGAGATATTGAGCATCATACACGCACCCTTAGTACTCTTTTTCAGCCTCCCCAAATCCAGCGATCAGATCATCGACTTCTTTCGAGAGTTTACAATCCACGTTGACGGCCTCGGATATGTCTGTACCTTTGCCGAATTCGACTTCAGCAAGGGCGTCGGAAAGAACAAGAGCAACAATGGGGAAAGGGACGTTAGAGACGACTACTACTCGACGAAGCACGGAAAAATGGAGGCTTCCTACTATGGTTTCATGGGCAATTACGGCAACTTCTCCGTCAACCCGCGGGCGGGCGCAACGTCATATCTCCCGCCCGGCGCTCGGAATCAGTTTCATCCGCCACCAGTCTGGCCAAGTATAAACTCGCCGGCGGCGGCCGACCTGCATCTCTCAAGGATGGGCTTTGACCGGTTGCGGAGTGGAACATCGGCGCGAGAAGCAAGGCATGGCACCGCCCTGCCCCAACCCTCACCGATGGCGTCCATCCTTCTAGATCCGCATCACCATCCACCAAGCACACACGCTACAGGCAGAAGCATACACACACCCCGCCGCAATCGTGGCGGAGGCCGCCGGGACGTCATCGAAGAAACTCACGAGGACGACGATGAGATGAGCGATGTAGGCAGGCGACTAGGCGATGAGGAGGCGTACGAGAGCGGAGGTGCCCTTGAAGAGTCGGCATGGCAGACATCGCCGGCCAGGACGCTAAGCCGGGACAACAGCACGGCAGAGAGCCGCCGGCCGCCAGACGCCGGGGTCGTTCACATGATTTACCAGCTCAACCAGGCACAGATGCATCGCAGGCCTGGCGGAGTGCGTTGAGTGGGTGAATGGCGCATCAGGAGACATGACAACTCATTAGTGCCATATTTGAATGTGCAAGGCGTTACATACTTTTGGATGCAGGGAAACCTCTCAATAGGAGAGGCATTGCTAGGCCATGGCGCGTTTTGCATGTCGCGCAGAAACTACATAAGCGGCCGTCAGGTGAAATAATTGATGTCAAAGGACTGTGTATAAATTCCAACGATCCTGTCCTCCGTTGTCCTCCCTACTTATACATAATGCAGCAAGTGACCCTTGACAACCCGGGCTCTGCGAATTTTGTAAAAGGGACGGAGATGGGCTCAAATGAGCGCTGAGCGCCGTCCATCTGGGTATGCGCGCACGGCTGAGAACACCATCATATCGGATTTTTTTCAGGCGGTATCGGACACGCACTTTGTGTGTGATAACTTATGTCCGAATCCGAGGGCTTACCGTTCCGGTGTTTCCGTGCCTCGGAGAAAGAGTTGGGTGGCATTTCCGGAGCCGGCGGAGACGTTAAAGCCAAGACGCTACGGATCTGATAAGAAAAGCTGCAAGGGTGTTTTGCCGAGGACATGTTTGCGACGCCCACGCTGAGATGAATCAGCTGGGCCCGTCGATTACAAAGTAGTGTACCCCGTAGCGTAGTGTGTAGCGGGATCTCGAGGGGCCATTGATTTGGTTGCGGGGCGCGGCCAGTGCTTCTTGCCGCCCACTGCTGCGCCAATCCCCCCGACCTCCGGCTTCAGCGACAGTGACAGAGAAGGCCCCAGTTTTTTTTCTGGGCGGTCTTGGACAGAGCCGACAACGGTCATAGAAAAATTCGGAGCTTGTGTGTCTATCGTCACAACGTCAACGCCATCGTCAACCAGAAGTTCCCACCAGTGCGCCCCTAGCCACCTACGCGACGGCAGGCCACGGTCATCGGTTCCGCCCAGAAACAACATTTCCACTAGGCACATCACCGCCAGGACGTCTCTGGCCAAACCGGCGAGTGTGAGGTTGTTTGGAGGTTTGTGGCGACAACGACCGGGAGAGCAGCTCTACTCCCTTGAATTGCGTCACCTGGTGCTTCTGCTATCGCGGCGCCAAATTCCATTCGCGCCTCACACGCTCGTCTTCTCCCCACGAAACCCCTCACCTTCACCGTGGCTCTCGACGTAGGCGCGCCGGGAGCCGTGGCTTCCCCGATGGCTCAGCCAAATGCCGAGCCCGTGGAGGACTACGAGTGCGTCGACACCCTGCCTTGCTGACGATCGACAAAAGGAACGTATTGCGAAGAACGCTGGCGCGCTGACATAATTTGCAGTTATGAATCGCTCCCGCCCAACTTCTCGTTGCTGCAGAACATGGCTGCCGGCGCTTTCGCCGGCATCGCCGAGCACTGCGCAAGTAAGCCCTCTCGCATTCCCTTGAACTTTCAGAATTTCGCAGATCCAGTACGCCTCGTGTGGTCAGGTGCTGATTTGATGTAGTGTATCCCATCGATGCCATCAAGGTGAGCAGGCGCTGCGCTCTTACGAAACCAACATTTCTACAACCCGATGCGACGGCCCGGCTGACCAGCTCCACTGCAATGCGCAGACACGCATGCAAATCATCAACCCTGCGTCTTCCACCATTGGCGCGGGCGTGATCCAAGCCACGTACCGGATGGCGAGCACTGAGGGCATCTTGAGTTTATGGCGTGGCATGTCTAGCGTGATTGTTGGGGCGGGTGAGTTCTTTGGCCAGCGCCATGTCCCTGCTGAGAGGATTCGTGGGCTAAACCATGGGAATGCTCTAGGCCCTGCGCACGCTGTCTACTTTGCGACTTATGAAGCGGTCAAGCACATCATGGGTGGGAACCAAGCTGGTGTCCACCATCCGCTGGCCGCCGCGACCAGCGGTGCATGCGCCACGATTGCTAGCGATGCGCTGATGAACCCTTTTGACGGTATGCTATGCTCCTTTTGCAACGACCGTCACTCCGAAAGGCTGCCGCTGACCCTTTTTGGACAGTGATCAAGCAGCGAATGCAGATCCAGAATTCGGCAAAAATGTACCGCTCCATGCTCGACTGCGCAAAATACGTGTACAGGCAAGAGGGCCTCGCTGCCTTCTACGTCTCCTACCCTACGACCCTTTCCATGACGGTTCCCTTCACAGCGCTCCAGTTCCTGGCCTACGAGTCCATCTCGACGTCGATGAACCCAACCAAGAAGTACGATCCTGTAACGCACTGCCTCGCTGGAGCGGTAGCGGGTGGTTTCGCCGCAGCCCTCACGACGCCGATGGATGTGATCAAAACCATGCTTCAGACGCGTGGCACTGCAACGGATGCTGAGCTCCGGACAGTCAACGGTTTCATGGCTGGCTGCAGGCTATTGTACCAGAGGGAAGGCGCCCGCGGTTTTTTCAAGGGTGTGCGGCCGAGAGTGCTCACAACCATGCCCAGCACGGCCATCTGTTGGTCGGCCTACGAGGCGTCAAAGTGAGTGTACCCAGGAATGTCTCAAAGAGAACCAAAAGATCGTGGGACTTACAATTTGGCACCCTCAGGGCCTACTTTATCCACCAAAATGACAAGACCTCATGACGGGACGGCAGAGAATAGAAGGGCTTGTTTCAACTAAGGGTAAAACGCGCCCCCATCCGCTACTAGTTCAAGCCCAGCTGACGCTGACAGACTCGATGATTCTACAGCCAGGATAGGTTGATCATTTTCACAATTGGTACGGCATAGAATCCTCGTCGCTTCGGTGGGATTTTGAGAGAGCGACGATGCCGCTCCGAGCGAGCGTTCGAGGGCCCGGTCGGCGGGAAACGCAGGGCCTCGTGTGCTGCATCAGAGCACCGTGTACATAAATAATCTACTGTTATCTTTCGCCCCGTCGATGGAGTATTGAAACGGGGCGTTCTTGCTGGCTATCAGCCATGGACATGAGCTAGCCACCTACCCGCAGCGAGATGCTCATAACCTTCTCCCGTCCGCTATATGCTCAACTGCTCCTCTCTCTTCCTCCCCTAGGAACCTGGCACGTGGTTCTAGCACCCGTTCCTTTCCGGAAAGAAGCGTTCGTCAATCGTTAGCATAAGAAGGACGAGCGAGTCGGATTACTCCTCGGAACTCAGCCATTTATGGCGGTAGACCTACGGAGCTCTAAACCAACGGTTACATTGGACGACGGAGACGCAAAGCATGTCCAGAGAGCGAGAACAACTTGGTGAATGTTCCTCGTCTGCACGATATCCGCAGCCAAGGACCCAACAGGGAGCTGATCATCTGACGAACACTGGAGAAGCACTGGAGGGGGCAATCACCCGTAGGGTTTAGAGTACGGATTGTTTGTCCAAATGGCAGAAAAGTCAACGGCAATAGAATAGTCGGCCATTCCTGGCCCACCCTGACGATATGGAACAAGCCTTTCCTTTGCAAAAACACAACACAAACTCTCTCCTGGTCTCCGATCCCTAAACGCAACTCGACCCTTAAGTCGCTCTTTTGCTTGCTCCGAAACTAAGCACAAAACAGGTTTCAGTACTCCATATAACACCCAAACTCCCTTCCCTCGATGCAGAAAGCAACTACCGTGATCTAAGACAGCAGGGTTTGAGCTAAAACCCAAATGGGAAGCCGGAACCCCTGAAGTTGAACTGGAACTGTGGACCGCCCTGCTGGAACATGAACGGATGGCCGCCGCCAAACGGGTGGCCGTGGTACTGCTGCTGCTCGTGCGAGTTTGGATCGTCGCCGCGGTCGAAGCGGGCGCGCAGCTCCGGGTTGCTAAGCACCTCGTACGCCTCGTTGATGGCTGCCATCTTCTTCTCGGCTTCCTCCTTTGTGAGTCCCTGCTTGACCGCCTTGTCGGGGTGGTGCAGCTTGGACAGTTTGCGGTAGGCCGACTTGATCTGGCGCTCGTCTGCGTCATGTGCCACGCCCAGAACCTTGTAGTAGTCCTTGTTCTTGCTGCGCTTGAGCGAAACCTGAGCCTTCTGCATAAGCGGGTTGATTACGTCGTCCTTGCCCGGGTGGGCTTCGGCCGCCTTGCGGAGCGTATTGATGCTCTCTTCAAATTCTTCGGCATCCATGAGATGTTTGGCGCGGTAGAGCAGACCATAGAGAGCGTTCTCGTCGTATTTAAGGGACTCATCGCAGTATTCCTTGGCCTTCTTGCTATTTGACTGTTGGGTCGTCGGTCAGATATACTGTCCTGCCGTAGAAACCAATGTGGCGCGTAGACTCACCTCGTAGTATGCCTGGCAAGCCATCTCCACTAGCCTAGCGATGAGGACGTTGCCTGCCGCCTTGGGAATTATGCCGTCCTCCCTCAGTACGCGCATCTGGTCCTTAACCTCCTTGATCAACCCTTCACCCTCCCCTGACGGTACAAGCTGTCGTACCGCCGTCATGTATTGATTCTTCCCTAGCGCCTTGGTGACTTTTTGGAACACCTTCTCCATCTTCTTCTCGGCGTTCAACAACCTCTTGCATTCCTTGGAATCCGGGTCAGAATGCAGGCACTTCCGAATGGAAGCCATTCCCTCTTGCAGTTCTCCCAGCCCAAAAAATTGAATGGCAGAAATCTTGACGTGGGGCGCTGTGTCGCCTGGCTTCATCTGCAACACGTGCTGAAGGTCGCCGATGCCTCTCTCCATTGCACCTCCCTCGAACGCACACCTTGCGCGAAGTTCCCGGAGCGCCAATGCGCGACTCGCCGTCAATATGGCATCGTCGGCCTGCTTGATGCACTCCTCCCAGTTCTCCGACTTGGCGGCTGCCTCGGCGAGCGCGGCTGCGCCTTTGGCTTCCTCCAAGCTTGCAATCTCCTCATTTCTCTTCGCTTTCCGGTAATGCTCCTTTGCCGCATCCCAATCGCCCATACGAGCCTTCAGCTTGCCTAGTTGCACGTGGGCGCCCTCGAACCCGGGCTTGAGCGATAGCACCTTCTGAAAATCGTCGGTGGCTTGCGATGTGCGCCCCAATGAGAGGTAGGTAGTAGCGCGCTTGAAGAAGGTGAGGTAGTTGTTGGGATCCCTTGCAACGGCGGCATCGTAGTACACGAGTGCATCGCCGGTTTCGCCCTTCGAGAGATGAGCCTGCGCCGACGCCAGAAGCCTCGAAACGGGGGTGTCGGGGGGTATGTCAGACGCTGACAGACACGTCACCAGCGAAGGCGTCGAAAGGATGCCGGCGGCGAGCGCCAACGTTGAGAGGCGAACCAGCATTTTGGTCAAGTCGCTCGTCGACTGCGCGTCAAGTGGAGGGGAGCGAAGGGGTGGCCCCCAGGAGAACACGTTCCTTGTTATCAAATATCTGTTCTGCTGTCTAGTGCAGGACGTCGCCAAACGGTACCTGCGAACTGGTCATCACCAAGAAGTTCAACTAGTTGGCTCGCTTTTGTCCACGCTGCATTTTAAGGTTTCCCATCAAAGCAATCTGGCCACTGCTGCTACTTTAACTGCCCTTGGTGCCTGGGTTACACTTGACAAATAAGATCAAAAGGCCACCAATACCGTTATCGAGTCCCTCACAGTGTGCATTACAGTATCAGTCCAAGCATTGGTGCATGGCGGGATGCACAATGAAAGAGGAAGCGGAAAGTGCTCGGTCCTGTACAAAAAAGGCGGAAGAGTACCCGGTGGGGCCTGGAGACCGGCAAAAAGATTTGACCGCTTTTGCAGCTGCTGGAGCCCAAAAAAATATTGTCGGGGTCAGCGAATCGTGCTCGCGGACAGAACGAACAGTCGCCAATTGACGACACGAGCGACGCAACTAGCTCTCGAACCTCCGCCGTCAACACAACCTCCACGGCGGAAATCCAATCGAAATGTCTTCTAGAGGAGCGCCCCGGGGCCGCGGTGGCGGTGGTGGACGCGGAGGAGGTGAGCGGGAGTTTTCGAATTTAAGGGTGCGAGTTCCTTGAACGAATGCTGACAGAAGCTTCCAGGGCGCGGCGGGTTTCAACAGCGTGACATGGGACCTCCGGCTACGGTTCTAGAGATGGGCAAGTTTATCCATGCCTGCGAGGGCGAGATGGTTGTCGAGTCCACAAACCCAAAGATCCCTCACTTCAATGCGCCGATCTACCTGGAAAACAAAGTATGTCTTCTCGGACCCCGTCTTCCTCAGTGTTCCAGCCTGACTTGTTTTAAAACAGACAGCAATTGGCAAAGTCGACGAAGTTCTCGGCCCCATAAACCAGGTCTACTTCACCATCAAACCCTCAGAGGGCATCCAAGCGACCTCATTTAAGTACGGCGACAAGTTCTATATTGCTGGCGAGAAGCTCCTACCGCTCGAGCGGTTCCTTCCCAAGCCGAAGCCCCCTCCGGGCACTGTCACAAAGGTTAAGAAGCCCAGCCGTGGCGGCGCGGCCCGTGGTGGACGGGGAGGCTCCAGCGGTGGTTTCTCGCGCGGCGGAAGTAGGGGCGGCAGCAGAGGGGGCTTCGGAGGGTCACGAGGTGGGGGTGGCCGAGGGGGTGCGTCGAGGGGTGGCAGAGGTGGCTTCTCTCGAGGCGGTGGGCGAGGCGGTGGCCGGGGAAGGTCTTAAGGGAGCTATATGCATCATGTGTTTCCGGTGGCGAGGCTGGGTGGGGGCTATGTATCATCATTATGCACCATTGTGCCACCGGGCGAGGATCAGCGTCCTCCTCAAGCGGTATCAAGTCAGGCCGGGGATGTCATGGGGGCTTGGACTGGCTACAAAGGCGTTATTGGAAGGGCTCTGGGTGTTCCGTTGTTGTATTTAATGTAAAATCGGACCACATCATGGTTGTACATATCCAGGTGCAGCAGGAAGTCGAATGTCGCTTGGGCACCGAAGTTGTTCAGTACTTCTGCTTTGCTAGGCTACCGAGATTGGACCGCGGGTGAGGACGAGCAAATTATGACTAGGTGGGAGCAGCTGCCCAGGGGCTGCAGAAGCAAGTCTTAGTCCGGCCGAGAAGGCCCTTAACTCTCGCGCAAAACAATCCCCTTTGAACTCTTCGCCACGTTCGGCCTACGTCATAACTGCAATGACACCACAGCGAAGCCAAGGAACCCGGGGGGGGGGGGGTAGAGCAGATGTTGACTTTTCAGGAGTAGGCCTAAAGTTTATTTTCTTCTCTTGAAACAAACCCCTACACTCCTGTCACGGGTGTCAAGTTCCGGTAATGGACCCTTTAGGGTATCCACCCGGGATATGGAGGTGTGAAATGGTCTGAGCACTGTCGGCTCGTACCGCACCATCGGGTCTGGCAGAGAGCTCATCGTCGCCGATGACTTGATTTGTTCCAACCAAACCCTCACCCCCATCGAATGATAATGTTCGAACCCCAATCCCGTTTGCACTGTAATCACCGTTCACCCCTGTGGAGGTCTGCGGTTCGTAGAGCTCGTTGCCGGGACGACCATCCTGGGCCGAGAGATGTGAATGTGAATGTGAAGGGTGGATGGGGACGGGTTCAGCCCAGAAAGGGGTGGCCTGTTTCCTGTCTGCCAGCAGTGCGGGCTGTTGGGCAGCCGTTGAACGGTTTGCCAGGTCGGAGTCTTGAGAAACTCGGCCTTGAGCGGTAGCAGCGACTGAGCTGGAGACCGATAGAGCCCCACTAGCAGCAGTGCCTATAGCAGTAGTGCGCTGGAATTCATCTCGCTCGGTTTCTTGAGGCCGACCAGCTTGCCGAGAGCTTGGTGGCTGTTGGTCAAAACCGCCTCCTGGTACGGTGGTTGTTATAGAGGGATCCGCGGGATTAGGATATTCGCCATATCCCGAATTCGCGCTAAGAGGAGAACCAGGTGCCTGCAAGCCTCTTTGTGCGTTTACCTGAAGGTCGGATGGGAAACGCCCACCTGACGGACGTCGTGAGGATCCGTCATTCCTTGGCTGCTGGTTAACCGAGGCCGCGGTGGCGGTGAAAGGAGGTTCCTCCTCGTCGTCGACGACGCCGTCGCTGCTGACGGACGACCGTTGTGAAGACCTGCTGATGCTTCGGCTATTGGCACGAACGAGGTTGCTGTGTTCTTCCGGTGTCCGCTCCGTGATGCTCTTGATATCCTCGTACCAGGCCATCATAGTGTCGTGACTTTCGGCGCGGAATACCCACTTGTGGCCCCGGTGCATCGATCCGGTCTGTCGCCCCTTGAGAACGAACTTGTTTGATGAGCTGCCTTCGGCGGAGTGGGAGCCTAGTTTCTGCTCGGGAAGGTAGAGAGACATGAGGGGTGCTTGCGTCTTGTCCGCCGATTTGTATTCGTGTAGATGAGTTGGAGAAAGAACATACCTGGGGCGTGTTAGAAATCCAAGGATCTCCCAAACTCTATGGTTGGGAACTCACCAGCCGGGCGTGTAACTCTTCAGGTACTTGCTCTTACGCTCAAGGAGCCCTGCCCGGATCTCTTGACAGGCAAAATGATCGCGACCGGGATAATGGATGGATTCGGCGGACCGCATGGGAAGGTCAGGGCTCACGAAACGATCGTCCCTCTGAATGAACGAGGTCCATTCTTTGTCCTTGGGCATGGATATGGGGCCAGCACGAAGTACCTCAATGGTGTTGTAGGCGGCGTCTGACTCTCTTTTGAGAATTCCGGCGTAGGCGTTATATGCCTTTTGAATTTCGCCAACAATGATGGACTCGAGCTCTTTCCCTGAATTCTCTAGATTAAGGTAGGCCTGTGCGTTATCAGTTGATCTTGCTACTCGTTCGTCAAAAGAAAACCTCATATGAGTGCACATACCTGGTGCAGGTAATTTTCCTCGTCGATTTGCCTCTCGATTTGCCGGTCCACAGCGACTCTCAAAAGGTACGGGTCTTGTTTTCCCACTGTAAGAGAAGGATCAAGCTCGTTCTGCCCGAGGGCTTCTTGAAGCTGGTTTACAGCTTTGCGCGTGCTTTCCATCTCCTTATCGACTGAATTCTTGAAATCGCCGGACAGGTTTCGGATCTCTTTGATCTTCTGATGGAGGTCACTTCGCAGCCCGGTGAGGGCAAGTATGACATCTTCCTCGATTTCCCTTGCTTTGTTGGCCTCGGCGATTGCATGCTTATTGTAGCCTCGCAAGATCTCCAGGGCATCGTCTAGGCCACCTTCAGTGAGAAGACCTGGTGGCGTTGTCGTGTTGTTCAGCACGTTCGCTAGCTTCATCAATGATTTCGCCCGATGCTCGTAGTGTGTCTGGACCTCCCTGAAGTAGGTGATGAGATCTTTGAGGGTCTTGCGCCAGGCTGCGGGGGACGCATGAGTCAGTTGCCTGTTCGAAAGGACGAGCCGGAGCATAAAGAGAGAACTAACCTTGAAAACGATTGGCGAGGGCCTCGGTTGGGTTTGCGCTTGTCGGTACAGGACAGTAGAAGGCGCTGTGCATCTCGTCTTGGTCTGCCGTGGATTGGAGGGCGAGGCTCCTAACACTCCCAGCCTTCATACTTCGGCGGCTCCCGCTGCGCTTCAAGCTCCCACTCCTCCGGATGGACGCCTTCTTCTTGAGGGTGTTCCCACGCGACAGGCTTATCGCATCCACATGAACACCGTTCGCGTTGGCAGGGTTTTGCGAGGTGCGCTGCATATTACCCTGTACCGCACTGTCGACGACGGAGTCTCCGCGCTGACTCGCATCCCACTCCTCGATGAACCGGGCCGGTCGCATGGAGGCAGAGGGTATCGAATGGCCGCCATTATCGGCCCGTGAATTCGAAGCAGGGTTGGATTTGGAGAGCGCATCGGCATCGGGCGTGGCTGCTTGGTAGGTCTGTTGGATCTGAGATTGAGTGAAGTAGCTCGTCGAACCGTATCCGTTGTTGCGCTGGGGGGTGGAAGCGACGGCAACCCTGGGGGTAGACATGGCCGAGGACTGTGAAATCAAGCAGACAGAAGCTAGGTCACTATCCGCGCCCGCTCGCCTCAGGAGCTTGTCAGCACCCGAGATCTCAACCGAAGCTTCACCATTCCATTTCTTGGGCCCGAGATGAACTCACTTTGTTCCTGACGAGAGCAGCGTCACCTTGTCGACATGCCGCTCAGGAGCGTCACGATTATGGTGTCGCAAAAGACGTCGGCTTCGGTCGCAAGAAGCCGTTGGGATAGTAACAGACGAATAGAAGAACAAAAACCGAGGATCTCGCGGACACGGGGATGTGATGTCGTCGTTCGCGTGTTTGGGGTCGCTTCTTGGCGAATTCTCCGCCTACGGAAACTAACCGGGGTCTTCGCTTGACCGGTCTTTTTAAGCACATGCAAAACACAGCGGTCTCCGCTGAAGAAGCTCCGCAGGCTGTTAGGCTCAGGAAAATACAGGTCAATGTCCCTGGAAAATGGGAGCGGAGATGTAATGGACGATTGTTGTGGTTTAAGTTTGGCATGGAAAGGGAGTTGAGGACTCGGCCAGGCGAATCGGCGGCTTGCTCTCAACCGCAGGAAGTGTGTTCGACGGCGTCCGCGATGACGTATGACGTGGCTCAAGACCCCTCCTTTACCACCAATCCAACCTCTCCAGTTGACTCGTGCAAGAAGTTTGAACGCATCGCCAGGTAATGTTTTTTGGGCGAAGGAGTGTCCTAGCTACATGGCAATGCAGATGTCCTGGGGCCACCGTCTCGTCGTGCGCTCTAACGCGAGAGGCTCATGCTCACCTCGAATAAGCTGCGGTTGGATGTTGGATCCCGACGAATGTTATACACCTTCTCAGGCAGATACCACAGTTCGAAACTTTTTGCTACATGTCATCCGAGTCACCTTGTTGCGCGAGCAGGGGCGGTGTCACGCTCTAGCTTTCGGAAGAGCGTCGTAGAGGTTGTCTGATTGTCCTTCCCAGTCCTGCGGTCTTGTTATTTCCCTTGCTGTCATCCTTACCTCCATTGCCAAGTTCGTTGCCGTCACTACCGTCACTGCCATTGCTCTTCTTTCGGCTATCCCAGTTGTATTTTATCCACAGCTTCCCATCTCTCTCGTCAAACTCACCAACAGCGCGTTGCCGTGGTCACTGCTGGTGTCAACCCCGCCATCGTTGACCGCGGTGCTGTCCTATCCCGTTGCAGGTAATAGTGAATCTGACGCACCCCTGAAGCATCGGCATCATGGCTAGCTGATGGTCCCTAGCCGAGGTCAGAGTGCAAAGTCGATAGTTAGTTTCCGGCTGGTGAACCGTCCTTCACCGTCCGTCCCCTTCCCCGCCCATCGCCAGTGTCATTTTGTCTCCTGAGAAAATGGAACCGAGTTGGGCCCAGAGGCTCGGTCAGGTTCAGGCTCGGGCCCTGTGTCCTGTACTGTGAGATGAACACCCTACGGCGTTGCTGCCCTTTAGCTGGTGCGGCGCCGCATAGTAGGTTGCCGCGGCGCTGGTTAAGGCTGCCTGCAGTTTCAATGCCTGGGCCACGGTATCGAATATCTTGTCGGTTCCGTTGACAGAGCATCGCCATTTTCTGGGTTAGTGACACCACACTCGACCATACCATCTTGCCCACCACTAGAATGAAAGCTAACTAGTGTTTCCAGCATTCCCGTATCCTCAAGATAGGGTTATGTGCCAATGGCGTTGTACGAGCTTTCCTTGATCTTGTGAACTTTGGTAAGGGTATGTCCCTTGCAGAAGTAAAAATTGTTCTAAGACAAAGAAATAACGGATACCAACTAGGAACAGGAGAGGTAAAGACCCCGGGGGGGGGGGGTTCAACAGGGCCACTGAGATGGTTCCAGGGAAACCGGCTTATATAAAGATAACTGGTCACCGGCAGTGTGATTGACCACGAAAGACATCTTCGGAATCGCGAGTGTTCCTGGCCTCGGCCAACGAATCTGGCCAGAAATGGTCTTAGACTGGGTTGATATTACAAGCCATGGTAAGTGATAGGGCGTTCTTGGCCACGCCCGGGACGCGTGTAATTTGCATCCAAAACCGGCCACTCAGAAGGCTGGCTTCTGCGAAACAGGGCGAAACCGCGAGAACATCGAGAGGGAGTTGAAGTTAAGAAGTAATCACACAAATATAGCGTGGTTGAGCCAATGCTACCTCATATGTGAGGATATTTTGATCACTCGATGGCCGCATTTGGAATTATCATACTGACCCTCGTCGATTTTTCTATCCGGGTGATATCGATGTAGCCAGGAGGCACCCCCAAAAAAGTTCAAAAGCCTCTAGCTAGCTAGTGTAACCAACCTCTTTCAGGGCACACTGTTGCCAGTCCCGACGTCGGGGCTGAAGGCCGGCAACCCAGTGAAGCTCCCGGAAGAGTTAAAAAAGTTAACGAGGCTAGACAACGCTAAGATCAAATCAGAACGCCCAAGACGCCGGAACTTGGGATATGTCTGCCATGTCACTGTGATGTCGGCTTGAGCGATTGGCAAAGTGATAGAGACCTTCAAAAGTCGGCGCTTTGTATATCGTCGTCTTCAAACCGTTGCCCCGATTGACCCCGAGAGCTCCGAAACAAACGGACGGGCTCCGGGCGTTTCTGACTCACCATGGTTCTTCTGTTATTTACGGCTATTGATACCGAATGAAGTGTGCTCCAATTGGTCGTGAGGATCTGTCATGGCCCGGAGATGCTGAGCTTTCGGGATTGTTCGGCGGGTGGCCCGGGGACAGGCGCGAGACCCCACAATTAAGCTCCTTCGGACCCCGATAAGTTGATTTTTCAGGGGTCCAGCTCGGCTCCTCCCTTCCCCACCGCGCCAAAACAGGGTATACACCTTACCTTATGTCTGTATGTATGTATGTAGTTACATGTGGTACTCCGTATCTGCACAAACAACCCAGCAGTGTCAGCGCCGAAAACTGCCCGGTGTCCGACCAGTTGTAACGAGGAGTAGGGGCTGGTGTAAGCGAAGGCCTTTTCGCATGCATGCGCTATCCCCTCCTTTCAACCATTTCTCTTTTAAGCCTTTCCTCCTAGCCCATTGCTTTTGTCTTCAGGCAGCCGTCCTTCTGCCTCCGAGTCTGCAGTCATCTTCTTTCTCTCACGTCCGGTGTCCGACGACCCAGCCTTGCCGAATCGGCCTCCTTTCACGATTATTTATCCCCTTTCCCGTCCATCCGTCAAGATTCAAGCCGATTCATGACAGCCCTGTGACCCTTCAAAACAATCGAAAACACCACAACAATGTCGTCCTCCCCAGAATACCGGGCTGGAAAGCGGCCAAGTAAGTTTAGATACCATTCGCTTCCCTGTCCATCAATTCTACTGCCATTTGGCGTTTGATCGCTTCTAGCGATCGATTTCGGGACGAACATTCTTTTTTTTGTTTGTGCTTGCGTGCTTGTAGGTGGGACCTCGGGCACACCTGGAGGTGTGGAGGGGGAAAAAAATTCCCAACCAGCCGGAGGACCCCGCTTCCAGCAGACACATGTTTCGAGGATAAAGTTGTCAGAATCGGTTGCCTCGCCACATCTCCTCTTCACCTGTGCAAATTGGCTGCGGGCCTCTACCCGTTTTCTTAGCAAACACGTTGTCTAACACGACCAACAACATGACAGGAACTCAGTCGCTCCCGCCTCCAGAGCTGCCGCAGCTGGTAGCCGAGCAGCATACCCCTATCCCGCCCACCGACAAAGATACTAAACGATTGATTGTTGTCCTTTCCAATGCCAGCCTCGAGACGTATAAGGCTTCACATGGCGGGGTCAACCGCATGGGCGTGCAGAGGGAGGAGAAGTACTCGCTGCTCAACAGCGACGAGCACATTGGTGTCATGCGCAAGATGAACAGGGACATCAGCGACGCGCGCCCTGACATCACCCACCAGGTTTGAACAAGCCGCCATGCTCCCCGAAGTTGATGTATGCGGCCCACTGACACCTACCTTCGCGTGTCTCAGTGCCTGCTTACTCTCCTCGACTCGCCGATCAACAAAGCTGGGAAACTCCAGATTTACATACAGACCGCCAAGGGCGTGCTCATCGAGGTTTCGCCCTCTGTCCGCATCCCGCGGACGTTCAAGCGCTTTGCTGGCCTGATGGTTCAGCTGCTCCATCGCCTCTCCATTAAGGGCACCAACTCACAGGAAAAGCTGTTGAAGGTTATTCAGAATCCGATCACCGACCACCTGCCCCCCAATTGCCGAAAGATTACACTGAGCTTCGACGCGCCGCTGGTGCGTGTGCGCGATTACCTTGACACGCTCAAACCAAACGAGAGCATTTGTGTCTTTGTTGGCGCGATGGCCAAGGGGCCAGACAACTTTGCCGACGCCTATGTGGATGAGAAAATTTCCATCAGCAATTACAGCCTTTCGGCGAGCGTTGCCTGCAGCAAGTTTTGCCATGCGGCCGAGGATTGCTGGGACATTATCTGAGGTGATGCTGCGGTGTCTTTTATACTTGGCGGCAAGGCTGCTTTTGACCGGCTTTGGGCCGCTTTTTATCGACAAGGACAGGGAACTGGATGGAAAGATCTGTCGGCTCCCTAATTACCTACAGGAAGCTGCGGTTGCATTGTGCCTGTTCTGCGATACAACATCGCGGTTAACGGCCTTTGTCTACCGGAACTTGGGATGTCTGTGCTTGAGCTGTCGGTGTTTTTGCAACAAAACATGGGGCGTTCAACAACGGATCCCAAGACGCTTTCGTCGTCTGCGCGGTGCCACTTCAACTTGGCTCGCGTCTTTCCCTGGTCCTTGAATTCATAATTCATATCTCTTATTGCTTCTCCTCAAGATGTCAGCGTAATGAACCGACTGACCTACACTACCCAAGGAGTAGCTAATGTTACCTTTGTACTTCTTGATCCGGAAACTCGGTCAAGGGATTCTACACGAGGGGCCCCGGGGGGGAGAGGCCGAATTATGGGAGATGGGAACAACTTGGGTCTGATCACAGGAAAGAGACAGTAGGGGATCGGGTTGTAGGGAGGGCTCGGTGCGGGAGCCACATACTACTGCGGCATGAGGTCTACTGTTCATTGTAGCAAATCGTCATGTGCGACCAGCCTTAGCTCCCGCAGCCCTTTCCTCCTTGATCCGCCGTCGGCAACCGTGTTGACGACGCAGTGAGGGGGCATACTACAGTGGGGAGGTTTGGGAACTGAGTTTCTTCAACACCTCAGCATACAACCGATCCCAGTATTTGCGACATGCGAACCAACCCTATAACGGCCAGGCGGCCTCAATGCACCCCTTGAGTCCAAAGAGGATGCAAGTGAACTGCCCCGGCCAGTTGTGGCAAGAAAACCCCGCTCCACCTGTTCACCGTCCTCACCTATCGGACTGGTGTTAACCATTCAAGCCGAGTGTGGGATTCTTTAACTGCGAGTGTGTGGCGCCAGTAAGGTTCGCAATACGCCACCCGAACCCCATGGAAGCTGTTGTTGCTTGAGCATAACATAGGCACACTTTGCGGCCATTGACATGTGGCCGGACTATTGAAATGCTCCTGGCGAGACGGTTGAAGCAGGGCAGCGACTTGAAAGGTCAGGCGGGAAAGGCGGGATCTCATCTACAAGTGGGGGCCGGGTTCCAGAATAACTGCTGTGGAGAAACCCGACGTGGCAGGTTGCGCAAGTTAGGATCAGATGTCTGCCACACGACGAACATCTTCCCGGGAGCCTGTGCATGTGGACCTCAGTCACTACTATGTACGCTACCTATCCTGGGGCCACCACCGCCAGGCAGGCGGAACCACAGCCTACCGGCTGAGCCTTCGGGCACAGCGGGGCAAGCGGTTAGTTACCGCTTACCCGGCATCCAATCCCATGCGCGCCGCGCAATGCCGTGTCGGTCAGAATCTCGAAATTGTCGATTTTCGACTTGCCTCGTCCCAAACACGCTGAGAAGCAGACCGCCGGCTCAGCCAGGCCCGGGCGCCGAGGCGTGGTCTCAAGGTCGGGCTGCAGCGATCAACTCCACGCCTATCACCGGGGCTCCCCTCCCCCTGCCGCGGGCATTGTCCACCCGCTTTCCTTGAACTGCAACCGTTGCGGGGCCAGGGTGTCAGCCCGGTCTTGGAGATCTTAGGTTGGGCAGCACCGTTCTTTGACTGGCATCTCGGCCAAGCGTCCTCTTCCTACCCCATACTTCCGTGGCGCTGGCCCTTCCTCAGCGAATTCAATGTATCAGATTGGACTGGTGCTAGATCAGGCTCCTCGTGTGGCTGGTCTTTTTCTTTTCATGTCAATAGCCTTCAGTTGCGCGCGAGGAGCGCGGCACGGCGCCGTTTGACCCAACCCCCTCTTTCTGCACGGCCAAACCAGAGAAGTGCTTGTTTTCTTTTCTGGCCTTCTGCTATCCCTTGCTCGGAACCTCAGCTCACCAGAGCGAATCCCGGCCTGCTCGGCCTGCCACGCCACAGAGCGGCCCTGGAGCTGTCCTAGGGCATTTGTTGAGCGCTGACCTCGACGTCTCCTCTCGGGGCCCCGTGTCTGTAAGCGGCCGGCTGGCTGTGCGACACGACCACACTGCTACCCTCTCTCTGTCTCGTGCTGGCTGGCTTTCCGCGTGCTCACTCTTACCCCTTCCCCACTACCCGGCTGCCGGGGCGCCTTGCCCAGGGCGTATTATATCGAACCAATGCTTCCCTTTCTGGAGGTCGACCACCTCCCCTCGTCGTCGTCATTCTACTCGGCAGTTATCCAGCCTCTCGGCCTGCGTTATCACTCTACTGACGACGGACACTTTCCCTCTATCACGTTTGGTGACTCTTCGCGGACAACCCCTATTTTTCAGATCCGGCAGGTCGTGTCGAGCAGAGACCGGCCCCTGAGGACTTCGCGCATTGTCCTTAGCGCCCCTTCGGCGGCCGCGGCCGATTCCTGCTACGAATTCGCCTTACGGGCCAATCCCGACATTCGGGAATCGCATTCCCGCCACCCGGCCGAGAACTATGTTGTTCGCAGTGGCGTCTCTGCGCAACGTCGGGACACTAGCGGTGGCGGCACTCGGGTGTTTATAACCGACTTTGTCGGCAACTTGTTGGAAGTTGTATATCAGCCGCCACCAGAATATTGCTCGCATTATGCCGGTTCAACTGCCCGCTATACCAAGTCGACCAGCGAAGGGGCGAGCCGTGTCTTGAGCTGGAACTACGATGTCGCAACCTCGTCTCTTCTTGCTTCGGCTGCTGCCCTGAGCCCTGCGTCCAGCGCCTCCGGCCGCACCCTCTCCCGCCGATCCCACGCTCGGTATCCCGAAGACGACGACGACCAGCCGCATCCCGGTATCCGGCGCAGTGTCACGACTGGATCTTCCGTCTACGAACCGGCCACATCTGCCCGGGAGAATTCAAGAGGCCTGAGTGCCGGCGCTGTAGTTGGAACCCTTCTCGGTGTTGCTGCCGGCGCCGCTCTGGGTGGTGCATTCACCTATAACATGGTCAAGGACGATCGGGCCCGCGATTCGCGCCAGGACTACGACATGCCTCCCTCCTCGCGCCGGTACACCTTTCCGGAGAGGTACGAGGGGTACTCGGATCGCAAACCCCGTTACGTCGAGGTGGAGAGGGCTGTGGACAGGGTTCGCTACCAGGGCGATTACCCGACTTACCCGGACTATCGTCCTCCTCCTCCCGAGTACATTGCCCGATACAGCCAGGCAGACGCGCCGCGGACTACGGAAGTGGGCGACGTCTATGACGATGACTCGCGGGGGCGCCACCGGTCGTCCCGCTCGCGAACGTCTTCCGCGCGGCCCCGAAGCGAGTCTGCGAGTTACAGGGACCCTTATTACAGCGAGATGGATACGGAGCATCGCAGCTACGTGAGCTCGCGGAGTTCGAGACATCCTCCCATCGTGCAGCGCAGCTACACATATGACACCCCCGACAGGGAGAGTTACGTCTCTGCCAGAAGCCGCAGGTCCAGCAGCACGGTCCGCGCACCGCCCGCGGAGCCTTACGATGCACCCGCGCACGTGAGCTCCCACTCGAGGTCTGGCAGCCGCGTGACGACGGTGACATACAAGGTCAGCGCCGCGCCCCGGAATCGCAGTCGTGAGGGCAGCTACGTCTCAGCCCACCACGTTCCTCTTCCCGACAGCAGGGCGCCGACCTACATCTCAGCGCGCGACGTGCCGCTCCCCGATAGCCGAGCCCCCACGTACGTCTCGGCCCGCCATGTTCCCCTTCCAGACAGCAGAGCGCCAACCTACGTTTCGGCGCGCGACGTGCCCCTTCCGGCAAGCAGGCCCGCGACATATGTGTCGGCCCGTCACGTCCCTCTTCCTGTCAGCCGCGTGGGCAAATGGGAAACCGAGGACGACGACGACGAAGATATTGGGGATACGGACAGCATTGCGCCCAGTGACAGTATTAGCTGTGTCGGCAGCCGGAGGAACGGCCGCTGAGCCTCAGTGGCGGACCCATGTCAGTAGCAACCATGGCAGGAAGTTTTCTCTCTCTCTCTCTCTCTCTCTCTCTCTCTCTCCTTTTTTTTTTTTTTTTTGATGTCAGTGCTGTTGTGGTTGTGACTGCTGCTGCTTTTCTGGAAAAGGAGGTCAGAGGAAGAATCAGGATTGCTGGAGGTCATTGTCTTCATGGATACCAGTAACGGTTCACAGCACATGGTGTTACGCGGCGAGAGAGAAATGGCTATGACAGAGCAATCTGTGGTCACCGTTGGGCGGTGGTTTTGCTGTCCCTTTCTCTGGATACCTTGGACTTTCCAAAGTTTGGTTTGGTAATTGGTTCAGTTGTGCTTGCGAAATTCAGGGCTTTTCCTGATTGTTGATGAGGTCATCTACCCAACGAGAGCGGCTAGAAGGGATGAAGGGATGAGGAACAGAAGTGCTTGATGGAACGGACAATTGAAGAGACCGCCAGGCTTCCGTGCGGATCACAGGTGTGAATCTGTCCTGTAAATATAACACACGTACATATCCAGTACACACCATGTGCATGACTAACAATGCCTTCTCTCCCGGTCGTAGCGAGACCGCTGGCGAGGGCTGGCCTGGGTTCAGGGGTCTAGGTCTTCCAGGCACTTCACGACTTCCTGACGGGTTCGCGACGAACTGAGAACCTAGCGGCTCGTAAGCAACTCGTATCCAGCCAAATCCCCACGTTTCAAGGCACTTCTTGCATGGCTGCTTACGGAAAGACCTGGCACTGCTCCGTATAGTTGGTACTCGAAGGTGCGTCGGCTTCTGCATGTCGACTCTGCACAAGTAGTTTCCGGATGCATGGCGTCCCGGAGGGGCAACACCCAACCCTGCCCCGCCTGTCAGGAGGCCCTAGCACGAATGAGTCACTACGGAGTACCTACCCACACACCACTCAGTCAGTGCCTCCTCAGCTTCCACGAAACCTCGTCGAGCGGGGGTCGAAAAGCGCCAGCGGAACCTGCTGCGGATAGGTACCAAGCTACTCTGTATAGCCCAGCCGATCTGAAAGCATCGACCCAACCACAACAGCTTAGCATTGGGATGTGCTTGGCAAGTCAACTTGCAGTCTATAGGCATCGCGGCCAAAAAAAACATCTGTCGAAGCAGGATTCGCATTGTATGAATTTCGCACACGCCGCGTCTCGTTGGTGCAGCGCAAAGGTTTACGTTTAACCCGCTGATTGGAACCGGCAGGTTTTCCCCATATTTTTGTCCACCAGCAAGCCTCTTCATCCGCCTCCGATGGTCGGAATGTTTTTCTTGATCCGCCGGCATGTCGCCCCCTTCATCCCGTTCACCGTTCACCCGTGCAACGTGAATGTCACAGCAACTAGCGAAGAACGTGGGCGTGGGGCGGCAGCACTGAACGGCCCCTGGTGACTCCGTACTCGTAACGACTTTTGAATTTGAGGCAGCTCTCTTCTTGAGCAATTTCTCCCTACTGGTACCGGATCCAGCCACCGGGCAGCTGAGGCAAAGTATATACAGAATAGGGTGCAGTAAGCCGATTAAAAGAGACCCGCTCTCAGAACGCACTCCTCTCGGACAGCACCGCGCTGCTCCTCTGTTAGACCTTCTGCAACACAGGAAGAGAAGAGAACGTGGAGACATCCGAACCAGAATCCAGACTCTACACGGTTCTCAACGATGACCGACTTCGAGCTCGGGGCATCGATCCCCCCGCACACAGCCCATGTAAGCAAGTCCCAAGCCCCTTGACTCCTGGAACGGACAGCCACGCCAGGTGTGCATGTGGCAACCCGATCAGCTAACAAGAGTCACCTAGGCTGTGAGCGTTTCCTTGCCAACATGGGAGTCAAACATTGGCTACGAAAAGGGCGAGGACTGGGTCGTTGGCCGGATGTCGACTGGCTATCCACGGTTTGTCGCTGCCGAGCCACCTCTCACATCAAATTTTGCTGCTGACCCTCGTCCAGATTCTTCATCCACCGGAGCATCCAGGCCTTCGCTGCGGACATTGTGGCAAGATTTGGCCCCAAGGACGCCAAGGCCTTCTTGTTCCCGACCCGTCGGATCGCTGCTCGCTGTTTGACCTTTGTCAAGGCACATGCCCCTCCCCCGGTGGCGGCCTCGCTCGACATCGTCCATCTCGTCCTGGACACGTCAAGGTCGGCCCCCGAGGCACTGACGCCTCTTTCTCCGGCCATTTCCGCAGTGCTGTGCTCCCAGGAAAGCTTTCCCTACGTCAAGCAGTTCTGGCAGCACACAGGCGACGGCGTGTCGAGCCGTAGGGCCGAGTTCTGCCATGCCCTATTCAAGGACGGCCTGCTTCGTCCCGATGATGGACTCACAACTCCGCCCCCTATGAGCCCCAAACCATGCAGGGGTCCCAAACGCTACCAGCGGCCAGCGACGGTCGACACGACAAGAGCGCCCCCCTCGCCGAAACCTGGTCCGAATGGTGACCCGACCGCTAGCCCCGATGTCCAGGAGACCTCGCGGTTTCTGGAGGAGCGCTTCGGTAGGAACCTCGATGTCACCTTCTTTCAACCGGCCAAGTCGGCCATCAAGAGGAGGATCGCGGGTGCCCTTAGAAGCGACGGCGAGCTCACCGTCTCCCCGCCCCCGGAAGGCGAGATGGAGTCCAATTCTCGCGGGGTCGTCAACCTCAGAGAGGACGACGTCTATCTGTTTCCCTGCGGAATGAGTGCCATCTTCAACTCCCACCGCGCCCTGCTCGGGGTGCGCGGCAACATGAAGAGTGTCAACTTCGGCTTCCCCTACGTGGACACCTTCAAGATCCTCCAGAAATTTGGCCCTGGTGCCGTCTTTTACGGCCGCGGGGCCGAATCAGAGCTTGACGAGTTCGAAAAGCTTCTAGAGGGCGGCGAGAGATTCCTTGCCCTCTTCTGCGAGTTCCCCGGCAACCCCCTTCTGACGTGCCCCAACCTGCGCCGCATCCGGCAGCTCGCCGACAAGTACGACTTCGCCGTCGTCGTGGACGAGACTATCGGCACCTTTGCCAACGTCAACGTGCTGCCCTTTGCCGACATCGTCGTAAGCAGCCTGACCAAAATCTTCTCGGGCGACTGCAACGTCATGGGGGGCACCGCCATCTTCAACCCAAACAGCCGCTACTACGCGGCCCTAAAAGAGTGGGCACGCACCGAGTACGAGGACACGTACTGGCCCGAAGACGTCATGTTCATGGAGCGCAACAGCCGTGACTTTGTCTCGCGCATCGACAGAATTAACGCCAACGCCGAGGCCATCTGTGACGTGCTGAGGGAGAGCCCGCTTGTCAAGAGCCTGTTCTACCCCAAGTTCAATGACTCCGCGGCCAACTACGAGGCATGCAAGCTGCCCAGCGGCGGCTATGGTGGCCTGCTATCCGTCGTTTTCCATCGGCACGAGCAGGCTGTCGCTTTCTATGACACTGTTCAGACGGCCAAGGGCCCGAGTCTGGGCACCAACTTCACTCTCACCTCGCCCTACGTGCTGTTGGCGCATTACCAGGAGCTTGATTGGGCTGAAAAGTTCGGGGTCGAACGCGACTTGATCCGGATTAGCGTTGGTCTTGAGGAGCCCGAGCACATCGTGAACGTGTTCAAAGCGGCGCTAAGAGCGGCAGAAGAGAGCGTTAAAACACGGGGGTCCTGATGGTTACGAGAAAGATTAGGGAATTATTTTACTGCTTGTTTCTCGCCGGTGTGTGTCTTGTTCGTGATCTTTTGCGCCTGCTTGTCACAAATCGCAACCCCCCTTCCACCCCACCCCAAAACCTCTTTCCACACCAACAGTCACGACGCTCACATCACCACACATTGGGGTGGCTCCTCGCCCACGTAGACGTCACCCAGTAATTCTCTGCGTCGTTCTAATTCATTGTATGCTTGCTTCTCCTTGGTCTCTTTGGGAAACCACCGCTCAAGATACCGCACAAGTTGTTCATCAATGTGGGCTAGCCGTAAAGGTTAGCAAATATTAAAGGCAGAGTGACCAATGACACTTACTCTCGTTTGCGCGCTGAATCACGTCGGCTCGGCAGAGGGGACAATACCGCTTATTCTGGTTCTGCATCTTGATCATGCAGCGGATACAGAACAAGTGCGTGCAATCCAGTCGGATGGGCAGCCAACAGATGGAGAGACCTAAGCGTAAGGCGTCAGCATAAAAGCGGATGTAAGGCGCCACGACCCTTTGTGCTCCCCGGGAGACATGATCTTTGAGAGGAAGAGGGGGAAGGAAAGGGGGAGGCTGGGTGGAGGGCTCACATATTGTGCACGTGTAATCAACCACTTGTGGAACTTGGTTCACTACTTCGCGAGCTAGCTGGGCGCACACGTCCTTGGAGATTGCCTCAGATATGAACTGAGCAGGGTACATCATTTTGGGAAACGTCCTCTTCACTCCCAAAGAAGTCCGCTTGTCAAATTCTGGGGAACAGGTGAGTAACAGGACACACAATGTCCGCCCAGTAGGTTCGCGCTCACTCTTGATGATCTTTGTAATTGCCGTCTGGTTCAACTCCTGGAACTGTAAGTTCTGCAGCAGCGTTGCGTTCAGGGCCAAGAAATGGGCATACGCAGTAGCGCTCGACTCGATCTTGAACTTCTGCAGAAGCTGACGTTTCTTGACCTCTTCTTGGAACCATACAAGCTGCTGCCGTGCTTTCTCGCTCTTGCGCAGCCCACTCGCAGCTTCGCTCGTCGAGAAGAAGACCTGCGCAGCCAGGTAGAGCTCGAAGATCTCGCGCCAGCGGTACAGGTCTGATTTGGAGAACTTCGCGAGTCCCTTGCGTGGCTTTGCTACTTCGGCAATCTCATTTCCCAAAATGCTGATTTTATCGTTCATCAACTGTCGCTCTTTCGCCTGGAGTGTGTCGAGCTCGGTGAGATCGGCCTGTAGGAGGCCAAAAAATCGGGCGTCAGAGCTCAGAGGGATTTCAACCCAACCGTCATCGTCGTCGCCGCCGCCGCCGCCGACGCTCGCCCCATTTTGGGAAACGTCCAGTTCGGATGAGTGGCAGTCGGCATAGTCACTTAGCGTTGTCGAAGTCACCTCGCTTAAGGATTTGGTTTTGGGAACCTGTTCCCCCGAGAGGCTCGGGCGAACAACCAGCTTCGGCCGCAGCAGGTGAAATGCGTCGGTCTCGAGTCGGTATTCGGCATTATGCTCGGTCAGGAGCTGTTGAAGCGTATCGGGGGCGTAGCCGTTTGTTATTAGCTCTTCCCGGACCTTCCCCAGGATCTTCTTCAGTTGACGGTAAGGAACGGCCTTCTCTACCCAGTGCTGTGGGTAGCTGTCGGCAGCAAGGGCCTCCTGGAATGCGTGGCCGAACTTCATGGCAACAACAATAAGGGGAACACAAATGACCAGACTGGTGAAAGCCCCGAAAGACGCCTGCGCATGGCGGGAAGCGAGTCCATATACATGAACTACCAGCTTAGAGGTAGAACGAAAATCCGAAAATGGTTCCTGCTGCTTCCCGCTGCTTCCCGGGAATATCGTGCAGGAGATTTCTGGCTCAAAGTCGGAGATGGGTCTCTTGAAAAGCTAAATCGCGGAGGGAAACTAGTCGAGCTCAGCGAGGAAATTGATGCTGTTTTCGCACAGGCACGCTAGCACGAGGTGTGGTTAGAGCGCAGACTTCGGTTACCTAACGGTAACAACCCGACAGGGGCCCACAATCCCATCATATGCGGAAGTTCTATCATGGAGGTGTCGAGCCACATGATCAAAACGGTTCCCCTCGCCCTCATGGTGTAACCTCCTGGGAAATTTTGCCAGTTTGATGGTTCATTCGCCGCCGTTGGAGTGGCAAAAAGCCCCCTGATCTTCACGTGTGACATGACTTGAAATACATCCAAGTGTCATGTAACCACGGTACTGTACATACAGTGAAATACAGCACTTTACATGTAACATACTTGTTTGTGCTATATCCATATGGTGGGGAGGTATGCACGTATGTACTGTATGTACGGAGTACGGATTACATGCTGTGATCCGTACCGTCTTGCAAAGCAACCCCGCCCCCTCTCCCGGCCTTCAATGCATTTGACCAGCCCCACAGTAAGAAGCGGCTACACAAGCGCTGCATCAAGCGAAATTCTAGTCCATCTACTTGGTTGGAGAACGCTCCTATCCGGCAGCGACCTCACCACAAAAAATCGTCGATGTAGACGGTCAACTTCAATAAGGTAGTTGACAATAAATGCCTCGAATTTCGGAAGGATGGGGGCCGAACAGTCAACTTCTCGGAGCGGCAACACCCAAGTTGCGGTTGAGCGGAAGACGTGCTATTACGAGCTGCTGGGGGTGCCCCGGGAGGCGTCCGATGAGGAGTGAGTAGTTCTAACGTTCAATATATTAGCATCCGAATGTTGACTGTGATGCTGGATAGGATCCGCCGTGCTTACAAAAAGAAAGCCCTGGAGCTGCACCCGGACCGAAATTTTAACGACACTGAGAACGCAACCAGACGCTTTGCCGAAGTTCAAACCGCATATGAGATCTTATCCGATCCCCAGGAACGTGCTTGGTACGATTCCCATCGCGATGCGATTCTCAGCGGCGTGGACGACCTTGCCGGGAGTGCACCCACAGATCCCGGGAGCGGACACACGTCGGCCAACGCAATATTCGCCCTGATGAGCCGGTTTAATTCCAGTGTACCGATGGATGACAGCCAGAGGGGCTTCTTCGGGATACTCAACGAGTTCTTTGACCAGCTCGCTGCAGAGGAAAGGGCTGCCTGTGATTGGGCTGGGATTGCACCGACGGATTACCCCCCGTTTGGAAAGGCCACTGACGACTACAATACGGTTGGCAAACGGTTCTATAGCGTGTGGTCGGGCTTCTCAACCAGAAAAACGTTCAGTTGGAGAGACAAATACCGCCTTCAGGACGCTCCCGACCGCCGAATCCGCCGCCTGATGGAGAAGGAAAACAAGAAATTGCGTGAGGAAGGTATCCGGGAATTTAACGACGCCGTTTTGTCTTTGGTTGCCTTTGTGAAAAAGCGGGATCCTCGTTATGTTCCAAACACTCAGTCTGAAGCTGAAAGACAACAAATGCTCCGGAATTCGGCGGCTGCCCAAGCAGCACGGTCGCGTGCCGCGCACCTAGAGAAGCTCGCGGAATACGTCGTCCCGGACTGGGCACAGTCCCGGGATGACGAAGAGGATAACGGCGAGTTTGCGACATCAGAAGAAGAGGACGAGATTGAAGAGATTGAGTGTGTCGTTTGCAACAAGACATTCAAGAGCGAGAAGCAGTTCGAAGCACATGAGAAGAGCAAGAAGCATGTCAAAGCTGTGCAAAAAATACAGCGGCAGATGAGGAAGGAGAACGCTAGTCTTGATCTTGAGGAGTCTGAACCAGTTTCAATGCCGTCCCCGGTTGCCCGTCAGACCATAGAAGACGATAATGGCGCGCCAGGCGAAGACACAAGTCCTCAAACGCAACACACGGAAGAAGTGAGAGAAGACTCTCGACTGTCGGCCGGTGGAGAAGACACGGACCAAGCGACGCCGTTTTCAGGGACGGAAGATGATGATTACGCACCACGGGCAGCTGTTGAGGAGAGGCTCTTGAACGGGGCTACCAGGAGCAGAAGCCCAGCAAACAAGGAGGGTAGCACGCCTGGCGCCACAGATTCTGTAGCCACAAGCTTAGGTGACCTCACCTTGGATGGCGGGTTGGAAGGAGGCAAAAAGATGGGCAAAGCCAAATTGAAACGGGAAAAGAAAGCAGCCCGATTGGCAGCCGCAGCCGGCACATCCGACTCTGTAAGTCATTGAACCATGTTCCCAAACGTACACAGGCAGGGCTCCGACGATTAACGCAAAGAAACAGCATACGTGTGCTGGATGCAAGGCTAGCTTCCCATCTCGGTCTAAGCTCTTCGACCATATTCGGGAAAATCCAAAGCATGCAGCTCCTCTCCCTGCCTCTAATGCCATGATGGGCAAGAAGAAGCGCCGTTAAGACGTCCGTTCAGTAGCATGACGCCTAGAAAACTTCCCTTCCTCGAGGCACGACTGAACATACATTGCTAGAGCCACCAGTGTGGTTAAGCATCGTCAATCGAGCCGAGGATTGGCAATGGCGCGCAACCGAAGACCGGTGGGTAGCTTGGGCCGATGATATGTTTCTTCATGGGCTCTTAACCCACGATTGGCTCGGGCATCCCAAAACCTATGCTTCAAGCACCGTGTCGTCGTCGTCGTCGCTCAGTGTCTGTACTTCTTCGATGGCCTCCGCTCGAGCCGAGCCCATATCCCGTGTAGGATCGTAAGGCGAGACGGTGATGATGGACTTCCCTTGCACGTGCTTCACTGCACTCTTCCACATGTCCCAGTCATCCTCGTCTTTGATTAGGAATCCGATCAACATGCTGGGGTCCATATCCTCAACATGGAGACGGCGTAGCCGCCTAGTGTGGCAGGAATCCAGTTCCTCCGACGTATAGTCATCAGGATTCTCGCGGTATGGTAGTTTCGGTCTAGGGTGATGAGGGTCAAGATAAAAGAGCCATTGTCCCTGAACTCCGACAAAGTAGTGCGATGATGCAGGACGACCTCTGAAACATGTCAGCAAGCAAATCAAGACTGAAATAGGAGTGGAAAGCACCTCACCCTGCAATTCCAATAGACTGCTCCATCTGCAGAGTAGAAATCAAAGCCTCCACATATACTTGGTTGATCTTGTCAATACCCAACCTTGTGCATACCAAGATCAGAGTTGGGTGGAAAGTCTCGCCGTCGGGCTTGGCCGTGGCCATGAAGCTGTCCTCATAGACATCAGGAAGATCACCCGTGGAGTAAACCCGCAAGGAGGACTCGTGTTTGTTTGCTAAAGCTCTACAAAATATTAGCCATGGCGTGGTTCCCGCATCTCAAGCGAGTCAGCACGAGGTGACATACTGGATGCAGCGGGCTGTTGCCGACGGTCCGAACCACTCTCCGGGATATTTACCACATGCCAGTTCTCCATGTTTGACGAAATTATGCAATGAGTATGGGGCGCGGGAGTCGTCAGCAAATAACGCCAATATGGGCCGCTCAGCATCAGGATCTGTCATTCGCCTCCAGTCTGCCAATCCACCGTTAGAACCAATCTTCGGGTAAGGGAATGACTGATAGACTAGCTCACCGCGTCCCAGCCTTGAAATCAACAACGCGTTTGCCAACAGGCTTTGACCCGACCTGATCATACAACCCCAGCCTGTATCTGATGTAAACCCTGTCTGATCCCCCAATGTCGTTTTAAGGCGCATCGCGATTGAGAAAGACGAGGTTGCTCTCGGGTCAGTAGACCTGGGGATCAGCTCGAATCCAGTCCGGTAAGTCATCCATATTCGAGATTCGAAGTCATCCAAGAAGGCGGGTGGCCAACCGCTGTCTCCGCTAGACTCTTCGTATGCGAGTGACGAATCGAGGCTGCTGGCGAGCGAATCCGGTGGCGTGTCGGGTGATTGTTGGGTAGTTGCTCCCCGCCGCACAACTGAGGGCACCGACGCCGCTTTTGTACCTATTTTATCTGTTGCGGGGTCTGCGGGAGGTGTACTTGCAACGACAGGCTGAGGTGCTCCCGACGCCTTCGGACCGAGTATGTATGCGCGGCCTAAACACCAGGCCGGTTCGTTCGAGTTCCGGTCGTTGATAGGCTCCGGGTCCCAAATCTTCTGCAGAATGCGACGACTTACACGGCTGACTTCTGCGCCGGCCGCTATAGCAGCCTCCATGGCATTCACTAGCTTGGGGGACGTGCTGGAGACGGCGAACTGCCAGCTGCTGTTGTTGCCTTGCCGCTGAGAGGTCATGAGAAGCAGTGCTTTCCAACCGACAAGCCACAAGCGGAGTGATAATCACAGGAAGCCGTCAAACCAGCGCTTTTGCTATGCCGTTTGTGAAACAGCGCAGGCGGAATCGTTTTGTGATGTACGGAGTACTCGCGACGCAAATGTTCCTGGCAAGGCGACCGCCGCGTTGAAGGGCCGTCTTCGCCGTGGGCGTCAAGAACCCTTGAATGTTCAATTCTTAGGCAAGGACACCACGACTCCTAGTTGGTTGATGTACCCCGAAAGGTTGTAGAGGGCTCGGGAGAACACGTTTCAAGAAGAGAAGGTCATAGAGCTGGCTGCGTGCAGATGTTAAAGTCTAGAGGTCGAGTCCACCGGTGTATGTCATATGCCCCAGGCCCCCACCTCTCCCATCAAGGCGGCCGTTATCCGCACGTCAATCATGCAGCAGTCTGCTTTCGACGATGCCTGTTTTGGTTAGTGCAATGTTCAAATAATAGGGTGCGAGTTGGTGTAAACCACCCACCACAACAACACAAACTTGCAGAACTGCGCTGTTGCCATGTGAAACTTGATAGAACGCCAGGCAAAGAAGATGGAAAGTACGACACAGGAAATAAGAGAGCTTCGTACGCAGTAACGACCCGGCTCTGTTCCTGCGCCGCTATGGGCATGTGATAATCTGTCCGCAATTTTCAACCCTAACCCGTAGGTACTAAGTGGAGTGTGTCTGGCTCTTTCGGCCGACATCCCTTCAGGCTGCCGCGGATCGAAAACTTCCCGACTTAACCACCACAAACGGCCTCACCTCGATGAGGCCATTTCCACAACGTTGCCTTATTGAAAATTGATTGAGTACGGTTATTTCCCTACGCTAAAAACGACGCATTCCCACAAGAAGACAGCGATTGAGGAGTTTTCTTGGCTATTTCTCGGTCCAAGCGGAACCATTCGTGGTTCTCTATAGGGTGTTAAAGGTTCACGGATACCATGCCGCCGAGAAGAGGCAGATGGTCTTTACCCAGCGCCAAAGCCTCGCAGGGTCGGCTGGCGGCACCTCGGGGCAAGCTGCCAGGCTTCGTCCCTGCAACTCCCAATGCTGGCTCCCAGTCAAACGGTATTCAAGGTTCCTTCGTTGCCGAGGAGCCACGGTTTCTGACCTCAGATAGGGTTCTCAATGAGAGATGAGGCTAAACACACCGCATCCCATCAGGCCTTTTCAGCCTGGGCGTCGGAAGATGCCAAACTAAGGCAGAAGCCTGTGACATTCGTGAGCGCCGGGTACATCGAGCCTCTTAAAGAAAGATTGCTCTCTGAGGATCCACCTGGGCTCAGCATGCCTGGGAGATCTTCTGTGGGTGTCATTGAGGATGTTGGGGGCTCTGGTCAGCTGCAGGATGCTACCAACCCCGATGATGCTAAGGATATTGCGGCAGTGCCCATCGAAGAAGAAACAGCCGTTGACATCGTTGGTCAGATATCTCTCAGCACCGAGTTCGCCACGAAATCGGCAGGTAGCTTGGACCAACCGTCGATAAGCGAAGGCGGCGAAACAAAAGAGTTGTTCTTCTTTGATCTCGCAGAGAATGAGCCAACAATTGATCCCTCTATCACTCCGCCGAAGATTGCGAGTCCGAGGTCCTCATCCGCCGAATCTGACTCGAGCGAGGAGATTATCCTTTTCAAAGGTCGTACTGCTAATAGTCGGAGGCCCCTCTTGGGGAATGAGAATTTTCCTAGGGCTACTCCCGCCCCCCCGGAGGAGCACGATAAACACAATTCGGAGGTGATATTGAGTCGTTTCGAGAAAGGAAATGCTCAGAACACCAGGCCTCCAAGCCAAGTATCTCAGAAGCGTTCAAAGGCCCGGCGCAGACGTTTGCAGGCTCTCGAAGCAATGAAAGACGCTGAGGAGGATGCAATATTGGCAGATTACATTGCTAATATGGCCGCAAGTTCTGACGATGACCTCCTCGCGAACCAGATTCAGCCACTAACTTGCCATCGGGATCTTGGTGGCGACGATGATGCGATCGATTTCGGCGTCACAGACGAAAAGTCACCCAAGGGCGACAATCCACTGGATGAAGTTGAAGAGTTTGCGGAATCGGACGCCAGCGATACCGGTATGGTCGACTTCGTAGAGAGCGAGGACGATCACGACATGGACGCGGATACAAAGGATGAGGCGCTTGCCCGTCTCTTTGCCGAGCAGGAAGAGCTGGGGATGGGTAGCGATGATTTGCTCCTCCTTACCAGCGCCTTTGCGGATACGGGCACAAGAAAATCGAAGGAGAAACGCGTCCTCAAGGCAAACTCCGGTCGGGCACCACACGAACCCCCCAGCGCTACCCAAGTTGCCGACGCCTTCGATTGTCTTGACCTCGCTGACTGGGGTTATCTCAGCGGGCGGACGCGCAAGCGACGCAGCAAGCACCCACCCAACTTCAATGTTTCTGATTCGGAAATTGAGGCAGCTCTGAAAACTGCCTGGCAGCGAGATCGAGAGCGGAAGAAAAGCCGCAAACAAGAGCGCGAGACCCTTCGATCCCAGGGCTTGTTGGGTAAAGAAGCAGGTCCTGACGACCTGCGCGTCAAATACCTATCCGGGATGAGGTTGGACGATATCAAACTCGAACTTACATCATTCCTTGTCGGATCCGCGGAACGGTAAGTAGGCTACCTTGAAAGACGGCAACGTGAAATCTAACGGAGTTCAGCCTCGAGTTCCCGCCGCTCGATAAACATGCGCGCAAGGTCCTCCACGAGCTTGCAAGTAAGTTCGACATCAAGTCACAGTCCACCGGCAAGGGTGATCAGCGCCGTCCCGTGCTATATCGGACGAACCGAACGGTCCGGTACGCATCGACCCGATTCGAGGATGCGGCGCGCCACGTGGATCAAATGGCGTCGCGTATCCATCGCAAATACTTCCACCGCGTCGACGTTAAGGTCCAGAAAACTGGCTTGACCCGAAACACAGGCGGGAGCCGATCTGGACATAAGGCACTGACGCTCCGGGAGGGAGAAATCGTGGGCGCTTCTGTTCCGGAGCTTGGACGGGAGAATAAAGGACGCGCGATGCTGGAGAAGATGGGCTGGAGCAAGGGGATGGCCTTAGGCGCATCGGACAATCAGGGCATCCTGGAGCCAGTGGCGCAGGTTATGAAACGCTCGAAAGCTGGCCTTGGTTAAGACATCTCTAGGACTAGTTTTAAGAGGTATGATATGTTCAAAGTCAAGCACGCCAACCCCGTTTGTGGTCAACATCTCAGCCCATCGCGATTCCACTCCAGAGCTACAGTGCAAGGATCGCAATGGCATGCGGTGCAATGGCATGCGGTTTGCGCAATACTCGTGACACTCACACCGTCCGCGCTTTTGTTCAAGTTCATTAATACGCACGAAGGAATTTGATGTTGATCATATGCACGAGTTCATTTCGCCCAAAACCCTGATGTCAAGGCAGGTATTGTACAACCGCAAACCCCGTAACCGTGAAAAAACATTGCCCCCAAAAAGCAGACCATCCGTGACGCATTGCATTAAGAGACTCCAAGGGGCGCGCATGCCTTGGCCAGCCTCATCATGACTCCCAAATGCCAAGCAAACCCTGTGCCCTAGAAAAAAAAAAGAGAAAAGCAAAACCCAACCCGACTGCTTATTTCGTGCTGGACGAGTACTTGGTGACGGCCTTAGTGCCTTCGGACACGGCGTGCTTGGCCAGCTCGCCGGGGAGGATGAGGCGGACCGATGTCTGAATTTCGCGCGACGAGATGGTCGACTTCTTGTTGTAGGCAGCGAGCTTAGAGGCCTCGGTGGCGACGCGCTCGAAGATATCTGGTTGTAATGTCAGAATAATGTTGCCGTGAGGCATATCGGAATGAGACTCACCGTTCACGAAAGAGTTCAGAATAGACATGGCGCGGTTGGAGATGCCAGTGTCGGGGTGGACCTGCTTGAGGACTTTTAAAAGCGTCAGCGACCCATTACGCGCGTGGAATGGGGCAAAGCACACGACGCATGTTGCATGTTCACAGTCATAGTGAACTTACCCTTGTAGATATAGGAGGAGTAGGTCTCCTTGCGAGCCTTGCTCCGCTTCTTCTTGTCGCCCGAGGGCGCGGTCTTCTTGCCGGCATCCTTCTTCTCCGGAGCCTTGGAGGCCACATTGGCGGGGGCCTTCGAGGCGGGCTTTTTGTCAGCCTTAGGGGCCATTGTAAAATGATCTAAGATTCGGTTGACGAAGAATGAGGTGTGACTGAAAGTCGTTGATGGAGCTTAATGTTGTGGACGCGATGCGGGAAAAAGAAGTTGATTGATGGAGGAAGAATCGCCAACTGCGAGGGGAACATGGCCTTTTTGTAGCTGGACACGCATGGCAGGAGTGGCTCTGCTGATTTGGGGGAACCGCGCAAAAAGTGGATCCATTCCGACGGGCAATGTGATTTGGCAAAAAAATACATCCGTACACGGCGCAAGGTGACGCGATGGCCCGAGCGTCATAACACGTCCCAAACCAGCAAACTCGCCTCGAAAGTTGGCCTGGAACCATTTTTGAAAATGGCCCCAGCTTAGCCGTGTACTCCGGAACGTAACTTCATTTTTGGCTCCAACCGAGAATCAGCATTCCTGTGGCTGGCGTCCGTGCCACACTCTGCAACTTCAACAGCAAGTGGCTCCTGGATCTCATCCACATAATACAGGAGCCATGAAAGGGTATTGCAAACTGTCAACATTGCTCACCTCGCGCAATCCTTACCACGAAAAGAGCATTATTGGGAGCACTACATCGTAGCGCACAATCAGCTGCTCAAACGTTGCCTACGAGTTACATGGGGCCGACACATGTTACTTTCAAGTCATCAAAGCATGGCCAGAGAGTGGGTAAGGATATGGTGCATCTATGCGATGCGCATGTCGGGCGCCAGCTTGCAATACTTGTCAGAGAACAACTCAAATGCCAGGAGGCAGAGGTGTAGTCGAGGACGGGGGAGTGTATGAAAGACAATCAGCCTTACGGTTCCCGTGACGCTTGATTGGCCCACAGGAGCTCTAACACATCCCCATCCGCTTTCCAAGACATGGGGAAGAGCCACCAGGTCCTGCGGTGACATGTGCACACATGCGGACAAGAACTACCGGCAGGGCGGGAAGAGCCGCATGGAGATGTAATTGATGGCCCCGTATCCGCTTCACGCTACCCCTCCGGGGATAACAACCCCGGTTCTGCCCTACAGTAATGATTTCACTCGACCAGGACATACTCATTCATGGGTTTGAGGCCCGATTTTGAACGTATATCCTAGGCTATATTCGGGGTAAGATACTGGAAGCGCTGGGCCGGATGACTAGCTATTTCAAGTGCCCAAGAGCCCATCATACCTAACTTGTGGCCTAAGATCTAGCCAAATCATTCATTGGTTACCCCAGACTCGACGAACCTGATATTCGAATCCAGGGCAAGTCAAATCGCCGAGTAAGACTTGACAAACCCGGAACCCAAGAACTGCGCAATCTGGGAGCAGGTTTCCGACCAGCATGGAAACACCCCGATGGAAAACCCACACATACGGGGATGGGGACTAACGCCGGACAAATCAAAAACCCTGGAGGATTGGGTAACGATGGGGAAGTGCGACGGGCACTCAACCCTTCAAGCGTTGCAGGACCTTGTACAGCCAAGCAGAATGACGGAAACCGATGAGCAAACCCGGAATCTGATGATCCTGGAACAGAATCATCTGTCTTGGGTACCGACGTTGGAGTGAGAGTGTGCAAATTAGCAGGATCAAGCAACTATACTACCTAAATCAGGTCGATCAGTTATCAGCCCTTGCAAACCAGACTTGATGGAGGGAAGAGGTGAAAGCTGTGATTGAGGGAGGAAGCTGAGAATTGGTGGTGGTTGTTTTGCTCAGCCAGGGTGTAGGACGAGAAGAACGCGTTCGAGATTTCGGAGAGCAGGCTGTCCTAGAGCATTATTTTCCTGGCCTTGAGCAAACTTAAGCCAGTTTTTTTTTCCCCGTCGGGAGGGAAGTCGCTTTGAATTTGAAGCTTGCGGGCGCAGAGCTCGGCTCCATAAGCATCCAATCAAATGAGCCTGAAGCAGTCGACCGATTTTTTTTTATCTGGGTGTAATCGCAACCATGCACATAACCGTTTTGGGACTAGCTCCAACAGCTCTGATCAACAACCTGAGAAAGGCGCGAGTGATCCGTGATCCCACACCCTTACGCGAAAACTACTTAACTCCCACCTCCCCCACCGCGGGTCAACTTCTTCCAACTCCCACTCAACCAACTTCCGTTTTCCCATCAATCACTGCATTCGCGCGTCAAGCTCTTCCTCGCCCTTACACCAACCACATAACTTTTTTATCCTTTGACAAGGACCATCAATCAAAATGACTGGCGGCGGCAAGTCCGGTGGCAAGGCGAGCGGTTCCAAGAACGCGCAATCGTAGGTGCCCTTTTCGCGTCATCTACCCGCGCCTTCGTGCAGTTGGGCATGGTTCAGCCTTGAACTCCAGATGCCCGTTCCGGTGCTCTTACAGTTGGCTAACTTTTTGTAGTCGTTCATCTAAGGCCGGTCTTGCGTTCCCTGTCGGTCGTGTCCACCGCCTTCTCCGGAAGGGCAACTACGCCCAGCGTGTCGGTGCCGGTGCTCCCGTTTACCTGGCTGCCGTTCTCGAGTATCTTGCCGCTGAAATTCTGGAGCTGGCTGGCAACGCCGCTCGCGACAACAAGAAGACGCGTATCATCCCGCGTCACTTGCAACTCGCTATCAGGAACGATGAGGAGTTGAACAAGCTTCTCGGGCACGTCACCATCGCCCAGGGTGGTGTCCTTCCCAACATCCACCAGAGTACGTTGCCTTACCAGACGATCTCTAATGCGCAAATCTAACTTTGTTTCCAGACCTTCTGCCGAAGAAGACCGGCAAGACCGGCAAGAACTTGTCGCAGGAGCTCTGATTTTCGCGGTTGGGTTTTTTTGCTTTATTTTCTGGTCGGCACGCTGGGTTCATGATATCGGGGTCACGGTTTCGGGTCATTGGTTGCTTTTTGCGCGTGTTTGGGCTGTACATTAATTCCATGATGGGCATGGTCATGGTTATGAATGAGAATATCCTCTGAACATCCAAATCCTGACACAGTTTGCTCGAGTTGATGTCTGCATTGGAAGCGACTCGTTGACGGTACCGCGTAGAGTCTTGTCGCTTACGAAATTCTTGCATCGCACAGATTACCCAGTAGTGCCATAGTACTCTTTAAGATGATAAGTGCATTTGAGCCCGGCATCGCACAGACTTTCCCATGCCTTGATATATGCGAATTCCTATGTACAAGAGATTCGTCGCGAAAGAGCCCGTCAAAACTTGAGCGGGGGGGGAGCTGCAAAAGCCTGTCAGCTAATTCGAGTGAGACGCGCAAAGCAAGCCAACTTACGATCCAGGTGGGGCGCCGGGAGGTTTCTCTCGTATTTCGATCCTGCATAACTCTGTTAGTCTCGCAGGTCAGAAGGGAAGGTGATGCCATGAACAATTCGCACCTCCAGGAGCGGTAGGGTGGACGTAGGGGTCCGGGTGTTTCCACTTCTCCAGCAGCTTCTCGGTCTCCTTTAGCAACGCCTGTGCAGTATCCCATGTCAGTCTCCTATCATTCAAGTCGTAATTCTATCAAACAAGAAGGTTGCTGCGCACCCGTTGTAATCTCGGATCGCTGACATCCCGATTCTTCTCGAACAGCGAACGGATGTAGAGAGCCTGGCCGCGCCAGAGATGACGCTGTACCGACCAGTCTAGGGCGAGCTTCAGCGAGCGGCGGTAGAGCGACCTGGGTTTCTTGTTAGCAACGTCCATTCACCGGCTATCCCCGGTAAGGGGCATGGAACTGACAGCGCAGCCTGTCTTGAGGACATGATGGGCGGCGTGTTCTCTGCTATCTCTTAGCGCCCAACGCCGGGTGAATGCAGTGCCCGTAGCAGTTCACCTGGTCGCTCTTGGTTCAATATACCAATTCGCACCCGGACACGGTCGAATATGCGCTGGCGATGTTGAATATGCTTCGGGTTTGTTGGAGCTTCACGGTTCTTGGTCTGCGCTGAGCTCAATTCGCGAAGTGGATTGGTGAGCTCCGGAAGACTTTATGCCTGAGGCATAAATGGTGGGTCTTTGGCCCGCCTCGTCAAGCGATCTTGGGGAGGCCTGAGGCAACAGTCCTGCCGGCGCTTGGGTGAGTTGTGCAAAGTACCTCGCGCCCCAGAGAAGCTTTGCCCGTTCCATTTCGCCGAGCCATGCGAAAGCCGTGGATCTTGGTTCTTGGCAGGCTACCTACCTATGGCAAAGCTGCTGCAGGCTGAGGTCATCGGGCCAGTGGGCGATGGCGCCGGCAGCGCCGTTCGGGCTGCTTGTGCTCCTTGCAACCCTGCTTCGATTCGAGGCTGGGATTTCCGCCAACAGGCTCCTGTAGGTAATTTTTCCTCCCTCCTGTCTGTAAACGGCGCATCAAAACACAACAGTGCCTCGTGCTTCCCTCCTTCTCTTTGTACACAACTAGGTCAATTTGCCTTATCCCCTGTCCAGGAAATTATCCACGTTGCTGCAGATCCTGAACACCGAAGCCGAGCCGTTCCCACATCCGCCACGAATTCCCGCAACCAATTCTGCCCGGTTCTGACTGCTCAAACGTCGCCATCATGCTCTACCGAGGACTTCGGCTCGCGGCTCGTACCGCTCCTAGATTTTCGCTCTCCAGCACGAGCTCAGCACTACGCCAACTCCCTCTGCAATTTCAGCATGTACGGACCTACGCCGATACGATTGTCAAGGTGCCGACGATGGCCGAGTCGATCAGCGAGGGCACCTTGAAACAGTGGAACAAGTCTATTGGCGACTTTGTTGAGCAGGATGAGGAGATTGCAACGATTGAAACGGACAAGGTGTGTAAACACTCTACATTGGCTGCAAGTGCGCATTTGACTCACGTACCACACCATGGCAGATCGATGTTGCCGTGAACGCACCAGAAGCCGGCATCATTAAAGAGTTCTTGGCCAATGAGGAAGACACTGTCACTGTCGGCCAGGATTTGGTGCGCATTGAGCTCGGTGGCGCGCCGTCGGGCGATAAGCCGGCCGCGACGGAGGCCAAAGAGACGCCTAAGGAGACGCCTAAGGAGACGCCCAAGGAGCCAGCACCCGAGAAACAGACGGAGCAAAAGAATGCGCCAGAGCCCAAGCCGCAGGAAACGAAGCCGGCTACTCCATCTGCCCCGGCGAAGGAAGAGTCGGCTGCGCCGAAGCAGCCGGCCAAACCGGCAAAAGCCACCACCGAAGCTCCTGCCACTCTGGGTAGCCGGGAAGAAAGGAGGGTAGGTCACCCACCAGTGGGGTTTCACGTTTGCCGTACTTTGCGCTGACAGACTTTGAAGGTGAAGATGAACCGGATGCGTCTCCGCATCGCGGAGCGCCTCAAGCAGTCCCAGAATACTGCTGCCTCGCTGACCACATTCAACGAGGTCGACATGTCGGCCCTGATTGAGTTCCGCAATAAGTACAAGGATGAGGTCCTGAAGAAGACGGGCGTGAAGCTGGGCTTCATGAGCGCCTTCTCTCGCGCTTGCGTTCTCGCTATGCGCGATATCCCGGTAGTTAATGCGTCAATCGAGGGCCCCAATGGTGGCGACACCATCGTCTATAGGGACTACGTCGATATCAGCGTTGCCGTCGCAACAGAGAAGGGCCTTGTTACCCCCGTTGTACGCAACGTAGAGACCATGGACATGATTGAGATCGAGAAGGCTATTGCCGAGATGGGCAAGAAGGTATGGTCCTACAGCTATGCTTGCTTGCCCCTGGTCTGTGCTGACACAGAGAACGCAGGCTCGTGATGGCAAACTTACGATTGAGGATATGGCTGGCGGTACTTTCACCATCAGTAACGGAGGGGTTTTCGGTTCCCTTATGGGCACTCCTATCATTAACCTGCCACAGAGTGCGGTGCTCGGCCTCCACGCCATCAAGGATCGCCCCGTGGCCGTTAACGGCAAAGTGGAGATCCGCCCGATGATGTACCTTGCCCTCACCTACGATCACCGTCTGCTGGATGGCAGGGAGGCGGTGCAGTTCCTGGTCAAGGTTAAGGAGTACATTGAGGACCCCCGCAAAATGCTCCTTTAGGCCTTGGCTGGGTCGGGTGTTCTCTACGAAATTTGGAGAGGAAAGGGGTGGCAAGATTGGTGTTTGCCCATGAAGGAAGAAGCAGCGGTGACACGGTCGCCTGTGTAATATAAGCTCTTGGAGGACTCTGGTTCTCGTACACTGCATCCTAGTGGCGTTCCAATTGGACTTGGGCATGTCGTTTTGCAATAAGGGCTACCGCCGCTGCTGTCCCGCCGCTGGCATGCCCGACCCGCAAGTCGGGGGGTGGCGGAACGGCGGGGGTCGGTCATTGCGTTGTATCATTCAGTGTTATTATCATGGCATATCCCCTCGCATCCCATCGACGTCTATGTAGCCAGAGCAGTTGAGGTGAGTAACTGGGAAGTTGATTTTCTGTCGGACGGGTCCATCCACGGCCTGGGCGGTTGCAGTCGAGCTGGGGAAGGTGGGACACAGGTGGTAACTCGACACCGAGTGTGAACAACTATCAGTGTCTTCAACCAGACTAGCCTGGTATGAATACGGAATACCGCGTCCGGGAGACAAACAAATCAAGGACGGCTAGGGTACTATTCCTCAATCTTGTGTCTTGTAGCTGCACGTTCCTGTCCCGCTTCCCGCTAACCACCATGGGCCACGAGAATCTAGGTGAAACGTACCTTGGGGAGCTTCAGTTGTCTCGTTTCCCATCTTGTTTCGCCTGTTGTTGGCAGAGACCAACCGCTCGATGGAGTCCTGGCCAGACACTGGGGAGCAAACGCAGGGAGCCCGGACTCTACAAGGAAGCTAGAAACCCGAAACCGCATAAAAGGTCACTGTCCATATGTGTTTTCCCGCCGTGGGATTGGTTAATTAGGTGGGGCTGGCGGCGGCTCCTGGTGATGTGGTGAAATATAGGCCGTACCAGTGCTTAGTGTACCATCCCATCTGAAGACGCGCCAGCCATTTCAACCCCTTCTGGTAGAGGCGGTGGACATGACACTACTCTCGATGGGGATTAGGTGTCATAGTTCTTTTTTTTTTCTCCGCCTTACTGGGCCGAGGTGTACTGTGTAAGGAAGAGGTTCCTTTCTAGGATTTTAGCAACCAGAATCCTATCTGGGGCTCGACTGGACGATCCTTGCCAGGGCAGTCCGCGTAGGTCTGAATTTTCCCAGTGTGTATCCTTTTTGGAACCAGCCCAGACGAAGCTGACCTGCCTGCATAAGGGCGTCGAACTGATACTCAAATCCGCGGGATGGGGGCATGATGTTCCAATCCACGTTTGACGTTCCCCCCTTTGCATTGCCTGCAAATAAGCGTGTAGCTCGAGCATACAAGGACTTTGACAAGGCATGTTGACAAGGCATGTCTATAGTCCCACAGTTGGGACTAACTGCCACCGGGAAATATCGTCTATTCGTGCCACAGAATGGCTCAGTCGGCCATTGTTTGGGAAATGATCGCGACTGCAAAGGGGAAGCGAGGGGCCAAGACCATCAACGTACGGTCAGGAACGGATGCTAGCAGAAATCATAGTCGTTAAATTGCAAGAAGCCTGGGTTAGAGCGTGTGAATTCCTCGCTGGGGGCGTCAAACGAAAACCTGATTCCGGAAAGAGAACTGGTGCAAAACGTTGTCCCTAGCCACTTATTATACTTGTATAACCGAATAAAGAGTTAGCTCTATAGCGCCTCTCCTTCCAACACGGATCGAACCTAGGAAGAACGAGGGCTCTGTGACGCTAGATTGCTACATCATTCACCGTCAGATTTACCTTAAAATGTAAACACGATGCCTATAGACTCCTGGGGGACGGCGTAGACATTTGGATCGCGGGCGCAATAATGTGAATGCCCCTCAAACCCCATCGAGGAGCCGGAGTCTTCGGCTGCCTGGGTTTCCGGCGCGCTTTCAATCACGGTAAACTAAGAGCTGGCCCCAGTGACCGAAATATGGTGAGACATGAATGGCGGAAGACCCTATCCTCATGTCAAGACACGCGGGAATGCACCTGAACGTATCAACGGGCTCAATGGAATAAATGGCCACACGACACGTGCTTAGACCAGTCGCTCGAAGGTCGTGCTAACTGTTACTGACTCCATACCGAGTACAAAGAACACCGGCGACGGGTACAACACAAGAGGAAATCAAAAGAAGGCTAAAACTTTCCCGTGGTGGGTCAGAGCCTGGGGGTGGAAGGGCCAGGCGCTAGTTAGAAACGGTATTTCACGTTGCGCATGGTGATGATCAAAAGCGTGAGGTAACCAAGCATACAATCAGAAGTACTAAATACACAGGGGTAACTCCCAGCGTACACAGCGGGTGAGCTCAAAGTCTTGTGACCGAGGCCGGGAACTGCCCTCGGGTATGAAACATATTGAACGCAACAACCAGGACCAGGAACGTCGAGAACCACACGACCGGACGGACATCACGGTTGACATACAGACGAGGAACTCCATCAAGGGGGCGCCAACGGTAGCAAGACCGCCATACTACCCGGGCGCCCGGTTGACAACCAGACGATTCAAGGGTTCGGCCAGAGCGTCGAAGTAAACAATAGCGACAAAGCTTAGGTGCCAATGGGGATACTGGCCTCGGGAGAATGCACTCTGTGAATCAATCGGTAGACAGGATTGGACTTAAAGTTATAGGCTGGTAGGGTAGGTCAAGGCGGGGCCCGGGAGATGAACAAGAATGCCATGTTCCAGGTACTGTTGAGTATATGTCTACTATGACTGTACACGCCGACCCTGCTGAGGTCTCTCGTCCTATCTTGTGTCGACGGGACAGCCCCATATCCGCGGCCTCTCACCTACGTTGTCAATAGTACCTCGTTGACCAGCGAAGGCTCGGGGCAGCCCCGGACTAATCACTTGCCACCGCTAGGGTTATTGCCATGCTCAACTGAATGTGTTTCCCACGTGGTCTGATCGGCCGTGAACGGCGGAGAAGATTATCCTTCCCCTGCCGAAGCGAGCCGCCATACTCTCTGATAATCTTCCAAGCTAGGAGACAGCACCAGAGAACAGATGATAATAGCCGACATAGATAAATGCTTACTAATACTTTATACTCTACATCCTATATAATTTGCTAATTAACAAACTAAGTTTTATATAAAGGCTGTTTTCTAGATTTATATTATATAAATAATATAACGGTTTTATAATATTTTATTTTAATCATAATAAATTCAAATAACTAATATAAATTAATTATTTACTAGTTTTATAACTTTATTATATATTATTATTATTATTATTATTAATCTTATACTACTATACTAATAAGTATACTAGAGCCTCTCTAGTTATATACAAAGGAAACTATACCTAATAGGCTAAATAAAAACCTTTATCCTTCTTTTAATACCTAATCTAGAATACTAATATACTATAAAAAAAAGAAGAAGTAGCTAGAATAGTCCTATAGAGGCCCTATTTCCTAGTCTAGCCTCTAGGCAACGTAATACTCTAGAAGCCTCCCTAGGTCTATTCGCCATTATAGAACCCTCCTTATAGAATAATAGTTATAGACCCCTATACCCTATAAAATAAGGTCTAGGTCCCTTTATAACTAAATCTCCTAAGGTTTCTATATTCAGCTTTTTAGTAAGTTTAAGCACTATAGAGGTTAGCTTTAAAAGACATTATAAGACTATATTAAGGCTTAGCATATAATAACCTACAAAATGTACTAATAATCCTATTTATACTATAATTTCTATAGTAATCTCCCCTATATTAGACTAAGGCTAGAAGTTCTTAATAGAACCAGAGGAGCATAGGGTATAGTTCTGTTTTTCCGGTTCTATAGAGCTTAGTTATATATAATAGGTATAAATAGGGGTTACCTATCTAGGGGCGCTAGGAAGATAGACAAGGACAACAGATAGCTTTTAATACTTGTTTACTCTAAGGGATTAGAGTAACAGGATATAGTTCTTCTTTCTTTTATAAGTTAAGGATATCTTTTTCCATATAAGTAAACTCTTTTATATCTATCGAGAGGGACATCACTATTACTACCTCTACCTCTATCGTCATTACTATCTAGATAGTCAGACTTGTCTACTATGACTATAAATACTTAGATACCTTAGATATTTTAAGCCAAAGCTCCTCCCTATCTGACTAGATAGAGGTTTAGTTCCAGAGGTGCTAAGTAGTACCCTAGAGGGTTAGTATTAGCTTATATTTTTAGAGGCTTAATTAAGGAAGAGTTTAGCTTTAAGTCTAAACTAGATTACTAGACTTTAAGTATAGTAGGATAGTAATATTTATAATAGAGGAGTAAAGATATATATATAGAGGCGTATATAGTAAAACTATTAGGAAAGTAAGAAGAGTAAATATAGGTACTAAGAGATTAGTATATCTAGCGGTAGGCTAGGGAACTACTCTTGCCCTAATATAATAATATTATTAGTAAAGATAGTAGGAATTATAGGACAATAAGTTTAAAGGAGTTTGATATCTATCTAGAGGGATAGAAACTCTAAAATATAGATTAGTAACGTTAGAACTATTTAGGATTCGGAAATAAGATTTTAGAGTTATATAGATATAGGAGGAAAGCTTTATAGCTATCTTAGCCCTAGTTACCTTAATACTAACGCTTACTAGTAAGGGTATATCTATTTATATATTATTACTCTTTAATAGTCTAGTATAGGCTTATCTTATTATTTTAGGAATTCTAACTTTAGGGGTTAGGATACTATTATTATAAGGTATCCCTTATTAGAAGGTTTAAAAATAGCTTTATTAGGTATACTCTAAAGGAGTAAAAGTAATAGATTAAATTTACTTTTAATCTTACTAATTATAGAAAGATTTAAAGGAAAGAAGAAAGGCTTTTTAGATTAGCTATTTAGATAGAAGAGTTATCTTTAAGGAGGTTACCTAAATAGAAAGGTATAATTAAGGATAATAACCTTAGATATTATTCTTCTTATTAGTTTAATAAATACCTTAATTAGAATTATTACTTTTAAATACCTCTTATACCTAGATATATTAAAACCTTATTAAGAAGGATACTATTAGAATTACATTAATTACTAGAGTTTAGAAACCTTACTTTAGACTTAGAAGTTAAATATTATACTTAAGTAGATATTATAATAGATAGACTTACTAAAGTTATTTAGGTTATATTCCCTTTACTAATAAATAAAGGATTACCTAGTCTCTTCTCTAGTTATAACGTTACTAAATACTTTAAGTATTTTATAAAGGTCTATAAGATCTTCAATAAAGATGATATTAATAAGATCTCCCACTTTAAGTAATAATATATAGATAACCTTTAGAAAATCCTAGACTAGTAGCTAGAGTTAAAGAAAAAGGACTAGGCTACTTTCGAAGCTACTATTAAGGAATGTTAGAAGTAGAACGACTCTTACTAAGAAACTTTTACTTAAGAGCTAGAGCGTCTTATAGATTTCTAGTATATAGATTTAGCTAAGTCTATCTATAATTACCTAGAGTATATTAATATTCTACTTACCTAAGTACTAAAGAAAAAGAAAGTAGTCTACTAGTTATTAGCTATCTAGAAGGTATAAGATAGATTTCCCTTTACTTTCTAAACTAGTCTTTATATCTATAAAAAGGGTAACTTATAGGTTAATAATATAGAGTAAGAGGACTTCTATAACTTTATATAGGAGTATCTATATAAGGGAGTTAATACTAGGTTAATATATTATAAGCTAGATCTAAAAGGAAGAGAAGTTAAACTATAGGTAAGCTAGATTATTAAGAAAAGTCCTTTAGCTCCCTAGATATAGGAAAGTCCTTTAGGTTTATCTACCTAGAGAGATACTACCTTTGATAAGATTATTAATAGGCTTATAGATACCTTATATAAACTCTAGATTAATAAGGGCAAAGTTAATTATAAATCTTTAGATAGGGGTAGGCGTTTTTATAACTAGATAGATAACCTAAGTGACAATAAGATTAAGGAAATCTAGACCTACCTATCGGCTACTTAAGAGTCTTAGTAGAAGAAGAAGAGTAGTAGATTCCAGCCGAGTTTGACCTTAGCTAATGTAATCTATACCCTGCTCGCGCGGCTACCCTGCTCGCGCAGGGATATCTAAGACTTCAATTTCCACCAACTTCTACCAACTTCCACCAATTCGAACAGCAATTCGAACAGCAATTCGAACAGCAATTTGAACAGCAATTCGAATAGCAATTTGAATAGCAATTCGAATAGCAATTCGAACAGCAATTTGAACAGCAATTCGAATAGCAATTCGCAGCCACTTTAATAGCCTTTCAGCCAGCAATTCGAACAGCAGTATTTTCCACCAAACTACCGGTTTGTCGTCTTCAAACACTATAGCAACTATTACTAACCGACGGATAGAACGCGCAAAACACGAGGTATCTATTGCCCTAGCCATCAACGCCCTAAACGCCAAACAAGTCCACAGTATTCGATAGGCCGCAAAGCTCTTCAACGTTCCGACAACCTCTAGTTCCTCCATATCAGCAGGCACGAAAGACGATTCCAAAGAATATCCCTGGCGCGCAGAGTAGGGCTGGCTTGATTCCTTTCCACCCAGAGAAAATCCTTGGCCGCTACCGTCCGACTCCCCCGTTTCTCCTAGCTTTGCGACACTCCTCTAAAACGCCAGGTCACTACTTTGAAGGAGGACTTTCTAGCCTTGTGTACCGATAATATTACCCTAGCTACACTTAACTAGGAGCTTGTCAACAAAAGTAAAGACAGACGGACGAAGAAGACCAAGAAGCACTTTGGCCAGGCTAGGGTACTAACTGTATAGGAGATTTAGGAACAGAAGTAGGAAAGGGAGAAAAAGGAAGCCGTTGAATAGAAGGAAAAGGAACGGCGTATGGCACTTTGTAGAGTTATAAGCTTCGTCAAGTTGGTTTGAAAGTAAGAGCTTGTTTAAGTAGATAGATAGATATAATACTAAGGAAAGTATTACTAGATTGAATTGAACTACACTGCTTGGCTGTTTGGCTGTTGGAATTGTTGTTGTTGCCTAGATATTTCTCTTGTTCAGGGGTAAATTGGGTGGCAGTTTAGGTGGAGGTTTGGCTGCGCGAGCAGGGTAGCCGCGTGAGCAGGGTATGGATTACGTTATACTTTATAGCTACTATTATTATAGTAACTAGATATACTTTACCTATAGATATCTAATCCTAGTAGAGGATATCTATAATAGTCTTATCTATTGACTTAGTTTTAAATAGATCTTAGGTAAGAAGGATCCTAGTCTTCTAGAAAATTAGTAAGTCAAAATTCTGAATAAAGATATAGTTACTATAGCTAATTAGGGGACTTAGTAATATATTATCTATACTTGTACCTCTCTTTAGCTAGACCTTCCTAGCTAGGAGCTATACTAATAGTTTATAGAGTATTACTAAAAGGAATATAGTTAAGAGTACTATCTAGATCTAAATCTTATTACTAATAAGGCCTTCCTTTAATATATTAAAGGTATATATCTACTAGAACTAGTTATAACCTCCCTTAATTACCTTACTAATACTAAGAGAGTTTCCCTAGAGTTAATCTATAATTATACTAAGGCTAGGGAGATCAATTTCTAGATAGACTATAAGTAAGGTAGATATACTCTTATCTAATAGGTAAAATAGACAGTGTCTTAGACAGATAACCCTGTTTTTGCTACTAACTATAAGGGCTTACTAGTAGATATATTATAGTCTGACTAAGCAGTGATATAAGCTTTTAATACTACTGACTTAGAGGTTAATAATAAAGATATTTCTAATAGGGATAGTAATATAGTAACTATAATATAGAGTATTACCCTTATAAAGTACTATTTTATAGAAATAGAAGATAAGCTAATATAGAATACTATCTAGTAAGAGAGGACTAATAAAGTAAAAACTATTTAATTACCAAAAAGAAATATAGAAGTAGGAAGAGCTAAACCTCTAGCTATAAGCTAAAGGGTTATAATTATTACTAAGAGGGTTAGTAATCTAGCTAGTAAGGGAGCTCTCTCTCTAGCTAGATAGAAATAAACTATTCGTTTTAGGGAATTAGAGAAATTGACTAAGGAGAATATAGCCTATAATATACTTTCTTTAGTTAGTAAGGCTCTTTAATTAAAGATACTATTAATAAGGTCTTAGGGATCTCCTTAGCATTTAAGAATATACTAATTACTTTCCTTAAGTAGGATTATAAAAGTCCTTAGGAGGTAATTAAGTATAAGGGCTTAGCTATTCCTTTCCCTAATAAGCCGGCTTTATAAGTAAGAGGGAGAGCGTTATAAGAGGTCAAGATATACCTTAACTGCCTAGGTAGATAGAGTAGCATTAAGGGAGAAGAGTCTGTAATTACGGTTCTAGCATTTCTAAGGGTTATTAGTAATAGGTAGTAGGCTATTATAATAGATAGATTTTAGAGTAACTACCTTATTAGATAGCAAAATTAGCTAGACTCTAAAGAGATTAAAATATCCTTCTAGGCTCTAATCTATATACTCTTTACTAGCTAGAAGATCTAGATAAGTATACTTATATAGATATATATATTACTAATACTCTATTATAACTTTAAGGATCTAAAAGGTAAGAAGGTACTTACTTTAATTAATACTAGATCTAAGTATAATATAATTACCCTTAGCCTAATATAGAAATACTATCTCTTTATATAGATAATAATAGTAATTTCCTAGGGTCTTTATAATAGTAGGCTATTTACTAGGAGATTAATTAATATAATTATCTTAAGGGCTATCTTAATCTATAAGTATTTCTTTATTCTAGATAGAGATACTAGTAGTTACTAAATCTTACTAAGTATATTATTTATTTATAATATAAGCCTAATATTTAGCTATAAAACTAGCTATCTAGTTATAGTAAATATTATTACTAGGAATAAATTAATTAAAGCGTTAATTATCTTAGATATTATAGCTAAAATAACATTTAAAAAAAATATTAACTTATAGGAGATAAACTCTAACGTCTAGTTATAATGATTATTACTACCATTATATTTACTAACATTTAGGATAGTAAAATTCTATTTAGATTTCTTAATAATTAGGCTAATAAAGCTATTTTTAATATAATATTAAGGATTTCTTGTCTACCTCTTATTAATATACTTACTAAAGTTTTAACATTTTATCTTAGTAGATAGGATACTTTAAAATAGAGATACTAAGAAATAGAAGATAAAATAGAGAAGCCTAGCTATCTAGATAGATAGAAAGCGCTTAGGAAACTTATATTAGAGGTTAGAAGAGAGTTATAGGAAGTATAGACGTTTACTATATAAAAGTCTATGACTAGAAAAGTTTACCTTATAGATATAGCTGTTAGTAATAGTTCGGTACCTAATAGTGACCCTAATTAGTAAGAATAGTACCTAGGGGAAGCTATTAAAAAGATAAAGTTTAGGTTAGAGTAAGATAGCCTTATTATATTATAGTTTTCAGACATAGAGCCTAGGATATAACTTATAACTAAATGGCTTAATATATTATTTATATCTATAGGAAGCTTTCTATCTAATTAGGAGAAAGAACTCCTTATATAGGTCCTATAGAATTAGGAGGCTACTCTAATATAGGATTTTACTAAATATAGATAGATTTACTCTAATATTATTCCCCCTTAGATTATCTAGACTATTCCCTATATAGTATAGCAATTAAAGAGTATCCCTATTCTAAAGCTATTAATACTAAAGGTTATTAATCTCCTAAAGTAGTAGATCTAGTATAGGATTATTAAGCCTAGCTAGAAGAGCTACTATAATAACTAGTTCCTAGTCTTTAAGAAGGATAGTAGTCTCTAGCTAATTAATAACGCTTAGAAAGCTAATACTATAATTATATAGGATATATTTATACCACTAGCTATAGAGGAATTTAATAAGGACTTTAGAGGTTATAAAGTTATCTCCCTCTTAGACCTCTTTTCTAGGTATAACTAAGTTAACCTTAATAAATAAAGCTAGGATCTTACTACCTTTTAAATACCTATTAGCCTCTTCTAGATATATACCCTCCCTATAGGTAGAATAAACTCTATTGCCTAGTTCTAATGAGCGATGACCTAGATCTTCTAGAACCTGATTCCGGATATCTGCCACGTTTACCTAGATGATATCTATATAAAGGGACTATAGTCTGACTATAACAGGGAAGAAGTTATCCCTAGGTTACGGAAATTTGTGGTTAAATACCTTTAAAACATTAATATAGTTCTCCTAAATGTTAAACTTGCTAGAGCTACTATTATAGCTAGGAAATCCTAATAGTATCGGCTATAAGTGGTATTACTTAGCTACCTTTATATATCTAAAGGGTGACTACCTAATAATAATAAAGTTGTAAAAATCCTTGAGTAGACTTCTTATTCGGATTTAAAGTATATTTGTACCTTCCTAGGGATCATTAGCTACTACCAGATCTAGATAGAGTACTTTACTACTATTACCTGGCCGTTATATGACCTAATGAAGAAGAATGCCTATTAGGAATAAGGCCTTACTTAATAGCAGGCTATAAAGGAACTCTAAACCTAAATAATTATTACCCTAGTCCTTATACTACTTGTTTTCGATGATCCTAGAGAAACGGTATAACCCTACTAAATAGGAGCTCTATAGACTGCTTTTCCTATTAAAACGTTTCTAATAGTACCTCTTTAGCACTTACTTTATTATAGAAATAGATACTCTTGTCCTAGTTTACTAGTTAAATAGTATAACTAGTAATATACCTAAAGCCTTAATAATATAATAGACTATATAGATTTAGCTATTTAACTTTAAGGTTAAGTATATTCTAGGTTCTAAAAAAATGCTATTATTAATAGGCTTTTATAGAAGCCTCCTAGTCCGTCTAACTAGATAGAGAAAGCAAATAAAGAGGATATTAATGATTAAGTTAACACGGAAATCTATACTAACTGTGTTAGCAATCTTCCTAAACCTATAGACCTGAACCTTAAAGAAGGATACTCTAAATACTCTAGAGCCATCGTATAGTATTTAGCCACTCTAGAAGAACTAATAGCTATCTGACCATACTAGTAGTAACATCTATTTAAGAAGGAAGCGCTTAAATATTTAGTAGATAAAGGCTATCTATTCCTTTAGCTAATAAATGATACCTAGAATCCTTATTATATAGTAAATACCCTAGAAGAGAGGTAATAAATTTTCTAAGCCTATTATAATAAGATAGGCTATAAGGGTAGAGAAGCTACTTACTAGGAGGTTACTAACTACTATTATTGGAAGGGAATATATATTAATATAGTAAAGTAGATTTGTACCTACCTAGAGTATTAGGTATAGGATATTAAAAGATTTAAAGAGGTATATTTAGATTTAGAACCTTCTCTAATCCTATTTATAAAATGGTATTTAGATATCTAGTTTATACCTTCTAACTAGAGAAGGAAACCCTATTTCCTCCTTAAGGCGTATAATAATCTTTTAGGATTTATAGAAGCCGAAGTCTTACCTAATAAGTTAGCTAGAGTAGTAAAGAATTTCATTAACTATAATATTCTCCTCTATTAGGGACTCTTAACAGTTATAGTTGTTAATAGAGGATCTAAATTTACAGGGGAAGCGAAAGCTATCCTAGAGGAACTAGGGGTAAAATGTATTATTATTTCTCCCTATAACTTTAGGGCTAATAGTATTAACAAGGCTAGATATATACCTATTATAGCTACCTTAGTAAAGATAATTATAGAAATTAGAAAGAACTAGTAATAGCTTTTCCTTTATATCTTATATATTAACTATACTATTGTTTAAAATAGCTATAGCTATTTACCCTTTAACCTTATCTATAACTATAATCTTATTAGCCTAATCGAAAACGATATCCTAACTTAGTAAATTCTTTACTAAGACTTTATAACTATCTAACTAGATAGGGAAAATTAAGTAAAAGCCTATCTATAGTTATTAATACTTTATATTAAGGTATTACTTAATATAGAATTTAATCTAGAAGTTATTACTAAAAAAGTTACTAAAGCTAGATAAAAAATAGCTAAACGCTAATATAAAGCCTAATATTATAAATTTAGAGCCGAGAATGCCTAAGTTAAAGTAGGTAATCTTATTCTAATATATAATAATATTCGGTAGATCGATATAAGCTTGTTTCGAAAACTCTAATATTAGTAATATAGCCTATACTAGGTCTAGGAAGTTAGGAATAGGAATACCTATTACCTAGAGACTCTTGATAATATAACTATATAGATACTATATTCTATAAACCACGTTAAGAAGTTTTTTAAGCGGGATAGAATTTAGCTTAAAGCTAATAGATCTAATAGTTTTCTAGGCAAGTAGAACCCCTAGAATTAGGAAGTAGGTTCTTTACTACTAGAAGTGCTTAAAGAAGTAGTAATAAAAGAAGAAGCTCCTAGACAAACTAGGCAACTATAACTAAGTAACTAACTTACTAGATCTAAAGCCTAAAAGCAATAATAGTAATAGTAAGAGCTTATAGTCGAACTAACTAGAGAGAAACTACCTAGGTTTTAACTTTTAGGCTATTAATAAAAATATAAGTTAGCCTTATTCGATTTTACTTTTATTTACTCTTTACTACCTAAACCCCTAATTACCCCTTTTCTATACTAGCTTTACCCCTTTTCCCTAAATCCCTAGTTTCCTACCCATAATTACCGTTTACCTTATTTATAAGTCACCTATTAATCCCTACCTATACTATCTAAATCTATTAAAATTAGAGAACTCTTTTTCTATATTACTAGCTAGATATTTTTTAGCTAACTATTAAGGTTAAATTTGGCCTAACCTACAAGCTAAAGGTTAGGATCTTAAGAGCTATTATTAACCATATCTTCCTATAAATACTTCTTATTACTCTAGTAACAGTTTCTATACTATCTGTCTAGGATAAGACCTATTAAAATGTAGCTATAAAATGGCTATATAGTATAGATAGTAATAGGCTTCTTATTCCTTAGAAGGGTAACCTTAGTTATTAACCTTTAGTAGGACTATTTATAGGCCTAATATAGTACTAGATTCCTATATCCCTAATTAGCTCTTCCTCTAATTAGAGGGAAGAAGTTACCTTTATATATCCTTAAATACCTAGATAAATAAACTAAGAACTCGGGCTTAATAGGTAATTATAGTATAAATCTACTAGTTAAATAGACTACTATTGTTAATTTCCGTAAAAACCAGGTATAACTACTTTACTAGGGCTCCTTTATAGGTATAGAAGAATTCTATATAGGTAGGAGCAAGTCTTAGGATTCTAAATATCTACTTTAAGATATTAGGATTAAGGTTTAGTTCTTAGCAAATATATAGGACTACCTATATTTTAAAGTATTTAATGAAAAAGAATCTATAATATAAAAGGAATAATTTATATTAATATTATATTAAGGCTACCTCTAGATAATCTAAGGGTATTAAGGGATCTTCTAGGTAGGCCATTCTTACTACCTATATAAACTTAGGAAGCGTAAAGAACCGATTATCCTAGGTAGTCGTCAAATCTACTAGTTAGTTAATTATTAAGGGAAGTATAGGCTTAGTATCCTTGTTAATTTCTATATCTTCCTAGATAGAGGATTTATATCTCTAGCGCTTAACTCTTTTAGTAGATATAATAATCGAACTTACTTATAGGAGCTTATAGTAAGTTTAAAAGGGAAGTAATATAGGAAAAAGTAATACTAGCTATCTAAGTAAAGGAAGATAATTATAAGTAAGAATTAATTAGAAGGGTAGAAAAGTAGGAAGAAGTTTAAAGAGAAATAGGGGATATTTATCTTTTAAGTAATTTAATAGTTAGGGTATTAGAACTATTAGACTTCTATTTAAAGAAGGTATACCTAGGTTAAAATAACCTATTATATAATAGGTTATATTCCTTTATTATTTACTAGATAAAATATAAGTTAAGGTCATTCCTTAAGGTTATAATAAAGAATAACCTAGTTATATAGAGGCTAATATAGTTACCTATTAGATAGTACTAGAACTAGTAAATATAGCCTAGAATAGCTAGATAAGGAAGGAATCTAAGAGGAACTAGAAGGTCTATAAATACCCCTAACTTAACCCTCCTTTCCTCTCTCTTTTCTATAACTAATAGCTATAAATTATAAATCACCGACTTATAAAAATACTAAATAAAATGTCTTCTCTACCTAGTTAGATAGCTAGGTACCATTAGGTAAGTATCCCTCTAAGTAATTCTTTTCTAAATATTAGTAATTTAGGTTTTAAGTAACTCTATATAAGTCTTCTAGTAGTAAATATATATAGGGATAACGTTAGAGAGTCAGATTAAAGAAGAAGAGAAGGATCGGTTCCTCTCCCTTTAATTAGAGGGCTAAGCTAACTAAGTATAGGACTACCTTTACTCCTTCTAAGAGAGGATCCTAAAACCCTAAGGCTCTTTCTTTAGTACCTCCTTATAACTTAGGTTATAGGGAAAGAAATTGCTAATTACCCTAGGAGTAATAATACCTAGAAGCTCTTTAACAAGCTATATATTAGGCCTATTCCTTATCCTAAGGAAGTAGTAACTAGAAGGTTAGAATAGCTTATAAGCCTTAATCTTAAGATTAATAAGTAGATTATTAGCTACTTATTTCCTTTATATATTAGGTTATATAGCTAAGGGAAGATATATTTTAGCCTATATTAATATAATATTACTATAAGCCTATATAATATTAAAGGGCTTATATTAAGAAAGGAATACCTAAATAGCTATAACCTCCTAAACCTACTTTAGTATATACTAATAGCTTATAAGCTATATATCTATATCTTTCTAGAGGCTATTAGCGACTTAAAGCCTAAGTAATTAGTACTACCCCTATAAAAATGGAAGGAGGTAGTTAGGAAACGATTCTAGGTAATCCTTTATTACTTATAATAATTATACTAAGCTATAGCTATATATAATTAGATAAAGTCTTATCTCTATTATATAGACTTATATCCTTCTAATAAATAGAGCTAAAAAGATCTATTTAAGACTTTATAGAATAAGGTCATTTACCCTAGCTTTCTTTTTCTATTACCTAGAGATTATATATACTAGCTAATAGTATAGGTAATATTAAAATAAAAAGGCTAATAGGAATATAGTATCTAGGTTATTAAGTTCTATTACTTTTACTTTTAGGAGATATAATAGGGAGATAAGGTATAGCTTAAGCTCCCCTAGTAGAAAGGCTATCTATATATAAGGCTAAAAGTAATAGAGGCTAAGAATAAGATATTAATACTCTAGCTTAGAATAATCTAGATAGCTCTAGGTTATCTACCTAATAGCTCCCTTTAGCTAGAAAAGCTAAAGAATCCTTAGGAAGATATTAGTCCCTATTAAATATCTAGGTAGCCTATAGATAAGCTACTTTAGAGGCTACTAGTTTTATAACTATAGCTATAGCTAGGATAGGTAAAATCGGTTATCTCTGTCCAGATAGAGGAAGGAGAAGACAACCTACTATTAATAAAGAAGTAACTAGTTATAAAAAAGGATTACTAGGTTCCTATAGATAATGACGTCTAGCGGTTCCTTAATAAGGCGCCTAAGGGACTTAGGCCGCCTTAGCTACTCTAATAGGCGCTTAAGTATCCCTATAAGCTAAGGATAGCTATCTATTAATATATAATAGAATAGGTAGAAGAGTAACTTATAGCTATAGAAGGATAAGGAAAACCTTTACGGTTATAGTAATAGTAACTAGTTAAATAGGCACCTTTAGTAATATAATAGCTGCCTAGTTAGACTAAGACAAAGCTAAATAAACTAATATAGATATAAGAGATATACTTGACCTAAGCTACTAAGAAAGGATAGGCTTATTAGTATTATTCTAAGGATAACCTAGCTAAATAGATATAGCCCCTACTATTCGAACGTTTAGGACCTAAAGATCTAGAGCTAGTTCCTAAGTACCTACTATAATTTATAGGCTAGGATATACTAGATACTAAAGTAAAAGCCTAATAAAGGTATTAGGTATCTAAGAAACAGCCCTTACCTAAAGGTAATAGTAAAGCTAAGTAGGTTAGGCATTATAAGGAACGTAAGTAAAGTTTTAGGTCTAAATTCGCTAATAGAAGCCTTAGGCAAATTCAAAGGGGAAGTATAAACTAGGGCTAGAAGTTCTTAATATAACTAGAGGGGCATAGGGTATAGTTTTATTTTTCCGGTTCTATAGAGCTTTATTATATATAATAGGTATAAATAGTAGCTACCTATCTAAGGGTACTAGGAAGATAGATAAGGATAATAGATAGCTTTTAATACTTATTTGCTCTAAGGGATTAAATTAAAGTAATAGGATATAGTTCTTCTTTCTTTTATAAGTTAAAGGTATCTTTTTCTATATAAGTAGACTCTTTTATATCTATCTAGAGGGACATTACTATTACTACCTCTATTATCGTTACCGTCTAGATGGTCAGACTTGTCTACTATGATTATAAATACTTAGATACTCTGGACATTTTAAGCTAAAGCTCTTCCCTATCTAACCAGACGGAGGTTTGGTTCTAGAGGTGCTAAGTGGTACCCTAGAGGGTTAGTACTAGTTTAATATATCTAGGATTTATTCCTATTTAACCTTTTGCCTAAGTCTATTAAGTCTTCTAGATCTAGTAGTTATAATACTTTTAAAGTATCTTAATAAGCCTTCTTTTATTAATTTGATAGATCTAACTAACTAGCTATTAGCCTCTATAGTACCTTCTATATAATGGTTATAATGCCTATTAAGTCTATACCTACTAAGTCTATCCTAGCTAAGTCTTTAATATATATTAAATTAAGCTATAAATATATAACTCCTATCTAAGAGGTATAGGCTCTAATTCTCTATATAAAGGGAGCTAAGATATCGGAAATCAAGGCTATATAATAAAAGAGAAGGTATTCTATATAATGTTAAAAAGAATAAAAGAGCAAAGATATATATTAGGTAGCCTTATTAAGGATAAATATATTATAAATACTTTAAAATCTAGAATACTAAAAGTAATAATTAAATCTATTACCTAGGTTATTATATGGGTAATAATTAAGAATAATATTATAAGATATTATTATTATTATTATTAATTATATACTATTATACTAATAAATATATTAGAGCCTCTCTAGTTATATATAAAGGAAACTATATCTAATAGGCTAGATAAAAACCTCTGTTCCTCCTTTAATACCTAATCTAGAATACTAATACACTATAAAGGAAAGGGGAAATAGCTAAAAATGGCCCTATAGAGGCCTTATCTCCTAGTCTAGCCTCCTTATAAGGTAACATTCCGGAAGCCTCCCTAGGTCTATTGGCCATTATAGAACCTTCCTTGCCAAATAACGGTTATAGGCCCCTATACCTTATAAAACGAGGTCTAGGTCCCTTTATAATTGTATTTCCTAGGATTCCTATATTCGGCTTCTTAGTAGGTTCGAGCACTAGATAACTAGGTACTTTATAGTCTCCCTCCCCTAGCTATAGGTATAGTAGGGGATATTAACCCCTAGGACTTATACCTTAAATAGGAAGTTATAAAGGCTAATAGCCCCTATATAGGCCTATACTAGTAAGGAGCTCTAGGCCTTTATTAAGCCTTAGTACCTTTATAGGCCTTCCCTTATAAAAACTAGATATAGAAGGTCCTTATCTAATATATATTATATCTTCCTATTAGCCTAGTTAGCCCTCTAATGGTTACTTTAGTCAGCTACTATAGCTAGTTCTATAGCCTATAGCCTCTTCTATAGGGTTTATAGGGGGGTAGACCTCCTTTATAGCCTTTTTAAACCTACTATTAGACCATCGACCTTACTACCTCTAAGGCTATGGGCTTTAGCTCCTAGCCTTTGCCCTAGCCCTTCTTTTCTAAAACCTCTAGCTTAGCCAATTATAGGCTTATTAGATAAGAGCCTTTATAGGGACCTAGATAGCCCCTAGGCTAGCCCCTAGCTATAGAAGTAGTTAATCAAGTTTAGCTTCGAAGTTAGCTAGCCTCTTATTAAGATAAAGGTTAAAAAGTAGTACCTAGGCTTCTATTTCGAGGTATTAGATAGAGGTAGCCTTATAGGCCCTAGTAACTACTTAAAGGGCCCTATATTAGGCCTTTAATAGCTCCCTAGCAGGGCCTTCTAGCTTACCCCCTAGCTTAGTAGGCTTATAGAAGTTCGAGGCCTTATAGGCTAGGGTACTATAGATATACTTAGTATAGACTTTATAGGCCTATAAGAGGCCGGGGCCCTAGGTCTTTATAGTAAGCCTAGTTAGGGTAAACTCCTGGGTTTCTAGCTTCTTAGCTACCTTTATATAGTAAGGGCCCTATTATAGCCTCTAATCTAGCTAGACCTTAAGAAATCTAGCTAACTTTAAAGGGACTATAGTAGTAATACCTCCTTTAGATTATAAGAGCTCTAGTAGTTATAACTATTATTTCCGGCCCCTATTAAAGTAGATAAGCTTATACTTCTCTAGGGCAAAACCTATACCTTAGGTCCTTACCTACTATAGATAGGCCTTCTAGATCTTCTATAGCTAATTACTATAGGCCTCTTTAGCCTTCCTAAAGGCTAGAAGGTTAATATTATTAGTAAAGCCTATTAAACTAACTATAAGGTAGGCCTATTAAATAGCCTAGTAAAGGGAGGCTATATAGAGGATAAATAGTATAGGGAAAGCTATATTATAGGAGGTAACTAACTAGCTAGACCTACTATAGAGGCTAGAGTAGTAGGTAAGGCTATAAAGTTACCTACTAGTCGACCTTCTAAAGCTCCTAGCCTTTAAAGGAGGGCTTATAACCTACTAATAGAAGGCTAGGGCTCTGGCTAATAAGTTCTTTCCGAACCTAGAAATAGACCTGTTAGATATTAATGACCTAGATCTAGATAACTACTAGGAGCCAAAGTTCGAAATAAGCTAGGAGGTCACGGTAGGCAAAGTTAGGGCAATACTAGCTAGAGCGGCCCTATACAAGGCCCTAGGGGAGGACCTCCTCCTTATAGGCCTTCTAAAGGCCTATAGGCAGCTACTCTACTAGATACTGGCTAAACTAGCCTTAGAGAGCCTACAGCTTGGCTATTTCCTAGCCTAGTTTAAGAGGGCTAAGATAGTAGTCCTCTATAAGCCTAGCAAACCCCTATAGGCCTACTTTACCCTAGGTAGCTATAGGCCTATAGCGATCCTACTAATAATAGGCAAGGTACTAGAGGCTATAGTTACCTAGAAGGTAATAGCTATTATAGAGGCCTATAGGTATCTCCTAGCTAAATAAATAAGTAACTAAGAATATAGGTCTATAGAACTAGCTATTTGGCTTATTATAGCTTAGGTCTAGGAGGCCTAGAGGTATAAGGTAGCTACCTTCTTCTTATAGCTTGATATCTTAGGGGCTTTTAATACTATTAACTATATCTGGCTATTAGCTACTTTATAAAGCTAGGGCTTCCTAAAGTAGTTAGTAATCTAGGTTAGAGAGTAGTTATAGGATAAGGTAACTATGCTTTACTTTAATAGCTAGGAAATAGAAGATATAATAGTAAAGGCTAAGGTCCCCTAGGGGTTATCCCTCTCCCTTATATTATTTATCTTCTATATAGCCTTTCTTTATTAGGCTATTTATTAGGCTTACCCTATAGTTAGTTTAATAGGCTTTATTAATGATATTAACCTTTTAGCCTTTAGGAAGGCTAAGAAAGCCTATAATAGTTAGCTATAGAAGGCTTAGAAGGCCTACCTATAATAGGTAAAGACCTAAGGTATAGCTTTTACCCTAGAAAAGTATAAACTTATCTACTTTAATAGGGGCCGGAAATAGTAGTTATAACTACTAGAGCTCCTATAGCCTAGAGGGGGTATTACTACTATAGCCCTATTAAAGTTAGCTAGATTCCTGGAGGTTTAGCTAGACTAGAGGCTATAGTAAGGCCCTTACTATATAAAGGTAACTAAGAAGCTAGAAACCTAAGAGTTTACCTTAACTAGGCTTACTATAAAGACCTAGGGCCTTAGCCTCCTATAGGCCTATAAGGTCTATATTAAGTATATCTATAATGCCCTAGCCTATAAGGCCTTAAATTCCTATAAGCCTACTAAGCTAGGGGGTAAGCTAGAAGGCCCTACTAGGGAGCTATTAAAGGCCTAATATAAGGCCCTTTAAGTAGTTACTAGGGCCTATAAGGCTACCTCTATCTAATACCTTGAAATAGAAGCCTAGGTACTACCCCTTAACCTCTATCTTAATAAGAGGCTAGCTAACTTTAAAGCTAAACTTAACTAGCCACTCCTATATAGACTAGGGTAGGCCTAGGGGCCTCCTAGGTCCTTATAAAGGCTCTTATCTAATAGGCCTAGAATAGGCTAAGCTAGAGGTTCTAGAAGAGAAGGGCTAAGGCAAGGGGCTAGGAGCTAAAGCCTATAGCCCTAGAGGTAGTAAGGTTAATAGTCTAATAGTAGGTTTAGGAGGGCTATAAAGGGGGTTAACCCCCTTTATAGACCTTATAAAGAAGGTTATAAGCTATAGAACTAGTTATAATAGCTAGCTAGAGTAACTACTAGAAGGCTGACTAAGCTAGTAAGAGAATATAATATATATTAGATAAGGACCCCTTATACCTAGTTTTTATAAGGGAAGGCCTATAAAGGTACTAGGGCCTAATAAAGGCCTAGAGCTCCCTATTAGTATAGGACTATATAGGGGCTATTAGCCTCCATAACTTCCTATTTAAGGTTTAAGTCCTAGGGGTTAGTACCCTTTACTATACCTATAGCTAGGAGAGTAAGACTATTAAGCACCTAGTTATTTAGTACCTAAACCTATTAAGAAACCGAATATAGGAATCCTAGGAAATATAGTTATAAAGGGACCTAGACCTCATTTTATAGGGTATAAGGGCCTATAACCATCGTTTAATAAGGAAGGTTCTATAGTAGCTAATAGACCTAGGGAGGCTCTTGGAATACCGCCTTGTAAGGAGACTAGACTAGGAGGCAAGGCCTCTATAGGGCTATTCTAGCCACTTCTCCTTTCTTTGTAGTGTATTAGTATTCCGGATTAGGTATTAAAGGTATAATAGAGGTTTTTATCTGGCCTATTAGGTATAGTTTCCTTTATATATAAGTAGAGAGGCTCTGGTATATTTATTAGTATAACAGCATAGGACTAATAATAATAATAATAATAATAGTATAGGGAAGAGGTATAACCCTTATAGGACCCTAGCCTTTATTATTATATCCTCTATTTCTTAGCTATCGAAGTAAAGGATAGCTACCTTATTCTATAGCTACTCTTTAACCTAGACTATTACCTACTTTAGGAAGCCTTAGCCTTATAAAGTAGCTAGTAGCTAGGTATAGTTAATAATATTAAAGGCCCTTAAGATATTAAGCTATAGGAGGAAGGTAACTACCTTATACCTCTAAGCTTCCTAGACCTAGGCTATAATAAGCTAGATAGCAAGCTCTATAGACCTATATTTATAGTTACCTATCTATTTAGCTAAGAGGAGCTTATAAGCCTTTATAATAGCTATTACCTTCTAGGTAACTATAGCTTCTAATACCTTACCTACTATTAGTAAGAATACTATAGGCCTATAGCTACCTAGAGTAAAGTAAGCCTATAAGGGTTTACTAGGCTTATAAAGGACTATATAATATACTAGCCTTATAATATCTATAGATAAGCATATAATATTTTGTTTAACTACCTTAGGGAGGAAAAAGAAGAAGAATACAAGAATTATATAGAAGAGTACCTTTTAACTAATATATATATATATAACCTAGGTAAGGCCTGGTTAGGCTCTAGGTTAGGCCCTAACTAGGCCTTGGCTATATGTCTACCAGACAAGTTACGAACGAGTAACGAACGCTCTACGGACCTATAGGGCGTAGGTAAGTAGGGCAGGGTAGGTCCGTTCTATACCTAGGTAAAGCCTAGGCATTATCTAGCCTAGGTATAGCCTAGGCCTATAATATCCCCCCCCCTCTTTTTTCGTGGTTACTAGGCTAACCTACCCTATACCTACCTTATATATTAGGCATATAAGTAGGTTCTATACCTTCCTCTCTTTATTACTATAATAATATAACCTATATATATAATAGTATATTATATATAAATAGGTAGCTATTCGAGTTTAGATAAAACCTATACTTCCTTCTTTTTATTATTAGAATAATATAATATATATATATAGTAATAAGTTATATATATAATAAGTAATTTGCTTAGGTCTTATATATTCTACTATTGCCTTCCCCTTAATGCCTATAAATACCCTTTTCTCTTCCCTTTTCTTCCTAATTTTCCTTACCTATAATTAGCTCTCTTCCTTTATACCCTTTAACTACCCCTGCCTCTTATAATTATACTTACTATTTATACCTCTGTTATATCTTTAAGGTTTTTTTAATTAGTATCTATCTAATATATCGATAGTTACTAGTTTACTTAGTAATAGTAGTAGTAGTTACTATCCTAGTAATAATAAGAATAAAGATTACTATATAAGTTTTCCCTTACCTATACTAATTTTAATTATTATATATATATATATATAGGGTATAGACTAACTCTTTACTTTATAATGTAAGAATATTAACCTCTCCCTTAGTAAGTATACTATTAAAGGTAACTCCTTTAATAAAGAGTTTAAACTATAGCCTAAGAAGTAGTAGTACTATCTACTATATATTAACTAACTTCTAACTAATAATAAGGTCAAGTATATCTAGGGTTAGGGCACTTCTTATATAACTTACTATATTAGCTATAGGAGCTATATTTAGGATCTATAGCTCTAGGCTAATAAGCCCTACCTATATATAGGTATTAAGAAAATCGTAGGTTATTATAATACTAGTACCACCCTTACCTTCCTTACCTACTATAAGACTACTAACTAGGGCGCTTATTACGCCGTTTTAATGCCTAAGTTCTCTATACTAGTACGTTTATTCTCTATACTTCTTAAGGCTACCTAATCTAACTACTTACCTAGATAGGCTACCTTTACCCCTACCAAGGCTATAAGTTCTTGTCACTCTAGTAATAACTTTGCCTTAGTTACTACTACTACTACCCCTAATACCCCTACCTACTATAGTAATATTATCTAGCCTATTACTAGCCCTAACCTTACGTTATAAGCTACTAGGTAGCTTATATACTATATTATAATATAGAATAATAGTATACTATACTTGATATAATATATAAATAAGAATATATTAACTTTAGTTAATATTAATATTACCCTTATTGCCTATATCCTAGGCACTTTATTGCCTGCCTCCTATACCTACTTAGGTACCTCTATACGCCCTATACCTATACTAATCGACTTTAGCTATTCCTATACCTACCGCTCTTCCTTGCCTGCTAAATATATAGTATACCTAGTCTATAACTACAAAGACCCTACCTTTGATACTATAACCATCGTATTAGAAGGGGAGGATAAAGAGGAGGAGGTTATAGAGTAAGCGTATTATATATTAGTTAGTATATTTATTTTTATTTTTATAATTAGACTATCTCTATAGGTACATTTATAATATAGCTATAATATACCTATAACATAATTATAATATATCTATTACTTGTTTACCTTAGGTTCACCTACCTATATAAAAATTTTAAACTATTTATTTTTATACTCTTCCCTATATCCTATTTATAACCGGTCTATTATTATAATATATATCTTCCTACTCCTACTTAAATATATTAAATACCTTAATATTTTGTAGATTTTCTAATGGTTCCTAAGTTAAGGTATTATATCCCTTCTATTTTACTAGTATATTATATTAATTTCCTCTTCCCTTCGCGTTCCTAGCCGTAAGGATCGCTTTTACTTTATATTCTTCTTATAATAGTCTCTCCTAGGAGAGTTCTAATACTAGGTCTAGTTAGAAATCTAATATATATTATAAAGGTAGTAGGTTAGACATAGTATACTTAATAAGATTAATATAGAAGGTAAGGTAGAGACTATAGGGAACATTTAGAGTTACTATTAGTAGTATTAATACTATAAATACTCTATACTTAGTATTAACCTAATTAAGTTTATAACTAAGGTAGTTAGTCTTAATATTATATAAGGATAATCATATTTTATCCCTTACCTTATTTTTTTAGCTAGGTATTAAGAACGATTAGCGATTTCTTACTAGTATTACTATATATATACGATAGTAGCCTAGGTCTATTCTATACCTTCTCAGGTAATGTAAGAAATTGGCGGCTCTTCCTTAGAAGGTTAAGGCAAGAGTATTTAATAGGTTAGTAAACTATATTAGGCTTATATTATAACTATAGAGGAGGTAGCTTATATTTATCCTAGTTACTATCGAGTTATAGTTATTAATTATAAGTTAATATATAGGTAGATATTTAGGCTAGTTATACTAAGTAAAGGAAACTATAGTCTATAAGATAGTCTATACCTCCTAATTTATATATCTTATACGTCTATCTATCTATAGGTAATAGGCTATTAGTAATAGCTATTCGATTTTAATAATCTTATAAAGAGTAGTCTAAAACTAGCTAAGCTAGTCTAAACTATAATTAGTAATAATTTATATTAGGAATCTATAAAACCATTATTATATATCCTAAAACTAGAGTATATATATCTCGGCTCCTATTAAGGATATAGCTTTAAGTTAAATATACTTTAATAGCTAGTTAGTAATTATTATAAGGTACTAGGGTAAAGCTTTATCTTATATAGGGAGATTAACTATAAAATCGATAGAAATCTATTTCTAGAAGTATTTAGTAATAGGTAGAGGCTAGAAGAGTCCTTATTATAATTAATATAAGACCTTAGCAATATAATATATATAATAGTTCCTTATAAATCTCTTTATATCTAGGGATATAAAGTCCTAATAGTAATCCTATTAGGGCATTTTAAATAACCTATTCCTCTCTAGGTAACCTAATATAAAGGAATTATAGATATATTAAAGAATAGTAATTATAAGTAGCTCTTATATAGGAAGTAAAAGTCTACCTTAGAACTAGAAGGTACCCTATATATTAAGGGAGTAATCTATAATCTAGGTCTATATTACGTTTACCTCCGTTAGAAATTTCTAGGCCTTATCTCAGATAGCCTAGAGCTAATATATATAATGTTTATTCTTAATGACTCTCTTATCTTATAAGGCTATAAGCTATCTATCTATAAAAATAGTATTCCCCTTTAGTAGGTAAGATACTTTAGGTAATATTAAGGTACCTATTATATCTATCTAAATAGTAGGAAGGAGTTATATTATATATTATATATCCTTAGGGTAATCTTATTTATAGTAGGATAAGGTATTAAGATAGGAAGCTTATATATAATCCTAGCTAATATTAAAGTTTAAAGTTAAAGAGGGAAAGTATTTTGGCCTATTAAGCTTACTATTTATTAATTAAATAAGGCTAGGAAAAGCATTTAAGGTTTTTATAGTCAGTTAGGATCTAAAAGGGGGTAATAATATTATAAAGCTTAGCTAATTAGGTCTTTAGGTATAAAATAATTATAAGTCATTCCTTATTATAAATTATATTATTATTATTATTATTATTATTAGTCCTACACCACTATGCTAATAAGTATGCCAGAGCCTCTCTAGTTATATACAAAGGAAACCGTACCAAATAGGCCGGATAAAAACCTCTATCTTACCTTTTAACACCTAATCTAGAATACTAATATACTACAAAGAAAGGGAGAAGTAGCTAGAATAGCCCTAAAGAGGCCTTCCCTCCCGGTCTAGCCTCCTTGTAAGGCGGTATTCCGGGAGCCTCCCTAGGTCCATTAGCCACTATAGAACCCTCCTTGCCAACCGATGGTTACAGGCCCCTATGCCCTATAAAACGAGGTCTAGGTCCCTTTGCGACCGTATTTCCCAGGATTCCCACGTTCGGCTTCTCGGTAGGTTCGGGCACCAAATAACTAGGTGCTCTATAGTTTCCCTCCCTTAGCTATAGGCGTAGTAGGGGGTACTAACCCCTAGGACTTAAACCCTAAAAAGGAAGTTATAGAGGCCGATAGCCCCTATATAGGCCTATACTAGTAGGGAGCTCTAGGCCTTCGTTAGGCCCTAGTGCCTTTATAGGCCTTCCCTTGTAAAAACTAGGTATAGGGGGTCCTTATCTAATATACGCTATATCCTCTTACCGGCTTAGTCGGCCCTCTAATAGTTGCTCTAGCTAGCCACTACGGCTAGTTCTATAGCCTGTGGCCTTCTTCATAGGGTCTATAGGGGGGGTTAACCCCCTCTATAGCTTTCCTAAACCTACTACCAGATTATTGACCTTACTACCTCTAGGGCTATAGGCTTTAGCTCCTAGCCCCTTGCCCTAGTCTTTCTCTTCTAGAACCTCTAGCTAAGCCTATTATAGGCCTGTTAGATAAGAGCCCTTATAGGGACCCGGGGGGCCCCTAGGCCTGCCCTAGTCTATAGGAGTAGCTAGTCAAGTTTAGCTTTGAAGTCGGCTAGCCTCTTGTTAAGATAGAGGTCGAGGGGTAGTACCTAGGCTTCTATTTCAAGGTATTAGATAGGGGTAGCCTTATAGGCTCTAGTAACTATTTAAAGGGCCTTATATTAGGCCTTTAATAGTTCCTTAGCAGGGCCTTCTAGCTTACTCCCTGGTTTAGTAGGCTTATAGAAGTTTGAGGCTCTATAAGCTAAGGTACTATAGATATACTTAGTATAGACCTTATAGGCCTATAGGAGGCTAGGGCCCTAGGTCTTTATAGTAAGCCTAGTTAGGGTAAACTCCTAGGTTTCTAGCTTCTTAGCTACTATTACGTAGTAGGGGCCTTACTATAACCTCTAGTCTAGCTAGACCCCTAGGAATCTAGCTAACTTTAATAGGGCTATAGTAATAGTACCCCCTCTAGGCTATAGGAGCTCTAGTAGTCATGACTACTATTTCCGGCCCCTGTTAAAGTAGATAAGTTTGTACTTTTCTAGGGCAAAAGCTATACCCTAGGTCTTTACCTACTATAGGTAGGCCTTCTAGGCCCTCTATAGCTAACCATTATAGGCCTCTTTAGCCCTCCTAAAGGCCAGAAGATTAATATCATTAGCAAAGCCTATTAAACTGACTATAAGGCAAGCCTAGCAAATAGCTTAGTAAAGAGAGGCTATATAGGGGATAAATAGTATAGGGGAGAGGGGCAACCCCTAGGGGACCCTGGCCCTTATTACTATATCCTCTGTTTCCTAGCTATTGAAGTAAAGGATAGCCACCCTGTCCCGTAGCCACTCCCTAACCTAGACCACTAACCACTTTGGGAAGCCCTGGCTCTATAAAGTGGCTATTAGCCGGGTATGGTTGACAGTGTCGAAAGCCCCTAAGATGTCGAGCTATAGGAGGGAGGCAGCTGCCTTGTACCTCTAAGCCTCCTAGACCTAAGCCGTAACAAGCCGAATGGCTAGTTCCGTAAACCTGTGTTCCCGGTTGCCTATCTGTTTGGCCGGGAGGAGCCTATAGGCCTCTGTGACGGCTGTTACCTTCTAGGCAATTATAGCCTCTAGTACTTTGCCTACTGTTAGTAGGAGCGCTATAGGCCTATAGCCACCTAGGGTGAAGTAGACTTGTAAGGGTTTGCCAGGCTTATAGAGGACCACTGTCTTGGCCCTTTTGAACCGGGCTGGAAAATAGCCGAGCCGTAGGCTCTCTAAGGCTAGTTTTGCTAGTATCCGGTAGAGCGGTCGCCTATAGGCCTTTATAAATTATATAGTTCTATTTAGCTAAGGATAGTTTTATAGAATAATAGGTTATAGGATATAGGACTTTATCTTCTCCTTATTAGGATAAGTACCTTCCTAATACTATCTTAAAGTAATCTACCTTAAATACTATCTCCTATCTAGGATCCTATTATACTAGGATAGGTTCTAATATAAAAACTATCTTAAGAGCTTTAAAGTCCTCTTATTCCTTAGTCCCTTGTCAAAATAGGGTATTCTTATAAATTAACTATATTAAGGGTATAGTTTAGAGAAGTTAAAGATAAAGTCTTAGTAGAAGTTTATAAACCCTAGGAAACTCTATACTCCTTAAACCTTTTATAATACCTATTACTTATAGATAGTAACTAGCTTTTTAGAGTCTAAGTAAACCTAGGCCTATACCTCTATAATATAGCTAAAGTATTTAACTTCTTTTATAGTAAATATATACTTCTTAAGATCTAATATAAGTTCTACCTTTTATAATCTTTAGAGTATATCTCTTACTTATCTTATATAATCTTTCTTATTATCCAAAATATATATTAAGATACAATTAAGGTATATTATTATAAAGTCTCTAAATATTAAGCTAAGAGTATTATTAATATATTATTAGAAGATTATAGGTATATTTATAAGTCTAAAGGGATAGATAAGCTACTTAAAAAGGCTAACTAGGTCTAGAAAGCTATTAAATACTTATAGTCCTCTATAATCTAGATATAATAGAAGGCTATTTAGATATCTAGCTTTATAAACTATTTAACTCTAGCTAATAAGTAAAGCATCTCCTTAATAAGTAAAAGGGGATATTAATCTTACTTTATAATCTAATTTAGCGCCTAATAGTTAATATGAAACCTCTATCTTCTATCTACTTTCTTTACTAAGAGGATAAAGGCAGTAGCTAAGGAGGAGCTAGCTTAGATCTATCCCTTATCTAGTAAGTTAATAACTTACTTTTAGACTTCTAATAAATAATCTTATAGTATATTATAGAGAGGCCCCTAAAGGAGTTTAAGAGTCTTTCTATCTAGGCCTTCCTTTAATTTAAGATGATAATTAGCTATATTATAATATAGAGGAAGTCTATTAGCTTTCTCTTTATTAAAGAGGTTAGTAAAATCGTAAAGTTTATCTAGTAAGGTAACCTCTAACTTTATATTAAGCCCTAGTTAAGTGTCCCTATTTTTTATATTTTCTCTATTAAATTAGTATCTTAATTCTAAGATAATTATTATTTCCTAGATATTAGTAATTAGGAAGGTATTAGAAGTCTTCTTCTTTTATATCTTTTAAACTATACCTATAAAGATTATACCTATAATTTAGGATATTCTTATCTATCTTAGCTATAAAGAGATCTTATAGATAAATAGTCTTAATTATATTCTAATTTTAAGAATACCTATATATATATCTAATATAACTTGCTAGTATTCTATCTATAGGAAGCTAAATATAATATTATATATAAGTCCTAGGACTATATAGAATATAGCCTAGCTCTCCTATCTATTAATATCTATTATAATATAAGCTATCTAAGTAATCTTCTAGTTAATTATAACCTAGTTATTATATTAAAGGTATATATAATAGGTAAACTAATCTACTCGATTCTAAGCTTCTAATATATTCTTTTAAATAGCGCTATGATTAGAATATCTACTATCTACTTAAATATTTATAAAGCTAGTAAAGTTAAGGAAGATTAAAATAAGAAAAAGAGGTCTATCTATTCTTTTACTAATCTTTATAAACTTATCTTCTAGGTAGTTATAATCTTCTAACCCCCTTATAAGACTTTGCTTAAGGGTTACTCTTTTCCTAACTCCCTATGTTCTTTATTAGATAGGTTATTATCTTCCTTCTATTCCTTAGCTTCTAAGATATTAATATTAATTCTTAACTAGTTCTACTATATTAGCCTTAAAGTAAAGGTAAAGTTATACTTTATAATAAAGTAACCCTTCTACCTATATTAGATATATATTCTAGCTACTTATCAGGCTAAGTATAGTTCCTAGCTAACCTATTTTACCTATAGAATGTTATCTTTATATTTTCTTATCTTATCTTTATTAGGTCCTTTCCTCTATAGGTTAATATAAAATAAGTTAATTCTAATTATTAATATATCTCCTTTTATATCCTTTTCTCTTTATAGTTTAAATATTACCTACTACCTTTATATCTATTAATATTTATTATTAAGCTAAAGAGCCAGAAGATCTATAATAATCTTATAGTATTTTATAACTACTATTATATAATTATCTTAGGGGATTCTGTATCTAACTATTATATATTTAAGTTTTAGAGAGAGGTATTATTATAATTTAATTAGATATATCTTATTATTCTAAAGGAGGCTACCTACCTTTAATAGCTTAACCTTAAACTAAGTAATAAAGGTAGAGAATAGTTTATTATCTCTCTATTATAAGAATTCTAGTTCTAATAAGGCTATTATTTTCTTATAAAGGTTAGAGAAGACGCTCTCAAGGTATTAGAGGAACCAAGTTAGATTATACCTAACGTTTAGGCCTATAGATTTATAATAGGCTATAACTTAGGTCTATACCTAATATATAAGGTTTCCCTAGATAAAGACCTATTAGTTATAATTAGAGCCGATAAAATCTCTATTAGCTATAAGGATATATTCTATTATACTCTTCTATACTATAAAGAGTTCCGTTTTACTATCAAAAGGTTATCTAGTTAGGAAGCGCTTCCGTTATAGCTACTAAGCTTTAAGGGGTACTCTAGCTAACTTAGGGGTTAGGATAGGTTAGGTTTCTAATACCTAGAGGGTATCAATAGTAATATTCTACTATTCTATTACTATTTAAAGGGAATAGATAAGCTCTTATAATTCTAGTAAGCCTAAAGGCTTATATACTCTCGAATCTACTATAACTATATTATTAATAACTCCCTTAAGGAGTTACTACTAGTATAAAGGTAGTTAGAATATAATATACTAGCCTTATAGTATCTATAGATAAGTATATAATATTTTATTTAATTACTTTAGAGAGGAAAAAGAGGAAGAATATAAGAGTTATATAGAGGAGTGCCTTTTAACTAATATATATATATATAACCTAGGTAGGGCCTGGTTACGCTCTAGGTTAGGCCCTAACTGGGCCTTAGCCGTATATCCACCGGACGAGTTACGAACGAGTAACGAACGCTCTATAGACCTATAGGGTATAGGTAAGTAGGGTAGGGTAGGTCTGTTCTATACCTAGGTAAAGCCTAGGCATTGTCTAGCCTAGGTGTAGCCTAGGCCTATAACAGACTACTATCTTAGCCCTTTTAAACTAGGCTAGAAAATAGCTAAGCTATAAGCTCTCTAAGGCTAATATAGCTAACATCTAGAAGAGTAGCTATCTATAGGCCTTTAATAGGCCTATAAAGAGGAGGTCCTCGTTTAGGGCTTTCTATAGGGCTACTCTAGCTAATACTATTCTAACTTTATCTACTATAACCTCTTAGTATATTTTAAACTTCGGCTCCTAGTAGTTATTTAGTTTTAGGTCTTTAATATCTAATAGGTCTACTTTTAGGTTTAGAAAGAACTTATTAGCTAGTGCCTTAGCCTTCTATTAGTAGGTTATAAGCCCTTCCTTAAAGGCTAAGAGCTTTAGAGGGTTAACTAGTAGGTAGCTCTATAGCCTTCCCTACTACTCTAGCCTTTATAATAGGTCTAGCTAGTTAGTTACCTCCTATAATATAGTTCTCTAGCTCTTAGTCTTTATAGCTATAATAATCTTAGCCTAATCTTATAGGGCTTACTAAAGTACCTCTTATATATAAGGGTTTAAAGTACCCTTATAAGCCTTCTTTACCTCCCTAGCCCTCTTCTAGGCCTCTTAAACTTCCCTTGTCTACTACTAGGCCTATTTACCCCCTATATTAGCCTTCTCTACTAGAGCTAAGGTTATAGCTATTTTATTAAGAGCCTTTATAAGCCTATTAAAGGCCTATAGAAGTTCCTCTAGGCCCTAGAAAATAGGCCTAACTAGGGCTATTACCTATCTACTAAGCTAGAGAAAGAGGTAGGCTACCTTAGCCTATATAACCTTCCTATCTAGGCTCTTCTAATCCTACCCTCTACTAGCTAATATAGGTTTATAGGTCCCTTAAAGGGAGACCTATAAGGCTTATAGGTAGTAATTAGACCTTCCTTATTCTAAGATATCTTTATAGGTTACTTCTAATCTAGCTAAGACCTAAAGTAGATCTATTATAAAAGGCTAGCTATATTAGCCCCCTAGGGGGCCCTAATAACCTAGCTATATAGTATATATAGGTTAAGGTCCTATTAGTCTATAAGGCTAAGGAGGTCCCTAGCCCCTAGGCTTAGCCTATTAAATAGGTCCTAGACTAGGTAATAGAGGTTAAAGTTACCTATAGGAACTAGGAGGTAGGATAGCTAAAGTAGGGCTAGTAAGTCCTATAAAAAGGCCTACTCCCCCTTATTATTATAGACTAACTAAAGTTTAAACCCCCTCTCTCTTAGGGCTAGAAAGGTTACCTTATATTAGCTTTCCTTTATAAAATAGTCTTACTAGCTAATTAGAAAGTATTTAGCTACTAGAATAGCTATCTTACCTTTAGGCTTATAAACTAGGTAGTAATTTAAAGCCTAAAGGTAGTATATTAACCCTATAAATCGGTTAATCTATAGCTCCTAGATAGCTAATAGATTATATTTAACTTCCTCTAATAGGACCTTAAGAGCCTATTTATTACCTTAGATATTTTACTAAAAGATCTTAATTTATATTTAGAGTAGCTAGAGTAAAGGCTAAGGGTATAGTTATAGGATCCATAGCTATTACCCCTTTGGTTAGTTATAAAAGGTAAGGGGTTTTAAGGTATAAAAAGGAGATATAGGTCTATTAGGTATCGTATAGAGTGTTCCTAGCCGCCTATTAGGCTAGGGTAGGCCTCTTATAAGGGTATTTAGCCCTTGTTTAGTAGTAGTTATTATCTTCTAGCTAGCTATTAAACTTAAAGCTTACCTTCTAGTATAGCTACTCTAGTAGTTAGAAAGTTTAAGGTCTATATTAGTAGGCCGTCCTAGCCTTCTCCTAGGCCTTGACTTTCTTTAGGTAGCCCTTATACCAGGCTATATAAGAGCCTCTATAGGCTATATATCTATAAAGGAGCTAGTTAGAGTAGGTAAGGTATTAAGCCTCCCTAGTCTTCCCCCCTTCCCTATAGGCCTTTATACTATAATAGCTATAATAGACTAACTACTAATAGTATTATTAGGTATAGCTAAAGCTCTAGTACTTATAATATTATCTTAGCTCTAAGGTATCTTAATAAGGCTAATAATCTAATACCTAGGTATCCTAGACTATACCTTTATTATAGGGTTTCTAGGCCTTATTAAGGTCTTATAAGCCTAAGAGTACTGTAGCCTACTTTCTTTATAGGCTATTTAATAGCTAGAACTTAACTATTTCAATTAATTATAACCCTATAGCTCCCTTAAAGTCTTATTTACTGGACTAGGGCCAGAAGCTCTTAATATAACTAGAAAGGCACAAGGTATAGTTTTGTTTTTCCAGTTCTATAGAGCTTTATTATATATAATAGATATAAATAAAGGTTACCTATCTAGGGATATTAGGAAGAAGCAGGATAGATAAGGACAATAGATAGCTTTTAATACTCGTTTGCTCTAATAGATCTAAGTAATAGGATATAGTTCTTCTTTCTTTTATAAGTTAGGGAATCTTTTTCTATATAGGTAGACTCTTTTACGTCTATCTAGAGGGATATCACTATTACTACCTTTGCCTCTAATATCATTACCGTCTAGATAGTCAGACTTATATATTATAATTACAAATATTCGGACGCCCTAGATCTTCTGAGCCGAAGCCCCTCCCTATCTAACCAAATAGAGGTTTAGTTCTAGAGGTGCTAAGTGGTACCCTAGAGGATTAGTAGTAGCTTATATTTTTAGGGGCTTAATTAGGGAAGAGCTTAGCTCTAAGTCTAAACTAGACTATTAGACTTCAAGTATAATAGGATAGTAATATTTATAATAGAGGAGTAAAGATATATATATAGAGGTATATATAAGAAAATTATTAGGAAAGTAAGAAGGGCAAATATAGGTATTAGGAGATTAGTATATCTAATAGTAGGCTAGGGAACTACTCTTGCCCTGATATAATAATACTATTAGTAAAGATAGTAGGAATCGTAGGATAATAAGTTTAAAGGAGTTTAATATCTATCTAAAGGGATAGAAACTCTAAAATATAGATTAGTAACATTAGAACTATTTAGGATTTAGAAACGAGACTTTAGAGTTATATAGATATTAAAGAAGAGCTTTATAGCTATCCTAGCCCTAGTTACCTTGGTATTAATACTTATTAGTAAGGGTATATCTATTTATATATTATTACTCTTTAGTAATCCAGTATAGATTTATCTTATTATTTTAGGAATTCTAACTTTAGGGGTTAAAATGCTATTATTATAAGGTATCCCTTATTAGAAGGTTTAAAGATAGCTTTACTAGATATACTTTAAAGGAGTAAAAGTAGTAAACTAAGTTTACCTTTAATTTTATTAATTATAAAAAGATTTAAAGGAAAAAAGGAAGACTTCTTAAATTAGTTACTTAGAAGGAAAAGTTATCTTTAAGGAAGTTACCTAAATAGGAAGGTATAATTAAGGATAATAACCTTAGGTACCTCTCTTCTTATTAGTTTAATAAATATTATTATTATTATTATTAGTCCTATACTATTATACTAATAAGCATGCTAGAGCCTCTCTAGTTATATATAAAGGAAACCATACCTAATAGGCCAGATAAAAACCTCTATCACGCCTTTAACGCCTAATCTAGAATACTAATATACTATAAAGAAAGGAGAAGTAGCTAGAATAGCCCTATAAAGGCCTTACCTCCTAGTCTAGTCTCCTTATAAGGTAGTATTCTAGGAGCCTCTTTAAGTCTATTAACTACTATAGAACCCTCCTTGCTAAACGATAGTTATAGGCCCTTATACCCTATAAAATAAGGTCTAGGTCCCTTTACGACCGTATTTCCTAGGATTCCTATGTTCGGTTTCTTGGTAGGTTTAGGTACCAAATAACTAGGTACTTAACAATCTCCCTCCCCTAGCTATAGGTATAATAAGCGGTACTAACCCTTAGGACTTAAACCCTAAATAGGAAGTTATAGAGGCCGATAGCCCCTATATAGGCCTATATCAATAAGGAGCTCTAGGCCTTTATTAGGCCCTAGTACCTTTATAAGCCTTTCCCTATAAAAACTAGGTATAGGGGGTCCTTATCTAATATATACTATATCCTCCTACTAGCTTAGTCAGCCTTCTAGTAGTTGCTCTAGCTAGCTACTATAGTTAGTTCTATAGCCTATAGCCTTCTTTATAGGGTCTATAGGGGGGGTTAACCCTGACTATAGCCCTCCTAAACCTATTACTAGACCATTAACCTTACTACCTCTAGGGCTATAGGCTTTAGCTCTTAGCCTTTTACCCTAGCCCTTCTCTTCTAGAACCTCTAGCTTAGCCTATTATAGACCTATTAGATAAGAGCCCTTATAAGGACCTAGGAGGCCCCTAGGCCTACCTTAGTTTATAGGAGTAGCTAGTTAAGTTTGGCTTTAAAGTTAGCTAGCCTCTTATTAAGATAAAGGTTAAGGGGTGGTACCTAGGCTTCTATGTCGAGGTACTAGATAAGAGTAGCCTTATAGGCCCTAATAACTACTTAAAAAGCCTTATATTAGGCCTTTAATAGCTCCCTAATAAGGCCTTCTAGCTTGCTCCCTAGCTTAGTAGGTTTATAAAAGTTTAAGGCCCTATAGGCTAAGGCACTATAAATATACTTAGTATAGACCTTATAGGCCTATAGGAGGCTAGGTCCCTAGGTCTTTATAGTAAGCTTAGTTAGGGTAAACTCCTAGGTTTCTAACTTCTTAGCTACCTTTATATAGTAAAGGCCTTATTATAGCATCTAATCTAGCTAGACCCCTAGGAATCTAGCTAACTTTAATAGGGTTATAGTAATAATAACCCCTCTAGGTTATAAGAGCTCTAGTAGTTATAACTACTATTTCTAGCCCCCATTAAGTAGATAAGTTTATACTTTTCTAAGGTAAAAGCTATACCTTAGGTCTTTACCTATAGGTAGGCCTTTTAAGCCTTCTATAGCTAACTATTATAGGCCTCTTTAGCTTTCCTAAAGGTTAAAAGGTTGATATTATTAGTAAAGCCTATTAAACTAACTATAAGGTAAGCCTAATAAATAGCCTAGTAAAGAGAGGCTATATAGAAGATAAATAGTATAGGGGAGAAGGGTAACCTTTAAGGGATTCTAACCCTTACTATTATATCCTTTATTTCTTGGCCATTAAAGTAAAGGATAGCTATCCTATCTTATAATTACTTTCTAACCTAGACTACTAACTACTTTAGGAAGCCCTAGCTCCATAAAGTAGCTAATAACTAGGTATAGTTAATAATATCAAAAGCCCTTAAGATATCAAGCTATAGGAAGGAGGTAGTTACCTTATACCTTTAGGCCTCCTAGACCTAAGCTATAATAAGCCAAATAGCTAGTTCTATAGATCTATGTTCCTAATTACCTATTTATTTAGCTAGGAGAAGCCTATAGGCCTCTATAATAGCTATTACCTTTTAGGTAACTATAGCCTCTAATACCTTACCTATTATTAGTAAGAGCACTATAGGCCTATAGCTACCTAGGGTAAAGTAGGCCTATAAGGGTTTACTAAGCTTATAGAGGACTATTATCTTAGCCCTTTTAAACTAGGCTAGGAAATAGCCAAGCTATAAGCTCTCTAAGGCTAGTTTAGCTAGTATCTAGTAAAACGGCTACCTATAGGCCTTTAGAAGGCCTATAGAGAGGAGGTTCTCCCCTAGGGCCTTCTATAGGGCCGCTCTAGCTAGTATTACCCTAACTTTACCTATTATAACCTCTTAGCTTATTTCAAACTTCGGCTCCTAATAGTTATCTAGATCTAGGTTATTAATATCTAATAAGTCTACTTCTAGGTTTAGAAAGAACTTATTAGCTAAAGCCCTAACCTTCTATTAGTAGGTTATAAGCTCTCCTTTAAAGGCTAAGAACTTTAAAAGATTAACTAGTAGGTAACTTTATAGCCTTACCTACCGCTTTAGCCTCTATAATAGGTCTAGTTAGTTAGTTATCTCTTATAATATAGCTCTCTAGCTTTTAGTCTTTATAGCTATAATAGTCTTAGTCTAGTCCTATAGGGCCTACTAAAGTACCTCCTATATATAGGGGTTTAGGGTACCTTTATAGGCCCTCTCTACCTCTTTAGCCCTCTTCTAAGCCTCTTAAACCTCCTTTATCTATTATTAAGCTTATTTACTACCTATATTGACCTTCTTTACTAGAGCTAAGACTATAGCTATTTTCTTAAGGGCCTCTATAAGCCTATTAAAGGCCTATAGAAGCTCTCTTAGGCCCTAGAAGATAGGCCTAGCTAGGGCTAATATCTACCTACCAAGCCAGAGTAGGAGGTAAGCCGCCTTAGCCTATATAACCTCCTTATCTAGGCTCTTCTAGTCCTACCCTTTACTAGCTAGTATAGGCCTATTAGTTCCTTAGGGGGAGATATTTAGGGCCTATAGGTAGTAGTTAGATTTCCTATATTCTATAATATCTCTATAGGTCGCTTCTAGCCTAGCTAAGGCCTAGAATAAGTCTATTATAGAAGGCTAGCTATATTAGTCCCCTTAGAGGGCCCTAATAACCTAGCTATATAATATATATAGGTTAAGGTCCTATTAGTCTATAAAACTAAGTAGGTCCCTAGCCCCTAGGCTAAGCCTATTAAATGGGTCCTAGACTAAGTAATAGAGATTAAAGTTACCTATAAGAACTAGGGGATAAGTTAGCTAAGGTAAGGCTAGTAGGTCCTATAAGAGGGCCTGTTTACCTTTATTATTATAAACTAACTAGAGTTTAAACCCCTTCTCTCCTAGGGCTAGAAAGGTTACCCTATACTAGTTCTCTTCTACTAAATAGTCTTACTAATTAACTAGGAACCATTTAGCTATTAGAATAGCCGCTTTACCCTTAGGCTTATAGACTAGGTAGTATTTCGAAGCCTAGGGGTAATATATTAACCTTATAAACTAGTTAATCTATAGTTCCTAGATAGCTAGTAGATTATATTTAGCCTCCTCTAGTAAGACCTTAAAGGCCTATTTATTATCTTAGGTATTCTACTAAAAGATCTTAATTTATATTTAAGGTAGCTAGAGTAAAGGACAAGGATATAATAATAATAGGCTCTATAGCTATTACCTCCTTAACTAATTATAAGAGGGAAGGGGCTCTAGGCTATAGAAAGGAGATATAGGTCTACTAAGCATCGAATAAGGTACTCCTAGCTACCTATTAGGCTAGGGTAGACCTCTTATAAGAGTATTTAGCCCTGGTTTAGTAATGGTCGTCGTCTTCTAGTTAGCTATTAAACTTAAAGGCTACCTTCTAGTATAGTTATTCTAATAGCTAGAAGGTCTAAGATCTATATTAGTAGGCCTCCCTAGCCTTTTCCTAGGCTTTAACTTTCTTTAGGTAGCCCTTATACTAGGCTATATAGAGGCCCCTATAGGCTATATACCTATAAGGGAGTTAGTTAGAGTAGGTAGGGTACTAAGCCTCCCTAGTCTTCCTTCCCTCCTTATAGGCCTTTATACTATAGTAGCTATAATAGGCTACCTACTAGTAATACTATTAGGTATAGCTAACGCTCTAATACCTATAATATTACCTTAGCTCTAAAGCATCCTAGTAAGGCTTATAGTCTAGTATCTAGGTATCCTAGATTATACCTTTAATATAGGCTTTCTAGGCCTCTTTAAGGTCCTATAGGCCTAGGAGTACTATAGCCTACTTCCTTTATAAGCTCTTTAATAGCCAGAACTTAACCGTTTCGATCGAGTATAGGCTTATAGCCCCCTTAAAGTCTTATTTACTAACCCCCTATAGCTCTACCTTCTAGACTCCTTTAACTAGGACTATATAGGCTCTATTAACCTCCTTAGCCTCCTCTTTAAAGGCTATAACTACCTATGACTTATTAGCCAAATACTAATCCTTAGTAGCCTTATTTTTAAAGATTATTACTATATCTCTACTTAAGAGCTTCCTAGCTATAATGGCTCCCTAGTAACTAGAAGCCTTATTAACTACTTAGACTATCTCGGCCGGGATTTAGGCTTTAAGGTCTTCCTATAAGCTTATATTCTATATTATAACCTCCTATATAGCCTATAATAGTACTACCTTAGCTAATAGTAGGCCTCCCTAGGGGCCTATAGCCCCTTACTATAAGCTTATAGCTACCTATACCTAGGTAAGGTAGGGAGTAGCCTTAAGGGCTTCTTTAAGCCCCTTTTTAACTTCCTTAGCTATAAGTTCCTATAGGTTTAGAACTAGGCCTATAATAGTAGTTATAAGACCCTATAAAAGCCTATTAGTAAGGTCCTATACCTTACCTTATTTAGGGCTTAATATAAGGTTAACTAGTTATATAATAAGACTCTTTAGCTCTTTAATATCTAAGGTAGGGTAGGCCTATAATAGGCCTTCCTTTAATTAGTTTAAAGCTATAGGCCTCCCTACTTAGTGGCTTAATAGTAGGCTTTAAATCGATATTACATTTAGGGGCGTTAGGTAATCTATATGGTAAAAAGTTTTGACGGTCGTATGAGATATGGTCGGATTATGGTCGGGTCCGGTTCCTGCGTCTGTAACGCCTGTTGTATACCTGTAACGGCTCGCACGTGGTTGAAGGTGGTACCGTTAGATAGCGTTTTTCGAGAGCTTTCTAGTGATGGTAGTTTCGTGTGTTTTGGTAGGGTATTCGCGAAGATACGCTAGTATATAGTAAGTTTTTACTCCTTTTAGTAATTCCTAAGGACTATAAGTATAGACCTAGTTTAATAAATACTTTAATTAGAATCGCTACTTTTAATATCTTTGATATCTAGATATTAAAACCTTATTAGGAAGGATATTATTAGAATTACCTTAATTACTAGAGTTTAGAAACCTTACTTTAGATTTAGAAGTTAAATATCATATTTAAGTAGATATTATAGTAGATAAACTTACTAAGGTTATCTAGGTTATATTCCCTTTATTAATAAATAAGGGATTACCTAGTCTCTTCTCTAGTTATAATACTACTAAGTACCTTAAGTATTTTATAAAGGCTTATGAAATCTTTAATAGAGATAATATTAATAAGATCTCTTATTTTAAGTAATAATATATAGATGACCTTTAGGAGATTCTTAACTAGTAGCTAGAGTTAAAGAAAAAGGACTAGACTATTTTTAAAGCTACTATTAAGGAATATTAGAAGTAAAATAACTTTTATTAAGAAACCTCTACTTAAGAGCTAGAATATCTTCTAAATTCCTAGTATATAGATTTGGCTAAGTCTATTTATAACTACCTAAAGTATATTAATATCTTACTTACCTAAGTATTAAAGAAAAAGAAAGTAGTCTATTAGTTATTAGCTATCTGGAAGGTATAGGATAGATTTTCCCTTACTCTCTAGACTAATCTTTAGGTCTATAAGAAGGGTAACTTATAAGTTAATAATATAGAGTAGGAAGACTTTTATAATATTATATAGGAGTATCTATATAAGGGTATTAATACTAGGTTGGTATACTATAAGCTAGATATAAAAGGAGGAGAAGTTAAACTATAGGTAAGCTAGATTATTAAGAAACGTCCTTTAGCTTTCTAAATATAGAAAAGTCCTTTAGGTTTATCTACTTAGAGAGATACTACCTTTAATAAGATTATTAATAGGCTTATAGACGCCTTATATAAGCTTTAGATTAATAAGGGCAAAGTTAGCTATAAATCCTTAGATAGGGGTAGGTATTCTTAAAACTAGATAGATAACCTAAGTAATGACAAGACTAAGGAGATCTAGACCTACCTATTAGCTACTTAAGAGTCTTAGTAAAAGAAGAAAAGTAATATATTCTAGCTAAGTTTAACCTTAATTATACCTTATAGCTATTATTATTATAATAACTAGATATACTTTGCCTATAGATATCTAGTCCTAGTAGAGGATATCTATGATAGGCTTATCTATGAAATTAGTTTTAAGTAATTTTTAGTAAAGGGAAGGGAGGGAGCTTCTCTTATATCTCTACAAATACCCTACCAAAACATACGAAACTACCACCGCTAGAAAGCTCTCAAAACACGCTATCTAACGGTACTAGTTTCAACTATATACAAGCGGTTATAAGTATACAATAGGCATCGTAAGCATAGGAACCGGACCTGACTATAATCTGACCATACCTTATACGCCTATTAAAATTTTCACTATATAGATTACCTAGCGCCCCTAAATGTAACGTCAATTTAAAGCCTACTATTAAACTACTAGGTAGGGAGGCTTATAGCTTCGAACTAATTAAAGGGAGACCTATTATAGGCCTATCCTACCTTAGATATTAAAGAGCTAAAGAATCTTATTACATAACTAATTAACCTTATATTAAGCCTTAAATAGGGTAAGGTATAGGACCTTACTAATAGGCTCTTATAGGGCCTTATAACTATTATTATAGGCCTAGTTCTAAACCTATAGGAACTTATAGCTAAGAAAGTTAAAAAGGGGCTTAAAGAAGCCTTTAAGGCTACCCTTTACCTTACCTAGGTATAGGTAGCTATAAGGCTATAATAGGGGGTAATAAGCCCCTAAGGAGGCCTGTTAATAGCTAAGGTAGTACTATTATAGGCCTTATAGGAGGTTATAATATAGAATATAAGCCTATAGGAAGACCTTAAAGCCTAAACCCTAGCTAAGATAGTCTAAATAGTTAATTAGGCTTCTAGTTATTAAGGAGCCGTTATAGCTAGGAAGCTCCTAAGTAAGGATATAATAATAGTCCTTAAAGATAAGGCTATTAAGGATTAATATTTAGCTAATAAGTAGTAGGTAGTTATAGCGTTTAGAGAGGAAGCTAAGGAGGTTAATAAGGCCTATATAGTCCTAGTTAAAGGAGTCTAGAAAGAGAAGCTATAAGGGATTAGTAAATAAGACTTTAAAGGGGTTATAGGCTTATACTTGATTGAAATAGTCAAGTTCTAGCTACTAAAGAGCCTATAAAGGAAGTAGGCTATAGTATTCCTAGGCTTATAAGACCTTAAAGAGGCCTAGAAGGCCTATAACAAGGGTATAGTCTAAGATACCTAGGTATTAGACTATAAGCCTTACTAGAGCTAAGGTAATACTATAGATATTAGAGCTTTAGCTATATTTAATAATACTACTAGTAGCCGGCCTATTATAGCTACTATAGTATAAAGGTCTATAGGGAGAGGGGGAAGACTAAGGAGGCCTAATACCTTACCTACTCTAACTAACTCCCTTACTAGTATATAGCCTATAAGGGCCCTTATATAGCCTAGTATAGGGGCTACCTAAAGAAAGTCAAGGCCTAGGAAAGGGCTAAGGAGGCCTACTAGTATAGACCCTAAACCGTCTAACTACTAGAATAATTATATTAGAAGGTAGCCTTCGAGTTTAGTAACTAGCTAGAAGATGACAATTACTATTAAATTAGGGCTAAACGCCTTTATAAGAGGCCTACCTTAGCCTAATAGGCGGCTAAGAGCGCCTTATTCGATGCCTAATAGACTTATATTTCCTTTCTATAACCTAGAACCCCCTCCTTTTTATAACTAGCCGAGGGGGTAGTAGTTATAGAGCTAACTACTATACCCTTAGCCTCTACTCTAGCTACCTTGAATGTAAATTAAGATCCTTTAATAGAATACCTAAGGTAATAAATAGGCCCTTAAGGTCCTACTAGAGGAGGCTAAATATAACCTATTAGCTATCTAGGAACCGTAGATTAACTGGTTTATAGGGTTAATATACTATCTCTAGGCCTTGAAATACTACCTAGTTTATAAGCCTAAAGGTAAGGTAGCTATTCTAGTGGCTATGCGCTTTCTAGTTAACTAGTAGGACTATTCGGCAGAGGAGAACTAATATAAGGTAACCTTTCTGGCCCTAGGAGAGAGGAGGTTCGAGCTCTAGTTAGTCTATAATAATAAGGGGGAGCAGGCCTTCTTATAGGACCTACTAGCCCTACCTTAGCTAACCTACCCCCTAGTTCTTATAGGTAACTTCAACCTCTACTACCTAGTCTAGGGCCTATTTAACAGGCTTAGCCTAGGGGCTAGGGACCTCCTTAGCCTTATAGACTAATAGGACCTTAGCCTATATATACTATATAACTAAGTTACTAGGGCCCCCTAGGGGGACTAATATAGCCGGCCTTTTATAATAGACCTATTTTAGGCCTTAGCTAGATTAGAAGTAACCTATAGAGATATTATGGAATAGGGGAAGTCTAACTATTATCTATAAACCTTATAGGTCTCCCTTTAAGGGACCTATAGACCTATACCGGCTAATAGAGGGTAGGACTAAAAGAGCCTAGATAGGGAGATTATATAGGCTAAGGTAGCCTATCTCTTACTCTAGCTTGGTAGGTAGGTATTAGCCCTAGCTAGGCCTGTTTTCCAAGGCCTAGAGTAGCTTTTATAAGCTTTTAATAGGCTTATAAAGGCCTTTAAGGAGATAGTTATAGTCTTAGCTCTAGTAAAGAAGGCTAATATAGGTAGTAAACGAGCTTAATAGTAGATAAAGGAGGTTTAAAAGGCCTAGAAGAGGGCTAAGGAGGTAGAGAAGGCCTATAGGGGTACCCTAAACCCTTATATATAGGAGGTACTTTAGTAGGCCCTATAAGACTAGGCTAAGACTATTATAGCTATAAAGACTAAGAACTAGAAAGCTATACTATAGAAAGTAACTAACTAATTAGACCTATTATAGAGGCTAGAATAGTAGGTAAGGCTATAAAGCTATCTACTAATTAACGTTCTAAAGCTCCTAGCCTTTGAAGGTAGGCTTATAACCTATTAATAAAAGGCTAGGGCATTAGCTAATAAGTTCTTTCTAAATCTAGAAGTAGACCTATTAGATATTAATAACCTAGAATTAAATAACTACTAGGAGCTAAAGTTTAAAGTAAGCTAGGAGGTTATAGTAGATAACGTTAGGGTAGTATTAGCTAGAGCGGCCTTATAGAAAGCCTTAGGGGAGGACCTCTTCCTTATAGGTCTATTAAAGGCCTATAGGTAGCCGCTTTATTAGATATTAGCTATATTAGTCTTAGAGAGCTTATGGCTTAGCTATTTCCTAGCCTAGTTTAAAAGGGCTAAGATAATAGTCCTTTATAAGCCTAGTAAACCCCTATAGGCCTACTTTACCCTAGGTAGCTATAGGCCTATAGCATTCTTACTAATAGTAGGTAAGGTATTAGAGGCTATAGTTACCTAGAAGGTAATAACTATTATAGAGGCCTATAGGCTTCTCCTAGCCGAATAGATAGGTAACTAGGAGTATAGGTCTATAGAACTAGCTATTTGGCTTATTATAACCTAGGTCTAGGAGGCTTAAAGGTATAAAGTAGCTATCTCCCTCTTATAGTTTAATATTTTAAGGGCTTTTAATACTATTAACTATACCTAACTATTAGCTACTTTATAGAGCTAGGGCTTCCTAAAGTTAAAGATTAGCTATAGGATAAGGTAGCTATCCTTTACTTTAATAGCTAGGAAATAAAGAATATAATAATAAGGGCTAAGGTCCTATAAGGGTTACCCCTCTCCCTTATACTATTTATCTTCTATATAGCCTCTCTTTACTAGGCTATTTACTAGGCTAGCCCTCTAGTTAGTTTAATAGGCTTTATTAATAATATTAACCTTCTAGCCTTTAGAAAGGCTAAAGAGGCCTATAATAGTTAACTATAGAAAGCCTAGAAGGCCTACCTATAGTAGGTAAGACCTAGAGTATAGCTTTTACCTTAGAAAAGTATAAACTTATCTACTTTAATAGGGGCCGGAAATAATAGTTATAACTACTAGAGCTCCTATAGCCTAAAAGGGGTATTACCATTATAACCCCTTTAAAGTTAGCTAGATTCCTTAGGGTCTAGCTAGATTAGAGGCTATAATAAGGCCCTTACTATATAAAGGTAGTTAAGAAGCTAGAAACCTAAGAGTTTACACTAACTAGACTTATTATAAAGACCTAAGGCCTAGGCTTCTTATAGGCTTATAAGGTCTATACTAAGTATATCTATAGCGCCCTAGTGTCAGGGCGGCCTGCCGTTAGGCTAGTTATCAAGAGAGGTAGCACTATCACAAAGGCCTTTCTAAGCAGGTTCGCACTAATCGCGGAGGTAGGGAGAGTCAATTATTCTAGGGCCGGCAGCTGCCCATTCGTATCCTACTCGAATCGTAGTTATATAGACTAATCCTTAGGGAGGAAAACCTCCCTTTCGGATCTGTAGGCTAATAGATACATCTTATACTACGGATCGGCTATCCCCTTTCCCCGGCCGTGCCCCGATCGTGCCCGTTATAGCAGGGTCATGCCTATTAGTGCCCGGGCGTAGGCCCTCTAGCTGCTACGGCCCGGCCGTAGGCATAGGTTAGCTTACGTTTGTAATAACTTACTCTCCCCCTTAGCAGGCCTATCTATAGGCCTATAGGCTCTATTGGAATAGCTTTATTACGTGGTGGCAGATCGCCATTGTTTTGGCGCTTTGTTATTACGGCTTTGTTTACGATTATATATAGAATAGGTAGGTACTAGGTACCTTTGTTTTCGTATATATATTACTATTATTATAGTTACTATTCGAGTGTTTTTGTCTAAAGATTCGCTTTATTATAAATATATCCAGTGGTTACCGTAGTATTGGGAAGGTCTTTATTATAGCGATAGAAATAATATTTGACTTTCTTAGAAGGCTACCTTTCGCTCTCGATTTTCTTTTAATCTTTAATCTTATCTTCCTTATATCGTTCGCTCTTCGGCTGCCTATAATTTAATTTTCAAATTTTAAATCTTTATTTTTGTATCTATAGTAATATTATAGAGATTTAGTAACTTAGTATAGCCGACTTACTACTATATATATAGTGCTTATATAGCGCTATTAAAGATGTCAAGGCGAACGACGAGGTTCCCTTTGACGTTTAATATACGTTTCCTACTACTAGCTTATTTAAGTGTTTTTGGTGCTGCTAGGGCTATTAGACGAGCTACCTCCTAGTAAGTATACATTTTGGGAGCAATTCCCTAGGTATTAATAATTGTTTAGGCTGCTAGTGCTATAACTAGCGATATAATTGACCTTATAATCATTATTTGGTCTGCCTATAAGGTTATTTTGGCCTTAAAGCCAGATATAGCTAACTTTAAGGACTTGCTTATACTTAGTAAGCGCTATTACTATTATATTATTATATTTATAAACGATATAGCTATTACTTTCGAGGTGGTTAAGAAATATTATTAGTCTAATATAGGCCTTATTAGTAATAGTAGTAAGAAGATTACTTCTATAGGAACCTATTTATTTTCGCTTATAATTTAGCATAGATACTAATATATTTATAGGAGTAATGGCTAGTATATAGCAAGTTTATAACCGATTATAAGTATATAATTATAGCTACTAACCTATACCTTAAGTTTAACGCTAGTATAGTGTATTTAGTTATATTTTAGTCTGCCTAGTTATTTACTAATATAGTATAGGTACTATAGGATCTTGTAATCTAGCGGTATTTGCTATTACCTTGCCTAGAGCCTGTTAACAAGGGTTATATCACTTAATAGATAGCTAAGTATAAGTTTATTACTAAATTAGGTACGCTTATAATAGGGGCCCTAGGTAGTAAGGGTAAGGTAGCCTAATTTTTAGGTAAATATATAATAGACTTAGAGTTTGTCTCTTATAATAGCTTTTAATAGGGTTTTCGGGGTAGTAAAACTTTATCCTATTTTTATTTTTTTTAATTATATAGAGTAGATACCCTTTCGGCCCTAAATTAGTATTATAGATTTGCTCTACCAGTTTATAGTACTATAATATAAATTTTTTTTTTACTAATTTTAGTATCTCTAGTAAGGCCTTCTTTACTATAGTTTCGGTGTAATGTCGATTTAAAATATAGTTCTCTATAATATAGCTTAGGGCCCTTCCTAGGGCGCCCTTTTCCAGGCGTTTTCTATAGTATTTCAATCGCGGTCTTAGGGTATATTACTATAGTAACGCGCTACCCTACCTGGCGTACTTTTCCTTAGGATATATATCTAGGCGTTTTCTATAGGCGCCCTTTTCTTAGCCTCTTCTTATGCTTTTTTACACTATATTGTAGGCGCTCTATAGTCATAGTACGCCTCCTAAACTTACGTACTTTACCCTACGTATTAGCGATGTCTTCTTCGTCTACCTATTAGTTAAATTTAGAGGGCTATCCCTTCTACTTTACTAGGAACCAATAGGTCCTACTATTAGCCTGCTTTACTAAAACCTCTTTAACCTCCTATTTTTTATTGTCCTCGAGTTCCGGCATTGGCATTTGTTCTGCCTTGTTTTAATTATATAGGTGCTATAGTTTAAGCAGGGAAATAGGGAAGATATTATATAGCCGGGCGTATTATATAGGTAATGCTAGCTAATATACTAGCAAACTAACTAGGTTAAGTACCTAAAATAGGCTAATAAATTTAGGGGTTAATTTTCTTAGTATCTTTAACTTAAGATTCTAGGTCGAGAGTAGGATAAAGTTACCCCTCTTAAATACCCTTTCCTAATACTTTTAGTTATAATGAATTTTGTAATTTTAAATAGCTTCCTTCTAATACCTTTCTACTTATTTTTATAATGCTTATAATTTTTCGATTTGTTTTATTATATTAGGGTAGTACCTCCCTTTAGGCAAATCGTCCCTGATTTATAATAAAATTGTAAGGTTATAACCTATTAATGCTTAAAAAGGGGGTAGCCTAGTAGTTATATTAATAATATTATTATATATAAACTCTACTTCTAGGAGGATTTGTACCTAAATTATAGGGTTTACTATAGCAAAATAGTAAAGGTATTATATAAGTATTTAGTTACTTTGCTTAGCTTAGTTATTAGTTTAGGGGTAAAATGCTATAGAAAGCCTCCTAGTAATATAGTTTAGGTAATAGAGATCTGCCTAAAATTAGGAAGTAAATATAAAGCTATAATTACTTATATAGCCTTCTAATATACTATATTTAAGTTTAATCTCTTTATAAATTAGCTTAATAAGCTACTAACTTATAATATCTAAATTAATAGCAAAGAATCGGTTTAGCTTAGTATAGTAGTCTATAACTATAAGTATAACGTTCTTTTCCTCTACTTAGAAATTTACTATAGGAAAACCTATAATTATATCTATACTAATCTCTTACTAGGGTTGGTTAGGGATTGGTAGGGATTCTAAGCTACTATAACCTTAATGCCATCTCGGCTTATTTATTTAGCAAACGTAGCAGGTTTAGTACTAATGTCTAACATCTCTTACTAGGCCTTACTAGTTAAACTTTCTTTAAATAAGTTTACTAGTTCTTTTAGGGCTAAAGTGCCTAGCTCTAGTATTATTATAATATAACTAGAGGATTTCTTACCTTATAGTTTCTTCTATAGGAATATAAAGTGCTCTCTTATAAAGTAGCTCGCCGCTATATCCTAAGGACTATAGTTCGGCTTTGTTAATACTTCGCTAGTCTTTTATTATACCCTTTTCTAGGCCTTCCCTTACTCTTTAAGTTAAGGGGTCTAATCTTTAGAGCTCTAAAATACATTCTCTAAATGTTTATAACGGCTAGATAGCAGAAGCTAATTCTAGTCTTACCGCCTCTTTAGCCTATCTTTATAATATAATTAGCTTTCTTTCGAGGTATACTCGTTCTATATCGTATAATCCCTTTAGATTAACTTTTAACGACTAGACTCTAATTTGGTATTAAAAAGATTACGAAACTCTCTACACTTCTTATACCTTTTTATAGTTTACTATCTTCCTTTAGATTATAGGTAACTATTCTTAGTTCCTAAGAGGATTATCTTCTTTATAATCTAGTCTTCTTAAAGGGCTATCTATAAGGTTTCGCTTCCTTAGCTAGTACTCAATAGTGAAGTTAAAGCCTAAGAGATATATATACTATCTAGCTTAGTAACTATTAAATTAGGTTTATCTTATAAATCCTTATAAATTATTATAATCTAAATAGACTATAATTTTATAGGGATTCCCTATTAAATAGTGTTACTAGTGCTTAAAGCTTTCTATAATTGCTATTATTTCCTTATTAGGGATATTATAGTAATAGGCTAATCTAGAGAACTTAGCTAACTAGAATATAATAAGATGTTTTCGAGAGTCCTTTACTTGTTATAATAAGATAGCCCCTATTATAAATATAGAAGCGTCTATTTTAATGGTTATCGGTTTTTCGGAATTGAAATGCTAGAGAACTAGCGCCGATTTAAAATAGTTTTTAATTTCTTGAAATGCCTTTTATTCTTTAAGGTTAAATTAGACTCCTCCTAGTTTCTTCCCCTTTTCTAGCCCCTTTAATAGACTTGTCAGGGGGTAGGCGATCTATGAAAAATTACGAATGAATTTCTAATAAAAATTAATAAATCTAAGAAACACCTAAATATTATAATAGGTCTAGGGTTCTAGCTATTTCTTTACTATTTCGATTTATACTAGGTCTATTATAATTCCTTACTAATTTGCTATAAATCTGAGGAAGTTAACCTAGTCCTTGTAAAATGAACATTTACTAGGTTTATAATATAGCTATATATTCTATAGTTATTTAAGGACTTTCTAGATATATTTTATATATATTTTGTAATTAGGTAAAAAAATTAAGATATCATCTAAATAAACTATATAAAATTTATTAAATAGTCTACCTAATGCTTAATAAGTATAATTCTAAAAAGTGGCTAATATATTTATTAGGCTAAATAGTATAACTAAATACTCGAATAATCTATAGCAAGTTCGAAAGGCGGTTTTCTACTTATCCCCTTCTTATACTCGAATCTAATAATAAGTATCTTTAATATTAAGCTTAGTAAAGAATTAAGCGCTAGAAGTATAATTAAGAATCTCTGAAATAAGGGGTAACGGATAGCAATTCTTCTAGGTAATCGTATTAAGTCCTTAGTAATTAATATAAAGACGAAGGCTTCTATCCTTTTTAGGTATAAATAGGATTAGGCTAGCCGCCAAACTCTTAGAAGGTTAAATCCTCCCCTTAGCGAGGTTTTTATCTAAGTATTCCTATAATATGCCAAGTTTATACTAGGATAGGGGGTAAATTAGTCTAACTAGAGGAGTCGTCCCCGGTTATAGATCGATCTTATAATTAGTTACTTTAAACAAAGGAAGGATACTCGAATTTGTTATATCTATTACGTTAGCGAAGTCTTATAGCTTAGGGGGAATTTCTTCTAGGCTTCCTAAGGGTTTCGGTTCTTCCTCGTTAGGGAATAGATCTATAGAGACATCCGAAATAGTAGTTAATATAAAGACCTTGACTCCCCTTTAGCAGTCCTTTTCCATTCTTTTAAGGTGCTAAAGTTAGGCTATCTTAGTTTCTAGTAGAAACTATTAGCGATTCTCTATTAGGAATAATAAGATAGTAAGATCGCTAAGTATAGGCATTCCTAATAAGACTAACAAGGTTTCGGCCTTATAGCTTAATATAAGGGTAATTATATTGATATATAGTTCTATATTTATTAGTTAGTATAATCGGTACTTGATATACCTTATAGGATGTTATAATTGTTTCGTTAAACTATCAAATTATAGGTAGAATATAAGTAAGTCGTTTTAGTTAGTATTTCTAAATAAGGTCGAAATCTATAATATTTACTTCTATATAAGAATCTAGGTCTGCTATCGTCGAAACGCCTTTATATACATTTATTATGATAGCTATATATATATGCTCCCTTTTTAGGTCATCCCCTATAGCCATTCCTATGGTATCAAGGTCTATTATGAGCGACTCCTGTTTCCCTAGCGAAAACGGCCTAAACCTTAGCGACTAGGGTATTAGCCCTATCGGTAGGAGGTAACCTATACCGTTTCTAGGCATTCTCTTATAAAATGTCCCTCCTTTCTATATCGGAAATATAAGCTACTACTTTATATCCTTAGAGTAATGGTTAATATAAGGTTTAGGGTGCCTTATAGGGCCGGTTATAGCTTTGTCATAGGTCCGGTTTAATAGTAGGACGATAATATACGAAAACGTAATATATTAGGTATATAATATAGTTAATCTTGAATTAGTAGCGAAAAGGAGGTAGTCTAACTATGATTCGGTCATTAGAAGCTATACTAGATTTATAATACTAACTATACTATTCCTTCTCGCGTTTCTAGGCAGTAGGTATAGTAATAGTCGATATATTAAATAAGGAAAGGTAATAGCTTAGTATAAAAGTTTAAAGCTTAGCTTTTCTTATCTTAATAGGGAAATTAAGCTTTAAGGGATTTAAGGTAATAGTAAAGATCCTATAAGGATTAACCATTTTATTAATAGGCCAAATTTAAAGCCTTGGCTACTTAAGATACCTAGTCTATAAGGTTAATTATATAAGCGTTTGTCTATTCTTTAAATAGAGTCTAGTTATTTTCTAGCTAATTACGCTCCTTAGGTAGTACATTCTAATAATAACTATACTAGCGGTTCTAAAGTTGCTTATCTATATAATTAAACGTAAATAGGATATAATTCTATAATATTTTAAAACATTTAAGGTCTCTCTAAAAAGCGTATTATAAATCTTAGAGCTACTCTTACTACTATTAGTAGGTCATTATATTAGTAAATCAAATTAGATTAGTAACCTTAATAGCCTTAGAATAATATCCTAAGTCATTAGAATTAAAGGATTTAATAGGTAATTAGGGTCGTTTCGAGGCCTTTATATAATCTAATAGTCTTAGCTTCTCTAATAGGAATTTTTCCTAGTCTTATAGCTATTATAGCCTTTCTAGCTCCTTAACCCGGCCTTCTAAATTCCAGATAAGCTCTTCATAGTCAGGGCCTTATACTAAGGGCTCCGAATCAGGGGGTATTAGGACGCAAAGGGGGGGGTTTAGAATGGTTTCGTGGCTAATACTAGGCTAAAAGGGTCTCGCTTTAGCTCAAGGGCTCTTCCTCTAGTCCTACAGGCGTTAAACGGCTAAATGACGGTACCATCTCAATTAACAAAGGGTAGGAAGGATCAGAAACTGTCAAGGCGGCCTACCATTAGGCTAGTTATTAAGAGAGGTAGTACTATTATAAAGGCCTTTCTAAACAGGTTCGTACTAATCACAGGGGCAGGGAGAGTCAATTGTTCTAGGGCCGGCAGCTACCTATTCGTATCCTACTCGAATCGTAGTTATACAGACTAATCCTTAGGGAGGAAAACCTCCCTTTCGGATCCGTAGGCTAATAGATATATCTTATACTATAGATTGGCTATCCCCTTTCCCCGGCCATGCTCTGATCGTGCCTGTCATAGCAGGGTTATACCTATTAGTGCCTAGGCGTGGGCCCTCCGGCCGCCACAGCCTGGCCGTAGGCACAGGTCGGCTTGCGTTTATAATACCTAGCCTATAGGGCCTTAACCTTCTATAAGCTTACTAAGCTAGGGGGTAAGCTAGAAGGCCTTGCTAAAAAACTATTAAAGGCCTAATATAGGGCCCTTTAAGTAGTTACTAGGGCCTATAAGGCTACCCCTATCTAGTGCCTTAAAATGGAAGCCTAGGTACTATGTCACGAGCCAACCATATACCGCGACCCGGTGGGGTATAGCAGGCTAAATGAGCCACCAATCAAGAAGGGCACGAAGCGAGGCTAACATAGGATCGCTAGGGAGCGCGGGCTACCACGGGCGAACAATTGCCAAAAGGGAAAGATAGCAGAGGATAGCTAGCTACCAAAGGCGATCCAAGGACAGGATAGAAGGGGACTATAAGCGATCGACAGAAGTATATATACATGTAAATAGTCACTCGTTATAGTAGACTCTGGGAGTTTACTAGTGATAGTAACCTATAATTATAGTATTTATACTAAGTATTGCTAATTACTGTAAGAGATAACTCTAGTGTTGTTATAAACCCTTTGGCTTCACCGAATCCCTTAGACAACCTACCTATTTGTCCTGCTTAATCTACCTTTGTCTAAACCCTTTTAGAAGCAGTCTAAGCTAGGTTTGTCACATGTTACTATTACTCCCTTTGTTCTATTATGGTTTAGAACGGAGGTGACTTTGACCTCGATATCGATATAGCTACTAACGTTACGGCTAAATAGTTACTTGCTTAGCTTAGTTAACTCTAGTAGTGGATCTAGGAGTTAGACTAGAGAGATAAGGCTACTTAAGCCCGAATCAAGGAACTCGAGTATGGCAAAAAGTACTTATAGAAACTGGTTAATAAGGCCTATACTAAAATCGAGGCGCTTAAGACTGTTAAAGCGAGCCGTATTAAGATCAAACTACCTAGCAAATATAGAGGAACTAAGGAAGATCTTGTAAGATTCCTAATAAACCTCTAATCTTACTTCTGGCTTAATGATGACAAGTTTCTAGATAATAAAGCTAAAGTCCTCTATATAGCTACGAGACTAAAGGGTAAGGCATTGAGATAGTTTAAGCCTATATAGAACGACTATCTTACTAAGGAAGATAAAGACGACCGAGACACGTTTATATAGGTAGTCTTCTAATCTTATAACCGTTTCGAAGAAGAGCTTTAGAAGGTTTTTAGTGATAAAGATAAGAAGATTTATATATAAAAAAAACTTACTAATCTCTAATAGACTAAGTTAATAGCCTTCTACGCTATATAATTTAGATAGGATATATTTAAGTCTTAGCTTAATAATAAGGTATTAATATAACTATTCTATAATAGCTTAAAGGAAAAGGTTAAAGATAAGCTATATAAGTATAATTAGCCTAAGACCCTAGATAAATATATTATATAGGCTATTAGAATCGATAATTAACTCTATATATAAAAGTAATAGAAACAAGGTCAAATAAATAGAACTATAGTTAAGGCTAATAACAAGAAAAAGTAAGTATACGTCAGTACCTTATATAGGATATACCCTAGAGCTATAGATATAGATATAACGTAAAAGCAGGACTAGAAGAAGACAACTAAAGATAAGTCTAATATTATCTACTATAATTATAGAAAGAAAGAGCACTATAAGCGAGAATGTCGAAGCCCGAAGAAAGAGTAGAAGATAGTCCCTAGAAAGGAAATTATAGCTATTGACGAAACTACTAAGGACGTTATCAAAGTAGCGGCCACGAGCTACGAAGACAAGGGCAATGACACGGACAGTCTCGGATATAACGATAATAGTAAAGACAAACAAGCACCGTACTCTAAACTAGTCACTATAGACCTAGAGATAGGTCTTGCCGAATAGGATATAGTAAGAAAATATATACTACTAGTTTCGATTCTCCTAGCCTTGAGGTAATAGGGTTTCACGGTCATATAAAGGTAGGATAGATTATGAATAACTAATATACAAGGAATCGAAAGACCTAGACCTAATATTCTATTCCTCTAGGAACAAATCAAATAGTACCGTAATGAAGTTTTTCGGCTTAATACGGAACTATATAAACAAGATAGACGCTTAATTTAACTTGCCTAATAGAGCGATAGAATAAGAGATAAAATAAGGGAACTCTAACATATTATAGAAACTATTAAAGGAGAATAGCCTATAATATATAATAGGCCTAATAGCTATACCAAGTATCTTAACGGCTAGTAACTTAGTAACAATATATAGAACCTAGAATACTAGTTTATATATACAAACTATAGAAAAGACAAGCGTACGTAGGAAAGCTATTAGAAGAAATACTCCTATATTAGCACTAGAGTACCTATAGTCTATATATAATAGGAAGGATTTAGGAAAGAATTTTAATACCTCCTAGGTAACGCTATATAACTATACCCTCGATATAAGGCATATATACAAGTACCCTAGTTCTAGTATATGGTATATAAATGCCGATACTACTTCTGCGACAAATTCGAAAATAATCACTAGCCGACCTGACAAGGAAATGAGGATAGAAGCTTACGCCTTATAGAATAGGTCTATAATATAGGAAATAGAGCGGCCGAATTACTCTAGAAGATTAAAGCCCGCGATCTAGAAGGCATTACAATAGTTCTAAGACAAGCCTAGCCTAGGCACTATAGAACCGGACGAGATACGTAGGACTTGTACTAGAGTAACAATTGCCTTTATCACGCGGACAAAAAGAAATTACGAATTTGGGAGCTTCAGACGAAGCTATAGTACATATAATAGAAAGCAGAATAGACCTAATAGTAGGAAGCCGTAAGCACTTAATAGCTTACGGAAATAAGCACGATTAACGAAGCTGCTATTAGCCAAATAACTAAAGAGGTTAGCACTAACCTAGGAAATAGGTCAAGGCCCTTCGAGGGGCCTAGAAGCCATTAACGCCTATATAGCAGTAGATAATAGTGTAGTATAGGAAGAACTAGTATAAGAGACCATTATATCGAGACCTCCTAGTAGAAATATAGGAAATTGCTATAATCTTCAGACGACGGTAGTAAGACAAGCAATTATAGATAATAACATAGTAGAAATAACACGAAATGCTCGTACTAGTAGATAGTAAAGTAGAGATAAACCTGATTTCGCCGACACTTGTAAATTAGCTACAGATACCCTAGAGAATAAAGTAGAAGTATAGCATAGTCAAAGGGCTATTTCCGACGTAATAGGTATATAAGGAGACTAAACCGATTAATATTACTATAGTAGGGAAGACTATAGTAGTTATATTTAGTATTATAGATATAGGTAACCATAAAGATATAATATTAAGGTTACTATAGTATAAAGACTATGACCTAGATATTAGCTAGAAGAATAATAGCTACCTATAACCCTAAATAGAGTTATATTTGACTAGCAAGATAGGGAGTACACAAGGATCACAAGCAGACGATACTTAAGGAAAGGCATATCCTACAGATCTACTATAAGAGATAGATAGTAGCAGGCAGACTACTATAGACTTTAGAAGAGGTAATACAACGATATTAATATTATAATAGGAGGAACGAGCTAAACCGCCAATAGCTATTCTCTCTATTAATAAATATAGAGTACTATAATAGGAGTAGTAGGTTAAGACAGGAGAAATCGCTAGCATCGCTATAGATAGAACCAAGTTCGTATACTATTAGAAAACCGAAAGATAAGACAAGACTAGGGAAGTACCAAAGGAATATAAAGGACACCTAGCATTCGAACCGAAACATCTAGAAGGACTACTAGAATACGGCCTATAGGATTATAAGATTAAGCTTAAGGAAGGAGTATAACTAAAGTTCTTTAAGATTTACTATATAAGCTAGATATAGAATAAAGAACTTAAGTAATATTTAGAGGAAAACCTTTAAAGAGGATATATCTACCTATCGACATCGCTAGTAGGCTATCTAATCCTATTTATACCTAAGAAAGATAGAAAGCTATAGTTATACGTTGACTATTAGTAACTTAATAGATTGTAAAAAACTAATACCTGTTACCATTAATCTTACGGCTCTGAGATTAGTTAGCAGGAGCCTAATATTTCACGTATCTTGACTTACTATCGGCCTATAACTATATATAGATCAAAGAAGGCGACAAGTAGAAAACGGCCTTTAGGACACCCTATAGCTACTACAAGTACCTCGTTATACTATTCAGACTTACAAACGCGCTAATAACGTTCTAAGCCCTAATTAATCAAGCTATCCGACCCTTTCTTAACAAATTTACAGTATATTATCTTAATGATATACTCATCTTCTCTAAGATAATAGACGAACACTAGAAGTATATAAAAGTAGTACTAGACGCGCTATATATATATAAGCTATTAGTTAACAAGGAAAAGAGCAAATTCTATATTAGGAAGATAATCTTTTTAGGATACGAAATATCCCTAGGATAAATCTAGATAGAACCTTTAAAGGTTAAAGCTATCAAGAATTAGCCCCGACTAACGTCAGTCACAGAAGTACGAAGTTTCATTAGATTTACGAACTTCTACCAAATATTTATTAAGAACTTTAGAGCAATTATATAACCTTTATATAAACTTACTAAGAAGAATACTAAATTCTAATAGGAAGAGCAATATAAGCAAGCATTTATACAAATCTACGACACCATTACCGAAGATCTAGTACTAATACTACTAGACCCTAAGAAGCCATTCGAGGTAGAAACGGACGCTTTAGACTATACTATCGGAAGACAATTAGGATAACGAGACAGACAAAGAAAGCTACATCCTATAGCCTTCTTTTTGAAAAAGCTCGATAGACTATATCTCAATTATCCGATCTACGACAAGGAACTACTTATAATTGTCAAAGCTTTCAAGGAATAGCAACTATACCTCAGCGGTACGATTAAATCGGTACAAGTATATATAGATTATAAGAATTTATAATACTTTATAACGACAAAGGAGCTTAACAGACGACAAATACAATAGGCAGAATTCCTCATAGAATTCAACTTTGAGATCCACTATAAGAAGGGCAAAGAGAACGTACAAGCAGACATCTTAAGCCAACAAACAGATCATATAAAAGGATAAATAGAAATAATACTACCGTTATTCAAGAAATAAACAGACAGAACACTACATTATAAAACGTAGACACCTATAAAAGATAATCTACTTAACTTGTTCCTAGAATATTATATAATCTTTCGAGAAGAAAGGATTAACGAGACATAGTATCAAGCAATACCTAGACTACTAGTACCTAACAAAGTAAAAGAAAGAGATAGGAAACTTTAATACCGAGGCAAAGCGTATATCTACGACAAAGATCAATAGCTATAGATGATTCGAGAACTCTACAAGTCGAAACTCGGAGGATATAAAGGAGTTATAAAGACTATTGCACAAGTCAAGAAATACTACGACTTTCTATAGTTAATAGTATAAATTAAGGAAGTTATATAGAACTACGACATTTGTAATTAAAGCAAAACGGTATAATATAAGCTATATAGGCTACTTTAGCTATTATTAATAGCTAACAAACTATAGAGCTTAGTTATAATAGACTTCATTATAAAGCTGCCAAAATCTAAGGACACGGCCATAGGAGTAATCTATAATAGCATCCTTACTATAGTAGATTACCTAACTAAATAGATATACTTCTTTCCCTATAAAGAATCCTAGATAGCTAAACAGCTAGCAGATATAATCTATTAGCAAGTTATATTAGTATATACTTAGCTACAAGAATAGATTACCAATAGAGACACTAAGTTCGTATTAAAGTTCTAGCAAGCATTAATATAACGATTAGGCATTAATAACAAGCTATTAATAACATATTACCTATAGACTAACAGACAAATAGAGCGACTAAACTAAGTTATCAAGTAATATCTCCATTCTTATATTAACTACTAGCAAGACGATTAGGTTATACTATTACTAATAGTATAACTCGCTTACAATACGACGCCAACGGAAATAACCAAAGTTATACCATTCTTCGCAAACTATAGATATAAAGCAGACCTTAGGTAAAGACTAGAGATTATAATACCAAGAGCAGTAGTTAAAGTAGAACAAATATATATACTACATAAGAAACTTAAAAAGGAACTCGAGTTTATCAGGACCAGAATAAAAAATTACTACGACAAACATAGGCTTAAGGAACCTCGCCTAGAGAGGGGAGACAAAGTCTACCTAATCACACAAAACTTATAAACCAAACGACTAAATATAAAGCTAGACTTTAAGAAGGTCGGACCCTTTATTATCGAAGAACGAATTTCGACATCTAACTATCGACTATCGTTACCGTTATCTATATAACTATAGATAAATGTTTTTTATATTTCACTTCTCGAACTAGTACCAAAAAACGCTAAAATTGCTATATACATCAAAGCAAAGGATAAAAAGGAAGAATAGGACATCGAAGAAATTCTAGATTTATGTATTATTAATAGAGAACTATAGTACCTAGTTAAATAGCTTAATTTTAGACTAGAAGATAACTTATAAGAACCTATTAAGAACCTAAATTACCCTAAGAAACTAGAGTAGTTCTACTAATAGAATCCTAATTAGCTATAAGAACTAGCTCTAAAGCCTATTCCCCGATAGAAAAAGAGGGGAACCCGCTAGAATTAGGATTAGAATCTAACCTAATCGACTCCTAATCAAGCACGTCAAAAGTACCTAATACCTAAGCCTAACCCGTGAGGGTCTACGTCTCCGACATCGGTAGAGGAGTATCTAGTTCTTCCTCCTCTTCTAGACAAGCTATACTATAACGAAAAACTTCGGTACTACGATCGTATAGAGATTGCTATAAATAATACAATTAACTTAAACGGCTTAGCGTCTAAGCAAGTAATGCCTCGGTCTTAATAATCTCCCTTAAAACCTTCTCCTACTCTAACAAATTTAAAAGGACTAAGATAGTTAGTAACCTAAGACTATAAAGGAAAATAACAAAGAACCTATAGGCATCTGTAATATTCGAACCACTACACTTCTTACCTATATAAATATAGTTTTAACACTTATTTAAACCCTCTATCATTATATAACACTTTTATAGCTTTATATTCTAATAACGCTTATAAGGTATAGCGACCTTATAACCCTCTTACTTAATCTTAATAGCAATAGTATATCGTTCACGTTTAAGATCGCGACAATTCCTAGGAATACAATTAGCTATAGCAAAAAGAAACTAGCAAAAGAAGGACGTCACCTACTAGGGAAAAGGGGGTATTAGTAATATTTAAAACAAGTCATAAGAAGCTTTTAGGTCAAAAGCCCTAAAGAGAGGGTATTATATTACAAGCTAACTATATACCACAACCTAGTAAGGTATAGCAGGCTAAATAAGCCACTAATTAAGAAGGGCACAAAGCAAGGCTAACATAGGATCGCTAAGGAGCGCGGGCTACTACGGGCAAACAATTGCCAAAAGGGAAAGATAGCAGAGGATAGCTAGCTACCAAAGGCAATCTAAGGACAGGATAGAAAAGGACTATAAGCGATCGACAGAAGTATATATACATATAAATAGTCACTCGTTATAGTAGACTCTAGGAGTTTACCAGTGATAGCAACCTATAATCACAGTACTTATACCAAGTATTGCTAATTACTATAAGAGACAACTCTAGTGTTGTTATAAACCCTTTGGCTTTACCGAATCCCTTAGACGACCTGCCTGTTTGTCCCGCTTAATCTACCTTTGTCTAAACCCTTTTAGAAGCAGTCTGAGCTAGGTTCGTCATATACTACCCCTTGACCTCTACCTTAATAAGAGGTTAGCCGACTTTAAAGCTAAACTTAACTAGCTACTCCTATAGACTAGGATAGGCTTAGAGGCTCCTTAGGTCCTTATAAGGGCTCTTATCTAATAGGCCTATAATAGGCTAAGTTAGAGGTTCTAGAAGAGAAGGGCTAGGGTAAAAGGCTAGGAGCTAAAGCCTATAGCCCTAGAGGTAGTAAGGTTAATGGTCTAGTAATAGGTTTAGGAGGGCTATAGATAGGGTTAACCCCCCCTATAGACCCTATAAAGAAGGCTATAGGCTATAGAACTAACTATAGTAGCTAGCTAGAGCAACTATTAGAAGGCTGACTAAGCTAGTAGGAGGATATAGTATATATTAGATAAGGACCCCCTATACCTAGTTTTTATAGGGAAAGGCTTATAAAGGTACTAGGGCCTAATAAAGGCCTAGAGCTCCTTATTAATATAGGCCTATATAGGGGCTATCGGCCTCTATCACTTCCTATTTAGGGTTTAAGTCCTAGGGGTTAGTACCCCTTACTATGCCTATAGCTAGGGGAGGGAGACTATTAAATACCTAGTTATTTAGTACCTAAACCTACTAAAAAGCCGAACGTAGGACTCCTAGGAAATACGGTTATAAAGGGACCTAGACCTCGTTTCACAGGGTATAGGGGCCTATAACCATCGTTTAGTAAGGAGGGTTCTATAGTGGCTAATAGACCTAAGGAGGCTTCCGGAATACCGCCTTATAAGGAGGCTAGACCAGGGGGTAAGGCCTCTATAGGGCTATTCTAGCTACTTCTTTTTTTCCTTTATAGTATATTAGTATTCTAGATTAGGCGTTAAAGCCGGGATAGAGGTTTTTATCTAGCCTATTAGGTATAGTTTCCTTTATATATAACTAAAGAGGCTCTAGTATATTTATTAGTATAGTAGTATAGGATTAATAATAATAATAATAATAAATATAGGTAGATTTACCCTAATATTATTCCCCCTTAGGTTATCCAGACTATTCCCTATATAATATAGTAATTAAAGAGTATCTCTATCTTAAAGCTATTAATATTAAAGGTTATTAATCTTCTAAAGTAGAGGGTTTAATATAGGATTATTAAGCCTAGCTATAGGAGCTACTATAATAACTAGTTTTTAATTCTTAAAAAGAATAATAGTCTCTAGCTAATTAATAATACCTAGAAAGCTAATACTATAACTATATAAGATATATTTATACTACTAGCTATAGAGGAATTTAGTAAGGACTTTAGGGATTATAAAGTTATCTCCCTCTTAGACCTCTTTTCTAGATATAACTGAGTTAGCTTTAATAAATAGAGCCAGGATCTTATTACCTTTTAAATGCCTATTAGCCTTTTCCAGATATATACCCTCCCTATAGGTAGAATAAACTCTATTGCCTAGTTCTAATAAGTAATGACCTAGATCTTTTAGAACCTGATTCTAGATATCTACCGTGTTTATCTAGATAATATCTATATAAAGGGGCTATAGTCTAACTATAATAGGGAAAAAGTTATCCTTAGGTTATAAAAGTTTATAGTTAAATATCTCTAAAACGTTAATATAGTTCTCTTAAACGCTAAACTTACTAGAGTTACTATTATAGCTAGGAAATCCTAATAGTGCTAACTATAAGTAGTATTACTTAGCTACCTTTATATACCTAAAGGGCGATTACCTAATAATATTAAAGTTATAAAAATCCTTAAGTAAATTGCTTATTTAGATTTAAAGGATATTTATACTTTCTTAGGGATTGTTAGCCACTACTAAATCTAAATAAAGCACTTTACTATCATTACTTAGCTATTATATAACCTAATAAAGAAGAATACCTATTAGGAATAGGGCCCTACTTAATAGTAGGCTATAAAGGAACTTTAAACCTAAATAACCACTACCCTAGTCTTTATACTACTTATTTTTAATAACCCTAGGTATAGTTAGATATATATACCTAATGACTAATATAAGTCTTTTTAGTTAGGGAGGAGTTATTAAATAAGTCGGCCCTAATGAGAAGAGATACCTATACTAATTTAAGAGTAGGATATAGTCTAAGGCAGAGAAATAGTATAACCTTACTAAACGAGAGCTCTATAGACTACTTTTCCTATTAAAGTATTTCTAATAGTACCTCTTTAGTATACTTTATCATAGAAATAGATACTCTTATCCTAGTTTACTAGTTAAATAGTATAGCTAATGATATACCTAGAGCCTTAATAATATAGTATTATTATTATTATTATTAGTCCTATACCATTATACTAATAAGCATGCTAGAGCCTCTCTAGTTATATATAAAGGAAACCGTGCCTAATAGGCCGGATAAAAACCTCTGTCCCGCCTCTAACGCCTAATCCAGGGTACTAATACACTATAAAGAAAAGGAGAAGTGGCTAGAATAGCCCTATAAAGGCCTTCCCTCCCGGTCTAGCCTCCTTACGAGGCAATATTCCGGGAGCCTCCCTAGGTCTATTAGCCACTATAGAACCCTCCTTGCCAAACGATAGTTACAGGTCCCTATACCCCGTAGAACAAGGTCTAGGTCCCTTTACGACCGTATTTCTCAGAGTTCCTACGTTCGGCTTCTTAGTAGGTTCGGGCACTATACGACTAGGTACTCTATAGTTTCCCTCCCCTAGCTATAGGCATAGTAGGGGGTACTGACCCCTGGGACTTAAACCCTAAAAAGGAAGTTACAGAGGCTAATAGCCCCTATATAGGCCTATACTAATAGGGAGCTCTAGGCCTTTATTAGGCCCTAGTGCCTTTATAGGCCTTCCCCTTAAAAACTAGGTGTAGAGGGTCCTTATCTAATACGTGCTATATCCTCCTACCGGCTTGGTCGGCCTTCTAACGGTTGCTCTAGCTAGCTAATACGGCTAGTTCCGTAGCCTGTAGCCTTCTTTATAGGGTCTATAGGGGGGGTTAACCCCCTCTACAGCCCTCCTAAACCTACTGCCGGACCGTTAACCTTGCTACCTCTAGGGCTATAGGCTTCAGCTCCTAGCCCCTTGCCCTAGCCCTTCTCTTCTGGAACCTCTAGCTTAGCCTATTATAGGCCTATTAGATAAGAGCCCTTATAGGGACCTAGGAGGCCCCTAGACCTGCCCTAGTCTATAAGAGTAGTTAGTTAAGTTTGGCTTTAAAGTCGGCTAGCCTCTTGTTAAGATAAAGGTCGAGGGGTAGTACCTAGGCTTCTATTTCGAGGCATTAGATAGGGGTAGCCTTATAGGCCCTAGTAACTACTTAAAGGGCCTTATATTAGGCCTTTAATAGTTCCCTAATAGGGCCTTTTAGCTTACCCCCTGGCTTAGTAGGCTTATAGAAGTTCGAGGCTCTATAGGCTAAGGCACTATAGATATACTTAGTATAGACCTTATAGGCCTATAGGAGGCTAGGGCCCTAGGTCTTTATAGTAAGCCTAGTTAGGGCAAACTCCTAGGTTTCTAACTTCTTAGCTACCTTTATATAGTAAGGGCCCTATTATAGCCTTTAGTCTAGCTAGACCCTAAGGAATCTAGCCGACTATAATAAGGCTATAGTAATGGACCCCCCCCCGGCCCTTGGAGCTCTAGTAGTTATAACTACTATTTCTAACCCCTATTAAAGTAGATAAGCTCGTACTTTTCTAGGGCAAAAGCTATACCCTAGGTCCTAGCCTACTAAAGGTAGGCCTTCTAGGCCCTCTATAGCTAGCTATTATAGGCCTCCTTAGCCCTCCTAAAGGCTAGGAGGTTAGTATCGTTAGTAAAGCCTATTAGACTAACTATAGGGCTAGCCTAGTAAATAACCTAGTAAAGGGAGGCTATATAGAAGATAAATAGTATAGGAGAGAAGGGTAACCCCTATAGGACCTTAACCCTTACTACTATATCCTTTATTTCCTAACTATCAAAGTAAAGGATAGCTACCCTATCTTATAGCTACTCCCTAACCTAGACTACTACCTACTTTGGGAAGCCCTAGCTCTGTAAAGTGGCTAATAGCTAGGTATAGTTAATAGTGTCAAAAGCCCCTAAGATGTCAAGCTATAGGAGGGAGGTAGCTGCCTTATACCTCTAAGCCTCCTAGACCTAAGCTATAATAAGCCGAATAGCTAGTTCTATAGACCTATATTCCTAGTTACCTATTTATTTAGCCAGGAGAAGCCTATAGGCCTCTATAATAGCCGTTACCTTCTAAGCGACTATAGCCTTTAATACCTTGCCTACTATTAGTAGGAGCGCTATAGGCCTATAGCTACCTAGGGTAAAGTAGGCTTATAGGGGTTTGCCAGGCTTATAGAGGACTACTATTTTAGCCCTTTTAAACCAGGCCGGAAAACAGCCAAGCCGTAGGCTCTCTAAGGCTAGTTTTGCTAATATCTGGTAGAGCGGCTACCTATAGGCCTTTAATAGACCTATAGGGAAGAGGTCCTCCCCTAGGGCTTTCTATAGGGCCGCCCTAGCTAGTACTACCTTAACTTTACCTACTATAACCTTTTAGCTTATTTCGAACTTTGGCTCTTAGTAATCGTTTAGATCTAGGTCGTCAATATCTAATAGGTCTACTTCTAGGTTTAGAAAGAACTTATCGGCTAGTGCTCTAGCCTTCTATTAGTAGGTTATAAGCCTTCCTTCGAAGGCCGGGAGCTTTAGAAGGTTAACTAGTAGGTAGCTTTATAGCCTTACCTACTACTCTAGTCTCTATAATAAGTCCGGCTAGTTAGTTACCTCCTATAACGTAGCCCTCTAGCTCTTAGTCTTTGTAGCTATAATAGTCTTAGCCTAGTCTTATAGGGCCTGCCGAAGTGCTTCCTATATATAGGGGTTTAGGGTGCCCCTATAGGCCCTCTCTACCTCCTTAGCCCTCTTCCAGGCCTCTCGAACCTCCTTTGTCTACTACTAAGCTCGTTTACCACCTATACTAGCCTTCTTTGCCGGGGCTAAGACTATAGCTATCTCTTCGAGGGCCTCTATAAGCCTGTCAAAGGCCTATAGAAGCTCCTCTAGGCCCCGGAAGATAGGCCCGGCCAGGGCCGATACCTACCTACTAAGCTAGAGTAGGAGGTAGGCCGCCTTAGCCTATACGACCTCCTTATCTAGGCTCTTCTAGTCCTACCCTTTACTAGCTAGTACGGGCCTATTAGTCCCCTAGAGGGAAATATTTAGGGCCTATAGGTAGTAGTTAGATTTCCTATATTTTATAATATCTCTATAGGTCGCTTCTAGCCTAGTCAAGGCCTAGAATAGGTCTATTATAGAAGGCCGGCTACGTTAGTCCCCCTAGGGGGCCCTAGTGACCTAGCTATAGGGTATATATAGATTAAGGTCCTACTAGTATATAAGGCTAAGGAGGTCCCTAGCCCCTAGGCTAAGCCTATTAAATAGGTCTTAGACTAGGTAGTAAAGGTTAAAGTTACCTATAAGAACTTAGGGGTAAGATAGCTAGGGTAAGGTTAATAGGTCTTATAAAAAGGCCTACTTCCTTTTATTATTATAGATTAACTAAAGTTTAAACCCCCTCTCCCCTAAGGCTAGAAAGGTTACCCTATATTAGTTTTTCTCTATTAAATAGTCTTATTAGTTAACTAAGAATTACTTAACTATTAGAATAGCTACTTTATCCTTAGGCTTATAAACTAAACTTCTTCTTCTTCTTCTTCTTCTTTTTTTTTTTTACGTTGTTTTCTTGAACACATATTCTTTTACCCTCGCTTAAGTCAAAGTTCTAGATTTCAGGAGAATCAACACAGTTCATTTCTACCCACGTTTGATTCAGATTTGACAATGTCTCGAGGCAGAGGGATAATCGGTGTGACAGAGGTCGAAGCAAGTGTCCCAGGATGCTTGATTGGCTCTGACCCCGCCGTGGCGCCTGGCCGTCACTGACGAGGCCAGCTTTCGCGTGGCCTGTCGTTGATGAGTGAGCTCGTGGGATTTCCTGTGGGGCTTACGAAAAACCACACGGCGATGGGTCGAACCAGCCCGGGTCCAGAGAAGGTACATACAAATTCGGGTATACACAATACCGGTATGCAACGCTTCACACACCCGCACACACTGCCTCTGTACAGAGCGTGTATGTACATACATACATATACCATCTCGCTACCGGGGAGGCGGTAAGCATCCACAAACGCACCGTGTGTAGGGGAGGGGGTTGGGGCCTGAGAGAGATGGGCGGACATCACGCTCGCTAGGCGGGGCGGTGTGCTTCGGATGTGCTGGGATCATGAGCGAGATGAGATCGAGTACGACGCCGGATGGGAGGGGTGGCACGGGTCCCTCCCAAGTTTTTACTCTCGTCGATGGGTTCCGGCCCCTCCCCGCCCCTCCCTTCCCTTCCCTCCTCCTCCTTCACCCCTCTTCCCTCCCAGCGTTAGTCAGAGGGAGGGACGACGAGAGAAAAATATACGCGTATATAGATCGCATGCGATGCATATGTCGTGTACCTATTAGCCCTTTTCACTGAGACCTTTGCAAGGCGAACAGAGGCGGTTTCACAGTCTGACGTACTCCGGCGGCTCGACTCGTTGTTGCCGGGCCCGAGAAGTTGGTTAAGGTTCCATTGATACAGGACGCTCTACCACCTTTCAGACATCACTCTTCCAGTGGCTACGTTGCTCGTTATTGTGTGCTGCGTAGTGTATGTACTGTATGTAGGTATGTACCCAATACCAGGGGTCCTACACTAATGACTTAGGCTGCTGATGGTCAAGAGGTATGTATGTGTGTACTTGTTCATAATAAGCGTTGGAGGGAGCGGAACTGAAAAGAAGAGGAAGAGGGAAAAAAACTAGTCGGTCTCTTCTCTCTCGCGCTCGACCCACTCGTAGATCTCTGATCCCCTTCTCGTTGTCCGATGAGCACCGTAGTGTACATTCATTGATTGGACGGCTTACGTGGAGAGTCCGCAAGTGTGGTAACGTTAACCACAATAGACGACTTGTGAGAATAATGAGGCTTTGCGCAGTCGTCTTTGGAGGCTCCCTTTCCTTGGCGTGTTGCATTATGCCAAGACATTGCTCTCGTTCGGCGGATGGATCAGCGCAGGACCCCGTCAAGCACGCCACCCCCACTCCCAACACTCCAGCGTTGAAGCTTTCTACGAGTACATGCTGCAGATGAGAAACGACCCATTCAAAGCCAAGCGATATGCTTCCTGACCAGAAGCCGAAGCAGGCCGCACAATACCGCGAATCTCTTGCGGATCCCGCTGACCAACGGGGTTTTCGGGTTTTCGAGGTTGCGTCGGCTGCCAGAAAGCTGCCAGAACCGACTATGACCGACTTTGGCGGCCCAGTTGCCCAGGCCGGTGGCGAGGCACTCGCGGCAGGCGGCGCGCGCGGGGCTGTCCCGCGTGGCCTTTTGCGGCAGCTGGTGCAGCTGCTCCTCGGCGACGTCGACGGCCTCGCGCGTCCAGCCGAGGCCCTCCTCGCGGCTGCCGGGGGAGGAGGCGTACAAGATCTCGCCGATGTGCAGGCTCAGGGCGGCTTCCTGGCAGAGGTCGAGGGCGTCGCGGGTGGGCGGGGCGGTGCCGTCTGGCGGGGGTGGGGGGTAAGGGGGCGGCGCGAGGAATGCCGTGAGGGTGGACCAGATGCCTGCTGATCGGGCCCCGGCGGGCTTGTTGCCGTTGCCGTTGCCGTTGTTGTTGTTGTTGTTGTTATTGTTGCTGTTCAGGGCAGCGGTTATGGAGTTCGAGGAGGACGAGGAGTGGGCCGTGGGCGGCGGGAGGCTGCGGCGGGCTTTGAGGATGGAGACGAGGATGGGCAGGGCGGAGTCGAGGGCACCCTGGCGGGCGCGGAAGGTGGCGTAGGCTGTGAGAGCGTTGAGGAGGTTCTCGGAAGGGAGACCGGCGGCTTCGCTGAGGGTCCAGGTCTTCTTGTCGAGGGGCTCGGCGGGCAGGCCTGGCCGCTCGGAGGCCGCGAGGTTCACGGCATCCTCGAGGATGACGCTGGCCGGGCCGTTGATGCCTTTGTACTCCAGCCAGGAACCGTAAGCCAGGCCGGCCTCGATCTTTTGACGATTTGTGAACCCGGGGGTGGACAGGATGCGCAGGTAGATGGCATCAGGGGACTCGAACCGCAGCTCGCAGTCCTCCTCGCGCGGCGCGCCCTTGAAGCCCGGCGGGAGTGGCTTGGGGAAGGGATTTGACGGCCCGATCATGGTTCCCGGAGGAAAGACAATATTCCTGGACTTATCGAGCACCCAACCGTCCATGTGCTCAGCTGCCTTGGCATATCCCATCATGGCCTCGTAGTATCCTCTCCTCCACTCCTCCGACTTTGCCGTCACATCCTTGGTCCCGGGGGGGTACTCGTGCGGAGCATCCTTTACGCCCTGCCCGTCAATGTTGGGATCCTCAAGCCGCTTGACCGTGGTCTCAAACCACCAGGCAACCTGCTGCCAGTCTGTGATTTTTCCCGGCGAAGGCTCGAACCTCGCGCAGTTGCCGCCACGGAAGTCCATGCGCGTCCGGAAGGTCCACTCGTGGGGCGTGGGATACCTGCGCTCGAGGCGCTCCTGTTTATAAACTAGGTAGTAGTTTAAAGCTTTAAGGTAATATATTAACCTTATAAACTAGTTAATCTATAGCTCCTAGATAGCTAGTAGATTATATTTAGCTTTTTTTAGTAGGACCTTAAAGGCCTATTTATTACCTTAGATATTCTATTAGAAGATCTTAATTTATATTTAAGGTAGCTAGAGTAGAGCCTAAGGGTATAATAGTAGGCTATATAGCTATTACCCCCTTAGCTAATTATAAAGAGGAAGGGGTTCTAAGCTATAGAAAGGAAATATAGATCTATTAGGTATTAAATAAGGTATTCCTAGCTACTTACTAGGCTAGGGTAGGCCTTCTATAGGGGTATTTAACCTTAGTTTAATAGTAATTATTGTTATCTAGCTAGTTATTAAACTTAAAGGCTACCTTCTAGTATAACTACTCTAATAGTTAAAAGGTTTAAGGTCTATATTAGTAGGCCTCCCTAGCCCTTTCCTAGGCCTTGACTTTCTTTAGGTAGCCTTTATATTAGGCTATATAAAGGCCTTTATAGGCTATATACCTATAAGGGAGCTAATTAGAATAAGTAAGGTACTAGGGCTTTCTAGTCTTCCCTTCCTCCCTATAGGCCTTTATATTATAATAGCTATAATAAGCTAATTACTAATAATATTACTAGATATAGCTAAAGCTCTAGTACCTATAATATTACCTTAGCTCTAGGGTATCCTAATAACGCTTATAATCTAATACTTAAATATCTTAGACTATACCCTTATTATAGGCTTTCTAGGCCTCTTTAAGGTCTTATAAGCCTAGGAATACTATAGCCTATATCCTTTATAGGCTCTTTAATAGCTAGAACTTAACCATTTTAATTAATTATAGGCCTATTACTCCCTTAAAGTCTTACTTACTAACCCCCTATAGCTCCTCCTTCTAGACTCCTTTAACTAAGACTATATAGGCCTTATTAACCTCCTTAGCCTACTCTCTAAAGGCTATATAGCTATCTATTGCTTATTAGCTAAATACTAATCCTTACTAGCCTTATCTTTAAAGACTATTATAATATCCCTACTTAGGAGCTTCCTAGCTATAATAGCTCTTTAGTAGCTAGAAGCCTTATTAATTACTTAGATTATCTTAGCTAGGGTATAGGCCTTAAGGTCTTTCTATAGGTTTATATTCTATATTATAACCTCTTATAAGGCTTATAATAGTACTACTTTAGCTAATAGTAGGCCTCCCTAGGGACTTGTTACCCCCTATTATAAACCTATAACTACCTATACCTAGGTAGGGTAGGGGGTAGCCTTAAAGGCTTCTTTAAGCCCCTTTTTGACTTCCTTAGCTATAAGTTCCTATAGGTTTAGAACTAGGCCTATAATAGTAATTATAAGGCCCTATAAGAGCCTATTAATAAGGTCTTATACCTTACCTTATTTAAGGCTTAGTATAAAGTTAACTAGTTAAGTAATAAGACCCCTAAATTCCTTAATACCTAGGGTAAGGGAGGCCTATAGAGGGCTACCCTTTAATTAGTTTAAAGCTATAGGCCTCCCTACTTAGTAGCTTAGTAGTAGGCTTTAAATTAACATTATATTTAGGGGTGTTAGGTAGTCTATATAATGAAAGTTTTGACAGGTATACGAGGTACAGTTAGATTATAGTTAGGTCTGGTTTCTATGCTTATAGTGCCTATTATATAGCTATAACGGCTTGTGCGTGGTTGAAAGTAGTATCGTTAAGTAGCGTCTCTTGAGAGCTTTCTAGCGATGGTAGTTTTGTATATTCTGGTAGGGTATTTGCGAAGATATAGGAGAAGTTTTTTTTTAGAGGATGCTCTTTTTCCCTTATCCTATAAGGCTGTAAGCCATCTATCTATAAAAATAGTACTCCCTATTCGTAAATAGGATACTTTAGGTAATGTTAAGGTGTTTACTATATTTATCTAAATAATAGGAAGGAGTTATATTATATATTATATATCTTTAAGATAGTCTTATTTATAGTAGGATAAGTTATTAGGGTAGAATACTTATAATCTAGGTTAATAATAAAGTTTAGAATTAAAGAGCGATAGTATTTTAGCCTATTAGGCTTATTATTTACTAATTAAATAAGGCTAGGAAAAGTATATAAGGTTTTTATAATTAGTTAGAATCTAAAAGGGAGTAATAATACTATAAAGCTTAGCTAATTAGGCCTTTAAATATAAGATAATTATAAGTAATTCCTTATTATAGATTATATAATTCTATTTAGCTAGGGTTAGCTTTATAAAATAATAGGCTATAGGGCATAAGGCCCTATCTCCTCCTGATTAAGATAGGCACCTTTTTAATATTATCTTAGAGTAATCTATCTTAAGTACTATCTCCTATTTAGGATCCTATTATATTAGAATAGATTCTAATATAAAAGCTATCTTAAGGGCTTTAAAAGGCCTCCTATTCCTCTATCCCTCATTAAAATAAGCTATTCTTATAAGTTAACTATATTAAAGGTATAATTAATTTAGAGAAGTTAGAGATAAAGTCTTAATAGAAGTTTATAAACCCTAGGAAACTCTATACTCCCTAAACCTTCTATAGTACCTCTTACTTATAGATAGCAGCTAGCTTTTTAAGATCTAGGTAGATCTAGGCCCTTACCTTAATAATATAACCAAGTTATTTAACTTCTTTTATAATAAATATATATTTCTTAACATCTAATATAAGTCCTACTTTCTATAATCTTTAGAATATATCTCTTATCTACTTTAAATAATCTGACTTATTACCTATAATATAGATTAAGATAATCTTAAAGTATATTATTATAAAGTCTCTAAATATTAAGCTAAAGATATTATTAATATATTATTAAAATGTTATAAGTATATCTATACGTCTAAAGGAATGGATAGGCTACTTAAAGAGGCTAAATTAGGTCTAAAATATTATTAAATACTTATTACTATTTATAATCTAAATATAGTAAAAGGCTACCTAGATATCTAACTTTATAAATTACTTAGCTCTAACTTAGGAATAGAATATCTCCTTAATAAGTAATAGGGGATACTAGTCTTACTTTATAATCTTAAGTAATATAAAACCTCTATCCCTTATCTACCTTCTTTGTTAAGAAGATAAGGGTAATAGCTAATAAGGAACTAGCTTAGATCTATCGCTTATCTAATAAGTTAATAACTTACTTTTAGATCTCTAATGAATAATCTTATAGTATATTATAGAGAGCCCCCTAAGGGAGCTTAGAGGTCTTTCTATCTTAGCCCTCCTTTAATATAATATAGTAATTAGCTATATTATAATATAGAGGTAGTTAATTAGCTTTCACCTTATTAAAGAGATTAGTAAAATTATAAAGTTTATCTAGTAAGATAATCTCTAGCTCTATACTAGCCTCTAACTAGGTACCTCTACTTTCTATACCCTCTCTATTATAGTAGTATTTTACTTCTAAGATAGTTATTATTTCCTAGATACTAGTAATTAGGAAGATATTAGAAGTCTTCTTCTTCTATATCTTCTATATTATATCTATAAAAATTATACTTATAATTTAGAAGATTCTTATCCTTCTTAGCTATAAGGATATAAATAGTCTTAGTTATATTCTAATCTTAAGGATACCTATATATATATCTAATATAACATTCTAATACTCTATCTATAGAAGGCCTAATATAATATTATATATAGGTCCTAGGACTATATAGAATATAGCCTATCTTATCTAGCTATTAATATCTATTATAATATAAGCTATTTAAGTAATCCTTTAGACTATATATAGCCTAGCTATAATCCTAAGGATATATATAGTAAGTATACTAATTTACCTAATTCTAAGCTTCTAATATATTCTTTTATTAATAATATTATAATAAGAATATCTATTATCTACTTAGGTATTCATAAAGCTAGTAGAGGTAAAGAAGATTGGAATAAGAAAAGGAGGTCCATCTATTCTTTTATTAATCTTTATAAACTCGTCTGTTATATAGTTATAATCTTCTAGCCCCTTTATAAGACTTTGTTTAAGGGCTACTCTTTTCCCTACTCCTTATCTTCTTTATTAGATAGGTTATTATCTTCCTTCTATTCCTTAGCCTCTAAGGTATTAATATTAACTCTTAGCTAGTTCTTCTATATTAGTCTTATAGTAATAGTAAAATTATATTCAATAATAAAGTAGCCGTTTTATCTATATTAGATATATACTCTAGCTACTTATTATATTAAATATACTTTCTAGTTAATCTATTTTACCTCTAGGGTATTACTATTATACCTACCTACCCTATCCTTATTAAGATGCTTCTTCTATAGGTTAATATAAGCTAAGTTAATTGTAGTTCTTAGTATATCTGTTTTTATATCTTTCTCTCTCTATAGTTTACGTACTACCTATAGCTTTTATATCTATTAATGTCTATTACCTAGTTAGATGGTTTTAAGATCTATAGTAATCTTATAGTATTTTTTTCATAATTACTATATAGTTATCTTAGGGGATTCTTTATCTTATTACTATATACTTAAGTTTTAAAGAGAGGAATTATTATAGTTTAATTAGGTATGTCTTATAATTCTAGAAGAGATTACCTACCTTTAATAGCTTAGCCCTAAACCAAATAATATAAGTAGAGAATGGCTTATTATCCCTTTATTATAAGAATCCTAGCTCTAATAGGGCTACTATCTTCTTATAAAGGTTAGAGAAGATGCTTTTAAGATATTAAAGGAACTAGATCAGATCACATCTTACTATTAGGCCTATATATTTATAGTAGGCTATAACTTAGGTCTATACCTAATATATAATGTTTCCCTAGATAAAGATCTACTAATCATAATTAACGCCGATAAAGTCCTTATCTATTATAAGAATATACTCTATTATACTCTTCTAGGCTCTAAAACGTTCCTTTTTACTATTAACGGGTTATCTAGTAAGGAGGCGCTTTCGTTATAGCCACTAGGCTTTAGGGGGTACCCTAGCTAAGTTAGGAGTTAGGATAGGTTAAGTATAGGATACTTAAAGGGTATTAAAACAAGCTCCTATAGTTCTACTAAGCTTAAGGGCTTATATACCTTTAGATCTACTATAACTATATTATTAATAGCTCCCTTAGAGAAGCTACTACTAATAAGAAGGTAGTTAAAATTATTATTATTATTATTATTATTATTATTTATCCTATACCGCTATGCTAATAAGTATGCCAGAGCCTCTCTAGTTATAGTTAAAATATAATATACTAGCCTTATAGCTGCTATAGATAAATATATAATATTTTATTTAACTACCTCAAAGAGGAAAAAGAGAAAGAATATAATAATTATATAGAGGAGTGCCTTTTACCTAATATATATATATATATATAACCTAGGTAAGCCTGGTTAGGTCCTAGGCCGGGCCCTAACCAGGCCCTAACGGCATATTTAATAAACGAGTTATAAACGAATTATAAACGTCCTATAGGCTAATAGTATATATATTAGTAAGGCTAGGTAGGTCTAGTCTGGTACTAGGTAAAGCCTAGTATTGTCTATCCTAGGTAGAGCCTAGTCCTATAATAGGCTAATTTGTCAAGCTAATAAGAGAGGTTATAATAAGTATAACTATTTAATAGATTTAATAGGTTTAGGATATCTAAGCTTAGAAGAGTTCTAAGGCTATTTAAGATATTAGCTAAAACGCTACCTATATTACCATTAAATAGATCAAATAAGATTATAAAGAGGAATATAAAGTCTAGAAAAAGGGCCTAGAAAATAAGATTCCTAGTACTAATTGACGTTACCTTTATATCCTAACCTGTATTAAACTCTTAGAAAAGACTAATAAGAATGATTATCTTCTTCTTAATGATAATAATCTTCTTTAGTACTAAATGAGCGTTAGCTTTTAGTAATTTTTGACTTTGGAGATAAAAAGGAAGTCCTAATTCCCTAGTTAGCTAAGAAGCTATTATTAGAAGTCAAACTCCTATCCCCTAAATATCCTAGGATATAGATTAGTAATATATCTATAATGTTAATTAATAATAGTAATAATAATAGATTTAACTTTATAGATAGTAAAGATAGGTAGGAAAAGGATATTAAGTTGTTATCTCTATCTAGGGTTAAGAAGGAGTCTCTATATATAGCTATCATTAAGAATATTAGGAGGTTTCAAAAACGACGTACCTATAAGTCTATATTAGTAACGCTAGGGATAGAAGATAATAACTATTACTAGGATGCTAATAGAGAAGGTACTACTATAATTAAGAGTGTTAAGAGTGATAGGGATAGGGGGTATAATATAGAGGGAGAGTAAGATAAAGGCAAGTTATATAACTAGTTATTTAACTAGTTATAACTAGGTAGAATTAAATTTTATTATATTTTTAAGCTTTTTAGAGCCTAGTTTATAATTAAACTATTTATAGCCATTTAAGGCTATTGTTACAAGGGTAAGTAAACTTAATAGTACCATTTATAAAGATATAAATATATAAGAAATTTAGTGTTAATATATCTAGCTATATTAGCATGTCTAGTGGTTTTAGCCTTACCTATTAGGAGATAGGTAGTAGTTCTAAACTAATTAGTTAGTACTAACTACTAGGTGTAAGGCTTTCCTCTAATGCCCTTATAATCTTAAAGTCTTATTTCTAAAACCTAAATAGTTCTAGCTTTATTAATCTATATATTAGAGTTTCTATCCCTTTAGATAGATGCTAAACTCCCTTAAACTTGTTATCTTGTTATTCTTATTATCTCTACTAGTAGCATTATTATATTAGAGTAAGAGTAGTTTCCTAGCCTACTATTAAATATACCGATCTCTTAATACTTATATTTACCCTTCTTACTTTCCTAATAGACTTACTATATATACTTCTATATATAATTGGCTTTTCTCCTCTAGTATTATCATTACTATCTATTACTTTTAAAGTCTAATAGCCTAGTTTAGACTTAAAGCTAAGCTCTTCCCTAATTAAGCTCTTAAAAATATATAAGCTAGTACTACCTCTCTATAATATAGCTATATACCTCTAAAACTAAACCTCTGCTTAGTTAGATAGAAAGGAGTAATAGCTTAAAGTATCTAGGGCGTCTAAGTATCTATAGTTATAGCAGATAAATCTATCTACTAAGATAGTAATAATAATAGATATAAAGGTAATAATACTAATGCCCCTCTAGGTAGGTATAAAAGAGTCTACTTATATAGAAAAAGATAGCTAAACTTATAAAAGAAAGAAGAACTATATCTTTATTATATATATATATATATATATATGATAAAGAAGTGTTTATTATTACTTGTTGTTCTATATCTTTGTCTTTATTATTAGTAGTACCTCTAGATGCCTAGGCGCCTTCTATCTATACCTATTAAATATAGTAAAGCTTCTTAGAGCTAGAAAAATAAAACTATACTCTATAGCCCTCTAGTTATATTAAGAGCTTCTAGCCCTAGTCTAATAAGCCTTTATAACCTAGCTAAAGAAGGTAGTCCTAGGTAGATTCTGATAGAAAATCTTAGTTTAAGATACTTAAGGCCTAGAGGCTAGAATTATTAGAGTCTTTACTAGGCCTAGGTATTAATATAGTTAACTAGTTAGCTAGAGGTTAGCCTTAATTATATAACCTATAAATATTTTTATAGTTAAGGATAACTATAGCTATAGTTAAACTTAAGGCTTATACCTATCCTAAGTGGCTATATAATAGTTAAATGATTCTAAGTATATCCTTATTAAAATATCTATAACCTAATCAAGCAGCTTAGTTATAAGAGTATATATATATAAGCTATCAGATGTATTAGTTAAAATGTCTATACCTAGGCTTCTATACTATCTTCTTCTTATGCTCTTAGAAATGTTTTGAACATAGCAGAACTTGTGCAATCCTCCCATGGATAACCAATCTCCTTAAGAAACTGATGTAGCTCGGTGATTTCGTCATCGGGACACAGAATTCCAGTCAAAACCTGGCCAATGTCTCCACCATGGTTCCGGTACTGGAATAGGCTAATGTTATATTTTGGTCGGAGCGTCTGAAGGAATCGCTCCAGAGCACCGGGCCGCTCGGGGAACCGAAACATGTAGAGGCGCTCGTTCGGCACGTTAGATCGACCACCAACCATGTACCGGAGATGGCTCTTCGTCAGCTCATCCCCGGACAAGTCGGCCACGTCCATTGTCCCAGATGCCCGGATGCGATCCATGATCTTTTGTAGTTCGTGTGCCCGTTGGCTCCCCGGCGCCGTGAGAGAGATGCCGAGTAGCACGTTAGCCTCAGTGTCGCCCGCATACCGGTAACTAAATTCGGTTACGGAATGGGGCATAACAGCATTGATCAGCTCTGCAAAAGCACCTGGTTTTTCCGGGATTTTGGCGGCCAAAAGCGCTTCCCTCCCTTCGCCGTACGTAGCACGAGCAGCAACAAAGCCGAGCCGGTCGAAGTTCATGTTTGCGCCAGATGTGATAGCCACGACAGATCTTGTTGGATCGCTGGAGGGGTTCGCGGCGACCCATTTCTTGAGTCCAGCAATGGCCAAGGCACCCGCAGGCTCGACCACGGACCGAGTGTCCTCGAACATGTCTTTGATGGCGGCGCAGGCCTCGTCCGTGGTCACCCGAACCATTTCGTCGACCACCTCCTGACAGATGCGGAATGTCTCCTCGCCGACGGTTTTGACCGCTGCTCCGTCTGCAAAGAGCCCGACGTCCTTGAGAAGCACGCGTTCGCCCTTTGCCAGCGACTGGGTCATGGCGTCCGCGTCGTAAGTCTCCACCCCAATAATCTTGACGTGCGGCGCAATGCGCTTCACATAGACACCAACACCAGCAATGAGGCCGCCGCCGCCGACGCAGCAGAAGATTGCCTGGAGCTTCTGCAGGTTTGTCTGAGAGAGAATCTCCATGCCAATGGTCCCCTGGCCAGCGATGACGTACGGGTCGTCGAATGGCGGGATGTTGATCAGGCCGTCTTGCTTTGCCCGCCGAGCGCACTCCTCCTTGGCTTCGTCAAAGTCCGCGCCATGGAGAACCACATGACCTCCCAATCTTGACACGTTGAGATGTTTGATGCTCGGCGTGCCCTTGGGCATGACAATGGTGGCCGGAATTTTCAACTTTCTTGCGGAGTACGCCACACCCTGTGCATGGTTGCCGGCGCTGCAGCAAATCACACCTCGCCAGGACTCGGCCCGGTCCAGGTGGGCCATCTTGTTATAGGCGCCCCGTAGCTTGAAGCTGAACACGGGCTGCTCATCCTCACGCTTGAGCAGTACCTTACATTCCAGGCGATTGCTTAGGTTGACCGCGTGGACCAGTGGGATCTCGTTGCACACCTCTCTAACCCTGGGGTAGGAAGTGATAATAAGACGCAAGTACTGCAGCCCGTCTCAGCAACCAATCAAATGGTAAACACCTCAAGAACTTCCAAGCACGAGCAATGAGAGAAAGATGGACCCAGAGGGCGCGCTGCCACAAGCAGCGACAGTGGGACGAGGGTGTGTGGTTGAGATGGCCCATCTCGCGGTAAAATCGCGGAACAGGCCTGGGAGACTCACGTCCGGGTTTCCATTCGGCAGAAGAAACTCTTCGGGAACGATGTTCTTCATGTTCATCTTCCTATCCTCGGGAGAGATAGTCGGCTTTGCGCTGTATTCGGTGAGGGAAAGGCTGCTCAGAAACGGTGTTTTGGCGAGTGACCCATCGTCCTCTGAAGAAGGTGTTTGTGTCGTCGGTATTTGGGTAGTCGTGCTCGTGCTGTTGCCACCACTGATTTGAATCTGCTCACCGTCCTTTGGCCCCAATGGGCTCGCGGTCTCCGAGGAAGTCGTCATCCCAGCGACAATTTACCGTGATAAAGTTAAACTGCTGCTGTGCCCTGGGGAAGTCGGAGCTCCGTTCTCGGGCTGCGTACAATCTTATCTTAAAAAAGTGCCCGAATATTTTAGTGGGGCGTGTCCCGAAGTCCGTATCCCCAGCCATGTGGGCCCAGGAGATCGAGTCATTCGTGCACGTAACTGTCCGATCTTCGCAGTATTCGGTACAGAATACTCTCCGTTGATACAATCATCAGCTTGGCCGCTCCCTGGTAGGAATGTGATGAATATTACTGAACCGTGTTCTACCGCATGGTAGCACTTGCTGAGCTCGCAAGCTCCACGCGTCAGGTACATGAGCTTTCGTACTAACACCGCCGATACTTCGAGGTACGTGTACTAGCGCACGTTTATAATAGTACGGATTACGTCCGTACATGTGCCGTGTCAGAGACAGGGAGAATCGACTGGGAGTGGTCTGTATATTACTACTATACGGATTACATCCGTACGTACTGCACGTACTACGTCAGGTCATACATGACTCCACCACTTGGCGCAGTGCCAAGATTCTCCCGTGCGTGCATGAGCGACATGAAGCTTCCACCATACCAGCGCGTTGGCCACGACCACAGCACGGCAACTCAAACACGTTTCCGAATGCCCAAGCCCGCCTATCGGCTTTAAAGTACTCAGATCGACCGCTAAGGATGTCCGACCGACCTCTGTCCGGCAGGCCACTGCCGTCGTCTTTTGACGATAATGAGTAAGCCAGTTGGAATGCCGTTCCTCCTTTGTTTATGGGCGAACAAGAGCTTATATAGGTTTCACCAGGGATTTCTACAATGAATCCGGTTTCCAGAAAATCTTGCGAAAGCTCAAAGAGGAGCCGCTAGTCCCGATTGGCTGCATCCTCACCGTTGCCGCATTCACAAATGCGTACCGCGCGATGCGCCGCGGCGACCATCACGGCGTCCAGAGGATGTTCCGGGCCCGTGTCGCAGCGCAGGGCTTCACTGTGCTAGCCATGGTTGCTGGCGGTATCTACTATGCCGAAGACCGCAACAAACAAAGGGAGTTGTGGAAGTTGAAGCAGCAGCGAGAGGCAGAGGAGAAGCGACAGAAATGGATCAGGGAACTAGAGGCCCGTGACGAGGAGGAGAAGGCTCTCCAGGAGATGATGGACAAAAAACGGAAGCGAGCAGCCGAGCGCGCAGCAAAGAATGAATCGGCAGCCGCGGGGGTGGCATCACAGTCAGCAACTGCATCGGAGCGAGCCAAGCCCGTTGCGGGTGAGGGGACGCAGATGGGGGCAATCGAGCCACCCAGCCAAGCAGCAGACGGCCAGAAGGAATCTAAGAGTGCGCTGCTGGGCTTTCTGGGAAGTTGGTTTGGCGGGTCGAGCAAGGCACCAGAAGACCCCGGGAAGGAGAAAAAGGATCAAAGCCACGGGTCCGAAGGGTCTCGTTGATATAGCCCCCGGCCTTTGCACAAAGGCCTCTCATGTAAGTTCTTACGGTCCGGAGCTTAGGTAATATGTATTTGATACATCAAACATAGGGCGTTCAGTGTCAAAAATGGAACTTGTCCAAACTTCTTCGCCAGTTCATTCCACTCTTGTAGTAAGGCCGTTAAAGGTTCAACTCTGGTTTACCCACTTCGGGGAGGGTGTGTTAGGGCGAGTTCCGCTAGCGAACCGGCCAATCCGCTGGCGGATACACATGTTTAAGCACGAGGCATCCTCCCCCTTGGGTGTCAGGTCTCTCTACGCCATGCTTCCTCCACTTCTGCTGCTTCCAACCAGCCCCGCCATCTCCAACAAGGCACGGTCGGCTTCGATGTCGCCGGTCCCGAGATTCAACCTTCTCCTGGCCTCGGCTTCCCTAACCTCCCATGCCCAACGCTCGGCTTGATGCCTAGCCTCCTCGTCACCACCGCAGCCCCAGACCTCAACGCTTGAGATCTCGAAGCGCTCTTGGAAGTCAAATTTTCGGGCAACACTTGTCCGGAAGGCGCCTCCCTTTGACGTGTAATCGTGTGTAAAGCATCCGAATTCGAGGCTGTCCTCGAGGACTAGGGAGACAGGCCCCAGTGACATAATGTTGGACCGGCGGTAGGTTTGGCTGGGCTGTGGAGGGGGGCAGCCAAACGATATCCCTCCCAATGGGACAGAGGCTGAAGGCTTCCTGAATGATGCGTAATTTTTGTTTACCGTGGATGAGCGGAAGACGTCATGCACCGGTTGGAGCTGAAACAAGATTGTCTCTCCATCGCCAAATGTTTCTTTGTGGGTGTACTTCCAGGGCTGATTCAGGTATACCCCGAAAGTCAACCTGCCCTGCTGGTCCCTGTTGGTGTTGTCTGGCGGGAGTCGATGCGAGGGCAGCGTTGAAAGAAAAACCGAAGCAGGCCCTGAATGCGCATAAAGTGCCTCCTCCGGAAGACGGGTCCCGCTCACGAGCAGGATAGTCGGGGCTCTCCAGTTAAAAACCTTCGATTCAAAGCTTCCCATGCTGAAACCGTCCTCGTCGCCGGAGTATAAGAGGCGGAGCTTGCGGAAGAGCGACGAACCGGGGATAAAGAAGGATATCTGGGAGAGGATGTTGGGCTTCATTATCGACCCATCAGTCTCTAGTAATGGTTGGACGGGCTCTTGGAGCAGGTTGACGGTTTGATGCTGTCCGTCAGAGTGGCGATGGAGGTCCAGATTCTTAGGAAAGAGGAAGTGTTCGAAGAGAGTACCGAGGCCGTCGAACATATACGGCATCAGTGCTGGTATAGTAGCAAGGAAACGCGAGAAATTGACTCCGGGAGCTTGTTCAACGTCGAGAAACACCGAAAGAATGCAGCCTGCCGTCTCTCTGAGATTCTGCAACTCATCGACGGACAACCGGCTCGAATACAGTGATAGGCCTTCTTGAGCGTCGAGCGGCGCGATCAAGAGAAGAAGCATGACGAGCTTGCGAAAGTTGTCCGTTGGAATGAAGGACGTATGGATATGTGTAATCGCCACATCGCCATGCTTGGGGGGCTTGGTGCAATCTAGCAATTCAAATGCCGCGAGGACCAGTTCGTCGTCGTCGAGCCCGAGGTCTTCATCGTTTCCGGTTTCGTCAACAACCGACCCTGACAACGACCGGCCAGTAGAGACTGCGTCCCTATCCTGGCCGGTTCTCACCTGATCGTGCTCCTGCTTCAACCTTACCGGCCTGCTTGAAGTCATCTCGGAAAACTTGCGATCATAGACAGCCAAGCTTCGAAACAATAGCTTTCGCCGGTCCATGCCACTGCTGGCCAGAACCTTCCGGTATCTATCCGTAAGGACAGTGACAACCATGATCAACTGCTCCAGGCCGAGAACAACTGGGGCGTCTTGGAAAAAAGGGAAGGCGCCAAGGTAGGATACCATCTGAAAAAGCACCGGGCCCACGCCAAGGGTATCAGGTATCTCAAGGAATCGAGTCATGGTGGTTTCCTTCAGGTATCGGACACTCTGCTCTTGGTCGGCTAGGCGGTCGAAAGTATTACGGAGGGAGTAGAGCTCGAGGGATGTGAAGCACCTGTGGGCAAATCTGCCGGCCTGCCCACACCACGAGTCAAATCGAGCCCATGGCTGACAGCGGTGGACCAGTAATGCTGGCTGCGATGAGGGGGCTCACTAATTGCTTCACAAGCTCCTCGCGGGAGGGAGAAGCAGCCTTCTCATTGGATAAAGATTGCCCCATTGTAGGACGAAAATTGAATTGCAAGCATTGAGCGAGAAGCGATATGTAATTCGTCGAAATGTGCTTGGGTTGAAACACCTCCCGAGGTTGAGTGGACGGTGGGGTTGGGTAGTTAGCGACAGGACTCGGAGCTGATCGATTGCTGAGAAGTAATATGTCCAGACGAGCAACGGTAGATGGAAGTTAACGCTGAGCATGGCTTCGCTCATGTAAGGAACACAAGAGGTCAGAGGTATGTACATACATGTATGTATGTTTACACTCACTATCTGGATTAACGGGGGGCAAGTGGGGCACGCGGGGTCCCGGCCCCGAGCCGCAGGCCAGGTAAGGTCTTGTTGCGTCAACATTACTCCATTATATACGGGATCCACAGCTAGTTTCCTTGTTAGGAAATGGAACCCCCTCCTCTTCGAAGTTGGCAGCTGCATTAGGGTCCAACTAGAAGCTTGAGCTATGCCTTACGCCGACCTGCACTTCTGCCCAAATACAAAAGACCTTATAGCCCACACCTTTTTTGTCCCCTCTCCAGTCTCATCAGGCTCAGCGCACTCGCTTGTATCTGACCAGCCCTCGAACCGTGTCAGATCCGCAAAGCGCGAGAAGCGTATCACAGGACATCGATTGCATCATGGCTGACAGTGAGGAGAACGTCAACTTGATAGACGAGACGCCCATCTCGCCCAGTCGGTCTAGCCCCGCCCGGAAAAACTCTCTTGAGTTTCATTTAAGCCACCGGCCAGGCCGTCAAGAACTAGTCGACAGTATGCCATCCTTCCTGCCCCCGAATTGTTCAGGTTTAGGCTAACGCTATTCCTTTGCGCTAGGAAACATTCTCCCTGCTTCAACAGCCGCTCCGGGCCTTCAGGCGAACCAAAAACAAGTGAGAAATGGCCTTGGCTCGTCTCCCCGTCAGTGTAGCCTTTGTTAAGCACACCCGGCTGACTTGGTTCAAAACGTATGTGCAGCTTGAGAGGCACATGCGGGCCGATTCGTTGAACGAAAAGATTGCACATCGGCCTTCCCCGGAAGCGCTGATCCGAGACGGCGTATTGCATGAAGACCCGCGCGCTCCCGACGATAAATACGCCGAGGCGATTGAGGAGGAATACGCAAAGCGAGAGGGCGGTGCCTGACCTAACTGCCTTTTCACCCGATTATTTGTTCCCCGGAAATCGAACCCCGGAATAAATGCGGTCTCCCGAATGGGGCGAGGCCAAGGGTCCTGCGTAGGTTCTGCGAGACGTATATCTCCAAAACCGGAGCTTCTCCTATAGGTTTATATCCCGCGGTACAAGGCCGTTAGCTGTGGTGGCTTCTCTGATGTCGGGCAACGTGTACACTCTAGCCATTTGGAAGGCAGGAGTATGACGTTGGGGTAGCGGATATACAGTTAAGGTCTTATTGCACTGAAAAGGACTGTTATCCACTTGTATGGGAGCAATATCTCCATTCGCCAATCAACAGCTAGGGTGATATCTCGATTCGTCTCTGCGTTGCGCATGCCTGTTTAAACACAGCTCTAGCGGCAGGGTTCATTGCTTGTAAAAGTGGCACGAGCAATTCTAGTATTAATTTGACAAGGACCGAATTGACAGGAGTCAGGTGTTTCGAGAATGTTGTTGGGCTCTGCCCACGCCAAGCTTGGTTGTGGAGCCCAAATAAACGGCACGCTCACAACACCTCCGAAGTGATCTTAGTAGTTTACTAAAGAGACAAGAAAAGGAACTTGGCCGACACCCTAACCATAGCATAGGCATAAAAGTTCTCCATTAACGCCAGTCTTATAATATAACCGAAAGCTTCTAGACCCAATTACCCCATTGCTGAAGGCAAGCCTGCTTTGCAGGTTCCCTCGGTGATACCGTCTAACCGTGAACGTCTATGAACAACCAAGCCGACGCCAAAAAGGGATAATACTAGACAGGGCACTTCTAGACCACAGCGCTCATGCTTCATGGGGGAGCATACCCCCAGCCCTGGTTGCTACTTCTTGCTGTAGTAGCCGTCGGAATACCGATCTGACGACCTCGGTTCATCCTTGTCCGGGTTTGGGCGGTACTGCTGGACAATCACAGTATTCGGGCCGCCCCGCGGGTTCTTAATCTCTTTGACGTCGACGTAAAATGTGTCTAGAGACCTGTCAGTCCCCTGATGATGGTGGCTAAACGAGGCAGGAGGAGATTTACCTGAGGAACCGGTTCGATACCGTGCCTCGATAGTTGACCGGGAAGCGTTTGAGGAATCCATTGAGGAGATAATCTGGGAGTGTGGTGAAGATAACGTGGTGCAGGTGGACCCCGGTGCCCTGTAGGTTGATCGACGACTGCTGCCCTGAAAAATGACGGCCCGGGGACTATGTTTCGAAGGCATTGAGAGCTGGGTACTGAACTCGAAGTTTTATGATGAAAGGATGGCAAAGGCGTTATTGCACGGCAAGATTGGAGAGACGTCCCTAGGCTAATGATATAACATGGTGCAGACTCGACACGTCAAAAAAAGGGACAGGCCTCATATAAGTACCGGAACACGCCGATGCCGCGACATTTTGTCGCTGAACCGTGGCGAGTTGGGATAGACCTTAAAAAATCGGTGAGGCGAGCTTGGGGTGGGCGAAGCTTCTCGGTGAGGCACTCAGGCAGACTGCAGGCCACTGATGCCTTGCCTGTCTAGACGGCTAGAAAGGCACCAGAGTGGAGAGAACCCGATGAGTCAATGCCTCAGGTGAACAGTTGCCTTTCAACTGCGAGACCATCAAGGGCTTGAGTTGTCACCGTGGGGCTAGTCCTCTGGGAGCTTTGGACCGGCGGCCTTTGGGTTTCAATCAGCAGGTACACCGGCTCCAACGTTGCTCGTTTGTGCCACACGCCTCACACAAACATGGAATCGCGATTTCGACAGCCTCATGCAAGGTACGAGAACTCCCGCAGCAACTCAAAGACCGCCTCCGGCAGTCGAGGCTAGCCAATCCGCTCAAACCTTTCCCCTACCGGGTTGAATGCCTGGAAGCCTGGAGGCAAAGCCAACCGTTCGAAACTCAGGCAATCCCGGAGCAGAATGATGAACTTGAAACCTATTGAATCTGGACTGCCGGAGTTTGTGACGATCTCGTTGGCTGCTGGAATCGGCCGCGCAACTGAGTTGGTCAGAGTGGTTGGGCAACCTTCTGCCTGCTGCTGCCTTGGGAGGTCTTTGCTAGGACTCAAACTGGCAAGTCTGAAGCTCAGCGATTGCTACTGTGTGTGGCTGAGAGGGTGAGTCACTCTGGCACCAGGCTGCACAGACCAACAGCTTGAGGAGACACGAACAACTTGCCAGGACTACACACCGAGAGTCGGACAGCGATCGATAAGTGAGGTGCGCTGTTGCTGAACATACGAGTTAAGCAATCAACTTGATCAGCCAATAGAGTGGAACCTGCAGTGATAAACAAGAAGCCCCACCCGTTCGTACACTGAGAGCGTCCTGGGTGAGCCATGATTGTCATCCAATGGTTGCCTTCTATCATCAATGACGATCGCTCAATCGCTGTGTAGATATGGCCTGCGCGACGATGGTTGAGCTCCGTTCAGGAATCGCCCAGAGGTGGCTGTTGTCCTTTGGCGGGCCGAATCTGGGCTGAGTGCATGGTGGCTGCCGGATGGTGTGGGCCTGTTTTGCATTCCTGTTCAGAGTCGGTTTAAACTGCTGTGGGGCTGTCCTGGGACCTGCATTTCGTCAAGGATCTACCGAATCTAGGTGTCTTTTGGGTGATCTGGCGGGATCCCAACACTGCCTGGTGGCATATTGGCATTCTATCCTTCCTGCTGCCTGCCATCCACCACACCCGACATTTGCGCTTGTTGTCTGGCGTAGTGCCTGGGCACACCCTATTACCTACACGAAATAATACACCGAGACTGCCCCAGCGGTTTCGCCCGATTCACCACCGTCCCGCCCCGTCGTCCGCCCCGTCTTCCAATATGCAACACGTCCTCTTGTCATTTTTCCTGCTCGCCTCGGCTGCTGTTGGCGCCCTGGCCTCTGATGAGCTGAAGATTGACGTGACGCTCCCTGTTGAGTGCGAGAGGAAAACCCAAAAGGGAGACAGAATCAGTGTTCATTATCGCGGCACTCTCCAATCCAATGGCCAGAAATTCGATGCTAGTGAGTTCGCTCTCGCCTGTCCTCTGGTCAGGCGCATTCTTCGACTTGGTGTCGCCGATATCGAACTAGGGCTGACTGGGATCGCCCGTGCTAGGCTACGACCGCGGATCGCCTTTCAGCTTCAAGCTGGGGGCCGGGATGGTGATTAGAGGGTGAGATACTCCCGGAGAACGCAATGAGCACCTTTTGGAAAACGTACTCTGACTGGGCTTAGCTGGGACGAGGGCTTGCTTGATATGTGCATCGGCGAAAAACGGACCCTCACCATTGCTCCGAGCTACGGCTATGGAGATCGAAGCGTCGGTCCCATCCCAGCAGGCTCTACCTTAGGTACGACCTCTCTTCGCTCGTGAACCCCACCTCCCTTCCCCGGCCCAACAGTCACAATCGCTGCTGCTCTCTTGCTGACCGCCTCTTCACCGAGCAGTTTTCGAGACTGAGTTGATGGGAATCGAGGGTGTTCCCCAACCTGAGTCGATTGTTACGAAGCCCGCCGCTGATAGCCCTGCGTCCTCGTCTAGCCAAAAGGTGGCCGAGAAGGTTGCAGGCGCAGTGAGCGGAGCCGCGGAGGCCATCAAGACCGTGGTTGCCGGTACCGATGATGTTCAAGAGCACAATGAACTCTAAGATACCCCAACACCAAGAGCTGGGATGTGGCAGATTTACAGCATTGCGCGCGGTGTTGCCGAGACCTAGCTCATTCGCGCCAGAGGCTCTGGAGGTGTTCCGAAGCTGCTGGTTGGTAAAAGTTTGGATGGACGCTGTCGCAATTTCTACCAGTTGAATACGCTTACGCTTTTAAACTGTTGTTGGACGTTCTGTCGCTTCTCGCTCACATTCGTCGAACAGTGCGCTCATACAGGATCGATGCACTCTGGCTCGGCCCTAGCTTGTTGGTTTGTCTAGGGAGAGCAGACAAGACCTGGAAAATATCATTGATGTTTAGACCTAGCTAACACAAGCGCGGTGGGAACCAGTTCTACCGGGTTAGGGGTTGTTGCCGCGAACGATAGCTCCCCAAAAAGTCGCCTGCAAGGCTGTCTTCAGGAATTCATGCAAGGCGACGCCAGCATTTCTTCGGAGGTGGTCTGTAGGGTGGGCAGGCGCATTCCTGGCACACAGACATGTCTCGCATAATGGGATTACAAGTCTAGGTGGGGGCACGATTGCCCCAACTCTGCAGCGAGGTTCCGAATTATCTCTGGTCGAGTCGAGAATCACAACGGGTACACAACCCTGCCGAGAACCATTAAAGCTAACCAAAATGGTTGAACAGCGCTGTAAATGCATATGCGTGGGATTTAGCGCCCATGGTGCATTTCATTCAATGTCATTCATTGACACTCTGGTTCAATGCTCCGCCTGTGTCGGAAGTGTTGGGACTAGGCGTCCAATCTTGGACACGTACGCGGTGCCTCAAGACTCGTGAGTTCAACCCTCTGCTCCCATTTGGGGTTTGGTTGGAATCTTATATTGTCTCCATCGTTTCTCCAGTCCCATGCTTGTTACCTGGGCTCTTTTGGTTCCAATCAGGGGATCAGCCATACCAACAACATCTTCCTCGCCGTCCACGCCATGACTAAGTCTCGACCCAGACGAATGTGAAGCAAAACAGAGTGTCATGGCAGCAAATAGCACTGGATTCCTCTTCCGTGGTCTTTGCGAGCTCCATCTAAACTTCCGTCTAGGTTATTTCCCGTTGACTTTTTGCTATGATGTTGTTCGTGCACAACGTATACGCGCGGCAACACGCTCGGCCAGCGGCGGAAGCCTGCTTGATTTCTGGTATCGATGCTCAAATATGGTTGATGACACCCTTTCTGAGGTGATTACTGGACTCTCAGGGCGACCGAGCGCCCCGGGCATGATAGGTCTCGGCACATCGGCTCCGGCGTTCGTGAGAACGGAGTCATCCTGTCATCCTCGGAGAACGCGGCAAGAGACCATTTGCGAGTACTGTCTCGCCATCACTACTTCTCCTCCCGGTGGCAGGTGTTCGGCGCGCCAGCTTCCAGAGTGCTGAGCGAGGGCCAAGCCCTGCTTGAGAGGGATGTCTTCGAGGCCGCAAGGAGGGAGCAGAGTGGTATGAGCCAGCTGCTTGTACGCTTGGCGGAACACTTACAATTCCATGACTTGATCAGTGAGCGTCCTCCTGGTAACTGCGGGAACCAGAGTTTCCAAGTTCTTCTCTTTCAGGCGAATTTCTGCGGTTCGCTCTCTGGTAGACCCCTTGCTGCTTTACTCTAGGCATCCGACATCAACCATGCAAGTCAGAACACTTACTCCAACTCGGTACGAACCCCTGATAGCTGCGCAGTTTTAGTGCTGTGTCTATGTTCAACGGTTTGAGCGTGTCCTTGTTGGGTACGAGCAAGGTTATCTTCTGCTTTTGCCTCCGTTTCGACAAGACCCGGATAACACCGTCCCCTATCTTGTCAATGATCATTACCTGGCTAATACGAAGGCTTCACTCGCCTCAAAGATAAACAGTCGAGAAAAGAACGATAAGCTTGGGGCTCAGATAAGACATCTGAGCTTGTCCATTGGTACCCTCATTGTGCTTGCACTGCGACGAACCATCTTCCGGCACGGTCCACCTTATTGGTTCGCTTTATATTGTTTCTCCTTGACTGCATACTATTCGGTCATTCGATATCAGAGAGCCGGGTGCCTAGAAAACTCGTACTGGCTCTTAGTATGTTGGACGGTCTACTTCAGGTTTCGGGTAAGGCAGGATTCTCCAGATCCCTGCCAGAACAAAGTACGCTGAGCGGAAGATGCGCCTGGTCGTGCGCCTGGGCGGTTTCTATGCAGTAAGTAGTCTTCATCTTTGCCGCCTGAGCTGGGGTCCAGCCTGGTACGTTGGACCGATCGATTAATTTATCGGTGTACACGACTGGTACCATCATGCAACGTTGGGACATTCGTGGGGAGAACTCGCCCAACATGTCCACAAACGAGATGCCCGGCTCGGTTCCCAGCCATGGATGGTCAGGTCGACCTAGAGAGGCTGTCACGATGGCAAGCAAAGGGGCGAGGTAATCCTCCAGTCGGGGTTCCCGTTGGACTTTTCATCAGGAGAGGGGAAGGGCTAGGCCTGTGCTGGTGTATACTCACCGAGGGGATAAAGGACGAAGCTGTTTGCCCATCGGCGTGTTACGATCATGTTCTTTCAGAGGATTGTTTCCAGTATGGGACTAATACGAAGATCCGCACGAGCGAAGAGCAAACGTTAACTTGTGCTCTGAAATACAGCCGGGCATTTGTCCACACCCCAGACAAGACTAGTGACATCGCACGTGCGGCATGCAACAGGATCCGGACACGGCCGACCAGCGAGAAAGCGGGTGACGTTGAAGTCTTCAATCATCAATCCTACGAGGCTACTGGATATTGCCCTCAACCAAACCTCATCCGAAACAAAGCTTTTTTTGCCTAGGGTCTGCCAATGCTAGTGGCCGCCCCCTTTTCTTCCCCTTAGCTTTCTGTACTCCTGGCATGCCCCTCTCGAACTGTTGCTGCTGTGGTTGCTGCGCAGTTGCTTCTTGTTGAATGGTATCCCTGATTGCCTGTCGCGACAAACAAAGGTCAATATGCTCGTTGAACTGCCGCTCTTCTGCCGGCTGCGGCCTGGAGCAGACGGGGCAATCCCAGAGTTCTGCTTTGGCTGTCGGATGCTCCTCGTTTGTCGGGTTAGGTACTCGTTCTTTCCCATGCCGTCGAGAGCCCACGCCACCGCCGGCGAGAGATACAACCCGATCCTGAGGCGATTGCTCCCGCGTATCATCCCCACCGAGTCTCTCAATCTCAGGACGACTGGCTTCCTCTGCCTGTTCGGAGAACCTGGTGTCCTGTGGCCTCAGCCCGAAGAAGGCTCTCGCATCCAGCTTCTTCGTGCTGACGAGATGGGTGCATCTAAGCCCCATTAAACGCAACTTCAAACCGGGGATGTCTTGTTCCAGCTTTGCTAGCATGGGTAGCGAGTATTTGTACAGGTCATCTGCCAGGCATACGGCCTTCGGCGGCACAACTTGCCGCGTAAGGACTTCAAAGGTGTGTAGCTTAACCTTTAAGCAGAGCGTTCGGCCTTTGCATTCGGCCCTCTTCAGATCTGCCTCGAGTTCTTCTGCCGTCCGCCGTAGCTTCTCCCGCAGCTGAACTGGATCGCTCATTTCTCGAAATGTGCTCTCGGTACCCACACTCTTGCGCTCGTACTCGTCGGCGGGCTGGATGTTCGTACGTCCCAGGCCGAGGTAACAGCGGAGCAAGAACTCATATGTCTTCTGGCCAAAAAGACGATCCAAATACTGCCGCTGGGTATAAATATCACCGCAGGTCTTGATGCCGACCGACCCGAGTTCGCGCTCCAGCACTCTTCCAATGCCATTCACCTTGCGGCAGGGGAGATCACGCATGAAGTCCATAATAGCAGTCCGATCGCGAGGCAGGACGTATTGCCCGTTAGGCTTGTTTATGTTGGAACAGATCTTGGCAAGTCGCGCATTCGCTGCGATGCCTGCCGAAACGGTGATGTGCGTCTTCTCATGAATCTCCCTCCTCATATGAGAGACCACATCAGCAGGGTCCATGTCATGCCTGAGACAGTACTCGGTGATATTGAGATAGGCCTCGTCGATGCTAGCACTCTCGAATCGCGGGTCGTAGGTCGCCAGAATCTCCCGCACTTCCGCTGCCTTTGCGTTGTACTTATCGAAATTGAGAGGAAGAACGATCAGCTCAGGACACAGCTTCTTTGCCACGAAGCTGGCCATACCGCTCCGGCAGCCGAACTTGCGAGCGACGTAGTTGCAAGTGGTCAAGACACCACCGCCGACGGCAAAGGGAACGTCCTTCAGCCCTGGCTGGTCCAGCTGCTCTACAGCGGCATAGAAAGCGTCGCAGTCAATATGCACAATGTACTGTGACAGATCGCGGGACAGCTCAAGCTGAGCGAGCAGGTTGTCGGCTGCCCGGAGCTCCCGAGAGAGATCCAGCGTCTCAAGCTGGCGCTTCTTGGCCAGGATGCCTTCGATCTTGGCGGTGAGGGACCTATCCCTGGCTTCTTCATGATTAAAAAATTTGGAACCCTTAGATACATTGTAGATGATCTCCGAGACCTGGAATAATGGAGCGTTAGTCGTGGAGTCGGCCTCGGATGACGCGGTAACAAGGGTGCATACCTTGGATTGGTCAACCGAGTCCTGGCCGGCCTTGGTCAGGGAGGGGCCCAGTAGCGAATATTTGAGTGATGCGTGATCAGTTGCTGCTTCGGCGCTCCTCTTCCCGACCTCTTCAGGTAGCTCGTCATCGTATGGTTGCGCCTCGGATGTCATTTCCCGAGGTTGATTGCAGGAGATCCGCGCCGTGGCCGAAGGGAAGAGCGGATAGTCATGACGACAGAGTGGTCCGCATAACTGGCCAGGTGGGCCGCTTAGGTTCGTGATTGAAGATATGTGCTATTTTCGATCTTTGAAGATTGGAAGACTGAAGGGAACGTCGACGCGCTCCTGCCGCGTTGTCAAACGTCGCGTTTGCAACGCCAGGTCACGTGGGTGCCAAGCATGAGCATAAGGGCCCATTGTGTGAGGTGGTGCGATTCACGCTACGGTGATGGATGCACGTCCGTATTTCGTACGGATTACGGAGTACACATAGATGTTTGGATTTGCGGCTTACATTCATCCGTAACGTACATACGCCGTGCCTACTCTGTATGTGCCTTAGGTAATTACTTGCTATGTGTGCACGTCCGCACATAAGGTATAACTTTGTACGTGTTACGGAACCCTCCTGTGCACAAGACCCGTCTACGCGAAACACACGGGCCAACACTTTAGGGGCGTCGCGTTGCGACGCGGTCTTTTCGAGCTCGGCTGGTGGAACCTCAGGGGCCCTTTGCCAATAGCTAAGTAGGTTTGCGTCACGATGCCATGTGCCCTTTCCTGGCACATCAGATTTGTGATAGCGTCCTGTTGTCTTCTATTCCCAATTGACAGCGTAACAGAGCCATCCTGCCTTTTTATCACGCCGTCTACTGCTCATTTACAACCGTCATTTGTTACCGCGTCTCTGTTCGCCTAGATCTTGATCTAAGATGGTCTTAAAACGCAAGAGATCGGAATCCGAGTTTGGGTCGGTCTTCTCATCGACCGAGCGGTTAGAGAGCAACACCTTCAATTTTGACGCCTTATCGGCAATGGACACAGCCCGGCGCGGTTTCTTTGCCCCAAGGCTGTCCACGCCTTCTCACCTCCCCAGCCGCACCCTCAAGCGCTTCCGCGACAACAGACCATCGGAGTCCGAGATATACCGTAAGTTTGACCATGCCATGTTCGATCCTTTGTGCTCGCTCACAACGGCGTGTCTTGTCTTCAGAGCATACCTTGGACGTCCTGTATTCCGCCCAGCGCCAATCTCGCGAGCACCGCTATGCGTCGCCCGAACCTCCCAGGTTTGCCAGCGCCGTCGTGTCCCTGCAACCTCAAGCCCAAACCCGCCATGGAGCTCAACAGCGATCGTTGCACGGCTTCTGGAACTTGCCCGGGCCAACGTCGTCCTCCACCTCGCTGGCGTCCTCTCCCGCCTCATCCGCCATGTCACCTCCATCCCCCACTCACCCGCCGCAGTGCCTGCCAGCGAACTGCGAGGATTGCGGCGCCAGGTTGGGTGGCGACGCTGACGATGTGATGATGGACATTACCGATTACGGGTTCATTCAGGAGAACCATGTCTGTGGTGCGTGCGGGAAGACTGTCTGCTTCAGTTGCTCAGTCAGTAACCTGGGGGAGCATCGCCGATGCCTTGCTTGTGCCGAACCAAGGGGGGGAGTTGGGTGTTCGTGGTTGAGGAGGTAGATGTGGTGTTTTGCAAGCCTTTTTTCTCTGTCCCTGTTAGTTGCCGGAACAGCCATGGAGGACGCTTGGCGCCTTGGGTACGGGATCTGAACTGGGGATTGTTTCTCTTCCCATGCGGTGGAGTCTGGCGTAATGGACGGCGTTTATGTTAGGAAGAGCGTACGGGTTTTAGATTACGAGATATTCAGTCGGGCCTTCTTCGGATCCTGACTTTTGGAAAGAACATCTCTTTGACCCTCTCCCGAAATTCACCTTGCCCCAAGGCTTGACCTTAGAGACCATTGTTGCGTTTTTAAATACAAGCACAGTAAGGTGCCGTAAGGTGCGCGGCAGACGACGTCACAACACTGCATGGGGCCTTCCGGGGTGCGGGGCAACCGGGTGCACCCCGCCCCAGCTTCCCGGACCTTGTTGTCTCGGCCAATCTTCTCAGGTTTTGCTTCTCGTGACGCCTAAACCTTGGGCTCCTAAACTGGCTGCCATTCAAACTCGAAACTTTTGCTGTCATCGGTATCCCTTCAAATAGCCGTCATGGGAACGCGGGAGGCTAGCCACGCGGGATCGTGGTACGAAGACGACCCTGAAGAGCTCTCTTCCCAGCTCGACGACTTCCTGCACCGCGTTCCCGCAGAGTTGGACTTCACTCCGCTGCCGATCCCTGGCGCAAGAGTTATAATCGCCCCGTAAGTCATCCCTGGAGCTGCCTATAGCCCCGAATGGCCTTCTGATTCCCCATTTAGCCATGCTGGATACTCTTACTCCGGGCCTTGCGCAGCCTGGGCCTACAAGTCCCTCGATTTGAGATCGGCGAAACGGGTCTTCATCCTCGGGCCGTCCCACACCTACTACCTCCGCGGATGCGCTCTCACAACATTCGACAAGTACGAAACTCCCTTCGGAGACCTCGTTGTCGATAAGCCCACGACGTCCGAGCTGAGGAAAACCGGCCGGTTCTCCGACATGCCAGCGCGCCGCGAGGTTGAGGAGCACTCTCTCGAGATGCATATTCCGTACTTGTGGAAGAGACTCGAGCAGACATTTGGCACCGACGTCAGCAAATACCCGTCTATTGTCCCTATTCTGGTCGGCAACGCATCCGAGCAGGAGGAGAAGTCCTGGGGAGAGCTGCTCTCGCCCTACTTGAAGGACCCCGAAACGGCCTGGATCGTTTCGTCCGACTTCTGCCACTGGGGTTCACGCTTTAGCTATCGACCAGAGTTTCACAAAGGCGTGGTTCGTGATTTGGACAACAAGGACGACGATTTGAAAGTTTCCCCGGATTGGGCCCAGGCGGCCGCGGACCCTGAAAGACCTGAGATCCACGAGGTCATCAAAGTATTGGACCAGATGGCTATGGATGCGGTAGAATCCGGCGCACACAGCGAGTTCTACAAGGTTATCCGAGAGACCCGCAATACTGTTTGTGGAAGGCATCCTATCGGTGTTACCATGGCAGCGCTGGAAACGATTGCTAAAGAGGGGGGTACAAACGCCGGGAAGGGCAAGTTCAGATTTGTCCAGTACCAGAGGAGCAATCTTGTGAAGAAGGAACGGGATTTCAGTGTAAGCTACGCGTCGGCCTATGCGGTCGTCTGATACGCATTCGTCTGATACGCATTAAAGAAGGGGAATTGGGATCCCTGCGGGGATCACCCTGGTAGCAAGGAATCTTTCATGTCAGTTCGTTCTTTGCCAGTACGTGACCGAATTAACAACGCAGTATGGTCGAGATCTTCGGAACTACTTCGAGAAGAATGACCGTTCGAAATGACAACCGATGTGTTGAATCAAATTCAACCCAAATACATTTTTGTCGCCTCCAGCCAAGTTTGAACTCTAACGCCCTGGGAGCAATAGACGACAGGAACTTTTCATTGCACTCACTTTCAGGTTGGCTGAGCAATGGACCGTGCACTACACTCCCCGAGGACCGGACTGCAGAACTGCATGTACCTCCGTACATCGGTGGCTTTTCTGGAAGGTTTTAGTGACTCTCAAATGCGTATCGCCATCCTTGGAAAGCGAGCGGAAGCTGGAAAAGGGGCGAGAGTCATCCTCAGATATTTACACTGTTGACACGCCGCGCCTTTCGAGTTGATTCTTGGAAGCAAGACACCAATGCTCAACCCAAAGCAGCTCAGGAGTCGTGATGGGGCATTCAATCTACGGAAAGGTGGGGTCATTCTCGTGTGCTTTCCGATCCTGGGCGAAACAAAGCAATTGGTATTGCACGGCAGCTACAGACTACTCCGTACTACACATGCGGTGCAGCTGGGCTTTTACTCTAAACAGGTTGCCCTAGGATGCAACTAACTAACAAACAACCGGGAAGATATTGAAACCAGTATCTGGTGTACGATGCAAAGTCGACCCGTGTCCGCTGTTACTGCTTAGCCCGATGTGTTCAGATGGCCGACTCGGCTGGACCGCTTTAACTACTCCATTGAACGTGCCTGACGATCCCCCTTCTGAAACGGTTTTGTTGCTGGCCTGGCCCACACTGCCCTGAAGCTCCTTGCCAAGATCAGCCAGGGCCCTGCAACAGACGAATCGCCAGCCTCTGCTACTGTACAACGGCACGAGGGAGCCGCAGACCTATGGCCAATCATTTGCCGTAGTCTGCCCCGTTTCAGGTTCAAGGCCGCGAGAGTGGTCGCGGAGCCTCGAGTTCAGACTCAAACGAGTGTTTCTCTACTGTCTCGGGCCGCGGCTGGGGATGCGCAGTTACAGAAGCATGGGGGAAAGAGAGGTGTGTCGTCTCTAGCATCCATATTTGTACGTACAATACACACTCCGTAGTACTCCGTAGCAATCCGTCGTTGGGGCCATGTTGAGCGTGATTGTTGGCTGGTGTTCACCAAAAGGGGGTCCCCTGCAGCCGCGCCACAATGCCCTAACCTTGTTTGGGACGGGACTCCTGAGGATCTTGCCGCGTTCATTTACTGAGGCGTCCCTCCACCTTGCATTCTCTGTTGAACAACTTACGGATTACATACTTCCCTTACAGAGTACAGCTTCGGCTCGAAGTTTATTTTTCTCGTAAACGCGTTTCCATTTCCTGAAAAAAAAAAAAGTCCTGGAGATCTTGGCCGCCAAAAAGCATCCTTCAACAAACGTACCCGACTTTGCACGCGTCGTCATTGCTCTTCCTCCCCCAATCCCATTTTCTCTCCTAGCGCTTGCGCGCTTGGCCCTTCCCAAGATGAGCGTGAGTGATCCAGCAGAACCTAATCCCAGGTTTTACGCTTGCATGGCAGATATTTGTGGCTAACCGCATGCCAGTACGGTGGATACAACCCTTATAGTGGTAACGGCGGTGGCAGGTACGCAAAGACTCTCCCGGTCGTTTTCGCCTGTTGTCATCCCGAGTGGAATACCCGGTTCCGCATGACAGGTCGTTAATGCGCTGTTCGCTCTAGGCAATACGGTTCGGATCCCTTCGACGACCGCAATGCGGTACAGTACGGAGGTGAGCGAGAGACATGGATTTCCAGGACTGGTTATCATGATAATCTAACTGCGGCCGATGAGCAGCTGGGACGCACGAGATGTCGTCTCTCGGTCCGAGGAACTCACCCCAAGTGGCGCAACAGGGTTACGGATGTGAGCCAAGAGCCCGTCGAGTGTCTCGCGCGTCATTGAGCCAATTCTGACCACCAACACCTGCAGCTCCCGGGACGGCAAAAAAGATTTTGATCCTCGATGAGTGCTACGACATTCAAAACGGGATTCGAGATGTCGAGAACAAGCTGGGGTCGCTTTCCACTCTTCAAAAACGAGCTCTCGACGACACGGACATGTCTGGCGACTCAAGCACCAAGCGCGAGCTCGACAGACTGACACAATCTATCATGGACCAGTATAGACGGCTCACTGACCGTCTCAGAGCCGTCAAGTCCGACCCCGAAAGCAAGCGGTACCAGAACCAAGTCGACAAAACGGAACGAGAGCTCAGAGGCGCGATCCAGAAGTTCCAGGAACTCGAGGCGGCATCCCGCAGAGAGATGGAGGCACAGATGCAGCGCCAGGCCCGTATTGCGTTTCCCGACGCAACCGACGCAGAGATTTCCCAGATGGTGAACAGCGAAACGCAGATCTTCCAGCAAGCCGTCCTGGGTAGCCGTGGCGAAAGGGCGAATCGCGTGCTCGGCCTTCACAAGGAACGCAAACAGCAAATGGAGCAAATCGAAAGACAGCTAGAAGAACTGCTAGACCTCATGAGCCGCGTTCAAGAAATGTTGATTCAGGATGAAGTGAAGATCCAAGGAATCGAGACGGCCACGGCGGAGGCAGCCACGAAACTGGAAGAGTCGAACGTTCATCTTGAGACGGCTGTCGCATCGTCCAGGGGAGCACGCAGGAAGAAGTTCATTTGCCTGGGCATCTGCGGTTCGTTAGCCACTAAACGAACGAAACATATTCTGGTGCCCTGTCTAACACACAGATCTAGTTCTCATTGTCGTTATCATTGTTGTTGCCGTGGTCGCTTATATCATGGTCAACCGTGCAGCAAACGGTGGTGGAGGTGGCGGGGGCGGTAACAACAATAGCAACAACGACAACAGCAACAACAACGGCAACACCGGCAATACCGGCAACAATGCCAACACCGGCAATACCGACAACACCGGAAATACCGACAACACCGGCAACAGCGCCAGTAACGATGCGACTAGTGGCAGCCAAAAACGCAGCCTCTTCCGACATAATGTTCTGGACGACCTCCAGATGAACACTGCCCGCGCTGTTCAAATAAATCCGGACGTTGCTCCGGTCCCACGGCTCCCGAGGCGGCTCGCCAGCAGGGCACAAGGTCCAGGAATGGCGTCCAATGCCAAGATCGAGGCTTGGGCCAAAAAAAGATTCGTCGTCGACTGGGAGGGGCCTGATGCCACTGGGTCCGACGACTGAAGATTTGATGGTTGAGTCAGCATATTTTCGGACGTATTTGCCGTAAGCGACACGGCCGGGCGAAGTGAGATGTGGCTTCCGCTTACAGGCCCTTTTTATCGACACTAACTTGATTGGCTGTCTTTGGAATACGGGGACGGGTAGGCATCTTCCTGCTCCAGCCCAGCATGTCTTGGTCGTTATCCCATGTCTCAGTTTCCCTTCTGTTCTCTTCTTGGGTGTTTTTAGCATGGCGTGCCGTTAATCAGGGATCAGGGGCGTTGTTTGGATTGGGAGTGATAGTTTTCGAATTACCTCTTCAATGATGCTTTATGACGTTTTGTAATGGAAGTCGCGGTCCCGTCACAGATTTTCGGATGTCGGTGGTTGAATATGCGCCTCATAGACCAGTTTTTCTCCGACAATCTAAAATCGAAGCCCACGGGGACATGCTTGGATACATATCTCTCCGGAATTCGGGAACACAGGTGTCTCGGCGGTTATCTGGTCGTGAGGCGGTACCGTAGCCTGAGAAAACGCGGGAGAGAGTAGCATACCGCCGGTATAGACATAAAGCGGCTCGGTGTAAATCAGACAATCGAAGCAGGGATATATGTTAGCCGGCCAGAGATCATTGCCTTCCTTCTCGATCCTGAGCGCTCTCATCACCGGTGGGTGGCTTGTCCCTAGCTGCTTCGGAAAACTGTCCACCACCCTCCCCAAGCGCTCGCTGTCTTGCCGCGCCCGCCTCCACCACTTTCCTTAGGATCGACATCCGCTTGTCAAAGTCCTGTAGCAGGTCCGCATACTCCTCCGCAGCCGTCGCTGTTCTCGCTTTCCCGGTGCTTGCCCCAGAAGATTGCATTTCGACCTCAGGCGTCGACGCCTTGCCCAGGGGTGCCGGGCCTAAGGACGGCTCGAGGCTCACACCCTCGACGTTCAGAACCAACTTGCTGCCAAATCCCGGCGCTGCCTCGCCGAGGCCGCCTTCTGACCGGCTGATGGTGGCAGATGTTACGGCCCAGTCGGGGGTTAGGCTGCTAGCCCATGTCACCTCATAGCCAGATCCGTCAGCGGTAGGTTCCATGTCCAGGAGAACGCCCCGGTCCGAGGTGAGGGAGGTGCCCTCCTCGCTATTGTCATTGTAGGCGCCCTGCTGGTGGTGGGCGAGTGCCGCCGTCAAAATCTCAGGGTCGTCATCGGCGAAAATGTAATGTACCGTCGGGTGATGCACTGTCTGCCGATTGGTCGAAAGCGACGTCGAGCTGAGGAGGGCGAAAACCGGAGAGAACGGTGGCTGCGTGGGTTGCGGTGGAGGCGAGGGTGACGGCATACGAGCGGGCTCTTCAACCGGAGCAGCGGCTGTGTGCGGTGTATGCGGACGCGAGTACGTCGCGGATGTCGGTCGGTTGTGGGCCGGACCTTCTTGACGCTCTACTTCCCGCCGCAAGCTGGATCGACTGGCTCTGCTCGCTATCGACGGGCGAGGACTCGGAGTGATCGGAGAGGTACGGTATCCCCGGGAGGCGGGGCGGTCGGTGTCAGGTCCGGTCATGATCGATTCTCTCGTCTCTTCAATTCGCTTCTTGTCCGGACCGTGGGACCAGAAAAGGGTTATGCCGGAAGGTGGGTATTTATTACGAAGTATATGGCGATAGGGTAGCTAAGGTGATATTGATGGTGTGGAGCGTATGATATGGGAGGAGGCAGCGGCCCCGCGCCCGCATGATTTGGAATGCAGTGCGATGCGGCGTCGGTAAATTTGAATTGGGGGGGAGGTTACGGGAGCAGCGGGCGTCCTCGACTTCGCACCAGTATAACAAGCAGGACGCAACAATTTGGAGGTTCTCCTCGGAGGAAAGGTACCCCGTAGCTGTGGGCTTTTGCTGGACGGCTGCCGCCTGGGCTGATCGCGGTTGATGTGAGCAAGCATCAACCTCTCTTATCTTATCGCTTACAAGTCGATACGGAGTACGGATTACATACATACATACATCTCTCTACCTCCACAACAGGGACGCCGATGTCCAGTACGGATTACTACACTATGTATTTACTATGTATACTGTACACCATCAGAATTCGTCCTGTCAAGGAGGGATTCTGCAAAGCGCTTCTGGATTGTTGAGACCACTAACCACTCCTATGGATCGAAGCTATCTCGCTTTCGCTGACGAGATGCCGTCATTCGGACTGCTGAGACGTCTCTTCCCAGTCAGCCATCTTACTTTTCTCCACTCTCGGGTTCTATTCTCTGATAAACAATGAGCATGGAGAACAAGCCAGTAGTAGCATGCACTTGGCCGATGACGGAACCATAAGAGGACGCAGTGCTACTCTGGCAGTTCATTCCTTTTTGGTTCTAGTCTTGAGAGCAGTGGTCCCGAGTCGGTTTCTCAAACTGGGGGGATGTTTGAGGTGTTATTCATGGAGGTTTCGATCGGCTGCTCGATCCACTCAAATCCTAGAGTGTCGCATATCAGCGCACGATTTTCAAGATCAGGAACTGAGCAGTGACTCACGCTGCCGACACATGGGACATTGGCCTTTGGCCGAGTCTTGTTTAATCCACTCGAGGATGCAGTGCTGCCGGTTATTCGGATAAGCGATCTAAGTCCCTCGAGCATTCGTGGGGGAAACGGGAGCGACGAACCATATGAAAGTTGTGTCCACATTTCCCAGAGACTTTGAGAACTCGGTCAAAAACTACGATCCTCGACATGCTGGGCGGTTGGCACTTACGAAGTGGGCAATCGTCGCCGGGGTATTTGCATGTTGGACAAGTCCCATCAAAGTGGACCTGGCAAATACCACAGACATCGTCCTCGGGAATGTCCCAGCGCCAGGTCGCGACTGCGTCCCATTTTCTGATTCTGACCTTCATATCTGGGCAGCTGGGCACCTTGCCGGTTCACGTTCTCTGCCAAGCTAGCAGTAGCCCCCGAGACTCGTGCAGTCACCGTGGCAAATTGTATGTGAAAAGCTGGGAGCTTGATAGTACCGTGTAGGCTACCTCTGTCGCATCAGAAGTGCATGCAGCTGGGCGCATCGGAAGCTGGGGGGAACTTAGGTTGAACTGTTTGCGTCTTCCATCGGAGAGCGGAGTATTCGTAGCCTCCTGTGGTGAAGGAGCACATCAAGCAGGTCATGGCGCAGCGGTTTAAAGGGTGGCCCAAGCTCCACGGACTTGCCAGGATTTATCATCTCTCGCTGTTCCCCGCCCCATCACGCAAACCTCTGCCTTCCAGCTGCTGCCGTGTACTCTTGCTAATGTGACAAGGGAGGTCGACCATAATCCGGACGCTGCGATTGAGTCGAAGCCGTTACCGACTGTGCAGGTCCGCGTCGTTTCCGACCCTAGCGCGTGCATTGATGCGGCCTCGACCGTGGATGAGTCGAAACCCGGACAACAGAGAGGCGACCAGATAAGCAAAGCGAACAGGGCGCAAGAGCCCAATCTCGGCCATGGCCTACTTCTCGGCCCTTCGTCCGCTTCGGATATCAGTGTCTCGCCGTGGCCGGGCCTGTGGCCTCCCAGCTAGCTTCAAAGTCGCAACCCTTGGAGCTCGCCGGTCCTTCTCCAGTTACCTCGTCACCCCACGGGAGCTCGCAGATGCCCTCAAGAAGAGCCCGCCATCGCCCATCTCGTCCGAGCCACGTGTGATCCCGCTCTGCGCTTCATGGTTTCTTCCCAACGACCCCCAAGGCCGTACCGGCATCCAGGTGTTTCGTGAAAAGCGCATTCCCAAGGCGCGATTCTTCGACCTCGACAAGGTCATTGATAAGCGCAGCCCATATCCACACATGCTTCCCAGTCCAAAGGGCTTTGCCGAGGCCATGAGCGAGCTGGGTATCCGCAGAGAGGACACGGTAGTGGTCTACGACAGCCAGGAGCTGGGCATTTTCAGCGCACCCCGTGTCGGCTGGACCATGAAGGTCTTTGGGCATCCGAGCGTGCACATTCTCAATAATTTTAAGCTGTGGGTTGAACAGGGTTTCCCGATCGAGTCCGGCAACGTATGGACGGTGGAGTGCGGCACATATCCGATCCCGGAGATGGATGAGAAGAAGGTGGCACATTTTGAGGAGGTTCGGGAGGTCGCCCAGGATTATAACAAGGAGGGTGCCGAGGGAGTGCAAGTCTTGGATGCGCGGCCTTATGGGCGCTGGTCCGGGAAGGTCCCGGAGCCGAGGCCTGGCTTGCCCTCCGGACACCTGCCCGGGTCGATAAACATCCCCTTTACTGAGGTGCTCGACCCCTCGACCAAGGCATTCCTTCCCGCGGACAAGCTGAGGGAAGTGTTTGTGAACAAGGGCGTGGATCCGGAAAAGCCCATCATTTCAAGCTGTGGCACCGGTGTCACGGCTTGCATCATTGAGACGGCGTTGAGCGAGGCCAACTATGGTTCGCCGGGGAAGAGGAAGGTGTATGATGGCAGCTGGACGTAAGTAGACGTCGACAGTCCGAGCGGCCGCTAATGTTGAGGAATGCGACTAACCTTCCGCAGCGAGTGGGCGCAACGAGTCAAGCCCTCGGATTCGCTCATTCGGAAAGAAGAATGAGTTGCATGTCAATAATTCGCTCGCCGCTAAGGAACGACCCGACCGGCGTCAACCTGCGCCAAGGTCGCACGCCACTCGATTTATGCATGTATGATTGATTATGAGACGCTCCCTTGTAGCTTGCAGGAGAGTCACGCTACTGGCTTCTTGGGGGAGCCTTCGATAAACACTCTGCAGTCTCGAGGAACCATCCCGAACGGCCAACTTGGAGTCGCCGATCCCCTTGGTTGCATGGCATGGTGTCCTGGTGTTTGGACCAAGGAACACATGGGTAATGTGTGCATCGAGGCAAGCACAAGCGAGTTGCGTTGGGTTGATCTGTGTTTAGCAGTTTACCTAGCAAAGGCGCTGATCATGGCGTCGTTCCCGCATGGCCTGGTCAGGCCGTCTATGTCCAAGCAGATACGTGTGCCCTCTTGCCCGGGGCTGATTGCTGTTTTCTGGCTGCTTCTTTCACTGTCTCCCACCGTTGCCCTCCGCCATATCCAGTCTCCCTCCTACACTCGTGCGTCTCCGTCGGTTAGGCCCGAAACACGTCGAATCTGTCAAAGAATGCAATCATCCAATCCGCCACCTGCTGCTCGTTGGTTTCGAGGGCAAAATGACCGGCATCTAGCCAGTGCGTCTCAAGCTTCTGGACGTCTCTTCCATAAGCCTCGGCGCCAGCAGCAACAAAAATCTCGTCCTTTCCCCCCCACGCCGTCAGGACTGGTACCCCCGATGAGCGCAGGTACTCCTGGAACTGAGGATATAGCTTCACGTTTGAGCCATAATCCTGGAACAAGTCAAGCTGGATCTCCTTGATTCCGGGACAATCCAGCAGCATCTGGTCGAGGTAGATAGCCTCGGGTTGGATAGCCTCCGGGTGCGGAGACCCGTTCAGGTACTGCCACTGGGTCGCGGTGAGCTCGAGCTGCGGACGGAGAGCTTCGCGGTCCGCCTCGGCACCGCTGGCCCAGAGCTTTTGAAGCTGAGACCAGAAAGGCTGGCCTAGGCCCTCGGCGTAGGCGTTGCCATTCTGGGAGACGATGGCCGCTATGGCGTCGGGCCTGTCCAGGGCGAAACGGAAACCGGTTGGGGCGCCGTAGTCGAAGACGTAGATTGCGAACCGGTCCAAGGAGATGACGTCCACAAAGGACGCGAAGGTCCGCGCGAGGCTTGCGAAGGTGAACCTATAGTCGCGCTCGGCCGGGACCTTGGTGAAGCCGAATCCAGGGAGATCGGGGGCCACGACGCGGTAGCGGGTCGCGAGGAGCGGGATGAGATTGCGAAACATGTGTGACGAGGAAGGGAAACCGTGCAAAAGTACTACCGTGGGCGCGTCAACCGGCCCAGCAGACCGGTAAAATACTTCTACGCCGTCAGCCTCGACGGTTGCTACCTTGGTCACCTGACCGGTTGCCATGGTGTTTTGGGGTTGTCTGCGTAGCCCGAGCGCGTTGGGAGGAAATTGTCGAACTATTCTCGTGGACTCAGGGGCTGGTTGGCTGCTGGTTGTGTGGCTGTACTCTGGTTCTTTCGACCTCGGGTTGATCCAACATAGAGCTGGCCGGGTGTTGGAAAGGGGGGACGGGGTTTCTTTATGAAGAAGCTCCTTGGCTTGAATTACTGCCACTGCTTCACTTGTTATGAAAGCGAACCTCCCCCTTTCCCACCCCTCCTAGTCATCATTGGGGAAAGGGATCAGGAGTAGCATTCGGTCTCCCGCCTGTTTGATCGATTCCTCATCCAGATAGGATCTTCCGTGCACTGTGGTACAGATACCGTCATACCCGCCTCCGACGGCCTTCAAGCCTTGCCATCAATCTGATGTCATGCTTGACCACCCCCCTCAGCAAGCGGCAATTGGCCTATGTGGGAGCGGCTACCTATAGTATGCGAAATGATTAGTGAACTGCGCCCTTCCTGCTCTGGTGCTAAGGTGGTGCATCATCAGACCATTTCAAATGTACCCACATGTTCGGAAACGTTCAGACCAGCCCGGTCAGCCGCCTCGCACATGATGACATGCTCGAACCACCTCCGAGGAGAGGTTAGGGCGTTGAAGGAAAAAGACGCACAGTACCTTCCTTTCACAACGCAGTTGGTCATGCGTGAGACCGAAGATACTTCGCCACCAGGTGAGAATAAGACTGACTTGAACGGCCGATGTCACCAACTCCCTACCGTACCCGCAGCCGTTGGAATGTATGACCTGGCGTACGCTGCGGTCCTCGAGCTTATTTGTGGTCCGGTGGCAGGGAAAAGCCCATCTCGTTGCTAGTGCTCTACTAGTTGCATATAATGGCCGTTGAGAGCTTTCCATTCTCGTGAGGCCGCTCATTCCCTAATTGCTCAGTGGCCCCTGGATCTAGATCCTCAGCCAGGGCATTTGTCCGTCACTGGCCAAGAGTGGTCCCGGACAAGCTAACATACAATGTGTTGGCAGCAGTGACAAGAATATTGATCAACTTGTCGACGAGCAGAGTTAATCTTCTCCCCTCCCACACACATCCTCGCACACAGCTATGTTTGTTGGGGGCGCGGTGTGTCCTGCTGAACCAACAGGGGATCGTGGTGTACCAACTCCGGCCTAGATGGCCCCAAACACCTCAGACATCACAGTCATAGACGTTGTTCGGCACACAAGTTTGAGCATACTATTCCGCTTCTTAGAACGAGGAACAGGGATGGCATGGCCAATGTAGCCCGAGTCCTCACCACCGAACATGCAGATCCGACACACTTCACAACACAATTGTTGTTCGTTGTCACCAACTTAACACGGTCATTTGTAGATGCGGATCAGTTGAAGATTCGTGCTACCCATCAAGTACGCCGTCGACAGGCAGCCCCTCCAGGCTGGAAAAGGAAGAAAGGAAAAATAGATATACTGTGGCTTTCAGCACTGTGGACCTCTCCTGAGATATCATGCTCGTCTCGGCAGCGTTCACAGCCGCACGCCCCATGTGCACAATGGCAGGACGGAGATTGGTATGGACCGGCTCCGTGAGCGCGAGTCAAAGTCTCCTGGAAAGGAAGTTGACGAGACTCCTAGCTACTCCAAAGAGGCCAGCGCATCCTCCCCGCACCGGCCACGGCTCGCTGAACCTAATGTAGGGCTCCTCATGCTCGTCACTCGCTGCGTGCAACGCGGGCAGTCAAGGAGTCGAGGTGTGGCAGTAGTCTCGAGGCGAGACCTTTCCTCTCTTCACAGCTCGTCCTTGCCTTCCAGGTATCTCTCCAACTCGTCATTGAGTGCTGCAAAGTGTTTGAACAGAGGTGCGTCTTCGCCGATTCCCCAAGCAAAGACTCCTCCCAACCGCCGCTTACCTAGTATCCGAGGAAACTTGCGCTCGATGGCGTCGGGCGTGTCAAACGTCCACCAGAAATCCTCCATGGCATCCCAATAGTAGTATCCGCCCCCCTCCTCGTCGTAGACGCCGTGATCCAGCGCCCGCGCAAATGACTCGGCCACTTCATCCGGCACCGAATCGTGCCACGAGAACGCCCCGCTGCGGCCGAGATCTTCGCCCGTCTCCGGGTCTTCGAGCAGCAACGTCGGGCAGCCTATCGGCGAGGCGAGCGCGCAGGCGTCGTGTTCCGTCTTGAAGTACCTGGTATAAAAGGCAAACCCCAAATTGAGTCTCTGGGGCGCAGCGCCGGCAGAGACGTAGGCGTCGACGGCCTCGAGGCTCAGCTCCACCCCGGTGTGGTGCTTGGTCACCACGTCGCGGCGGTTCATGAGATCGTACGTCATGACATTCAAGAAGTCCACATGGCGCATGATTCGGGGCACCGTCTCGCGGGTGAAGGCAAGCATGTCCCGCTTCAGGCCGGGCACCGCGGCCGAGACGATCTTGTGAGGCCCGAGGGCGGCGCGCAGCTCTGCGAAAAGGAGAGGGTAGGCACCAATCTCCCAGGCCTTGGCTGAATTAGGCACCTTCTTGTAATCCTCGCCGTTACCCCTGCCACCGCGAGTCAGTATAGCGTCTCCCGTTGCGAGAGCAATCCGTGGACCGGCGCGGCTCTTACCCCGGATATTCCCAGTCAATGTCAACCCCATCCGCACCCGTGGCTGCGACCATGCTGGCCACATTCTCGGCAAACGTCTTTCGCGTTTCGTCATTCAGAGCAGCGACGGAGAAGCCGATCGTGTCTCCCCAGCCACCAATGGCCACCAAAACCTTGGTCTTCTCCGGGAACTTGGCCCGGACGTCATCGACGGTGGTGAACAATGGCCACTCGGTCCGTCCGGGCTCGTTGAAGAGACCAGGGCTCATGAAAGCCACGGCGACGTGCGTTACATGTCGGAGCTTCTCAACGGGGGGTGCCACTGGGTGCTGACTGTGTTGATGACGAAATGGTCAGTCCATCGCCGGGAGCATGGTGCGTGAGGGATCTTGTCCCTACCCGGTAAAATACATGAGGCATCGCAGGTCCCGCTTCGGCTTCGACTTGACGGCCATGCTAAGTGAGAAGAAGCAGAGTAGTAACCAGAACAGCCGCAATGCTGCCATCTTCGGTTGGAGGTAAGTATAAGTTCCTTGCAACAAACGACCAATCGAGAAACAAAGTCCAAGAGAAGTTCGATCTCGAAAAGCAAGAAACGATGGGCCTATTTAAATTCCGCGCTACATTGAGCTTCTTTTCCTTGCCATGACGTGATGTTGTAGATTCATGTATAGGCCCATGCTCCAAAAGTCCCTACCTGCCCGAGGCAGGGGATCTTTAAGTAACCCCCCGAGTTGCATTCAACCAAGGTGAATGGTGGCGGGGTGCTTCTTCACCAGGAACGCGATGCCAGCCCCACCTTCTGATTCATCGCTGCTGCAGCACGACCAGACTACGGAGTACTATAACAGAGCTCAAGGCGACGGGTAGATACGTGTGGGGATTGTGCATGTAGTGTTTGTATGTATGTATGAAATGTACAGAGTAAAACGCAGCAATACTTCCCACCAATCTTAGATCGGAAGTATGTAATCCGTACATACATACTCCGTACTTCGTACTTGTATGTACATAAGTCATGTAATGTATGTATATTAGCGGAACGCACCAGTACAAAGTCGGTAAGGTCCAATTCATTCCATATACTCCGTAGAATTGAAAACTTCTGGCGATTGGCTGGCCAAATTTCAAGCTCCCGTTCGCATCGACGACCCAAGCCGAGCTGCGTCTGCCAATTCTTCCCTCCCGGACTGATTGATTGCGAACGGGACTCAAAGTCGATGGAATGAGTTGAGAGTTTCGACCCACCATCGATTTATTAGGAATCCAACCAAGGACATTCTCGCCATGCTGGAGAATCTTTGCACGCTCCCGCTCTCGGCGGACCTCTTTACCCAGGTGTTGCACCCCTCTGAGCCACTTCTTACCGTCGGCCTGTCCAGCGGTCGTGTCGAGAGCTTCCGGTTGCCAAGCGACGAGGACGATGGGACCAGCAGCTCGAATAGCGGCAAGGGCCTGATTAAGAGCGTGTGGAGCACCCATCGGCATAAGGGAAGCTGCCGGTACTTGGCTTATAGCCATGACGGACAAGGTGGGTGGGATGGCGGCTGTTGGCATTCAGCAAGAGGCGCAGTATTGACAATTGGCCGCAATCAGCTCTCTACTCGGCCGGAACCGACTCGGTCGTCAAGCACTTCTCCCCCGAAACCGGCATCGTCATCTCCAAGATCGGCCTGCCTCCCCGCAACAGCGCCACCAACACGACCGACTGCCCGGCCATTCTCCACGTCCTCTCCCCCAAGACCCTCCTCCTCGGCACCGACTCGGGCGGCCTCTACATCTTCGACCTTCGCGAGAACGGGAGCCTGAACCCGAAGCCGGTGCGCAAGCACGTGCCGCACGCCGACTACATCTCGAGCATAACGCCGCTGCCCCCCTCGGCCGAGAGCACGTCCGGGTTCCCAAAACAGTGGGTGTCGACGGGAGGCACCACCCTCGCCGTCACGGATCTCAGGGCCGGCATTGTGGCCACGTCGGAGGACCAGGAGGACGAACTGCTCTGCTCCACCATCATCCCCACGGGTCTCGGGCCCAAGCGCATGCGCGACAACGCCGTCGTGGCTGTCGGCACGGGCGGTGGCGTCTTGACGCTCTGGGACCGCGGTGCCTGGGACGACCAGCAGGAGCGCATCTACGTCGCGGGCGGGAAGAGCAAGAAGGACGGTGACAGCCTGGACGCCATTGTGCGTGTGCCCGACGAGCTCGGCTGGGGGAAAAAGGTAGTTGTTGGCGTGGGTGACGGCAGCATGGCCATCGTCGACCTGAAGCAGCGCGAAGTGCAGGCCGTGCTGAAGCACGATGAAATCGAGGGCGTCGCTGCCTTGACCTTTGACTACCAGAACCGCCTCATCAGCGGCGGGGGCAGGACGGTCAAGGTCTGGGCAGAATCGGGCATTCAGGGTAACGAGGACGAGGAGGGGGAGGAGCACGAAGCCACCGCGATCAAGCGGTCCGCGGATAGTGACGATGATTCGGAAGGGGACGACAGCGACAGCGATAACGAGCGTCCCAAGAAACAATCCAAGAAAAAGCGGAAGAAGGGTAAGGGTGCCCAAGGGAAGACCGTAGCCTTCCCGGGCTTGGATTAAGTTGTCGTCTGTGTGCCCGGTGCGACGCCATTGCATTTACTGTGTACACGGCTTGCCGGTGCCGCGCGACTCCAACTCGCCCGGGCTGCAGAGTGCAACCACACATGTCTCAGCATAACTCACTCTATTGACCTGGATGCCCCGGGCCCAAGAGGATCCGCCCCAGAGTCTCGATTGGAAGCAGTCTGGTTCAACTGCAAAGTGGCTTGTCGACGAACCTGCGACTGCCACTGACCGACCGTAGGATGAACTGTTGTATGCTTCTTCGTATGTCTGCGGTCAAGCCCACGCTGGTGCCTGCAGCAATCTCGTAATCAGTGTTTTGAGGATGCTGCAAAAGCGGCTGATTGAGCACGGTGATGGATGGATTGTCAATCCAGGCAACCTTGACAACCGCTACCGATTCGGAGCGATAGTTAGGTTCTGTCTAGTACTTGCGTAATGGCCCAAGGTGCCTCCCTTGACTACTTGAATAGGAAGTCACGTTATTTGGGTATTACTTGGTTGACGATGTCCCCTCGTTTGGTTTTCGAGCCGAACTGGTTCTGGGCGGCACCACTGCTAGTTTGAAACGAGTGCTACCACATGACACCCTTTACCTTACGCGGTGCGCCATCTCCCTCTCCTCAGCCCATGGCATATATGTTGGGAGTCATAGTTTCAAACTGCAAGGCTGCATCGCACCTTCCCTTCTCACACTCGCTTATGCACCGGGCCGGTTGTAGTCGAGAGCCCTCACACGCCGCCAAACTTCCCTGACAGTCCTTTCCTGACCTTGCCTCCCGGATTCGGTGCTTGACGAGCCTGCGGGACTGCCTCAGGGTAAGCGGTAGTGCTTAGCCGTGGATGGAAAGACTACCGGAAGGCAGAACTCACCGGATAGCCAAGTAGAGACGACTCCCTAATCCGACATCCTCTATCTGTGCCGTCGAAGGGTTCTCAGGGGGGTTTGCTGTTGTTATTAACCCTCCGGCTTCTTGGAGAATGGCGATGCCGGCAGCGACGTCCCTGATGCATCATCAGCCGCCGCGCTCTATTCGGGGCAATCAAGCTGGGGTACCAACCACTCCCAGCATCCTCCTTCCCACCATATATCGAAGGCGCCCATTGCAGTATAAGCTAGATCCATCGTCGCACTTGTCGCTCGCATGTCAGCGAAACAGAGGGCCGTGATTGGAACAGAGAGTGGCACGGGGGTGAAGCAGGCAAGGGGGGCAAAAGGGGGGTATGATGAACAGCCATCTTACCTGCCCAAGCTCCGTATGCCATGGACCATACCCCCTTTCCCCGCCCGCCCCCCAACCTCGGCGGCCATGTTGAGAAAGCTCTCCACCTTCCGATGCAGGTTGCCGCCGGGCGTGTCCTTCCTGTCCTTGCCCCACTCGCACGAGAAGACACAGCCCGCGGGAGCATTGGTCGGCATGGGGGGTATCGGGTTCCGGATCAGGGGCAGGCGCTGGGTCTCGTTGAGCCACGCGCCGCGGCCGCCGCACGCCGTGAAGAGCTGGTTGAGGAATGGTGCATTGATGACGCCGATGACGGGCTTGCCGCCGACCAGAAAGGCGATGGAGACACAGAACATGGGGAAGAGGTGTGTGTAGTTGACCGTCCCGTCTAGCGGGTCCACGCACCAGGTGGGTGTCGAGTCGCTGATCAGGTAGTCGCGGAATGCACCTTTAGAGTAGCTTTCCTCGCCGACGAAACTGGGAGTTTGCATCGTCGTCAGCACTGGACATTGTTCGGTCGTCACCGGTGGGGCGAAGACACGGTGACGGTAACAGCGACATACGCATGGTCAGGGAACTTCTGGTTAATGGATGTCTTGATGAAGAGCTCGACGTCTACTCCGGTGCAAGATTAGCGCTCTGCGAGAAGCAACCGGCAACTAGCAACGGGGGCTCCTCCTGGCTGACCTTCGTCGGTCTTTGTCACGATGTCTACCGAGCTATCTTTCTCGACAGCCTCTGGCGTGTTCTCGCCGTTCCACCTCAACCGAGCAGCCTCGAGGAGGAGCTTGCCGGCATCCTTGCCGAGTTGGACGGCGAAGGCGTAAATGTCGTTGAGCTCTTGTTCTGTGAAGGTCTTGGTAGCCATGTTGGTTGGTGCCGACCTATGGCAAACCACCAATCTACGAATGCAGGTGGCACCTTGCTGCTAGCAAGTAGATACAGGATAACATCCTCTCAGTGAGAGCTACAAGCTTCGCGGCAGCGTTGGGAAGGGAAGGGGGGGGCATACGCGAACAGGGAAGGAGCTGACTAGCATTCGCTTTCCCAGGACACCGTGCCAGAAGAGCCGCCGCAAGCCGAGCTCGGCGGGCGAATTCCGCTGTTCCTAGAGTCTGGACCTTTGTATGTACGGACGTACTTTACATACCTTACTTCCTGGGCCGCCAAACGGCCCCCGGCATCTTCCCCAGATCCGCAGAGCAAGTCTTCGGTGGCCCTCTTGGCGAGCATGAACGAGGCGAATCGGCATCGACTCAGGGTCACCTCTGAGACCTCAGATCAAGCATGCAGGCCGAGCATGGTTCTGAGTTCCGACCGCCTGCCGCTGCGCCGATCGCAAAATCTGTCTGTCGTTTGTGCGAACTGGTTTCCGTCCGGGAGAGTCTTCACCCGCCGAGTGGAGAGCCGCGTGGGGCCGTCTCGGCGGGGCCCACAGTCCCGGAGAAACGCCCGTTTGGCTGCGGATGAAGGATTCCCAAAGGGGAAACCGAGGGGCACGAAGACGGTTGTAAAATGTGGTTGCGTATAGGTGATACCTTTGCAGTGCGGCGAGGCACAGAAGCACCCACTTCCATCTGACAACCACGGAGAGGGAATCACGTGGTGCCGGACTCCTCTGGTCGGGGGCTGAGTTGAGGTCAGAGCTGTGTCTGAGTCTGCAAAGCCGAGATTCAGGATATGAGAAGCAGAGCTACCTAAGCGAACTTGATCTTGCTTTTGGAGTACTCTGTGCCAGAACTTTGAACCATTGAAATTCCCATCCCGGCTCCCCTTCCTCCCCAATCACTTCTTCACGGTAATCCCGGCTTGGACCCCAGTTGAATCCTTCAGACCAAGTGCGGCCCCTCTCTCTCTCTCTGCAGACCATTGAAACCGACATGCACACAATCTCCATTGCCGGCTAGCACCACGACAACAATGACTCCCCGCATTCTTCTCATCAACGGCCCAAATCTCAACCTCCTCGGCAAACGCGAGCCGCACATCTACGGCTCCGCCACCCTCGCCGAAGTGGAGGCCCTCGCCCGCGATCAGGCTTCCTCGCTCGGCGTCGAGCTCGAGACATTTCAGTCGAACCACGAGGGTGCCATCGTGGACCGCATACAGGGAGCCGCCGGCTGGGGGCCCGAGGCGGCAGTGGACGACAGGACGGAGAGGCTCCGAAAGCCGTCAGCCATTGTCATCAACCCCGGCGCGCTGACCCACACAAGCGTGGCCATCCGAGATGCGTTGCTGGCCGTGGACATCCCGTTTGTCGAGGTCCACGTGTCCAACATACATGCGCGGGAGCCGTTCCGGAAGCACAGCTATCTGAGTGACAAGGCGGTGGCTGTCATCTGTGGCTTGGGAGTGTATGGGTACACGGCCGCGATCGCGTTTGCGGCTCGGCATCTGAAGGCAGGAGAAAGGGAATAACTCCGGAGCAAAGCACTAGCGCGCATCGCATGCATGCTTTTTCCTGTTGTCACGCCACACAAACTACATAGCCACCTGAAAGGCGGGACAGACTATTGGTGATTTTCAAATTTGTCCTGGTATCATTATCTGCGTATTAGTGAAGATCGCCCTGGTGTGCGGATCTACAAAGTCCGATGTGATGGCAGCCGCTGTGTACAAGTCTAACCCCCAAGACATCCTTCGCTCTTTGTTCCCGTCAACCTTGGTGGCACGAGGCGAGGAGCATCATCGTCCTCTACAGCGATGCATACACCCTTGTCGTCTTGGATGACTTTGGCTTATCCACGTTCAGCTTCATGTCCTTCTGCAGCTTGACCCATGAGGCGGCCCCCCTCCTGGCAAGCTCTTCGGGCACTTGGGGCTCCTCGTCAGCCATGCGGCGGTGAAACAGCTCCAGGCTGACCCATCCCTCAAAGCCGAGACCGTGGAAGAAAGCCCGGGCAATCTCGCGGACGGGAAGGTAGGCGCCGCGCTCGTCTTCTCCGTAAAACAGCCTGCAATTTCGGGACCAGCTCATGCGCGGCGGCTGGTCGGCGTTGTAGAAGGGATGGCCAGGGACCAGAGGCTCGCTGAGGCGCTCGGCATCGACAACCTGGACGTAGAACACCTTCTTGACATCGACGTGTGCGATCATCCGGGCGATCGACTGGCGCACGGCGGCCTCGGCGTCGGGAGTCCGGCCCGAGGCGGCGGTCGGGTCTGCATAGATGCGGCCGGCGATGTTGAAGGTGTCGAGACACATGCCAAAGTTGGGACGGTCGACCCGCTGGACGACTTCCCAGCAGAGCTCCCATGTGTCGACGCGCGTGCTCCAGCAGAGGCTTTCATAGGCGAAGCGAATGGGAGGGTCCTGGCGCAGTCCCATATCGGCGACTATTTGCAGGTCCGATACAATCAGATTGAGGTCCTCGGTCACGCGAGAAGCCGGGAGAAAGCTGGCGGGTATCTGGATCATGTCGGTTCCCAGCTCCCGGGCGAGCGTAAACCAGAGTTCGAGCTGGCCGAGGCGGCGCTCGTGCTCCTCGCGATCGAGAAGTCCGTCGTAGTGGCTGAAGGGCTGGAGGCAGATGATCTCGATGCCTCTGGCCTGACACAGACGCCGAATGTGCCGAGCTGCTGCTGCCTGGGCCTCCTGCGATGGTCCTTCGGGAGACGGCGTTTCAGAGGACAAGGAATAAGCGACATCGACGAGGTCTTCGTGGAAGAGCTCAATGCCCTGATACCCGTACTTGTGGGCAGCGTCCATCTTGGTCGCAAAAGAATGGCCGGCATAGCACCGGCCAAGCGACATGGACGTGATGGCGAGTTTGCACGGCATGACGGGCCTTTACAGGAGAGTATTGAACTGGTATGAGGATTAGGAGAGAGACAGCGGCCCCGGAAAATTCCCGTTCTGCGGATGGCGGATGAATGCTCGCGAGCCCTGATGGTGTATGTTCTAAGAAGATCGATCGGGTACGATCTGCTGGCGCTGCAGAAGGGGATATAAAGGGGATAAGGGGGAATAGAATAACCTGATGGGAGTAGGGTGGGCGAGTGTAGAGGTTGGGTTAAACTGGAGAATGACGAGGATCTTTGCAGCCCGAGGAAATAAAAAAAAAAAAAAAAAGAAAGAAAATTATCTGCGCCTGCGACAATCAACGGGAAGGGGAAGGAAGGCACAGGAGCCTGCAGTGCCAGGGGCATGATTTCTGGAAGGAACCCGGGGAACTTAAATAGAATCCAAAACCGAAAGGAGCTCCCATCGAGGCCCGGGGGACCCGGAGCGGAGAGCCGGTCGGTTCTCGGGCGAGTGCGCCGCATGTTCCTTTCCAGTGTCTCGTGTACCTTTCGATCTGCAGATGCCCAGCATGCATGAGCACAAGCCGGTCGGTGGCTCTCAATACCCGGCCAAGGTGTGTACACTGCCGGTCGGTCTCCATGACGAGGATTGGTTCGACTCTGGGTCTCAATGAGGTATGGTTGGTGGTAACTGCCTATCATCCCTAAGGTCAGGTGGCTACCTAAGTACCTAAGGTATCTATTACTTTACTAAGGTACCTAAGGTTACTTAACTTCCTCAGGCACTTAGGTAGGTCACGTAGGTACCTGATATTCTCGGAGTAACTCGTGAAGAGGTCACCTATAAAATCAGGCTGTGCTTTCATGGACTAGAAGGGGTAAGTGCAATCCTTCGGGTGTAAATCGATATACTAAGAAGGAACCTACAACCTGGAGGAACTTCGTATAGACCCTAGGTAGGTGCCGTGTGTACATAATACATACATATACACATGTCTAGGCGCGCTGGCGAGCTGTTCTCCATCGCACGACGCAGGTACGGCATCGAGAATGCCGCTTCTTCCTTGAGCGAAACTCTCGAATGCAGGCAGCTTTCCCCGCGGATGGCGGCGTTTGGCGGTGTACTCAAAGTACGTTCCGGACTGCGGTCTATAGCAACGTCACACATCTCGGCAGGCTCCGTGCATCACACTTGAGCACGCGCTGATTCAGATGAGCGATTGGGCCCTACAAAGTAAGATAAGCGAGCGCCCCCGATCTGGGCGGCTGCCAAAGTGGGAAGAAGATGGCGGCGGGGTAATGCTTCTTCCCGCCGATAAGCGCTGCAACCCGCCACGGTACGCTCTCGTCCAGTGCACACCCGACGCGTCCAAGGCATGTACTGTGCCAATCTTTTGGAAGAAAAGACCATGAAAGGCTTGATGGGGTATGGCTTCCTGATCGTATTGCGTACGGACGTACTCTGTAGTGTATGGAGTACGGATGTTCTATATAGGTAGGTGGGGCCTGAAGTCCGGGTGGATCTCGGACCGGGGTCAGGAGGCGTACGTGACTGACCATAAGCACAAGTTCATTAGCCATTGGCCAATTAGACCCTGGATAAATGTTTAGCCAAGCCTGTTCGAACCATGGCAGGCCGACATTGATAATGCATCCGCTTAGTCTTGAAAGAGCGGCGGGGAGAAACATTTTCAGCGTAACTATTCCGTATTCTAATGTTCTACCAAGTATACTCCGTAGCAGAGGGACAAAGGTAATGATTGTTATCAAGCAGACAATACCTAATCCGTATACAGTAGTGTATGTTCTCATTGGATGACCAGGCGTCTGGCTTCCTGTATGCGAACGTACTTTAGAGGCACAGGCTATACTGCGCCTACGGCATACAGAGCACAGCATGATGCATGTTGTTGTTTACCCTTCGCTGTGTTGCGCCGGAAGTTTCTATGCATCGCGAAGAGGGTTGGATGGATCTTGTTCCATGTCGCACACCCGCCGGCACGCTCAGGAGGCTGATGAATGACAACCCGCCTACCGGGTTTCTGGGCGTCCACGGACGAACCGGAGCGCGCTGACACCCTTATCCCGTCTCCATCAACCCCACCGTTCTCCGGCCGAAGTCCCGGGTGCCGCCTGCACGATCAGCAGGCGCGAGAGGGGCTTTAATGTATATCCCATGCACGCTTCGGCCCGGGGACGACATTCTCCATTGACCCTTCTTTATTGGTAGTCTCATCAGCTCCAAGTTGGCTGCATATTTGTTTCAGTCATCTCCCTCCGACCATTGCGGATATTGTGGTTGTCCTGCCACCAACTACCTACCTATCCAGGCATTTCATTCCTGATCTGGCCTATAACACTAATCCTTCATCATCCATCCGTCGTCAACGTCAACACGCACGTCTGGACAAAGATGTCAACCACGACCACAGTTACGAGAGAGCGCAAGCAGACTGTAGCACCGGATTTAGACTCACAGATCGCCAAGCTTGACAGGCATGGCCTTCTCTTTGGTCAGAAGCTCACGGCTTCCATGTCACCCCTTTTACACGATGTTGTCTATCGAGAGCTCGGTCTGAATTGGGAGCAGCTCAGGCTTGATTCTACGGATATGGACCTCTTTCTGAGATTAATACGTCATCCCAAGTTCTATGGTATGTCTCTCATTTTTGGGCCCATATTGTCAGCGTGCCTGAGCATCTATTCCCCCCCCCCTTCTTCCTATGTCTTTCTACCTAGATGTGCGTGTGTTTTAGCGCATGTGTATGAGTAACTGAGCTTGCCTTGCTAAATGAACTCTTATATAGGAGCCTCCATCACCATGCCGCACAAAGTTGCCATCATTCCTCACCTAGATGAGCTCACAGAAGAGTGCCGCGACGTTGGCGCCTGCAACACCCTCTTTCTCCGACATCTCCCAGATGGGCGCCGTATTTTCTGCGGTGCCAATACCGACGTGATTGGTATTCGTGAATCCTTTGTGCAGAATGTCTCGGACCCTTCTGTCTACGAGAACCGCCCTGCCATGGTCATCGGCGGTGGTGGTGCCGCTCGGTCCGCCATCTATGCTATCCACAAATGGCTCAAGGCCACTTGCATCTATGTCGTTAGTCGCGACAAGAGCGAGATCACGGCCGTTGTAGCCGAGTGCAGCAGGCGTTCCTACGGAGCTCGGTTGGTCCATGTCGAGACGGTTGAGCAGGCAGAAGCACTCGAGGGTCCAGGAGCTATTGTTTCCTGCATTCCAGACTTTCCCCCTGTGTCAGAGGGCGAAAAGGTCTTGAGGCGCATCATTGAGGTTATGTTGCGGAAGGAGAAGAAGGGCGCACTCCTGGAGATGTGCTACAACCCCTCGCCTTATACCGCCCTTGGTGCCCTAGCCGAGTCCGAGGGCTGGCAGGTTATTCTCGGGACTGAGGCACTGATTTGGCAGGGAATCGAGCAGGTGAGCTGGCTCTTCCTTCGTTTATCCTGGCTGTTTACCCATCTAACCATACCTGGATAGGACAAGTACTGGACGGGTCGCGACAGCAGTGAACTCCCAGTTTCACAGGTGAAGAAAGCAATCGCCGCTAGGTTAGCACAAATCTCTAGACAGTAAATACTATACCTTGGATTACATTTCCCCCGGTCCGATGTCAACCTTTGGTGCGACAACGTGATCTAGAAATGCTTCCCGTGAGACTTTAAGATCTCAAACAAGGCCGGCTCATCCTGATCGTACCTCAGGGGCTTTGTCGGTGTATAGATGATATCTGAGGTACAAAATTTTGAGTTTTCAAGTCCTCGGCGCCGCAGCTCATCACATGTGATGTTCCCGGTAATCGAAGCCGTTTGCGTGTATATACGTCAAGGTAGATCAATCACCTACATTGTTGCTTTGTGGAGTGCTTTACGAGACTGCCTGTGTGGCCATCTCAACCTACACTGGACTCGGGTAATAAACAACTAGACCTAGAACGAAAGCTAGCAGTTTAAGGCTTGGACGACTCGACCCAAGGGTTCACTCAAACCCTCAAATACTTTAAGAACAAGAAGAGAGCCAAACATGATTAAGTTCTTTCTCTGCGACAACTTCAGTGTTTTAGAACACCCCTGCAGCACGTAGATCACTCCAGAACCTTCGCATACCACCCAACTCCAACTGCCTCCTGGCCGGCGGCCCCTGCCAAACAAACTCCCCCTCCCCCTTCTCCCTCCTCGATTAATGAATAGAAATAAAAACAAATCCATCCGCCATTCACGCTTCAAGCCACGTAGGCCTCATATAACATATTCAAACATGTTTAGTTGTTTCCAGATGGCTTTGCTTCGGCTTCTCGCCCGTGCAAAGAGATGCATCATCGACTGCCACGCTCAAGCCCTGGGACTCGAGCTCCTCCATCAGCACTTTGTTAGCCTTGCGCACCGGCTTGATCTCAAACAAGCGGTCCATGGACTCAAGCGGGATCGACTTGGTCTCCGGAATCAGATAGAAGACGAAAATGATGGAGAGTAGCATCAGAGACGCAAAGAAGAAGTAGACGCCGTACTCCATCTTGAGGAACATCTGCGGCGTGAACCGCGAGATGATAAAGTTCCAAAACCAGTTGTTGGCCGACGCGGATGCCTGTCCCAGGGAACGTGTGTTTTGGTCAAACATCTCGGAATTGATGACCCACGGCGTTCCGTTCCAGGATGGCGTGTAGAATGCTGTCCAGAGGTAGAAGAAGAAGATAGCAGCGATGCCAGCACTGGACATGCTACCGCCTTCCTGGTTCGACGATGGGTCGGCAATCTTGATGTAAGCCCCGATGAACCACATGCACAGTGAACCGCCCGCGGCACCGATGAAGAGCATGCGGCGCCGGCCCACGTGATCAACAAGCCAGAGCAGCCAGAGCACCGTCAATACCGTCTTGACGACGCCAAACAGACCTGTCGTCAAGAATCCGGTATTTGTGCCGGTGATCCCAATGCTGCGGAACACCGTGGGGCTGTAGTAGTTGATCGAATTGATACCTGTTGTCGGCGTCAGCATCCGCCGCCCTCCTAGACAACCGAGCAATACAAAAAAGGGGCGCTTACCGCTGGCATTTTGAAACAGGAAGAGCATGCCGCCGAGGAAGAAGCGCCATTGGACCTTGCGCTGCTTGAGGGCAAGGAACGGCTTCCAAAAACCCTTCCCAACCTCCCTCTCAAACCTCTCAAGGTCTTGGTCGATGTACTGGACCTCCTCTAGGATATATTGATCGGTGGGCTCCAGGTTACGTATCCAGCAAAGGTTTTTCATGGCCTCGTCCCTCCGACCCTTTGAGAACAGCCACCTGGGAGACTCCTTGATCCAGAGGACACCCAGGAACAGAAGGCCACCGGGAATGAGCTGTACTGCAAAGGGTATGAGCCATTGAGACCGTGTGGGAGCAAGAGTCGTGTTCACTCCGTAGTTGATCCAGAACCCGACAAGACCGCCAATCTGCCAGCCCAGCTCGTAGATGCCAACGAGCCGGCCTCGAACGGCGGGAGGCGCAAGCTCGGAGATGTAGATGGGTACCATGTTCGATGCCCCGCCAACCCCGATGCCAGCCAGGACTCGACCGGCAAGGATGGTGCCAAGTCCCCTTTCTGAACTTGCCGCAAGCATGATGCCGGCGCCGATGAGGAACACGCCAGCAAAGACGAACAGAGACTTGCGCCTGCCGAGGAAGTAACTGGTGCCATAGGCGAACAAGCTGCCGAAGAAGGCCCCTGCCTGGTAGACCGAGACAATGTTGGCCTGCAGGAGAGCCAGGGCGTCAGGGTCATAGGAGGCGAAGTCGAACTCCTTGGTGAACGACGGAAGAGCAAGCGTGGTGCCAATGAAAGCCGAGTCGTACCCAATCATGCATGAGGCGAACGAAGCGACGGCGGCACATGCGTAAACCCTCCAGTTGTAGACGGCCTTTGGCGTCGGCCGGTCCTCCTTCAGCGCTAGGAGCGTCATTTCGGCCTGGTGAGTGATGAGAGCTGTCTAACGGAGCGTAATTGGATGGTACCCCACGGGGAAACGGGAGCGGGTTGAGTCTGGGGAAGCTGAAACTTCTTCGGGCACCCCAGGATTCAAGACACATTTATAGGAGTAGCCGCCTTTCATGTGCGAATACACTTCAGCTTTCACTAAGCTAACGATCGTGCAGCACCCACCCTCGGGGCCCCAAGTCACGGCCCACTTGCCCGTCTGGGGTTCTCCATGGGGTTGCCACATGGCTTTCGTGCGGGACCAAAATTGCCGACTCGCCTCCGCTTGAAAAATGTTGAACCGTGGGGAAGGCTAGCAACGCGTAAGAGCGTTGATGGAATGGGATCAGACACAGCGAAACATCGTTTCGGTAAAGCCAGCATCGTCGATCCATGGTCCCCGCAAGTAGCGCAGGAACAGTTGCTACCCCTACCCCTGAAACCCCACCTCTGGGAAGCGCTACGGGCAGTTAAACCGGCAGTCAGGGTGAATGCTCTGCCGGCGTCAATGTCAGCCTCGGGCACCCACAATGACTGTATGTACATACACAGTAGACATGCCGTAGACACAACGGTCAATCGTACTCTGTGACTATTATCTTGGATGGCTAGCCCCCGCCTTGCATACTGAACGCGCAGCTTAGATCCCGGGAATGTCAACTAGGCATCTGCGTAAGAATAACCAGCCTGGAGAATTCAACCGCATCGTGTTAGAAACAAAGCTGCTGGGCCATGTCGTCACGATTTGAGAGGACAATATGCCGTGCTTTCTTTATTGGAAATGGATAGGCCAGCTTGCGGGAGTGGTGGGGCCAAGGCCTCCTCAGTACCTTCCAACTTGGCTTTTGAAGAGTGTCATGTGCCGGGATGTTGACAGCATAGCGTTTTGCAAGTTCACCTGTTTAGGTTCACGAGTCTTGCGTGGTTATGTTGTTAAGTCGAGGCTCTAGTCGCGCAAAGTTGGAGCGTCCGTGATCATCAGGATACGCCTTGAAAACTTCCCGTCTCATCAGGCGACGTGGCGCTCGACGTCCTGTGAAAAGCTCAAACTGAGCGAAGCCCTGCTCAGGAAGCAAATCCAACCCATCCATTGCCACCCAACCCCGATGTGCCTCTTTCCGGACCTGCTCCATCAGGGGACTGTTTAGAGTTTTGTATTCAAGCTCGAGGACAACACCCCCAGTAGGACTTTCCAGCCAATGGGGGGGAACTGTAAAATTTGGTGCTGGGCTGCCACCAATTCCATGCGTTGGTATGCAGGAGACGATCATGGTGGGAGGTTTGTATCCGTTCGGCCAGGGGTCATCGCGGGATCGGATGATGTGGAACCTTGCGTTGTCCTCTGATCCCGGACTAGCGCTGAACAACGGCAGTCCGTTACGCGATAATAGTGTCTCGAAATGCGAGACGAGCTTTTCAGCGTTGGCGAGCGTTCGGTTGAATATGAGAATGTTCTTGACTCCGAGCTGCAGCATCGCGTAAACAGCAGCTCGAGCCATTCCGCCGGCGCCAACAACAAGCCCAGAACTGCTGGGCCGCACAGCGTTGGCTGGGGAGAGGCCGCGGCGGATACATGCTCGTATGCCAATCCAATCCGTATTTTCCCCGTAAAGCGCCTTCACGGGGCCAGCCAAGTTCCTTCCATTCGACAGCAAGGCATCATCAGGAATACTGCCATCCGGGTTGGTTTCCCTCACAGGAATTAGAGTGTTGACAGCACCGATAGCTCTGGCATGCCTGCTTAGGGAATGTGTGAGGCTGATTATCTCGACCTTGAAAGGCAGTCCCACAGAGGCACCGGCAAAGTGCGGGTCATTAACGAGTTCTCGGAGACTCGCGATGTTGCTCGTCGAGTGAGGCTCGTAGTAATGCGGAATGCCACAGGCCTTGAGAGCGGCGTTATGCATTGCCGGCGACAGACTATAGCTCACATTGGCCCCAAAGACGTAGAGCCTCATTGGATGGTAGTAGAAGGATGAGTACAGGGCTTGCGTTGCCTCCCGAGCTGTAAGTGATGGATACAGGACAGCGGCGTTCTCGGATGCAGTTCCGGAATGCTCATCGCGCAAGCCTTGCGGCGCAACCGACGTGAGGACCTGATTGAAGCATGCCGAAGTCCGTCCAAGTATTCCTGTGTTGTAGACAATGAGCGGCAACCTCGGACCCGGCGCCAACTCCGCGGCATAGTGGACGAGCCGCACATCCAGGTTATCAGTGACGCTTGTTGCCCTCTTCGTGAACCTTGCGAGATCGCAACCGTTCTCTTGTGCCTTCTCATAGTATGACCGCCAGAAAGAGGCTTTCCACTGGGGAGGGTTTGAGTCGTGTAACTGAAGATTGCCCACAACTTTACAAGTCCCTTTTGAGCCAATGATGCCTGCAAGCAAGCGACCGTCAAGCCTTAGATCAACAGTAACATACTCGGGCACAAGCCGCAGGCTATGTTGCACATACGACAAGTAGAGGGACCGCCATGAGTCGTCGGACAGTGCCGCTTCGGGAAACACCACATGAAGGAATATGGGAATGACGGTGTCTCGTCTGAACTGGGCTACTGCTCGACTTATTTCGCTGGCTCGGTTCGTCGGGATTTCGGCAGAAGATCGCAAACGGCCGGCATCTTCGGCAACAAGATCGTCAACAATGATCTCTATGGCATCGGCGCCAGTTTCAAGCTCTTGGATGTCGATAGCACCCCGAGTGAATGAGGAGAGAGGTACAGAGATGGCGTAAGTGAACCGTCTCTCTTCGGCAGGGACACCGGCTAGCGGGAACGCAGACTCGATGAATGGGATGGACCCGCTTGGTAGAATCAGAGACAGAAACTTAAGGAAGTGCCTCTCGGCTCGCTTGAGCGTCAGGTATGGTGCCGTTGGCCTGTCGAGGTCCGCAGAGGGCGAGGGGGGCCGCTCGCTCGTGAATTCGTCAGGCATGCTGCAGTCCTCCGAGACGTTGAAGAATTCATAACGCGTGCATTTCCTGAAGAAGGTGCTGCTCGCAGCCAGGATGTCGCGAGCTTTTTGAATGCTGTCAATCCTCAGGTGGCTCTGGATAGCTTTCGGGTCACGCAAGATGTAGATAACGGGATGGACTCTCTGGAGCTTCTCGAGGGCTAACTGTATATCTTTTTCGATCCATGAACAGACAATGACAGCATTTTTGCGATGCCTCTCAAGAACGTCGTACAGGATGCTGACTTCACGCGCTTGGCAAGCTGCGGTGCCGTGTGTCTTTTTGTAGGCAGGACTGGAAGAACCTGCGACTTCTCGAAAAGCCATTTCAAGATCGACGACCTTGCGGTGCATGGCAGAGGAAGCAATGACAGCCAATGTGGTCTTGCCAGCACCACGGATGCCAGCAATGATGATAGATGCGTCCGGGTCGTAGCTAGCCGCTGCTGGCTTGGAGAGTTTGCGTGCCGGGAATTGATAGGCCGGACGGTATTCTGGAAAGCATTAGCCAGAGGACTGAGAGGAGGAAGGGCCAGAGATAGCATGGCATGGTGAAAGCCGGCGAGGTGATCGGGAGTCCTACCTCGAAGAGCTGCCTCGGCGGACACGGCCGAGCTTGCATTGAGCGGCGGTAGGCGAACAGGGTCTCTGCCCTCGGCGGAGAATGGCCGGGGCGCCGGAAGTGGTTCGGCACTTGTGCTTTGGGATGAGCCATCCGAGGAGGAGGCCATTGTGGCGTAAGACCGCTTCACCCCAGCAACGACGGGCGAGCTCATGGTGCCGTTACCGTTTTTGATCGAGGTACGGTGACTGCCAATGAAGCGGGGAGCATCCACAGCAAAGTATTAGGTACGGTAAGGTGTTTCCCGTGTCCAATGGATTAGGTTCTCGGGACAACCGCACGCGTGGCCAGCGGTGGAAGTCTGGTGGTCATCAGGCGAGAGTTTGAAACTGAGGAGCGAGTTGGGGGACAACGAAGGGCACGGTTCCCGCAACAGCCACAGTTTTCGCACAAAGAAAAGACCATGAATCGGGCACCATGCCATCCCGATTCACAAAGCCTGGATCGTCAGGACTGCTCGCTGGGGGTAGGTGGATGCACGAATGTGGATTCCCGGAGCAGCAGGCACCTGAGGCACGCAGGTTCGGTTGACAGCTCTATCCGGGCCAGCTGGAGGTGGAGCAACTCGACGCAAGCCCCTTGGGCGCGGGGCCCCTTGCAGGATAATCATTCACCCCGCAGATTCCCCGCTCGTTTAATCGCTTTTCCACCCGAACACCTGCGATTTCGCACCACTCCACTACGAACCAGGAAGCGATTCATTAGACGACGTTGGCGACGCAGGCTCAGCCATCTCCATCCAGTGTGGCCAAGCCTCGGTTTGCAACGGGTGTCAAGCCGCGGCCCAAGCAACTTTGGGAGCCGCACACAGACCAATGAACGCCAGACAGGGTGGACACTATCCAGAGCGCTGGGCGACTTCCCCAGAATCTCTCCGCAAATCGGGTCTTGTGGGTCCTCACGGAGACTTCTCCCAATGCTGGGTTTAGATCCTTGATCGTCTTCCGACAGCCGTGAACCGATCAGCGGCATTGGCTTCTTCCGGGACGGAATATCCAGTACTACCGGATACGGATGGTCTGGGCCGACGGATATGGTGCATCGGCGACTCTGGCATTGGTGTGAGTCTGTCCGTGTCGGCATCCCGACCTGGCCATTCTTTTCGCGATGCCACCGAAGCGGAGGGCGGTCGAAACCGAAACATCCAATCATCTGAACGGCATCCCGTTCGGTCAGGCTGAGGCACCACCTTCCGCAGTTCAACCTGCCCCCGTCAAACGCCAGAGAGTGTCGAGAGCTTGCGACCAGTGCCGCGCGGCACGCGAGAGATGCGATGGCAAACAGCCCGAATGCCATCCTTGCATATCCCAGAGCCGACCATGCACCTATGAGGTGAGCCCCAAGAAGAGGGGGGTCCAAACTGGTTATATTCGAACGCTTGAACTTGCACTTGGCTGGGTTTTCGAGAAGGTACCCGGCAGCGAGGAGGCTCTCGGCGCCCTCTTCGCCCACGAGGGTGGCCACGGGGCCCCGTTTCTAGCAGGACAGGACCCCGGCGGGGCCGACCGTCTGCAAAAGAGGTGGAGGAACAGCCGGGTCCACAGACGGATAGACCGCATCTTATCAGGTGAAGCATCGGCGCCTTCGCCGGAACATCACGCACTTTCTCCCTCAGCGGACGCAAGTGACAACGAAGGCAATCAAGCTCCAGCACGAGCCGAGCCAGATTCCGCTGTGCTAGACGTTGCTTCTGCTATCCAGGAGACGTCAAATTTCCGACGGAGAAACCTCGAACACTGCCCTCCGAGTGCGGAAGAGCGGAAACAAGTACCATCGGATGGCATGCGTACATCCCCCCAAGCGTCATCAGGGCGCATCAAGCTCCCCGCCAATCACTGGCGCTTGCTTGATATATATTTATCCTACACGCATTCCTGGTTACCTATTCTCGAAAAGCAAGATCTATTCCAGGCTTCATACGCTTATCCGGACGAAGGGCTCTCAATCGACCGAAGCGATTCTTTTTCTGCAGTCCATGCTGTTTTCTGGGCCGCGTTGGCTCTGGCATCCTTTCAGGATATTGGGAGCTCGAAGTCTACATCGTCAGATCACTCAAACCCGTCTAAGCTCTCCCCAGGCGAGATCTATGATACTGCTCGAGGTCTCCTCCCCTCAGAAGATGGGCCGTTTCAAATCCACCATGCACAGGCCTTCTTGATACTTAGTCTTGTCAATCTGGGGCAGGGCAAGTTGGCCAGTGCCGGACTCTTCGTTGGTTCCGCAACTCGGATTCTTCTCGATTCCGACTTGATTCGGCATGCCACCCATGATCAAGGCGACCCGAGAGTCAGGTTGGCCTTAATGTCTTGCTTTATGATCGACACAATTCTTTCCGTCCGATACAGCAGACCGCCCCATCTGAGGCCGCAAGACCTCGCGGCCGTGCAGCTAGTGTCTGAAAATGGGCATGACCAATGGGAGCCATGGACGCCTTGTGATGGTTTTGGGCTTGGGAATACTGGTTATTGTTCATCGCGCAGTCCTGCATTCCGCCTCAGCACCTTCAACCAACTCTACACTATAATCAAGGTTCTTGCAGAGGAATTGTCGACGAGGACGCAGCGGTCGGTATCCAGGGGCTCATCGAGCGCCTTTGTCACTCAGCTGCAACATGTGATAGACCCCAACCTACCTTTTAACAACTTTATTCTCTCCCCGGCCTGTGGTTCAATATCTGTGCCCACGCCATATTTGGTTCGAGCGACATACCTTTGGGCCAGCGCAATCGTCGAGCCCCAACGCGCAGGGACTCTTCTGCCCTTGCTTCAAGACACATTGGTGCAGTATCAGCGGCTATTCGGACGATCAACCACGCCTCCATTTCTTCACACGTGTGTTGCATCGTTGGAGAACGGCGACTACGTCTCCCACTGTGATGAGCGGAGCCAAGAATTGCTGCGACGTCTGCTGTCAACCTTTTCCTGCACACCTTTTGGGGGAGGGCGATCCTCCACCGTTCGCGACTCACATTCAAATCTCCTTTCTCAGGAGACGCAAGATACACTGTCCCAGGGTTTATCTCAGTCTTCCGCGTCGGGGAACACCTTGTTGATTCACCCCACCGCCATGATGCCGCCCCTCTACGGCAACCCGACAGGACCACAGCAACTACCATCACACCTCACCAACAAAAGTTACAACTCTTTATCAGGCCAAAACTTTCCAGAGATTTACCAACTTCAGTCTCATGGCCAACCCTTAACCATACCCCAGGGTAGCGACACGCTTACCCGTCGCTCTGGGAGCGATGTTGCTGCTATGTCTGGGTTGTCGACAGCAACGGCCCCATCACACGGCGACATGCCCTCATCCTACCATCTGTTTCCTCATACTAGGCTTGGACCGAGCCCTGACGTCGATGCCCTCCTCGATGATCTCTCATCGATCGAATACACCGATACGGCGGATGCGGATCCCCAATTTATGGCCAACCTCGGGTTCGCCCCAGGGTGCGATATCACTGAGATTTTGACACGCGGGTTTGGGGGCGCATGACTTGGATATCGTGTACTCCATCGTACCTTGGAATTTTGGATAATACGCTTTAAGTTTTTTTTGTATATCTCATTTCTCATCCTGAAGCTCCCGTCAATGTGATGGTCCTGTTTGAACTGGGAGAGGTTATGAATGGCGGGTTACGACATGCTTTAATCTAGTTTAGTGTCATGCAAAATAATAATAAGGCAAGATGGCCGAGCGGTCTAAGGCGCCACGTTAAGGTTCACCCTTAATCCAGATCTATCTGTAGATTCCGTGGTCCGAAAGGGCGTGGGTTCGAATCCCACTCTTGTCATATATTTTGCCGCTCTGCTTGCTAGGCGTAATTTTTTTTATCCCGTACATTCGCCCTCACAAATTTCAAGCGTAACCGGAATACTGCGCCTCGCGCTCGGCCGCTTAACTAGTACTGGCGTGGATGCTTCGGAGGTGGGATGCGCGAGACACTCAAGGTCTGGAGGTCTTCTTTTTAGCTCCGCCTCCTCTTAAGATCATTGGGGATGTGACTGGACTGGAACCAGAACACAACCCGCGAGCATGGTTTTGTAGCGAAGAGCAAGACGTCTATTCTGAGCGCTGGATCCAACGTAACAGCACAGGGCCCTGTGACAATAGTTCATGATTAACGTGATTGTCGTCACCGCAATGTTGAGAAGCATATTTAGGAGGGCACAACTTGTCATGAGGACCGAGGTTCAACGGGCGCAGAGTCGGGAATGCCAGGGTTGGAAACATCGGTAATAGGGGAAGGAGTGGATACGGCTCCGTGATGTTGCAGTGTGGTTCATCAGTGGCATTGGTGTTCTGTGGGAGTTCATCTGATTCGGAGTCTACACATGGCTAGCTTCACGTGCGCCAAGAATTGGGCCAACTGTCGCGCTTGGGCCCGCCACCAGGCACAACCGGACGGACGGGAGAGCGTTCGCACCCGTGGCTGAGATGAAAATCAGATCATTGGGGGGGGGAGGGGCAAACGAGCTGGGCGAAACAATCTACCCCGCACAATTCTTGAAGTCTATTTACCCTTGTGCAGCCCCACGATGCTTGAATCGGAATCGTCGGGCTATCGTTGCTTTGGGGACGGAGTCTCCTGCATACTCCGTAGTGAATAACGTGGAAAACGGACAAGTGGAACGGCTGGTGCAGAGATTGGGAATGCGGAGGAGGGACGTCAATGCGGATGACCCACAACGTGGGGAAATTGACCACAGAGTTCATCTGTTCTTCTTGTGGTTTGTATCATTAATAACAGCCGATAATATTATATATCCACTCTGTCAAGCCGGCTTCCCAAATCTCCACGCCCCACAACTTCGCCGTGGCAAGAATACCCGCAGGAGAGGAGGGACGGGTGGGAAGGAGGCATTGACCACATCTCTCCCTCACTGCCAAGGCAAGCAGCAGTTGCGGGTCCCATTCACAATACACACAGTCCCCAAGAGACGCGCGTTCAATTACTTTGAAAAAAAAGATCCGATTGTATAAAAAAGGACCGCACACTAGCGGCGTGTCATCTAAGCAGTGGTGCGGCTAGACGTCTTGGCAAGGCGAGCCTCACGACCCTTCTCGGACCACGGGAAGTGGAAGACAGGGATGAGGAAGAAGGAGTTGCTGTAGGAAGGGACTCGTGTTAGCCAATCGAGTTCTGACGAGACAACCCGCACAGGGCAGACGCTAGTGTTCGTGTGGGAAAAGGGGAGGGGGGGTTGTGTGTGGGTGGCGGCGCGCCATGGCGGCTTGGCTCCGTGGATGCAGGGATTGGATCACGATGATGACGATGGTGGCTAATTGGGGCAGAAACTCCAAGGCAAACAAGCCCCAAGAGTGTAGTAGAGCAAACAGAAAAAAAATTTAAGAGTAAAGATGAACGAAAAATGGGAGGAAGGAAATTAGACGGGAAGACGTACCTGCTATCGGCAATACCGGCAAAGGCATTGTACCAGGCCAGGAAGGCTGCGACCATGCCAAAGCCGCCGCCGGCCTGAGTGAGCTTCTTGGCCGATGATAAAGCGCCGTTGTTGGTGGCATATTCGCCGCAGGCAAGCATGAGGAAGGCCAAATCAAGGGTGAAGAAGAGCAGGAAGAACATGACGGTCGAGCGCAGGGTGCACAGCAGCAAGATAGTGGTGAAGATGAACCAGCCGGTCAGGAAGAAGCCGATGGCCGAGTTAACCATGTGCGGGTCGATGTCGGATGCCTGATCGTACGGGCCTCCCTTGCCGGTGATGTTCCAGTTGGGGGTCAGCAGGATGCCGTAAGCAATCCAAAAACCGCCGTAGGACGAGAGCGCGGTGGCACCAAAGGTGTTGCCGACGGCCATTTCCCTAGTGGAAGGAAGCGCAGAATGTTAGACTTTTTTTTGTTTGTTCTTTTCTTCCGAATTCCCTTTTTTTCCCCTTTCTCTCTTCTTCCAAACAACAAAAGGGACAGAGATTGGCAGGCGCCCGCGACTTACCACATGCCGGCGAGAAGCTGGACGAGACCGCCATAGCCGAAGGCGAGCGGGACGGCAATGTTGGGGACAGACACGTCACGCGCGCCCAGGTTGACGCAGGAGAGCACGAATGTAGTCAGGGCAAAAGCGCTGAGACCCAGCGGCGCAGGGTTGGCGAACTTGCGGTGCTCGATCGGCCGCCAGAGACCGGGCTGGAATTCACCACCGAAGGCGGGCAGGCGCGGCTGGTCATCCTGGTGGATGCTGGCCATGGGTTTCCGAGGGTCGAAGCTCCGGTGCTGGACCGTGTTCACGCCATTGGGGTTCGCGGCGCTGGTGGTCTCACCGATGTCCTTCTCGACCGCCGTCTGCTGCACCGTGTCGGCCATTGTGTGTTTGTGCTTGATTGGTTGGGGGGAAAATCTGGATCAAAATGCGAGGAGAACTAGAATGGCAGGGGCCTTGAAATAAAAGAGAACAAACACCTCCACGAATGCGATCTGTCTTCGCGATGGGCTGGATGAGGAATATCACGAGGTGAAGGTGAAAGTTGAGAAACCCAGGGAGCAAAGACACCAGGGTCAGAGAGCGACCGAGGGCGACGGCCTCATATACCCTGTGAGGGTTTCCGCCCGATGCACAATGGCTTGTTGGTCCTTTGTGGGGGGGGGGGGGGTTCGCCATGCAGCGCAACATTGATCGCTCTGGGGATCGCCAAAATCCGACGGGGACCCCATTGAGAAGACGAGCGGGTTGCGGGGACCGGGGCCCTGCACCCATCCTACCCTCCCCCTGCCACACAAGCCTGGTCACTGACAGGGACAGTCTGGAGCGGTCTCTGATAGGGTCAAGATCATATTCCCGGACAGATGGATATCCATAACTCTGCAGCTCCGGGGGTATGCCGCGACTGGGCGGGATATTGGGGCGGGGGGCCGATGGACACCATCGTCCCTGTGAACCATCTGTACGCTGCTTGGCGGTTCTACACTCCACAGATGGAGGTATGTGAGGACTTTGCAGTGTACAGTGACACAGTACAAAACTTTTTCGGAGAGCGTGCCGAACTCGTGTCATGCCGTCATGCTCTGCAGGTGCTCCGTACAACAGGCAACCTCCCTGCACTCATTTGTTCCGGGTCGCCGTTTCTGCTGGAGACTGTCAGGGGAGGCGAGCCCTACTAGCGAACGCGCTAGCTGTTCGGATGGGGGATGGAAGACTGGGGCATCAGCAAGAAACCCAGTTCCCTGCTGCCGCCGCCATAGTATACGTACGGAGCTGACCCCAAAAAAAAAAAAAAAAAAAAATATTGGGCGCCTCGCGCTAAAACGCAGTCGAATCTTCCGCCCTTAATGCCTTCAAACAGGTGGATATGTGTAGGTAGTAAGGAACTGCGTCCATAGATATATTCAGGCAACGTCGCTAAGGTAGTGGATGTGTAAGTTCGTCGCTTGGCTGTTCGCGCGGTCACGGGAAACTTGGGGAAGATGCTGACCTCAGAGAGGTGCGGGGCGATCTGAGAGCACAGCGAACTCCCGTCTCTTTTGTCCGAAACAGAACACTGATCGGTAGAACCACGCACTACACTAGGCACCCCAACCCAGAGAACATCACGTCAGCGTCAAGAAACGGTCTCCGCAATACCAAGCCAAGCGCCAAGGTCACGCCATCCCCAGACATCCCCAGACGACGGGAGGCTATTGGGGCGATCCCCGAACAACGTCTGGGGCAAAGGAGAAAAAAAGAGGCCCTGGCGCCCGGCTCAATGGAAAAAAAAGGCACGGGTCGGCTGGTGAAACGAAGACACGTGCCTGCTGCGTTTACAAACTACACTACAACTACAATGGTGTAGCGCATTTTTTTCGACTACAACTGTGTATCCCCGTACGCACACTACACAGACCCCAAGGCCAGGTGATGTCCGTAACCCTTGGCTTGTCGGTTGAGTGCCACATATTCGCGAAATGTCTCCCAGAAGCGCGTGCAAGCGAATCTTGATGTGAAGCGACAGGGGTAGTACATGTCCATTGCCTGAGAACATGCCATGTACCCCTACACTACATCACAGGTGTAGCATTGGACGGAGTTACTCTGGAACCCAAGAGAGACAGAGCACGCCGAGATTCTGGAACACTGGCCAGGCCGTGGCGACGCCGGCTGCGTCTGGTGCCTGTCTTGACCGACGGCTTTCGTGACGGCAAGTAGTAGTATGGCCTCCGTTCAAGTAACGACACTACACTAGTATACGGGTACTGCGTATTTGTAGTATTTTCCGTGCAGCACGCGGGGTGGACAAAGTGAGTGCTTTACTTCGTACTGTACATACATACTCCAGTGAAAGGTAGCTGAGGTATGTTCCTAACTTATAAGCTCGAGGTAAGGTATGTTCAGTATGTCCCCAAGCATGATCGGGTTCTTCGACGGGATGCTCATTGGGTGGACACTGCGAACCACAATCCCAAGACATCGAGAACAAGGAATGAAGAGCCGCCAAGCTGTACCAAAGGCGAAGCCGCCATTGCTCGTTTACAGTTCCCGCTTACGAGTGCCGGCTCGGCATGCGTGAGCTGCCGCTCCAGGCCTTTAAAATACACTAGTGTACTCCGCAGATCAACTTAACTAGATGGGCCGATCTCGCGGGGAGAAGGAACGAAGAAGACGCTTCCACCCTTTGCGATGATGCCCAGGTGATGTCGGCATGCCAAGGAGTAGAACCCCAGATGGGGTCGTCCCCATTCCCCCGGATTGGGGGCTGATTGACGACTGCTCTGGGCCTCTTCGGTCAATCGCCATGGGTCGCTGCGGGACCGGACCCGCACCCCCAACCATTCATTGGCGGTCGTGTCCGAAAGACGAGCTTGGGGGGCCCCCAGCTTCTTTTGACCAGGCTCGTTGCACCTTCCTGTTGGGGAGTCATCCTGTTACAGCGTAGTCACAGTTTTTCCGCAGTCTTCCACAATCAGGTACCGAGAGACACTTGAGACAGTTCATTGGTTCTTCACACGCTGCGGCTTCCTACTGGTACATTATGTACAAGTACGCAGCGTCCTCTTTCGATTCCGCAAGGGTTGATCGTCCCGTCTCCATCTCAGTTGTAGTGTCATGTGTGCTCTGGAGTGTGTGTACTGTACACACTGCAGCAGAAAACAACAAATGCCAAGAGGGGGAAATACAGTATGTGTCCTGAAACGTGACTGTCAACCTCGGCAACACGCCCTGAACAAACATGACCGCCAGAAAGAAGCCGGCGTCGAGTCGCCATGCCTCTATTGACGAAACTCAGCAATGCTAGAAAACATTTGTAGGTCCGGCGATGGTTCCGCGACGCAGCGGGAGTGTCGAGTCGGTGCGAGACGAGCCAAAATATCCCCAAAACATTTTCGGGGTTAAAAGACTACTCGGTACGTTGGAGGGTCGAGGTTGGGTAGAATGAGCAGGACGCAAAGCTGCCTTTTACGCACACAGTCTTCCTGCTCCCAATTTCGCCGGTGTGTTACAGTCAGCAGAAGAAGCCCTTGTTTGGTCGATCTCGGCCCTCACCCGACAGCCACTGGCAACGATTTGCTCGTCTCCACAACGGACCTGTTGGTGCACTTCTTCCCTGCAAGTTATGTTCCACGGTGGGGAGCACTCTGGAGACACCTCTTTTGGCCCAGCATGCCCGTGCTTGAATCGCGACCAGAGAGCACATCGTGATCTCGGGGCAGATCTCTTTGTCCCAAACCGACCGATCCCAAGACCAGTCTGCGCAACGAAGAACCTCCATCACTTGATCACCTGCAATTTCCAGGTTCGACGAAATAGGCATATACAGTGTTGAGTATATCCAAGTTCGGGTAACATGTCCGATTGGGGACTTGGAGCGCAATGTTGTCAATTTTTTCTCTTTGGCTCTTTCAGCTCTGCCAAACCCCTTGTCCTTTGTCTTGTTCTTTTGACAAGGAGGAAGCCGGGAAATATCCCCCATTCGCTTGGCTAAACTCAGGTAGTGTAATATTTGAGTTACACTGCAACTCCCCTACCCTTCGTGTACTGTGTACGCGACTCGAAGGGTGTGATCTTCCCATCCCAATGGGTAGGTTTCCCGTCGCGCTTTGCCTTCTCTGGTCGTCTCTGGCCGGCCCAATTCACGCGATCACACCCACCCTGAATTACGGCCCGGGGCTGTTGGTGGTCTGAGCCGAGAGCCCAAACCCCGACGAAACTTTTTTTTCTGGATGCTTCGAGTGGCGAGCCGTCTGGCTTGCAGACCCGAGACCCTCGATGCGGCCCAGCGTCTGACACTTGGCCGGCTGGTGGCAATTGCGCATCGGCCCAAGCCCGACTGTTTCTTCGGAGCTTGCGGTTGACCCAGCCGTATTCGCAACAGCAGCGAAATGAGAATGTATGTACATACATACATCATGAGGCGATGACTGGCGTCTGGTGCTCTTTCCGACCGAACTCCGCGTGGATGGCGACGGGGACTACGGGCTGACAAATATCCAACCGCATTCAACATTTCTTGTGGGCAACTTGCCCTACAATGCTGTGAGCACAACTCTATCTCCGACTCTCCGGCGTCGCTTAAGCTCTTACACAGACAGATTAGCGTTCCTAACGTCCAAAGAACTCGCAAATTTTGCGGAGTAGCTGACTCTGTTGCTGCTGGCCGGGGTGAGCAAACAACCCTCCTCGCCTTCGAGAATCCGGCAACCGGGCCGGGTAATGGCCTGTACAGTACTGTATCATGAAAGTCGGAGGCTTCGAGTGGACTGTACTACAGGAGTGGCCCCATCTGCTCCTGCAGTTTCGAAATGCGTTCCAGCATGCCAATTGCCTGCACGAGCAGTGTACATACTAGTACCTTAGGTACCTTTGCTGATCCTGCACTTCAAGTAGTGTTGTACCCAGCAGCGTCTCTACTGCATTGGTTGATATCGTCCGCATCCTCCTTCCTCCCCACTGACTTGCGGCTCTTGTGACACAATCACCTTCACACTACACTGCCAGGCGTGCCACGGTATGGCCATATCTGGAACGTATACCTCGCAACAGGACATTGTACGGATAGAGCGAGCATCAGGACGACAACGCAGAGGTCTCTGGGTCTTTTCTCTCACACCCATTTTCACCTATTTTCTTCCCTTTTTACTTTTTCTTCCTTGCTTCCTTTCCTCCCTCCGCTCTTTCCTTCCCTTCCTTTTTTGATCTTTTGCTTTTCTGCCTTTCTCCCTTTTCTCGGGTCTCTCACAGAGCAACATCACTACTCTCACCAGCCTCCTTCAAGCGGCCTCAGCAGAACAGTGCTTGAGCTTGACTTGGCACCTACCCCCTTTATACGACACAGAAAACCAGGGAACTTCTTGCTGGTCCGTGGGGCTGCTGAATGTGTTACGATCATCCCGGTATATGCAGCACTGGCAGGCGTAGGCAGCCAATCTGCTCAAGGAGCTGTGACCTGAACAAGCCAGGGGACTGCCGATCTTTGTTTTCGAATCAAAAGTCTTGCGGTACACTACTTGGAAGGGAGGCCGCTGACAGTGTCATAAGTCGAGCCCTCCGTGGCTCTGCTCCACCCGAAGTATTGCCTGGACATATCTTCGGGGAATAACAGTCTGTACCGCGTCGCCATGAGTGGAAGTTTCTTCCCAGCCACTGAGTCTTCACCGTGAACATATCGATAGAGACGAGAGACCCTTTTGGGCCGCCGAAAGCATACTTCGTCTTGTTCAACTCTTCAGCCCGGTACCTTGGAGATACCAGGGAAAGCGAAGGTACTTGTTTTGGGCGCTGAAGCGCCAGTCATGGATCGCGACGCACGTAGGGCCCAGGGGTCCTGCTTGAGGATAACAATGAACCCAGTTTTCAGAACACACGAGTATAGAATGCACTTTTTTGGGGATGGTACGGCAACGCCGCCATAACCCTACTCCTTTATCCCGCCTGCAACGAGGCGAGCCATCCCGGTGTTGCGCTCCAGTCTTGGGTGCGTGCATACATACATAGGTACCGAATCATCGCCACCTCTTCTCCAGGGAACAATGATACCCAGTATGATTGCACTCACTCACGTTGTGACCGGGCCGACCTTCCTTCCCCACTGACCTGGGCCGTGGCACTCGAAAGCCACCGGAAGTAACCAGAAACTTACATTGTTTAGTCGCGCCGAATCCTTCCTGCGCCTCGCTGCCAATCTAAACACCAGTCCTGAACAATCCCCTCTGGGCATGCATATGCTGCGTAGAGGGGTGTATAACTTCCATCGGCAGAAGCCCCCCTGTAACGACCAACCGACACCGAGCCTATGATGCGTATACATTCAGGTCTCTTTGCTCGACCGTAACATCCAGCCGTTGATACAGAACCTCAACCTAGCTGCTTCCCCGGTTTACCACGGACAAGGCGAGGCCATCGGAGGACAACCCACGGAAGGTCTGACCCGACGCCGGGGACAGGACAGTACACAAACCAACGCGGTAGAGGCAGGTGAAAGATCAATCTGTAAAATCACATTTGTTTTCGAGAGGGTCAAACCGATCTCAGTCCATTGTGCTGGAGCCAGTCAGCAACACGAAGCTGTAAGACATTCACTATTCTTGTCAACATATGGCCAGGAAACACCAGGAGACACGGCGCTATGCGGCTTCGATATGATCGATCATAAGTCAGCGGCTCTCAACGCCATGCCTGGCGAAGTAGCGACGTTGAGACAACATCTTTGGAGAATTAGACCGCACGGACAGAAAAGCCCAGCCCATATATTGCCCAAACATGCGCGACTATTTACAAGACTCACAACGCTGGGCAACACTTGCCTCGGGATGGCGTTGGTGCGAAAGGTTACGAGCACAGAGCCGCAACCGATCAACTCGACATGCATAGAGATTGCTGTGTCTTGGCGTGATGGTTAGACATAGAAAAGGTGAAACGGAAAGGTCTCGAAATTGAAGTATTGCGCACCGGCCAATTGATACGGACGAGAAAACGCCGAGCTCTTGCGAAAGCAACACTGCACAGCACCAGAGCTCGTTACCTTTGAGCGGCTAGCTCAAGGGGCACCTCATCGCTCGCAAGACAACCACGGAGGGCAGGCATCTGAAAGGATTCTCCTCGCTGCCACACTCAGTTCACCATAGCCGACAGCGGCCCGCGAGTCATGGATACCTCTTGCAGAGCGTAGTCAGTCAAAACACTTGACCAAGCGCGAAGAAAGGGTCGTTGACAATTCGTGAAATTGATCCAGGCCGATCGTGCTAAATTTTCGACAGCCTCAATCTATGCCATTGCCGGAGCCCATGCAAAGTCAAAACCCACAGACGCCCCAAAGCACCCTTCCCCGCTGATTGAGCCTCACCCTCATCCAGCACCTTAATGAGCGTACCGCTTGCCGTCCCGGAGGGTATCGGCATACTCCTCCAGAGGGCTCCTGATGAGCTTCGTCTCCTTCCAGAGGTTGGGTGTGAGGAAGCCGTAGGTGTGGGAGACGGCCGCGAAAGTGGCCTTGAGAGTGTTCTCGAGGGTCTTGGTCGAGCCGGAGGACGAGGTGTAGGCATCCTCGACACCAGCGAGCTGGAGGAGACGCTTCACGGCGGGAGAGGCGACGAGAGAGGTACCACGGGGAGCAGGGATAAGCTGAGAAAAGGGTTTGATTAGCACACCTGAAACCAAAAATGAAACCACCATTGGAAAGGCAAACTTACGCGGACGGTGACGGAACCGCACTTGCCGCTCTCCTTGGTGGGCAGAGAGTGGGGGAGACCAAGGTTGGCGCCCCAGTAACCACGCCTCACGGGAACCACGCTGAGCTTAGCGATGATGATGGCGGCACGGATGGCGGTCGCGACTTCCTTGGAAGTCTTGATACCGAGACCGACGTGGCCCTCCGAATCACCAATGATGACAATGGCCTTAAAGCGGGTGCGCTGACCGGCACGGGTCTGCTTCTGGACGGGCTTGATCTGTTTCGGGGGGGAGAAGAATTCCAAGGTTAGAAACCGGCCAAAAGCGACTTGGTCGACCCGAGTTTCGCGGTGCGCACCTTCATGACCTCATCCTTGAGCTTGGGCAGGAAGAAGTCGACAATCTGGTACTCCTTGATAGGGAGCGAGTGAAGGTAAATCTCTTCCATGCTCTTGATCTTGCCGGCCTTGACGAGACGACCGAGCTTAGTGACAGGCTGCCACTCCTTCTCGTCGCTCTTGCCGCCGCCCCGGCGTCCACCGCGGCGACCACCACGGCCACGACCACCACGATCGCCACGAGAAGCGAAGCCGCCGCCACGGGCACCAGTTCCACGATCAGCCATTGTTGCGATTTTCGATTGTCGTTGAACGGTTGTCGTCGTGGGACTCGGTCGAGCAACTTGGGTCGAGTCGGTTCGTTTTGCGGGTGGGGGGAGCTTTTTGCTGGGAAATTCTGGTGTGCCAAGCACCAACCCTAAAACTTTTGTGGGGCCCTCAATCCACGGCCGCAATTCGTTGAGGCTGGCAGCTGTGGGGCGGCCGGCAGCACCCGCTCGGCGGTTTGGCGTTCACCTGCCTCCGAGGTGAGCGGCGAAGGAATCTTAATCGCCGAAAGGGGAGAAATTCAAGACTACTCTTATTTATGAATATCGGATCTCGACCATTCTACCAGAACCAGAACCCACAAAGCGACTGGCAGATGTGATGTCCAGAGCATTATTTTTATCCTTTTTTTCTTGGAATAAGACGCGAAGCGTGCTTCGACACGAGGCGCAGCGTGAAGAGGCGCGGCATTGCGTGACCAAGTCATACTTCATTAAGGAGGATATCACTGGGCAGAGTTCCAGCTACCAAAGAAAGCCCAACCATCTATGATCCCGTCCCACGACCGTAACGCCTAGCCCCCGGAGTTACAGGCTTATGAACAGCCACAATAGGATGTGAACCATCGCCTCTCACCTCCAGCAACAAGACAACCAGTCGAGTCCGGACGCCACAGAAGAGTTCCCTCCATCCCCGAAGCATAACACCCCGCAACCCATCTAACGTCCATCCCACCCCCTTCCTCTCCTCGTCTAGGCGCTCTGGTTCGAATCCATCTGTTGCAGCTACTCCTTTCTTGATTCAACGATCAGCGTTCCTCATTACCTTTCGCTTGCCCCCAACGGTGGTGACATTGACAAACCGCCGGTTGTACTGCTCTCGCTTGTGGGCGCGACTCTTGGGCTTTTTTGGTTTCTCTTGTGGCTCAACCTAGAAGGGGCAAGTTATGTCAACCGCGATGCTCTTGGGTGTCATTGTTCACGGTACATCAAGATAGGATATGCCGTACCTTTGGGGTCTGCGACTTGACCTTGCCTGGGTATACACCGGTAACAAGAGCTCTCTAGCGAAACGATGCATCACGCGGATTTCGCGGGACGCTCCCAAGGGGTTGCTTACCAGCGCGGGCAAGAGAACCATGTGCTTTGCCCATATTGAGACCCGAACTTCGAGGTTGAAACGATGTGACCGATCTGTAATGCACAATCACAGCAAGAGGGGTGAAAGTACGGATCCAGGGAGCTGAAGTCGAGCACAAAGATGTCGATGGATGATGATGATAGAGCTGTGGCTTGAGTTGACCTTGTTGGCGCGTTTGTATCTTACGCCTCAGTTACCGGTGTGACTCGACACCGACGCCTCTGTTTAGCCGATTTGCCACTCTGGCACAGATTCCTGTCACCTCGGGAGAGAAAGTAAGACGGCCGGGACCCAGACATGACCTCCGTTTGAAACATGAACAAGTGGGAAAGAGAGGTTTCAAACGAAGAGTGAGCGAGGGCCAACACTGCGGTGAACTGGTCGGGTGATCCGTGCCAAGACCACCAATTCATCGGTATTTATTATGATGGGTCTCTTCGGGCCATTTATCACCAAGATGGTTTTTGGCGGTCTTTCGAGTTTCGCTCAGCAGCCATGCCCTCCTTTCACAGCATGGTCGATATCAAGTTCCCACTTCCTTCGTTCTCGGTAACGCGACGCTCCGAAGCCTCTTTCTGTATCTTTTCCTCTCTTCGCAATCCCCGCATCACTAGGGTCTACCACTATGCAACGGCGTGGGGCTTGGGATAAGCGGTGGTGCTGTGCCCCCGGCCGCGCATGAAGGCCAGGGTGTCGACAACAACGAGGAAGGCAAAGAGCGCCCAGATGAAGAAGCCAAAGGCGATGGCCGCCTCGGTAGAGCCGCAGTACGTGTCGCCGCCGCATCTCGGGGAGCCCCACCAGGCGGCGAGGGCAATCGAGCCGGCGAACCAGAAAATCATCGTAATCCATTCCAGAACCAATGCCACCACGCCATGGAAGAAGCGGGCAAAGTAGAGAGGCGCCAAGAATACGTAGGCAAGGACCAGGAGGGACCAGATCGAGTTGAAGAGCATGAAGGACAGCACACTCGGCGTCCCCCACCATGGGCTGACGACTGTTGACGACTGATTAGTTGTTCATGTTCTCTGCCGAGGTTGGTTGGTGTTGACTTACGGTAAGCGGTCAAGCCCAACTCAATGACTGCAAAGACCGCAGTGATGGCGTGGACTATAGGAACAAAGCGCTCCATACTGGCTGGCGATGCGTTTTTTCTTGTTTCGACAGCGTATTGAATATGTTGCCGAATGTTTGCCGTGAGTGCAGAGTATAATAGTACATGTAGGTATGTATAGTACACGGACGGTGCTCCGGGATCACTGATGAACTAAGACGCAGACAACGAGAATCACCGCTCCGACGGGTTTGGCAGACATTTATAGCCTGCGCGTTCTCGCTCGCTTTTTTCGTCAGTTTATGAGGCGCATGGCGGGTCAAGTGTGAAGCCAAGGAGGGATGACGTGGTGCCAGAAACGATGGTGTGCCATGGCCACTGGTAAAACTGGGCATCCTTACGGTGGAGCAAGGCTTGTACATACATACATACAATACTGAGCCGGTAATTTTCGGTTTACACTACGGATCACTACTCCGTAGTACTACAGAGGAGCTAGGGGTTCCAGTTCGGCTCTTTCAGAGGCGGGGTGCAATACACTGTTCCGAGTACGGATTACAGAATATTGTGCGAGGATGTGGCACGAAGAATGGACCGTGACGTCATCGAGCACCCATCCCACCAGTGCTAGACTGGAGTGGGGGTCGCGCGGCTGCGAGCGCTGCCACGAATCTCTCTGCCACAAACTGAAAGCCACACCACTCCGGACCAAATGCGGGAATAACTAAGCCTGCCAAGCTGCTTCTCGAGCGAGCCGTTTCGCTATCAATACAAGTACACTACGGATAATTTCACGCAGACCAGTCCCGAGACAAGGAGAAGCACTTCGTTGGGAATGCGCCCTCACTTGTCATTAATCAACCTCGGACTATGGGACCGAGAAGCTCGTCACACTTCGCAGCCTACTGTAGGCACTGCAGTCTGGGCCACGACGCCGTCGTCGTGTTGGGCAGTTACGGAGTACGAGTTACGGAGTACATACATCGGCTACAGCTACTAGCCTTCGGTCGATAGCCGGTAAAGATAGACTGCGGGAGCGCCAACAAGGTGCTCACATTCCGCGTATCAGCCGTTGTGACGCCTTTACCGAACCTCGCGATGTCGTGCTGCCGGAGGAAACTAGCCTGTTCATTGCACAAGAAGGCAAAGACACGGCCCCAGTTTCCTCCCCCCAGGAAGTATTGCAACCTTGCGAAAGATCTCGTCGTTTATGGCAAGATGAAGACAATAAATATACTCCCCCCCTTTTCTCTTTCCTCCCTTTCCCCTCCATTGAAAAGGACATGCTTCCAGCTGAAGTCCGATAAGGATCGCCGGGAAGTCCAAAGCCGTAGGCGGTGATGGGAACAATGCACGATATTGGCCGACAGGTTCCCGCGGCGACGCCGAACATAAGAGTCTATTTGTACGACTGTTCGGAGTCGAAATACAAAAGTTTGAAGGATGAAGTCAAGCTTTCCACGCAAGGTAGGAGGAACGAGGTGGCCGTCGGGAATAATGTACTGTACCCCGTCAGCCATCCGCCGTCTGGCTGGCGGCGGGACGCCAAGACTCGGCCCCGGCACTCGACTCCTGCCCAGCCTCGTTCGTTTCTCCCTCGGCATCGACAACAACAATAGCAAAACAATAGCAACAATGGGGAAAGTTTCAGAGCTAGTCAAATATACGGGGCGGTCAACGCCCAGGAATAGGCACGTGCATTGGCTTCTCGCGGGAGCCGCTTTCTTGGCTCTCATTGTGCTCACCGTTTTCCCCCAGCTCCGCCCCGGCTTGCTCAGTCCTAGCTTGACTTCCAGCTCGGCCGATCCGTTTGTCTCTCACTTTGAGCAGTCGGGAGACAATGGTTCGCCGTACGGCCATTTTCCTGTGAAAGGCGACCCGTTCCGGTTCCTGCCTTGCACCCCGGCGACTCTGCCGCCACCACTGGAGGACAGCAACGCCGAACAAACCTGGGCTTCCCGATTTGACCCCAACCCCGATCACTGGAGCTGGGGCGCCGCTCGAGGGCGGGAGAATGGCACCTCCGGAGACAATCCGTACGCCGGACGCGGGATTTTCCTGTGCGGCTATCTCGACGTTCCGCTGGATTACACCAACAGGTCGGACAGCCGAATGGCCCGCCTGGCCGTGACCAAATTCCAGGTCTCAGGCCTCGCTCGAGTGGGTGAGCCAGCCGACTCGCCATCCGGCAAGAAGAGCGAGAGGACAATTGTTATCGAGCCCGGCGGACCTGGGGGGAGCGGGACTTCGTACGCATGGCGTGCCGCCGAGAACATCACGGCGCGCTTCAGCGACAGCACCTTTGACGTCCTGGGCTGGGACCCACGGGGAGTGAATGCCTCGCTCCCCAGCATCGCATGCTTTCCCCACGACGCCAGCCGAGATCGCTGGAGCCTCTTGTCTAACCTCCACTATGCAGTATCCGCGTCTCCTAGACAGCAGCTCGAATTTGCCGACGCCATGAACGCCGCTATCATGCGTGCTTGCTGGGAAGAGCATGGAGACCTCGGCCGCTTTCTCGGCACGGGCCTGGTTGCCCGTGATCTTGAACAGATTCGGATAGCGCTCGGGGAAGATGAGCTGACGGGGTATCTCGTCAGCTATGGTACGGGCATTGGGCAGACGTATGCTGCGTTGTTTCCGGGGAGCGTCGGCCGCGTGATTCTGGACGGCACCGAATACGTCCGCGACCATCGCCTGCGAGGCGGCTTTGGATGGACCGCGCTGGATAACGCTACGGACGCCTGGCGTGACGGTTTTCTAGGCGAGTGTGTCAACGCCGGACCCGAGTATTGCGCGCTTGCGAGGCCGAAAGACGGTAAGCCGGTCACGCTGCCGGGTCTATCGACCCGCATGGACGCCCTAATGGAGTCCCTCGCCGACCGCCCGATCCCGGCATATCTCCCGACTAGCGGCCCGACCCTTGTCACCTATTCTGCCATTGTCGACAACATTTACGGAGCGCTGTATAACGCGAGAAGCTGGCCCGCATTAGCTCGGCTTCTTTTTGAGTTGGAAGACGGCAACGCGACCCTGGCAGCCTCCGCTCTCGAAGCCTCGGCATGGTTTTATGACCCGGAGGCCCCCTGTTCGCCTGTTCCCGCCACAGGTTCGGATATAGAGCTGGGCACCCTGGTCATCTGCGCGGATTCATATGACGCTAAGGAGCCCGATGACCTGGATTGGTGGCTCTCGCTCTGGGGAAACATGACGACCAAATCCTGGATCTCCGGCAATTCAAGGTTCTATACTGTCCTTCCTTGCCGACACTTTTTACAATACTGGCCCGAACCGGTCGGTGTGTATCGCGGCGACCTGAACCACACTCTCAATCACCCCGTGCTGCTCATCGCTGAGACGTACGACCCTGCCACTCCACTTCGGAATGGGAGACGGCTGCTGCAGGAAATGGGAAAGAACGCGCGCCTGATCGTGCACCACGGGTACGGACACTCGTCGAGAGACACTTCGCAGTGCACCGAGAGGATTGCGAGGGCCTACATTCTCAACGGCACTCTGCCTGATGAGCAAGAAACGGAGTGCTATGCAGATGAGAAACCATACCTTTACGACGTTGAAAAGAAGGCGGCCGCGCTGGGCGTTGGCCAGGCCAAAGACCCCCTCGAGGTGTGGAAAGAGCACCTCGCGGAGCTCTCCTTTGTAAACCCGAGGTTAAAGCCTGTTGTGTAGTCAGAAAGTCTAAGTTAGGCGTACACTTTACGTGAATTATGCAGCAGAATACAGGCACAAAGTGCTGCTGCAAAGATGGGTTCTTTGACCATCTTACCTGCTATATGATATCTGTATCTTACACAAAATCTGGAGAGTAACTATGGTACGGTTTTGATAATCTACGCGCGTTCTGGAATCTGCAAGCATATTGCACAGTCGCGCTGTGGGCAAGACTAGTAGAGATTATGTGCACGTGCTCTCGCGTAAATGACGTGTTATCGTTTCTCCACTGGATATCCACTTGTCTTCAACCTTACATGCGTGCCTGGCTGCCGCCTCCATCTCTCTGCATCTCGGGCGGAGCCTCTCTCTGCCCACAGTGCCGCCGGTCATTGCTCGGGATCGCACAAGCTGCAGCGCCCCCGATGCCAGAGGAACCACAATCGTTGCAATCCAAACGCCATGTGGATACTCGAAAGTGACCTGTTTGACGGTCTGTTCACCCCAGACCGTCTTCTGCGAGAACGCTGAAACTGACTCGAGCAGGCCGCGTCCTATGGCTGCGCCCAGGAAAGCTCTATCTTTTCGGTCGCACTGTCGCCGAGCGTACGAGTCGTTCCCCAAGATCCACCACTGATCGTGTCAAGAGACTAAGGCAGATTTACGCTAGCCGGGCAGCTCGCCGTCTCGGACAAGACCATATCGAGGAAGCACATCACGATTCAAGTCGACAGTGTCCCTGAAGGTGGTGGGGTATGATTGCGTTTGACGGACACGAGATGGTACGATTGGGGTTAACTTGGTGTTTACAGCGCAACCTCCGTTCGCGGTCCTCCGTCACAATCGAGGACCTCAATTCGAAAAAAGGAACGCTGTTGAATGGCGTCCAGATACGCGGGCAGAAGAAAACACTCTCAGAGGATGTGAACGAGCTGAAGTTGGGCATGTGCCCAAAGCTTGTCCGGTGAGATACCTCCTGTGCCCATCTCGCCTGCCGGCGTTGGCTGACCGCTTGAAGCATACGATGGAATCCGGTTGTTCTCAGCTTCTCCTTTACCGCAAAGGAACTCCGTTTGGACCCGTGGACGAGGCTGCGCGACAGCCTGGAGCAGCTCGACATCAAATATTCGGCCGATTATGTTCCAGATACTACCCACGTCGTCTCAAAAAAGCGCAACACATCAAAAGGGCTGCAAGCATTGATCAACGGACGGTATATTGTCACTGATAGCTTCATCAATGCGATAGTGGACGCGGCTACTGTTCCTGACAATGCGGAGGAGGGCTCGCCTAGCGCACTGGAAGTCGATTTCGAATCCTCTTGGCCGAATCCCATCGACCACCTGCCACCCCGCGGCGAGGAGCCCCTAGATCGACCGCCCGATGTGTACTCACCCAACGACAAGCGGCAGGAAGTGTTTGACGGGTATACATTTGTCTTTTACGAAAAGAAGCAATATGAGAACCTGTTTCCCGCCATCACTGCCGGAAGAGGTAAAGCCCTGCTCAAGGACGTCATTCCTGGCGAAACAGATGTGGAGGACTTCATTCGATATGTAAAAAGCGTTGCCGGCGAAAAGGGGTTGGGATCTTTCGAAGATGGCAGCGAGGGTAAGGGGGTGGTTGTCGTGCGATACATGCCAAAGAGCGAGGATCATGAGTGGTATGCTCAGTTCTTGACTTCTTTTGCTCAGCGGCTCGATCACCGCCCGATTGATCAACGAGAGTTTCTCGAAGCCATCCTTGATTGCAACGCTTCCATGCTCCGCCGACCTCTTGAAGAAGCCAGTCAACCCTCGTCGGGGAGGGCAGGCGGTCAGATACCTACCGTTAACGCAGGAGACTGTATGGATGTCGACCAACCGGGTTCTCAACCTCGAGCGTCGCCGGAAGCCGCTGCACAAGCCGCTGCACAACCGGAACCCGTGCCTGGACCTAGACCTGGACGGGGTCGAAGAGCTGGCCGGAGCCGTTTCAAAGGCTTTGATTTCGACGACGGGGAAGAGCTTGCGGGAGAAGTCACCCCAGTGGATGCTCCTGAGCAGCTCCAAACGGCTGCTGCATCCCAGGACAGTTTGTTCGTCTCTCAGCACCAAAAGCCGATGCTTCCAGTGGAGGAAATCGTTGGCGAGGAGGGCCCAACCCGGCAGACACAACGGAAACGCCCCTTGTCTCCGGTCCCCGAGCACGACACATCGGCACTGCTAGATGAGATTGCGCCGACAGCGGCAGCTGCCAAACGCCGGCGGATCGAGTCAGGGCAAGAACCGCTCCCTCCTCCCCCCGAGCCTGAACCGGCGTCACAGCCTAGCGGAGACGAAGAAATGGCTCCGGCTTCTCCCAAAGGGAAGCCGAAGAAGGGCCAAGCGAAAGGGAAAGGAAAGAAGATAAAGGAAGAAGATGACATCCTGGAGCTTGCACGCCGCCAGCGTGAAGAAGCCGAGGCTCGAGCAGCTGCGCAGCGCAAAGAACTTGAGGAACTTCCGGATGATGGAATCGACTACGCTGCGATCCGAGCATTGCACATCATTGAAGAATGCGAGGTTCACTTTCCCGAGACTGGCAGGAATGGCCGCAGCCGGGAGCAGGATATTGCCGACGGCCGGTGGGATCCGCGATGGAATGGACGCAAGAACTTCAAGCGGTTTCGCAAACAAGGCGAACCAGTCGGCCGCCAACCACCTCGCATCATCATTCCGCTGGAGGAGGTCAAACCGAAAGAGTACGGTATCGGGGACGACTACTGGCTCGAGGATGACAGCGGGCGGCGTAAGGAAGACAACCGGCCCGGGTCGCAAAATCAAACCCAGCAGTCGTCGGAGGGGAGGTCTGGCAGTCTGGGCATGGGCAAGGAGAAGGAGGTCGCGCCCAGGCCTGCAATACGGCGGACCATTTTGGCCATTGACAGTAGTGACGAGGAGGAGCGGAGTGAGCTCTCTGGGATGCCGGAGGACAGCGCCCTGCCTGAATCGGAACCCCCTAGAAGCCGGGCGGCCAAGGCTGCTGAGAAGGCGAACTCACAACGCGCCCGGTCGCAGACACACACACAGTCGCAAAGCCAGGCGGGGTCATCCCACAAGCGGCCCGCACCAGTTGACTCGAATCAAGAGGGGGCGGCGAAGAGGCCGCGGAGGGGCCTCGGGCCGCCGAGTGACGACGACAGCGATGACAGTGATGACGAGCTCAAATTTCGGTTTGGGAGGCGAAGGTAGTCCTAGCACAGCTCATTAGAACCTCTGCAGTTGATCATGACAAAGACATGTATTGCATATATGTTCCATTGGCCTTGTCTATGGGTATCATCTCGGTTCAAATCTAAACAGCAACCCGGCAAGCAATCTAGACACGTTTGTCGCATGTACATGCATGGTTACAGATCTGGAACGCCTGGTCGGCCCCCCAGTCCTTCTCTGAAATGGAAGCACTTCCTGTCAAAGATGACGGAGCTCAATCCATAGCCTCCATATCCCTTGCACCGCCCCCGGCCGCTGCCGTACCTACATCGCCGCCTTCCTCCTCTGGAACGTAAATCCCCACCAAACAAGCCGCCAGCATCCCTTCGTAATTCACCCATGGGTGGATCTCCCCAAATAATCGCGTCCCGTCTCTGCCCGCACCTCGCAGCAGCTCGGGCTCGCCCCCGGGGTGGAACGGCAGGTACGGCGTTATGTTGTAGACGCGCCCGCCCAGGACGATCCACGCGTCCTTGCCCTTCCGCCCCGTCATCTTCTTGAGCATGCTCGGCGTCACGCGAAGGTACGGGGTGCCCGGCGGGAGGCCGCGCAGGTCGGCCGTCGGGTGGCCCGAGAGACGCGCCCAGTCGAGCGGGGAGTGGCCCGGCGACAGGACGACGGCACGCGAAGGCTTGGCGGGCACGGAGCTGTGGGTGGGCGGCGGGGCGAGGGTCGAGCAGCCCGGTCCGCGCGCGGGGAGGGGCAGGTTGCGGGCTCGCGGAGGCGCGAGGGACGGTGAGAGGTTGTCCCGGGGTGAAGGGCGGAGGGTTGGTGGGCGCGGGGGAGGAGGCATTAGGGTCGACGCTGCCGTCGGTGCAGTCGAAGGCCCACGGTCTGCGCCATTCGGCTGAAAGGCAGCGGGGGCCGGTTCGGGGACGGAGAGGGCTAATGCCGGGACGGGGTTGTCGGGGGTTGCTGCGGAGGCCTTGGGCGTGGTCTGCTCACCATCTTCGGAGGAGCGACCGCCTTGGTCGGATTCTGGGGCCGGGTGTTGCACTATCGGTGGGGAAAATATCGGACTGTGGTTTGGCTTCTCTCCATCGGCACGTCTAGAATCATGATCGGATCCGTCTCTCGTGATCGCATCAGCGTCCGAGGCGCGATCGGCAGACTCGCACTCGGATCTCGCCGGAGACGGCGGCTCTATTGGGGGACGCGGGGCGCCCCCAAAAATGGCCGGGAGCCAGACCGGTCTACGCATGCAGAAAAGAACGACAGAGGCGAGTATAAGAGAGATGCCCAATAACGCCATGTCAAGGCGTGATCGGAAGTTGCTGTTTGCTGCGATCGTATGTTCGTGGGGTACGGAACACTGGTCTGCGCCAATTGGTGAGCGAAAGAGTGGATCGAACAGTGACCGAATGACCAGTGGAAAACACCACCAACCTAGGACCCCCCGTTCACTCAGCCTTCGACATGAAACAAGACGCCCCAGATTGCCAGTCAAATCTCGGTCAGAAAAGGGTGAGAGTTTGAGAGGGCACTGACGCGACCCGCGCGTTGAACTCTCGTTTCGTTTGCAGAGATTGCGATTGTCGGATTATTGTCGTTGAAGATTGCACAGGCGGGGCGGCAACAATGACGGCTGTGGAGGCAGGGGCTCTCGCCAGGGGACCTTGCTGCGGGAAGCCAGTTGTCTGGCTGGGTGTGGTGGGCTGGGCCGAGGGGATGGTGGGGTCGTTTAGTTAGCGCGTGCAGTACGGAGCGCGCAGTAACTTACGGACTACATAGTAGTTATTCCGCATAATTCCACTAGCCCAGTGTTGTGTAAACAATCGATGCACTCGGTGGACAACGAATGGCAGCCGTGAGCTGATGGTCCGGCTTGCCTAAGGAGCCGGGCCACTCCGCGCATTCGGCTTGAAAATGGGCTGCAACCTCTCAGAACCAACCCAAGAGCCCCCTAACGAAAGTTGATCAAACAGCTGTTGCAGTCTCTTTCTGCGGAAGTCGTTATTTATACCTACCCCGAGTTGTGCGCAGTATTGGCATCTCGTAGACGGAGTGGCTAATCCTACTGTACCCGCTGCTCTGTAATTACTTGGCACCATCGACCAGTCACAGCGGCCCAAAACGGGAATCAGGGTTTTGGCTGGACATTCACGCCTCTTGGAACTCCCGAAATCCCCCAGAGTCGGCCTCGACGCAATGCCACCATCCTCATTGACTCTGAGGCCTGCTGGAGAAAAACACGCTGCATCCTACCAGCCTGCCAGTACAGCACACAGTTTAAGTTTGCCACCTCAGAAATCATCATCCCGGAAGCAGCCGTCCGCCGGGGTAGTGACAACGAGCACCACCGTGGCGGGCAAAACAACCGCCCGCATCACGACCACAGCAACCGCTTGTCCAGCAGCCGCGGCCGCGAATGCAACGCTCCGATCCCGCCATCCCTTACGACTGCACGACCAAAATGCCACGTCGGTACTGCGGACTGTGAAGCCAGGAACCGAGACAGCCACATCCCTCCCGTCGACCGAGGCCAGGATGCCATCATATGAGCGGTCATCTGTCGCCGGACATCGGCAGCCGACGGTTGGGCGTGCCGTAAACAAACCGCCCCTGACCCCGAAGATTGCCGCACGAACACCGGCCCCTCAACACCAAGCCCCGATGCTTGCAACAACACCGCTGGCTCGACGTTCTGCCGACTCGACCCTGAGCGTTAACGTTAACGGCAGCCGCGACCGAGACGAATTAGCTTCTCCGGTTCCAGCCTTCCTTAGCAACAACGTCACCCCGCGGTCCGGCTCAAGGCAGAGCCGCATCGACAGTGCTAACAGCACCCCGAATGGCACGCCCAACCCCGATCGTCAAGATCCGTTCGAGACGCGGTCAAGCTTGACCAATGCCGGCACAGATGACGTGCAGAGGAGGCCAGTGGTGACCTTGAGCTCTCCTTCCGATGCCGGAAGCGGGACCCGACAAGATCGAGACTCCAAGTTCTTTTATGCGTCTGATGCTCAGAAGCTGGCATCGCAACCGACAGCTACGAGACCAGCTGCTCTTCAGCAGGCAAAACCCGCAACATTCTTCTACGCGAATGGGAGTACCCTATTGGAGCAGGAGAACGGCTCTCCCAGACCGTTCTCCCCGCCACTGGCATCACCCTCCCTCCAGGACAGCTTGGAGAGCAAGTTTGTCTACGCCAATGGAAGCCCCGGATTGCAGCCGCCGGCAACGATTGGGCCGTCGACACGAAAATCCTCCGGCTCGGTTGTTTCTACGGCGTCCAAGGCACCGACAAGCAGGCTATCAAACGCTCCGAGAGCTCTATCGCCTGTAAAATCGCCTCAACAGGCTGCACCCAGGAACGTCAACTCTGCCACCATCACGCCCCGATCCCCCGTCACTCCAGCCGGCCCCCAGGTCATCAATCAGCTAAACCAAGGGAAAGTGGACGAAGCTCCTTGCCGACCAAGGTCGCAAATCTACATAAAAGGCTCCACTACCGTCGAGCCGCCTGTCACCGCAAAACGCCTGTCGGCTCAGGGCTCTCTTCCGTCTCTCCCGTCCTCAGGAAACACCTCTCCCTTACTCTCCCCACAACCAGGGTTGGCCCCCCCAAATCCGGTGAACGCTGGATTCGCGTCCATATCTCAGGCTGCCGAAGACTTGGCCGGGCCAGACGAGGACCAGACCCAGCCCCTGAATAGTCCGACGAAGACGTCCCAAGAAGCGCAAGTGACAGAGCTGGTCGCCAATGCACGGCGAGAGCGCAAGGTGCAGGACCTGGAGATCACAAATGCTAGCCTAGAGGCGATCAATCGCACGCTTGAGAGGCAGCTCAGAAAACAGACAGCCGAGCTACGCCGCTACCAGCGGCTCTCCAGGTCCGGGCTTTTAAGCTTTGGTTCTATGGGTAGCCGGATCCCCTCGGATTCAGCCGCTGAGGGAGGCAGTCTAGGAAGGACCGGTATGGACTCGGACGATTTCAGCGATGAACAAAGCGAGATCGAAGCTGAGAAGGCTGAACTGGAAGAACTCGAACGGCTGGGCAATGAGGATGAATCGTCGAGCTCAGAGGTCTCAGAGGAGGCCAGTACTAATGCAGTCGAGCTACGCCGCGAGAAGCGACGAAGAGACGAGCGGCGTCTCGAGCTGGATCTCTCCAAACACCGGCAGCTGCTTGTTGACAGCCAGAAGATCAATCAAAGTCTCAAACGGTGCCTTGGATGGACCGAGGAGCTAATCAAAGAGGGCAAGCGTGCGCTTGCGTACCAAGTCCGGGCCAGCGATGTCGAGCTAGGCGGAAGAGTGCTGGCTCCGGAGGAGGTAGAAAGACGCGAGCGTGGTGATGATGGGACCGAAGATAACACGCTGGATGAGGATGCTATTTATGCGATAGACGCGTTGGGCGGCGGCTCTCTTGCTGATGCTGATACGTCGGCCACGTGGAGTACCAAAGACCCGCAAGACAGAGATAGCGGGATTGAACTGCCCGCAGATGGCGGGTAGAAGAGATGGAAGAATGCCAGCGCGGCCGACAGGTGGCGGCTGGCCACTCGAGCACGCGATGCCATACACTCGCCACTCACGGGATTTACTTGCTTCGACTATCCGCCCTTTTTTTCTTTAACATTTCAGTCCGGGGCAGGCGTTGGGGAAGGCTGGAATGGGATGGGCTCTGCTTCTTTGAACTTGGATTGCGCAATACGCACAGGGGAACAGGCGCAAACTGTGGAAAGAACGATTTCAAGTTTTGCCTACGTTGACATCCTCTACTTCTTGTCTAGCACCTTTTACCTGTACCAAAGGGCTGACTATATTCTGTCCCTTTTTAGGACAAGAGCCCGCCTGCTTGAACAGCGTTTTCCTTTGTCATTTCCTGTTGTACCAATAGATACCCAGGCAAAAGAATTGGGCCTCGCGCGCGCAGCACAACAGTCTACTAGCAGAGAAAACTTTGTCTTTGGCTGGAAGATGAGATTACATCTTGTGGTCTATTCGAGCCTCATGTTTCCAAACACTTCACGACGCCTCCGACTATCTTTTCCTATAGGGAAAGAATTGGCTATGAACCGCTTCCATGAACTGTAAGATAGCTATCACGATTGGTAACATGCTTCCTGACACCCGAACTTGTCCCTGTGATATGAAGGCGAGACGATTCTGCATTTTTCGGTTGAGAGGATAGTTTGTTGCTAATGGCGAACCAAGATTGGCGATTAGATTTACCTGGCACGCTCGAATGTCGTGACCCAGGATCAGGCTACAGAATCAAAAGAACGAGACTCTAACTCTTATTAAGAGAGGTATATGTAGGAAACCAAAGCATAGGAGGCCGCTGAGACAGCGCAATCTATCTGGCTGCGCCTTCTGAATCATCCAAACCGAGACCAAAGTTCCTACCAAGATTCCGAGTCAGGAACGCGCTGCTCGTCAGTACTTAATACAACGTTACATGTCACGCGTCTCTTATGAAGACCCCTTGGGGACATTGGGCGCGTCGTTGGCGGCGGCGGCGGCGGCATCTTCCCAGGCCTTGCTGCCTGGTCTGTCGCCCTTCTCCTTCTTTTCATCCTTCTTGTCTTTGCCCTTCTTTTTGGACTCCTTCTCTTTCTTCATGGCGGCCTCGGCGACCAGCTGCTCGAACGCCATGTAATCACCCTCTTCTTCGGGGCTTCGCTTGGCCTGTTCTCGTTCATTTTTGTCAGTTCTGCCGCTGCTAATGAAGAAGAGCCAAGGCGAAACAGGGACGAAGGGGGGTATCTTACGTTTGAGCATATCTGACCGACCAGGATGAGGGCCTCGGCGCGCTCTAGCCTCTTGGATAGGGGTACCTTCTTGTCATTGAGGATGGAATCGCACACGTCGCGCAGCACGCTCTGGATTTCAAACTTGCTCCCGCGCCAGGCTGCCGTCAGGATCTTGCCCGTGACGCGGCGCTCGTACTCGGACTTCTTCTCATCGGTCCAGTCCTCGCCGCCCTGCTGCTCGAGGCGCGCCATTTCTTCCATGGTCTGTTGCGCGTCGATAGCGCTGCTGATGGTGTTCCAAGTGTCCTTGACAAGTGTGCCCTTGTCTTTCATGCGGCTGAAAAAGCCACCCATGCCAAAGAACTTTTGGCTGCGGATCAGCGCGGTCCCTTTGCTGACGTAGATGGCGCCGATGGCGTGCAGAATGTCGATACCGAAAGACTCCATCTTGAGCTCCTCGACCTCAAGCCGCGTCTTCTCTTGGAAGGCTAACGTCACATCTTTGCCCTTGTCTGTCTCGGTCCAGACAGAGATGCGCTCGAGCAGTTTCTGCGCGAGTGTGTCAACCCGTTCCTGACGGATCCTTGCACGCTCCTTCTCATAGGCTGCTAGTTGCTCCCTTTGCTCCTTGGTAAGGCCCGATTTGTGTTTCTTGTCTTTGCGCTTCCCCTCGTGCGCCGACATGGAATCCGAATTCGAGGCTTCGTCGGATGGACGATCCATGAGGGCCGGGCGGAGGGGGATCTGGGTGCGGCTACCAGCCTGCGGCGTTGTTGCCCCGGACCCGGGACCGGGAGAGGGAGACTTTGTGTATGGGGGCGAGGGCGCTGCTTGACCAGAAACCTTCTCGTCCTCAACCACCACTGCAGGGACGGGTTTCTTTTCGGTTGATGACCTAGCGGGGCCGGCGCCGCCGTCACCAGTCTTCATGCTCTCCTTCAGCGCCTCTTCCGTACCGGGAAACTCCCCGTCCTTGGACGATTCGGCAGCCACAGCCTCTTCCTCCTCCTCGGCGCCGGCCATAGTGATGTCCATGGTAGCAGTCAGGTCTTTCATAAGACTGATCTCGCCGATCCAGTCTTTGAACGCTTCGCCACCAAAGATGCTCGTGAAGAACTCGGCCGGGTCGACGAAGCCTTCGGAAGGGCGTGCCGACTCCTTACCATACTTGTCGTAGGCCTTGCGCAGGTTCTCATCGGACAGCACTTGGTAGGCCTCGCCGATCTCTTGGAATTTTTCGTGGGCGGTGGGGTCATTTGGGTTCTTGTCTAAGCGAGATCGTAGGTCAGCTTCCGGTGGTGAGGAGGACGAACGGGACGCGAGCACTCACCGGGATGGTGGATGATGGCGAGCTTTCTGTAAGCCTTTTTTATTTCGAGCTCGGTGGCTGTCGGCTTGACGCCGAGAATGTCGTAGTACGTCGTATCAACCACCATGGCGACGGGAGTGGCTCTGCCTGATATGTGATGCGATGCGCCTAAGGTGTCGTCGGTTCAGTGCTCGAGTTTCGACTGCCTGCCACGAGAACAAGGCGGTATTCAGTGAAGTAAGGAGGTGCAATTGTGTCGCGCTGCGGAAGGAAGTTGACGTTTGCTTGGCGCGAGAGCTACGGCGGGCCTAATGCGTGTTTCGAAGACAGGACCACGCTCGTTGTATGTTTAAGCGAATATCATCGCAACTGGCCGACTTGGCGAGTGGATGCAAGAGACAGGCAGTGCCCAAGCCAAAATTACGTACAATACATTGGCCTGGCAAGGCGGCAAACTCCGGGCTGCACCGCCCTCACTCAGGCGAAAAGGTTTGGTGGGGTTTCGGCGGGGTCCCTGTTTCGCCGAGCTTAGAAAGTCCGCCTTATCGGGCGTTCTCAGGGCCCGTCAGACTGCCGTGCACACACGTTGTGTACTGTATGTACCAGTCCAATGGCTTTGTTGCCCAGTAGTTCCTTGTCTGTTATCGTCTTAATGACGCGGATGAGACAGCCATTACCAACATATGCCTATGTCAGGTATGTACATCCGTACATACATACAGAACGCATAAAGGTTACACGTTTTCTTTCAAATCAACCCCCCCCTCCTTTTTTTTTTTTTAATTCTTCTATTTCTGCACACCCGCAGCCTTCATTCGCTCAAAGCACTTCCGGTATGCCTCGTGGATCTCTGGGATCTCATAGCCATATTCCTTCAGCTTTAACACCAATTTCGTAGTGTCTAGCTTGCAGTTGCTGCGGTCTGCTTTGATGACCTTGGACTGCTCCTCGAGGCTGAAGTTCCTCCAAGTATACGAGGGCCGCACAATATCGCGGAACAAGGTCAGGACTTCGTTGTGCGAGATGGCGCCGGGGTTTGTGAAGTTGTAGACCCCCACCTCGCCGTGCTCAGCCAGCAGGATCGACGCCGGTAGCAGATCGGCCAGGATCGTGTTGCTGTTCGGTATATTCACAACGTGCTCGTACTTGGATATCTTGGTCACGAAGTTCCGGGGATGAAGGTCGTCCGAGACTGGCATGCGCAGCCGCAGGATCAAGCAGTTGTTGTAGTGCTTGAGGATCTAGCCCTCCCCATCCGAGAATCGCTCGTCAGTACGGTCCAGCGCAGAGCACGGCCTGGAAGACGGTTACCTCTTCCACATGCGCCTTGGTCATGGAGTAGAAACTGCCGGCAAAGTTGGGCGGGTCGGTCTCAAGGAAGCCCGGCCCATCCCACGGGTGCGCGTCGTCATACTGGTAAATGCACCCGGTAGCAAATACGGTACAGTGGATGCCCCGGAGAAAGCAGCAGTCGGCGAGGTTCAGGGTGCCAATGACGTTGGATCTGATGGTGGCTTCCCTGTTGTCCTCACACCAGTCGACGTTGGGGCGCCCTGTGCAGCCGGCAGCGTTAAGGACGTGCGTTGGTCGGATCCGGTCGAGCTCCCGAAGTACTTCCTCACGGTTCTCCATTCGGACCGTGGTCGAATGTACTTCCCTACCCTGGCTTTCCAGCAGGGTCTTGAGATGGCCTGCAATCCAGCCATCGCCGCCCCAGATCAGGAAGCGGAGCTGCTGGTGCCCGTTTGTACCGGTTGCCGCCATTAGCACCGAATACCGTCCGGTGTGTGCCCTCGAATGGATCGTTTGAACAGAGACGTGGCTTTCAAGTTCGGGAGAGTCTTGGCTTTGCGTGTCCTGTTCAGTTACAAACTAACTGAGATGGGTCCTCGAAAATCATTCGCGAGTGACGAGAAGCAAATGCGACGAGGGCGATGCCAAACCCTGCCGAGCTCATGGAAAAAAAAAAGATTCTGGAAAGCCGACACACATATATGTATATATATATCTGTCCAGAACGTCAAGTTGAGCTTAGTTTTGCCAGGCGGGCCTAGATCCGTTACGGCGCTAAGAAACCAGCAGCTATCGATTTTGTTCGGCACCAATAGCCGGTTAATACAATTGCCATTTGTCCTCGTGTGAATTGTTTAAATACAACGCACCTCACCCAGCTCCGCGGTTACCAAATGCACACGAGAGTAGGTGGGAGAGATGTGCACCGGTGAACGATGTGTGCCTGTATGTACTTAAGGCATAGACATACAAGTACATAAATGCAATACCTTGCAACGATCTGTACGGAGTATCCGTACTGCCTACCTGATTTGGCAACTGGGAAAGGGTATGGAGAAAGTATCTTATGCACATACATACACTGCCCAGAGCATAAATGCTCTGCTGCACCTTGATCTGCTGTCCACGGCGCGTGTGGTCAGTCGCAAATCACGTTTCGGCGAATCACGTTTGTATGTTTCTTTTGCTATCGTAGACACTTACGGAATACTACACTGAAGACCGCGGACTGAACAGAACATCCTGTGGTCCCTAGAGTAGTGAGCTTGCACGCGCCTAACAGAGAACCTGCAACTTACCCTTTAGCCTTTACTTCGTCATCATCATATCTACCTCTTTCTGTCTGTGTGTGTGTGTCTGCGTCTTTTCTTTTCCTTTTTTCCAATTTTTTCCCACCCTTTTGCAGACTTGAGATTTTGGGAAACCTTTGGCAATCCCAGAGGGAAGAGCAGGCCCCACAGCAGTTGAGGGATCTGATTCCATTGGGAGCCGCATGGCTCGCAGCTAGCAAACAGATGAGACAGATGGCTGTGGCTGGTTACGGCTGCACTCCATATCTTCCCATGTTCCGCCTACACAGTACTCCAGTCTGGGGCTCTTCATGACACTCCATCGACGGATTTACGGAGTATAGATGGAGCAATGCCAGTGTTGGCCGCTAGTTAGTCCGACAACGGGGCAGAAGCGCCGGCCCGACGCATCTGACCAATGAAACGCGACGGCGACGCCCGTCCCTGAACGTGTGGGACCGCCAGGCATTAGAGCGAGCCAGGGACCAGCTCAATTTTCCGCCCAGGCCAATAGAGAGGACAAGTTCCCCATGGAGCCTCTCTACCTTTATCTTGGGGTAAGTCGCCCAGTTCTCCGCAACTTCGTCGCGGTATCCTCAAGCCCTTCGTCGCGGTATCCTCAAGCCCAAGTTCTCATCCACGATACGCGAAACTCCTTGGTGACGAATTGTTGCCAATTGAGGCCCCGTATTGAAGACACGTAACTTGAGGGTCGCGCTCATTTGACGAATATTCTCCTTGGCCGACTCAGATCGTTACTGTCTATCTCGCCAACCCCTTTCTTTCTTGAGGCCGCCTTTGCTGAAGAACTGAGAATGGGCGCCGCTCAACAAGCCCTTTACTTCCTCCTCCACCCGAACCAGCTTCGGTCCATCCTTCAATGGTGCACATTGCCTTTTCTTCACCACCCCTACGTCCGCTTAGCTAATCCGCTTTTACAGGAAAGTATGGCACGATCCCGTCCATAAGCGTGACCCCTCCAAGGAGACGGAGACGGAGAGAACATGCTTTAAATACCTCGACATGACGTCGCGGTCATTTGCGTCGGTCATCAAAGAGCTCAACCCCGAGTTGCTGATGCCAGTCTGCCTCTTTTACCTCGTACTTCGTGGCCTGGATACCATTGAGGATGATATGACAATCGACATCAAGGAGAAGGAGCCACTGTTGCGGAACTTCCACGTGTATATGGAGCAGGATGGGTGGACATTTGACAAGAATGGGCCAAACGAGAAGGACCGCGACCTCCTGGTGCACTTCGACAACGTCATCGTCGAGCTGAAGAAGGTGAAGCGGCCCTACTACGAGATCATCAAGGACATCACCATCAAGATGGGAAATGGCATGGCCGATTATGCCCTAAACGCCGAACACAACACCAACGGAGTCAATACCATTGAAGACTACGAGCTGTACTGCCATTACGTGGCCGGCCTGGTAGGCGAGGGCCTTACGCGGCTGTTTGTCAAGAGCGAGCTGGCCAACCCACAGCTGCTGGTGCGCACCGATCTCACGGAAAGCATGGGCCAGTTCCTGCAGAAGACGAACATCATCCGTGACGTGCACGAGGATTGGATCGACAACCGGCGCTTCTGGCCCAAGGAGATCTGGAGCCAGTATGTCGACAAGTGGGATGATCTGTTTGCGCCCGAAAACCGCGAGAAGGCGTTACAATGCAGTTCCCACATGGTGCTAAACGCCCTGAAGCACGCCGACGAATGCTTGTTCTACATGGCTGGCGTTCGCGACCAGAGCGTCTTCAACTTTGTTGCCATCCCTCAGAGCATGGCCATTGCGACCTTGGAACTCGTCTTCCGCAACCCGGAAATTTTCGAGAAAAACGTCAAGATCACCAAGGGTGATGCCTGCCAACTCATGTTGGAGTCGACACAAAACTTGCGCGTGGTTTGCGGCGTGTTCCGCAGATACGTGAGGAGGATACACCAGAAGAATGACCCAAGAGATCCCAACTATCTAGCTATTAGCATCCAGTGCGGGAAGGTATGTGCGCTTGATTCCTGCCCTTATTCTCGCCACCGCTGGCAGCTTTCTGACAACGCGGGCAGATCGAACAATTCATCGAGTCCATCTTCCCCACCCAGGACCCCAAGAAGGTCACGGCGGCCACGACTCAGAACGGCGAAAAGGAGCCTTCTATGGATAGCGGCGAAGCTTTCCTGCTGGTGTGTTCCGCTATTGCGACAATGGTCGTTATCGGGCTTTTGATGGTGAGCAACAATCCTAACCCCCCCTTTCTTCGTTAACGGATATTCATTTCTCCGTCCCCACTGTGGGAAATCATGTTCACATTCTCTTCTACCTTTTCCTTTTTGATTGGCCTTCCGTCCCCAGGACTAACTTCGCTCCAGGTCGGATTGGCTTGGTACATGGGCGCTCGCATGGACAAGATGTTCCAAAAGCTCGACAATGCGCTCGGCGGCAGCCTTCCTCCAACGCCGTCCCCCGTTCCTGGACGCGACGAGCTCTGATCAGAGTCACTTGCGGGACAGGCCACGGCGAGATGAGCATTTTCGGTTCACGTTTCTATATACCTTGCTAATGACACATACCCTTCGATACAGGCGGTCATGTATACAACGATTACGAGTGAACTGTTGGGCGCGGGATCTGGCGCGGGCATCAGCTCCGGTTGGGAGAAGCGAACATCTAATACCAACATAATACACACGTGTTTGGCTTCTGTTTTATCGGGCCAGGTGTTGCCGTGATATGCGCGCCTTGGAGGTGGTATTGATGACCCCCACTGGCTTTGCTAAACAAGGGTAACAACAAGCACGGATGTCAAATTGCAATTCAGCCGCCCTTTCCCCTCTCGGGGCAATCGGGCTCAATGGCTGTGGTTGTGCCGAAGATGTGCTGATATGAAACCCTCGTGGCAAGTAGCCTGGAACCCGGGCACGCCCTCGGCCGGGTCTTTCCCTCTTCTCCGACGGAATGGCCTGCTTAGGGCGGACTGCAAACATGTCTCCAACATCTACAATGACGAAATGCGGCGCTTGCACACAGGACTCGGTTGTCCGACGGAGTAGTTGCCCCTCGAAAAATCTTGATGCCTCATCCGATTTCCGTTGGCTCTGAGTTCCGAGTGAAAGCGCTTGTCCAACTACTTACTCTGGGTAGGTGATCTTTGTGCTGCTAAGATCCAGTACCGTAGTCGGTCTGAAAACCTCATCCGGCCGAAGCACGCAACCCCCGTCTCCTCCACGTCTCACTTTGGGTATGTCAATCGCGGCCAGGTGACGTTTTCGTCTGCTGTTCCTACGTGGTTGATCGTGTTTGAGGAGAAGTTGGTGCAGTGGACGGCGCAGGAAGAGGGTGTTTCCTTGGGTCCATGACATAATCAATGTATCCTGAATTCGCAAGCCATTTTATGTGCTGCTTGCTCGGCTCTCCAGCTGTCACCCGAGCCCTTAAAGAAGAGGAAGAAAAAACAAACAAACAGGACCCTTTGGGAAACATGGGGCTCAGTGTATATGTATGTATGTACAGATCAGACACTCGCCCAACTCGCCCCGACATGAATCATTCACAAAGTGTTTATCGGCTGTAAATATATACAAACCCATCATGATTGCCAGAATCGGTGTGTCCGATTAGGTGGACGTTGTGGCCACCCCGCCCGCCTCTTTACGCGAAGCCGTTGTTGGCGATGAGGGTGGTGGTGCCCCTCGGAACGCCCCTCGCCCTCGCGCCGGTGGCCTGAGCGAGCTCCTTGAGGCGGTCGCTCACCGCCTGGACACCTGTGATGTTCTCGAGGCTCATGATGTAGGCGGCCAGGCCGGCGACGTGGGGGGAGGCCATGCTGGTGCCGCTCAGGGTGTTGGTGGACGTGTCGCTCCTGATGCCGACGCTCTGCACGTTGACGCCGGGGGCGAAGATGTCGACGAGCTCGCCAAAGTTGGAGAAGCTGGCCATCCTATCATTGGTCTGGTCGATGGCGCCGACCGTGATGGCGGCCTCGGCCGAGCCGGGCGACGTGTTGGCCGTGTCCTGCGACTCGTTGCCGGCCGCTACGACGGGGACGACGCCGGCCGCTTCGACCTGGTTGATGGCCGAGTTGACAGCCCTGCTGGCCGGCCCGCCGAGGGACATGTTCATGACGGCCCTCCCCTTCAGTCCCATGGCGGTGGCGTTGCTCGCGACTTTAGAGAAAAGGGGGGGGGGAGTGTTAGCAACGAAATAGTCCTCCACTCTCCTCTACATACACTACTCTAGACTTCTCGCGTAGAAGAGAGGTTTTGCTTACCGAACTGCATCCCGGCGATGACACCCGAGTTTGAACCGGACCCGTCAGCCCCCAGGACCTTGACGGCCACCAGATTGACCTTCTTGGCAACGCCAAAGGTCTTGCCACCGATGGTGCCGGCAACGTGGCTGCCGTGACCCTGTTCGTCCGTGTCCTATATTCGGAAAAAAAACACGTATGTGAGTAGTTAGTAGCAGAGAGAAGAGGAGAAAGGTGCCTTCTCGAGTTGCCCGGGATGGCACAAGTCTCGGAACAAAAAGAGGGGCCCCCGGGGGGGGGGGGTAAGGGGGGAAGGGGGAAGGGGCCAGAAAGGAGTCAGACGTACCACATCGTCGATGAAGTTGGCGGCGAAGGTGGCACGACCCTCAAACTCTTCGTGGGTGACCCGAATGCCCGTGTCGACGACGTAGGCCGTGATGCCCTCGCCGGCGCTGCTGTCAAAGATGTATGTCCTGGCGCCGGGTTGGGCATGGCTGATGCGGGCCAAACCGGTGGTGGCCTGGGACTGCATCTGCCGGACATTGAGGCTGATGACGGCATCTTGCTCAATGTAACTGACCTCCTTGGCCGCGAAGATCTCGTTGATGGTGGCGTCGTCGGCCTCGAGGGCCATGGCGCGCCAGTTGTTGATCTTGTACGTGTTGACGGTGGTGGAGAGGAGCTTCCCAGTGAGCGACCGCTTAGCGATGTTCCGCTTGGCTATCGTCTTGATGACGTTGCTCTGGTGCAGGTCGATGTCCTCGTCGTTGAAAGTGTTGTTGTAGACCACAATGTACCTGTTCGGGATGGCGTTGGCAATGCCGGGGTTTGAGACGGGCACACCGATGAAGGGGCGCCCCGAGGCGTCGGGCGCCGGGGCCGCCGACACACCCAGCGCACTGAGGGCGGCGGTGAGGCAGAGGAGAAGTCGGCCAGCCATGATCGTTGTGGTCTTGATGGATCTCGGTCTTGGCAGTCAAAGAAAGGAGTGACCGGAATAAATGGTGTGAAGGGGAGAGGGCGAGACAACAGAGAAGAAAGGCCGTGAAAGACACGGTGATCTGCGACGAGGCAGAGCCACCCAGGGGGAGAAAGAATTAAGAGAAAAAAATAGAGATGCACAGCACCCGATAGTAGTGAAGAGCAAAAATGTGCGGATCGAAGGTTATCGGTGGAGAGAGCCTCGACCCAGTGAAAAGAGGGAATGGGTGTGCGGAAAAGGAAAGGAAAACAAGCAAGCAAATCACAACAGCCTAATGAAGAGAGCAATACTCCATGGAGCAGAGCGGCCGCTATTTAACTGAGGAGGGAGCGCATGAAGTTGGAGGGCCCGGGGGGGGCTCTTTTCGGAGCGAAGATTCCAAGCAGCATGGCTTGTTTGGTGTTGTGGTGCCATGTACGGCGTTCAAGGGGGGTTACAGAAATACAGGGGGTTGTCGAGAGGAGCCTCTCTACCCCTGAAGTGTGGATCCAAGTCAAACGGTTGCCCCAGTCGGGGGACGCTTTGAAGGTTTCAACCAAAGTTGCACGGGAGGAAACCCCCTTCCATTGGTCTCAAATGCTGGCGACGGCTCGAGATGCCTACAGAGGACGGACGTACTCGAGTAGCGTACGGAGGGACTCCGTAGCTCGGATGAGTTCCGTGGTGCGAAGCAGCCTGCGAGTGCGGCCCCGCGATGCTTGGCCGTCGCAACCGAAGCTCTCACTCACCGAGCTCAGAGAGGCAAACGTCGGATGAACCAAACCAAACGGTCTCTCGAACCCCCTGCCTCGACTAGATAGATATCTAAATAAGCCGGATCTAAGCCAGATCTAATAACCCATAAACAAGCTGAGGTCATGCCACGGCCACATCAGACCGGCGGCTGTGGCTGACCCGCGGATGCTCGCTCAGCCAAGCGCCCGGCGGATGGCCAGTGCAAGCCCTCGAGCTGCTGATCACCGGGCTGGTTGAACTGTTGGCCGTCAGCGCGGACTAACAAGTCAGTAAGATCAATGAGAAGGTACTCCGTTAGTTACTCCGGCGCATGAGGGATCGCCTCTTTAACGTTACTTGGTAGAGTGATCGTGCTGGGCGGGTTCATGGCCGCTGGCGGTTGGCTCCTGCATGGCAAAATCCACCACGGCGCCTCCATTATGCGGGTTGTCCACCTGGGCGAGAGATCCTTTCACCCACTCAAGACAGGCAATTGCGTCGTCTGTTCTGTCCTTGGGCGGTTTGTAAGTAGTAGTAGGGAGCCACATGTTAGTGGGAACTTGCAATGCAGGCCATGCGTTCCTCTCTCTTATTTTTTGGCTTAATTTTTTTTTCGCTTATTATCTTTCATTTTCCTCCATCTTCTTTTCTTTTTCAATATTTTATTTTATTTTATTTTCGCCGTTTTATCAGTCGGCTGTAGTATCCCTTCGTAATTTTAGGCGCCAGGCCCTGGGGATGCGAGACCCCAGTGGACGGTTGCATGTGTGGGGTGGTAGGCGGCGTTGTGGTCGACATCGAGATGAGGCTCTTGACCTGCAGCTTGGCGATCCATTTGTGTTGGGTGGTTGTTTGTCAAGCAGGGCCCCTAGCCATCATGGCAGTGACTAGTGGCGAGCCCAAGGCGCGTCATGTTCCGGTGACGTGAATTGCACAAAAGTACCCTCTCAGAACTCGTCGCAGGTTGTTGACGAGGACAATGGGTTCTCCTGGGGTCTACGGGGTACAGTACTATTCTGAAACCGAGGATGCTGCAGCAGGCCAGGTACCTCAGTACATACTTTATTCGTTATTTACCAAAGTACCTGGTGTACGGAGATTACGCGGTTACGGGACCCAGTTGATTGTGGGCCGTTTAGACGGAGCGCCATACTACGGTAGTACGGAGTAATCCGTACACAGTATACCTACCTACATTAGGTAGGTATCGGACAACCTCATGGTAACCTTGCCCTGATCTTTGAACCTCTGACAGAAAGGCACCGCACCCCTTTCAAGTGTGAAGCTTCCCATGCCTGCGGATTACGTGTGCACTCTTCTCTTCTACGGCAGAGTCTCGGCCAGCCGCGAAACATATCGGGCTCATGCGGTGCCAAGCGAAGTGTTTTAAGGCACCGCGTGTGCGTATGCGTGGGGCGGGGGAGCAACGTCCAGGGCGCAAATTCAGGGGTAGTTGTCGTAGCGCCATATACAACAATCAGCCAACAGGAGGGGCCGTTCCAGCCCTCGACGGGCGCTTTTCTTGCAGTTTCAGCATGACGACGCGCTGCCGTACTGTGGGGTTCGGAGCATCTGAAACTCTGGCTTCACCCCCGAGTGCCAAGAGCCAAGATTTGATGCTCCCGAATGCTACCACCGTGTCGGGGATCTGCCACTAGTTGGTCCTCTGCGAGATTGCTCGGTGATTCTTCAGGACCCTGCTATTTAGTGTGGTGTGCTCCAATACACTACCTTGCGAGCGCGTACATACGCAGTTCGGCGTATGGTGTTTGTGCAGAGTTTCCCCAGTTCCCGCTTGCAGGAACCTTGTCAGGATCAGTGCAATCCGATGGGGCGCACTACTGAGACAACAGATGCCAAGCGAGCCCTACGACTCCTCTCACCCTCATCCCAGCTGGCCAGCCCATTGATATGGGGTCACTGCAACTCGGCATTTCTCGGCAAGCTCTGGAACCCAAATACTCGGGAACCTGGATCTTTGTGACACGTCGTGTGAGTACGGAATAACTCTCCGTCACGGAAAACCCTATCTATGAGAGCTCACATTGTCGAGGTTCTCTACAAGAACCCTACGGTTGGCAGACACCCCTAACCCGAAGGCGTTGATACATACCACCACGGCAAAGCACTGATGCCTAAAGAGCTAATATCTTTTGGCAAGGACCACTCGTGTGACACCAGACCATGGACAAACATCCCCCACCCATCATGACCTTTTTCTTCTGACTCTTTGATTACAATCCAAAAATGGCATTCCATGCTCCGCAGGTGGGGCCGTGACGGCCCGCCGCCACCGAACCGGGTTCGGAGGTCCGTAACCGGGGATGCCTGCCGAAGCGCAGAATCTGACCAATTGCTCATGGCCCCTCCATCCCGACAATGTCCGTCTCCAGAAGATTATCCAGTACGGTTCCCGGCCATTAGAAGCCTGGACTCGCAACTTCGCGGTGGCTTCGACAAGCCACACATCTCTAGGTACCCACAAGCCACCTGGCTCAGAACCATGAGAAGGATGTGAGTTATTCGAGGCGGGGAGCGCCTCGGTCAAGAGCCGGCCTCTGCTGTCGCAATCAACTGGTACCGGGACGTACACCGCTTCCCCTTTGGGGGACCAGGACGGAGTCGACATATCATTGTGCACAATAGGAAGGGCCAATATGACCGAAGTGTTGGCCTTGCTTATGATGCAAGTAGGTATTGGCTTCTTTTACCGTGATTAGCCAGGCTGTTGCTTTTGTTTCCTTTTTCTCTTTTAATCTCCTCCTCTTCCCTTTTTTGTTCCCCATCACGGCCAAAGAAGAATTTGTACCTACGCCCCTATCATTGTTTTGAAGAAATATTTGAGGACTGCTGCTGTTCATTTCTCGCTTTGCCCATTCTCGATGGCGGCAGGAATCAGCCGCCTGATCTGTTCGGAATGACGGCAGCCGGATCATCACGACAGACAAGTCGTCTCTCAGCGAGCAGTCAACTGGTCGAAATTCGACACTATCAGTTTGAGTGGCGACAAGGGAGTCGCGCAGAGCTGACTTCAGCTTCAACTTTTGGATCGAGGACGATGTTTACGCCCCCTGCTTGCCGCCGGTGATCAATGCAGGGGAGTGTTAGTGAGGAGCTGCGTCGGCGAGTTTCCTTGTTGTTTGGGATGCTGGTGGCCGATAGGATAACGTCGTCCATCATTCGCTGTGATTTTATTGGTTTGGTACCCGGCGTCTCGAAGGCAAACAATGCTGAGCTATGCTCGACAGGCGTTGCTTCCGGTCCTGAGTGTTAGAGCTGGAATCGAGACATGGCTGCGTGCAGGATGTTGGTGGAAGCGGTCGTGAAGTCGAGTGTCGCTCCAAGGTTGCTGCGTAATCTGGCAGCTTTAAACCCTGGGACCATCTTCTTGGAACGGAAACAACAGCTGCCAATCCCCAGTCAATCACAGGTTGGGATACACCACGATCCAGATGTTCGAAAAGCACCCCAGTCTCTTTAGGCAGGCCAACATCAACGGCCAACAAACAAGTCGTAACAAGGAACCCAACAGCGTTAAGAGAACCAACATCATAAACGCCGTTGCCGTGCTCCATCTCTCCATCGCATGATTATAAGACGGAGACGAAGTGCAAGTGCGAAAACACCCTCTACGTTTTCTAGCAGAGCTGTTCGACGGCGAGCTGGAGATGGGAGGCGAATATGCGGTTACAAGCGGAACTTTCTAATTGGGAATTGACGGAAAGCCTGCTAAATTTCAAGCCATTGCTCCAATTACCTCCCCATGATGCCGGTAGGGTTTGCAAATGCTCGCGGGAGATGGACTTGACGTCGGGGTTCTGTTTCGGAGTTTAGCATGCCTTCTAGCGACTATGTCGCTGCGTAAGGTTGCGTGTAATTTGACGCTCTGCATTTCGATTTCTAGCTGGAGGCTGTATGAGTGTGTACTACGTATGTATACAACGTTTAGACAGTGCACGAGAGTATGACGGACGACACTGTATATAGATTTACAAGGATAGAAATTTTTTTGGGCCACCGGCGGGTGGTTCGATCGCGTTACTGTATTCTTCGAAGTCGGTACTGAGGTGTTCAATTCTCACTCACCCATGGGTAGAAACTACTTGGAGAGTAGCAATTGCCCGCGAATAGTAAGTTGAGGAGCTCAAATCCTTGATCATAGAGTCCCCCCAGATATCAGACCATTTGTAATATATGTAATGCACTGTACGGAGTACGGAGTACATACATACAAACGTACCAGTTGAAAGAACACCTTAGTTAGTGCTTGTCCCGTATATACATACCTAGGTACTTTATGCAGGTATGCACATACTTTTACGCATTCATCTGTAATTACTGTATGCATGCAAGTGTCAGTCATGCAATTCCGATGATGCGACCGCTGTAATTGGGGCGTAGCACAGCGGCCTCGGTTGCCATGCAAAGTCAAAGGCCAAATGCTCCCTGACCCCGCGCCCGTCCACGCGACCACTCGGCCAACTGCCCGCGCTTGCAACGGCAAATAGCACAGTTAAAATACTAGTGAATTTCCCCCCCCTTATTTTCGAACGCCTCCCTGTACGGAAAATTCAGCGTGCGGAACTGTAGGAGGGTCCCCGGCACCAATTTACGACGCCAATTAGCACGGCCGAAGCACGACACCCAACCAGCTCGCGCCTGCGCCGCCCTGTTCCCTGACTCGAGATTCCTCCACCCCGTGCCCTCTCGCTTCGAACCAACACTGGTCGAAGATTTGGCTGCTCTGCCATGGTCGTCCCACAACCGCCAGACGATTGACATCGATACATATTCCCTTGGGAGGAACCATGGATTCGCTGTGTGCAACGACCTCCATCGACGACGGCGGGAGCATCCATGCCGAGTCCCTCACGATCGACACCCACGTTACTCGAGCTGCGCGAACCCAATCAATACACCAAGAGGATGACGGCCACGCGACCGTCGAACTCGTCTCAATCATGGCAACAGCCTCCAATCCGGTGTCCCCAGGGTCGCCTACTCCGCCGCTGGCCCAGGCTCGAAGACAGGATTTCATACCTCCCACCCGTCCGAGTAGCACGCCGTTTCCCCAGCCAGAGCCGCGCAGTACCGAGTTGCGCTGCGTCAGCCGCCCAACGAGCCAGGTTTTAGACCCCGATGCTCCGGATCCCGCCGACGCCCCCAAACTACCGTTGGTTGGGACAAACGTTGACACCAGCCTCAATGATCTCCCGACCGAAATACACGAATGCATTCTCGACCATCTGTTCGGGTTCCGGGTTTCAGCAGGGTCCAAAAGCTCCATAACTCGCTGGGGCACCGCGCTGCGGCATCCGCGACGAAGAGAACTGTCCGAGCTTTCACTTGTGAGCCGGGAATGGAGGATACTGATACAGGAGCGGCTGTACCGGCACATCAAGTTGAAGGCGTCGCTCGAGTCGCTCAAGAGCGCAATGGCTTATTTTGCGGCCCATCCTCATCTGCGACCCTACGTCAAACACATCGAGATATGGTTTCCCGTGTTCCACCCCAAGTACAGGCCACTGGCGCTGTCCAATGCGAACACGCTCCCCACCGTTACCCCGGACGGTCTGACGACGGCGTCTTACGTGCTGCCAATGGATAATTGTTCCCTGGAGGAGGTGTTCTATTTCGTGGCGGAGTCGCTCCCGGAAGTCTGCATCTTGACCTTGGAGGGAGGGGAACGCAAAAAGGCGCCGAAAGTGAGACACTGGATCCGCGATGCCAGCCAGCACAGGGTCCGGGCGATGCCGAAAGTCCACTCGGTCCGCACGCTCATCTGCAAGGGGCAGTGGAACCTAATCAGGGGGGAGGAGGACTTCGAAACCATCATGTCGGCCCTGCCCAATCTGCAGGAGTGGCATGGCTCGTACAGCAAGCCAAAGTCCAAGAGTTATCTCACCATGGCCGACATCCTTGTGAAGCCCATGCGGCTGTCCAGTCTCGATCTCTGCATCGAGGGGGACTACCGCCGCGAACTGTCGTTCCCGCCGTATTTTCTTAAGGTATCGAATAGGCTGCACTTTTGCTCACGGCTGGCCGCGGGCGCCGCGTCGCCCTTCCTGGAACACATCTCGTACACGGGCAGGGTGTGCAAGCAGTTCTTCATTGACCTGATGGCGAAGCACAAGGACCCGAGGAACTCGCGCCTCAAGTCGATCGATCTCACGGTGAAGAACTGCTGCCGCCAGGTGGCGCACTGGAACGAGTCCGGGTCGGGGATCACGGACATGAACTTCATCAACGCGTTTGAGGAGCTCGTCATCGCCGGCATCCGGGCGCTGGGAAGACTCAAGTCGGTTGAGTATCTTCGCATCCGCTACGTTGATCTTGGTAAGCCGACCCTTGCGCTGATTCCAAACTTGCCCAATATCAGCAATGGCGACTAACCTGGTCCTCCCTCTTCGGCGAAGACACACCGTACCCACCACTGAATCCTCACTTTATTCTCCGCAACGGGCGGTGCTCAGGCGTCTGGAGTGACAGCATCATCTCCGAGATGAATCGCGCCAGACCCAACGCTCGCTTCGAGGAACTCTCCGAGTCGTTTGGCGAGGTCGGGTACCAGAAGGACGGGAGGATGACCTTCATCCCGGAGTTTCCCGCCTCGAGGCCGATTTCCCTCAAGTTGTCCAATTACGCGCTTCTGGATGCGGCAATGTCAATTTCGTGAGGGTGGCCTTGACACCGGCCGCGGCCCGAAGGTCTCTCCGAGGCCATGCAGGATCTGATGCCCAACGTGATGGACAACAGTACATTACTATCGGGGCTCTAATTTCCCACTGTCATTCCCTTGTTGGTTGTGCGTGTTGTCGGCGGTATGGAAAGCGATGATAGATGGGGGCGTTCTGGGTTTGAAATTTTTGTGCTACGGCTGGCCCAGATGGTTTTCGTATCTGCTTGTCACTCTTGAAATTGGGGAATGGCGTTATCGATCTGTGTTGAGGTCATGCGAGTTTGGGGGAGCCTGGCGCGGATGATAATCCAGCAGTTGAGTGGGCCTTTCACTCTGGAGGGTACCTAGATACCCGAGGCGGCAGGGCAGGTGTTTTGGAACAGGTGCTGGGCGCTCGAAAGGAGGACACCTGCATGGCGATGTGGGGGGCAACTTGGGGTTTGCTCTTGGGCTTCAGTACCTAGCAAACTGAGAAGCTTCCGTTTGAATCTTGTCGTGCGTACAAAAAGGGGTGTCGGTAGCGTGCCGAGTCTGGTATATACTCTTCCATATTCCTCTCTCGTACACTTCATCAACTCTCTCCTCCGCCGCACTACGCCTCGCCGCGCGACCCTACCTAGACAACCGCCTTTGAACCACTTCCAGCATCTGTGATGATTACCCCCAATATCCAGCAGTTCACCAAGAAGAAGCCAAGGGATGCAAGCCACAGCCCTGGCAAGAAGGCGCTGCGCCCCAGAAACTCCAGCTCGTAGCCCTGCTGCAACCACGCCGCCTGAGCGACTACCCACAGGGCCAGCGTAACAAGCCCTAGCCGCTTATCTCGGAGGAAGGACGAACGCGGGAGATAGAGCGGGAGCAGGACCATGTACCAGAGAAAGTACTGTCCGTCACCCTTCCCGTCAGCGAGATTGTGCCAGGATGGAAAGACCGCGGGGGGGTGGGGGGGTAAAAGGAGGCTGCTGGACGTACCTGGCTGGTGCAGACCTTGTTGAACGTGACAAAGGCAAAAGTCTGGGCGAGCATGGCGGAGGGCAGATCCCGCTTGGCGAGCGCGACCGGGATCACGACGCATGAGAGGGTGAGTTGGGGGAGGAAGGCGATGGATTCAATCCCAAGGGAGGGAGCAGACGAACGGTAAGAGGGGATGGAGGAAGGGGAGGAAGAGGGGGAAGAAGACGAAGCTGCGGCGGCGGAGGCGAGGTAGAGTTGGGTGTTGTATGGGCTGAAGTTGTGACGGTGGTCGATGCGGGTTACGTGGTGGAGGTATGTGTGCTGGAGGAAGGGGGGCCCGTAGCTGGGGCGGGGAGGAGGGACGGGGGGGTTAGTTCAAGGGAGAGATAAAGCATTAGGGCGAGGAGAGCTTACAGAGTGTACATTGCCACGTTAAGCGCTAGAAACGTAGCCAGGCTGGTAAATGCTAGCCGGAGCCTGGCCGGCGTGATGAAAGCGAGCAATTTGTTGAGAGGCGATGTCTCCCTTGAGGATTTGCTGCCAGACCCCGAGGTCCGCAACTTGTCGGCGTCCATCCACCATACGATCGCGGGGGCGTAGATGAAGGGGTATATCTTGAAATGCACGCTGAAGCCTAGTAGCAGCCCTGCTAGAGTGATCCGTCTTGCTAGCACTACCGAGAGTAGGGCCATCACCAACACCCCCAGTAGGCCTTCCGAGCTGCCCCTCGTGCTGATGGTGGCCACCATCGGGTTTAGCAGCCATATGGATGCAAACTTTCTCGCCGAAGCCCCGTCCATGGATCTCGCGAGAACACGCTCCAGGAGCCAGCCGGCCACCAGGTCTGCGGTGGCAAAGAGTACTTTGCCTGAGCTAAACAGCGCAGCGTTCACCAGCCTATTTCCAGTGGTGTGTGCTGTAGGAAGGAGAAGCCATGCCAGAATGGGAGTATAGCGGTATGTTTCCCGCTCATAGGGACTTTGGCCGCGGGCGACGAAGCGGGCGGCATCGGTGAAGACGAGGTAGTCGATGTCGGTGTACTTGACGGGTGAGTTGGCGTCCTGCCAGAGACCGTATAGCAGGAAAACTACGCGGAGTAGTGAAGCCGCGAGGTAGAGGAGGCTGGGGCGGTCGAAGAGGGAGGTGAGCCCGGAGGCGGTGGTGGGTGTGGCGGGCGTTGCCGATGGTGACACCCTTTGGGCTGTCTTTGAAGGTCCGGCCATTTTTCCTTGACTGGAGGAGCGCTGGAAACAAAAGAAAAGAAAACTCGAAATAAAGAGATAAGAGAAAGAAAATTGAATAACTGAAGGATCTTGTCTGGGGGAAGCTCTGTACAGTAAACAGGTGCTCGGTAGTGAGAACAGGCTCAAGGCTCACTACCTTGCACCACGATGCCTCCGTCGTTGACACGCTTTCAGAGGCTCATTTGCCGTGACTGTGTTCAGATGATGCCAACTTGAAGAATCCCAATCCTCTGTAGACGTGGGAATTCTGACGCCCTTCCTCGAGCCTGCGTCTCCTATGCATCAATGCCTACCTGTCGGAGAGCTTCGCAGTTGGGGGTGTGCCCTCGCCTGTTGACGTTGTTCGAGGCCAACATCGACCCCTGCTCATTTAGTGTTCGAGCCCCTTAACATTTTAGCGCACGGTGCCTGCTTAGCCCCTCCTCCCAGCCAATCATTCACTGATTCAAAAGAGGATGGGGGACAACCAAACAATCAAGGCCATCACCGAGGAACCAGCAGCACTAGCAGCTCGATAACAGCATTTGTCTTTGACCATGTCCGGTTTCAAGCGCGATTGGAGCGGAAATGCAAAGCGACGGGATGGGCCAAAGCAGGCCCCGAAGCAGGTGGTGAGAAATGCGTACACTTCAATGTTTGAACGTTTGCGCGATGAGCTCGATGAACACCACGACCGCCGGGAGCGCATTGTGAAGGCATCGCGGGACATCACAGCGCTCAGCAAGAAAATGTGAGGTGTCCTCATTTTCCGCGTGGGGTGCCCTAAAATAAATCGAAACTGACACCACGCCAGCATCTTCTCATTACAACGGTACGGAGAGATCTGCTCATTGACCTTCACAGTGAAGTTGTTATCAGAGGCTTCCGCTTACCCCTAGGCAGCGTCCGGAAGATCGAGAGTAACCTTCCGGCTAACATCCAGTCTGAGGTTGACTCGCGTCTGGCAGAGATCTCAAAGCTGCTCGCCTCCATCGCACCTGAGATCCAGGGCATCAACCGTTACCGGTATTCGCGCTCACTGATGTGCCTCGAAGAGCTGGTAGAAGCTCTTACTTTCGCACACTACCTAAAAACACGAACCCTCATCAGCCACGCAGAGCTCGACCCCATAATTCAAGACCTCACCCGGAAGGGCGCAGCCCCGGAGGACGAAGTCATGGCCGATGCCGGCGACACAACAGGAACAGCCACCGAAAAGTCAGCAGCTTCGACAGCCGAGCCGCCCACATTCTCCCTGACCCAGGATGACTACTTGTATGGGGTCTTCGACCTCACAGGAGAGATGATGCGCTTCGCCACCACGTCCACCGCGCTGACGGGCACCATGGCTGGGGGAAAGAGCGACGCGGCCGACGGCGACGACGAGCCACGCACCATTGTTCAGGACATGCATGAGCTCGGGACCTTTTTCGAAATGCTGCCCGTGGCTCCTGGAAACAGATTTCAATGGGAGAAGAAGCTTGAAGTCACGCGGCAGTCAGTGCAAAAGGTGGAGAAGTTGGGTTATGATCGAATAATCCGGGGGAGCGAACGACCCAAGGGTTGGATCCCGGACCTGAGCGCGGGGGATCAGGGACAGGATGACGATGTCGAACGACTGTGAGGTGGTTTGCCCAATTTCGACGCTGAAGAGCTGCGCACTGCAGTTGCTGGCAGGTCCTGCTACGGCAGACAAGCCCCCTTCTCATATTGTACGCTTGGCTTATTCAGTGTTGCCAGTTCGCTGTGGAAGGGCAGGAGGAGACCTCTTGAACATTTAAGGCTCAGTGCTGCCGCTCGCAAGTCAAACAAACCCCCCCCCCCCCGGGGGAAACATTAAGGACCATGTCATATGTATGTGTTGCTCTCCAGGAGAAGGAAGCAGAAAACAACACGGCCAATAAAAATCCTCTCGGATGCGAATGACTTGCAAGTTGAACCTCTTGACCACATGTGAGCCTACCCCCGAGACTGCAAGGAACATATATGTGTACGGATTATCATTGATGTACTGTACTGTACGTAGAAACGCAGATGAGAGGCGTGTAAATGAAGTGGGGCACTTAAACAGACCCCACCATCCAGCGCAATCTCTGCCCTAGGCCCCGAGAAGCTGCGGGGCAGCCGACTCTGAACACCAAAATCTTTTTCTCTACCCCGCTATCAAACTCTCTCTTGCGTCCCCTCCCAACCACAACAAGCTTGCCTCTCCAGCCAAACTCCATCCCGAGACCTCTCCTCGATAACACAACAACTCAAGATGGGCTTCACCGACCTCCTCACCGACGCCGGCCTTGCCGGTAGGTGATATCTTAGCCTGTGCGCGCGTCTTGCTTCCTGCTAACAATTCGCAGTGCTCGACAACTGGCTCCTCACCCGCTCCTACATCGTCGGGTATGCACGCTCTCAGTGTTCTTTGCCGCTCCCCCGCCCCCATGGTCCGTGTTGCTGAGCAGCCTCGAGACCTGCAAATGATTACACACCCAGCACTGTGTGCATCCCTGAGCCACCCTCCGCTGCAGCTGTCTCTACTTTGGCCGTGCTCGCATTCTTTGAATGGCGCACCCGAGCTGACTCGCCTCGCATAATACAGCTACTCGGCCTCGCAGGCTGATGTCGTCACCTTCAAGGCCCTGAGCGGCGCCCCTGACTCCGCCAAGTACCCTAACGCGGCCCGCTGGTACAAGCACATCGCCTCGTACGAGGAGGACTTCCCGACCCTGCCCGGCGATGCCAGCAAGCCCTACACCGTCTACGGCCCCGAGGTCTCCGAGGTCACCCTGAACCCCGCCAAGGCGCCGGAGGCTGAGGAGGGCGATGAGGACATTGATCTCTTCGGCAGCGACGAGGAGGAGGACGCCGAGGCCGCCCGCATTCGCGAGGAGCGCCTGGCTGAGTACCGCAAGAAGAAGGAGAGCAAGCCCAAGGTTGCCGCCAAGTCGGTTGTGACCATGGATGTCAAGCCCTGGGGTATGTTCCTTTTTCTTTTCTTCTGTCCTTGGGCTCTTTGGACCGCTGGACGCATGGCCCGCTGACTTGGCGATTCTCTTACAGACGACGAGACCGACATGGTTGGTTTGGAGGCTGCCGTCCGCGGTATCGAGAAGGACGGTCTGGTCTGGGGTGCCTCCAAGTTGGTCCCTGTCGGCTTCGGTATCAAGAAGCTGCAGATCAACCTGGTCGTTGAGGACGAGAAGATCTCGCTCGACGAGCTCAGCGAAGAGATCCAGGGCTTTGACGAATACGTCCAGTCCGTCGATATCGCTGCCATGCAGAAGCTCTAAATTTGTCGGTCTATAGGCGCTGCCCTAGATACGAGACATAATGAGAAATGATGTGGCTGGCATGGTACACGTAGTGCGCTTGGTCTAGCGTGAAGTCGAGCAAGTTTCTACCTACATACAGGTACATGCATACTTGTGGAGGTCAAGGGAACCGGGTTGATACAACGTGGCTTGGTTCAATTGAGCGTGTGCTTCTCATCACCGATCTCAAGCTAACCGCAGTAAGGCTTGCTATTCACTGATCAAGACTCCGTTGAGCCTCGTAACAGGAAGAGCAGCGGGTAGCAGCATGCATACTACCTTACCGTCCACATCTCCACACCTTTCTCCCCCAAATCAAAACAACCCCAATGGCATCTATCTTTTTAACACCAGCCCGTCAATGCGACCTCGTTACCCAAACATCTTGAGATGCAATCGCAAAAGAAAATGCCCACCCGCTACAACCACGCGCGCCGCAAACAAGGCAAATCGTAACCAGGCAAATTTTTTTTTTTCCGCTTGTGCAACCGTGCCCGGTCAGGAAGCGACCATAGAGACGAGCCCATCACCACACTCGCTTGACTGGACCTGCCTCAAGCTTCCCAGAAGCGCGTACGTTTTCCAAGCTAAATGCTGCTTGACGCTATACCCTCGTTCTTCTGCAGGTAGCAGACAAGCAGCAAGATAAGGGTGTTGGTTGCGCGAAGAGATGAGGGGGTATGGATATACGATTGCGCTCCTCCTTGGGCCTCTTCTCTCGCGCCTTCAGGTCTCTTTCCCCCTCATCGGTCTTTCTGTTTCATACGGTATAACCACCGCCCTTCCCATGTTTCAATCAGTCAACCCCCGAAACCCATCATAGCCGAACACCCCAGATGCCTCGCCCAGCGCTAACGCCCAACCACTCGCCATACTCTCCTCCCGATGCCAGGCGCGGCACCCATCCGAGATTGCATATCTCGTACTCACACTGCCAACCGCTCACGGGACTCCGCACATGATCACCACCCGCACCGGGCGCACCGTGTCCAGAGACTCCGTTCGGCCCAGCTCCCCCACTCCCAGAAATTTGTGGGTTGTTGTGGCTCATTAGGTCCCAGATCAGTACCTGGCAATCGTCGGCGCCAGACGCGAGCGTGCCGCGGCGCAGGGGCGACCATTCGACACAGTTGACGGGACCGCCGTGGCCGCGGAGCTCGAGAAGGGCCTGGCCCGGCTGGCGGACATCGAGGATGCGGATCACGTTGGAGTCGCAGGCGAATGTGGCCAGGAGATGTTGGTCGTGTGGGGATGTTGCGAGGCGGAGGAGGGGTGGCGGGTGCGAGAGGGTTTGCTGGGCTAGGGTCGGGCTTATACGGCCACCGTTGGAGTCTGTGAAGGTGTGAGGTGTGCGGTCAGAATCTGGCATGGAGGAAAATGGGGGTGGCACGGAGTAGTTCGAGATATACCTCTGTCTTCTTTGCCTGTGGGCTCGTAGATGATGGTGCTGTGTTCCAGGCTGCGAAGGTCAAACATCCGCACGCTGCCGTCTTGGCCACAGCTGACGAAGACGTCGGTGCTCTGGGCGCAGAACCGCACATCGTAAACTTCCTTGTCATGAGCGATCAGCTGTGTCTTTGCCGTGAGAGAGGGGATATCCCAGATTGTGCATGTCGTGTCTATGCTCGAGGTAATGATCAAGCTCGGGTTGACGGTGTTCCAGTCCAGCGAGGTGAGCGGCGCGGTATGGTCGGGGGTTTTGGAGTTTGATAAGAGAGCTAGGGGGGTAAGCTTGGTGACTGGCGGGTCGCGGCCGTTCCTCGACGTGATGGATGAACCAGGCGTAGGCTGTTGGGTATCGGAGGGAAGCGACCAGAGCCGGAGGTGGTCTCCCGAGGTGGCCAACAAGTCTGTAGACTGCTTCTGTGACGACGGCGGCTCCCACAGCAGGCGGGTGACGGGGTATGAGTGTGTCGCTTCGGCAATTTTTGTGAAGTCCATCGACCACTTAGAACCCCCAGGAACGTAGACGTCGGACGGCGTGGGAATGAGCTGGGCGTCGAGGATTTGTATCTGGCACGTCGTGTTAGAAAAGATGGGTCCTGTCAGTGCCGGCCGAGCCGGGCTACTCACGTAGTTATGGCCGTCTTCCAAATAGCTACCAATGGCAAGCTTGCCGGCGCTGTTGCCCTGGGGAGCCCACTTGCACCAGTCAAAGGCATAGAGTGCCCAGGGGGCCATGTAATTGCTAGTTCGCGACTGCGCGCTTGCTGGCTCGGACCCGGGGGTGCCGGGCAAGCCATCCGAGAGGCTCGAGTCAGCACGGGGACGGATATCGGCGAGCCCGAGTGGCGTGTTGGGGACACGCTGAGAGTTTGAGGATGTGTTGTACTTTGGCTCGGTGGGCGACATGTACTGTGAGGAGGAAGCGCTGCCGCCGGGGGTCGTCGGTGTGTATGGTACGTAGCCGGACCCTCCAGATTCGTAGGGCCCGGAGGGGCTCGAGCGAGTGTAGGAATGTGACAGATTCATCGAGGTGTGCTTGCTTGATGGCTGGCTCTGGTGCGACTGGTAGTCCGACTGCTGCTGCATGCTGGGAAGGGTCGGAGCGGTGTTGGAGGGGACGGTGGGTTGTCGGGAGCCCAATCCGCCGGGCTGCAACACATTTGGCACGCTGCCGGGGCCTTGATAGCCGGGCACTTGGGGCAGGTTCGGGGGCGCCTGGTCGAGCTTGATGTGCGGGGCGCCGGTCGAGTAGTCGCGGGGCGACATTTGCTGCTGTCCTTGGTGTCCTTGGTGTCCTTGGTGGCCTTGGTGACCCTGATGGCTCTGGTGGCCCGTCATGCCCTGCGGCATGTGCATCTCATCGTGTTGAGACGAAAAAGTGCCTGTCCGCCGCGGCGGTTGGTATTGCGGCTGTTGATTCATTGCGACAGATCGACAACCCGGAGCCGAATATCAGGGATCGCGAAAACCGGGACCGGGGCCACTGCGCCACAGAGACGCCTAACGTCGCTCGATGGGTGTAATGCCCGGCAAGGCGATGTGCAGAAAGAATGCCGGGTCTAGCCGCAGGGGAGAATGCCGATGGGCACGAGAGCCCGGTGGCAGCAATGGCGGCTTCGAAGGAAGTGTGCGACACGGGATGCGTGAGAGGAAGCAAGCGATGTGAGCTCCAAACACTCCCCTCTCGCAACCCAATATCCATACTCCGTACACACTGACTGCATGGGCAGCCGCCAAGCGGTTCGTGGTGCGGGGTAGAACAGGAATCTATGATTGGTTGTCTAGAACGGTAGGTACCTGTGTACTGATCCGTACGTGCTCCACACAACAAAGGCGCTCAGGCAAAGAGGGACGAACTACTCCGTAGTCCGTACTTCATCCTGCGTAACTAAACTCCAACCCGGTACCCAGCCGAGGCCCCGCATTCACCCCTCAACGCGAGCGAGCCTTGAGAGATAGCAGAACCTCAAGTAGGTACCTTACTCTTCTGCGCGGATGCATAAATCCGTACAGGAGGTAGGATACGAAACTCTTTTGGTGCAATTGCTGAGTATAAAGCTTGATAAGTTCTTCTGTACCCAGCTTGGTAGCAAATCTGCAGGGTTCCGAGCTTTAAGCATGATCTGAAGTGAGGATCGCGCTCATCTTAAGGTATGTACAAACATACAAGTTCAGGTGGGTAGGAGGTCAGGTATGTAAGGTACCTAGGTGTGTGCGGATTAATTACCGTACAGTCCCTCTAACCGAGCCGCCCCTCATCCTATCAGGTCACCATCTCAACGTCTGGCAGCAACCTATCTCATCAAAGCAAGCAACTTCCATCATTGCGTGACCGCATATTTGGACTCACCGTTCAGCTTGTGACAACACGCAAACTTAGCGATCTCGGCCTCTTCTACGCTGTCGTGAACAGCTACGTCTACCTGATCATCAATCGGAGTGGTCACGGGCCCCAGATACAAAAGCGCTCGAACGACTTCCTCAAACATAAATACAACAAATTCAAGCGACTTGTGGCTACCGTCCTGCTATCCTTCGATCTCGGCCAGGAACAACTCCACCATGGGCGAAAACGACTACCCGTCGCTTCTTTTACTCCCATCTCCTCCCGATCCCCTCACCCGTGACTCGCTCAACGCCGCATACCGACCTTCCATCCAGTCCGCACTTTTAAAGGCAAGGCGGCCAACGGGTGCGGCTAGGCTTGTCGTCGCCATCGTATATCCCGTACTTCGCGGGCAATTTCTCCATTCCAAGACCTTTTCCTGGTCGGAAGTTCAGAACCTCATCGCTGGTGTTTACAGCCTTATTTCAATCCTCTGCGCCCAGTTCTCGATCGACACCGAGATGGATGGTGGCCCCGGCTCGGTCGACTCGACGGTCATTTTGATCGACGACGACCGCAACAAGCGCTACCCCGACGACTTCCGCCCTGCCATTGAGCCCAACAACACCGTCATCGTTGATATGGCCACTTTTGCCTCGGCTTACTTCCCATGGAACTTCATCTTCACTGTCAGAAGCGAGCTCGGGTACCAGGTTTCTCAGACCTATCTTAAGCTGGCCGAAGGAAGACAGAACCTGCTCCAGTCGCAGCTCGTTCCGGTGGAGGGCGGTCTGACAATGAACGTTGCCAAGAGGGAGCCGGGGGGTTTGCCCGCGCAGACACCGACCTACCCCACGGTGTGCCTGGGTGGGACGTTTGATTATCTGCACCCGGGACACAAACTACTTCTCACTGCCGGCGCCCTCCTGCTTCAAGTTCCTCGGAGGGGCGACCCTTCGCCACCCTGCCGGTACATTATCGGCATCACCGGCGACGAGATGTTGAAGAACAAGAAATTTGCCGACTACGTACAGAGCTGGGAGCAACGAGCACGGAACGTTATCCTATTTTTATCGCAGCTGCTGGAGCTTTCCCCGCGGGGATGGAAGGACGGCACAAGCGCGCAAATCGAGGAGAAGGACGGCGATTTTCAAGCTACCTTTCGGGACGGCACCATCCAGGTTCACTGCGTACGAATTCAAGATGCTTTTGGTCCAACCATCACGATCGAGGAGATCCAGGCGCTCGTCGTGTCGGGCGAGACAAGATCCGGCGGGCAAGCTGTCAATGAAAAGCGGCTCGAGAAAGGTTGGCATGCGCTCGACGTCTTTGAAGTCGATGTGCTTGATGCCGAAGAGGTGTCGGATGAGCCCACGAGGACGGAAAACTACGCGGCCAAGATTAGCAGCACGGCCATTAGGCAACAGAGGGCATCAAGGGGCGGAAACACGATTTGACTAATAGTGTGCGAGCCCTGGTGGTGACAAATCAGGGGATTCAGCATTTTGTGATCCGCCTAATTATCTGTTAGATCTGGACTTCTAAAACGGTGCTCTTCCTGAGTGTCACTGTGAAGACCGCCGTGACCCGGCGAGATTTTTGATCGATCCGAGTCACCATCCAAAGGCAGGCTGCTACCTCGACCCAACCTGACGGAGAATACTCTGTTCGGGAGATCGACACAGCGCAGATTCGACATCTTGTCTCACCGAGCAGTGGCTCGATATTACAAGCCGTCTTACCCAATCAACCGCGTTTACTCAGGATATCACACCCTCGATCAAACCTATCTTACGCCGATGCTACTTAGAACCCGTCGGCTTACCTATGTACCGTCAATCTCGTTCAACGACAGGAAGCAGAGTGCTTCCGTAATCTGAAACTCTAGTTGTCGTCTCGCTAAGATCAACACTAGGCGTTCCCACATGCCGCTTAGATCAGGTAACGTAGGTATGGCAACATCAAGGACAGCCTACCGACCGTCTATTCCATCCCCTCCCAATCCATTCCAATCTTTGCACTTCACTTTGCTTTTGGCTGCCACACGCCACGTTAATCCAGGTCTCCCAGAAACAAAGCCCCCTCGTGTCTCGGGCTGTCCCCCTGATGCAGTACGGTGTCTGCGGACGCGTCTTTCATGTAAGGTTAGATTAGATAAGCCCTAGTGGGTCCTGGTGTTGTGGGGCAGAGCCTTCTTTGTTCTACCCTCTTCTTATACCTGGCTGCAGGGCCAGTGTACAGGAACCCACGAACTTAGAGGACATCGAGCTATTGAACTATCTTGATTTTACCACAACAATCTTCCATCAAATGGTAGCGAGCACTCGCTTCTAACCATCTTCCAACCATCAGAACTGGATTCGTATCACGTTGACGATCAGTTCAGTACCACTATCGCGATAGTTGGGCTCGGTTTCGGCGACTTAGTAACCGAATCGGGTAATTCTGTTGCAACCACCACAAAATCCCTGTTCCTGGCGACTCTGGTGACTAGGATACACTACGGAGGTTGGTCCGGGAAGACTTTGCAATGCCCAGGTTGCCAAGACCTTGGCATACAGTATAGTCAGCCAGCACCGTAAGAGACACTTACACACTATAGCTAAACCGAGCTTACAGACGTATCTAACACTTCAAACTAAGCTTAAAACTAGGCTTATTTTGAACATTTGTAATAATTCGCTATTTTTTGTAGTCAAGAGGCTCTATTTTACTAGTAGGTATATCATCTTCCCTACTTACAAGTCCGTCGCTAACGTCGCCTACGTATTAGATATACAAGCTCTCTACCACGAAGTCTATCTACAATATCCTTATCAACAGTGGCCATCTCGGCTTCCAATTTAGCTTCCTTTTCGGCACCCGATTTCTGAAGCCATTCGCGCTATACACGATAACCAGGCTCCTCCTCACCTGGGGGGAGTGGTTTAGGAACTGTACCCTCCTTATATTCGTTTCCTCTAGCAAGTCGGATCACCCATTTGATATTCCCCTGGATCCTTTCGATATAGACTTGTAGGCTCTGATGGGCAGGATAGGTAGAGAGGAACCTGGATGTGCGGTGAGGATCTGTTTACTATATAACTTATAGTATAAATAAGATTGTGGGTGCACTTCGCACGTTAGATGCCTAGCCTTGGCACAGGATTGCAAAGTCTTCCCGGACCAACCTCCGTAGACCTCCATCACACCACTACCAACCTATAGGTGCGTATCTAAGTAACGGGATGTTGTGTAATCCAAGCGAGCTCGGTGATCCTGGGTTCACAGATCCCACTGACAGTCGCCCTCGGGCGCCCTCGGGTAGATTTGAAATTGACACTCTACCCCCTTCATCAACGGTCCGAGGCAGTGTAGCACCCTTGGACCGGTCCTGGGGCGCACAGGGGTGGCACAACCAAATCGGAAAACTCCGCGATGTCTTTGAAATTAGCGAATGCAACTCAAGTCTCCACCTCGAGATAACGGTATGATTCCGCGAGCCAAGCTTTTCAAACTAACTTTGTTCGTGGGGGAGCATCACCTTTTCCTGGCGGCAAAAGCCGGAAGGAGAACACTGCACGCCATGAGACTTTTCTCTATTGTCGTGCTATCGTTTCCCACTTTTCTCATCCGAGTCTCCCTTGTATCATTACCTTCCCCACAAGAAGAGGAAAAACAAAGAAAAAAGGCCCAAGAGCCAGGGTCTTGGAAAAGACATGGTCTATTTTGGCGCACCACAACCCCCCCAAGCTCAGAACCCTCAAATTGCCTGTTCCGTGACGTGATATGTATGTATGCGCAATTTTTTTGTATGTACACAGGTTGGACACCAGTGGCCAAACACAGAGAAAGAAGAAACAAAGAGAAGAATAGAAAGGTAAAATCAATGGCATATGTACCAGCCCGTGATTGAAGGCTGTGTGCTCAGTTGTGCGAGATGGTCCACTTGGTCTGCACCCGGATGCCGTTCTTCTGGTCGCTAAGATGGGTCGGCTGGTCCGTCAGGGCCACATCGGAACCGCTGTCTTTGTCCTTGTCGGCATCCGGCGCTGTCCGCAAAGGCTCGGGGGTCCGGCCGGCACCGACGGCCGACTGATAATGTACCTCTTGGTTTGCGGCATAGATATTCTCGAGCGGGATCTGGGTGTCCGTCTGGCTCTGGTCCTTGAGCTTGCTGAAGGCGCTTCCGTTGGCGCCGTTCCCTGACGAGTGGTAGGCAAGCTTGGTATTGCCCCGGCGCGAAGGGAGGCAGCGTGACAACAGCGAGCCCAGCATGGGCAGGCTGACGCAGAGGATGCCAAGGTTAGGCTCGGTGGCGGACCAGAAGTCGGCCCAGATCATGGTGCCCGTGAGGTTTTGGAGGTCGAGCCGTGTGAGGGTAACGATGCGGATGATGGCGATGACGCTGACACTGCGTGGCCGTTAGTTACGAGCACTCTCCGTGACGCGCGTGGCCCTCCCCTTTCTTTCCGGGCCCTTCCTGAAATACGTACACTAGACCGACGAGGAAGACGCCCGTCAAGCCGAACTTGGTGGGTGTCGCCATCTTGAGCGACCAGACAGTCGGGAGCGGGAGCGTGAGGATGATGACGTCGCTGATGACGTTGAAGGCGCCGATGGCGATGAAAGAAGCCACCTGGTCGCCGCACTCGCCCTCGACCGTCAAGCTGTATGTCTTGGCAAATGGGCGGCAGATCAAGAAGACCTGGAGAATGTTGCCGATGTTCCAGAGCATGACAAACGCCAGGGCGGCCTTGGTCGCCATGCGCAGGCCCCGGTTGACGAAGACGCGGAGGTAGAACAACAAGACGCTGACCTTGATGGTGCCGATCGCGGTGGAGTAGATGAGCTCGTAGGCGACGAGGAGCTTGAGGATGGTTTCCAGGTTCGGCAGTGTCTCGGTCACGGGGTAGCCAATGCCCATGGGCGCCCCTTTGGAACGAGTTGGTCAGTTCGACATATTTATTATCCGAGGTAGTCACAGCAACTGCGTCCGGTGACAGGACCATCTTGTTGTGGAAGTCTTGTTTGTACTTACACAGCCCCTGAATGATTAACATGCCGAGGCCTTGCGGCAAGGCGAAGAGGATGAGGTAGTCATCCCACCAGAGTCCGGCACCGGTCACGAAGCGGGCCACGAGACGCAAGCCCACAACTGATACGGTCAGGAAGGCTAGGACGCAGTTGATGACGAGGTGAACCCTCACGATGGGGAGCATAGGAAACTCTATGTAGTCGAACATGGTGCCTGCAAGTGAGTGCTGGCGGGCTATGCCGGCTTCGTTTTTGACTGCTTCTTCTTCATGCGGTGGTAGACACAAGTTCTCTCAGAAACAAAGACCCGGGGCAAGGCGAACGCTGACGTCCTACTTAGCGCTTAGCAGAAGAAGTAAGGTATGGGCATGGGATATAACGCACTTTGTGCTGGGTTCGAAAAAGGGGGGCGAAACATGAACAGAAGGAGCAAGGGTAAGGTTGTCGACATGTGTCAGCAAAGCGTTACGCAACCCTGCCTTTCAGATTTCGGCATTCCCATGGCGCGGCACGGGGATGACCCGTTTCCCGTAGCGCGGTTCAAGTGCCGAAATCAGGGTGGGACGAGACTGGGGCAAGATGGGAAGATGCAAGACAGGGAGGAAAAAAAAAACAAGGAGGGTGAGGGATGCTCACAAGGGATTCATGCGATAGTTAGAAGAAAAAAAAGTTACAAGAAACTCTACACAGTACTACTCCATTGCACGAACGGGGGAGGCATCTCCCGAAATTGAAGTGACAGGGATTGGGCGACAGGGGAATGAGGGAAAGTGGCCGAACTGGCCATCGGTGAGCATCACTGACCAGTTGGTATATTTTGTAGTTGTATATATATATGTACGACCTACTAAAGCAAGTACGGGGTTTACATTTATACAGTATACATAACAGGATGTAGGTAGTTAGTGAATATTGTTTATTATTAGTTCGCCGTTCGGACTACAAACCTAGTGATGGTGTGGTGGTTAGTGTAGTGTACTGCGTAGATATAGTGTAGTAGTGTATGGCGCACCGGGTTCTCGAAGCGTAATGTTGTCTGGGATCCTGGAAGAGCAGATTTCTCATCCGTGCCGCTGCCAGCCAGAGTGTGGCGTGAAGGTCGCATCGGGGGGGTCCTGGAGCATGGGTTGCTGGGCGTCTCGTGGTTTTCGGGCCGGTAGAGAGCTTCGAAGTATACATAGTATACAAGCACGGAGTTAGCTGAGTTCAGTGCCGCAGTGAACTCCTGCCTTCGGACAAAGTATCTTCGTAGCTCCAGTTGGTGCATAGGTGACAAACCTAATCCGCGTTTATTGGCTCATGTTTAAGAGAGTATGTCCAATGGCTGCACAATCCTGGCTTCGTTACCCAGGTTTACTTTCAGAGCAGTGTATTGTACAGCGTATTGCCGGCATCCCCCCTCCTATAGGGGAACCCAAGGAGAGGGCGCGTTTCTGTTCCAGGACCCGCTTGTTCGTCAAGACGGGAGCATACCGGGAATGAAACGGAATTCGAAGAGATGGAGACATGCGAACCTATCAGAGTGCTGTGTACGGAGTACACTACTGGGTATATACATACAGTAATCCGTACTCCGTACACGTACATACAAGTACGGATTACACCACTACCCGTACGACGTCCGTAGTGTATACTCTGTCCACTAGGGAGTCGGCGATCACAGGCTAGGGCAGTGGAAACCGGAGCTGGGACCTGGTCCCTGGGGAGAAATGAGGGTCAGGGTGGGGAAGGGGGAGGGCGGGGTGAGTGTACTCGCGAGACCTCGAGCTTGGGATTCCGTACGGATGGTTGTGCCGCAAAAGATAGGGCGGAGTTCGCTCCGCGGTCTTTATTCATGATCAGGAGATCAGAAGAAAACCGTTGCTATGTTCCCACGTGCAGGCCGTTCAGCTCGCGGTAATACAAAAAATTGAATACTCGTAGTGTGCGCATACTATACTAAGTCATGTCACGGGCATACTTGGTGTGAACGTGGAAGCCGACCAGGTATAGTGGAGAGACGGCAGGAACCGAGCTGCGGTTCTGCAGATATCGTAACAGAAACGGGCTTGTGCAGGTATCCTATTCTAAAGCAGGTAAGGTCCCTTACACTAGTGTACTCTGTATAAGCATAGTGTAAGCTTCGTCTATAACTAGAGTGGAGACTACGGCGTTAGGCTCTATATAATCCGTACTCCGTACGTCCTTAGAGTACGGAGTACGGAGTAGCGGTTTTCTCATACACGAAAACGCAGATACAGACTTACCATGCTTGCACATAACTACATGGAACATAGTATAATATCCGTACTACAGAATGTCTATATTCAACTGATTAGAAAGTAGTACTACGTAAGCAGGCGGCGTTATACATTTGATATATGTTCCCTACACGTTACATTTGATGTAGCGCTTAGATAAGCTTTATTTGCAATTTGCGGCGCAGATCCTGACTGCATTTTGAAGTTCTTTTCGGTCGGCTCGTTGGTCAATTGGCACTTAGCGCGCTTTCCACTGCGTTATCACAACTTGCGCGACCAAGGTACCGTGCATCGAGTCCGGATGACTGCCTGAGGCAAGTAGTTACATACATATATAATCCGTACACGTACTCCTTCGAAAATGGGACCTGCTGCCAAGGCCCTAGAACCCCTGCTGGCGAGTGAGCACCCCTCTGCCGCGCCCTGTTTCTGTTAGCCAATTAACGCCTTTCCGGTCGACTTGATCTAGCCGCTTGTGAATGTGATCATCTTTTCTGTTCTTTCTTTCAACTTCTGAGATATGTGAAATTTATCTAGCGCACTCCGCACCTTACCTGCCCACTCATTGGTGTTTATGGCGCCCTTGGCGCGTTTAACCCGCGCAAACCTCCAGTAGACCAGCCCATGCGGCCAGTGACAGACGGTCGCGCCATCCAACGAGCTCCAGAGATGGCCCGGAGGGGTGAGGGGGTGACGAGGGGGTGACGCGGGGCTCAGCAGCGAGGTGGAGCGATGCCACCACGGAAACCCGGTGTTTCACCCGACTTGACCTGTTCCACTACAGGTACAGCCAACAGCCAACATCCTCCATGGAGCTGTTGGAGAGCTCATGAGGGGTTGCCTGATGGGCGGAGGGGGCGGGTTCGAGTGCACCGGATGCTCGATGTGGCCCGGGATATATATATTATCTACCCTTGAGTCGCAGCTTCTCCCGCCTCTCAGCAAGCCCCTGGCCGAGGTCGCACTCATACCCTTCGGCTGCGACTTGAGCCCGACTCGCCAAATTCGATCGCCCGCCAGACCCCTTGGCCTGGCCCGGTGTTCCGTCCCACCAGATACGAGATCCCGCCCTAGATATCCCCCCCCGGTCGGCAGATCCCCATGATGGCGTCCGTGGACCTAGACCAGCCGTTTGACTACATTGTGGTCGGCGGCGGCACTGCCGGCCTCGTTGTCGCCAACCGTCTCTCTGAGGACAGCAATGTCCGCGTTCTCGTCGTCGAAGCCGGCGCCGACCGCAACGCCGATCCCTTGGTCCTGACACCAGGCCTTGTGGCCGGCCTCTACGGAAAGGACGAGTATGACTGGAACTTCAGCTCGCCCCCGCAGGTTGGATGCATCCGCCCCAGAGAAATCCCTTAGCCGTGTGCATACCCCGGCTCACAAGTCGCACAGCCAACCCTGAACAACCGACGTATCAACCAGGCTCGGGGCAAGATGCTCGGTGGGACCTCCGGTCTCAACTTCATGATGCTGCTCTACCCATCCAAGGGCAACATCGACTCTTGGGCCGCCCTGGGCAATCCGAGCTGGAACTATGACGCGCTGGCCCCCTACCTGCGCAAGTTTGCCACTGTCCACCCGTCGCCTCAGTCCGCCCGAGACTTGCTTGGCCTGACCTACATCGACGAGAGCTTGGCGGCGGGCGACGGTCCTATTCAGGTTTCGCACACGGATGGGCACAATGTGACGAACAAGGCTTGGCTGGAGACATTTGCTAGCCTTGGCCTCGAGGTCTCGACCGATCCCCGCGACGGGAAGGCGCTGGGAGCCTTCCAGAACCACGCCTCCATCGATCCAGCTACGCACACGAGGAGCTTTGCCGGCCCCGCGTACTACACCCCCGACGTGGCCAAGCGGCCAAATCTCGTCGTGCTCACCGAGACCTTGGTCGCCCGGGTCCTCTTTGACACGGCCGGCGGCGAGGGGGACGCGGTCGCGACTGGTGTCGAGATCATCACCAAGGATGGCCAGAAGAAGCAGGTCTCGGCCTGCGGCGAAGTCATCCTGGCCGCGGGTGCGCTCCAGAGCCCGCAGATTCTCGAGCTCTCGGGCGTCGGCGGCCGCGAGCTGCTCGAGAAGCACAACATCCCCGTCGTCGTAGATAATCCCAACGTGGGCGAGCACGTGCAGGATCACCCCATCGTCTGCCAGAGCTTCGAGGTCGCCGACGGCGTGCCCTCGGGCGACGTCCTGCGCGATCCCAACGTCCTCCAGGCCGTCGTAGGCATGTACCAGTCGGGCGGCGGCGCCGGGCCGCTGGGCCAGAGCGTCATCAGCGTCGCTTACACCCCGCTCGTCGACGGCTCTGGCGTCGTCTCGGCCGAGGCCAAGGCCGAACTGCTCGCCCGGCACGAGTCGAGCTTTTCCACGGCCGAAGGCAAGGTCCTTCGCGACCTGGTCGAATCCCCCTCCGAAGCCACCTTCGAATTCCTCCTCTTCCCCAGCCAGGTGGACATCCCCGAGAATCCGACCAGCATGGCGCAGTACATCACACCCGTGCTCCCCGAGAATTACATCAGCGTCATGACCTTCATCCACCAGCCCTTCTCCCGCGGCAAGGTCCACATCACCAGCCCGGACATCAGGGCGGCGCCGCTCTGGGACCCGCGGTACAACTCGGACCCGCTCGACCTGGAGCTGCTGGCGCGCGGCGTGCAGTTCGTCGAGCGCATCGTCGACTCGGCCACCCCGTTCGGCCGGGTCCTGAAGCAGGGCGGCAAGCGCCAGCCGCCGCTGCGGGCCGACGACCTCGAGACCGCGCGCGAGATTGTGCGCCAGCGCCAGATCTCGGTCTTCCACGTCTCGGGCAGCTGCACGATGCGCCCGCGCGACCAGGGCGGCGTGGTCGACGAGCGCCTGCGCGTGTACGGCACCCGGGGGCTGCGGGTCGTCGACGCTAGCGTGTTCCCCATCGAGCCGGTAGGCAATATCCAGAGCGTCGTGTATGCCGTTGCGGAGCGAGCTGCGGATCTGATCAAGGAGGACCGCGCGAAGGCGTAGACACCGTGGGACTGGCCACGGAGACAAGGTTTTGGATGTGAAGACCTAGGCGTCGGGGACGCGATGTGGGCTCTGGAGGTTGGCGGGCCCCGAGTTGGGCCGAGTTTCCGGCTGTGGCATCTTCAGGCGGGCTTTCCATCAAAGTGATACGTGGTGGATAATTAAGGGGAAGTTTGCACGTCAGCGCTCCCTCGAGCTTGAAATACATACCGACTAGTGCTAGTTTCCCCAATTAATTATCCCCTTCAACGCGGATCTTGTGTTATATAAGGTATCCAATTTTCACAACATGTCCATCCGTTTTACTTCATACTCGGACTATCTCCGACCTGAGATATCAAACGGGGGAGAAATATCAAACATTCCCGTTCAACCCGAGTGTTGCGTGCGTTTATTCCTGTATGCTGTGTCCTTGTTTCCCACTTGTGCAGCTTGCAGCGGCTCTTAGAATCAATAGGGAAGCCCCATTTAAACAAGTTATCCTCTGTGGCGCAATTGGCTAGCGCGTCTGACTGTTAATCAGGAGGTTGGAAGTTCGAGCCTTCCCGGAGGAGTGCTTATTTTTTCCCATCCCCTTTTTGCCGTCCACTTGTCTGCTTTATTCCTTCTGTACCGAGGCCGACGTATAGGCGGGCCCACTCCCGCGTATCGATTACGAGAGTGTGCTTGAGAAGTCTGAATATCATGATTGTTTCCATTTCGAGATTAAGAAGACTCCATATAGGAGTGCGCCATGCGGGCAAGTTCTATTGTTTTGCATCATTCCCAGCGCACGTACTAAGTACACCAAGGTAAAACATAGAGTTTGGTTTACTACTCCGTACATTTCAGCGATTTGTTTGGCTGGCCGTTCGGCAGCGTAGGTTCTCTTTTCATGTCGATTGTTTGGGAAGTGGGTCCGCCAAGCATGACGTTCGCAGCTGCAAGTTCGTCATTGCCAGCCGAGATTTCGACTCCCGAATCCTGGGACACTGATGTTCGAGAAACTCGGGCTCTCACCGCGACCCAGTTACAGCGTCAATGGGCTGTGCGAGAACGGCCTCGGTAACTCCTTTCAAGTAGATTCAGCTTAGGGCCTATCCGTTAATTGATGCGCGCCTTGGCGACTCCATTGCGGTTCTTTCGCACATATGCGACGAACCGGAGGCCGAGACTCGATGCGGCGCTGAGTTTGGACCATGTCAGTGTCGCCCTCTCCTGGAACACATGGAAGATGAGTGTTGGTTAACCCGTCACTTAGTTCATTCAACGAACACGGGTCTTGTCCTTCTACAGGGCCATCATCCGGAGCACACGCAAAATCCCAGACACCAAGACTCGCGCTGAGACGCGCAAGTTTGTGAGGGACGAGTTTGAGAGACATCGCGACGTCAAGGACCTTGTCAGTTTACCTCCGTCATCTTCTGCCGCGACCTGCGCTGACTGGACAAAGGGCCATATACGGTATCTCCTGTCGACAGGCAAGACGGAGTGGGAGAACATGGAGAGGTACATTAACGGCATGTAAAAAAAGACAGACAGGTTCCAACCCTCCGGCCCCAGTCAGCTCTACCTTGTCCCCGCAATCCGTTGCCAATTCGTGCCGCAATGGGTCTATTTTTTCTTTGACGCTCTGCGTAGGTTGTCTCATCCAGCGGATGGACCACGGCTGATTGAGCCGAGTTGTAAAGCCCCAATCCTTGTCACACCGTCCTCGGCCACTCTATACCCCGTTGCGCGTATCGTACAAGAACCCGGCTCCCAGTGGTATCAGAACAGACGCTTGTTGCAGAACATCACCGCTTACCCCTGGCGCTGCTTATGCCTCGGGTTCGCAGGGCATATGATGTAGAGATAACCATTGTGCCGCTTGTTCGCTTTCCGCCGGACGACCTGTCCGCCTCGCGAAAAAGTACGAGATTAGCCCGGACGAAAAACGATAACCCGAACGAGTTCGCCCGGTTGAGTGTGTCCCATACTGACCTTGCAATGCTGGCACCGCTTCTTGATGGCGCTGCGCACCTTCATTCCCCGAGCCTGCTGCTTCTGGAACACTGCTAAGCCGCTCTGCACGGCCGGGGTAACCGAACCCCGAGCGAAGGTGGTCCTGCTCGAAGCCGAGAGAGCAGCCTGAGACAGACACCGGGCCTGCACTGCGGGGAGCACCGTCTTCTTTGGAGTCGAGAGGGAAAGGGCGCGCATCGACGAGGCGAGCGACTTCGTGGCGAGTGCGGCGGACCGCATGGTCTGCAGAATGCTCGACATATTTGAGTGGCAGTTTTGTTCGCAACCACGAAGAAACGGTGGCAGGTGGCGGCGGGGCGGAAGCGATTGAGTTGTCGCCTTTTCGTCGTTTGCTGCCCGTCGTCGCTCGTTCGCCGGATTCGCAAGAGTTGCGATGTATGAGCGGGATGGGTCGCGCCGAAAACCAATGTCTTGGCGGTGTCACGTGCCTGCTGCGTCTTTCCGGTCTTCCAACGATGCCATACAGAAGTAATTACGTATCCGTATTTCGCACGTAATTCCAGACTAAATGCTTCATAACTCACAAGTTGGCAGCCTACTTTCAACATTTGGATATAATATGCATCACTGCAGAATACTTTCCCCATTTCTTTGCCTCACGACCTCTCTTTGTGCCCCTGTTCCAGTGCGCCTCCCTTATCATTCAGACAAGATTTGAGCTCGACCGATTTAAGCGGTCAAGATGAAGCAAAAGCGTCAGAGAGCCGAAACGGGTCCATTGGAGCTTGCCAACCGCAAGACTGACGAACAATTTATCAGAGATTATCTCAAAGCGGGGTCAGTAAATATTTTCGCGACATGATTTCTTTCTGTTTTCTGTTCCTTATTCTTTTATTGAAGTAGTCCTGCGGAAACGGAGCAAGCGATGCGTAGGAACGTTGGAGTCGCGGGCTGGCTAATTAATCTCATCCACCCTGCTGTGTGATTCTAGACCCGGCAAAGATACGTGGACGACAGTTTGGGCCCATCCAAAAACCGGTACTGAGTACAGCATTGACCTGATACGAGCGGAGGATATATCGGAAGCCGATATCTCAGCCTGCTTTCAACTGATTGAGCAGACAAGCCGAGCAGATTATGAAAAATCAACATTCAAGTGGCAGCCCAAGAAGAAACTCAAGGAGATGAAGTCTCCCGGGCTACGGTACATTTTAGTGAAGGAGAAAGTCACAATGGCCATCCGGGGCTTCACTTCGCTCATGCCAACTTACGAAGAGGGCGAGCCTGTTATTTACTGCTATGAGCTTCATCTTCAGCCGGAGCTGCAAAGGTAATAAGCGTAAGGCAGGTGATCTATTTTCCTTTACAAAGCTAATTAGGTTGCAGAACAGGGCTGGGCTCGCTTCTCATGAGTTTTCACTCTACCGTGGCCGCTAATCTACCGCCCATCAAAAAAGTCATGTTGACGTGCTTTCTGTCGAATCAGCGTGGGCTGAGTTTCTACAAAAAGCTGGGCTTTGAAAGAGACGAGATCTCACCTGTCCCGCGGGAGCTGCGCCACGGCAAGATATTCAATCCCGACTATGTCATCATGAGCAAACCGGTTCGGCCAATCGTTGACACGGGGAACTCTGGAAGCCCTCCTGAGACCGTTGTCAACGCCGAGGCTAGCTGATGGCCGGTTGGTTATGATGGGGCGTTTTTCTTCAAGCGCTCGAAACATTGGCCCGTCAGCATCAGCTAATGCTGCAAGTTTACATCGCGATTTTGGCGGCAGGTTCCAAAACTTCGGTAACTCTCCCATGCCTTCGGCGTTCAACGCCCGTTGTTCACAGCCCAGCGCTTGCGTGACCCCCACGGTTCCCTCCGAGAAAGTCAACGAGTGTGCCAAGTGTGGCCGCAATTCCTGTCTACCTTGCTCTCAATACGCGCCCCATGCGAAGTAGGCATCTTTTTCAATTGTATACCTCCTCCTCATGCCGCCCCCCTCCACCCTGGCGCTCGTTTATTCCGTCCACCCGTATCCATAGATGCTGTATCCGACATGGATAGTTATTGACGAACATAATTATGTGACACCCCGTGATCTTAAAAAGCAATGCGCGGAGATCGGCCGACAGTACGGCACCAAGGGCAGCTTCGCCAGCGATTCCCCCGTATCGTGATTCTGCCTTACCTGTGCGGAGTGATGTAGCACAACGATGCGCCTACAGTCAGGCGCGGTTGGCCGGGGCGGGTGCAGGACTCCATGCAATCAGGGCAGAGCGCAAGGCCGAGGGGTGAATGCAGATTCAGATAGAGATGCAGCCATTGGCAGGGAGAGGAGGAGAAATTTGTACAAAAATGGGCACCTGTGTGAACGTGAAGGCTACGAGTTTGGGGTTTGGCGACCTTGTGCAAGTGCAGAGCAACAATTGCCTGATGAACTCATTGCGTGGCACTAGTTACAGTTCCGGTCGGTGACACTACGGAGCCTCGACTCCGTTCGGCGAATAATTAGTTGTGGTAGATGGATGGATGCGGAATCAACGATTGTATAAGTCGGAACCCCCCCTAGTGGACCACCCCTACCTGTGGACCGCCCATTCCCATACAAACTCATACAAACTCATACTTTTCAATCCTACATTATACATCCCACAATAGTACAATAGACTTCAATCTTTAGAGGCAGATAGTAATATAGAAAATATACCAAGAAATCACTATTTTATTTATTTAGAATAGCTATCAGAGTCAGAAATAAGATCTGAAAATATTGTTAGTAGCTACTAATAAAATACTAAGGTTTCTTAACATCTTTCACATTTTAAATATCAACGTAAGATAACAAATAATAAGAAACGCTACACTAAATATAAATAAGAAACATTTAAGGAACAAGTTCCTATTATTATTTTATATATTGAATATCTAGTTGTTGTTTTGTTAAGGGAGGGTATTTTTCTATATATAACCCTGAGGGTTAAAGCTGGAGTGGTCCACAGGTGGGGGTGGTCCATATCCAGGTGGTCCGACTTAATTAACTGCTATGGAGTTCGGTGATGGTGGATGGAGGAGGAAGAAGGAAGATGTTCCCAGCCGGCGCGATGGGGCCAGACCGGAAACTGCCCGTACTGATACGGAGGCGAGAGAGGTAATTAACCAGGATCACCAAGTACAGTTGGATTGGAGATAATAGAGCAGGACAAGGACATGAAATCTCCTCCTATACCTAATACAGTTGCGTTCCTTACAAGAACTCCCCTAAAAGCTAACGGGGACGAAGCCAGACTTGTTTGTTGGCATTTGACATTTGACTAGGCGAAGGCCACCACCGAGGTCCAGGGGCGCAACTCTTAAGCTCTCAAATCGCATTCATTCGTGTTGTTGCAAGCTGATATCCCGTGGTTCATATGGGCTTGAGGTACCAAGTACGTATTGAGCCGTTGGCTCTTCTCTTGTTTTCATCCCGGATGCTTTCAGAGAGAAATTGGACAGACTGTTGAGAAATCGGAACTTTGCCGACAGTATTGTGTTTTTTCTTCTTTTTCTTCTTCTTCTCCTTCTTTTTTCTCTCTCTCTCTCTCTCTCTCTCCCTTTTTTTTTTTTTTTTTTTTTTTTTTTTTTTTTTTTTTTTTTTAAGACCTTAGAAGAACGCACCAGTAAACAAAAAGGGATCTCGATGCTCCAAGTGGCAAAAGATAAGTGTGCGGTTTGTGTGGATCGAACACACGACCTTCAGATTGAATTCCTGAAGTTTGACTTCAGTCTGACGCTCTCCCAACTGAGCTAAACCCGCTAATTTGTTATTGGCTGACTACTGAACTTAGGTATATTGAGGGACCACTTTTGGTTGGCGAATCGGGACGATTGAAGCACTTGCCAACATCCAGCTGGAAAGGGCTCCTAGACGCAATAGGGATATAACAACTCGTCATTCTTTAGGCTGATTACTGTACGAACAACTAACGACTGAAATACACAAGTGGAAAATCAGGAAACGCCAGCATAGCCAGGTATATATATATATGTTATATGCATCACCCTGCTACTCACTCTTCTTTGCCTCCCCAACCTCTGCCGCCTCTCGCCTGCGCTTCACCCACGCCCTTAGCTCATTCAGCAACCCCATCACCAGCGGCACGGCGACGGGCCCCAGAAGCGGCAGGTACACGGCAACCTTGTGCTCGTCAGGGAAGTATAGCTGGCCGACCATGCTCTTTTCGAAGAAGGCCCGCTCCGCCTCCGCCTCGGCGATTCGCGCGTGCGCAAGCCCCTCGGGCTCGCCGAGCGTCTCGCAGGCCAGGCGCAGATGGTGAATCGTCTTGGACACGCCGTCTGCGACGCGGCTCGGGATGGAGATGGAGGGAAGGGCGAGGGCCAGGCGCGCGAGCGAGCCGAGCGTGGACGACGCGCGCAGGAGGAGGTCCGCGGAGCGGATCCGGGACAGCGTCGAGAGGCGCAGAGGCAGGGAGCCTGATTGCGGGGTGCCCGTCAGGGCGAGGAGGTGCGACGTAAAGGTCAGGAGGGGCTGCTTGAGCGCCTCGACCGAGAGGTGTGCCGTATCGTGGGGAAGGGGGAGCAGGTAGACGGTGCCCCATTGCGGGATCAGCCACGAGTGTGAAGCAGGTCCCTCCGTGTCGCCGTCGTCGGGACTCTGCGACGACGGCGCAATGGTCTGGTTTCCTATAAACACGATAAAGTTGACCGTCGGTGCGCCCCCAATGGACGGCGACAGCGGCCACTCGGCGGCATTGATAAATGATGAAAGGTCCTCCTTGCTGAGCACTTGATTCTGGACCCCGGGGGTTGCATACAGTTGCACCTGGGTGTCGATGGTGAAGTTGTGGATCGGCGAGAGCACGTCGAGCACAGGCTTCATGTACTCCTCAATTGCCCCGTCGATATCCCAGCTGCTCGGAAGCGGCCCGCTTGTAAAGAGGGAAAAGGTGAGATGATATGTTGGCGCGTACTTCAGGGCCCTGGTGGTTCGTTTCGCGAGCGAGTCGGCTACCTCTGAAGAAAGCCCCTGCGGCCGGTGGTCTGAAGGAACCGAGTTGGTCGACAGGAGGTACGAAATGGTGGCCTGCTCCTCGGCGAATGCCGACCGCAGCTGTCCTGCCACGTAAGTCGCGAGAGGAGAGGATGACGAGGTGGGCGAGGGGATGGAATTCGGCGGGTATGTTATGTCGAGGACCGGCTCGTGCGCGTCGAACTTGGCCGTCGCTGCCTCTCCCGGAACTAGTCGGATTGTCAAGACGCTCTCGCGGTCGTGATGGCTGGCTGCAGAGGGCGGCGCTAGCCGAAGCCGCAAGTGGTGCCCGGAAAAGTCATTGAGGTCGTCGAGGGCATGCTGGGTGAGCCGGAGGAGGTTCTGAGCTTCCTGCTCCTGCAGCGCATTGGCTTGGATGGAGATGCGCAGAGGGAAGACGGGACGGCACGCCTGTGGAATGTGCATGTCAGCATTGGAGCCGTCTTTCTGCAGACCGAAATTAACGGGGCGACGGGGTGAGAAGGCACGCGCACCTTGCCATCAGACCAGTCAAGCATCTCCTGCAAAGGCAGGTCGGCGCGGTAGATGGTCGTCGTCTTCCACCAGATCGGCAGGCCGAGAAAGAGGACAATCAGCCAGAACGAGAGGATGATGTGGGAGCGTCGCCGCACGTCGGACGGCTTTTCCGGCGGTGGCTGCTTTCTGGTTGACTCTCCAGGATATGAGGTGGTCCTTTCGGCCCCGGTCACGGGGCTTTCGAGGTTCGCTGCCCCAGGTTCAGGCGGTTGCTGAATCGACATGGCGGCGTGAAAGCGGGTTGCCCATCCATCGAGCATCTGCCGCGCTGCACGGCTACAACACGCTGGCTGTCGACGTCCCTGCAAGCTAGCCGACCCACATGGATTCTACGCTTGTGCCTAAGAGAGTTAGCGGGGCACGTGGAGATAAGGCCCGATAACGTGGAGCCCTCGGGAGGCTTTCAAGGGCCTCCCGAGCATGGGAGCTTCCGTCCACCCTTGGTTCTCGCTTTCGGTTTCACATGCCGAGGTTCGTACCTCAGATGATTCTTGGCGCCCATTTTCTTGCTCCCTCGCCAGGGGTCTTTGGTGCCGACAGAGCCGCACTCGAAAGGTCGCACGACACGACGCGACAAACCAAGATTCCGCATCCCTTCAGCGATGTGTGTGGACCACTGTGGCCTGTTCTCTGCGACCTGAGACGAAGCGATACTCATGGTCGTTCAGTGACAAAGTCCATACTGCGCATTGCGTGGCCCGGAAAGGTGTCAGGTTGGTCGAGCAAGTTTCTCAGCGTCTCTGGCCCACTGCTGTGTTTCCCGTCTTGGCAATTTCCATTGTCAGGTACAGTACTTGTACGGATTACACAAAGCCATTCGTATCGCTCAGGGGTGTCATGTGGAATGCATGCCGCTGCATGGTAACGCACGGAGCCGAGGCATGATGCCCTCCTGGGAGCCTCGGGCTGTGGCTGTTCTGCTGTGTCCAGCAAATGCCGCTTTTCCAAAGTAGCACACATCCAGCCCATGTTGCTGCGAAGTCTCGCTTATCTACGAAGTACTTGAACCTGAACTCCCAGTAGGAGGTCGGGCCTTCCAGGTTTGCTCCTCAGCTGGCCTGCCCCAGCGCCCGCTACCATTGCCCAAATTCGGAACTACACTAGTGCCGATCCCTTGTCCGCTGGTGTTTCTCGCGGGGTTTCCCCGGATTTGACCTGATGTTAAATCTAGCAGAACTGCCGCGGTCAAACGAGATCGCGGGCCTTTAGAATTTGCCAGTCTCAATTGAAAGTACCCATTTAGCCCGATAGCCCTTCAGAGGTTCTGATCTTTCCCGTTTTCGATCCCTTAATACCCCATGAGCCCAGACTCCGGGCCGAGCCTTGTTCCACTCTTATCTTTATCCCTCGAGATACCTAGTGTTTTTTTTTTTACCGACCTTGACACTATCCATCTTTGGCAACTAAACAAAGTTGGCTGCTCATGATGGCTCCCAGTAAGCGCGCAGCTTTTATTCTTTTGCCTTGAGCGAGGGAGCCCCACATTAACGGCGCAGTGCCGCTGCCTCTTCCTGTTGTTGCCACGGCCTTCGCTGCTGCAGCAGCTTATATCAACGCGAAGTCTCAGCTATCCTACGACCTTCGCCTCTTGAACTCCATCGTCCCGACCGTCGCCAGATTGGCCTGGTGGACCAACCGCGGGCGAATCAACTTCTTTTACCGCCTCGAGGATTTGGCCACTTCCAAATCTTCCGAGGATCGTGTCTTTTTACGCTTCGAGGACAAGAGTTACACCTATGCGCAGGTCTATGACACGGTGCTGCGCTATGCGGATTGGCTAAAGGAACGGCGCGGCGTCAAGATGGGGGAGCTTGTGGCCTTGGACTTTCAGAATACCGACACCTTCATCTTCCTCCTCCTTGCTCTCTGGGCGTTGGGAGCTGTCCCCGCGCTCATCAACTACAACCTGACAGGAAAGCCGCTGGCGCATTGCGTAAGGAAGGCAACGACCCGCCTTGTTCTTGTCGATCCTGTGGTTTCTGCGAACATTGGGGAAGATGTACGATCCGAGTTGAGCCAGGTCAGCTTCGAGGTTGTTACGCCAGAGGTCGAGCAACAGATGCTGTCTCATGAGCCCATCCGCCCTCCAGATGATGTGCGGAACGAGGCCTTGGCCAATTCCATGGCCATTCTCATCTATACGAGCGGAACTACGGGATTGCCCAAGGCTGCGATAGTGTCGTGGTCCAAGGTTGCGGTTGTCGGCGGGTTCACGTCTCGCTTGGTCGGGACAACCAAGAACGACGTCTTTTACACGGTGAGTCGTACGCCGCCCAGGCGGTGGCCTGCCACTGTCAGCGAGCTCTTGAAAGCTTACCGAGACATGCAGGCAATGCCATTGTATCATAGTACGGCTATGCTTCTCGGCTTTCTGCACACCCTTTCCGTCGGCGCCACCTTCGCCATGAGCCGCAAGTTCTCCACCAGCGGATTCTGGGACGACGTCCGGAAGCACCGCGCCAACATCATCCAGTATGTCGGCGAGACGTGCCGCTACCTACTCTCGGCACCACCCCGCACCGACCCAGTCACGGGCGAGAATCTGGACCGCAAGCACGAGTTGCGCGTTGCATTCGGAAATGGCCTCCGGCCAGACGTATGGAACAAGTTCAAGGAACGCTTCGGTATCGAGACCGTCGCCGAGTTCTACGGCGCTACCGAAGGCAACTTTGCGACGTGGAATCTCAGCCGCAACGACTTCAGCATGGGCGCCATCGGCCGCAGTGGCGCACTTTACAACCTGATCCTTGGCCGGACCGTCGCCGTTGTTGAAGTCGACCATGACACGGAGCTTCCCTACAGGGATCCTAAAACCGGCTTCTGCCGTCGCGCCCCGCGCGGTGACCCCGGCGAGCTGCTATTCAAACTCCCGCCGCAAGACGTGGAGTCGCGGTTTCAGGGGTACTACGGCGATAAGGAGGCAACCTCAAAAAAGATCATGCGGGACGTCTTCACTAAGGGCGACGCGTGGTTCCGCACCGGCGATGTCGTCCGCTGGGACGCCGAGAACAGGGTCTTCTTCAACGACCGCATCGGTGATACGTTTCGCTGGAAGAGCGAGAACGTCTCGACCGCCGAGGTCGCGCAGGTTGTGGGCCTGCATCCAGGCGTGCTTGAGGCGAATGTTTACGGTGTGCAGCTGCCGCGCCACGAGGGCCGTGCCGGGTGCGCGGCCGTGGTGTTCCAGAAGTCGGCACTGGCTGGTGGCGTCGACGGCGTGCCGAGCGAGGAAACACTCAGGACGCTGGCGAAGCATGTCCGGGCCGGGCTGCCCAAGTATGCGCTGCCATTATTTTTGCGGGCTGTGAAGGGTGGGAGCCTGCAGACGACGGGGACAAACAAGCAACAAAAGACAAACCTGCGAAGCGAAGGGGTGGAGCCGAGCAAGACGGGCTCAGACAATGTTTTTTGGCTCAAGGGAGATACATATGTCAGGTTCCGGCCGGAGGACTGGGAGGCTCTACAAGGCGGGAGGGTAAAGCTCTGAGCTTCTTGCAGCCTGCGCACGCCCTCTTATGGCCCCCTCTTGCCGTGATGTTCGGTACTCCGTACCTCGGAGGATACCCTTCCTGTAGGACCGCGGGACGGTGTAATTACTATTCAGTACATACCTACACTCCTAGGTGTCCTATCTATAGGCGCCTCCTACCTCACCCGCCTATCCCGGTATGCCCGTACGCAGTACGGCGCAGTGAATAAATACTACTTGCCCTCCTTACTGAGTATGTCCATTAGGCAATTAGTCTCTCGACACTTTTTGGTCTGATGCTATGTGAAGCGCATCTTCCCTGGCCGTATCAACCTCCCACCCTTCACGAACGCCCTCCGTGTCAGCTCGGTTGCGCAACGAACATCCAGCGCCATTCAGCCAGAGAAGTTAACAATTTTCCTCAAGTCTACCCAGGCACATGAACATCCAAGCGGTGGTTGACAAGAAGAAAGCTAGAGTCCCATCTGTTGACGGGCGGACATGCCGGGCCTCCTTGACGATCACGAAAAGAGGAATGCACTGTGCCGACAAGAAAATCGTCAAATCGCAAACTCTGTGATGAACCATCCTTCTTCGGCTCCAAGACCATGGAAACGCCGGTGATTCGGAAACACGCACGTTGCATCCATCAAGGTTCTCACCAATCGAAATATGTCACGGCGCCAACTTATCAATTGAGTGTCCAGTGGATTAACGTTAGGGTGGTTCCACTAAAGAACGGAGACGACGAGACGTGCTCAAGGCGAAGGCCAGTCCAGACATTCTTTCTCGTCGCGACGCCCTAGTGTACTTCAGGTGATGGGAGGGAGTCTGCAGCTTGCACATCACACCACCCCGCGCCAACCCCCACCAGATCAAGCTTGCACTGAATGCCGGCGAGGCTGCTCAACTTGTTTGCGACAGCGGGCGCCAAATGACATGATGGCTTTGCCTTTGCACGCCGACCAATAAGGCGTGCCAACGATCGCGCAATGCGACGCTAATCCCAATCAGGCCACTGAGGGGCACTGGCGGCCCACGTCAGGCTGATGGAGGGGTTTGAATGCCCCGCGTCGCGGCGCCAGCAGCGTCAAAGAGAGCTTCTTCGGGCTTCGGAGCGACATGGTTGAGTCGCCGACCAGCCAGCTGTTGCGCGCGGCGAAAAGCCCGGATGAAGCCCAGAGTTGGAAAAAGGGTGGTTTATTAATTCTTTTGGGTAGATCGTGGGGACAGATCATCCCGAAGTCCAAGCTCTCTTATAATCGGCCCACTACCCCTCTCTGTGAGCTCTCCTCTGCTCCTGCTTGCTTCATCCATTCCATCCCATCATACCATCCTCTCTGCAACCCTGAAGTAACGCGAAAAAAAAATCGCATTTCTTCGTTGTGATACCCGTCCAGAGAGATCAGAACCTCTGAACTCAACATAAACCGAAGCAAAATGGCCACTGAGCGTGCTGCACCGTACGTGCCCCATGTACTCTCTCCAGCCTCTCTTTCTCTGAAGGGGACAGCGCGAGTGCCCCGAACCCTCGAAAGGTACCGTCGCTAACACGCGCGATGCAGCCTCCGCCTGGGCTCGATCGCCCCGAACTTCCAGGCCGATACCACCAAGGGCCCCATTGACTTCCATGAGTTCATTGGCGACAACTGGGTCATCCTGTTCTCCCACCCCGAGGACTTCACCCCCGTGTGCACCACGGAGCTCGGCGAGATGGCCCGCCTTGAGCCCGAGTTCGCCAAGCGCGGCGTCAAGCTCATCGGCCTCTCGGCCAACACGTTGGGCAGCCACGAGGGCTGGATCAAGGACATTAACGAGGTCACGGGCTCGCTCGTCAACTTCCCCATCATTGCCGACAAGGAGCGCAAGGTGGCCTACCTTTACGACATGTGAGTCTTCCTGGGATGGGGATGGAGCGATTGTGAACTCGTGAAGCAGGTCCTGATACCGTGCTCCAGGATTGACTACCAGGACACCACCAACGTGGACGAGAAGGGCATCGCTTTCACGATCCGCTCTGTCTTCTTCATTGACCCCAAGAAGACGATCCGCACTATCCTGTCGTACCCGGCGTCGACCGGCCGCAACAGCGCCGAGATTCTTCGCATTATCGACTCTCTGCAGACGGGCGACAAGCACAAGGTTACCACCCCGATCAACTGGGTGCCGGGTGACGACGTCATCGTCCACCCCACCATCAAGGGCGACGAGGCCACCAAGCTCTTCCCTGAGATGCGTGTCGTGAAGCCGTACCTGCGCTTCACCCCGCTGCCCAAGAATTAAATCAGATGCGCCGAGCAGTGGTGTGATCAGAAACGGGTGCTCAACTATATCGGAGCAAGGGATGCGCATGAACGAAAACATGCGCCCTAGGGGTGTGGACCGCCCAAACTTAACACACGGGACCGGCGGATGCTTGGAGGGGCGTTTTTAGGAGGGTATGCCTTTTGCTTTCGTGTGTTGTCGAGTTCGCCCCGAAATGTCACCATCCATCTCCTGACCACCTTTTCTCTCGCTCCCGGTTCTTCAATTACTGCCACCGGCGATTAATCTTGTCTCCCCACGTTGGATTACACTCGTGTGCTAGCGCTGCTTCCTGGCCTCCGCTGGCGACAGCTAGCATATATATGTAAGTAGGTACCTAACGTTAAGGGACTGTGTGCTGCTGAGCCGTTTAACATGATTCAACACGGTAGCGCAAATTCATCCTGTTATGGACGTGAATCGAAGCAAAACGCGCATATATGCAGTTTGCGTCAGGGACTGCATTCTTGTGTCAAATCTGTATGTGTTGCAGAGATCAGATAAAATATACGGATTACAGTATTCTTCCCGGGTATGTTTTTGCTGCAGGTTCAGTTCTTCTCACTTGCCAAGGTGTCCGCCTTCGAGTCAAGCGGCGAGCCAACAACTGAACTGGTCTGTGCGCTGCCCCACCGGCTCAGACCCCCCAGAGGAGCCACAGGAGAGCCCCAATGGAAGAGAAGGGGTCCCCATCTCAGCGGAGGAGCGGGAGAGCCTCGTGCGGTCCTGTCGCCACGGGCCCCTCATATGACAGCTCTGGGCTTCGCATTCCCTTTCGACATCTCCCACCGCCCGACTGCTAGATTTCTTGATCTTCCATCGGTGCCCGCGATCGCCGCCGGTTACTGACTGCATCCCAGGGTTCTGCCCCCGCCCTTTGCAAGCTTCATCGCCACGAGTCCGCTCATTTCTCCCTGTCGCAACCCCCTTTTCCCGCTCGTTTCTCCCGACGCCGTCCGTGCGGGACACTCTGACCAAGCCAGAGCAGTGAACGGACCGTACAAATCTCCGCGTGTCTCCCACCGTCTTGCTGAAAGATTGCGATTCGTCTGCTGCGCACTAGATACTCGGCTTCGACCCGGCATCAATTGGCGCAGCATCTTCAACAAGTAGCGAGTAGGTCTAGGTATGGATGCCTTCGTGTTCCGTTCCTTTCTTTCCTCTTTTCCCAGATGCCCTCCGCCGTCGCTACGCGACGCACGCACACCCACCCTCCCGCGGCAGGTCCTCTGGTCCCCATCCCGGTCACCGTGCCACTCTGAGCGGGCGAGGATCCTTCAGCCCCGGCCTCGCTTACACGCCCTGCGGGTTTCTTCACTCCCACTCTGCGAAGCCCCCTCCCCCCCCCCCCCCCGGGCTAAAGTTACTGCTGCTTCCTCTGCTCCATCCGACAAAGATTGCTGCGTGGCATATGTTTGCCGTTACTCGGCTGGGCTCCAGGCGCTGGAGAGAGCCGCTGTCAAGGGACTCCCCGGCGCACATCTGGGCCCCGGTCGCTGGAACCCGTCTCTCCGCCAGCATCAGGAGTTGCGTGTCGGAGCCCGGCAACCCTCGTCTTGTCCACCGCTCTACCTACCTCCGTGACGGCCATTTCAACTCCATTTAAGAAACGCTTTTTTTTTTCCCTTCAGATGTGGCCCTACCAACATCCGCATCATCTGCTTCCTCTATCAGACGCTCCTGGTCGAATTGATATCACAGCCCCGGTGCGAACCAGACAACTGCGCCGCATCTGTTTCCGCCTCAATTACCCTGAAACACCAAACAAACCAGTGACTGTGGCCGGTCGTCTCGCTTTTCACCTCGCGGCAGGCTTCTGCTTGCGCCAAGCATGTCAGGCCATGCGCTAACTTCTGGGGGATTAGGCCAGCAGCAGGCCAGACCCGGCAACCACTTTAGCCGACAGTCCGACTCCGAGTCTGAAGAACGGCTCCCCTCAAAGTCGCCATCCGCCGTCATATCCTCGGCCTTTCGCGGCATCAAAAAGATCACGCCGGCAAGACCTTCCAAGCTCTCTCTGCGCCAGCCGTCCGAGTCAGACGTTCCTGCACTCGAGTCTTCCCTCAGCTCCGCAACTATCCCCCCCGGAAGCACACGCCCGCCGCCCCCACAACATGCACGAAGCTTGAGTCTGCAGGATAGTCTTGCGAAGCCCTTGCCCGAACCGCCGCCGCCGCAACTTTCGCCAGCGAGTCCCTTGACGCCTTTAGCCGTCCCCCAGCAGCCGAGGGGTCTGGCAACGATTCTCGACACCGAGACGGAGGAAAACGACGACAGCAGACCCGGCACGATGGAGTCGGCCTCATCCATGGAGACAGGTGGCGGGTTGTACGCCCGAGGGGAAGCCGGCCACGGTCAGGACGTGAGCGTCAATAGCAGCCAGAGCAGCCTGGCGAGCTCGTCTCGGCATGACGGACAAGACGACCGGAATTATGATAATCTGACGCCGAAAAGCACCGGCCCGCTTTCGGCCGGTCAGTCGCCCAATAATAGCCAGCCGAGGACACAGGCCGGCGGCACGGCCGTCGGGACCGCAACTCCGTCGGCGCACTTGTCGGGGTTGATGTGCAACGTACACAGGACAACAGGCAGGGAGCCGCATCCCCTTGTTGGAGCCACGACCACCATCCTGGGTGACAAGCTGTATGTGTTTGGCGGGAGGATATTGTCAAGAAGCAGACCGGCGCCCTTGACCTCGGATCTGTACGAGCTTGACCTGATTCGCCGTCATTGGACAAAGGTGGAAACGACGGGCGATATCCCTCCTCCGCGGTACTTCCACTCGATGTGCGCGCTTGGGGATACGAAGCTGGTGTGCTATGGCGGCATGTCGCCGACAACGAACCAGAAAAACATACCGCAAGACCAGCAACCCGAGGTCACGGTCATGTCAGATATTTACATCTACGACGTCCCGACGAGGAAATGGACATTCATTCCGACACAAGATGCCCCTCAGGGACGCTACGCGCACTGCGCATGCATCCTCCCTTCATCCGCAACGTTTGTTTCACACCGAGCGCCCCTCTCGGCGCTTCAGCACAATCCGTCGACAGGCAACCCCAACGAGGGCCGGATCGGTATCAATATTGACGGGGCTGGCGGCGCCGAGATGATCGTAGTCGGGGGTCAAGACGCATCAAATCACTACATCGAGCAGATTAGTGTCTTCAACCTGCGCAGTCTAAAATGGGTCTCGACGCAACCCTTGGGTAAGAGCTGTGGCGCGTACCGCAGCGTCGTAGCACCGCTCCCCCCATCCGTGACCGCTAAGCTCGGCAAGTCGTTTCCCGGTGGCGTTCGTCAGGATGGTGGAGGAATCAGCCAGGAGGCCAAAGAGGGCGGGTCCAGCATGCTTATCTACAGCAATTACAATTTTTTGGACGTCAAAATCGAGCTGCAAATCAGGGCCCCCGACGGCAGCCTCAGCGAACGGACGATGAGCGGCACCTACAGCCCCCCAGGGCTGCGGTTTCCCAACGGCGGCATCATCGATACTCATTTTGTCGTGAGCGGCACCTACCTCACGTCGTCAAAACAGGAATACGCTCTCTGGGCGCTAGACTTGCGGACGTTGACGTGGAGCCGCATCGACGCCGGCGGCGCCGTCTTCAGCCAGGGTAGCTGGAACCGCGGCGTCTTGTGGAACAGGCGGAACACGTTTGTCGTGCTGGGCAACAGGAGACGGAGCCTTGTGGATGACTACAACCACCGCAGGATTAACTTTACCAATGTCTGCATGGTCGAGCTGGAGGCATTTGGCTTCTACGACAATCCTCGTAAGATCAACCCCATGAGCGGCTTCGTCAGCGCCAGCAGTCCCTACACCGGACCTGGCTTGAGTCTGGCTCGTAAGGCCGGGTTCACTGCCGGCGGCAGGTACCACAGCCGCGCGGCCGAGGAGCTGGGCGAGAAGGCCCTCGCGATGAGAGAGTTGGCCGATATGGATATCCTGTGTATTGGCGGTGAGCGGATACCCATCAACTCGAGAATCGTCGCGAGGAGGTGGGGCCCGTACTTTGTCCAGCTGCTACGCGAGGGCACGGCGACGCAGGATGGCAGTGATGCTGCCACCCTTCGGTCGAATTCGGTATCTGCTCCCGGAGGCTCGGTCCGGAGCTCGAACCTCACCATCACCCCGTCCATCATGAGCGGCAGCACCTTGTATTCGGTTGGCAGCTCGACCAGCAAAGCCGGAAACGCCGGCACGTCGGCCGGAACCCCGGTGGACGCCGCGGCCATCAATACGGCTCCGACTCCGCGGACGCTGCCGCCCAACAGCCGACCGCGTTGCCTGTATCTGCCGCACACCTACCTCACCGTCCAGGCTCTCCTCCACTTCCTCTACACCTCCAGCCTCCCCGCCCCGTCCTCCCCGCTTTGCACCCCTCAGATTCTCTGCAGCCTCCTCCAGATCGCCCGCCCCTACCGCATCGACGGCCTCCTTGAGGCTGTCGTCGAGCGGCTCCACGGCCTCCTCGACAACCGCAACGCCGCAGCCGTCTTCAACGCCACAGCGATGGCAGCCGGAGGCGGCCGCGGTATTGACGGCACCCTGAACCCCAACTTCTTCCCCGCGTCCGCCGCGCTGTACGGCCTTGGCGGCACCACCGCCGACAACCTCCAGCAGTCGGAGCACGGGCCGCCCGACGGAAGCAGTGCTGCCGGCTCCGAAGCGGGCAGCAGCGCTGCCACGCGCGGGATGGCGGGCCTCACGATCAGCACGTCCGTGCCCGGGGCCCCGCCGAGCAGCGACGAGCTGAGTGCGACAACGAGCGTCAGTGGAAGCGAGTGGAGCGCGTCCGAGGTGGGCGACAGTGATCGGGGTGGTGGCGGCAGAGAGATCTGGACGGGGGAGCTGAGCAGCGTCATTGGCTTGCAGAAGCGGGGGCTGAGGGGCCTCATGGAGGGGAGACGGATGAGGGAGCGGACGGGGACAGCAGGTGCAGCTGGGGTGCAGGGCGGTGGCGGCGCCGGCGGCGTCGGCGGACAGCAAGCTGGGCAACCACAGGTTGGACAGTATGGGCACCCCAGGGTCGGGTTAGGCATTGCGGGCTCATAAAAGCGGTTCTAGGATAAGCTGAGTTATTTTCAAGCATCGTACATACCACTTGGCTTTTTGAGATATGTTCTTGGAGCATTTGTAGAAGGGGGGAAGGAGGGGGTGCGTCGAAATGTTGATGTAAATGATGTGACGGGGTTCAAAATTAGAATGCTTCGTGCGGTGTTTTTTGACTTTGGCCAAGTTGGCTGGTAACCGGTTGCTGGTGTTGACGGGAGCCAATGTCTCTCCCATCACCACCTTGTGTTGTTCTTTAGTCTGAGCGAGCCGCGTGTGACGACTAATTATCTCGTATCTCTTCACCTCTTCCGTGGTCATGCCCCTGGGACTGCTGCCTCTCCGCAAAAGATTTGAAAGGACGCACGACATTTCTAGACAGATAAACGGGTGCGATATGTATGTATGTACATATATCTACCCCTTCCACCCCTCCCCCCCTGTCTGTCATGAATCTGTTCTTCCCTACGCCCTTGGCCCGTCAAGAGGCCTCTGCCGGATGAAGAGAGCCAGCACGAAGGCGGTGGCGGAGAACGAGAACGAGACACCTACGGAGCCAATCGTGTCAGGAAAAAGAGAACAAAACGTTCGCTGAAAACAAGAAGGGTTATGTATCGCCAGCGGAGTTCAGGGGCTCACTCACCGTGACTCCACCAGAGCCCGTCCACATATGAGCCGACCACGGCATCCCTCAGCCTCCCCGTGACCTGATCTACAAAATCGACATCCGACACGGTGTTTTCGACGATCTAGCAAAATCATAAATGGTCAGTCGCAAGCCAAGTCGTCCTCGAGTAATTAACTATCGTTTTGATGCAGCGAGATTTTTTTTGGTCTCCCGAAGTTCTGGCATGAATGTGAATATGCAACTGACCTTTGCAATCTCGTCTCCGTCGAGGCCCAAGGCAATCAATCTCCTCCACAGGCTGCGTCGCAGTGCGCTCTGCATGACGGCATTGGAGAGCGGCACGCCGAGGGTGATGGCGATGGTGGTGGTGAGGTACATGAAGGAGATGGCGGGCGCGAGGTGGGACGGGTCCTGGGCTGCAATGACGGCCTGCAGGGAGACGAAGACGGCGGACTGGGCGATTCCGGTGCCGAAACCGCTGAGGAAGGGTGTTAATAGCGAGTCAATGCGGACTTTTATTTGTGGGTAATTAGATGAAGGGCGCGACGGGTGTGTAGATGGGCGGGGGACCCCAACCCCACGCAAGTAGTGTTTAAGCAGGAGAGAGAAGAGGACAAAAAAAAAAAGGAAATTGTGGAGGGGACGAACCTGGGGAAGATATAGAGGGATTCCCAGAAGTTGGTGCTGCCATGCCAGCGGAGCATGAGCAAGAAGTAACTAAGGGAGGAGAGCGTGACGGCCAGGATGATGAGGGTCTTGTAGCGGCCGGATCTGGGTAAGGAGGTTAATAGTCTCAGTCACCGTATTGTATGTCCACTCTGCCACATCATTCCCGGCCGGGTGGTATTCGGGATATCAAGACGCACCTCTTGATAATCACTCCGGAGATCAACCCGCCTATCGCATTTCCGACCACGGCGGGCACCAGATGAGCGCCAGATGCGGTATTAGATGAGCCAGTCGTGATTTGAAAGTATAGCGGAACCGAAAACATGAGCTGAACCGCAAGTTCCAGGTCAGTTTTCAATCGTGCCCTCCTCGCAACGCTCACAACGCCCACGACGCCATGGGTAATAACCTTCCCGTCCGAACAACACAAGCAGGAAGGGCACACGTACACTGAGCTGGGCGGCAGTCTGTAAGCCGAGGATGGCATAGGAGAAAACGGCATCGCGCCGTTGAAAAATGCCGAGGGGCAAGATTGGTTCTCCTTGTCTCTTTTCGACTGCGACGAAAACCAAGAGGAGTACGGGGCTCAGACCAAAGAGGACAATGATGGCCGGGTGAGACCAAGGCAGCTTGACGCCTCCGAGCTCGACGGGCAAGAGAAAGGCAAGGATGGCCAGGGCAAAGAGGAGAGAGCCCTTAAAGTCGACTCGGCTGATCTTGCTTCTCTGTGCAAGTCTATTTTCGTCGACGCCGTTCGAGGATGATGTGGCCGGGGAGCAGGGAAGGGAGACGGTGACGAGAAAGATTGCGAGCAGGATGGGAGGAACCTGGCCAAAGAAGGACCTAGAAGCGCGCTATTAGTTTCAGAGCGGATATTATGGGATCCCGTAATTAGATCATAATCACCATCGCCATCCGATGACATCGACAAGCCAACCGCCCAGGGGCCCCCCTATGCTGCGGCCCAGAGTGGCAACAAGATTGACATATGCGCGCCACTGTGCGACCTCTCGAATTGGAAGCAGATCTATTGGAGGATTAATTAGCTCGAGAACGTGAAGACACGGGGTCTCTCCTCGGGTCGTTTCAGAGGCATAATTATCATTACCCGTGATGAGAATGGACACCAGTCCTGCCATTCCGGATGCTCCTGCGCCGGAGATGACTCGGCCGAGGACGACTTGCCACATGGTTTGGCCCATGCCTCTATCCTTATCATTAGCACGTGCGATGATGTGCGAACACGGTCGAATCAAGTTTCAGGGGAAGGCGAGAACGCAGGACATAATTACACAAGGGCACTGTTGCCGTTAGCATCGTATTAGTTTGATTTTTTTTTCTCTTTTTTTTCTTTTTTTTCCCGGGAGAAGAGCACACTTACCAACCGAGCACGAATATAACATAGGCGACGATGACCAATGTCTTGCGGCCGTAGATGTCACTCAATTTTCCGTACTTTTGTAAAAAAGAGGTCTGTTGTCAGCAGGGATTGGAGAGGCAAGTTGCGACTTGCTCACCAAGGTCTGCGTGGCAGCGCCCGCCAGGGCGAAGCTTGTGATCAGCCAGCTCGAGTTTTCCAGATCATTGAATTCCGAGGCGATGACGGGGTGCGTGGCCAGGAGAATAGAACCGTCGGCGTGCGCCACAAAGATACCTGAAGACTTGAATCAGCGATCCGTGATTTCTGAAAGGACAATCAGTTGTCTCTGGGTAAAAGAAGACGTAAATTACCAATGAGCAGAACCGAGATGATGCGCGCCACATGGCCGTTTCTAGCCCCGTTCCGGCTCACTTGCTCTTGGTGTTGACTCTCTTCATCATCTCCTCCTCCGATCTTTGAGACTGATCCATTGCCTCGACTTTCGCTCAGCGGCACCTCCGCCGGCACCTCCCCAAGAGAGAGTGACACGCCTCCTTCTCCGTTCGAGTCCGCCGTCTTGGCCAAGAGCGGCGACCGCTCGGAAGGCTGGACGCCTGCCGCCTCGGATTGCTGGACCATGCTTTGTTTGCTATGTAGCTTAGGCACTTAGCTCGTAGCTAGCTCGAGTCAGAATTGGAGCTTCGGGTCTCCCCCACAACGGGTAGGTATTAATCATACATAATTTACATAGGCGCCGCAAGCCAATGGCTTTTTTCCGGAAACAGAGCTTATCCCCGTGGTTGCTTGGCCCGGCACCGGTTCGGCCGATCACGACATTTTCAGTTGCATGTCGTAACCCCCTGAATTGCATCTTTATCTGCCCACTCAACCTGCTCCGGATTTTCCAAAATAGTGCAAGGGTATGAGTTATTGGAACCGTTCCTGACAAAACTCGATAACAAATGCATGCCTCTCGCGTTCACAACCTTCGGTTTCGCATTCATCTTGGAGGCGCGAGTGTGGGGGGTTCAGAGACCGAGATTGGTGCACACGAACCGATGCAATTGCCAGGGTCAATAACGCCATTCACGACCACATCCTAGGTATGGAGTACCTAGGTGAGCAATTCCTACTTAGGCTTTATAGAGAGTGAGGTTTAATAGTGAGATATAATCAATCTACTTGGTAGTCAGTGGACTCCGTAGGTTGTAATTAATAACTACTTACACCTGGGGTCATCGTCACGGCACACAACCATTTGCATATCATAATTACCGTGATCAATCAGTAAATCATCAATCGGTTTCTTTTCTTTCTCTTCTCTTTCGTTTCGTCCTTAGCTCACCCGCTCCTGCCACGATGCGTCTCTCCGGAGTCGCCGTCGCCGGCCTGCATCTATCTGTCGCCCTAGCTGGTATCGGAATTGGGGATCATGAACAGACGCCTCTGGGTCTCGGCGGCCCGTGGGGTCCCATCTCTCAGGGGAAGAAGAAACCCAACATCGTGTTTATCCTGACCGATGACCAAGACCTGCACTTGCAGTCGCTCGACTACCTTCCCCTGATTAAGAAACATCTCATCGACAAGGGAACTTTCTACAAGCGCCACTACTGCACCACGGCCATCTGCTGCCCGTCCCGAGTCTCTCTGTGGACTGGCAAGCTCGCGCACAACACGAATGTGACCGACGTGAGCCCGCCTTATGGTACCGGCCCCTTCCCCCCCGGGCCCCTTGTTTGGTGCCTTTCTTTGTCAACTACCCCTTATTTTCCCCCTCCCACGTAGGAATGAAGAACGCAGGCTGACCGCCAGAGCGAGTGCAGGCGGATACCCCAAGTTTGTGAAGCAGGGGCTGAACGAGGCCTACCTCCCGGTGTGGCTCCAGGAGGCCGGGTACGACACGTACTACACGGGCAAGCTCTTCAACGCGCACACGGTCGACAACTACGACTCGCCGTACCCGGCCGGCTGGAACGGGACCGAGTTCCTGCTTGACCCTTACACCTACATGTACCTCAACGCCAGCTTCCAGCGGAACCGCGACCCGCCCGTCAGCTACCCGAACCAGCACTCGGTGGACGTGCTGACCCAGAAGGCCCTCTCCTTCCTGGACGAGGCCTCGCAGTCGCCGCGCCCCTTCTTCCTCGGCATCGCGCCCGTCGCGCCGCACAGTAACGTGGCCCAGGCGCCGACGCCGGACGGGGACGGGGGCTGGGACGAGGACGGGGACTACGACGACATCGAGTCGCGGGTGACCTTCACGCCGCCGATCCCCGCGGCGCGGCACGCGCACCTGTTCGCCGACGCCGTGGTGCCGCGCACGCCGCACTTCAACCCGGCCGAGCCGGCGGTGGCGACATGGGGTGCCGGGTGGCTGCGTCAGCTGCCGCCGCAGACGGCGGCCAACGTGGCCTTCAACGACCACTTCTACCGGCAGCGCCTGCGCGTGCTGCAGTCGGTCGACGAGCTGGTCGACGCCGTGGTGCGCCGGCTCGACCAGCTCGGCCTGCTCGCCGACACGTACCTCTTCTACACGACCGACAACGGCTTCCACATCGGCCAGCACCGCCTGCAGCCGGGCAAGGAGTGCGGCTTCGAGGAGGACATCAACGTGCCCCTCATCGTGCGCGGGCCCGGCGTCGCCCCGGCCCACGTCGCCGACCGCCTCGTGACCGCCCACGTCGACCTGGCCCCGACCATCCTGCGCCTCGCCGGCGTCGACCCCGCCCGCCTCCGCGACCACTACGGCTTCGACGGCGAGGCCATCCCTCTCTCCCGCCCGGCCATCGACGCCGCCGCCCGCTCCCGCCACGAGCACGTCACCGTCGAGTTCTGGGGCTTCGCCCTGTCCGAGGGCAGGGCCTTTCCCGGCCACGAGGAGCGCCTGCTGCGCAACAACACGTACAAGGCCCTGCGCGTCATCGGCGACGAGTATAACTTGTATTATGCCGTGTGGTGCAATAACGAGCACGAGCTCTACGACTTGACGGTACGAGCACCCTGACCTCCTTCTTTTCTTCTTTTCTTCTATTCTTGAGACTCTTGCATGGCTGGCTGGCCTGCTGACTTTCAATCGTCTCTCTCTTTCGGGGTTTATTATTTTCATTATTAGACGGACCCCTACCAGCTCAACAACCTCCTTCGCGACTCGGCCAAGCCCCCCGCCACCCTGCTGGGGGTGCCGTTCGAGAAGGTTGTTGCCCGTCTGGACTCGCTGCTGTTTGTGCTCAAGTCGTGCAAGGGGCAGACCTGTGTCCGGCCGTGGCACGCCCTGCACCCGGCCGGCAACGTCCAGAACCTGCACGACGCCCTGAACCCCCGCTTCGACGTCTTTTACGAGCAGCAGCAGAAGAAGGTCAGCTTCACCCGCTGCGAGATGGGCTACCTCCTAGATGCCGAGGGGCCCCAGTTCGAGACGGACGGGCTGGTGTATCGGCACGGGGCGAGATGGAGCGAATGGGTTTGAAAAATAAAATTGGAAAGTATTTATCTAGTATTAAATGCTAGCTACCTGCCTTGTAATTAGCTATCATAATTACATCAAGCTCTATTCTAGGAAGGCATCTTTACAGCAATAGAATGCATTATTAGTATTAGTAGCCCTTTCCCATATTAATCTCGCTACAGGATCTGCCTAGCTCCCAAATTCAAGTTTATACATACTAATAAGCGTGCATCTGACGAAGGAGCACAAATTGGGGCTCGGGGGAGAATAAAGCAGCTATTTCAAGAAGGAAAACCAAAAAGAGATGATCGACCCAGGGATCGAACCTGGCACCTTCTCGGTGGAATTACTCCAGCTGTATTCACCTATTGTGAACGAGACGTGATAACCACTACACCAGTCGACCAGCAGTTGTTATCTGGCAATTGGTAGCATCCATTCTTGTAGGATTAGCGCTTAGTGTCGCATGGAAAGAAGTTTCGACGCAACATCAACAGCAGATGCCCCTTTCTCGTTATTAATTCTCGAAACTCGCAATACCTCATTCGGCCTGACAGATACCGGCACCCTGCGGTGTTAGCACCCACCGCAAACACACACTTCACGTACGGAACTGTAATTGTATGTATATATGTCACAGTACATACGTAGAGTAAATTACAATCCCATTGAGCCCCGACGACGTCTAGGAGCGCGCATATTATCGGCGCCCTCTATCAAGCAGCTTTATGCTACATTTATCAAAAATCTTGAATTGACAGATACTTGTCTGTACGTTAATTAAACCCTCGCTACTTAGCCCTTTATTCCTCGAGTTTCCCAAAATCAATTGAACCGACTCATGAATATATGGCAGGTAATTAATAATCAGCCATCGCTTCTTTTCTCCCCGCTCCCTTTCTCCCTCCTCTCTCTCTCTTTCTTAGAGCTTCGCCTTTGCCTCCTCGAGGAGCTTGTTCCCCAGCCGGGCCATCTCGAACTTGCGCACCTTACCGCTCCCCGTCAGGGGGACCGTGCTGGGCACGCCGTCGACGCCGAGCCAGAAGACGTGGGTGGGCGCCTTGTGCTTGCCCAGCTTGCGGCGCACCCATTCCCTGACCTCCTCGGCCCCCGGCCGCGGCCGGTGCCCGTGGGCGGGATCCAGGCCCAGGAAGGCGCCGACGACCTCGCCGTAGTGGGCGTCCTTGAGGCCGACGACGACGGCGGTGGCGATGGCCGGGTGGGCCACCAGGCGCTCCTCGATCTCGAGCGGGTAGATGTTCTCGCCCCCGCGGATGATGATGTCCTTGAAGCGGCCGGTGATGGAGCAGTAGCCGCGCTCGTCAAAGACGGCCTCGTCGCCCGTGTGCAGCCACAGGACCCCGCTCTCGTCGCGCACCATGACCTCGTTGGTCTTCTCCGAGTTGTTCCAGTAGCCGGCCTGCAGCTGGTAGCCGCCGATGCACAGCTCGCCGCGGGTGCCGACGGGCACGATCTGGCCGTCGCGGTCCACGATCTTGGCCATGGCGTGCGGCATCAGGGTGCCGACCGTGGTCAGGCGCAGGCTGATGGGGTCGTCGGTGAAGGCGTTGAAGCAGGTCGGCGATGCCTCCGTCAGCCCGTAGCTCGAAGTGAACTCGGCCATGCCCAGCCGCGAGACGAGCTGCTCCATCAGGTGGCGCGGCACCGGCGCGCCCGCGATGATGCCGGTGCGCAGGCGCAGGTCCTCCGCCCGTAGGCGCCGCGCCTCCGGGAGGGCCAGCAGGCTGTCGAACATGGCCGGCACCCCGTGCGCCGCCGTGCATTGCTCCTTCACGATCGCCTCCAGCGTCGCCCGCGCGTCGAACACCTCGGCCGGGTACACGATCTTGGCCCCGTGCGTCAGCACCGCGAGCAGCCCGAGCACCAGGCCGAAGCAGTGGAAGAGCGGCGGCGGGCAGCACAGCACGTCGGCGGGGGTTAGCCGCATCCGGTCGCCAATGAAGCGGGCATTGTTTACGATGTTGCTGGAACACACGGGAGAATAACGTGTTAGCAAATATACATAACCACACACACAGGCGTTTAAACACAACGAGACAGAGACGCGGGAGCACGGCCAGGACAGGACGTACTGGTGAGTTAGCATGGCCGCCTTGGGCAGGCCGGTGGTGCCGCTGGTGAACTGGAGGTTGCATACGAGGTGCGGAACCACCTTCATCTCGGCATGATGGAGCCGGTCCGGGTCGACGCGGGAGCCTCGCGACAGCAAGTCCCCGTAGCTGGTGTACCCCTCCGAGTCGCCCCGCAGAATCACGACTTTGGGGCCCGTCGCCCGCGCCGCGAGCTGGTCCAGGAGCGGCCCTTGATCGAGCCGCCCTATCCTCTTCGTGGTGAAGAACACTTTGCACTCTGTGCGACAGCGAGTGTTAGGCTAAGGCACGGTATGGGAAGCAAAAATGAAGAGAAAAACAACAAATTAGGGAAAAGAAAAAAACTAGGGGATGGTGCGTCAATAAAAAACAAAAAAATCATACCGGAAAAGTCAAGGCCGTACTGCGCCTCAGTCGGGGTATACGTGTTGTTGAGGATCACCAGGATGGCGCCTATCCTTGTCGCGGCGAAGAACACGGCGGCGTATTGTTCGCAATTGCCTGCCATGATGCCCACCCTGTCGCCAACGCCGATGCCCATCTCCAACAGGGCGGCCGCCAGCAGCCGGCTGTGGTGGTTAAGCTCGTTGTAGGTCCATCTCGCCCCCGTCCACGGGATCACGATCCCTTCTCGCGTGCCGTGGTGAAGGCATTGCAGGTTCAGCAGCTCCCCGAGTGTCAGGTCTACCAGAGGCGGGTCTGTCGGGCCAAAGAGGAGCGACGGTTTCTGGGGCTGAGGGAGGACAAGGCCGTCCTCGGGCGGATGGTGAGCTGGGGTCTGAACAGACATGGCCTACCGACCGCTTTGAAAATGTCGGGCCTCTGTTCTGAGTTCTGACGGCGCTCGAGGTAGGTATGGTTGGATGTTTCGACTTGCAGTTTCTTGAGCCGTTACAACACAAAGGAGAGAGGGAGCTGTTGGTTTGGGGCAATGTCCTAGGTGCCTACCTACGGACAGGAACTGAGCGAGTGCGTTGGGCGAGGGTTTAGGAACCGCATAGCCGGGGCGAACCGGCAGAAAAAAAAAAAGAAAAAGAAACCATGACGGGACGCGACGGTACCAGACCGACTGGCGAGGGAGCCACGCTACCCACACAGGCACCCGAGCTCCAGAGTTCAGCCCGCTCCACTGCTTGTATGTACGGAGCCGAATGTGTGGATTCGTGGGTAGGTACGGAATACTTCGCGTACACTAGTGTAGGGTTACCTTGCTCCATCTAATCTGATAAGATGCATTCAAGCAGGGCCCCGCACCAGCAGAAGCCTCTCGGCTATTCCAAGAGAACCTTGCGGATTGGCCCAGAATGTGCCCGAGGAGGGACGGTGGTGCATCATAGCTGGGCCCCCGGTCTGCTGCATCGCTCGCTCTTCGGTTACCACACAGGACACGCGGATACAACCCGGAGGCACCGCTGGCTCGGCCTAGTGTAGTAGGTACTGAAAGGCGTGACCGATGGGCATTCTCGGTTGTCATGAAAAGCGGTTCCACTCATGGAGCCAGAAAACGGATCAGATTTTTTTCTTCTCTTTTTGCGGGCACACTTGGCGGGGCAAGGTCGCTGCTCCTCCGCCATCTGTTAACCGAAAGTGCCACAGAGTGGTGCGATGGTGGTGGGCCGCCCTTGCCCTGGTAAAATGCCGCAGAGGGGGCCACTGGAGAGCCGAAGTCCTCGGGATCTGATAAGATGAATCATGCCAAGCCTCAATTTCTGGCTAGGGAAGCGACGACTGTGGTAGTACACAGCAGCTACCTCTCGCTAGTGTCGGGTAGTGTCTCTCCTCTTGTGCTGTTTCTGCACTCTCCGAGGGCAGATGGCACATTTACCCGTGTTATTCATCCATTGACCTGGGATCGTTGGTTCGGTCGGAGCTGATACTGTATTGATTTGACGGTAGGTGAGTGATCTCTGCTACCATATGTAATGTTTATCTTTCTCTTCTCTTCTCTTTCTTTCACCTGTCCTTTTTCTCGGGATACCCGTCCGTAGCCTTTTGATGGCTGTGCGGGCAATGAATCGGGACGGCAATGAACAACTCCACGCCAGAATCTAGACCTCCGAGATCGGGCGCCAAGGAGGTGCTACGCAGAATTATCTGATCCGCTTTCTTGGCGTTCGAGTAAAGTTATCAGATCCGAACCCGGGCGACTCCTCTCGGACCCTAGCCCGTCGCTCATTGGTTAATCATCCACATCCCACGGGAAGAACACGCGGTGTCTCGCGAAAACGAAATAACCCACAGAAGCTGTGAAACCGGTTTCTGCCGCGAAACGTGACCCAGCATCCAGGACCCCGGTTCTCTCTCTCGTCTGGTCATTGCCAAAGTGGATGCAGATGTAGGTGTTTGATTGAATACCCACATCTTGGATGCAATTTGTTTGGGTCAACGGCCTGCCTTTTTTTTTTCCCTTTTTTTTTTTGGTCGTGCATGTGATGAGCGATCATATCTCCTTGGTATTGTTGCTGCTTTCGTGACCTTGTGATTCCTGTCTAAGTTTTGGACGCATCTTCCTGTCCGCCCAATCGAGCACTCACACAATCATACACATAACATACAACACATACCCTTATACACACATTGGGATGTCCTCGCCAACAAGAACACCACGGCGTTTTGCCGACTACGCAGCTTCGTCAGACCCGATCCTGAAGCTGCCACACCCCTACCAGACACCCTACTTCGTCGTCCGAGACACGGGCGACTCCAATCGTTTCCAGCTCACTCCTGGCGAGATCCAATCGAGCGACAACAAGCCGCTCCCCAGCCCCCTTCACAACGCCTCCGTCTTCTTCTCCGAACCCCAAGACCTCAAATCGAGCGACCGTCCAAGCGAGTCAAACAACACGCCATGGGCGAGAGCCAGACGCAGTCCTGCCGTGGCAGTGAGCTGGACGGGAGCCCAGGCCCCTACGGTCGGTCAGCTCTGGCTCATCACGTATGCCGTCTTCACCCTGCGTCCGCGGGAGGAGGCGTTCCGCCTCGACGCCCAGGGCTCCGGCGCGGCCCGCCTAGCCCGGCAACTCCAGACGCTCGGCCTGGCCACCGCCCACCCGCCGCCGCCGCCGCCGCCGCTTCCTTCCCCCCAGGACGCTGCCCAGTCCGGCCCCGGCACGACCGAGCTCCTCGTCTCGCGGAGCGCCTTCTGGCAAGGCGCCGCCTCCCCCTTCGGCCCGCGCCCCGTCTGGGCGCCCGAGTCGCAGGACCCGGACTTCGCGTCCTACCCACTCCCGCCCCCCGAGTACACCATGACCGCCTCCGCTCCGGGGTCCGGTGCCGCCGCCGCCGCCCTCTCGGCCTGGCACCCCCGGCGACGGGCCAAGCCCCAGCCCGGGTCCGTCATCTACAGCCGCTACATCCCGCACCTGCGCGAGACCTTCAGCATGGTGGCGCTCGACGCCGCCGATCCGGCACACGTGGAGCTGTTCCACGCCTGGCAGAACGACCCGCGCGTGTCGCAGGGCTGGAACGTGACGGGCACCCGCGAGCAGCACCGGCAGTATCTGGCCAGGGTGCACGAGGACCCGCACCGGCTAGCCGTGCTTGCGCGGTTCGACGACACCTTTTTTGCCTACTTTGAAGTCTACTGGGCAAAGGTGAGTTGCTCTCTTTTCTCTCCTCCTTCTCTTTCTCTCTCCTCAGTTCGAGACTTTGCGTAATGCTGATGCGCATGGGACGCGGTTTTCTGCGAACCCAGGAGGACCGCATCGGTTCCTACTACGCGGCGGGCGACTACGACCGAGGCCGGCACAGCCTCGTCGGCGACGTGCGGTACCGCGGCCCGCACCGCGTCAGTGCCTGGTGGTCGAGCCTGATGCACTACCTCTTCCTCGACGACCCCCGCACCGCCAGCGTGGTCGGCGAGCCCAAGTATACCAACACGTCGGTCCTCATGTACGACCTCATCCACGGGTTTGGGCTTCACAAGTTCATCGACCTGCCCGACAAGCGGTCCGCCCTCGTGAGCTGCTCCCGCGAGCGCTTCTTCCAGCTGTGCCCCTTGGACGATAACGAGAAGGTCATGGGCGGTACCGGGGTCGGTTTGGTGCCCAAGTTGTAAACCCGAATGTAGGACGAACCCAAAAAAGAATAATAATAATAACAAAAAAAACTTGGATGCGATTCGGAAAGATGCATCGGTTAACCTGGGTGGGACCAACATTCCGCTATTGCTCCATCCCATGTTATTTTTCTTTTCACTTGTGTAGATACCATCATATCAGAACCCGAAAGTGCTAAAAGCTTTCTGCATATCCATGTCCAAAAAAAAAGGAAGAAAAATCCGGCCAAAACGCCCTGCAATGCAATACCATACGTCACTGGACCTTATCGCCCCCGAGTCGAAGATGATTCCAACAGACTGCATCCGTGTCAGTACACTTATGCCTCAAGGAAAAAAGGCTAAAGGAGGAAGAGAAAAAAAGTGGATTCAACAGGGGCGACTCACTCGCAAAACCGAGATCGTCACCAAAGAAGGTCTTCATCACATCTTCACCCGACATCATCCCGCCCTCAGGCCAGTAGGCCACGGCTTTCTTGCCCACCGCCAGCCCGATCATGGGCGGAATCTCGTCCAGCTCCAGCAGCTTCGGGATCCCCCCTTTGTCAGTCGCCTGAGCAGCCTGACCCTCTGTCTGCGTCTGCAACTGCATGTGCCGGTGGATGTTGTGGGCCGCGTAGTAGCCCATGTGCATGGCGGCGCCGCAGCGCTTGATGCCGGACCACTTGGCCAAGTCACCGACAGCGAAGTGGAAGGCCGAGTTGGGCGATTGCTCGGGGAACGCAAGGCTGCGTGCGAGTGTTAGGGTTGACTTGGAGGGAGCAGCAGAAAGGGGAGCGTTACATACCTGGCTTGGACCTTGACATAGCCCTGCTCGTCGAGCACGTCGTTCGGGAGGTACGTCGTCGTGGGAACGCTCCTCGACACGGCGAGGGATACCTGGTCGGCCAGCATGCTGTGGCCGTTGGTGAAGTGCACCCTGAGGCAGCTGTTTCCGCTGTCGTCCTTGACCTCCTCTGTGCGGTCGAGCCGGTGCGACATGAGCACGTCGACGCCGGCTTCCCGCAGCAGCTCCAGGCTGCGGTCCTTGACCTCGTCGGGCAGCGCTTCCGAGGAGAGCAACTTGTCGCGCGAATGGACCAGTGTGACGTTGAGATGCGGGTGGACGAGCTTGAGCTCGGCGGCCATTTCGATGCCGACAGCGCCTAGGGTTGATCAGTCATGATGTCCTCCTTGTTTATGCTGCTGCTCCGAAAAAGAGAGACGAGTGACTCACCGCCACCGACGATGACAACTCCATGTCTCGCAGCTGTGGCAGCACGGATGTGGTCGCCAGCCTCGAACAGGTATTGCTTCCTGCGCAGCGATTGAGGCACGACAGGCCAGGCCCTCCTCAGCCCGGAGGCTGCGACGAAGTAGTCGTACCGCACCTCCTGAGGCTCGGCAGTGCTGCCGTGGGGGAGGTAGGTAGCCACCTTGCGCGCCGGGTCAACCGACTTGACGCTGCCCTGAACGACGTGGATGTTGGGCGACTGCAACCCGGGGATGTCGTCATACTTGACCCAACACTTTTCGGTGAACGCTTCCGACGCCAGCGCCAGGGGCGAGCCGATGAGGTGGTCTGGAAATCATTAGCACAGCAAGGGTAGGGAGGCGCTACTGGTAGCCTCACAGAAGCCATCCCGCTCGTCGACGACGGTTATGTCGACGGCAAACTGCGGCGTCTCCGGCAGGTCCTCACCCTCGGCCGGCGCTGGGCCGCACCGGGGAGGCAGGCCGCGGCAGAGGTCATAGAGGTTGAGCGCGGCCGAGAGACCGCCGTACGAGCCGCCGGCTATGAGAACCCTGAACGGTTGCGGCATTTGGAGACCGGAAAGTGAGCCCATGGCGACTGATGAGCCTGAGAATGGTTGCAACTTGACAACGGGCTGCTGCTGGGGTTGACACGACCAGGATAGTGCTCGGCGGGGTCTACGCCGTAAGGTGCTCCAAAGGTGCCCAAGAGCACGATGGCGAAGCGGCATCTAAGAGGTATAGGGGACTTTGAGGCGATGGGAGAGGAAAAAAAAGAAGGAGGATCCGGGGGGTCGGTACTACATACAGCCATTTTCGAATTTGTTCATAGAAAGCATCCCGGACCGTTTCATTCCAGCCCACCCTGGAACCGATCCCAGGGGAGGGCTTCTGACGAGCGAACGACTACCCCACCTCAGTTGGCTCTCAGCTGTGTTTTCGTTCGATTGCTCGTGCCAAGGGTGGAAATTGTTAGTGTGGGTTGTGACGAGTACGCTTTCCTTCCCCTGGCTCTTTCGTGTGTGTTGCCAGAGGGCCAAGAACGCCGAGCTGTGGAACGAATCCTTCGTCCCGTCTTCTGACATGCTAGGACGCGGCCGGGATCGGAGGAGCAACCGTTCGAACCGACCTACCGCTTTCTCTTCGTTTCGAGCTTTGGTTGCCATTTTTTGGTTCATTTCTCCAGTGAACCAACCGGAACGGGTCGTACACAGTTTCAGGGCCCACGCCCGCCAAACCCCCGCTCCTGCGCATCCACACGAGACCCACAGTGCTGCAGACTCATCTTATCAGATTATCAGTGAACAGGGGTCCATTATCCGAGGGAAGCCGCCGCTGCTCGGAACTCGAGGAGAGGTAGTTACACAAGCGATCCGGTTTGCTCCATCCGGTTTCGGATTCAATACACGTATGCCGCAAGTCACCAGTGCGCGGTAATGTGCATGCATACTGCGCAAGATGCGAACCAACATCTCTTTCACCCTCCCGTGGGCGGTTCGGGCAACCAAAAGCCGAAAACCCTTTGACATTCCCTACTAGTACCGCCCCTCCCCCCGCCCCCCAACCTGCCTTGCCGCCGTCGCAGGCACGTCTAAGACCCGCTTAGAGGATATCCAATAGACGAAAAACCATCCTCCACCACCACCACCACCCCCAACCGACTCAAAAACCGGGAAACGCAAACTTGACCTCCTCCGCATGATAGCCCCCCCGCGGCACTCCGGCATTTGTCAAGTCGCCCAGAAAGCTGGTATGCAACGTGTACAGGTCCGGATCCGCTTTCAGGGCCTCCTCCTGCGCCAGCACGTCTTCGAGGTCCTGCCCGACGTCAAAGTACTTGCCCCGCAGCACGCGCTTGCCCACACCCGTCGCCAGTGCCACACACACCATGCCGTTCAGGTACGGCGAGTCGTTGTAGATGTCGAGCTGGTTGGCGAAGATGGACTGTGCCTGAGGCGGGAGGGAGGACACGGACTCGCTGGCGTACTCTGCCCGATTTGTGTTTCTCCGAGTCAGCCCAAACGTTCCTCCCTTATCAACCCTCCCAGTAGGTCCTTTAGTTATTTGGTATCCAATCCGGGCAAGGATAACAGGTATGTATGTAAAGAACAAAAAGAAAGGACATAACGAACTCTTCAAGGTCATGGCACTCTTGATGCCTCCCGGATGCAGCGCGTACAGGTGCACGTCATCCAGCCCTTCGACGTCCATCTCCTTTTGCGTGCACGCTGTCAGGTTGATGAGAGCCGCCTTGCTCGCGCAGTAGCTCGTGCTGTACGGGATGGCGACGGTGCCCGCGCGCGACGCAATATTCAGCACACATCCGCTGCGCCGCTCGCGGAAGTGCGGGAGCAGCAGCCGCATGAGGTAGTACGGACCGTGGAAGTTGACGGCAATGTCGTGGATAAAGTCGCGCGGATCCTGAGCATACATCTGCAGCTGTTTTTAGTCGTCCTCTGGCCATTCGACATTGGGGGACCCCGTGTGGAAGAGTGGATTGGGTGGATGGATCGGATGGACAGAAGGCCCTTACCGGTCCCAAGCCGTTCGCGCCGGCATTGTTGACGAGTATATCGACCTTTCCATAGAGGTCAAACGCCTGTCCATGTCAACCCCTGATCGCATTCTCGATCTGCCTATTCCCGGAGGAGAGAGATTGGGTACGGGAGAGGGCGACTCACCTGTTTCACCAGCGACTCACACCCCTCCAGCTCGGCAACGTTGCACTTGACAAACTCCACCTGCGCAGCCCCGAACCGCATACACCTTTCTTTTAACTCGGGCGGCGGCGGCGTATTGTGGTATGTAAACACCAGTTTCGCGCCTGCCACAGCAAATGACTCGGCGAGAGCTTGGCCTATGGCTCCCGCAGCGCCTTGAGAGGATCGACAGTAAGACTTTTGCAATAGACACATTGAAGGAAAATAAAACAAGGTATCACACAGCAAGGGGGAATATCAAGCACGTACCTGTGATGATGGCGACCTTGTCCTGCAGAGTACCTCTAAACTTGGAAGGATGAATGAATGGATAGATATCCGTGCGGAAGCGGGGAGTGAACTGGGCTGGGGGGGCTGGTGTATCGGCCATTTCGGGATAGTTTGTGTTTGGGCTAAAGACAAGCAGGTCGTGGTTATTCCTGGTTTTGTCGTTTGGAAGTACGTGTAGGTACGTATGTCTGTCGTGAGTGTACCTTGTCTACTCGGCAGAGCAGAAGGCGCGTTCTATGCCAGTGTATGTACATAGGAAGTTGCAACCCATAGTTCCAAGTTTCGGCGGGGTAGTACGGAGTACGGAGTAGGGAGTACAGAGTAGGGAATTTAATGAGTAATTAAATCTCCGAATACACATCTTAGCGAATCGAGCGTATGTTCAAACTCCCGGCCGTCTCTGGATAAATATAGCCGGAACCTTTAAACTTGCAGCAGCGCTGACTTTAAGTCGTTCCATTTACGAGTCACTATCGTTGAATGCTTGAATGCTTGAGGACAATGAAGCGTTGCTATGTGTTGAAAACAACCCACAGAGCTCCCAGTCAGAGTAGAGCGACGTTTCGCTGTCTGATAGACAGAACATAATTATACCATCGTGCCTGGGAATTGACGTACCGCACCCTATTATCCTACTCGGACACCACTCAGCGCACGGAAAGGCCATTGCCAATGCCGGTCGGCTGAGTTCAAAGGACACAGTGTGTTTTAACATGCTCTTTCTAATTTATACTCGTCCTCGCTCTATGCACCGCCCTGTCTTCCAACTTGCCAACGTGCTACTTTTTCAATCCCGTACCAAACTCTCACCCTGCTACCTCTAAGTAGCTCCCTCTATCGCGTCTCTCCGTAAGTATATCAAACCACCCTTTCCAAAATGCAGCGTGCCTTTGAAGCTGTTTTCTGGATACCCATCACAACCAGCCTGTCAGCGCTGTGATACTTACGCCCTCGAACTCCGTGCTTCATGATTCAGAATATCGCAGCTTGGACGGAGAGTCTCTTTCTCGCGATTCGGCCCGAAAATGACTGGACGGCCCAGCAGCATATGGGTCCGCATCACTCTGCAAGCCTTCAAAAGCCTGATCTGTTCCGTCATCATCCCAGGGCGCAGAGATGTGTATTCTGATAGGCGATGATGCACTCCCTGGTTCGTCCTCGGCAGCAGTAGTTGAATCACCAGCGTCGTCCCCTACTTCAGCCCCTCCTGACCCGGAGCCCGAGGTCATCGGCTCTCCGGTCCACGCGGTCCCGCTGCCCACAAACGGCCGGACCCGATCTCGAGGATAGAAATCCGGCGCGGGCTTACCGGAGCGGAAATGTCCATGGCTCTTGGCATTCCTCCTTAACCGCGGGAGCCTGACATCACTGCCCCTGCTGCTGCCGCTGGCAACACCGCTGTCACCGTCACCGCCACTGCCGCCAGTTGTAGTAGTACTCCCGCTCCCACTCCCACTACCGCTAGCCGGGCCACCTCTTGAGCGTGACGGCCGAAACTTGAGCTCTAGCTGTTCGTCGTCGTCCGACTGGTCGTCGTCCTGAAGTAGCGGCTTCTTGTGCTTCGTGGCCACCACGAGCTGGATACTTGCGCCCGACCCCCGCCGCCTCCCGAACGTCTTTTCGTCCGACGGCGTAGTCTCACCGGAGTTGGGCGGTTGAACGACGCAAATAGCCCCCCACGACGGGCTCGGTTCGCCCGACGTCGCCGGCCTGCCCCTGGAACCGCCTGGAGGTCGGTACGCCATGGGCCTGAGTACGCCCATTGCGCGGCGGAGGTTGACCTGGCTCCTGCTGAAGACCACCCGGGCGCGCAGGGCGTGAACAGCCTGATCAAGGGCTAACTCGATGGCGAGGCGGTCGCGGATGCGACTTAGTTTCGGCCATGTTGCTCGCTCGCCAACTGCGCAGCTGCGCAGCATAAACTCGGGGGTGGGGTTCTTCAGCATGAGCGGGAGATCGCTCCTTGAGATGGCAGGCAGGATGTTGATGTCGCCCGAGTACTTCTGGCTCATTACCGCAAGGAGCTTGGTGAGAAGATTGGGGAATATGCCCATCTCCGCGCAAAACTGCATTCTGTAGAGCACTTCCTCCTTCGTAATAGACCCGAATTTGATCAGCAACTCACGAGCGAGGCCACGCGCCGGCTTCTCGTGACTCAGTTTGCCTGGGATGACCTGCTCATCTCTGGGGAGGAAAGGTATAACGTGCGGGTTAACCTGAGAGACGATAAAGTGGTTGACGTTGAACATCTCGGCGAGGCGGGTCATTGGAAGGTCATTGTCGACGGAGCCGTCAATGAATTGCTGCGGCGTCGGGGTCCAAAGCTCGTGGGCGCCGGTGACTGGGTGCTTCATTAGCAAGGGCTGGCCCTTGAAAATCAGGGGCACGGAACATGAGGCGGCGACAGCCGACCATATGAGGACGTTGGGAGCGGTGATGTAGTTGAGAAGCCGGGGCACGTCGTAGATAGAGGCGGACGACACGCAAATGTTGCAAATTCGCCGCGTCCGGTTATAAGCCTCCAGAAAGGTCACGTCGCCGAGCCAGGAACGCATCACCCTGGTCAGGTTTGAGATATCGGACCACCACCCTTTCGTTAAAAGGTTGTGGAGATGGGTCGTGAGGCTCTCGTTTTCGCCCTCAAAAACGCGTAGGTCGCCATACGGAAATTTTTCGATCAGTTCGGGAATCTCTTCGTCCTTGCGAGTGCATAACACGGCGCAGACGATGGACCCAGCAGACGCTCCCGACATGATGCGGGGGAGAAGCTGCTGTTCGTAAAGCGTCTTCAGCACCCCGACATGCGCCATGCCGAACGTTGCCCCTCCGCTCAAAAGCAAAGCACTCCTACCAAAGTTTTGTCTCGCGTAGACCATCCCTTCCAGCAGGTCTTTAGGGTCCAGTTCGGTCTGGGAGACGGACTTGTCGACCAACGACTCGATGGTCTGAAGGGCCGAATTGACATATTGTTCGATCAACGCCTTTGTCCCAACGTAAGAGTGGCGGTAAAGCTCCACGTGCCCCATGCCGCCAATGTCCCGCGATAATGCAGTTCTGAGCAGATACAGCATGGCGTTGATGTCGCAGTTGGTCCGGGCGGTGTCCAGTTCTTTCAGTGAAGACCGGATCAGGTCAGGACGGTAGTCGGGTTCACCGGTCGAGTCGTCAAGTTTCCACTTGTCGTTGCCCTCGAGCTGATCCAGCTCCGTAGCGGCTTCGTACCAGGCTTTATAGGTCGATGCCTGCCATGTCCGCGCTGTCAGTGGTTGGCGAGAAAGGCACCTGGGAGCCCTGCACTTACATTTTCCATTCGGGCAATCAGTATTTGTCTTCGCTCCTCCTTCTTTCTGATCTCTTCACGCTCCGAGGCAGACAGGCCATCTCTCAGTGACAGGGCAAGATTACCGACATTCCGGACGAGACGCGATGTCCCGAACAGGCCATGGTCGGCATTCTTCCTCTTCCTCCTAAGCTTAGTAGGGTCAAGGAGTGGTGGCGTCGCTGAACCAAGCCCTGCGGTCGTGGCCTGTATGGTTCGTGGTTCATGGAGTAGGAGGTCGGGCATGACGATGGTAATGGAAGGATAGACGATAATGGAAGGGGTTTGGGGGAGCCCTTCCACTGCTTAGCTGCCGAGGTAGCAATATCTTTTTGAGACGGCCTATCTCAGAAGGATGATCGAGTTCGCAGAAGTGGCCTGATGTTCAATCAAGGGAAGACCCGAAGCCCTGTATGACGTATCGATCATTCGTGAGGTGCGTCGGATATGCGGGTCAGGTTGGCGTAAGATTGGCGTGGGTACTTTGGCAAGTTCTAAGCATTTGTTGCAGCTAAAGTCTCAGCATAGAGACGTATTAGGATGTTTTTGATAGCGCCGAGGTAAATGAAGAAGAGTAAAGGGCGGGAGGTATTCGGACTTCCTCGATTCCGCGCTGTTTTCTTGTTCTATTCGAATGGTCCGATCCGCGAGCACTTGAGAAGGCCACATGACGGGGATCCTGCCCTTGTATCCCAACCAAACTTGGCAACCAGGAACGTGGGGTACCCCACATTGGATCTCGAGAGCGCAACGGCAGGCACATTAAAATTGTGGGGTAGCAGGTTGCAAATCCTCCATGGTGGGGCTGTGTGTAATTGCACGGCCCAGAAGCCGGGCCACCAAGCAGCCAACGTCCATCTTTTCTCGAGTTCCGGAGCAGCCCAACGCGCAGCATGGAGGAAAGGGCACGAGTGGCTCTCGGGCTTCACGGAAAGCTGCGATTTCTGAACGTGGGCAGCAGTTTCGCTGGCCTTCAAATTCCATACTCTTTCAAATGTAGAGAAATGCGGCTTGGCAGCAGGGGCTCCCGGGCACCTCTCCGAGGCCGAATTTCGGCACTCTAGGTTCAGACTACAAGCGACCCTGACACTGGGGATGTTTGCAAAACATGCCTTTCATCCCTGATGAGAATATTCTCGAAGAGCCTACCACCCTGCAGGGGTGACACACGACTGAAACCCAATTACCCCACGAGGAGTTAAATGTCCAGGGGCGACTTCCGTTGATGCCACGAGTCAGTTCCAGAGAGACCGACGGAAGGACCTGCTTCCGCTTTAGTAGCGTGTCTGATGTATTCAACAGACCATCATACTTATGAAGCGAACGGGCTGCGGCGTTGTTATCCAACTCCTGAGCTGCAGTCGAGTCGCTCGTGTATGGTTTCTATCACATGTCGCGATGTCCAAAAACAGTATAGGGTAACGGATGGTGTGTGAGCGCGGGGTCATGCTCTGAGTAAGCGTGGTCAATGGCGGGATAGGCTGGTTTCACAGCATGAAGGTGGTGGTTGAACCGCGTTTTCAAGAAAAAGCCTTGCATGTGCTTCCATCCATCACCGACTTCCTGGGAAAGTCCTGGTAAAACTGGTTTTTATAATAATTTAGCACTCAGCAACGAAGATAATTCAGGAAGTAGAAACGCAGGAAGGAGAAGGGGACCGAAGAGGCAGGCTCTTGGGCCCCTTGCCGTGAGATGGAAACGGCAACGTGGCGCTGCTGAGTAATACACGAGTGCGATTGGTCAGACGGTGGGCATCCCCACCAGGCCAGGCTGCCAAGAGGAAATCTTGAGCAGCCACGGCAGCTCTGCCAACTTACTGGGTACTCAGTATGCTTGCAAAACCACTGGATTGAAACCAACTCGAATGCTTGGGTTGGGCATGCGCGCCCTTCACATGCCTAAACCTGCCTTCTTGAGGTGACGGCAATCCCCGCCGCCTGCCGGGCTGTGACCTGTCTCAAGTCTTCTGGGAGGTCTTTGTGGATTTGCGACAATGGCTTTGCCCTCGGCGGCGCTTCCGAGTCCGAGCTTGACCTTCACCATCCCAAGTCTCCACGACGGACTCCCGCTCGATTGTCGAATCTATCACCCAGCCTCATTGGGCGCTGTTCCCGACGGAACTCCGTGGCGGAAACACGCTGCCATATTTGCACATCCATATGCGCCCTTGGGCGGCTGCTATGACGATCCAGTTGTTGACATGGTGGCCGGGACCCTGCTGCAGTTGGGTTTCCTCGTCGGCACCTTCAATTTCAGGTGCGGACTGTCCTTCATTCTCCAAGGTTTGCCGTTACAGCGTGAAATAGTGCTCACTGATACCCGCATTATTAGGGGTGCCCATGGTTCTGCGGGCAGGACCTCGTGGACGGCCAAAGCCGAGCGGGCTGACTACATGTCGGTCGTCGGGTTTGTATGCCACTACGTCCACTTTCTCGATCCGTTTAACGCGAGCGCGTCAAGTAGAGTCGAAGGTACCTATGAGGATGAGGATGGTACAGATCTGAGGGCGGATGGGGGTGAAGCGTGCCCAATCCGCATACGGCCGGCCACACCAACATCGTCAGAGCCGACGACCCGAGATATTGTGCCGATCCTTCTGCTGGGCGGTTACTCATACGGCTCCATGATTGCTTCCCAGCTTCCCTCGCTTGAGACAATACTCGGGTTGTTCCATGCCCCGGGGTGCGGGACTCCTGCTGCCGAGATCCGACTGCGCGCGCAATATCTCGCGGGGAAGCAGAATGTCGTGCTAGCGAGTGCAAGGGAAGCCGCTGCCGTTGCTTCTCGGCCAAAGTCTCCTCGCATACATGTCGGCTTGAGGGTTGGTGGCGACGAGGAACGCCGCGTGAGCCACGAGTCGCGCCGCTCTCGGTCGACAGAGTTTGAGGAAGCAATCCGACATGGAGTCGCGGAACTCGTGGCGCGGACTAAGAAGGGTCACAGGCTGTCGCTTAACGAGAGGGGCCAGGCGCCGACGGCCTCGGTTGGAGGTGGTAACGCTGTCGCCGATCACTTACTTCCGATTGCTGATCGAACCTCCTTCGTTCCGGCATACCTGCTCGTCTCGCCTCTGCAAGGGTTCGTCACGAATCTGGCCACCATGTCTCTGCCGCCGTTATTCAGCTTGTCCGGAAGGGCATGGTCTCGATTTGCTACAGGTGGCGGCAAAGAACCCGTCTCATCCGGACCCTCGGGACCGGACACCCTTCCTCGAGCCGTCCTAGGGGAAGCTGAAGATAAGTTGGTGAAGAACGCCACTTTAGCCATTTACGGTGACCGTGACGGCTTCGTGCCTGTCCGAAAGCTCCGAAACTGGGCATCTCGCCTACAAGCCATCCAGCACTCCAAATTTCGTGCTCACGAGGTCTCGAGTGCGGATCACTTTTGGGCGCAGCGCAATGTCGTGTCCACGCTCCGGGAAGCCGTTAGAGCATTTGCGATATCTCTAATACAAGGAACCGCGGGCTGACGAGGGCGTCTATTCCGGTATGACGTTTCGTGCTAGGCGTGTACCGGCGTGCCTGGAACTTCCTTCAAGGCCCAGACCACAAGTCCCGCAGCACCTGCATCATTTTTGTTCTATCGCTCATAGGGAGGTAGGACGGGGTACCAGTAAGAAGGCACATGAGTAAGGGACCTTAAGCTGGACAGTAAGTAGTTGTAACCCACTTCAAAGCTTTCGACCCGGTACATGAGAGAGCGCTTCTTTCTCACCTGCGTTAATACCGCATGGTATGTTTGACCTCACACTTGACACCCGCCGGTTAGCAGCCAGAAAACTAGCTATCTGGGTATAGCGTATGCACAGTACAGCATGTACAGTACATACCGGGGTGGAATACTTACCACTGCCTGGAGATGGTAGGTCAGAGAGGTACGCTTAGATAGCTCACTTCGACGTAGCCACCGCGTGACAGCAGAGCTTCTAGTATGCACGAGCCTCTTTACCTAGCCTCACTGCCAGCTCCAGGGAATCTCGAGCGGGCCGCAGCACGCACTTGGAGCCGTCAAAACGGAAATAGCCGGTCCACATCTTGCGATTGAACGGCCGGCCAGGGGACTTTGCCGAAGTCATTGGTCATGCGCCCCTGGCCCCAGCGGGCCCCGAACCTGATCAAGGGATTCGTCTCGCCCCGCCTTGGGCCTGTAGACGATGGCCACGACGTCGACCTCGCCGCTGGGGTTTGGCCGCCACGACCGTTCTGGCAGCCCCTCGTGCTTGTACGTAACGCCGCCGAAAATGGAGTGCAGGATCTGGGGATCGTTGGGTCTCTGGACGGCGATAGAATCCTCTGTGGACCGGATCAAGTCCAGGATGAGTGAATAGCAGCTCACCGTCCTCCTTGGGGGCGGGGTCCAGGTCCTGATTGGCGAGCTTGGGGTCATGGTGAGCATCGCGGTCCGCATCGCTTTCCGTTTAAGTAACAGAAAACATATGATCGTTGGTGCCCTGGATTCTTACACTAATGAGGATAAAGTGGAATTAACGAAAAAATCCCCCCAGAGGTTGGTCAAAGTTGAGTTGCTCCGATTCGGCTGTCGGTACCCGGCGGCGGCCGGTGGAAGCTGCAGGCGGGGCGCAATTCGCCGATTGTCATTGGGCCCTTTACCAGGCCGAGAGATCACCACAACATGCCGCTAACATGGATATGGCCATTAGATAAACTTGAGGCGTCGGGGTAGACCCTTTATTAGGCTGTTTCGGGCCGAGGGGGTTATCAGGGACACCGACTTTGATAAAGTAAAGCCACTACACAGTAGGGAATAAGAGAGCCTCAAAAAAAGTCGATTGAAATCCCAAACCGAGACGTAATTATACGTACATTACCATCGTTGGAAAATGACATCTCTCACTGTCCTGCTGTTGTTCTTTGTGTCACTGACTGTGGCAACAATTGCTGGTCGCCTTCGGCGACTTCTTCCTCGTCAACGACCGATATCTTCTTCGCGTGCGGGCAGCCGGGATGTTGTTGAGGTGATGGGATCAAGCTCGGCCAAAGATGGAGCGGGACGAGAAGAGAGCAAGGCGTCTGTCCGCTGGGAGCCGAGAATCGAACCCCTGGACGACTTCGTCTGGGACGCCACACCGCCGTTGAAGCTGAGGCCGATCAAGCCAACGTATCATATCACAATGGGTAGGTTCAGAACGGGAACTGATGCGAGACTTAAGCGGGAGTTGGTATTAAGTACTGGAAGACTAATACGATATAAAACCTCACAGCACTTCAGAACAGCACCCCTGCCGATCTCATCGTCATGGACAGAAACTACCACGACCGAGTAATGTCACGCCGCAAGCTCATAGATGAGCGCCAGTCCGCGGTAATGGGTGCTATTCCATCCGGCTACACAGCAGTTCGGGAACTGTACTCGTACCTCCTCGGCACCTACCTACCACGTCGCTACCCAACCATGTTCAGCCTCGTCCGCCCCTCTTCCGGCCCGTCCGAGGTTGTCTTCCGTAACAAAGTCACAGGCCGAAGCCTACCCCTGGTTCCTCCGCCTTCTGAAGCATCCACGATGCTCCGAGCTCTGGGGGAGACGGTCGAAGACGACATGTTCTTGCTCCTGCGCGAACCAGACGGCGGCGAGCACAGGGCCGTGGCGTTCGTCTGCTGTCACCCGTCCGGGTTTGATCCGTCCGAGAAGCTGGGGAAGCGGCTGGCCGAGATTCACTCTCCAGTGCCCGCGTATTCGAAGATTGGAGCGAGTATGGAGAGGTACTTTGCCCGGTTGGAGGTGGGCAAGAGCGTAAAGAGAATGAACGTATGTCTCTTCCCCGCCCCCTCTTTTAAACCTAATTTAAACCTCCACATATTGCATCGTCGTCTGGCATTAGTTTTTTGGTTTTGGTGGTCTGTTTCGTTTCTGATCGATCTTGTTTTCTATGTTTGCTTCTTCATCGTCTCACGAATTCTTCTTCGTCGTGCCTGACTGACACGGCCGGGCGTGACTGATCAGTGGGCCGTCCAAACTCATCCAAACCTTTACGCACCGAGCGGAAACCACGTTCATGTGGGCGAGGACGTCAAGGAAGATGAAGAGATCGACGTCGAGAAGGCTAGGTTCCGGGTGGAGCTGCAAACTCTGACCCGGTTGCCCGAGACGCAGGCGATACTGTTCAGCTTCAAGACGTATCTGTATACCCTCGACGAGATCAAAGCTGACGGACTCGGGCCGCAGCTGGCCGACGCCATCGAAGGGTTGAAAACTGGCAATGCCCCGGGCATGTGGGTGTACAAAGGGTGTGTTAGATGGGGGAAGGCCGTGTGTGCGTACCTGAGGACTTAAAGAGTGGTATATTATGGTACAAATTATAAGAGGACCAAAGAACAAGTTGGAATTCGTTCATCTCGTCGGTGACGACCAGGGCGAAACCTCTTGGTAACATTCGGGTATTTCTGAGAGGATGTGACCCCAAATCCAGTTCACCGTCTACATCCGAAAAGGGAGATCGGGCATGCCCCATAACTTCTGTGAAACTGCCGGGATCATCGGCTGGAGTCTCGGACTTCAGACATACACGTATGCCCAAGACGTAACTTAAAAGGCAATCCACCGGTAGCGCCGAGACCGAGGGGCTGAAGAAGGTACGGTCGGCAGAGTGGTTAGACGGGGGTATTTATTAGGGGCCTGCGGGCCATCTTTTGCAGGGGAGAACCGTCCATCTTTCAACTAGCAAAATAATATACCATGGACTACCACAGTTTCTTTGGGCAACCTTCTGCCGAAGGGCCAATAATTTCGATAACCAGATAAAGCTAGGTGACCGCTAAAGCAATACTCCGTAAGAAACAAAGAGATTGATATCACTTATAGAAACAACGTGTGGTTTTTAAGTGACATTTCTTTTTCCATTGTCCTTTTTATCTTCAATATACATTTTCCCATCTTCATCCTACGTATTGTCTTTGTGTCAGAATACCCATACTTAAGGTGCAATTGCTGGCGGGCAATTGCGGCGTCGCTTGCGGCGTCGCTTTTGCTTTTCGACACTTTGGTATCAGCCGGCCCTTACAACCCTGAATCCGGACCTCCAAGGCCCCGGAGACGGTGTTTCTCTCTGTCAGAAGCACTAGAGCTTCTAAAGCACTAGCCACGCGCTAGCTACAGCGTGTAGCACGCTCACAAATGCTTTAGCCAATTCCTTTATCTATAAATATCACTGGTTTTTCTCCTTTAAATATAGATAGTCTAACAAGGCATCTTTCAGAACTTTAAGCCACCTGCTATAAAGCTCTCTCGAATGCTTACTCGAGCTTGCCACTACGTTCGACACTCTCTTTGCAATATCATGATAGCTTCTGCGGCCCTCCGAAACGTAGTAGTCGTTGGACGTTCATATGTTGGCAAGGTAAGCCGCCCCTGACCCCTTTTTCATGCATCCTCCAAACCCTGGAGCGTGCAAGTCGCTGAAATAGGTATTGATTACTTACATCTTTGCTTCGAAAACCAGAGTACGATCAGAGAGCTTGCCAAGCTCCTTCCAGCAACCCACCGAGTGAGTTTACGGCCAGCGGACGGTTAACACATTGGCTGCCGGTCGGTGGATGGATCCATCGTCGTCGGCGGCGGCGGCAGCGGCGGCGGGAGCCGGGTCCCGGCCGAGGTCCGGCTGCAGAACGTGAGGGTGCTGCCGGCCGACTTTGTCATCCAGGCGAGCGGCCAGACGCCCAACAACCAGTTTCTCGCCGGGCTCGGGTCCGAAGTGGTCAACCCGGCCAACGGGTTCGTCCGCGTCCTGCCGACGATGCAGTTCCAGGACCCGCGGTATCCACATCTCTTTGCCGTCGGTGATATCGCCGACTCAGGTGCCCACAAGGCCGCGCAACCTGGAATGATGCAGGCCGTGATTGCTGGGCGCAACATTGCGAGATTAATCGAAGGCCATCAACCGACCGGGAAGATGAACATCGCGCCTTCCGGCATACACCTGATCCTCGGGCTGGTAAGTGATAACCTCTCTTTTTTCTTGCCTCTCTTTCTCTTTCTTTCTTTCTTTCGTTTTTGCTACTGTTCTGGAAAAGGGGGGGGGACGGAGTGATTGCTTGGGCTGTGTGAGCTGACTGTAGTACTCGACTTGCCACGTACCCCTTTAATTAGACGCGCAGTGTCGTCTTTCGTAACCCCGACACTGCTGCGGGGGAAACTGAAACCGTTGATCAAGTTCAAAAATGAGTAAGTGCCTCTTGGTTGGCGCCTTTGTCTCCCTTCTGGTCGCCAATATTGACATACATCCCCGACATAGCGGCCGTGAGGACATGGGGATTGAAGGGATTTGGACCAGGCTCGGCGCTGTGGTAAACAGTTCGCAGGACTGTCACTTGTGAACTGCTCCTGGTTTGCCATCACGTTCGTGTGTCGGCATCTTCGCGGCAGTTACGTTGCCGATCTGATATGATTAGTAAGCCTGAACCATAGCTTCAACAAACCTACACACCACAGTACACCCGGACAGTGATCCAACCGATAACGCGGCTTTGGGTGACGGCCGTGAGAAGGGCAAAGGGGGGGGGGGTTCCAATGCGCTCGAATTTTCTGCACTCTACGGCTTTGCCGTAGTCCCACTAGATCACGACGGGGCCGAGAGGTGGGCGTGCTAATCGCGACATTGCCCAAACTGACCTTGGGCGGGACCCCGACCATGAGGCCGAAACGGATTGATGGAAAGGTTCTTATCATCTGATGGCAACGGTTGCGGCCCTAAGACGTGCTAGACCATGCAACAAGAATAATATATTGCACTTGCCGGGGTTCTTCGAATGTGATTTCCTTCCGAGAGATCGTACGAATTCATTCTCTCTTTTCCTTGACTATCTCAGAGAATGTCCATGACTGACAAATTGAACGAGACGACTTCATCAAACTTTAAAATGTACTGATGGTAAATTGCAATGTGTCCGCATTCTGGACGAATAGAGACAGCCAACGAAACAAAACCGCCGCCATCCTGGTAAGGGACTAGTCACAAGCGGAAGTCTGTTCATCGACGAGGAAGGGAAGAAGGGAAGGAGCGTGAGAATGCCTCACGCTGCCTTCCTGACTCAAACCCAATCACAGCCAGGAAGGAGCTAATGCTACAGCTCGGTGGCTGCAATCAGTACAGCTCTGGAAGGCTGCAAACAAGTACGACACCACAGCGGTATTCGCGCCGTGGGCGGCACTCCTGGACCAACTGTTACGGTCTGCAGAAGTAGGTGATAAAAGCGTTGATTGTTCTAAGTGCCAGAGGCACTCGAAGATGCTGTCTAAATACATGTCAACACCCTGGCTCGTCATCCCTGTTGGTGGGTCAGTCAGATCTGACCCACAGATAGTCAAATACTGTAACAGTTGATATTGCAAATGACCACGTCCCGGGGCCATCTTACGAAATCACAATGATCAAGGCATGCAGCTTGGACAAACACACACACATGTTGTCCCCAATTGTCCAACAGCTAGGACGGGCAATCGCAGCACAAACGGCAGCGTGAATCCTCTCCGGTTCCTTTTTCTGTCACTTGCCTACACCCAAACGTTTCGCTTCCTAAAACAGCAGCGATGTTTGCTAGACGTCTAATAATAACTAATATCAAAGGGAGCTTACCAACGGAACACGTTTGCCCCCCGCCCCGCACAAAGAACGCAAGGCGGCCAGAGGCATGACCTCCACGTTTTATGCTTATATTCAAACAGACTCACAACCACAAGCAAGCAGAATGACTTTGGCTAAGCACGGGACTGACTGATTATGGGCAGCGGCAGTTGCCGTCGCGAATATCCTTCGTTATATTCCCAAGCGTACTTGGGGCCCGTAGGCAAGAAGTAGAGAAAAAAAATGAATGATCATCAGTCCAGAGACCTGCCAGGCCGTACCTGACACGGCTAAATACCGTGGCAATCCCGACCAAACCCGACACTGCTCACTATAATCCGACCCTCCGCCACTCCCCTTGTTTTTTGAAAACACACTAATAGCAGAGGCGAACCATAAACCGTTTGCTATGGCACAAGATAACACCTCCCTACACCAGACGGCTTTCTAATCTACTGGGCTTCCAGCTTCTTGTTCTCGACCGCCAAATCGGCCTTCTTGTCCTCAGCGTCCAGCAAGCCCGACTGCGCCCGCACCTGCGCCTTTTCCCCCTCGTCCTTCTTGGCATGGTCAAACTGGTACAGGGGCTTGAGCTCGGCCTTGCGCTGCCAAAACACCCACCGCTTGATGAACCACGGCAGGGCCTCAGTCACCTGGTACTTGGCGAACTTGCGGGTAGGGACGGAAAAGACGTAGTCGAGCTCCTCGAGGGTGCGCTGCTTGGTCTCGGGGACGAAGAAGAAGATCATGAGCAGGGCAACGACGTTGAAGCCGGCGTAGACGCCAAAGGCGCCCACGACGCCCGCCTTCTTGAGCAGGAAGGGGAAGGTTATGCCCAGCACGGAGGCCCAGAACAGGCAGGTGGCGACGGCGAAGCCCATGCCGATCTCTCTGTGCGACAGGGGGAACACCTCCGCGCTGTAGGCGAAGGGGACGGGGCCTTCGCCGGGCGAGTAGAACATGGCGAAGAGGTAGACGAACAGGGCGACGACGGCCGTGCGCTGGGTCGAGCCCTCGGGCAGGAGGGTGGACAGGCCGGCGGCGAGCAGGGTCCAGGCCATGTTGGGGAAGGTGAAGAGCAGCAGGGACCTGCGGCCGAAGGTGTCGATGGTCCAGAAGGCAGGGAAGGCGAAGAGCCAGTTGATCAGGCCGAAGCCGAAGGAGGCGAGCAGGGACTGGAAATCGCTCGACCCGTTCTCCTTGAAGACGGTGGTCGAGTAGAAGGCGATGATGTTGATGCCGCACATCTGCTGGGCAATCATGACGGTGAAGGCGGCCAGGGTAGCGCGACGCACGCGGGGGACGGTGAACAGCTCGACGAAGCGCTTGAAGTAGCTGCTGCCGTGGAGGAGTTGGAACTCGATCTCGAGCTGAGAGTGGATGTAGAAGATGTCGCGCGCGACCTGGATCGGGTGGTGGCGGAGCTTCGCCATGGACTTCCAGGCCTCTGCATACCGATTCTTCTTCATGTACCAGCGAGGCGACTCCGGGCACAGGTAGATCAGGCAGAGGAGAGGGACAGCGGGGATGAAAGGGGCGCCTGGGCAGATGGATGGCATGTTAGCAATCTTTCATTAAAGAGAACATGGGGGGCAGGTCTCATCATACCCAGCATCAGCCGCCAGTTGATTTTGCCCGTGTTCCAGACGGCGAGGTTGATCGCGGTTCCGAGGAAAATGCCGAAGGCAGTCCACATCTCTGGATCGTTCTGGTTAGCGTGACCCGGCGTTTATGAAATATCCCAGCTCAGGAAGGAAGAGAAACTCACGCCAAGACATGACAAGGGCACCGCGAATGAGGGCTGGCGAGTTCTCTGCGGCGTAGATGGGCACGGTGGACGCCTTGACGCCCATTCCTATGCCCATGAGAAGCCGGCAAGCCAGTTGCTGCGGCCAAGTATGGCAGAAAGCGGAGCCTATGACGGGCCAGATGCAGAAGTGAGCCGAGATGAAGATGACGCCGCGACGACCAAACAAGTTGTTGATGGGATCGGACAGCCAGCAGCCGAGGAAGGCGCTGCCAATGTAGGGACCGGCGTTCAGGAGGCCGACCAGGATGGTGTCGTGCGTACTGTCGCTACCGATGCCGTAGACTTCCGGGAAGAAGATGTTGGCGCCGTTGGTGCCGGTCTGATCCCATCCCTGGACGGCAGCACCAATTGAACAGGTGATGATGGTGAGGAAGAGCCTGGCAGGGAGGCGCCACTTGTGTTCGACCTCCTTGCGGAGGGCGCTTTTCTCCTCCTCGGTCAGGGCCTCGTCGCCATCGATGTTTTCAAAGTTCTCGGGGTCCTGGGCCACCAGGGCGCCCTTGCGCAGCAACTCAATATGCTCCGTTAGGCCCTTCTCCTCGGCGAAAATATGGACCCGGCTCATGAGCTCATCGCGAGGGATGCCTTCTAAGGGATTCTTGATCCTGAACGCGGGGAGGGGGAAGGGGCACGCGTTAGTGAGAAACTGCTAATACACACACCTCGGCTCACCATGGTCTAAATTATCAATCATATAACTCACCTGGCCTCGAGATTGGCGTTGAGGTTAACATGTTCGGTGTGCGAGAAGCCCTTCTCGAGCGAGGTTCCAGCAACACCCTTGCTGTTGGAGGGCAAAGAGGCCGTCGTGTTAGCCGTGGTCTCGTTCCGAGGACGGGAGGAAAATGGGTCAGAGCAGCCGGCACGTACGGTTGCTCGTTGCCCTGCCGGATGCTATCTGAGCTCCCGCTGTCGGCCATGGCTGCGGGAAAGGAGGCTGCCTCTTCTTCTTTGGCGGGTGAAAAGGGCAAGCCCGAGATCTGTGTCGCTTCGCTTGACTTGTCGGGAGAGCGTTCACCGGGGACGCCGGAGCGGAAGATGATGATGAGACAAGAGACAAGAGGGCGAGAATGACAAGAACCAAGGAGCCGGGCAAAAAAAATGCTGGGCCCGGCACCCTAGTTATTCCACCTCAGTCGGCCGCTGTCGCCATGCATGGCGCTGAGGTGCGGTGCAACCATGCCGCGTGTGGCGTGGGTGTGGCCTGCCCCGTCGACTCGTCAACAACATAGCGAGCTGTGTCTTGCCATAAGGCCGCCCCACACAAACTCCCCGCAACAGGCAGGAGATGAAAGTGATCGACAGCTCGCCAATGGTGCAGCATAGCCTGGCAGAGGTTCAAATTCGGGGTCCTGGCCACTGGGTCCGGGGGCGAATCAAGGTACGCAGTTGTGTAGTGTACACTACGACCGCACCACATCCCGGCACGCTAGCGTGCGCCATCGAACCATGCAAGGTTCCTGTGCCGTTTTCCGATAGTCCGGCAGGCAAGCTCTTGGAAGTCCGAGGGCTTCAGCCAAAAAGTGGTTGGCCCCTGTTGCCCCCGCTTGGACCGCACAATGCTGGACTGTACACTCCACCACCGTTACCCTGCCAGCAGGGCCTGCTGAGCCTGCTCGATATCGTGCACGCGGCTGCGGATCTGTCTCGGCTGTTCTGTGGAGCTCTCTTGATACCTGTTTGAGCTTATTATACGGAGAACAGATGAGTAATCCGTACGCTAACTCTACTGTGGATGGCGCTAGCTCCGCCGATCGTTAGTGTTGCGTTTGTCTGGACTGGCAAGTCCGCTTATGTTGTTGTTTTTTTTATCTTTCCGAGACTAGTTCCAACGGTCGTTTGCATCGCCTGTCAGTCTTTTGTTGTTTCACGCGCCACGATTGCCCGTTCTGCACACCTTTCAGGAAACCCCGGACCCTTACTAGTACACTTGACGACACGCTAGACTAGTGTAGTGTACACTAGTGTTGTATCCCACACCGGCACGGCAGAGACTGTTGCCGCGCCGCATTGGCACTCGGTGCCGCACTCTTGGCCTTGGCTTGGCTGACGTCTCAGCAAGCCTGCCGCTCAAACGCTCACGCGAGCTCCAGCGAGCTCCGGGGGTCGCGGGGTCTGGGGTTGCGGGGGGATATCGGTCCGATGAAATCGAGGCTGTTCTCTGGATTGCCGACGTTCTGCCGCAGCCCTTGCAAGGTCGGGGCACATTTACACCTTAGTGGCCGATCGGACGCCGATTATCAAGAGAAAACCCAAGAGCGGCGACAAGGAGAAGAGAAGCCCTTTAGCTCGGGTACGACATACGTACTTTGATCCGTGCCTGGTTCCTGGTGCTGCATGTTTCGAGAGCGGGCTGTGGGTGGCTCGGGGAAGCCGTTTCGCAAGTTGACAGGAATCCCCCGCCTGCGCAGACTGGAGACGCCGTTTGCATGCTACAGTATTCGTACTGAGCTACGTACGGTGTGTTTGTACCCCAGCTCAAACCCCACCACCACCCCAGATATTTTTTTTTTCTCCAGTGCTGAGTGAGCTCCCCCGGGTCTCTTCCCCGCATTTGGAAAATTCCCCTCTCTGGAGCCGCCCCTCTGCTCCTCACCCACCATTTGAGGTGGATTCGGTGAAGAAACGGGCATCGCACTTGCCAAGAACCGATGCTGGGCGGATGTACTGGGGAATCCTCTTCTCCTTCTAGTCACATGCCCGGCAGATTGTCGGGTTTCAGTAAAATCCTTTCCCCAACCTCCCTTTCCATTGGACCTTGTCCTCTCAGCGATGCGAGGAGTTGGGGTTGGGTGGGTCCAATTTCGAGGGATGAACCCCGCACAACTTTTGAAGGATTTCGACGTGAGACGAGGGTTTGAGTACGGATTACTCTCTGTACCAGGCAATTACACCCCCTTTTCCTGCGAAGAACGCGCACACTCCGCTGCGATCCGGGGTCAACCATGTGCTATTGTGCAAAAATGGCCCGCTCCAAATCGACCTGCATGCCAATATAGTACGGATTACTCTGTACGGATTAGTGCGGCGTACTAGATGTGAGCCACACACCGACTTGACAGTCGTCGAACGCGACGAGGTCCAGACTCATTGACCGACACGCGACTCCACCATACGGCGAGCGAGCTACCAAACGCCGGACAAGAAGAGTTGTGTCCTACGCCTACTTGTCTCAGTACCGCACAGCATCCTGTGTATTAGAGCGTAGATGGTATATGTTCACCGACCGACGGTATTGGATGGCAGGAATGTTCTTCGCGTCAGGAAACCCGACGGCCTCATCAGGCTCTGCTACCGGTTCACAAATCCCACGCAAAACCAAAGTTTTCAGAATTCAAGTATACTCTGACTCCAGGCGTGATAGAGTTGCCTAACAATCACTCGATGTGCTGTGGAGAAAAACAGCCTGTAGAATAACACGATGCTCTGAGATCGGTATCTCGAATGCCAGAACTTGGATTATTCAAGCACTTTAGGTAAGATTTTCAGCGGAGATCTCTTTTACTTGCTCTCATCATGGGGAAAGAGATATACCCTGCTAGTTACCTAGACTAGGTAGGCACCTAGTGGGTTGTTGATATGTCGGGGTTTCAAAAAAAACTTCGACACATGTCGTAACGTTGAACATACCATGCAAAAAAAAAAGCCGCATGCCCCCTGTCTGAAGATCGAATTGACGTGTTCCCTCTTAGTACGTTCATGTTCCCTAACCAGGACCCGATCTTACTCCTTACCCTTGCCCTCCACGCCTAACACCTCAACCTCAACCCGATTCCAGAACCTTTTCGATTCCAGGGGTATCCCCTTCTCCCGGCTGCGAGTACTATTATGTAATTACTCCGCACACCTTTGCAATTCTAGAGTATGAGCATCTCCACTCTCATGAATTGTACTGTATCTGTTGCCGTGGTGCTGCGTGTCTGGTTCCACACACAACAGACAGGGAGGGGAAGCCATACTTGGTAGTGTGCTTGACACTGAACGACTTGCTTGCTCGATCATCCCCTAACAGAATACCTATCATTTGACATGGCAACCATGACGCGCTTCCAAGTTCAACAATTGTCTTTTGGGATATACTGGGACTACCTAATTAGCCGTTGGGAGCGGAGAAAGCTGGATGGGCTGAGCTAAGGCAAATAACAAGGTTACTCTCCCGGGGGCCGTTTCATTGAATGAATACGCAGTAAAACACGTAAACCTGCGGCCATATCTCCAGGCTCAAGAACAGGAGGCTTCGTAGTATGGAAGACGATGGCCACAGGATGCCACAGATTAACCACATGGTTATCCTCTCTAGTGCTGGCCTTGGGCACGGCTCTCTTGACCTCCCCCTGCGCGCGCAAATATTAAGGTACCTTGCCAGAGCGCAAGAAAATCACCTCAGGGACCTTACCTCATTTTCCTTAGTTTCGCGTGGTCCCAGCGGGGTCAAGAGCGACACCGCCCTACTAGTAGCAGATAATACTTGGTCAGCTCAGGCCATGGGTCACAGAGTCGTGTGCTTCATCGATTCACCTTCGTGGGCGAGAAGGAGGGAAAGCTACCTCTATGCCAAGTAATGAAAGTACCTGAAGCTGTGCAGGTAGATATCAGGACCCGCAGTTGGGCTTCCAAGCGCGGCGGTTGCCTTCGAAACTTGTGTTATGCCTAACGAACAGGCAAGCGTTAGTGCTCGATCCTCTTTACGTAGGTAGGTATCCCACTTCATCTTCTCTTATCTCTTTATTTTATCCTTTTCTCTTGCTAAGTGGAGGAAACCTATCGCTCCAATTCAACATAGCATTTGAGTCGGTCTGAACTGCATATGTACGGTATAGGATCACCTGATCACCTTGGGGGTGAGGTATGGAAGTCTAAGACTGCTACATATGAACGAGGACTGACAGTGCTCTCGAGGAGGGCTTGGTAATTACATGTCATGCTACGCCGTGATCACATACAAGTTTTGCTGGGTCATGAAGCGATCTAGTGACATCAACGCATATCATTCCTATTGTTACAAGCATTAGTAGCTATTAATCGTTGTCACCAGGTACGTTAGCTAGGTTAACTCGAGCTTAACCACCCATTGGCAAAACAAGTTTCTCAAGTCATCACGAAGGACTTGAGCATATTGTGCTTCATTCAGTACAGCCAAATATGGCACGCAGACGTGGGCATTGAACTTAGAAAGCGATCGGTTACTACAGAATGAGGATCTTACAAAGCCCCTTGTGATATGGGGGGGGGGGAAAGGCTGATATTTACGTGTTAATGAAAACATTGTCCTCATTATCGAGCAACTGACCCAATAGGAAGCCAGTTAAGCACCTAAACGAGACGATGGCGACACCCAAATCAGTCTTGTCCGTCATAACCAACCCTGTCAGCATGTCACAACAACGAAGCTCTCGTCCCAAAGGAGATTGGTAGCAGGCCTGTATTGCTATGATATAACTGACCCAAAACGGGACCAGATACTCAGTGAGAAATCAAGATCTCATTGCAGGAGCGAGTAATCACGTAAGTGTGCAACCCCGCCGAGTCTCTGCAAGGTCCCAATTTGAGCTGCCGGTGACCAGACCACACCCCTTCGGTGAACCCCCATGGACACAAAACAATCCGCAACCACGGGTTGTCCGTTACCGGGGGCCAGCTGCCCCTCAGATCCAGCAAGACAAGGCCTGACACATGTATTAATTCAGAGTGTTGCAGGACCGGGCTGACAGGGAGTCTGGTATCATTTCTGACCGCTCAACCGTCAGCAAGGTCCACCCAGGTCCATGAGTGTATTTGGACTAAGTGCCTTTCCCATGCCTCTGGCAGCCGGGAATAATTATTATCCTTTACCACCACTTCTGAGGCTCATACTAAGAAATCTACAAAGTGCCTGCCACAGCGCCCAATCCACCGTGATCATCTATCTGCATTGCAGTATTTACCATCCCACCGTACTGTACGTAGCAAAGAGCCTTACCGATCCACGCCGCCGTAAGCCGGCTCAAGGCACGAGTATTGTCGAACGCAGTGGCAAGCTCGAGTGAGCAATCGAGAGAGCTTAATTATAGTAGGAATTAGCTTAAAGGAACAAAAGGTACCTTGCTAAACTATCTATAAAGGAGACGGAATAGTGATATATATAGTAAAGGAAATGGCCTAAGCATTTGTAAGCATATTAATACATACTGTGGCTAGCCCGTAGCTAGTGCCTCGGAAGCTCCCTCGCTTCTGACAAAGTATCAAGGAGCTCCTACTAAGAGACGTAGTCATACCTAAGTACCTTTTTCTTTTTGCAAGTATGAAGTGGTCCGATCTTGAAATTTCAAAAGGGCAAAGAAGAAGAAACTGGAAAGAAATATTTCATTGAACCCGGGGCGGCACGCGCGTGGCATCAATTTACCCAAGAATAACCGATGCAGAGAGAACTCGGAGCATCAAGTCAGACGAAGCTAGCTCTCGTCAGCGACGCAGCAAGCAATCTTGTAGCAGAACAGGATTGGTCCGAAAGCTCTAATACACTAATTATTAATTAGTTCGTACGTTTTTAAGGGAACTGGGGCAGCGATGAGAGACACTGGTTTTCTTTCGCAGCAGCAGCCTCCTGAAGAAAATATTAACTGGATAACAACTATGTCTAAAACCGTTTGCCTTCATATTCTCGAGTTAAGGGGCAGGAAGCGAACGAAAACTGTGCTCAAGGAGTCAAGTCAGGCGCCGGGGAAGAAGAGCTTTGAAGGCAAGTCGGACAGGCGCTAGATCGGTAGGCACCCTACGGAGGTAAAAACATCTGCTCCGTTAATTGCCCGCTAGCATTCCCAGAAACATCATAACATGCTGGAATGCCTACAGGTACCGTAGGCAGTTGATCAAGGTGGGTGGTAGGTACTTAGGTTGGTTGAGAAAGAGGTCCTAACAGCCAACCAGCAGCTAACAGCCGGTTGGCAGAACATAGGTTATCCTGCCGCAGCCCCCCTCCTCCCACCTCTATACCTCCTGTGTCCATCGTCATCTCCCCCGTGCTTCGCTCCCGCATGCTGCATCCGTAGCGTGATGCAAGACCACCGCCTTAATAGAACCCAGGGAAGTATAACGCCCCGCGTCTGCCTGTTCACGCCATGCAGAACCCCCCGATCAAAAGAGACATTAAGAAATCCTGGAGCTTGACTCATGCCCTTCGTCAACTGATCCCTCCATCATGCTATACCGTCTAAGTCGATCCCCATTCTCCATCATTCACCGCCAGGGCGCGACCTCAGTGCGATAACCTCCCGCACATAAAACTCGACCAGCATGGTGGCATACGCCTCCAAGTCCTCAACCGGCACGGCTAGACGAAAATCGTTAAGGAGCAGGAACTGCAGCTCCAGGTGGTTGAGTTCAGGTAAGGGGAGACCGCCGACCTGCGGATGCGCATGAGGCGTCAGCGCTGTGTTCGGATGTTTATCGACAGGGGACCAAGCCGCGAAGAGGGAAAGTCCAAAAAAAAAAAAAATTGTTAAAACGCACCTTGGCATACCGCGAGTTGGTGTAAAAGACGTCGGAAAAGAACTTGCTGGCACAGGTTACGCCAGCAATGATGAGGCGATGGATGTTAAAGCTGTCTACCACAAAGTACGTGGCTTGCTGCGCTGCTGTTGCTGCTGCCGCCGCGGCCGCGGAAGAAGCACCTGCAGGGTCCGCCGCCGGTGATGTCTTCTTCCCCGCCGCGCTAGGGCTGTCGTCTCCGTCCGTCGAGTCCGCCAGATCCGAGTCGGTCTCGGTCGCGTCGCTCGAATCATCGCCTTCGGTCTCGTCACCGTCACCAACGCTCTCGTCATCATCCGGGTCGCGCATAACTGTGTCCTTCTCGGCGTCCGTGGGTACTAGTGGTCGTTGCGGTTGCGACTGCGCTTGCTGTGCCTCGAGCTGTGCGCGCCGCGCCTCCTCGCTCTTCATAACCATGTCGTTCACGCGCTCCGTCATGCGGTCAAAGTACACTAGCAGGCTGAGGAAGACCTCGTACGTGGTCGGGCAGTACTTGTGGATGCGGGTGAGATAGCTTAGAATGGTAATGGCAGGTACATTTTTGCCGTGGAATGCCAGGACGCTGCTGCTGAGCGGGCTCATGCTGCTGTCGCCGGAACCTTCCTCGCCCCGCGCTTGTGCCTGGGCTTGTCGCAGGTGGTGGGCGTTGCGGTTGAGTGCGTCGTGCTGGAGATCGTTGGTCGTCGTGATCTTGGTGAGCAGCGCGGCGACCATCTCGATGATATCGCCGATGGGCATTCCGCTAATCTCGTACTTCATCTGTTGTAGTGGGGGTTCGTTGACGACTCCTGGCCCCGTGCCGGTGAGCAGGTCTGCCTTTGCCAGACTTTGGATGTGTGCGAGGTCGCGGACTCGGATCGTTGTCTGGGTTGGTATCGGGGACTCGGGTGGGTCGTCAAGGTGAGGAGGGATAGATGAGGTGCCGGCAGCCTGAGGATGGGTAGAGTCCCACTGCGGTCCGCTGTCGGAATCGGGGGAAGGAATGGCCCTCGAGGGCGGCGGTATTACCGTCGTGGTGGTACTCGCTGACGATGCGCCTGACTCTGACGCGGGATGAGAAAACGCCCGGGCGGGATTCTGAGCGCCGCCATCTCTAGAGATTCCGTCGCGTGGCTGGTTGCCACCAGATGATGGCTGTGAAGACGAGGACGAGGACGGCGGCGAGGGCAGTCGCGCCTTGTTGCCGGTAGCGGGGCGGCTGGGGTTAGGCTGTTTCGCTGGCGTCTTTTCTTGTGTTTGCTCGTCCCAGAGCCGCCGACTGGGCGTCTGATTCTGCGCAGCGGTCACACATGTCGATGCCCGCCGAGGGCTCGCGGTCGTCGGGCGTGGCGTGTGGTGGGACGGAACATCCCTGTCGCGGGATCTGCTGGCTGATCGGCTCTGGTAATGGATGTCGTGCGAATGTCCTCCGATCATACCATGAAAGCGCGATTGCGAATCAGCGAAAACATCGCCTATGATGGCAGCCATGCTGTCGCCGCCGTCTGGTGGTTGTTCGGCGGTTGTTGTCGGCCGAGGGAAGGGATGAGGTGATGTTATCGGGCGGCGGCGGGCGGAACCCAGGGACTACCGGGGGGAGGAGAGTGGCTGTGTTTGCAGATAGCGGAGAATTAGCACGGGTTATCGTTTTAGTTACTCCGGAGTTTGGTAATTTTCTGGGCCTCAGGCGAGAAAACAGACCCGGGACTTGCCGAGGCGCTCAGCGACCCAAAAATTCGGAGAAGGGAACCAAAGTGCAACAAGAAAAAGATGATGGATTGGGAATGCAAGAGCGCAGACGACACCCTGCGCATTTGCAGAACGTTGACATGGGGCTGAGCAAGGAGCAAAAAGCGTTAGGCAAAGCGGCAGCTTTTAGCTGCGAGCGGTGGATGCAAGCGGCGTGCCCACAATCAACCCACTCGGGTGGGTTGTAGACCGTCGAGTGACATGCCCCAGCGCCAGCCACCCGACGCAGCGCAGTCGCAGTACGTGTCGTTGCCCGTCGAGCAAGCAAGCGCATGGAATGAAGCCGGGCCCAGAGTGCGAGCGCCACCGGTAAACAGAACAAAAACCGGTCTCGTGGGGGGAGCCCCGGGGGGGGGGGGGGGGGCGACGGCGTCACAAGGGGATGGGCTGAACGAGACACGATGACTAGTGAGGGAAATGGCAGATGCTCACCCAAGATCTAATGCTGCTCATTCGAAGTGCCAGGCTTGGTGTCAAGCGAATTTGATGCGGAACGGCCAAAACGGTTGCTCGAGAGGAAAAAGCGTTCAGGAAGCGGACTCGCGGAACCTGAAACAGAAAATGAAGCGGATGGAACGCGGTCGGATGGGCGCGTAATTCTCAGATGCGGGCCAGAAAAGAGATGAAAGGTAATCGTCTTTTTTTACATGAGCTGGTGGTCGGGAGCAGAAGGTTTCCTACTTGAGTACGCATTTGACGGCCTTGTGGCGAGGCCAGAAAGGAGATCAGAGGTGGCACCGGGTGGATGGCGGGATGGTTGGATCAACGCAGGAGGGAGCAAGAGCGGATGAAGCAATGCCAAGAAGCGGCCAGAGCAAGAGGCTGGAGGTTGAGACAGGGAGACGACGCTGGAGGCCGGTAACGCGCAGTCAAAATCTGGACGGCGTGTAAAACTTAACGTGTCCAGCCCCAGACGGTCCCGGAGGGCAGCCAAAAGGAAGCAAAAGAAACTGAAACGACGCTGAAATCGAGGGGCCAGAGGTCGAGGTCAGGAAGAAATACATGTATCACGAATGGGGGTTCTGGGCCTGCAGGTGGGCGGAGTTCAAGGTCTCGTGCGATAACGTCTGGTGAGCCTACCAAGTACGCAGTAGCGCAGCTGCACAGATGACGACGGTGGCCCGGGATCGCGTTCTCAGTGTTCCAGTTCCGCCACGTGTGGGTATCTTCGCTCTCCAGACAGCTTCGGAGTGGCCAAAGCGAATTTGGTGGGCATGAGCCCTGGAAGGAGCCGCGATGGACCTGGGAACTTGCCACTCGCCCGTTCGGGCTCCCCAGGTGGCCCATGTAAAGAAGGACGCTATGGAGTAATAAGCACCCTAGCAAGTACTGTACATACATACCTAACCTTCACCACGCAAAGCAGTGTCCCCCTATACACGACCAACCCAGTGAAGTTACCTGGGGAGTGTATCATGAACGTCCTGCTAGGCTTCGCCGCACAAACAGTGTTTGCGTCCACACCCGTCGCCTGCGAGAACGGCAGATGTGCATCGACGTATCTCCGCAATAATCTGGTAACGGCCGGCAGGACAACCTAGTCAGGCTGCCCACATACTCGATCGAGCCAGTTCGGGCTCTTGTCTGCAGTGGACTGATACAGAAAGCGGACTGTTGATCTGGGAAGGCAGACCCACTGCAACCAGCCGTTGCTTCTCTCCCGTCATCCTGCTAGTTACTCCACCCTTCAGCTTGGTGGGGTCCAGCCGCTGCACTAGCATCCCGCAGCTGTCTCGTCTGGCGCTCCAAACCACTCCACGACATTCCGACTCGATTACTCCGTATACTGGCGATGATTAATCGGCACATGTACTGGAACGACGTTGCGACTACACCGCTTCAGGGGCTAGTATCAACTCGCCTTCTCAGCCTCGTAGGGCCGCGGAAGAGAATTGGTGAGGTTCGAACCCGGAAAAAAAACGCGAAAGGCATGTTTGCTTGCTGCCTTGCGTGTCCTCTGATCATCGTCATTCCTCGCATGCAAGGCATCTTCTCACGTCATGCGAAGAATTTCGCGTGGCCCGGTTTGGGAGCTGCCCTGCCCTGGAGCAGCACCCTGGATGTACGGTAGCGACCAGGCTACCCGAATATATTCGAGCCCAACAGTATCGGCCGTCGAGCGTTTTGGGTGCAGCCAATCTGATGGCGGAAGTCGCGCACGGGGAGGGCGGTGTTGGCGACCGGAGCGGGGGTTCGTCACTCACCGACAATTCTACCCCTCCTGTTTGAGCCAGATTAATCTTGATGCAGAATCCAGTGCCTCGGATGCTTCCTTACAACAACGCTGCGTGCTCACTTTGTTTCCGAGAGATAGGGGATCGAGGTCGCAATTTAGAACAATCGTCGCAAAAGCCCCGAGCCGCTCCGCGGCAGTCTGCCCCCCCTTACAATACACGGCAACTGGACAGTTGCTCCGGCCGAATGAGGCATAGCGGAGAGAAAGCATTGGAATATGGGTGCCTAGGTATTTTGTAGCACCTTTTCCATTCAAAGGGGACGCCTAGTACTGTACGGAAAGAGTCTAGAGGGTATCAAACCATGGCGTTGAGAGCCTGCACCATTTTCCTCGAGGTGCTTGAACCGCTAAATACCGCAGCCTTGGGCTAGTCTTGCTCGTGCATCAGCTTCTTGTCATTCATCTTAATCACCAAGTCGCGCGCCTTCTCCAGAGTCCACTCCCCGGTCGCGCTGGCTTGATAACCACCCATCCCGGTGCTACCAGCAGCCGCAGCACTCAGAGCAAGCGCGCCCGCATGCATGTCCTCAAAACCATCGAAGGGCACTCTGGCGTTTCGAGGAGACGTCCAGCCCGCTGATCATCACAGCCTCGGCGTAGCACCAAGCCCGCTCGTAGTACTTCTCGTCCACCAGGCTAATCATAGCGTCACACTGGATTATCATCAAAGGGAGGCCCGACACGCCGGTGCCCGGGTTGTCTTGGTTTCGCGGTGCAGGCAAAGTCCTGAGTAGAAGGTGGAAGAAGTCAGCAAGACCACCATAATCAAAGGTTTGATTTCGTTCTGCTTGTTACCTCCAATCTTTCCTTGATACTCTTCTCTCTGATTCGTCTTGGACAAATGTACCATCCAAATACACAGCTTGTCCGTCTCGACAGCTGGCTTTCGCCCTAGGTACATCTCTGTTGCGCATATTTTTTGTCAGCATTGCGTGCGCGCGGGATCGTCGGGCGTGTTGAGGCTTCGGTCCTAGTTGAGCCAGCGGTAGGAAGAGAAGATGAGAACGCCCAGTTCGTTTTCCTCTCCTGGCTTCTCTAGCTGAAAGGTCCGAACCAGCCCATCTCTGGGCCGCGGTAGGCGGCCGAACTGCTTGAAGTCGGTATATGTCGAAATCACTTAAGACGACCAGACAAAGCGCTCTTCTCAGTGTCCGCAGCCAGTGCCTCTGCGTACGCCCTGCGGTGCCGCTGAAGATGGCCTGCTCAAGAGCGATGTACCCGTTGGCGCAGAGGATAGTCACGTCCGCGCCGGCCTCGACCATCTCGCGCCGACATCCGCAATGTTCCCCCGACTGCTCTTTGCACACGTCCATGCACGGCGTCACGACACCCCGACGCCAGGCACGAACACCGGCCGAGGATTGAACTGTTTCAGCGCGAGTTCCCGCTTCCTGCCCCGACGCAGCAGCACCCGACCGTAGAAGAACCGCGACTTGGGGAGGATGGGGCCATCCGAGCTCTCGGTACAATAGACGGCCGGGTGGGCGTCGCACAGGGCGAGCGCCGACGCGAAAGCCTGCGAGGCCAGCTCGAGCCGTCCGGCTGGCGAGGTAGTTTGCGGCCTTTGTTCACCAGGGTTTGTCAGGCGACGGCGGGGTTCCTCGGGATTGATTTTGTCGCGGTCGTCTTGGGCAGTCGGCGGTCCGGGGAGGAGGCCACCGCGAGAGGAGGGGATGTCGGAGGACAGAGTGGGTGCCTATGGGTGCGAGAGAGGTCAAATGGGATGGAGCGTGATGGTGTTTATTCCGGATCGGCTATGTAAACATTGGGCTGTACTACAGTGCGCATCAAGCCAAGGTAGTAGTACGTTTAAAGGATGGCGCAGAAGCGAGTTCGAGAGAGAAAGGCGCTATAGAGTAGCATGAATTTCTCCAAAATTGTGGCAGATTCACTTTGTCTCATAAGCCGATGATTTCCATGGTGGAGGGTTTCAGTCCCAGCAAGGCCCCTCTTCCTTCACGCAGACCATACAAGTCGCAGGCAGCCTTCCAGTGGCCGGTACGATACACTGCTTGATGATGTCAACGGCGCGCAGGCATCCGCCTGTTCTGTATATTGAACTGCCTCTTCTCCAGCCGGGGCTTCACTTTGAAAGGCCCTCTCACTTTGATCAGAGCAGTTTCACGATTCCCATGCTCCTAGGAGATGGGCCTGATGCGCTGACCCAACCGGAAATGATATTGTTGTACAGAGCCCAGTCACTCCGGATCTGGACTCGTCATGCTCATAACCCCAAAACACCGAGACCCACCCGATTCTCACTGATGCCGTACCTTGTAGTCGGTGTCCGGCAAGTAGAGGTGCCTGTCAGCACCCTTGGCGGTCAGGACAACCATGCGGATGACACCGCCGGAGCTGCCGTCCCACTTGATAGCCTCCTTGAGCGCTTCCTTGACGAAGCTGACGGCTTCGGCCTCCTCCATGCCTTCACGCCAGTTGGCATCGCAAAAGCCGTAGATGTAGGTAGACCCGGACCCGCCGATGGCGTAGGGCTGCTTATGCAGCGACCCGCCCAGCGGGATGCTGTATACCTGCCCGCCGTGCCGCTCGTCCCACCCCGCAATGATGAGGCCGGCTCTGTCGGGAGTCTTGGTCAGCCCCCCGCTCCCGGCCATGCACATTATTACCCCATGCTACCATGTGAACACTCACGTTAACCGGTCCTTGTTGGCGTAGCAAATCTCTTGGAAGATAGCGGCGGCCGTCTGGGTTGTCGGCGGCTTGCCGCTGGTCATTGCGAACAACTCAAGTTGGTACTTCACGATATCGGCGACAGCTTGTGTGTCGGCGGCAGACCCGGAGCGGCAGCACCAGATGGTGTCGTGAACCTGGGTCAACTTGTCGGTTACGCGGTTCGCAATGTAGGCACCTGTTGTTGTGCGCGAGTCGGCTCCGAGGATGACGCCGTCCTTGAAAGTCACTGCCATGCTGCCATCATTGTTAGGGTGGGGGTCGGCGGGTCGCTGCGTCGACAGTTGGGACTCACATCGAGGTACCTAGGCTGTGGGGGGAAACGGTTAGCAGACGCCCTGAAGGAATAGGTAGGGCTCGGATAAGCATGACTTACTTGACCTCGCCCTTCTTCAACCGATCCATGTCCAGATGGATGCCATCTGCACCGCGCAATGGTTAGTCGCAATCGCGGGACATCGAGGTGGAGCAGCGACCCAACGCCGGGCTGCAAACCTTCACTCAGCGAGCCTGTATTGCCGAATTCCATGTTGGGCGTCTGTAGGTATCTTGGGATTGTGACGACAATTCGGGACGAATGTTTCCGTGGTTCGCAAGTCCAAGCGGCGGTAGCGTAATCGGAGTGTGAGAATCGCAGGGTATGGTGGGCGAGCGTTGTTGGCGAGCTTGGAGCTCCAGCTCAAGGCAGCTTCAGACGCGCGTGCGTTGCAGCATCATCCAATACTAGGCTGAGGCGTTTCACGTGACTGAGCCCCACTAACATCCGTATCTTATCGCGACTTACTACGGCTTGTCGAGCCAACGAATAACAGTGTGGGCCAATTAATGTAAAGGTACCAATACTGCAGGAAGCTGGTAAGGTTTGTTCTCAAAATGCGAGTAACTCAGAGTCACTCTAGGCTCGAGATCTTTGGAACCAAAATAGGTCTTATATCTACCTGTTCAATGGTCCGTCTACAGTACGGAGTCCCTCCATTCTGTACCCACGATCCTGCCGAGGCGCTCCTTCATGGGCTAATACCCCTCATTCCCCAACCGGCAAGAGCTTCTCGAGAATAACCTCGCCGGGATAACTTCTGGGTTTCCCAAGACCGTCTTGGCCCCAATGATTGATACTCTATGTAGGAAATGCCAATGCCAAACAATGCCAGATTCAAAACCATTTGAACCTAAAGAACGCCGCAACTCCTCGCCAGGTCTAACTTAAGCCGTCCCCTTGCTCGTTCGTTCGCTACCGAAAACTGGCCGCCCTTCAACCTTAACCACCCCGAGTCAATCCCTCCTCCTTCTCAAGCGTGACACCTTCCCACCCCTTCAACTCCTCCGTTTTGTCCGCCGCTGCCGTGCCCTCCGCACCCTGGTCCTTCTTCGCGGCCTTCGCGTCCTCCTCACCACACCCGCAATCATAAAAGTCGCCGATCTTGCTGCAATCAAACTGTTCCTTCTTGAGCCTCTTGTTGACCTCGTTGTGCACGAAGCACGCCCAGCCGGCGGCGGCGTTCCGGCTGCTCGTCTGCGGCGGGTACTTCTGCAGCAGCTTCCGGAAATGGGCGGCGCAGTCCCCGCAAGGGTACAGCCGCGCGAAGAGCTGGATGTAGGTCTGCAGCGCGAGGCTGTCGTCGGCGGTCGGCTCCTCGGGGAAGCGCGCCATCATCGTGTGGAAGAGCTTCCACGAGGCACGGCCCAGTTCGGCCCTGTATAGTCGGGAGGGGAAGAGAGTCAATTTAGGCAGAACGGCAAGAAGAAAGCAAAACTCAGAATTAAAAGGGAAAAAAAAGGCGGGTGAGGAATGGGCGTACTTTGCCGTGGCATTCTCGAGTTTCGGCGCGATGGAGCCGCCTGTGAGAATGCGCTCAGAGATTCCCGGCGCCGGGTTGCCCTCGCTTGCGACTTCGCTGCTGGTGCTGCTCCCGCTGCTATGGTCTGCATGGCTGAAGGTGTCGTCGGGTCTCGCAACGGGGCCGTACTCGACTCTCGAATCTCCAGTCGACATAAAGTACGTCAATGCCAGAAACACCATAAAGGCAAAAAGGGACAGCGTCAAATGCTGCCGCCGCGCCATGGCTTTCGTCTTGAACCACGGTCTGCAAAAGGTAGCCGGTGCGGTCGTGCTGCGGTGAGGGGTCTAATAAAAAAACCGGCCGGCAAGTAACGTGCCCGGGGGAATACTCGATTTAAGACTGCACAAGTGAAAGTGAAGGAACGATTGAACTGAGTACACAAAAATATGGAATGTTAGAATCACCGAGGTTTCGGTGGCATGATGAGCGTCGGATGTGCTGCGTTGGTGGTCAGAGCGCAGGGGTAAGCGTAATTCCACAGGGGTCCGGTGGGAGAGCTCGTTGCTCGTTCCTGCAGGCAAGCTGAGACGGGGAAGGCCCAGAACCCACAGGGCGAGCCGCACTGCGGGGTCCTGGGTTGCATTGTTCGACTGGGCTTCCTAGATAGTGAAATGTATACAGCCGATACGCACCTTGAGGGCCACATCCACACTTACACTAATTACACGATCAATGGGCAAACAAACGCAGCCGCAAAGTGACCATGTTTAGAAACAGAGCCCAAAAATGAACGGGGCATGCAAGAACATGATCTTTTTGCTCCAAAGTAGTCAGCTTGAAGTCGTGAATCCCTCCTTGGATGTAGTGTCAAGCCAACATCGCATTCCTGAATGGCACGACCGTGCTGCATAAAAGAGTGGCAAATGCGTCATCGGGTAAACAAGAGGGCTCGATGCTAATCATCTCAGGTATCTCTGCCACCACAATACTGTGAAATATCGTTTTTCGGTCCCCCAAGTATTCCAATTGCAGGCGACCATCGTTTAAACCTGCCTAAGGTAGGTTGGAAACGCGCTATTAGGCAGGCGCACAAAAAGAGTCCGCCCTTTAATACCTGAACCTCCCCACCTCCCCATAAACCCTTTCCCACGTGCCCGCCATGTCTATCGCCCAACCAAGCCTCCAATCGCACCGGCAGCCTGCCTTCCTCAGTCGACAAGCCCGCAGACGACAGCATTCCCTGCTCCGGAAACCGCCTCCAGGGGGCCGCTAACACCCTCCGGCGCGGGTACGTAGCGGCCCTTGTCGTCCTTGCCCTCCCTCTCGACGCGGTTGATGCCCTCGTGCGAGACGTGGTCGCCGACGGGCCGGCCGAGCCCGTCCTGCCCGATCTGGTCTGCGACGACGTCGTTGGCCGAGTCCTGGAGGGCGTCTACCTGGGACACGTTTGTTACCTTGGTCTTGCCGAGGTTATCTAGGACAATCCCCTAGTTAACAGCCGCTTGGCGCAGCATAGTACGCGAGAGACAAAATAACAAAGGCGACAAGGAAGGGAGGGAGGAAAAGCGTGCGTAATGCACTACGTCCAGGGGAGGGGGGGGGAGACCATCTGATTTTTGGTCAATCACGTACTGCGCGTGGTGTAGCTCGCCTTATTGTCGCGGGTGAAATAGCGGAGATAGAGGTCCTCTAGCCATGGTACCCAGGCGTTGTATTGCTTGTTGTACTGATCTCTAGCCCAGTCCATGTTTTTTTCTTGTTGGCTTGTGCTGGAGATGATACTGAGCTCGCTGGTCAAAAATTAATTAATCAAATTGCAGAAGATACTGTTGTCCCACGTCAATTGCCGCCAGATTTGGACAAGACCTGATTAGTGACGCTGGATCTGGTTTTCATAGGTAACCAAAGTAAGGCAGATCAATGTAGTCTCGCAGGTGGCCAGGGGCTACACTTATTAATACTCAGCTCGGCCTATGTATGATGCAAACTTTCAAGCACAGCCCTCGAGGTAGTTATAGTGTAGCTGTAGAGATAAGCAAGTAGCGTATTGCCGACGTCATCGTGGAATTGATTCCCAAGATTCTGGCTTAGACTAGGTGGTACTCCGTACTGAGGGGTGCCTTGTCACCAACCGATCAACACCACTTATAATTTGCTGCCTTAAAACACGCACTTATCACGGTGTGAAACTGCAAAAGCGACGCCGCAATTGCTGCTTCCAGCAATTGCACCTAAGTAGGTATTCTGATACACGGTTTGTGCGTTAGGTCGTGAGAAGACTTCTATCAGGGTTTCCTCAAACTTTCCTTTTTTTGTCCTTCTCATTTCTTGTCCGATGTATATAAAATGATAAGAAGACATGATAAATCAATGGGCTGGTATCGCGGCCAAGTGTGGGCGTCAGGCAGCCCGTAAGATCTACGGATTATAAATCCAAGAGTCGAGGTATAATTAATTAATCAAGTTCAACTGGAATTCTAGGCCTAATTAACCACAAAGAACCTTCCGAGTCGAGATAACCATGAATCATAAAAAAACTCGAATGGATGGCAGCTCTGGAGTTAAATTGATGTGTTCTTTTTATATTCTTTTTATTTTTTTTAATTTTATTTCATTTATTTCTTTTTTTTTGGGGGGTGGGTGGGTGGGTAGCTAGTTGGTAGCATCATAGTAAATAAAACGGTAATACATGAGAGCCCACGCTAGCATTGCCGAGGATGTTGGGAAGTGTTGAGATTAGAAGGAACGAGAGGGTTGGTAAGATAGAGAGTAGGTGACTCGGGCACTTAGAGTGTGTGTTCCATACGGGAGCTTAGGTAGGTTTTGGATTCGGTTTGGCTGGGTAACAACGTCAACCGCCTGAACAAACCCACTTCCCAGCGGCATGCATTGACACAATTTCCGCAACTGGGATCCTTTAAATATCTATTATTTGGCCTCTAACTGTCGCTTGGGTTTTCAAGAAAGAAAAGAAAACCAAACTATTGATTGGCAAGTGGTATCCCTAATCATTACACAGATGAAGATGATGATATAAACAGAGAAACATTTCCCACGGGGAAGAAAAAAAAATACTCTCCTTCGTACACAACCAGCATACCTCTGTTCAACAAAAACCAAATCGAGCCATGATGTTCCAGGATTCGACTTCGTCATTCCGATAAGCACCGGAACCAAGAGAGCATCATATGCCCGCCTCGCTAGCCGACTTGATAGTCGCGGCGGGCTGCAGCCCGACGACGCCCTGCCCTCCACCCTCCCCCTCCACTTCCCCCTCTTCATAGATCTTCTCCTCGACGACCTCTCCCGGCCGCTTTACGATCGGAGCGAACGAATCGACCTCTTCAACCTCAACCTCAGCCCCACCGAGCTCCATGGCCCCTCCCATCGCACCAAACTCCTCATGCGGCCGGACCGCCCCGCCCCCCATCACAAATCTCCCTCCCTCCTCTTCCTCTTCGTCTTCGTCGACTTCTTCGATCGTGATCTCCCCGCTCCTCCTGCCCAGCCCACTAGCGCTCGCATTTCTCGAATGTGACCCCGTTCCGCTCCCACCCGAACCATTTCGGCCGGCAACCCCGCCTTTTCCACTCTCTCTTCCGTTGTGGTGGTGATGATGTCCTGACAGACTGAGCATAGGCCCCTTGAACAGGTTCCTCTTCCGCTTGGCAAACATCACTCCTCCAATTCCACCCGCACCACCGCTGGCGAAAGGGTTGGGGCTCCCCGGTGCTGGACTCTCGCCCGCCATGGCAGACCTAGAGCCGGGGAGGCTCTCGTTAAATATGCTTAGCGGCGGACCAGAGCGGTCGCGGACGAGTCGGATGTTACTGGGAAACCCGGGGAAGCCACCCGCGGTTGGGGTGGCGGGGAGGACTTTGACCGAGTGGTGCGGAGAGCGGGTGGTCTGCATCGGGGTCTTGGAGACCGAGGTTGATACCGAGCCGTTGGAAGAGGTGGACGAGGCCTTGCTATGGGAGTGGTGGTGGGTGTGGTGCAGGGAACGGACGGAAGAGACAGAGGACGAGGTGGATTTGCGGCCACGGAGGCCGGTCGGGCCGGACAAACGGCGGACTGTCGAGCGCGGGGTTATCGGCGAAGGGGAGAGGGAGTGGCGCTTGTAGGAGGAGCCCGAGGTTTGCAGGCGCGGGTTGTGGCCGGGGATCGGCGGAGTGGTGAGTCCGGACGGGGCCGCGGCGCGCGAAGAGGAGGCGCCCGCGGTGGACGATGCGCCCTTGGCGGCGTAGCCGTTGGCCACGACACCCTTCGGTAGGCTGACCGTCTGGGGGCTAGATGCGGAACCGCTCGCCGGGTACTTGCTCGTTTGCGGCCGCGGGCTATCTTCCTTCATTTTCCCCTCCTTTCCGCTCCCCGACTTGCCGGCTAGGTTCGGCGTCGACTGGCTGCCCCTCTTATGCGCTCCCTTGTGTCGCCTCGTGTTCTCATACAGCCAGTGCGTCCAGTTCTTCCAGGTGGCAATGATTGCGTGTGATGGCCGCTTCTTGACCTTCTTCGGGTCGTCGGCGTGCGAGGCGCCATTGGCGTCTATCACGTCGCCCGTGGTCATCAGATGGAGCGTTGAGCCACGGGAACGGGCGCTCCGCAGCAATCCCTCCTTTGGCGGGGGCAGCGGCTTGGGGTGCCTCGAAGAGCTGACGGACCGGATCGAGTCCTTGTCGACAGGCGGAGGTGGTGCTTCGCTGTCGGGGCTCAGATTGCCGTTCGCGACCTTGGCCAGATCGGAAAGATCGGGCATATCCGGTATGACCAGACTGGGATAGTGGCCGCTCCGCCGCTCACTCCTACCTCGCGGCCTCGGTGCCGGCGGGTCGGAGAGCTTGACGAACGATTCCTCGACAGTGGCCAAGGCATTCAACCGGCTAGAGGCCTGAGAGAAGCGCCTCGACGACCTGTTCTCCATCTCTCTCTCCTTGCGTTTCCGCTCCCTCCGTCTTTGCTTTCGCTCCTCCTTCTCGATCAGAAGCGTCCACCAGCCTGCCAAAACATTGCACTTCTGCGCCAACACGCTCTCAATGACCGAATCGGTATCTACCCCGGCGCTCCGCATCCTGTGTAGGGTTTCCTTCTCCAGGGGCGTTGAGAACGGTTCTGGGCGCTCGAGCTTGAGGATCTCCTGCTGCTGGGGCGCGTACTCGGCGAGAAACGGATGGGCCAGGATTTCGGGGAGAGTCGGGCGGAGCAGGGGACGCTTCGAGAGCAGGCTCTTCAGGAGGGAAAGGGCGTCTGGGGGGATGTGGTCCGGGTAGTGGGGTTCATGGTTGAGGATCTTATCTCTCGTGACGTTATCGTCATCGTCGTCGAAGGGCAGCTCGCCGCAGAGCAGCGCGTAGAGGATGACGCCTAAGCTCCATACATCCACCTTCTCGCCAGCATACTTCTCCCCTTTGAGCATCTCTGGTGCCGAGTAGCATATCGTGCCGCAGAAAGTTTGTAGGTAGTTGGCCTTGCCCTCGTACTCCCGCGTGAAGCCAAAGTCGCACAACTTGACGTTCTCGTGCTTGTCGAGCAGGATGTTTTCGAGCTTCAGATCGCGGTGAACGCAGGATTGCCGGTGGACGTAGGACACAGCGCCGACCAGCTGTGTGAAGATCTTCTGAACTTTCTCGACGGGCAGCTTGCCATGCTTGAGGAGGTAGTTGTAAAGTTCGTCACCTGAGGAGAGGATGGCAGGGGGGTTAGCGAGAGCGTGTCACCATCCCGGCCAGGTTCCATCATCATACCTGGACAGTACTCCAAGACCAGCCAGACCAAGGTCTCGGTCACTATGACCTCGTACAGGCGAGCGATGTGGGGGTGGACAAACTGGCGGTGGTGGTGAATCTCTCGAGCGAGGTTCGAGTCGTCCTTGTTGGCCGACTTGAGGACGACCTAGCAGAGTGGTTAGATGTGGTTAGATGGCAACGCGTGATGGTGGAGGCGGCGGCGGCGGCGGCCGTGATAGCGCGCACCTTTGAGCCATTGGTAAGCTTGTGGGTGGCCAGATAGACCTTGCCAAACGATCCTTTGCCTATCAGACGACCCAGGGTATAGTTGCCAACCGATTTGAGTTCCTTGTCGGAAAATTCGCTGCGAAGCGCGGTTAGCGCGGGGAGTAGTCGGGGGAATGCGCTCAGACGGTTTCGTTCTTACTCGAGGAGCTCTTGGTACGACTGGGCGAGCTAAAGATGGCCGAGCCGGTCAGCGACAGGAAGAAGAAGGTTAGAGATGCAATACAGAGCCGTAAACTTGCCTTGGCTTTCCGCCCGAGGGCTTCGGACTTTACGTTTGTCGACTGCATCCCTCCGCCGCGGTCGAACGAGGCCCGGTCGTCATCCGCGGGGTACGTTTTGAGATGGTTGCTGACGGTATGGTGCTCTTGCGGTGCCCTCTTTCCGGGCCGGAGTCAATCGACAACAGAGTTCGGCCAATGCATGAGGGGTCGGCGGTCGACGACACGAGCGATGGCGGGAGCTCGGAGGATCGCAAGCCGGGTTCACGACCGGCTCCAGGGAAGGGTGGCAGTGGCTCAGCAGCTGGCGAGTCGCTGGAGTTCTTGGTGTTCTTGGTAAGCGGGAAGGACCGAGAGCCTCAGCACTGGTACCGGATCTGACAAGGGTCGCTGGAATCGTAGAGATGAAGAGGGCTTGGAGAACGAGGCGATGCGTCTTGGTAGTGGTTGACCGAAGCTGGAGACGCGAATGTGGAACGAGGTCTCGGGCCAGAGCTCCAAAAATTGTTAGCGTGTCCGGCGGACCCAGTCGGAGTCTCCAGCGTGGGCGGGCTTGGTGGATTTTTGGGTTTTGGGGGGGGCGCGCGGGGGGGAGGATATGGTTCCGTAGTGGGGATCCTGGTTAGTGCACGGTACAGACTAAGTTACACCAGCGGCTTCAGCATTTAGGGTCTTTCTCTATGGATCCCGTGCTTGCGAGCGCCGGGGTTGAAAGTCGTGGGCGTCGAAGGCGGCCCGCCGTTGATAGTGGAAATGCAAGCAAGTGTAGCGCGGCGGTCGAGGCGGCCTACTCGTGAAACCTGGAAAACCGTTTAAGAAACGTTCAATTTTTCTTTTTCTGGGCCCCGATCCGGTGGCCATCCTTCCAGAAGCAGAAGGCGCCAAGCTTCAGGGGGATCTGGGTCGAAGTGGGTCGAATTCCCGGCCCCTGTCTCTGCGCCCACCCGCCTCTCACTGCGCAGTACACTACGGGGGAGCCATGGCTACACTACCGAATATGCAGCAAACTCGATTGCTGTTACTTTCCGAGGTCGCTCGTTCAAGTCTCTTGTGAATTTAGTACACAGTTTACAACGAAAGTATCGTACATCATCATAGTGAAGGCTCTTCAAGCCGCCCAAACAACCAAACGCCAACTGTTCCAACGCAGTCAAAGTGCAAAAATACCTATCTTCCCCTCCCCTTCCCATTGGTTAGGTTCCCTTTCCTCCCACTCTCCGTATTCTTATCCTCTACCATCCTGTTTCTGGCCTCCCCGCCCTCCTCCACTGTTCTTAATCCTCTTCATTCTCCGTTTCCATATTCCCTCTGGCCCCGTTAGCCCGAGGACCTCCCTCCATCTCCCGGGCTCACTGGCGAGGTCGAAAGCCCTCTCCTTCTTACTCCGCAACGGCGCCGCCCTTCCCTCTCCCCCTCCGGCATCTTCCCCGGGAACATCGCCGCCCGTCCCGGGAGCAGGAGAAAGACGATCCAGGGTCCCGAGCCGGCTCTCGTCCCCGGAGCTGAAGCTGCTGCTAGACGGGTTCCGGTTTGGCACCATGCGGACCACGCCGGCGCCGGTGCTGCGCTTTTTGGCCTCCGTCTGCGCCGCCTTCATGGCCGACAGGCGGTCGTCGCCGCAGCGCATGGCGACGACATCGAGGCCGGGGAAGTTGCGCGACAGGAAGGCCTGCAGATCGGGCAGGACCGAGGCGTCCGGGCGGTAGGTGCCCGAGTCATTATCGATAGTGAGGCGGTAGCGGTTGGGCTTCTGAGGAGGTGGCCCGGCAAGGGGTCCCTTCGACGGGGACTCTGGAGGGTGTGTGGGTTGGTCATCATCCGGGCTAGTGTTTTCGTTGTTGTTTTGGCCGCTGCGGCAGGAGGACGCTGAAAGGGAAGCGCGCAGGGAAGCGCGCTCGGTAGAGGAGCCCTGGTGACTCCTGAAGGGCGCATCTGCCTTTCCGGCGTGGCTCACCGGGTGCGCGAGCCGGCGGATAAAGAACTCGCCTGCGCACGCAACGTAGGTGGCCACGTCCGAGTGCATCGTGTGCTTGCTCAGCAGGTCGATTCCGAACTCCTTACCCGTTTCCGTGAATCGCATCATGCCGTCGAGGGTGATGAGGTAGGTAAAGATGCGGCCGCCCTCGTCAAAGTGCACCATGCGCAGAAACTGCAGCGTCGCCTCCTCGCTGCACGGCGCGAAGGAGCCGTACTCGGTGCTGGAGTCGTAGTTGTAGATGCGCTTGTGCTGTTTCTGGAGCACCTTGTGCAGGACTCGGCCACGTAACCCCCGGGAAGAGAACATGCGACCGATCATGGGCCTGAACTCGACGTAGCGGTGGTAGAGCTTGGGCGGGACGGGGCCGGAAAGCTGGATCTCGTTGGCTTGAAAGCTACTCTGCCCGTCAGCACACTGACGTGCGTAAATGCCTGCCTGTCGCGGGTAGAGAAGAAGAGAACGCACTCGTATTTCTTGGTTCCCCGATCGTTCTCCTGCTCACCCCCAGCCACCGCATCGCGCTCCTCGTCTCGGTTCACCTTGACGCCCGCTAGCCGGCCGATCATGGGACTGAAATGCTTCACCCAGGTCGTCGGCCCGACCGTGTACATCTGGGCGTGCGGCGGGTCCGACTTTCCCAGCACCCGGATGCTGATGTGCAGGCGCGGGGTCACGCTGCCGTTCCCACACGTGGCGACGGACGCGCCACGGATGAGGTAGGCCCGCTTGCTACCGGTGCGCTTCCTCACCTCGAACACGTGCTCCTCGGGGCCCAGGCCCTCCCAGTTCTCGTCCACATGCGGGACGCGGACGGTGACGGTGCCGAGACGGTCGTCGCGGTCGGGCCAGTCCTCGTCATAGAGCCGGCACTTGAGCGTGAAGCCGGACGCGGGCACGTTGGCCACAATCCAGTCCTCGTTCCAGACCGGCTCGGTCGTGCGCCGTACCGTCCGGGTGCGCCGGGTAAGCGGCGGGTCTTCCTTGTGTCGCCGTGGGACGGGCGCGGTCAGGGTGGCGTGGATGAAGGGGTCGGACGAACTGTGGAGGTCGCCGGCGGGCAGGTCGTAGACTCGATGGAACGTGAACTTGAGCGTGTACCCTTGGGGTGCGTCTGGCAGCGGAGTCGCGTCGAATCCCCCGGGTGGTTTGGACATTTCCTTGAGCTGCTCCTTTCTGTCGGCCAGCTTCCCCTTCTTTGTCTTGAGCTTGTCGCGGATCCGGTTGATCGCTCTGGGTTGCGGTGGCTTGCTGTCGCCGGATGCCTCCATGGTCTGACTCGGCATGAGCTTCTTCTGCAGGTTTGGCTGAACCATTTGCCTGAGGAGGGGTATTCGCCATCACTGGTCTCTGTGCCGACACCTCGGCTCTTCAGAGACGAGGGGTGTTGTGGCTTTTGCTGCCACTTCTGTGGTCAATGTGCTGACCGTCGCCGACTGGAGAAAGCATTCCGTCTCGTTGTTGGCGCTGTTGCGGAATGAAGCCAAGTGGGGAATTACCTAAGAACGGCTTCCACTGTATGCAAGGCAGGTAAGGCATGTAATGGAATGAAAAAGGTACCTGAGGATGGGACAACTTTGCAATTACACTCCCAAGGCCGTCATCATCTCGGAAACCAAAAAAAGCCAGGACGCAATACTGCTTTATTAACGGCCCGGGCCCGATCCTGTAGCGCAAACGGTGCGGAGCTTGCCAGCAAAAACGACGGTTGCATCGCACCTCTGGCCGAACCTTTTACTTTTCCATTGGGGACAGCCCGAAGGAGTCGCTCCCAAAGTGCGTGCTCCCTCAATTGAATTCTAGTTGGCTTGTTCAAAGTTACGGCTCATAGCAAAAGATGTGACGTCATGCCCTTCAGGGTTTCTTGACGTTATCTGGCCTTGGCATTGGCCGAGTTGGCCGCTGCCGAAGCTTCTTTGCGCGATACAGTCCTGTATGTATGCACGTATGTAATCCGTATGCATATGTATGTACGCGAGAGGTCGGGAGGGGTGATTGGGATATGGTCCCCAAAGAAGGCATATCACATTGCCCAGATCATTTGTATGTAGTTGTACGATTACTCCCTTTTTTTTTTTTTCCTTTTTCCTCTTTTTGTCAAATAAGCCTTCCCTTTCGTCGTTTCCCAACGTCGCTCGCCCCCCTTCCTTCGCCAGTCGTTCGAGAAGACGGACCAGTGGGATTTCGACTTTGGGAACTCAGGTAGAAGTCTCCTTCCGTATGAGATTAGCAGGAGGTTTATTTCTTTTCGTTTTTCTTTTTTTTTTTTTAGTCTCTGAAATCGGTATCGTCCGTTTCATGGTACCCATCACCGTCTAGACACTCTCCAAAACACTCCAAAATCGAGGCTCGACACTTATATCCGTCACGCTCAAACAATTACGCTGCCCGCACTCCCTGCCCAGCCCTCAGATTCGAGCACCAACGGGCCCCCGGACGTCCCACTTGCATCCAGGCTCACCGTAACCTTCCCCCTATCTGCCACTACACGGACTGTCTCACCCAGGTTCCTAAAATCCGTCTCGCATTGGCCATACCCGGCTTTGCCTTCACCACCACCATCGCGCTGCCCGCTAACATCGACCTCCCGGATTTCCACCCCTGGAAACGGCAAGTAGCCCTCCCTCAAGGGGATCAGGGTCACCGGGATCTCCGCCTCCGTCTCCGGTGTCGAGCTTATCCCGAACACCTCACCATCGGCCAGAGATGAAGACTCAACAGCGGGAATCACGAAATGCCCCTTCCTCCTGCCGCCCACAAGCCACGTATCCGACGGAGCGACAATTTCGTACTCGAACTCCAGGTCGCGATCTCTTGATGCCACTGTCGCCGGGTCTGCCACGGCAGATGGCTGGTTGGACGCCGCCGTTTCGGCCGTGTCCCAGATGCGCGTCCACTTCAGCTGCAGGGTTGCCGGCAGGAGCTGGTTGACCAGCACGGTCGGGCATCCCTCATCGCTTTCCCCCAAGCTCGAGGTCACCGTCGGCAGGGGCTGCTGCAGGCGCAGGTCGGCCGTGTGCACGACGGATACCGACGGGATGTCGACGGGGATGAGGATCGTGTTGGTAACCTCCGGCGCCGAAGGGCTCGGGGAGGAAGGGTGCGGGAGCGGCAAGCTAGGGTGGGCGCGGAGCCAACTGCGAAAGAAGGCTGGCAAGCTGGGCGTGCCGCTATCGCTGCTAGCACCGAGGCTGGGGAGCTGTTTCTCCCAGTTGATACCTGAGAGAAACGATGTAGGGAGCTCGCCGAGGAGGGTGGCCTGTTCGAGGTCATCTGCGGAGAGGTCATTCCGAACGGCGCTGAGAACCTGAGACACGAGCACTTTAGAGAACTCCCTCAGAGGCGTGGACTCGAGCGCGGCGGTGAGAGCCTGCTTAAAGAGCAGCTCGATCTCGTCTCGGACCACCGTATAATAGAGCTTGAGGTACAGCGTCTTTTGGACCTTGGGACCGAGCTTCACCTCCGGCTTGCGCGTGATCTTGTAGAGGAGGCTGGCTGGCTGCTTCGGGTACACCACGACCGGGTGGCTCGAGGGCTGGCCAAAGTGCGACTCGAACAGGTCCGAACCGAGAAGCTCGCTCTTGAGCAGCCGCAGCGGACTGGCGCTGGCGGTTGACACGGCGAACCTCGAGAAGAGGGCCTCGTGTTTGAAGATGTCCTGGACGTTGACCTCCAGAGCGAGCGAGATCGGTACCGACGATGCCTTGAAGAAGGTGAAGGTGCCTTTGGCGGTCGTATATGTCACCTCGGCTCGTACTGTCACGTCCATCACGTCGGTCTCAACAGTAAATGGAAACCTGATTTTGATCGAGCTGTTGGCCCCAATCGAGCCGAATGTGAAGGTGCCACCTTGCGAAGCTGTTGGCTGCGGCAGCCCAATCACTTCCGCCTCACTCATGACCAGCCTCAATCCGCCAGTGGCAGACTTGATCTTGATCTCGCAGCTTGTGATTTCGTTCCACCCTGTCGTTACCTCAAGGTCTAACGACTTCTTCTTATCCAGCTGGATGTCTCGAGCCGCCAAAAGCTGTACATCGAGACAACTGGCGCGCTGATACAGATTGACACGCGGGTTCTTGAGCACCGCCGAGTCATTTTCCACGGACTGGAAAGCGTCTCGTTCATAGTGCAGAAGCACCTTGTTGCTGACCAAGCGGACTTGGTCCACCTCAAACGCGCCTGTCATCATTACAGTGCTTCGCACTTTCACCTTGTTCGGCCCGGGCCGGATGGTTACGGGGCCCTTTGTCTGCAGCCAGATCTCCTTATTCGCCGCAGTTGGACTCGATATTCGGACGCTGACCGAAGTCGCCTCGAACTCGTCAACTAGCAAGCTGTTGAGGTCGAGGAAGAGGGAGAAGCAGTCCTGACCGTCCTCGTAAAAAGGCGGGCCGTCGAGACTCAAGTCGCAAAAGAGATTCGTCAACGGAATCTTGACTTCTTTCTCAAGAGATGCCGACACCTCCAACAAGTCGGCCAGGAAGCCGGATATCGCTGAGGGCTCGGGATATTGGGTAGGTGACGTGAGGCTGAGCCGGAACTGCGACCCCTGCTGTCGCCTATCCCTCTCCGCGGCCGCCGCTTTGCAAAGAAGCTGGCGCAATGCCTTGTTGACATAGTCGTCTAATCTCTTGAGCTCCTTCAGACACCGCGCGTACATGACAAGCATGGACAATTCAAGGAGACTCCATCCATTGTCGCCGTAAAAGGGTATGACCCTGTAAAAGTAGAATGCAGCCTCTTTGAGTTCGCCCAGGTGGAACTTGAGGACCGCAAGGTCGGCCATGTTGGCCTGGACCGCATGCGTGTGGTTGGCCACCGTGTAGTGACGCAGTGTCTTATCAACCAGCGTCTCGTACAGGCGGTAGAAGTCGTCCTTGTTGTCGAGGGCCGTTCGCAAGAGGGCGTTGTCCACGCCAGCCACCGAGGTTTGCAGCCGTTCAGGAGCCTCACGCTTGGGCTCGGATTCGCCGTCACCGTCGGCTAAGCTCACGTCCTCGAAATCGGCAATACCGGTCTCGCCCACGGTCGGCACGGATGCCCAGCCATCTGTCCATCCTCTCTTCTTTCCGCACTCCTCAAGAATATTTCTAGACAGAGCGCATAGCTCTGCCCGTTGCGCGGCAAGTTCCTCAAGGCCCGCCTTTGCATAGGGGGGGGCCGGAACACCCTCAGAGCGGCCGGGCCCAGGGAAACCGATAGGACTTCGTGGAGGAGCCTGAGGGCCCTGCGTATGAAGTGACGAGCTCCGTGCCGGGTGCATCATGGTCTTTGGCTCCGGAATCGAGGCCTTCTGCTCGGAATCGGGCCCCCCGAGGGTAGAAGGTGGGATGGGAAGCGCTTTTGTGGACGTCTGTGCGAGAATTTGCTGGGCAACGGAGAAAGCGAACGAGGCGACCATGTTGTCAATGACCTCCGATAGCAGTGGGTCCGAGGAGACTTCGGAGTCTGCTTTGGCTCCTTCGTCTTTGGCCTCGGACTCCATGGCTGCTATGATGTCGCTCCTCATGACGGACGACACAGCGGGCACGAATTCAAGGGTCCGCTTGCAGATCTCTGCCAGGTGCCAGAGATTTTCGGGCTCCTCAGTCAATTTGGGAGCCGGTGTCCGCGGCGCGACCCCCTTCGGAACGAGCTCCTGTTGCTCTTTCAACTTGGCCAGGAGCTCCTCGCGCGACGACCACGCATTGGCCAGGCGGAGGAGGAGCGTGATCTGGCGGGCAAAGATATAGCACCTAAAGTCCAGCAGCGACACCTTGTTCGCCAGGATGAGATCTCGGTACGGCTTCTTTGACGAGCTAATGGGGATGCTGTCGTTCTCGAGCCGTTTCTTTTCGCCAGCTTGGAGGTCGACGGCCTCGCTTTCTTCGAACTCGAGATGTCCGCCGGCAATCTCAGCCATGGCCTTTTGCGCGCGCTCCTTAAGATCTTGGGTGTAGCTCAGCAGCGCGCCGCCGTGTGCCTCCGCGGACCCCGCAATCGCCTGTTCCTGGATGATGTTGTCCAAACCGACGCTTAGCTGGTCATAGACGACGAGAGCGTCTTCAACCAGGCCAACGCTCTCGAAGCCGCGAGCCAGGCCCTCCTTGAGGATGAAGAAAGTGCAAAAGTTCCAGCCGGGAAGACTTCTCTGAGCATCTCGCTCCTTGATGTCCTCCTCATACTGGGTGACGCGGCGATCGAAGCTCAACAGAATGAGTTCCTTGAACTTGGCAATCAGGTCGGCCCAGGCCTTTTCGGCGTCTTGCTCGGTCTCGGTGTATCCGGTTGGAACGGCCGGAACAACGCGAGGGAGCATGTTATACGGCACATCGTTGATGCCAATGCGGATCTGGCAGACACGGTCGACGGCGCCTTTGGCGGAGCTGTTGAAGTCGGCGCGCAGCTTCTCCAGCAGGGTACTCGACCCGCCGCGCCAGCGGGATGCCGTTTTGCCGTCGGAACCCGAGTCTGGTGATCTTCCGGAAACGCGCGGTTGTGTGGCGGCGGTCGAGTTAGGCAGCACGACGTGGACGATGAGCCATTCGAAGGCGTCATGGTTTTCTGCGTTGCTGCCCGTCTTCCCCTGAGAGCCAGCTGTGTTCGCCTTGATCCACTCGCGGATCTCGGCCCTTGTTGTCGACTTGTACGTTTCATTGTCGTCGCACCTCACCAGCAGCACTTTGAGGTAAGGGGTCCTGCGCAAGCCAGGGATCTGGTGCCTCCGTTCCTTCGCAGCGCCCGTGGGCGGGGGACGCAGGGTGCCTCCGGCGGGATCCGCGTGCTGCTCCGTCGAGCCAGCCCTTGCACCAACTGCTGCAGTCTGAAAACCATCGTCGCGGCTAGCCGTGGAGGCAGTGTCGGACGCGGCTGGGGTCTTGGGGTTGGGAGAGGCCTGCGGGGTGACGATGGCCGAGTAGTCGACTCCGGCAGGGACGAGTTCGATATGAAGAGTGCTGATCGACCGCAGAGGACCGGCGTGCGATTGCCAGTTGAGGTCGCGCAGCGGCAGGCGGGGGATCAGGCCCGGTGCAAGGAGTTTGTAGACATCGTGAGGATCGAAATACTCGACTGGAACCGAGGTTGCGCGGGAAAGGGTCAACGAGGACTGAAGCTAGAAACAAAATGAGATGGGATTGTGTGCCTACCAGTCACCTTTGACGACGAGAAAGGCTGTTCCATGCTGGACAGCGGGGGCGGCCAATTATGACATGACCCTCGTCGAAGCTGTCGAGGCGCTCAATGGAGAAGGCAGATGCTCTGCGAGCTCCCAAGTTCAGGTTTTATACCAATACAGTATGTAAGGTAAGTAATGTATTAGGTATGTAGTTTATACGCAGCGTATGCAGCAGTACAGTAATCCGGGCGTACCAAATATGTACAGTACTGTACAGTAGTTACACGTCGGGCACACTTAGGTACTGTAATCCGTACAATGTGCCCGTTGCAGCAGTGTAGCGGCTCTCACCGCCTGCGCCCCTGCCGCTCCCCGGTCCAGCCGTCTTGGCACGCTGAGACCCTGGAAGCTACCCGTGTATTAGCATTATTACCCCACCAAGGTGAAGCGGGGCATGGATGTCGCGATCTCACGGTCTTGCTGGAGCGACATTTTTACCACCGAAACAAGCTTTTCATTTCCTTTTTTTCCTCGTTCCCGGGGGTGCCTCGAAACGACAAGAAGATTATTTCATAGTGTTAAAAATATACCCGTCTTACGCTCTTTGATCTTGTTTCTGATACCCCGTATTCACCTTCTTCATCATGGCTTCTCTCCAAGCAATTAAATATTCGCGGGGCAAGTTGTTAGTCCTCGACCAGCTCAGGTTGCCCCACGAGCACCATTACGATGAGGTATCGACTGCAGAGGAAGCATTTGACTGCATTCGGTCGATGAGAGTGAGAGGTAACTAGTTGTGTGAATGATTTGTTTTGCTGATTCGGTCTCTAACCGCATCCCAGGAGCTCCCGCCATTGCCATTGTCGCCGCTCTCGCCCATGCCGTCGAGTTGCACAACGGAGGCTGCAGTAAGTGACCAAGTCCTTATGGGCCCCTCAATCCTTGTTGAATCGGTCCTGGTCTGACGTCTGGCAGCCGCCACAACACCAGAGGACACCATTGCCTACATTGAATCCCGGCTAGACTACCTCAAGGAGAGCCGCCCCACCGCCGTCGACCTCTCCAACGCTATTACGCTCCTTAAACGAGCCGCGCGTGCCGCCAAGATTGAGGGGCTCGGCCACCCAGAAGCTAAGGAGGCCATTCTCAACTCGTACATAGAAGCCGCCGAGAAAATCCTCGCCAAAGACCTCGAGAACAACACGTCGATCGGCTCCTTCGGCGCCGCCTGGCTACAGCAACAATACAACGCGACTCCCGACCGCCCCCTCTCGGTACTCACCCACTGCAACACCGGCTCACTCGCCACCTCAGGCCACGGCACCGCGCTCGGCATCATCCGCACGCTGCACGCCCAGAAGCTCCTCAAGCACGCCTACTGCACCGAGACGCGCCCCTACAACCAGGGCAGCCGGCTGACCTCGTTCGAGCTGGTCTTTGAGGGCATCCCGGCAACGCTCATCACGGACAGCATGGCGGCGGCGCTGTTCGCGCTGCACCGCGAGCGCATGAACATCGGCGCCGTCATTGTCGGTGCCGACCGGGTCGTGCGCAACGGCGACACGGCCAACAAGATTGGCACGTACGCTCTAGCCGTGCTGGCGCGGCACCACGGCATCAAGTTTGTGGTGGCGGCGCCAACCACGAGTATCGACCTCGAGACGGAGAGCGGCGAGGGGATCAAGATCGAGGAGCGCAAGCCGGAAGAGCTGACACAGATTAGCGGAGCGGTGGTCAATGACGATGGGACTGTCGATACCAGCCGAGCGGCGAGGGTCGCGATCGCCGACCAGAGGATCGACGTGTGGAACCCGGCCTTTGATGTCACGCCACATGCGCTGATTGACGCTATCGTCACCGAGAGGGGTACCGTGGTCAAGAGGGCGGATGGCAGGTTCAACTTCAGCCAGGTGTTGCCTGAGAGGTGGCGATGGTAACGGCTGGCTGGCAAGAAGGCGTGTGAAGCCACGCGTGTCGGAGCTGGCTCCGGGCAGTTGTTGTTTTTTTCTGCCTCTAGACTTGGCTTTATGGTCTGCTTTTATTGCAGCGTTGTAGGGTCCTACAGCCATAAAAGCACAGAGGGTCTCACCATCGACAATTCCGCCAACATGGGGCGGTATACACTTGAGCTTTGCTCGCAGACTCCGCCATGTTTCTCGCATTAAGCTCTCTTTTACCCCTTGCTGATCTGCTACATATGGATTGAGCAAAGATCACAGGCTCGAGGGTTTGCCGCCTATGTACCCTATTTACTAGTATATGTACATACTCGGCGTGTGCTTTGCGCGTGGGGGACGGAGTAATACGGATGCATCTACCGTACTCCGTACATACATACCTACCTATTCCGGCCGTTTAGGGCTTGGCGGTTACGGGGGTGCTCCTCTTCAACCCTCGTTCTCGCGATGATCTCATTGCGTCGGCTCTTTTCGCAATCGGAGGGATCTTCATTCATAAACAGAGGTCCCTTCATTCACGATGTTCATAAGACTTCATCTACAATAGCGAGCAACAGATCAAGATGAGAGTCTCGTTTCAGTCATTGCTGCTGCTCGGCGCTTTGAGCGCTCAGGCGTCGGCATACGCGAGTCTTGAATACCAACAGCAAACCTTTGTCCGTTTACCGGGTTTGCATGTCCGCACGCGGTTCTCTCGCGGCGAGGAGCCGGAGGACAATGCCCCCCCGTACCGGGTCCCTCTGCTGACCCTCCACCGCGCCCTCGTCAACGTCTCCTCCATCAGCGACTCTGAAGGAGAGGTCGGCTTGCTTCTGAAGAGACTCCTCAAAGACCTCAACTACACCGTCGAGCTGCAGCCCGTTCCCCCCAGCGAGGCCGGTCAGGGTCCCGACGACCGTCCGACCAGGTATAATGTTCTCGCCTGGCCCGGCCGCAACGCCAGCCGCGCCCTGGACAAGCGCACCATCATAACCTCTCACATCGATGTGGTGCCCCCTTACATCCCTTACGCCATCGACAACGAGACCGTCCCGCCCTCGGAGGTCGTCGACTTTGCCGCGCTCCCGCCCACGACGCTCATCTCGGGCCGCGGCTCCGTCGACGCCAAGGCGAGCGTGGCCGCCCAGATCACGGCGACCAACGCCCTCCTGAGCGAGGGCGCCATCTCCCCGGACAGCGTGGTGCTGCTCTACGTCGTCGGCGAGGAGAACTCCGGGTCGGGGATGAAGCACTTTTCCGACTCGCTCTCCAACAGCTCCGCGTACCCGGTGCGGCCGCAGTTCCGGGCCGCCATCTTTGGCGAGCCGACCGAGAACAAGCTCGCCTGCGGCCACAAGGGCGTCACGGGCGGCACCGTCTCCGCTGTCGGGAAGGCCGGGCATTCCGGCTATCCGTGGCTCGGCAAGTCGGCGATACACGTGCTGATCCGCGCCCTCGACAGGCTGCTGGAGGAGGACCTGGGGTCGAGCGAGCGGTACGGGAACACGACGGTCAACGTTGGCCTGATTGAGGGCGGTGTGGCGGCCAATGTGATCGCCCCCGCGGCCAGCGCCCGGGTGTCCGCGAGGGTTGCCGTGGGCAATCAGACGACGGGAGGCCAGATCGTCGCCGAGCGGATCAAAAAGCTGATAAAGGACGTAGATTCGGAGGCGTTGCAGGTGAACATTACGTCAGGGGTTGGGCCGGTGGAGTGCGAGTGTGAGGTTGATGGTGAGACCCCTTGCTCTGTTTCTCTTATTCCCCCCCTCCCCTTTTCTCTCCCCTCTTCCTCTTCCTCGTGCTCTCCAACACCTTCCTCTTCCAAATTCCTTCTCTGCCATTCTGTCTCTGCCATCTCGCCATGTTCTTGTGAGAGACCGGAGGGTGCGGATGCTAATGAAGAATAGGATTCGAAACCGTGGTTGCAAATTATGGAACAGATATCCCCAACCTCAAGGGCAACCACGTCAAGTACCTGTATGGACCGGGCAGCATCCTGGTGGCGCATGGCGATAACGAGGGGCTGCAGATTAAAGACCTCGAGGACTCGGTGGAGGGATACAAGCGGTTGATCAAGCATGCGGTGGGGTCTTCATGATGATGATAACCCTCGGTTGCGTAGATTCCAGCGTAGCGTAGGGTACTTTGATAATCGCTAGACCTCTCCGGCACCCAACCACGCCGGTTTTGACCCATTCATGGCAAGTCCCATCTCCACCGCGCCCTTGACCAACCCCGCTTTCTTTCCCCTCGCCCTCTCAAGCAGCGCGTCCCTCGCCTTCTCGATGACCCTCACAGTCGCGACCGGCACGGCAAGGGCGCTGTCGAACTCGGCCAGCCCTGGTTCGCCCATGACGGCCAGCGCCGCCAGCCCGAAACAGCTGTGGTACACGTCGGGCGGTCCGCCGGGGTGCTTGCTGAAGCCGCCGATGCGGTGCGCCATCTTCTCGAGCAGGAACCGCCTCGATGGCGCCCAGTCCAGCACCTCCTTGTGCCCCAGGTTCGCCAGCGCCGCGCCTACCCACCAGGTGTAGCAGGTGTCAGCCACCTTGTTGCAGCGGCCGTTACAGGCCACGTGGCGCAGGGCGGGAGCCGGGGCATTGGCGAGGTCGGCAGGGTTAGCTGGGAGCACAAAGTTGTCCTCGTCTTCGTCCTCATCGTCGCCATCGTCTTCCCGGGGACGGGGTGGTGGTTCGAGATAAACGAACTGACGGGATGCGAGCCAATGGATCAAGCCGGGCATGTCACGGATGCCCGAGCGCAGGATAGCGTTGGGGTGGAAGGCGGTACTGTTGGTGAGAGGGCGGTCGAGCAGGGAGAGGGCGGCTATGGCGCAGTAGGCATAGCCGGCTGGTGATGTCGCATGTTAACTCAGTCTGCTGGCTAGCGAACAAAGGCAAGGGGCAGCATACCGTGAGGTTCCTCCTGAGAGCTGCCAGCGAAGCCACCGTCGTAGGTCTAACCAGTCAGCCCCATTGACCTGCAGCGCAGCAGAGAGAGGAAGATGGTCGCAAATCAGACATACCTGGCTGCCCAGAATGTACCTCGTCAACGCCTGCGTATCGATATCCTCCACCCACCCCTCCTCTCCCTCCTTCACATCTCCCCTTAACATCCACCTTATCGAAGCCGCGATATAACAGTACCGCATGTCATATCCCCCGCCCACAAACCACCCCTTCCCCGGAAGCAACTTTAATACCTCCCCGAAGCTCCCATCCGGCCTCTGCAACCGCCGCAGCCACCTCAGCGTCTGCGCCCGATCGACGCCGTCAAAGGCGCTCCTGGCCCCACCATTATCAGCATCATCATCATCATCTGCCAGCAACGCGAGCAGCTGCAGCGCAAACAGCGTGGCCGGGAGGTTGGCCAGTCCGGCCCCTTCCCTCTCTTCGGCGCCCGACTCGGCCTCCCAGGCCTGGTACCCCTGAGAGGGGTAGAGGAGGGTCGAGGACGGAACGAATCCGCCGCCGGGCTGCTGGTGTGAGAGGATCCATTGGCGGAGTCGGCGATGGTCTTGCGGAGGAATTAGCGGAGGTCGCTTTTTCTCTGGTGTTGAGGAGGTCCCTCCCTCGAGGATGCGAATCGAGTTGACAACAAAGTAGACCAAAGTCATGCGCACACCCTCATTAGGGAGATAGTGGTTGGGTAGCGGAGCTTGCAGGCACATCTTCCAGTATTTAAGGTGCCGGTCAATATCGAGCATGGGCTCGGGGTGTTCTGTAATTAAAGTGTCGGCCATTGTGGCAATGTTTGGACAGGGAGACGTGGTCAAGTGTGAGAGTAAAGGTGGGCGCCAGCGACCCTTTCGAAAGGGGTGAGTTGAATGAGTGGAGTCCTAGGCTGTTTGGAGTTCTTTGGTATGTTCCGCTGGCTGTTCCCGCGAAATTGGGTGAAATTGAAGTTTTGGGTTGATAGTGCCCTACAAAAACCAGAACACCCGGTTACTTGGAAAAATGCCCGGCAAGATATGCCTTAAGTGCCTTCGATGGGAGACGCTTATGGAAAGCGCTCTTTGCCTGACAATAGCACGCAGGTTGGACCCCGCCACCTCGACCCCAGTTGTTGTTGCCGCGAATCGCGGCAGAACAAGGGTAGCTCCAGCCACATTCTAGAGGACGATTAAGCATAACGTTAACTAAACTTTAGCGCCCGTGGCTTGCCAAGGTCACCAGGCCGGTTCACGCGCATCGTGCCCAATCAGGCGCCCTTGTCTATCAGGACGGCCGATAAGATAGGTATGTGAAGTGGCCCAAAGCTTGGCCCTATCCTTGCTCAAGAAACCGAAACAGCAAACACCCGCGCAAGCCTATGCAGTCTCTCGCTTCCCAACATTCTGACACGCAGGTTTTGGCGGGGGGTTTGCCAGCGCTGCGGCAGGGACGAGTTGAGCCCGCTGACCGTCCCAACCTTGACGCGTCATCTTGCAGGACACCTCAACGACCGCGCCTTGGGCTCGTAGTTCTCTCAGCTCTGACTCTCTTCCTCTCTTTTGTACCGCACCCGCTGTTTTTGACCCGGTCCCTCCCTTTTTAGCTTTTTTGAAGAGGCCCGCCCGGTCTTCGCTTTTCGCAACTGAACCGTCTCGATGAGACTCGCTTAACCTCAACACAGCACAACCAACCCTCTCGACGCAGCCATGGCGCTCATATCCGCAAAGACGATTCTCACCTCGCTCTGCCTCTTCCACATCACTCTGGGCTTCTTCTTCCTCACCAACCCGGGCACGATCGCTGACCAGGCGGTGGTCTACATCCTCGGCGAGTCAATGGGTCTGGTATGTCCTCTGTATCACGGCCGCACAGCCAGGTAATATCTGCTTACAACGGAACTTTTCCCGGTCAGCCCAACTCCCGCTCTTTCGAGACCCAGTCTCCCGCACTCGGGTTCCTCGCCGTTGTCCTCGCCCTCTTTGGCATAACCGACCTGGCGACGCTCTCCCTCCCAGACGAGATCGGCCTCGATCACTACTGGGGAGTGCAAGGTGAGTTGCCCCCTCCTCCATGTGCTACAGATCACACAAGACTAACCGCTCCGCGCGCTCCCGCCAGCACCCCTTCGCCTGATCCTGAGCTTCCTCTTGAGCTTCTACTCTTTCTTCTTTTCCGCCTCGTCCCCGCTCTTTTACACCGACGACGCTGGCACCCTCTCCTCCTCCTCCTCTTCCTCCTCCTCCTCCCGTTCCTCCTCATCCACCTCGTCCTCTTCCTCCCGCTTCCAACACCCCTCGGTCCACCGCGCGGCGCACAACCCGGCGTACGTGCCCTCCGCCTGGGGCGGCGACGCGCTCAAGAACCGCGTCTTTTTCACCTTCATGTTCGTCGAGACCATCAGCTGGCTCTGGGTTTGGGTCACACTGGGCGAGGAGAGACGGGAGGCGCTGGCTAGGAAGGCGAGGAGGAGGAGCAGCAGCAGCAGTGGATCCCAGAAATACTGAGGAGAACCCCGGCCGGGCGTCCTTATGACGTGCGTCTTTTTGGATTTGGTGCTTATTCTTTGGGGGGTGTTATTGGGTTCTCTACATCTCTCGGACAAGTCACCATTGTTTGCACACAAGATCAGGTCCCCTTCGGCCTGTTGGGTTTTCTTGGGGGGCGTATGCATTGGTTGGACAGGATAGCATTAATGGAGGAGCGGCGTGCATGGGACAGGAATGCGGGAATCAATTTTTGAGTTCGGCTTCTTGCGCATTTTCGTGCCTTTTCTGCTTATACCGTCTATGTTTCTTGGCTCACTCTTCTCTTCCCACCACCATCTCCTCTACTTCCACGATCCCCCTTTGCTTCTACTCCATCCTAACCATCCCCCACCCTTTCACGCCCTCCCTCCAGCTCTCCACCACCTTTCCAGCCCACTCCTCGGCCGCGGCACGGCCCCCGATGACCTCCTCCACCGCCCGGGCCACCTCATCCTCACCATCCTCCTCATTCTCCCCTGCAAAGACCAGCTCCAGAATCCGGTCCAGCCAGCCGGCTTCCCCAAGTACCTCCTTGAGCCGCTGCACGTGGCCTTTGACCTCGCCCAGCACCTTTGCTGCGGCCCCGTCCAGGGCGCGCATCTCGGCCAGCACGTCGCGGTGCACGCCCGAGCGCCCACTCCGGTCGCGCGCCAGCTCCCTGTCGTGGGCGGCCGTCACAAACGCCGCGCTGTATCGGATGGCGAGGGCCGTGTCGCGGAGGGCCGAGAACGTGGGCATCTCCGTCAGGGAGGGGGAGACGCCGGGGAGCAGCGACCGCCGCCCGGCCTTGGTGGTTGTTTTAGATGCTCCCGTTTGGCTGGGCTGAGGAGAAGGGGAAGAGATGGCAAAATAATCGGTGCGGAGGGAGGTGAGGGCGGATTTGATTGAACTCGTGAGGAGTGAGAGGGTCTTTGGGACGGGATCGGACCGCGGCGTGGAGAGGGCGATCAGGAGGGCTGCGGCCAGCAACGAGACCACGGTGTAGTAGGTCATTTCGGCCGGCGTCAGACGGGACGGAGTGGAAGGCTGCTGCAGGAAGTCGTTGAGGGACTTGCTGAGGCGCGAGAGTGTCTCAAGCGTGTACTCGCGGTCGCGGTGTGCGACCTCGGTTTGCTTCGATGGCTTGTAGTCCTTAGGGGGTTTGTATAGGAGCAGGTCTAGGTACTGCTCCGAGAGGAAGGCGAGGTGCGACCGTTCGTTCTGGCGGGGTTAGGCAAGCAACGACAGCAAAGAAAGGGGATATGAGACTCACCGAAAGACCTGGCCCGAGACGGAGAAACTCGTGGATTGGGGGGCCGTGGGGGCTCTCGAGATTCGGGAACGGCCCGTAGTCGGTATTGTTGACAAGGGTCGTGTTGTCATCAATGTTTTCTGTCCCGTTAGTGGGCGTGGGTGACTCGGTGGACAAAAAAAAAAAAAAAGGCTCACCAGTAAGGAAATGCTCTACGATTTCGACATCGATCTTTCCACCATAGCACCGGATGGCTCGTCTCTCCTCCACCAAAGTCATCATGACGGTACAACTCCTGCGCAAGTTGCCATCATACCGGACCATGTCGAGGATGCTTGTGTAGCTACCCGCCGAGAAGGCGTCCCAGATGCGCACGGGCGACCTATCTGCCAAGTTGTGGCTGTAAAAGCTGCGCAAGGGTTCCATTAGGGGACGGGTTCCGTGGAACAGCCCCGGCGAGAGCGCGGATATCCTGTCAAAAAACAGCGGACTGAGGGCGTCCTGAATTGTCCGCTTGACATCGAGCGGCGTCCAGAGCTGGTAGGCGTACGAAGCACAACCAAGCAACAAATACAGCTGGACGAGCAGCAGCCGCAGCTCGGTGTCGCCGGGCGTCTCCTTCAGCTGAGCGTCCAGGAGCAGCACTGCTTGCAGGAACAGGCCAGGGTCCACTGTCTTCCATAATGACTGGACCACGTCCGTGTTCCGCGGCCGCAACCCAGACACCTTCAGGAGGGAGGCACCCATAACGAGGGCCAGGTCCAACCGCGGGTCCTTGTCCAGACGGGGGATGGAGTCCACGAGCTCTTTGTCACCGGTTATTTGCTTATACGCGCTCGCGGCGTCGACTGTGAGCTTCTTCAAGCACGACTCACACGGGAGCGAGGCAGGATTGTTGCACAGCCGGCACAGGAAAGGTTTTTCTTGGGTTTCGCCGTCGACAACAGAGGGTTGGGATGAGAGCGTTTGTGGGCAAGTGGACAGAAGGTACCGTAGTTTGCATTGTAACGCATCCAGGACGGCTTTCCGCGCCTTGTCGGAGTCCTAAGAGGGTATATATCAGAGACGAGTGTTTGATGGATATAAGGCATCATCAATGTCCTTACCTCGCCGAGCATCTTCGGGAGCACATCCTCCATAAGCGTCTTGATCTCCTCAAACCCAAGTTCAGCCACATAGCCTTTGACGTCGTCAAAAGCGGACAGTCTCTCAAAGTACTGTTCAAGGAACAGGCCAATCTGTACTACCCTGGGCGATAGGCCGGTGTTGTCGTGGTTCGGTTTCAAGACAGATGCGGGTAGCCGAAAGGTGGTCTCCAACAGGGCGAGGCTGAGATTCTTCTTGTACATGGCGCTCGCCTTGTCCTTAATCTCGATATATTTGTTCAGAATTGCCTGTACCTCGCCGAGCGCACTGAACGAGTTACTGAGCTGTCACAAAAAGGCCGCAAAGGTGTGAAATACTCACCTGTCCGAGTCTGGCACCTTGCTAGCGGCAGTCGCGAACTTTTTCCATATCTGCAGGTCGCAGACAAAGAACGGGGAGCTGCCTCCTTCCAAGCCGAGGGAGAGAGCTTCACGGCACAAGCTGTAGGTGAGGTCCCACTCGCCCCATGCCTCGAGTGCGTCCAAGGCCTCATACAGGAGAGATTTTCTGCCCTCCTTGAGCTGGCTGATGGCGCCGAGCTTCGGGCTCTTGATCCGAGAAAGAAATTCTTCCTTGGTGCCGTGGCTGCGCAATACTCGGTAGTAGAGGCTGACCTCTTCCTCCGTGAGGAGGCCCCTGTCCGTGGGTTCCAACTTGGCTGACTGAGGGATGTCAGAGGATCTTCGCCGACTTCGCAGGAATGTTAAAGACGTACATTGTCGGTCAGGTCTGCCGCCCTTTCGAGCTGTCTGACCGCCAGCAAGCTGTAGACCTTACGGCTGGCATCGGTGCACTGCGGGCTGATCTGTCCATGTCAGTTTGAGCGGCGTGGTGTGCAAAGGTGTGACACAGGAACACACTGAAAGGAGGAAGGTGAGGATGATATTCCAAAACATGTATCGCCGGTCGGAAGTGTTGGCGTGAGCCTTGTCAAGACTCGTCGCGATCTGTTTTCGCGGGTCAATAGTCGGACGCCGTGGAACGGTCATTGCCCGGCTTCTCACCTGCTGAGCGCTCACGAGATCCCACCTCTCCAAACAGGCTTGGAGACACTGCAGGGCCAGGGGGCTGCTGGGGTTGGCCTTGGCCCAGCGGGCCCTCAGGGGTCCGAGGGTGTCGGCGTACTCGACATCGTAGTCAAAGAAGTCACGACAGGCCCATTCGTAGAGCTCGATGGTGTCAATATCTGGCGTCTTTTTGTTCTTGACGAGCTCATCAATAGCGACCAGAGCGCCGCACTTTTCAGCTGCGCCGTCGAGCTGAGACTCGGCGCAGATCTTGATGGCCTAGAGAAACAGAGGGGTGAGTTTCTTGTTTCGGCAGCTCTGATAACGCTAGGCCTACTACGCACCTCATAGTAGGGGTCTTTGAGGGTGGCAGCCCTCTTTGCCGCAAGACGGATTACGGTGTGCCAGTTGCCATCGCGAAACGCCGTCTGCAGCTGCAGGTCGACGCTGCTCTTGAGGGCTGGTTGACCATATCGATATGGTGCCATGTTATAAAATCTATGTCTGCGCTGGGTGGCGGGATGAGTATCGAGCTTGGACTAGGACGCATGTACATACAGTACCTCTTCTGACAGAGGGGTGGGTGCGGGATGGGAGGTCCAATGTGGGGGACGGATTTTGGAGGGGGCCTAATGGCGACGGCAGGAACCAGTCGCAGCAAAGAAGACCAATCCCCGGCTTTGACAGGACTGCCGCAACCGTTGATTCAGCAGCAGGGAGCGCCGTCTTAGTATGCTCTCTTGTCTCCGTATATCCAGACCGCTGCAACCGTCCGAGGACCGCGCAAATCTGTGCACGCCTTCAAACTTGAGAATCGCGTCTTTTGGCGGGGTGATGAAGTGGTTGTTGAACGTGGCCTGTGCACCTTGACCCAACCCCACCCGCACCGGCCATTTTCCGCCTGGCAGTGGCCGAGTTGCCGGTGCTGACGCTCCATGCGGGCAGGAGGACTTGGTCCAGTCAAGCCTTCGGTTTGTCCACTCGCCCGGCGACTCGAAACTCGAAGGCTCCCCGTGTCTCATTGTCCGAGGTGTCCAGTACCTTGATTAGGCATAAATTAAAAAAAAAAAAGGCCTTCCACCTAGTGTACAGTAGATGAGAATTGTACAACCCCAATCCTATCATGGAGCTTCCAAAGGACGAGACAAGAGAGCTTGCCGCGGTCTCATGTGCCGTCCGGAACGATGTCATGGATGGAGGTTTCGATGTGCAGCATTGAAGTCGTGCAATTGCCCTGTCGGTTATGAGAAGAAACCGCCGGCCTTCTTCTTCTCCATCTTTCTCTTCTCTATCTGCAAAAGTTAAGGCGAATCAGTGACAGCTTCAGGGTCAAAAGAAGCCGTGGTCATACCCAAGCTTTCTTACAGTCTCTGTACGCTCTGCACCGGGCTGTCAGCTAAACTTGATCCTAGACAGTCAATTCTGCAGTAAGGTCACTACTGACTGGAAATAGTCTGAACATAGAGTCCTGTCGCCTCCGTTGCGATTCAGACACCGGATACTCCGCGCGGCCGCCTCCTGGCACGGGTCAAGGTACTCGCTTCGGTCCTTGCTGTTGCAAGCCAAGCCTCGAGGTCAACTTTGCAGGTCGCGTCAAAGACAGGACGGGAGCGCAACGCACCCTTCAAATTTTTCCTTTGTCTCCTGGTTCCAGGGGTCGACGGCGCGGTTCACTGTGGATGCCATCGTTGCTATGAGTTTTACCCGGGCCGGCGCATGAGTGAGCAATTCATGCGTGGTCGTTCTCTTTCAAACTTGGAGCGAGCAAAGACCAATGCACCGATTCCAGCCAGAGTGGGAAGCCACAAGGGTGCCAGGATTCGCACAGACCACCGCAGTCCATCTGCCAGTGCACACTAGCAACTTAGCAAGCTACAACCAAGCACCACACAAGCCCCTGAACCTCCTGAGGCATATCAACAAGGGCCTTTCGAATGTGTATACTTTGTTCTTGCTGTGAAGTCGAAAATAGCGCTAACGGACTATAACGACTCGATGTCACTTCATCAATCCATTACAGTACTTGTCGCATATCAGGGTCTTTATGCCTCACAAGTGACGCAGAACTTACCTGGCGCAGCTGTGCAGCTCAGCAGAACATCAAGTCGCCAGCATATGCTGTGAAACTGGCTGACAAACGGATCGCTCTCCTGATCTCGGTGTCTCTAAACCACCGAGCCTTCTTCACAACCCGCACCTAGAACTCCTCAAGGACCCGTTCCTTGTAGCAGAGTTGCGGATACGAAGAGTTAACGGACCTGGGGCTATCCCCTTCTGATTTGTATACCGGTGGGAAGTCACTTAATGCGGCATGCCGTGCAGCTGGGTCAACCGCCGTGAGCTTGACTAGTATCGAGAGACGTTAGTGTGTGAGAGCTCGCGCAAAGCTGGCCACCGAATTAGAGAACAAGTGGAGTCAGATTGCGCTAAAGACCAAGCATACAACAGTCGGCAAAAGTTCTACCATCACATTAATAAGACCCCTGAGATAATGCCTCTCGCCCGAAGAAGATTCTCCAATTTGAGACAGAGAAGTATACAGTATCCGAATCTGGAAGCAAATAGCTTGGTGTATGGGCAGGGACAGGTAAACTCTCGATCAGTAACCGAGGATCCGAAACCTGTCTTCTTCCCTCCTGATCTGGTTCTTCTTATTATTACCTTCAGCTCGATCCATTAGGTATACTCCCGCTGTTGTCTCCAAATTGATCAATGTAGGGCATTTAGCCTGATCTGAGAGAGTAGTTCCGGAGAAGCCCCAGTTGGTCTGTATCTATGTACATAAAATGCTACCAACATCACTTTGAGCACGTCCACCGGTTTCCCTCGGGTCAACAGGAGCCGTTGAGACAAGGCTATTACTTCTGGTGCGCGAGGTAAACAGCGCCTGAACCTAGTCCGAACTGATACCACAGAATAGCAGAAGAACCTTGACAAGATCTGAAACACAAAATGTCCCAAACCCAATGAACCTCCCGCAGGATGGATCAAATATCCCCCAACGCCGTACAAAAAAAAAAAAAAAAAAAAAAAAAACAAAGAGCAAGACCGAGAATCACCCTCTCTGATACCGTTGAGGCGTCCACCCTGGATCCTAACCGCTCGCCCGCTGGCTAGATCCAAGAACGCTCATACACTTGTTAACCGACCGACTGCACCTGTCCCGCTTGCGCAACCAACCAAAACCGCACGAATGCAACGACGAAAAAAAGGAGCGCCTCGCTTCACTTCTCCGACCAACCCATGCCCATCCACACGAGGCTCCCCAAAAAAGACGCCAGCACCACGGCCGTGAGGATACCGGCGCCGGCCCGGTCGCCCGCCGTGATCTCCCTCGGCGGCGACACGCCCTCGAACTTCTGCCCCGCGTTCGGGTCGCCCTGGCTGGTGCCGCCCGTGGTGTTGGTCAGGGGGCCCTTGAGCACCTTCTCCTGTTCGAGAAGCATGGTGGACAGGGCGGCGAGGGCGCTCATCTCCTGGCCGGCGGGGCCGGCGGCCGTGTCGCCGTCGTACTCGCCCGTGTTCCAGCGGAAGCCGCAGGTGCCGTCGGCCAGGCAGGACGAGACGCAGCCCTCGGTGGAGCTGCGGAGCGTCTTGGTGATGGTCTCGTACGTGAAGGGAGCCAGCACGGCCACGGTCGCCAGCGCCCGGTGCATGTAGCCCTTGAAGGAGTGCTGGTCCGTGTTGCACTGGACCCGGTCTTCGAGCTCGCAGGCCCGCTCGACCATGATGCCCTCGGGGAAGAAGTGGTCGATGGTGTGGTTGAGAAGCCCGGCGACGTGGCGTCGCCATTTGGCACGAGTTTCGCCAGTGGTCTAGTTTTGGGGAAACAACGTCAGTTGAACTGAACTGGTCCTCTTTTGGGAGGAGGAGGGGTTGGGAGAGGGGGAGGGGGAAGGATTTGGGGAGGCTAGTGACCAAGACATACATAGTTGTACATGACGGCGGTTGCGTGGATGAGCATGGCGGCATTAGCCGAGAACTGGACGGGGTTGAGATCGGTGCAGTTGTGCCCAATGTGGGCGCCGTCGAGGACGTCATACTTGTCTGTGACGTAGCCCATCGCCTCGATCCAGTCCCACGCCTTGGTGGCCCAGAGCGCGTAGGTATCGTTGTTGGTGTAGCGGGCCAGGCGCGCGGCGATGTTCATGAAGACGGCGTTGGCAATGGTGTTTTTGTAGTCGTAGCCGCCATTTGTGGACACAACCTGCCACCGCAGCCCGCCAGCGCAATACTCCGTCTCCCAACGAGGTGCCTGGGTGTTGAACACGGCCTGGGCCAGAGCGAGCCATTGCGGTTGATCCTTGGGTGGGTTCGGGAAGTTCACTTCGGCGGCTAGCATCGCGGCCATACCCCAGAAACCTTGGTCGTCGTTTCCCAGCGAGGCGGTCCAGTTCTTTGGCATGTAGGCGTTAGCAGGCGGTTCGGCTTGGAACAACAAAGACCGCGTCGTCTCGGCGTTGTAGGTGTCATCGCCCGTGTAGAACCAGTAGTCGATGTAGGTCCCCCACATGGCGCCGGCCTGCCACCAGTAGTAGGGACCGCCCGGGGGCGGCCCGGGTAGGATACCGGGAGTCTGGCCGGGCTCATTCCCGTGGTAGTAGGAATACAGGTTCTTTGCGACAATCTTCGCGGCCGACTTGATCGACTCTGTCGTTGCCGCAAGTTAGCGGCTATCCTTGCATCTGGCTTTGTGCCGGAGAGACAACAGGATGGAAGTGCTCACTCACCAGCAGAATTAAGGTTGACCTGCAGCTTGGCCTGCTGTGCATTCACGCTGCTTGATGCAAGCAGAAGCGCGCCTAGCAGCACAGTTGTTGTCGGCGCCATTATCCGTCCGAAGGGATCCAAAGATTCGGTCGACTGGCATCGGCTTGTTGGACGTTCTTCTGGCTGGAAAAGTTATCGATGGGTCGTTCGGAGGAGGCGGGACACGGGAAACTGCGGGTATGCGATTGAGAAGGCGGCTTGAGGGGCTACTGTGCAGACCGGGCGAACCGGGTGTTGAGTGTCCATCGGGTTTCGAGAGACGTGAGCAGAACCGCTCACTCTTTCTGTCCCTCCTCGTAACGAACTAGTACTAACTGACGTAAGGCCCACTATTCCCGCCGTTGTTGGCTAAGGGGGGGTGTGGAGTCCGAAGAGCGAGGTAACGTTGTGAGGCGCTGCGACCACAATTGATATGAGTTGGGCGGCACAATACGGATTACAGAAAACCCAGGCCAAGTCCTATTTATTTCCTGTACGGCCGACTCAGCTCTGGAATCCAGGGGATTGAAAGAACCATGTGGACGGACGGGGCTGTGCTGCGGGAGCGAACAAAGTGGGGTTTTTGCACCCCTGCCCTTGGGCAACTCGTTGGTCCAGACGCATGCTACAATAACGTTACAAGGAATACGGGCGCTTGTGAAACATTAGTTATGGCGTGGTCGTCTTTATTGCTGGGTACGGCCAACCGGGTTGGAAGGACAAGCACTGTCTTGGCGACGGGAAGTCAAACAAAGCATTCCGAGGAGACGACAAAAAACGTCACTCTTCAACGGTCGGCGCCAAACGACACCGTCACAAACACGGAGCGGAAGAACCTGTTTATATAGGTCATGTGTGGGAGTCACCAATCATTTCTGAAACCATTTACAATGTTTAGTCAGCAATGAGCAAGTTTGGTTCGTTGAGTATTATATGCTCTGTACGGACAGGATTAGGAAAACGTCTAAAAGTAAACGTTGAAGGCCCCATACAGGGTAGCTAGTGGTGCAGGAGAATTAGGGACATACTATTGAACTTCTTCATCCTATAGGTCGTCCTTCTTGTTTTAATGCCTGTGCACAGCTAACGTTGGCGGAAGGAGAGTGTGGTCCTTTAATTAACGAGCCCGTTTCCTCTTTTGCTGGTTCCTTCTCGTTTCCACATTTTCACAACTTGCTGATTAACACGCTTGCACTAAACCGAAGACTTTGAATTTGCTCTATTCATCCCAAGCGTGAACTCTGGTCGAAATCGACCTGAATGATGCCGACCTTGGCTTCGGTTCGATCGCTTCAAATATGTCTCGCCGTGATGTGAATATCTGCTGGCTTTTCAACCCATGCCGACTATCAACCGCCTTATCACTCCATAAACTACACAATTCCATCTCCCAACCAAGTCTCTCCGGCTAAGACAATCTTTCTTGATCCAGCAGACTTGATAGATGAACGGGATTTCTCTTGCCCTTCGTCCCTCAAGCTGCCCCTCGCTAGCCCATCAGTACTGCTCCTTCTTGAACTCGAACCACTAAAGGGACAGCACTAGCGATGCTTGTTGGCAAAATTATTTTGTCGGTTCAAGTACCCCCTTTCTGTGAGAATCAGCGGCGCCTTAATGTTTCTCTTTTCTTCTCTCATTTGCTAGATTCAACTAGGCCTTCAGTCTCATCGACGACTGCTTATCGTTTCGATCTCTCAGTTAATAGTTTGACCAGCAACAAGATCTGTTCGACAACCGGGTGTGCAACATGAAGCCCAATTTCTTGCCATCTTCTCCGAATCGCGGCCTGTTGGGCTCGAACAAACGCGGCTTTTTCAATGATCTCCAGGAATCGCCGACCGCAAGGAGGGCCAAGAGAGTCAGGAAAAACAGAAAGCGCAGATCTAAAAGGTCCGAGGACAAGAGACTGGAGCTGGAGAAATGGTCGAGCGTTGACAGCCCTTGGGCACATAGTCCTATTATCCAAAATCAGACTTCCGACATGCCTGCCCTTCCCTTATCCCTCAAGGAGGAGGACGAAATAACTCATGCACTAATGTCAGGGGAAGAGGATATTAACGAAGATCAGAAGGAGAGAAGCAAGAATATTGGCGCCAATGAAATCAAAAATCCCGGGAACTGGGCCGAGCACAGACCTGACGAGGGACTCAGGTATCCTATCGACGACGGCATCTACAAGATTCCAGCGGCTCCTGGCCCGTCCAACCCTAAAATCATCCACCAGCACGCTTACGAACCCAGAGAACTCACGCCTCTCGGCGGCCTTGTGCCCAACCGCGACTATACATTCAGGGCTTATCCAAACCCGGTCCCTACCCATCTTCCACCCTTCGTCCAGACCTCCGAAGAGCCCAGAAGGAAAAAGTGTGCTGAATCCACGACGGCAGTCATGAGCAGAAAGAGCGACAGAGCCACAGCACCTTTTCCCGACACTCCCCAACCCAGTAAGGAAGAACCCACGATAGCCTCATCCCCCATCCAACCTACCGCAACAGCACACAAGACGACGGCGACGGCGACGGAGACGGAGAGGGACGTCTTGACTGTCCCGACGAGCACCAAGACCCTTAAAGCAATCAACAAGCGCCTCAAGGCCCTGGAAACCGGCCTCGCCGCTTCCTCTGCCTCCAGAAGAGCCGCGAAAAAGGATCAGATCCTCCCAAGAAAGGAGATCGAGGCTCTGCGGACGGACATCGCGCGCCTGCACGATCGCCTCGACCGCGACGAGCTGCGGGCCGCGTTTCGGCACTCGATGCTGTTCAACTCGCTAACTAAGCTGGCGGGGGACGTCGGGGCGCTGAGCGGCGAGGTGGCGCTGCTGCTGGCGGGGGACCGGCGGGAGCAGGCGGAGCGGGACCACCCGGCCGAGGGCGCGACGGAGGGCGGGCAGGGCGCTGGTGCCGGCACTCCGCGCGCCGCGGTGGTGGCGAGGGATTCCAGGTACAGGCTTACCAAGAGCATGCAGCAGTCACGCAAGACGCTGGAGCAGTGTCTCAGGAGGTATACCGAGGATATGAACCGTGCCGAGAGCAAGGACGATGTGGTCAAGTATGGCGGCTTAGTTGTGCAGTATGCGGGTGATCTCTTCAAGACGTTTGGTTGAGACTTGTCTCGCCGGGGATAATTAGCTGACACTTGCATTGAATCAAATGCCTGCCTGGGTTCCCATTCAGTCTGTCTCATGGCATTCGGCGCACTCCTCTGAACTTCTCGTGGAGGTACAGATTAAACTCGTGTATCGCCTCGATGGTTGCGAGCTGGAAAGAAACCCAGAGGCTCCGCGTAACCAAAGCACTGGGGGGCAGGTCTTAAACGGCACCTTTTAGAGGTTCTTTTCTTGGTCTTGTATTTGTCTTTGAATTATATCAAGTGTTTTCTGTTTACTTATCACTACTTACTTCATCTTGCTACCCAATCGAATTTCAGTCTGCAGTCTTGAGGCTGCTCGGAATCCAAGTTCATAGATCCGAGTCTCGATTTGCCACCAATCATCTAATTATAGGAACCAGCCACTGTCTAATTGATGTGATGAGAATATTGTTAATTCGAGGGTACTTGAAAGCACCCTTTCCTCTCACCTTCATCCTGTTCATTATCCTTTGTTTTGTGGGACAACCCAAGAACTTCGGCCTCCTTAGGGATCTGACAGACGGGAACGGGAATTTATTGTACATACATACATACAATTTCGGAAGTTGGAAGGCACAGGTGGGGGCGCCTAATAAGTTCCTGCCAGCTTCAGTTCCCTCAGCTTAATTCGATCTCTGCCTTTCGGACCTGCTCGTCATTTCTGCCATGGAGACCAGATCACTCCGCACGCGCGTGGCCAACGCCTGCGATCTTTGCAAATTGCGAAAGATCAAATGCAGTGGCGCCCGTCCATGCGCATACTGTGTGAGGCGGCGGCAGGCGGATAGCTGCCGTTACACCGCTCCGCGCCGCCGCCGACCGAGGCCCCGCTCCGACGACGTCGCTGTTGAGGACTTCTCTGCTGCCGCTCCGACCCCACGGTCATCATCAAATTCCGTCCCCTCCGGACGAGGCGGTCAAGAAGCGGACTCATACCCTCGCCAACCAACGACGTCGTCATCCACTCTCGCACCGATTGACGGTGCCACCCGCGAAGGCGACACATTCTCAAGCGCGGGGTCCATTTTGCACCCCAGCCCTGCGCAACAGCAAGCCAGGAACGCCGTCCTCGCCGCCCTCGAGGAGCACGAAGAGACAGAAGTCCCCCGCGAGGCTCGTCTTCTTTGCGATGCCCAAGGCAAACTGATCTTCATCGGGGACTGCGCGCCTCTTTCCTTTTTCCAGACCGTCCGGAGACTGGTCACGAGCCGCGTCGACGCCGAGGCTTTTGCCCCCGAAACCAGCGGCTACTCGGCCCTTGCGAACGTCTACTCAAGGCCTGGAGAATCTGGTACTTACGGGGTTGAGCCGCCTGCAATCAAGATTCCCATCCGCCCTACTGTGGCTGCTTACATCGATGTGACGGCAGGGCTGATTGATATATTTGACAATGCGCGTCTAGCTGATGATATTGCCGCCTGGGCCGAGGAGCCTCGCCCACGCGATGCCGCCGTCGATGTCCCATCGGCGGTGAACTACCTGGTGCTTGCTATCGGCTGTCAAAGGTCGGACGAGCATACTGCCCGCCTCTACTTCGAGTATGCTCGGAATCTCGCATTCACCAGCCTCAGCGGCAACGTGGGCGTTGCCAGCGTCCAGGCTTTCATCCTCGTCACTTTCTACTCGCTCGGTGCTTGCCAAATCAACGGGGCCTTCCTCTTCTTTGGCATTGCGGCTCGAGCAGCCTATTCCATCGGCATCCACCGAACGGCCGTTAATGTGAGGTTTGGTCCTGATGTTCACCGTCTGAGAGACCGGCTTTGGAAGAGCCTGAGAGTGTTGGACTTGTTTCTGAGCACATCCATGGGCCGGCCCCCGGCCACGTCGGATGTTGACTGCACGGTGCCATACCGGGCACAAGACGAAGACGGCCAGGAGAGATTCGATCTGCTGAACGCATCCGCCCAGATTTTCCTGGTAATCGAGGCTATCGTCCTGGAAGTCTACTCGCGCCGTAAGATATCGCCGCGGCTGACCGAGGGAATATCGCGGGAGCTCCGAGACTGGTCCGATAGGTGGCTGCAACGACTGAAGGAAACCGTTGACAAAGCTTTACCCGGTGACCCACCTGGTACGGCTAACGGAGCCTGTCAGGTCCTCTCAAATTATTACTATGCTGTCATCCTCGTCTCACGACCCTTCTTGATGGTCGAGCTTCACCGGAGGCTGTCGGAGAAGAGCCTTTTTGCGGACAGGTGCCTCACGAGCAAGGCGAAGCTGGCTGACGCCTGTATCGACGCGGCAATCCTGATGGTCGAACCGGTACAGAGCCTCATTGAGCGAGGCCTAATGACGCGCCGTGCTCCAGTCGTCGTGTAAGTCATCCTCGCCCACTTCCTAGCACAGCTACTTAGTCCAGTCCCAGTTCGTGGCTCTTTGCCTCATCGCTTGTGCTTGGGATGGGTCTCATGGGCGGTTTCGGGCGCGTAATCGAGAAACATTGTCGAGCTTCCATTGCCGCCCTCGAATATTTCGCTCGAGCAGACACCCACGCTGTACAGTATTCCCTTATCGCCAAATCTCTGCTCAGCACAGCACTTCAGTACCTCGAAAGAAGGGAAATAGAGGAGCGGCAGCAGAGAACAGAAAGCTCGTCGCAGCTGTTTGGCCTCATTCCTCGGACGACGCGGGTAGGCAACAACTGCGATCGAGGATTATCTCGGAGCCGGCAAAGTAGTAGCCCTCGGAAGGGTAGTGACGGGTCAGACAAGGCATATTCGGGTCATCTTGACAACCGGGAACCGCGGTTCAATTTTGATTTTGAGTCGACACTCCTCGGGCTGGCCGACATGTCCGGCACGCCAGACTTTTCGGTCGCGGGGGGTGACTCCCTCGATCCTGACGCCGAGCGAACTTTTGGCGCTCTCAATCTCTTTCCTCTGTTGGAAACTGACGGCCACATCGACTTGGCCAATTACTTCTGAAGATCGGCCGGGAATTTGGCTCTAGCGGACCGTGTAAAGTAAATTTGCTGCCTCTCCAGCTAAGGATCAACACCGCAGGTTAATGAAAACCCATCGGTCAACCAGCGAACGTGAAACTTGATTGTGGGGCTGTGCTGCGATGGGGGGATACACTGCAAGGGAATGAAGACGTTTTCATATAAGGTACTGTCCGCCTCACCTTAGTCCGTTAACGTCATACTACGGGCAGGAAAGAAATTATTGACAGAATGCCGATTGTCTTTGCAAGAGAGTGTAACACATTAATATATTTGGAATATATCAATCTTGTCATTGTTGCTTTTTATCCTTCGTTGCCTATCGGTGCTTTCCTTCGGCTTTAGGCTTCACTACAAGGACTGCCCCTACTAGGGAAGAACGTTGCGATAGACAGTTCCACAAACTACATAGTATAAGCAGGGGTTGAGTCGGTACGCTGTACGGACGTATACACTAGAAGCCAAGAATGGCCCCGTTGCGGTCGATCGCCCCACCCGCTTGACTGTTCGACGTCACAGCACCGGGTGCGGTTGGGTACTCGATGATACAATGTATTCCATCATCAGGTAATGTGGGATACAGCGGAATTCGCAAGCTAGTTGGTTTCCCGTTGCTTTGTGTTCTGAAAGTATCCTTCAAGACACTTGGCCGCGGTTGATTCCGGTCCGCTATTTTATTACTGGCGTCTCAGAAATGGTCATGAATGGCTATGCTGCGTGTCCAACGCGAAGGATAAAAGGCCTTGTATGTGTACATGTGTTGTTTCAGAATGCGTTGCCGCTGGTGTATGCACGACTCGACCGAGCACATCCCATAACTTGTGCAGGTCCTTCGTATACGGAATATAATCGCTCCGACTTGCACATGGCACGCGTTCATAACACAGCTGGGTACGTACTCTACCTACCAGGTACGCAAGCAAATGCATGCAATTTGCGTCGCTGTAACTCTCCGGTCGTGCTTCCAAGGTGAAGCGCACCATTCAGCGCTCCTTCAATATTCAGTGTTGGAAAGGCGAATACTTGTCAAAATGGGTTGACTCCCCTTACTCCGTACTTCGTTGCTATCTTTTTTTCTCTATTCGTCCGAGTAGGTCCAATCGCCCCCTCGTGTACCCTACCCTAGTCCGCGCTACGAAGGGATATTTACTCGTAGTGTACAGTACAGGGATGTGCTGCGCCACCTCTCATTTGCAGCGTCTTTTGTCTCAACCAGGCCGATTAATTACTGGCGATCACCCCGACCGCGTGGGTCCCGGCTTAACTGTGGTAGGTCGCTGCAGGGCTCCATCCAGTGCGCTCGCTGTGTTTCAGTGTGGAACCCCACTGCCGTGTTCCGCCGAAATCAAGACGAAGCAGATGTTACGTGGAAGGAAATGCTAGGGGGTGTTACCCGAGTAATACTGCGTAAGGTTTCGATCGTGTACTAGTAGTGTAATGTAGCGGCGAAACGGTGTGCCAAGCGATCCCCGTGGAATTTAAGCTACTGTGAAGCTTGGCGGGAGGACATGGCAAGACATCGTCGATGTGCACGAGCGACACGGAGGATTAAGTAGCAATCTTCGAATCTCGGCCGTGTGCTGTGCGAGCTAGTCCAACGTCTTACGGCGTAGGTAAGAGGTGAGCTGCGGGATGATGGGCACCGTAATGTAATATCCAGTCCGAGGAGGGCGTCCTTGATTTCGTCCCTCTTGCCCTGATAGGCGTTGATTGCCGCTCCTTGTGTTCAGGTTTCCAGGTTCAGGTCCCTGACAGACTCCTCAGTGGCCCCCCACAGTCCTCGGTGCCTTCCTCGCTCACTGCATTTCTCTGAACTTCGCCCGCTTTCCTGTTTCGTCGCGTGTTCGTATTTTTTTTTTCTTTCTTGGATTCTCTCCCAGGCTCCAGCGCAGAGCGGCCATCGCATCCTCCTGCCTCGGACCATTTCTGACCTCGACGACATGCCGGCTTCATGATGCTCGCCCATCAATGCTCTGCGAGAACCTATCTCGCCCTTTTGGTTGCCCTCCTCTTCAGCATTCTCCTCCTAACTGCCCACCGCCTGCACAACGGCTATCCGATCGATCTGCCTCACCTCCCCGATGGCCTGAGGGACCACGATGCCGGAGCCGGCCAGAAAGACCCCCAACGGGACCCAGAGATCGAGACGTCGAGCACAGAAGCAGGCGGGTCACAAAGTCAGGCCGGCGCGAGCGGAACCGGAAGTGCATCTTCCGACTTCTGCGGTCGCGACTGGGAGTTCCTGCGCAGCAAGGATCTTGGCCTGACGGAAAACATCGTGTACACGCGCCGCTGCGTCAAGCCCCTCCACGGCGACGTCGACCGCAATGCCCTTGGCAACATCAAGGACCCGCTCATTTCTAGCACCACCAACCTCAACCTAAACGCCGACTGCTCGCGGGAGGCTCCGCCTCCATGTGAGCCGCTTGTCCTCGAGGTGCCACCGGCGTTTCCCGAACCTAACGGCCAATACGGCCATCTCCTCTTCGGCATTGCGTCCACGTACGAGCGCGTCAAAGAGTCGCTTCCTGTCTTCGCCCACTGGCTTGCCGACACCGGCGCCCAGCTGCTTGCCGTGGTCGCGGACGCTGATGACCCCGTTCTCAAGCCCGACCTCAAGGCCCTCGAGGCGCAGTATCGCGATCATAAGGTCAATGCAACCATCGTCTCCCCGAGGTTCAAGGAATCCCTCCCGCGCAAGAACACCAAAGATGAGAAGCCTAAGCGCCCGGCGGCCGTCGAACAGCTTCATTTCCTCCTGATCCGCGACATGCTCGAGGCCTCCACCCCGCAAACCCAGTGGCTCGGCGTCCTCGATGATGACACCTTCTTCCCTGCCCTGCACCCCCTCTCGGTTGCCCTCAGCGAGCATGACCATACCAAGCCCGCGTGGTTAGGCGCACTAGCCGACAATTGGATCAGCATCAAGATATGGGGTTATATGGCCTACGGCGGCGCCGGCACCTTCCTCTCGGTCCCCCTCGCCAGAGAGCTCGATCCGCACCTCGAGGACTGCGTGCGCGAGACCGTCGTGCCTTCGGGCGACGGCATGCTCCGAGATTGCATGTACACACGCACCACGACCAAGCTGACGATTGTCGACGACCTGTACCAAAACGACATTCGCGGCAACCCCGCCGGCTTCTTCGAGAGCGGCCGCCGCGTGCTGAGCATCCACCACTGGAAGTCGTGGTACCAGGCCCCCGTGTCTATCATGGCCGCCATCGCCCGCGTGTGTGGCGACTGCTTCCTGCAGCGCTGGCGCTTCGGGACAGATACCCTACTGGCCAATGGCTACAGCATTTCGGTCTATCGCGACGGCATCGATAAGATCGACCTGGACCGCATGGAGAGCACGTTCGACGAGGCCGATGGCAGGTTCGATTTCATTTACGGGCCGTTCCGTCCGCGCCTGCCCGACGACAAGAAAAAGAGCTATCAGCTGGAGGCGGTCGACGGCGGATTCGGCAAGGGCGAGAAGTTCAGGCAGCTGTATGTGCATCGCTCCAAGAGGGACGAGGCCAACACGCAGGCGGTCGATGAGGTAGTGGAATTGGTCTGGGACATCTGAGCGTCATGCATCGTTTGCGTCATGGCCCGGGGCATTCATCTCCCTGGAGCCAACAGGCAGGTCATGCCAAGGGAAAAGAGTCGCTTGGGAACAAGCTATAGAGGACCGACGTAGACGGGGCTCGCTGGAACCATCTGACAGCGAAAAGGAAAGGCGTTTCGGGGCGCTAGATCTTGGGAGACATGGGAGTTGCTAGATCAGGTTCCATTCTTGAACCTCTATTCTTTATGCCAATACGGGAACATGACACGATATTCAGCGGCTGGACGATTACACATTTTGATGGGGTTAATTAGAAGTATTAGGCTGCTCATAATCCGAGGTTGTCGCATCTTTTTCCGAACAAACTTGCATGCCAAGGTATCCTTCCATGACGGCTCACGTTGCAGACAAAAACCGAGTACGGACGTACTGTATATGTAGTATTTAGGATTTAGGAATGCATCCTGCGTACAGGAATCTCTTACTCTGGACAGTGTACTAACGTGCCAGGGGTGAGTGAGCCAGCAGCGGTCGTGGAAAACAGCGTCATTTGCACACAGACCGACCACATAAACGGAGCGGAAACATCAAGTGCATGCCGGAACCGGCAAGTTCCAAGCAACCAGGCCGAAAGGAGGACGGAAGGATTAGTCTTCATGATTCCATCTTTATATATCAAAGAATCTCATCTCTTCTAAGAGAACGGTCCACACTCCAGACATGATCCCGCTCCCAGCTCTTAATTCTGACAGACACATCAAAAAGTAAAAGAGGTCCGCTGCCATCAGCCCAGCCCAGAGAGCCCACACGCGCGGAGGCCGAGGGAGAACCCAGCCTCTACCGCATTCCTCATTGCTTCCCCCAACCGAGAAAGAAAACAGAGAAAGATAAAAAAAATTAAAATAAAAGGTCACCCCAAAACACTCGCCCCAACAGCCACGCCAGGTGGCACCGTCGAATATTAAGTATAAACAATAACCCAGCCAGCCACAAAGGCGGGTATGGTAGCCTTGGAAGAGGTGGGCAGTAGAACGAAGTAAGAAGCTTAGGAAAATGAAGAGAAGATAGCAAGATCGAAGAAAGCCAGTGCCCAAAATAAGGAAGAACAGAAGAGAAAAAAAAGGAATAAATAAACGGATGAAATCTCGGCCTCAGCCACAAGCCCGCTACCCAAAGAAAAAAAAAGGTAACGGAGGAAATAGAGCCCAAGGGAAGCCGAACAACGCCGAAGGACCGATAAAACCACTCGCTTTGTTTTAAGACGCCGCAACTCTGTCGCTGTATGTATACTTCATTTTGCGTTGTGCTTTATACCGTAACGAACCACAGGAGCCTCATCCAGCGAGGTCAAGCCCCTGGAAATTTTAGACTTTGCCCGCCTCCCGCACGGCTGTCATCCACCTCTCCTCATCGCCCTGTCCGCCCACAACGCGCGGGCTCTTGGGCGGCGGCGAGATTACCGAGAGGCGCGCGCCCCCGCCCGTGGAGGCCGAGCCGTCGGCCGAAGGAGAAGCGGGAGCCGCGGGGACAACCACGACCGACCCGCCGAGCAGCACGGCCTGCACCTCGGCGACGGATCCGGCTGCTAGCAGGGCCATCTCGTGCTGTAGCAGGAGCGCCACGGCCGCGCGCACGAGCAGCGCGTCGCCCTCGAACACATACACGTCCCACAGGCGCGTGACCTCGTCGAGGGCGAGGTGGCGGGTAAAGAGGCCAGTGAAAACGCTCTCGAGGAAGGCGTCCAGGTTGCGGTCAGCACCGGCGAGTTTGGTGAGGTGGTCGTGGAGGGCGGACGACTTTTGGAGGAGAGTGTGCAGGACGAGGTTGTAGGCCGAATTCTTGGCGCCGGTGTCCGACGCATAGAAGCTGAGGGGAAGCGGTCGGTTAAGAATATTAGCGAGCGCGATGAAGCTATCTGTCGGTGTCGGGAGGTTGAGGAGCAGAAGGGCCGCGATGGTCTGCGATGTGTCAGCTCTGTTCGGTCAACGTTCAGTGCAAGGCAGGAGAAGGGAAAAAAACCCACATTGCAGCCTGGGACATATCCGATGTCGCTGCGGTACATTGCATGTGCGCGCAGGACATCGATCAAGCTCTGGTGCAGTGGCCCTCCCGGCTGGAAGATGCGCAAATCCGGCCATGTGCGCTCCCGCACGTCCTCACTGATGGCGTTGAACCACGCCACCGCGCGCATGTCTTCCGCGCTTCCGTGTCCTGACTTGGCTCTGGTCTCGGCTTCCCGAGCGCGGCGCAATGCAGCCTCGAACGACGTCTTGGTAAGGCCGAGCTCATTTCCAACCGCCCGGGTCCAGACAGCTCCCCGGCTGCGCGGCGCGATGCCTCTCCACCACATATCTCGGGTCCTGCGCTCGCGAATGGCCTCATTCCACCGAGGGATGATCTCGCGTTCCCAAATGTGCATGATGCTGTCAGCGGCAACATCGCGGCACTCGGAGCGGGCGCGTTTGGCGGCCTGACGGCGACGTTCGGCTTCGAGGCTCTGCGCCATCATCTTCTGGTACTCCTTCAAGTGGCGGCGCTCCTCCGCGGGGTCTTTGGGTGGGAGCCACGAGGGGCGCGTGCGCGAAAGAACGGCCTCCTTTTCTTTGGATATCGGGAGAGGGTCGATCATGATGTTGGACCGACGCAAAGGAGGCAGCTCCGCCATCGCCGACTTCACTCTCGGCTTGACCTCCGGGTCTGATGACCTTCTCGTGTTGGGCATGGAGCCGGTGCTGGACCGTTGCTGCGCTTTCTGCTCCATCTTCTCGGCATGCTCCTCCAGCTTCTCGGTCAGCGCCTTGGCTTCCGCATTCAGCTCAGCCAGCGCGGCGGACCAGCCCTTGGCCCTCGAGCTCACCGGGCTGGAGACGCGGCTGGAAGCAGCCGAGCTCATGGTTGAAAGCGCTGATTCCGACTTCCAGGTAGGTGAGCGGAGCGACCCCTGGGCCACGGCAACTGCGGGCGTCCCGTTTCCTATACTGCGCACTCGCTCCTTAGGCGGTCGCTCCGGCGATGGCGCCTTGGATGGTGGGCGGCTGTTGGACCTTTCCGACGGCGGCCTCGGCGAGATAGGAACGTTGTCTAGCACAAGACCTTCGGGGATGTCGTCTCCGTCGTCCTCATCACACTCCATCTCCAATTCCAACGCCGTCTTGCGCTCTCTGTTCGATTGCCAGCTACTCCTCCGTGGTTTCATCATCATGTTCGGATTTCGGGGAGAGAGAGATAGGCTAGGGCTCGGACTTCGGTGTCTGCTGAGGGATGTCTGGGAGGGTTGTCGGCCAAGAGTGCGAAACGGGAGAGGGCGTGTGGCGGGCTCCGGGAGAACCCCCAGGCTGGCGTCGCGACCATTTGTGGTGCGAGTTTGGCTCTGCAGGGTTAGAGTCGGGCGGGATTTAAGCGCTGGCGTGACATCGCGATTCTGACGGCTTCTTGAAGATTCACGAGAGTACTGCAACCGCGGAGTCGAAGCTGACGCCGGACGCTTTGCAACGGCGCGAAGATCGGAGGAGAAGGAGGGACCGTAGCGATGCGGTGCCATCTTGATGTGCTTGTCGGATGCGGTTCGCGGATCGGGCTGGCCATCGTCGAGCCCAATATCCTCGAAGTGGGCGACATCTCCGAGCACACTGTCATCATCCGAAGGGAGCGAGCTGAGCGACGACGACTTGGAAGATTTGGAGGCCGTCATGCCTGGCGGCGAGCCTGGCCCGGGAAGAACGGCATCGTGTAACGGGTTCTCGTAGATCATCATCTTGGCATGATACAGCCTCCAGAGGAACAAAAGCGCTGATCGTGCGTTGGTTGTAGGTGCACAAGACCCTGTCCTAAGTGGTGTTGCGAGGTTTCTTACGTCGTAGCTGTACTTTGTTTCTCTCTGCCTGCGGCGAAGCGGAGAAGAGCCGCACGGAGGACGGTAGTCGATGCGGTTGCCTCTGCTTGTCCCGGATGTGCGGTGAGGTGAGATGTTCGGTGGCTTGAGACGATCACACGAAATGTGAGCGCCTAGCCCCTGGGTGCCAAAGCGCGCGTCTTACAAGGGCGGCTGGTCAAGAAATCGGGTCCGGAGTAAGGAAATAACGTTAAGGGGCCGCGTTGCGACAACTGGACGAAACGAAACGGACGGCGCAACAACAGCACCGGGGTCTATGAAGAGCTGCAAACGTGGTCGAGCGATTGGAAAGGTCGTCAGGTAGGTTGTTTCTCGTTAAATCGAAAAGGTTTTTTGATGGGCGCTGGGGAACGAAAGTCGAAACGAAAGTCGAATGAATTGCAGCGGATGTACGGAGTAACGAATGTAGGGATGTGGGCGTCTTCGCGGCCCAAGGGTTGGCGTAAGAGACGGCGAACGAGTGACTGCCGACAGGATGATGTTATGTGCAAGAAAAGGGACTTGAAAGGCGTAATGGCGCCCAGTATTGCGAGAATCAACAGGAAAAACCGACTCGAGAGGGAGCAAATTACAAAAAGAGGCTAGCGCGCGACACGGAGCAAGCGAGCGAGAGGGGGATGGAAGTGCGGAACGGAAATTCAGAGCGGAGGATGGCTGCAAGTCTGGACCTATCGAAGGCCCACCCCCCCCCTTCCCCCCAAAACCCAAAAAAAAAAAGATGCAAAATCAGGGCACAGGTTATCTACGGAGGACTGGGAACCAAATGGTGATATCAGAGGCACAGCTCCCTGCCAACATACCTACCTAACAAGTTAACAGCAGTACGGAGTAACTACCAGGGTCTCGGGCCACTTTTCGGATCCTCTGTCCGGATTGTCGACATGGGAAGTGAAGACTATTCTGATGGCATCGGATTATCAATGTGCGAGAGCCCATGTGTTGTTCTTTACATAGTAATCGATTTGTTCACAAGCTCTGACCCTTGGGCCCCTAGGGGATCGGCAGAGCAACCTTCTCCTCGAAGGTGGCTGGTGGAGCAGGTTGGCTAAACTTGGGAGCCGGGCCGTGCAGGTAAACCAACCCAACAAACGCGGGCAACGAACAGAAAACCCAATGCAGTCCCTCTCTCCGCCATGCCACCACCCGTTCTACGTAATTCGTACACTAGCGTAGTGTAGTGTAATGTACACTAGGGTACACTAGATCTCACTAATACAAGGCCATCTGCGGAGGATTGGGGTTGTTGGCGCTGTTGTGAATGGGAAGTCGCTTACAGGGTCGGGGTCAATCCATGCTGGCCATCCATTCTGAGACCTCTGAAACCAGTTGGCGCCGCCCGACTTCAAGGCTCCCCCTACTGCACACAACTTACCCCCCCCTCCCCCACCCCCAAAGAAAGGGCCTGAAAATCGGGTCAACTCCCAGAGCACAACAGCTCCAGGAGAAGGCCGGTCGGTTTTTAATACATCCATGAACAACGTTAAGACCGTGGAAACGGCGGCTTGCATGGGACAAAACAGCGACGCTGCAGCGTCGTCAGACGTGGGGCCCAATCGCTGAGTGCGGTGTTACTGCGGAGTTATGCATTGTCACGAGTGTGCTGTGTACACTACGTCAACAGCGTATCTAAAATGTCTCAAACTGGCGAGGTGATCTCAAAACCTTATCTCATGTCGAAAATTCGGATTCCACACTCCAACCCAGCCGCTTGATGACATCCGCGCATCCATCCTCGAGGAGCTGGAAGGAGGTAGTTAGAATAGAAGGCAGGGAAGTACGGATAATCTGGACAGTTCAGTTTCATGTCTTGACTTTTTTGTCCGCTGAGGGAACCAATGCAGGAAGTTGCCCCACCAAGCCACAAGCTTGGCAGGGGCGCGGAAATGACGAGGGGCACCAGCAATCTCGATTGCGGAAAAGCTCTGGAATTACAATCTCACGCCACGGCTAATTCCGTCCCGCGATTACACTAACATCTCGAAACAGAAGTTTTCCACGCCACGCAGACAAGAGATTAACTAGTTAAGCTTTTCCTCTCGTACACTACATAGTAGTGTCATGTAGCTTTTATTGAGGCATCTATTCGCTCTGTATGTTGGAATCCCATGCAGTCACTGCCTCTCTCCGGGAGATGCGCATGGAGCTGGCGATCGGTCTACCCTTGTGAACCGGGAAAGCCTGGAATCTCTCTACACTATACTTCCGTAACTACTCCGTACTCCGTTATCCATACTGCATCGGATGACTCAGTATTCTAGCCTCTACACTATGGTTACACTACACTACACAGTACGCGCTCCGAAGAGCGGTGACTCAGGCAACAACCATTGGAATACAATGCAATCGCCAGCTCGGTGTAACTTACCCCGATGGACCAATCCCAAGACTAGAAGACTCTGTTCTCTACCAGTCCTCTCATGTTTACTCCTGCATTTGTCCAAGGCTAAAAACGAATATTCCAGTGGGAGCTTTCTAACCCTTGAACCCGTCTCGTTGTTGAGGACTTCTTTCTTCCCCATTCCGTCTCAAGGTTGAAATCGATGAGAAAAAGAAGGGGCGATTGGCTTGCCCTGTTCAACAACCTTACATTAATTACTAGTCCACTTCGGAAACTGACTCTCTGCGAGGCGTCAGTCAAGCTCTAAGGTTACACCAAGATTTCGTGGTCGATTATCTCAGCGAGGTTCCTCTGCTGTATTATCTGAAGACGCAAGGGACGAGGGTACTTGTCGAGGACATGATGCCTTCTCCGTGATTAGAGCCTTTTGTCACACTCCGCGAAAAAGAGGGAGCTGCAACCTGAACATAATGTAATAACTATTAGTATACGACTCCGATTGAAAGAGCTTGCACTACAATCCTCCTGGTGTGGAATAAGGCCAGTGCCATTCCCTGCTGTTAGAAGCGTCCAGAGTAATTAGAAATTGCAAACTACATGTCAAGTGGCATCTAATTACGCCTACGCCATGAGCAAGAGCCGACCAGAAGCCGAAGTGGTAATGATCCGTGGAATGAACTTTTGCCGCGGGCGAGTCTACAGTTGTTGCCTGAGTTACAGCCGTCAACTCTTTCATCTGAAGAAGCTTGGCCATGCTAGGAAAGACCAACCTCCCAGTGAGATCAGTGCGACTGGCCGCCTGCTCAAATGAACAACATCTGGGTAACTACTCGCCAGTATCAATGGATCGACGAATTCTAAGGCACTATATTCCATTACCTCGAAGCTCCCGGGAAGCCGACTTTCGCAACCTTGAACTCGCCTCCAACGATAACAGACCGCTCGCTCCATAATTCCGTCCCCGGCAACATGCGCTTTCCCTTTTCTCTCTTCGTCTGGGTGGCGTCCATCTTCGCGACCGTAGCCGCTTCCAGCGCCTTCGGCAACTTCTCGCGCAGCTGCACTGGCGTTGGCCTTGTTCGCAGTTTCTTCCTCGGCGCCACTTGCTGCCACCCGGAAGACGATGGCACCTACACAGAGTCGGCCAACGAACTTGACCTAACCATGTGCATCGGCCTAGACCAGACTAGCGGCCGCATGCGGTGGGAGGTGTAGTAAGCCCAGATCCTGCGATACAGCTGAGACGTGTGCAGAGAGTGTAATTAGAGATGATGTTAACGTTGTTCGCGCTCCCAGTGGCAAGTTTTCCAACTACTGTACCGATTGTACAATATACACGCCGACGGGCAAAGTAGAGCACCTTCTCACTTGCTCCTGCGAGCCGTTGGTGGGCGGCCGCGGCCCCGTCCGGTCGACTCTCAACCTGGGTATGGCTTCTGCGCTACCGCTGTTTCCCGCCATCTTGTCTTCGAATGCTAACGCGCCAGCCCGACACACCAGACGAAGGCATCGCCAACGACTGGGGGATCCTCAAATGTGCGGGCGGCATTGCTGCTTCACCTCGGGGTGGTGGAGACTAACCGCCTTACTCGGTCGTGGCTTGAGCAAGCGCCGGAACTCTCCTACGACCAAGCAGCTTGTATCAGAACGGATATTCCATAACCTATAAAGAGGGAAATTGTGTTCTCATTTCAGAGGTACGACAGGTGTTTTGCGGTAGCCCCTTGATTTTCCCCGTCATTTCAGAACTAGCCCATGGCCGACATACTGTTGAATGAGTGCTCGAGAGGTGAACCCATCGATGGGCACCTACAAAGCAGAGCACTCCATGTGTTCCAAAGCGTCAGCGCTACTCCGGTGAGGAGTCCCATTCCTTCTTGATTGATACTGGAGGTCCGAACTGCGCAACTGGTCTTGCCGTCTCCTACCTTCGTACCTCGCTGGTTAGAATGGCACTCAAGCCTGCTTTGCGAAAGGCGCCGTCCCCGCAAACCTCTCCAAGTCCCCAGGAGTTTATCACCCAGACTATGATCTGCATGGACACCGAGGCATGTGGCATATCTGCGCAAGAGACATAAAAGAGTAAGTTGGGTGGCAACCGAGTGCTACGTAATTATTGCCTAGGCATCCGCGATCGCGACACATAGGCAGGACGAAAACTCATCTTTGATATGCGATACAGGTGTCGCATTTTAAGATACTTATCAGTGAAGACAGTCTTGAGGCGCTGTTCGGCCCAAGTTCAAGAGATGGAACTCCTTGCGCTCAGCCCACGAAGCATCTCGGGAGTAGGCCGTGTGCCAACGCCTAAATAATTGGCAAGTTCTCAACAGAGCAGCTATTAATAGTAACTGAACCTGCAACATCATGTTCAACCCAGTTTGGTAGTGCGCACGCTAGAGAATGCGTCAGATTGAAGATGTTTAGCTGGGCCATCCTCTCGATTTTGCCCTACGCAAGCAATCATGAGACTATCGAAACTAAGCCAGAAATGCTTAAAATGATATAATTAGGCGGTAAAGGCTAGACCGTTGTCATGCTTCGTCTGACCCCCTTCTTGCTTGGCATTTATCTCTTGAACTACCCTTCCGCGCTATACGATACAACCTTACAAAGAGTGAAACCTGTTGTGCTCGGAAAGCATTTTTCCATTAAATGCAATTCTATGATTTATCTCTCCATGCGACGCCTGGCCTCTCCGTGGTCTTGACATGGTAACCAATAATGCTTTCGATTCCGGGCCGTCCCAGAGCAATCCGATAATGAACAAAGCGGGAACAGAACAACTTCCTTTTAAGTCATATCAAAACTCCGTGAAACAGTGAGCTATCAACATTGTAGTGGGGCTAGCTCCAGAGCTCAAGCCCCCGAAGCGAGACAGCCGGCCAGTGGAAGCACTTGCTAGGGTAGAGACAAGATCTGCTCACTGTTCCCGCCTTCACAAGGACCACCATCGCTTATCACCTGTCGACGCCTACTGTGAAACGGGCTTCATCTTAGCAGGCGCGGTGCCCAGCCCATTGTGGTTGCGGAAGAACAGAATGCCCTTGGCGGGACCCTCGGCGCCCTCAGTTGGCTCAACCCACTGGCACATACGAGCGCTCTTCCACATGGCCTTAAGGAAGCCCACAGGGCCATCGCGAGTGTCGGCACGGTAGTGCCGGCCCATGACGGGCTTGATAGCCTCGGTGGCTTCGTCGGCGTTGTAAAAAGGAATTGTGCTAACATAATGGTGCAGGACGTGCGTCTCAATGATGCCGTGCAGAAGGTGGCGGCCGATAAAGCCAAATTCGCGGTCGATAGTGGCAGCGGCGCCGCGGACAAAGTTCCATTCGCTCTCAGTGTAGTGGGGAAGCGAGGGGTCGGTGTGCTGAAGGTAGGTGATGGCGACTAAGATTTTCTTGTTAGCTTCTCCAGTCTCTTCTCACACCTGATTTGAGATGTATTCCACTTACCGAGCCAGTGGTTAACCCAGAGATAGGGTAGGAAGTACCACACAAACATGTTAAACCAGCCAAATGTCTTGCCAAGATAGACGAGGACCGAGATGGTGATGATCAGGCCGAGGTCGCTCAGAAGGATGTAAGGGATGTCCTTGTTCTCATACAACGGACTGCGGGGATCGAAGTGGTTGACACCGCCACCCCAGCCGTTCCTCTTTCCCTTGCCGCGACCCTCCCTCTGCCTCTCGTGGTTGTCGTGGCCCGTGACATTGGTCAGGAGGTAGTTCCACCAACCGACAAGCTGCTGGCCAAGCAGATGCAGGAAGGTGTGGATCGGCGTCTCCTCTGTCAACTCTGATAGCTCATGGGCCAGGCGGCCGATACGAGTGGCGTGCTGCTCCCGGGTCCGGGGGACGAACACCATGTCGCGCTCCATGTTTCCAGTGGCTTTGTGATGCTTGCTGTGGCTAATTTGCCAGCTGAAATAGGGCACAAGCAGAGCAGAGTGCAGGATCCAGCCGACAAAGTTGTTAAGCTTCTGCGAGGGAGAGAAGGCACCGTGGCCACACTCATGGGCAAGGACCCAGAGACCGGTGCCGAAGAGACCCTGGAGGAAGGTATACACGCCCCACAGCACGAAACGCAGCGGCTGGTACGGGATGTACTCGGGCGTCACGAACTTGTTCCAGACATAGAAGGTCGTGGCGAGATACAACATGTCGCGGGCAACATAGCCAAGACTGCGGACGGCCGACCGCTCGTAGCAGTGCTTGGGAATGGCATCTCTGATGTCCTTGATGGTGAAGTCGGGCACCTCAAACTCGTTCCCGTACGTGTCGATGAGCTTGCCGTACTTCTTGGAGGGCGGGACTTCGTCGGATGCCAGCGAGGAAAGCGAAGTGGTAGAGGGTGACTGGCGGGGCGAGTCAGTCGGTGAGACGGCGGTACTTGAGTCCGAGTCGAGAGTGGCCGAGGTCACATTCCTCCTGAGGAAGGGCTTGTTGGCCGTTGGGACGCTCGAGGCGGTTGCGGGAGCCATGATTATGGATCAAATTGCGGTGGTGAAGTACCGCGGTGAGGGAAGGAAGAAAAAGAAAAAGAAACAACGAGGAGCAGTCTTGGTGGTGGTGGATTAGCACAGGGCCAGGTGGTTCCCAAACGGTGGGAGGCGGTTCGATTTGAGGGAGTAACACATCAAGGTACCGTCCAGAAGCCGGGATCAACCACAAGGCAAGAGAAAAGAAAAGGAGAGAGGGAAAAGGGTGTGGGGGTTGAAGAGACAAGAAAAAGAATCCTACCTGGAAGCTCTTTCCGCCACGTCCAGGGCCCCGAATTTTGCTGTGGGTTGCCCCTTCTTCCGTGGGTCGATTCTCAATGATTTGTTGGGACCGGGCCTGCAAGAGTTACCGAACACTACCCACAGGGACTTTACGTGCAGACCAAGTTCGGGAAAAACAGACTCCTGAAACAACGGCATTCACTCGATAATAAACCAGGCAAACATGCAACAGGAACAGAGCCAGGGAAGATACAGCCTAGTCCAGACATGCGGTCGACATCCCAGCAGCTTGCCTTTCGCCTCGAGGTTGGCCACCTGGGCAAAATCTTCGAGACATCGAGTCATCCGAACCCGGCAGGCGATACCTAAAGCGACCATACCTTATGGATAAGAAAAGGACGCATTGGCCGAGAGGAGAAGGTGTGGGGAGATTCACCGCCTTCTGGGCCTGGGAGCTAGAGATCTCGAGCCGTGGTCTCAGGCTCGCAGCCGGCCGACTAGCATGTGAATGCTTCAGCTGTGAAAGGACAAACAATGTCTTACCGAAGCACAGTTGATTGGGCGACTTCCCATTGAGCTAGCCACTCGGGGCAGACCCGGAGCTGGATGTTGAAGATCATTCTGTATCCACTGCAAGTATTTTCGTCTGGCACCCGCGGCTCTTTGCGACGAAGACAACCATGTACTGCGTATGTACTGTACCAGCAGCAGGTATCTTTCCAGCTGCTGTGCGATTCGCCAGAGGTCACAGGGGGCTACAGGGGCGAAAGAGATACTCGGGTGGACGGAGCAGTGAAGGCAAATTGAGGTAGCCGAGGGTTTATGGCGAGACCAACTAAAAATGTTTCCACATATGATGATTCTGGAACAAAAAGGCGTGATAGAGCGTTCATGAATGCTGATTTTTTTTTCCGGGAGCCGATTCCAATAGCCATTCGCTCGGACAAGGGGCGGGACGCATGGACCCCTGAAAATCCCCTGCAAGGAACACCTCCGCTGGATTCCATCTCCCAAACCGCGGGGGCGGGGTTGGAAAACTGGAGACAGTGCTTACAGTTTGTCCTCCAAAGACAGATGATGCCATTTTCGACAAGTTCATAGTTGTGCATATACTACAGAGCACTATACAGTTTGAGCAGGATGTGTTGTATTCAAAAACATCGTGTCTTGCGTGTTTGTGTTCCTACAACATTGTTTGCCGGCAGATGAAGAAGTGAGCAACCAGCTCCTTCAAACTTAGACGACCAGGGCCTGTAAAAAAGTGGAGTTCAGACATTTTGTTGGGGCGCTAAGAAACTTTGGCAGTTTTGTTGAGATTACGGACTACATATGTCCATGACCCCTGTGCGTATCACATGAAAGATGGAATCGGAACTGCTGACAGGTAACGAACCAATCATCCTGCTCAGGGCCCGCCATCATCGGTGCAATCGCCGAGGCCTGTGTACTGCATGTGTTCTGTAACTACATGTGCTTCGAGACCATCCATTAACTACCGGCCACCAGATGGAACCCCCGAACACACACCCCTGGTCATTGGCTGACGCGGTTGCTCCCGCAGCCCTGTGCCCGGCATTTGGCCAAGCCAGACCCCTGCTTCTTGGCAAGCTTAAGTTATTCATCAAGCCACACTCTTGTATCAAGGCATAATTACTCCGTACTCTTGTGTGTACGGATTACTCCCTAAAGGATTCCCGTTTTGATGATCAAAGTGAGGTCGATGTGGCCGCAATCCGAAGCAGAAGGTTTGCACTCCTCCTCGTTACGCATTCACTACATTCTTGCCCTCTTATCTGGGCCTACGTTTAGTCGAAACATTAGCATGACCTCGGCCGCCTCCGCGTTTTGCTTGCCCCAAAAGTCCTGACTGTGCCATCAAGGCTTGGAGGCGGGCTCGCTCCTGGGCAATTTTCTCGAGATACGGATTCACCACCGGCGTTTCCTTCTTGCTCTGCTTCTCGTTCTCCTCTCCTGCCGCCGCCTGATGCTGTCCATCCTCCTGATTGCGCTTTCCCTCATCGTCCGAGACCACTATAACTATCGGGTTCCTCGTACTTCCCTTCATTTCGCGACCCTGCTTTCCCGCGTTCTCCTTTTGCTCACGGCGTGGTCTCTTCTTGGTGCCAGAGGTGGTCGTGATGGCGCAGGTGTTCCGCTTGTCATCTCTTCGCTTCCGTTTCCGCCAAGTTGAAGTGGACGGAGCAGTACATTCAGACTTGGACACAGATCGGCTTTCGACGGACGGCAACACCACCTCATCTTCCTCATGCTCTTCCGTTGACTCCCTACTTGTACTGGGATCGTCCTCGGCGTCAGCCTCCGCACCCTCATCATCCTCCTCAGCCACATCAGTAGACGGGACGTAAGTATGTTCGCGGACATCGTCGCTGTATCCGCGGATAGGCGCATGTATGTACTTCCATTCTAGCGCGGCTCGGCTCGGCTGTTGGGTCGGGTCTCTCTCGATGCTCGGGATCACGGGAGGCGGATCCGCAGCACTCCAAACGTCCTGCTATAGGTTGGGGAAGCGTGTTAGCACCGCTACTTGTTCCCAAGTATGGCGGTACTCACCGTTCCAGTATGCTTCTTCAGTTGGGTCAGAAGCTCCTTGACCTCGGCTGTGAGCTGCTCTATCTTCTCGTGATCGGCAAGCATTCTTTTGGTCACCTCATTTGCTGTCAGTTGAATAAGCGCGTTCATCTCCTCTGAGATGGGCGTTTCACAGTAGATCTCCTTGCCATGCTGGCGTGAGTCAGAGAGCTGTGGCACTTGCCCATTACTCCTCAACCCTTGGCTCGGTTCTATCGACGTTGTGGAGGTTGGAAATGGACGATGTTTGAGCTGCGGGGGAGTGTTGACTGCGGAAATCGCGGTTGACGACCCTGGGCTGGGCTGTAGCCCCGGCTGGATTCTCGCCGTCGGCTTCCTAGTACCATCCTCATTGTTCGACTCGTCGTCAATTTCTATATAGTTCCTGTTATTCAGGTCTTGGCTCTGGGCATTTTTCCGTTCCCGCGAATTTGGGTTTTCAGCGGGGTTGCAGGCCACGGCACCTTGTTCTCTTTGATCCCTCCGTCTCCGCAAGTCTGGTCTCTGGTTTTTGGATGACCAGACTTCTGTGCGGCTTGGTAGCGGATGTATCCCTGACAAGCGATCGCCTGACTGGTCACCCTCCGGTTGACGGCTAGTCAGCTTATCGTTCTTGGTTTGGACAGGGCTGTTCCCGGTGTGATGTTCGCCTGTGCACTGATTTCCGCGACGCTGGGGGTTTCCGTCAAGTCGGTGATTCACGGATGAGGGACCTTGGGACTCACCGCCTCTCGAGCGGCGGCTGCTACGCGACAAGTGACCCTTCAATTGAGCCTGGTGACTATGAGACTGATGCCTTTGGCGATTCTCCGGTTGTTGGCGGTGAAACGAATGGTCTTCCGGCTGCCGTTTGCTTGCCTGTTGTTTCACAGAAGGAAGACTCTGTGTCGCTGAGCTTTGAGGCTGAGGACTGGCCGCGGGATGCGCACCCGAGTTTGGCCCATTTGACTGGTTGCTCACCAACGAATTGGGAATCGTTCTTACTGCGAGGTTGGCGAGGTGTCTCTGAGGCTAAGAAAGCGTCAGTCAGCCTGCGTAACCATCTAATCCGTGGCGCAGACCGGCTCGGTCACAAACCTGATGGAACCTCCACCCAGAGTTGCGTCTCGCGGTCTGGGCCGCCCTGTCTGCGTCTAATGCGCGTCGAAGCCTTCGAGAATCAACTGCTGGCTTAGCCCGTCGGGAAGCATCTTTCTCTGGGCGAGATGCCTTGGCTAAGTTCTGTTCTCCCTTTGGGTCTTTCGTATTGCATGTCCTGGAAGGGACCTGAGCGGCGCGATACTCGGCGCTCAAGTCACGCATGCTCTTACCCACACTTCGCAACTCCCCCCATTGTTCAAGCCTCGGATGCATTTCAGCAGGACTGGAACATAATATGTTGAACTAGCCAAGAGGTGTGAGAAGTGGTTAGCCGTCTTGGAGACATGGGGGCTGTCGGTGCAGGTGTTGGGGCAGTCGCAATTCATAGCTAGGAAGAAAGCTGATTCTGTTAGCCCTGCTCAACGGCGGCCCAGTTCTTGAAATCTGCTTTCGTCGCAACTCGAGGGATGCGAAATTGTGCTTGGCGTGAACATTCACTGGAAACGACACTATCAATATTCCCACTAAGACCAGCGTGTGCCTACCTGCCTTCGGGGGGAAATGGCCGTTGGCGAATGTAATTATTGAAATGACCTCAGGGTCTCCATAGCCAGCCAGGCATGACAGCTCTGCGTTCCTCTGTCCCAACAGCCGCAGTATTTCCTTTCTTCATGCTCTTCTCGTCGTTTAACTGGGCTAGCGGCCCACGCTAACGGGTCGTGGCTCATTAACAAACCCCTCGAAATTAGATGCGAACTGGAGCTGCCTCCTTCGGCAGCGCATATGATAACGGCAGCCTGCGCCCCAGTGGTTCATCGACCCATAGCAGGCCGAAAGCATGCCGCATGCCGGCTGGCGCCACCGTGGTGCGCGCAGAGGGTATGGCTTTCCAAACATATCAAGACTCGTGTTAAAAGCCGTACAAAGTACTCTGCCTCCACCTTGGCCACATCCGATGCCCGGTCCCGGTTGAACTAGGGTGCAAAAAGGTAACCAGATTGGGCCATCGCAGAGGCAGTCCATGCGCTCAGATCGTACACTATGAAACGGAGGTGAGGCGGCATAGCCCTCATTTTGGCGGTTTGCTTATGCAGAGGCTACATGTCGCAAATAATTATCTCCTCTCGATCAGGAAGTGGATTGGCCTCAAAAAAGCACCGCATCTGCGCAACGGGACGCTGTCGCCGCCAAAACTCAAGAAAACACCCAAAATACGGAGAGACCCAACTGGCACTCACCCTGGATTTATCGTTGGCTGCTGAACAAGATACCTGTACATCAAAGAACAAATATGCAACTCAATTATGCAGTTGGCATCTGCACCACCAACCCGGCCATCAAGACAGGTTCGCGGTCAGTCAGGTTTTTATAATACGTCTCTCAGCCCATCACTCTTATCTATGAAGATTCGATGCCGAAATCTGAAACTCACCTGTCCATGCCAAACCCGATCCTCTTCATATCTGTCTTCTCGATCGCCCTTTCCCCGGTGACATCTAGGTCCAATTTGAAGAAGTGGCCCGTTATGTACTTGCTGGGTGCTTTGCCGCAAATGCTGATATAGCTGAGCGCAAAAACATGAAGCAAGCCCAGAGACGCCCACGCGGAGGAAACAAATCAAATTTTACGCGCTCCAACCAGCCTCTTGGCCTTACATAATGCCCTGGATATGAGAAACTTAGTTGACAATCTCCTCCGTTTCCTCCAGCACCTCTTCCATGACCTCTTCGACGACCTGCTCCTCGCCAGCGGGTGCCGCGGCCGCCGCCTTCTCCTTGAGCAACTCGGCCACGGGCTTCTCGGGCAGACCCAGAGCGGCGCGCTCCTCGGCCAGCTCTTCCTCCACGCTCTGGCGCCAGGCGTACCACTGCTGTAGCAGGCGGCGGCGGGCCTCGACCACGGCGACGTCCGCGCTGCTGATGCGCTCGGCATCCTCTTGTTCAAAGATGCGCGAGTACTCACGCAAGTTCTTGCGGATTTGCTTTTGCTCCTCCTTGGTGAGCAAAGTCGGAGGGCGGGGGCGCCACGCCCATTGCTTGAACTTCTCGATCACCTCCTCGCGCAGCAGTTCGCCCTTGAAGTCGTATAGGTGGTAGCCGTTCTCCATCTGCAGGTAGGTATTAGCGAGTGATATTCAAGTCTTCTCAAACGTGGGCGGCCGGGCACTTACCGCGTGCTTCCACACCGACGCCCAGGTGGCGACATAGCGGCCTGAAGGATCCCACTCGACATCGGTAATGCCGTAGTGCTCCGAGGTGTTCATGAGCTGCAGATTCGCCGTGAGGTCCTTCTCACTCTCCGGCTTGTCACCTTCAAAGTCGACATCGAAGAAATCGAGGTCGGAGCTCTGAGCGTTGTGGATTGTGGCCACGACAACAAAGCGGCCCTTTGGTGACCAGTAGATGGCATTGCTGTTCTTCTTGTCCAGTGTCCGCAGGTGCTTGAAATTGCCCACCGCGTTGCCCTTGGCCTTCTCTGGGCAGAAGAAGGAAACGGCCGTCTTGGGCGGCACCGCGGTGGCGCCGACCGGCTCGGTTGTGGTGATGATCACGAACCGGTCACCCTTGGGCTCCCAAGCAAAGTTGATGACCGTGTCCTTAATAGTGTCAACGACCTCAACAGGGACGCCCTTTTCCCGGACGCGGAAGATCTCCAGGGTAGTAGCCTGCGACTTCTTGGACTTGGAATGCCGGTCGACCTTGACACAGATGTACGCCGCATCGGATTGCCAGTGGAGCTTGACATCGGACACGCTAAAGAGGTTGAGGGAACGGACAATCTGCTTGGAAGGGATGCTCATGAGACCGACTCTCGCTGGGTTGCTGCCAATTTCGGGCGTCCAGAAGCAGAACAGTTGCTCGTACGTCTTGACACCGTCCCGGCGTGGAGTGGCGGGCGCCCACTCAAAGTCCATGACGCCCTCAATCTTGATCGCAGTCTTGTCCAGGAGATTCATCTTTGGGAGCTCGTACACGGAAATGGAGGTGCCCTGGTTCAGCCTCGCCACGTACTTGTCATCAGCGGACCACTTGAAAGCGGGCCAGGGGAACTTGGCAGCCTTCTTCGCGACCGGATCGTCCCCGGTTGTATCCTGCTGCGCAAATGACCGTAAGGGCTTTGCGGTCTCAATGTCCCAGATGACGTAGTTCTTGCCATCATCGTCGAGCGAGAGGGCAGGGTGGCCGCTGTCCGGAATCGAAATCGGGCGGTTCGACCAAGTGACCAGGTATTTTTCGTTGGGCGAGAAGGCAATCAGGTTGACGAAAGGGTGAGGGAATCGCCTCAGCCTCGACCAAGAAGCGCCACCCCAGAGTAGTACGCCCTGCGCATGCACTGATGTGAGGTATGTCCCCATAGGCGACCACTGAACGAAGGTCTCGGTCCACTGTTGCCGGTCCACAATGTTTTCCGGCTCGTCCTTCTCGTTGTTCCAGAAGACGCCCACAGTGTCCCCCCTGAACATGACGAACTGGTCCCTGCCGCGCCCGCTCGGGTCCGCCATGAAGGACCGGAGGTGCTCCTTCTCTTGAAACGGCTCGATCTTTGGGGGCTTGTACTCCTCATCGATACGGCCTTCCCGTCCGTACCGGTCGATATCGGTGAGCTTGTTGACGCGCAGGGTGTGCTTCTTGTCGAGGGGAACAAAATCGAGCTGCCGCACAGCCGCGGCAGCTTCGGCGGGCGACGAGTATTCGACAAAGGCGAACCTGCCGGAGGTCAGCACCAACTCTGTTTTACGTATGCAGAACCCTGCATCTCGGCCGAAAGGCTGCATACCTCAGCGACATGCCATCATCGCCCATGGGCATGTAGATCGCGTCCTCGCTGGTCCTGCCGACCGTGTTGAGTTTCTTGAGGAGGAACTTGATAAGCTTGGGTTTTTGCTCTTCGGTGACAGCGGGCAACCCGTCGATGACGACAAAGGTGTCATAGCCCTGCTCAAGCTGAACCTCATATTTTTCGCGGAGATCCGAGATGTCGACTTCATCCATGTCAAAGTCTTCCTCGTCGAGGTCCTCCTCGCGCAAGTGGTCGAACGACGGCGCCATGCTGGGCAATCAGTTCGGCTTGCTTGTCCGTATCGTGGGATTGCTGCGAAAACGGAGTGCGTGGCCGATGTGGTTGCTGCCGCGGGGACTGGGAGATCGTCGTCGGGATAATTGACGAGATTTTGTGCGCTGCGCAGAATGTTGGTGGGGTTCAGCCAGATCCGACTTTTGGGAGTAACAGAAAACGCCCCACTTAGACAGTGCGTTTAGCGATTCCCTGAACTTGCTACTTCTACAATACGCAGCAATCGCCATGAATGCAGGGCCTGTTCAGGTAGCTAATGAGGTGAAAAGGGACTCAGGAACGGTATCTACCTTCCAGTAACATTGGAAACGGAAGCCTCATTGCCTTGTCTCTTCCGGAGCGCAGCGTATCCTTGCCGCTTCAGGTGAAGGCCAACTGTGGAAAGGCGGTGAGAAAGCTCGGGGAATTTTGCCAGTGCCTGGGCAAAAAGTCCAGCAGCTTCCGCAGTTTGCAGCAAGTGCCTGCCTGGTCTGAGCTGCCCCTCCTCCCCGCCATCTCGGACCCGTTGCTTCAGCGGACCATATCCCAGACAACCCTATCGTGTTCACCGGATACTAAACCCGGCTGGCGTCATGGTGTGTTTATCTCTGATTGTTTCATTTTGCAGGTTGGACTGTTGCTAATGGACACAACAGTCTTCGTTCAGCCCCACCCAGATCTTCGAGGAGGGCACGACAGAGGAGAAGGGCGAGAATGCCCGCCTCGCAGCCTTCGTCGGAGCCATCGCCGTGGGCGACCTTGTAAAGAGCACCCTTGGGCCAAAAGGCATGGACAAGATTCTGCAATCTGCGTAAGTTTTTGGCCTTGGAGGTCATGCTTTCTGATGCGACACGGCTGACGAGGGGGCCGGCAGGTCGACCGGCGAAATCATGGTCACGAACGATGGCGCGACGATTCTCAAGGCTATCGCACTCGACAATGCCGCGGCAAAGGTTCTAGTAAACATTTCAAAGGTGCAAGACGATGAAGTCGGTGATGGTACTACGTCAGTGGCTGTTCTCGCTGCGGAACTACTCCGTGAGGCCGAACAACTCGTCGCCAAGAAGATCCACCCGCAAACTATCATTGAGGGCTATCGGATAGCCAGCCAGGCGGCATTGAAAGCCTTGGAGGACTCGGCCGTGGACCACAGCAAAGACCCCGAAGCCTTCAAGAAGGACCTCTTGGCGATCGCCAAGACCACGCTCAGCTCCAAGGTGCTCGCCCAGGACAGGGAGCACTTTGCCAAACTGGCGGTCGAGGCCGTCCTGCGGTTAAAGGGCTCGCCTGATCTCAGCCATATTCAGATCATCAAGAAGGCAGGAGGCAAGCTCAGCGAGTCTTACCTCGATGAGGGGTTCATCCTGGATAAGAAGATCGGCGTCAACCAGCCAAAGCGCCTTGAAAAGGCCAAAATTCTCGTCGCTAACACGTCAATGGACACCGACAAGGTCAAGATTTTTGGCGCCCAGCTTAAGGTCAATTCGACGAGCAAGCTGGCGGAGCTGGAGCGGGCCGAGCGCGAGAAGATGAAAGCCAAGGTGGAGAAGATCAAAGCCCACGGCATCAACTGCTTCATCAACCGGCAGCTGATCTACAACTGGCCTGAGCAGCTCTTCACTGATGCCGGCATCATGTCGATTGAGCACGCCGATTTTGACGGGATTGAGCGCCTCGCCCTCGTCACGGGTGGCGAGATCGCCTCTACTTTCGACCACCCGGAGCAGGTCAAGCTCGGGCACTGCGACTTGATCGAGGAGGTCATGATCGGTGAGGACACGTTGATCAAATTCTCGGGTGTCGCCGCCGGAGAGGCCTGCACCATCGTCCTTCGCGGCGCGACGGACCAGCTGCTCGACGAGGCGGAGCGCAGCCTGCATGACGCGCTGGCCGTCCTCTCGCAGACGGTCAAGGAGCCGCGCACTACGCTGGGCGGCGGGTGTGCCGAGATGGTCATGGCCAAGGCCGTCGAGGCTGCTTCCACTCGCGTCGAGGGCAAGAAGCAGACCGCTGTGATGTCGTTTGCCGTCGCCCTGCGCCAACTGCCGACTATCCTCGCCGACAACGCGGGTCTCGACTCGAGCGACCTTGTCGCGCGCCTGCGCAAGGCCATCTACGATGGCATGACAACATACGGGTTAGACCTGATGACTCCCGGCGGCGGCGTGACGGATATGCGGGAGCTCGGTGTCATCGAGAGCTACAAGCTCAAGCGAGCGGTGGTCAACTCGGCTAGTGAGGCAGCTGAGGTAAGTTTTTCTTTTTCGCCCGTGGGCCTGTTTTTGCGATGCAATTACTGATTAGTCTGCAGCTTCTCCTGCGTGTGGACGACATAATAAGAGCGGCTCCCAGGAAGCGGGAGAGGCACTGAGTGAAGGAAGGTTTCGACGGTGAGGTGTTGGGCTCTATAGTACCATAGATAGTCCCAATACATTGCTGTAATTAGGCCGGTTGTGCTGAACGACCCTGGAATGACTGTGCCTTGCCTTGTGAGCAATGGTTAGGCAGCGGCACGCCTGCCCAACTCGGTGACGGAGACCCAAGATTGTTCTTCCGGTTATCCAGTTGAGGATGGTTATCCATGCATGCCTGCGTGGTGGGGCCAGGAATGGGAACAAATACTGCCCACACATGCCATTTGTACGTTGTTGGTGTTGCAATTTCTAGCTATAATGAAGCCGTTCTTTACTCCTGGCTCCATGTGCAATCATCACTGGCTCCCTCACTCTCGGGACATGCCAGCAACCCATCAGCCGGAGCAAACTCGGTTTGTGACATTCTATAACGACGTTATGGCTGATCGCCACCATTCCGCTTTCCTTCAACTATTTGCGTTTTTGTCTGCGTTATGACAATCAACTAGCAAATGGACGGGTGCAGATACGGAGATGACAGAGGCAGAAGTTGTCGATGATGCTTGGTACACTCCATCCGATACCGGCCAGGGTGATTGAGGTTCAAGCCGAGATCGTTTTGGTGAAGCTTCTCAGCGATTAAACAAGGGCGCGTGTCATTTGCGGGCCATGTTTGATTAAGGTTGCCAGTCGTATATTACACCGTCTATTACTGTCGGTTGAGTGTGGGCTTGGTTTTTTCGACCTCGACGACCGGCAACATCCCGCAATACACATGCTAGGCTGTCGACAAAATGAGAGCAGCCATCCAAGAAAGGCTATAACAAGCAGGGCGGTACAACCTTAGAGTTGAGAAGGATGCATGACCAACAAGACAGCTTCGCCTATATTTTCTCATGCAATACACATATAATTACTTAATAATGACCGACGCTCGTCGGACTACGTTTTAGGTACGCACCTTGTTCGTCAGTGCACATTTCTGCCCCCGAGCCAAAGTTTCTGTCGAGCATCTCGCCACAAACGTTACCGGCGTTTTGACTCTGGATTGGTTCATGAACTTGATCGGACTGATGCGGTTAGGTAGGACGGATAATACCACGGCGGCAGGGACAAAAATGCTCAAATCAAAGCGTCAAGGAAGTCCGTCCGAGACCAGAGGAAATGTATCACAAGGAAGGGGCCTCCTCCTTGTGGCTGCAATTGTTGAGATCCATCCGTGTCCCTTCTCTTTCCGTTTAATTGAATACTTTCCTGTTTCGTATCCGCCTGCCCTCCTGCTTCCTTCATAGCTTCCTTCACTTGTCCCCTCCGCTCGTTCTTTGATGATAGGTGACGGCAGTAATCCTTCCCTCGCTGATTCCTTCCATCTTGATGCTCGGATACACACTGAAGCCAGGGCTCGTAAGCGGCTCGTCAATGCCTTGTCCGGTTTCGATGCGCCCTTTAGTTGACGACGAGTACTCGTACCGCTGTTGACCGGCTGATTGCGGAGTTCGATTCTGTCCCCAGCCCGAGGGCTTACTGTGTGCACCTGACAATGGCAGCCGTCGTCGTCGATGTCAGAAACCCTGGGACTCGGGGTCGGTGCAAAATTGTGTGCGGCCTGACAACTGTCGTAATTACAGGCTTGGCGGCATAATTAAGGTTCGTGACTATTGCACGACTGCGTTTCTCGGCTGTGATTGACGTAATCTAGGCGAACATTGCAGTTTGAGTTGGAAACCACCTCGTTCATTCGGGCAGGAACCAGCAGGATACATGCACACCCGGGCAGTCTTCTGTTGCTGATATAATAATGTCGCTGCTCTTCACCTCCCGAGCTCTTCGTCTCACCAGCACAACAACCAGACCAGCGGCTCGCTCCTCAACCCAGATCTACCGCACACGCTTTCGCACAAGGCACATCTCGCCCTTGCAGACAACGATTCGCACCCTCGCCATCAAGCTGCCGAACATGGCTGCCAATATCCCCCTCGCCACGCTGGGCGCAAATCCTGAAGTCGCTAAGAAAATCCAAGACCTCCTCCTCCCGGAATATGACCGTAAGTCAGGCTAGAGATTTCCGGCCTCCTTCCGTTCCCCGGGCATTCATCTTTATCGGTACATTTTCTATCGCTAACAAACCGCGTTCTTCCCAAAGTGGTTCACATATGCCTGAATCTCGACAGCGCCATCGCCGAGCTCCCAGGTGTCTGTGCCGGCGGCGCCAACGCAGCAAGCCTTCTTCCTTCCTCCGGCCTGGGCAGCAACGTCTCCCGCCCGGCGGCCGAGCGCAAGGTGCCGCGCGGTATCATCTTTGGCGCCGGGATCTCGGACGGCGATCTCGCGCGGGTGATGGACGCAGTGAAGAAGGACGCGCCCGAGACCAAAGTGGTGCGAGTCACGAGGGAGGCCATCCTGGCCAAGGGGGCGCAGACGCCCAGTCCGGAGATAATTACGAAGGTCTTGAGGGAAATACTCGCCGCAATGGTGGAGAAGGGGGAGCTATGATCCGCTGGCTTTACAGGGAAAGTGGCCGTTTTAATTATGCGCTCTGCTTCCTAGCTAGATAGGTACTAGGAAAGCTCACATCATTGCAAGGAGCTTGACCCGGTGCCTTAGAATTTGATTATCTGTATTATCAGAAAGGATCATGTTTCCTCTGTAAGCAAAGACGATACCCTACCAGATTCTACCCACTAATTACAGTATCACTGTGCTACAGCTCGGTGGCTACAATCAGTACAGCTCAGAGAGGCTGCAAAGGTACGACACCACAGCGGTATTCGCGCCGTGGGCGGCACTCCTAGACCAACTGTTACGGTCTGCAGAAGTAGGTAATAAAAGCGTTGATTCTTCTAAGTGCCAGAGGCACTTAGAGAAGCTGTCTAAATATATATTGACCCTGGCTTGTTATCCCTATTGGTAGGTTAGTCAGATCTAACCTACTGGTAGTTATATACTATAATAGGTACCAGGGTTTGGAAGAAAAAATGACGACCTATTATAACTTAGTAAATATATTAGCTATTCTATAGTAATAATCCTAGTAATTGTTCTTATTCCTCCATCCTATAGTCGTATCTATCTGCTTACCTGTTAGTCCTTTTTACTACTAGCTAGGCCTAGGTTGTCTAGGAATACGGATAGGGCTAATAGGCGTTCTTACTATAGGTACGTAAGAGTCTTAGCCCTGGCCTAGGTATCCGTAGCCGGGGTATAGCTACCGTAGAGAGCGCTAGTAGCCCTCTTGTATAAGGGGCTCTCTTATGCTAGTGTCTCTAGCCATAGGTATTTCTAGCCTATAGTTACGGGCGGTGGTTATACAACCGTATAGGTAATTAAGTTAGGAGGGATGCTAGCCCTTATGATAGCTAGCGGTAGTTAAGCTATAGGTACCTAGGTTCTAAGAGCCCTCTATAGTATAGTGGCTAATATAGTATACTTGCTTAGCTAGGTGATTATACCTTCGAGCTACTATAGCTTCTTATCTATACTCTTCTTCTAGTTAAGGGTAGCTATATAATTATTATTTATAGTTATTAAGGTCTCTTATAGTTATTTAAGCTCTTCTTTAACCTAGTTAAGGGCTTTAGTAACGCTATTAGTAGCCTTATCCTACCTTTGAACTATAGTCTAAGCTAGCCTAAGAAGGTTGGCCTTAGTAGCTAGTTATTAGTGCTTAGTAAAGTCCTTATCGGCCTTATTATCTTTAGCTATACCCTAGGTAATAATAACTTATATAAGTATAGGCTATATAGCCTAGCGGCTAGGTAGGCTATAATATAGGTAGCTAAGCTTAAATAGGTAGTTATTAACTAAAGTATTATTATTTCCCTTGGGTATATAGATATAGGCTATTAATAGTTCCTTAGGCTTAGATATATTAATAGGCATTATATTAGTAGTATAATATATCCTATATATAGTTTCCAATTTCTTTTTAAGGCTATATATAGCTAGGTTAGCCTTAAAAGAGTTACTGCCGGTCTTTTTATAGTAATGGTAGATCTAGTAGTAGGTATAAATAAGTATATCTTTATTGCTATAACACTCCTAGCAGGTATAGGTAAGGTAATCCTTAATAGGCCTAATTAATGTACTTGTGGATAGATATAGTAGGCTAGACTTAATGATCCTAGTGCTAGTAAAGGGGTCGAACTCTATACCTATAAGGGTGTTTTCTACCTCCTTAAGGCTATTAAAGACGATATAGGTATTATTAAATCTAGCCTATAATTCGGCCTCTTTGTTATTATTAGGGTCCCTCTTACTCCTATAGACGAACCTGCTAGTAAGTGCCTTATGCTAAGCATGCCTAGTTAGTATAATAGGCTAGGGTATAGGCTTAGGCAGGTAGAGTATTAAAACTAGCTATAGTAAGGCCTAGGATATCTAAGTAATGGTAGTAGTAGCTATAGTTTTAGTGACGACCGACATGCCCTTGTCATTATAGTGCTTAGTACCCTATTATATAGTTATAGGTAGGCTAATAGGTATATAGGTATATAGTTATATCCTAGGTAGTAGTATTAGTAGAGCCGGAGTCTTAGTAGTTCTACTCTAGTTAAGCTATATCCGATTTATAGGATAGGTGGTCGGTAGGCTCGAGCGTTAGAATTGCCTAGCGTATAGTTAGGGGCGTTAGTGGCCTCTTCTTATTTACTATATCCTATACCTTAGTAATAGCGAACTTGATTAATAATAGCAAGGTTAGTCTATTGTCCTAGTCTACTAGCTTATTAGGGCTATTAATAGCAAGTTCTTTATACTTATATACCTTATATAGGTTAATTAGCACCTATTTAGTTACACTAATACATTAGCTATATATAACTATATAGTTACCATTTATTTCATATATTATATTACTATTAATAGTATAAGGCTAGAATCCTCCTTATGGGTTTAAGGTCTTATAGTGCCTAGTAAGGAACAACGCTAATATAATATAGTAGATCTTAGCCTTAGTAGCCTTATATAGGTCAATTATAACCATAGTACTAGTAATAATGCTAAAGAGTATAGCCTTTATCTTACTATTAACTCTAACAAAAGTAAATCTAGCCTCTAGGCAAGGGATCTTAGTAATATCGTCTTTATCTATACTATAGAAGGTCTTATAGTTAGCTATTATTATAGGCCTAGGCTATACCTAGGCTAGATAATGCCTAGGCTTTACCAGGCACCGGAATGGACCTACCCCGCCCCACTTACGCACGCCCTACAGGTCTGTAGAGCGTTCGTTACTTATTCGTAACTCGTCCGGTAGACACACGGCCAAGGCCCGGTTAAGGCCTAACCCGGAGCCTAACCAGGCCCTACCTAGTATATATATATATATATTAATTAAAAGGTACTCTTCTATATAACTCTTATATTTTTCCTCTTTTTCCTCCCTAAGGTAGTTAAATAAAACATTATACACTTATCTATAGATATTATAAGGCTAGTATATTACATTTTGACTACCTTCCCATTAGTAGTAACTCCCTAAGGGGGTTATCGATAATATAGTTATAGCGGATTTAGGAGTATATAGGCCCTTAGGCTTAGCAGAATTATAGGAGTTTATCTACTCTCTTTAAGTAGTAATAGAATAGTAGAATGCTATGATTGACACTCTCTAGGTATCCTAAACCTAACCTGTCCTAATCCCTAAGTTAGCTAGGGTGCCCCTTAAAGCTTAACGGCTATAGTGGAAGCGTCTCCTAATTAGATAACCTTTTGACGGTAAAAAGAAACTCTTTATAGTATAGAAGAGTATAATAGAACATGTCCTTATAGCTAATAGAGATTTTATTAGCTCTAATTATAACTAATAGGTCTTTATCTAGGGAAACCTTATATACTAGGTATAGACCTAAGTTATAGCCTATTATAAATCTATAGACTCAAAAGTTAGATATAACCTGACTTAGTTTCTCTAATATCTTAAGAGTATCTTCTCTAACCTTTATAAGAAGACAGTAACCTTATTAAAACTGGAATTCTTATAATAGAGGGATAATAAACCGTTTATTACCTTTATTATTTAGTTTAAGGCTAAGCTATTAAAGGTAGGCGGCCTCCTTTAAAGTGATAAGTTATACTTGATTAAATTATAATAATACCTCTCTCTAAAACTTAAATATATAGTAGTTAGATAAGAAATTCCTTAGGATGATTATATAATAGCTATTAAGAAATACTATAGGATTACTATAGATCTTAAGGCTCTTTAGCTTAGTAATAAGTATTAGTAGATATAGGGATAATAGGTAGTACCTAAACTATAGAGAGAGAAGGACGTAGATAGAGATATACTAATAACTAGAATTAACTTATTATATATTAACTTATAGAGGAAGGGACCTAATAAGGATAGGGTAGGAAAATGTAAAGGTAATGCCTTATAGGTGAAATAGATTAGTCTAGAAGTATATATAGCCTAATAGGTAGCCAGAGTATATATCTAGTATAGGTAGAAGGGTTACTTTATTACTAAATGTAACTTTGCCCTTACTTTAAGGCTAGTATAATAGAACTAGTCAAGAACTAACATTAATGCCTTAGAGGCTAAGGATTAAAAGGAAGACGACGACCTATCTAACGAAGAAGACAGGGAGTAGGAAAAAGAGTAGCCCTTAAGTAAAGTCTTATAAGGGGGCTAGAAGACTATAATTACCTAGAAGATAAGTTTATAGAGATTAGTAAAAGAATAGATAGACCTCCTTTTCTTATTCTAATCTTCTTTAACTCTATCGGCTTTATAAACGCTTAAGTAGATAGTAGATATTCTAGCTATAGCGCTATTAATAAGAGAATATATTAGAAGCTTAGAATCGAGTAAATTAGTTTACCTACTATATATACCCTTGGGACCGTAACTAGGCTATAACTAGACTAGAAGATTACTTAGATAGCTTACGTTATAATAGATATTAATGGCTAGGAGAGCTAGGCTATATTCTATATAGTCTTAGAACTTATATATAATATTATATTAGGCCTCCTATAGATAGAATATTAGGAAGTTATATTAGATATATATATAGGTATTCTTAAGATCAGAATATAACTAAGACTACTTATCTATAAGATCTCTTTATAGTCTAGATAAACGGAAATCTCCTAAATAATAGGTATAGTCTTTATAGGCATAGTATAGAGGGTATAGAAAAAGAAGACTTCTAATACCTTCCTAGTTACTAGTATCTAAGAGATAATAATTATCCTAGAATCGAGATACTAATTTGATAGAGATAACCTAGGAAAAGGGGGTACCTAACCTAAGCCTAGTATAGAGTTAGAGGTTACCTTGCTAGACAAACTTTACGACTTTACTAACCTCTTTAATAAGGAGAAAGCTAGTAGACTTCCCTTATATTATAGTATAGCCGATCATTATATTAAATTAAAGGAAGGCCTAGATAGAAAGATTCCTAAACTCCTTTAAAGGCCTCTCTATAATATACCATAAGATTATTTTTTAGAAGTCCGAAAGTAAGTCATTAACTTGCTAGATAAGAGATAGATCCGAGCTAGCTCCTCTTTAGCTATTGCCCCTATCTTCTTAGTAAAGGAAGTGGATAGAGAATAAAGGTTTTATATTGACTATTAGGCACTAAATAAAATTATAAAGTAAGATTAGTACTTCTTTCTACTTATTAAGAAGATGCTTTACTCCCTAGCCGGAGCTAAATGGTTTATAAAGCTTAACGTCTAGGTAGCCTTCTATTATATCTAGATTATAGAGGGCTATAAGTATTTAATAGTATTCTAGACTTGGTTTAGCCTCTTTAAGTGGCTTATCTACCCTTTTAGACTTATAGGTATATCTATAACTTTCTGATAATATATTAATAATGCTCTTAGCCTAATACTTAGAGACTTTATAATAGTATACCTTAATGATATCTTAGTCTATATATTAGATAATAGGAAAGATTATATAAGGTAGGTAAGAGATATACTTTAAAGGCTATAGAAAGCAGGACTTATATTAGATCTTAAGAAGTATATATTTACTATAAAAGAAGTCAAATATCTCAGCTATATCATAAAGGTAAGGGCTTAGGTTTACCTAGACCTTAAAAAGCTAATTACTATCTATAAGTAGGAGGTACTATATAAGGTTTAAAGAGTATAGAGTTTTCTAAGGTTTGTAAACTTCTACTAAGACTTTATCCTTAACTTTTCTAAGTTAACCGTACCCTTAATATAGTTAACTTATAAGAATACTCTGTTCTAATAAGGGACTAAGGAATAAGAGGCCTTTAAAACTCTTAAGATAGCTTTTATATTAGAACCTATCTTAATATAATAGGATCCTAAACGGGAGATAGTACTTAAGGCAGACTACTCTAGGATGGCGTTAGGAAGGTACTTATCCTAATAAGAAAAAGATAGGGTCTTATATCCTATAACCTACTATTCTATGAAACTGTCCCTAGCCGAACGGAACTATACGATCTATAATAAGGAACTACTTATGATTATCTCGTGTCTAAAGGCCTAGTTAGCTAAGCTTCGTAGTATTACCGCTCCCTTTTGGATCCTAACTAATTATAAGAACCTTAAATACTTCTCTTAGCCTTGTTTAATTAATAAATGGCAAGCTTAATAGGCTAAAATACTTTCCCTCTTTAACTTTAAACTTTATTACTAACTAGGATTATGAGCTTCCTATCCTAATACCCTATCCTACTATAAATAAGATTACCTTAAGAATATATAGCGTATAGTATAACTCCTCCTTACTATTCGGATAGATACGATTAATACCTTGTCGTTACCTAAAATATATTACTTACTAAAGGGGAGTACTATTTTCACAGACATATAACTTATAGCCTTATAAGATAAGGGAGTTATTAAGGACAAACATCATATATACCGGCTCTAGGCCGTCCAAGATAGGGCCTAAAAGTTCCTAAAGGAGGCGAACATAATATAGACTTAGATTATGGATTATTTCTTTGATATATAAGGTACCCTTTAGTTCTAAGGTAGACTTTAGCTTTCTATATAGAAGCTACTTATAACTACTATTCTTTAATATATCTATAACTCCCCTATATTAGGCTACCTAGGAAGGAATAGGTTATTTAAAATGCTCTAATAGGACTATTATCAGGATTTTATATCCCTAGATATAAAGAGATTTATAAGGAACTATTATATATATTAAAGGGCTAAGGTTTCACGTTAGCTATAATAAGGACTCCTTTAGCCCTTACCTATCGCCGACTACTTATAGAAATAGATTTCTATCAATTTTATAGTCGATCTCCCTATACGAGACGAAAATTTACCCTAGTACCTTATAGTAATTACTAACCGGCTGTCAAAGTACATCTAACTTAAAGCTATATCCCTAATAGGAGCCGAGGTATATATACTCTAGTTCTAGAACGTATAGTAGCGGTTTTACAGATTTCTAATATAAATTATTACCGATTATAGTTTAGACTAGCTTAGCTAGTTTTAGACTACCCTTTATAAAATTATTAGAATCGAATAGCTACTATCGATAGCCTATTATCTATGGATAGATAGAGGTATAGAATATATAAATTAGGAGGTATAGATTATCCTATAGATTATAATTTCCTTTGCTTAGTATAATTAGCCTAAATACCTACCTATGTACTAGCTTATGATTAATAACTATAACTTAATAGTAACTAGGATAAGTATAAGCTACCTCCTTTATAGTTATAATATAAGCCTAATATAGTTCGCTAACCTATTAGACGCTCTTACCTTAACCTTATAAGGAAGAGCTACTAATTTCTTACATTACCTAAGAGAAGGTATAGAATAGACCTAGGCTATTATTATATATGTATAATAGTACTAGTAAGAAAACGCTAATTGTTCTTAATACCTAGCTAAGAGATTTAAAGTAAGGGATAAAGTATAGCTATCTTTATATAATATTAAGACTAGCTACCCTAGCTATAAACTTGACTAGGTCAATGCTAAGTATAAAGTGATTATAATATTAACGTTATTAATAGTAACTTTAAATATTCCCTATAGCCTTTACCTTACCTTTTATATTAACCTTATTAAGCGTGCTATATCCGACCTACTACCTTTATAACGTATATTAGATTTCTAACCAGACCTAGTACTAGAACTTTCCTAGGAAAGACTATTATAAGAGGAATATAAAGTAGAAGCGATCCTTATAGCTAGGAACGTAAGGGGGAGAGGAAATCGATGTAATATACTAGTAAAATAGAAAGGATATAATACCCTAACTTAGGAGCCATTAGAAAATCTAGAAAATACTAAGGCGCTCGACACGTTTGAGCAGGAATAGGGAGATATATATTATAATAATAGACTAGTCACGAATAGGAGGTAGGGAAGGGTATAAAAGTAAACGATATAAAATTTTCATATAGGTAGGCGAACCTAAGGCGAATGTACGGTAGATACGTTATAGTCGCGTCGTAGACACGTTACGACTACATTATAGATATACCTATAGAGATAGTCTAATTATAAAAATAAAAATAAATATACTAACTAGTATATAATACGCTTACTCTATAACCTCTTCCTCCTTATCTTCCCCCTTTAAAATAATAGTTATAGTAGTAAGGGTAGGGTTGTTACGGTTGTGGACTAGGCGTGCTATATACTTAGTAGGTAAGGAAGAGCGATAGGTATAAGAATAGCTAAAGTCGATTAGTATAGGTATAGGGTGTATAGAGGCGCTTGAACGGGCGTAGGAGGTAGGTAATAGGGTGCCTAGGATGTAGGTAACAAGGGTAGTATTAGTATTGACTAAAGTCGATATATTCTCGTTTATATATTATATCTAGTATAGTATACCATTATTCTATATTATAGTATAGTATATGAGCTGCCTAGTAGCTTATAGGGTAGGGTTAGGGCTGGTAGCAGGCTAGACGATGTTATTATAGTAGGTAAGGGTATTAGGGGTAGTGGTAGTAATAACTAGGGCGAAGTTATTACTAGAATGATAAGAACTTATAGCTTAGGTAGGGGCGAAGGTAGCCTATCTAGGCTAGTGGTTAGACTAGGCAGCCTCGAAGAGTATAGAGAGTAAACGTACTAGTATGGAGAACTTAGATATTAGAATAGTATAATAGGCACCTTAGTTAGTAATCTTATAGTAGGTAAGGGAGGTAAGGGTAGTACCGGTATTATAATAACCTACGATTTTCTTAATACCTATATATAGGTAGGGGTTATTAACCTAGAGCTATAGATCCTGAATGTAGCTCCTATAGCTCTTATAGTACGTTATATAAGAAGCGCCTTAACCTTAGATATACTTGACCTTATTACCTTTTAAAAGTTAATTAATATATAATAGGTAGTATTACTACTTTTTAAGCTATAATTTAAACTCCTTATCAGAAGAGTTACCTTTAATGGTATATCTATTAAAGGAAAGATTAGCATTCTTATACTATAAAATAAAGAGTTAGTCTATGTCTCATATATATATATATAATAGTTAAAAATTAGTATAAAAAAAGGAAAACTTATATAATAATCTTTATTCTTATTATTACTAAGGTAGTAATTATTACCATTACTATTAAATAAATTAATAGCTATTAATATACTAGATAGATACTAATTAAAAATAAAAAAAAACTTAAAAGTATAATAAGGGTATAGGCAATAAGTATAGTTATAGGAAGAGGGGGCAATTAGAGAGTATAGAGGAAGAGGAAAGTTAGTTATAAGAGAGAGAATTAGGAGGAAGAAAGAAGAGAAAGGGGTATTTATAGGCATTAGAAGGAGGGCGGTAAGGGAGTATATAGGACCTAGGTAACCTACTTATTATACGTATAACTTACTACTATATATATGGATCACGTTGTTCTAATAACAAAGGGAAGGAGCTTAGCTTTTATCTGAACTGGAACAGCTGCCTATTCGTACTCGATATACTATTATATATATAGGTCACATTGTTATAGTAATAAAGGAAGGAAGGTATAGGACCTGCTCGTAGGACCAATATAGGGGCAGGATATAGGGTAGGTTAGCCTGGTAACCGCGAAAAGAGAAGGGGGGGGTATGTTATAGGCCCGGGCTATACCTAGGCTAGATAATGCCTAGGCTTTACTAGGCACCGGAATAGACTTACCCTGCCCTACTTACGTACGCCCTATAGGTCTATAGAGCGTTCGTTGCTCGTTTGTAACTTGTCTAGTAGATATATAGCTAAGGCCTAGTTAGGGCCTGACCTAGAGCCTAACTAGGCCTTACCTAGGTTATATATATATATATTGGTTAAAAGGTACTCCTTTATATAACTCTTATAACTCTTGTATTTTTCCTCTTTTTCCTCTTCGAGGTAGTTAAATAAAATATTATATATTCATCTATGGATGCTATAAGGCTAGTATATTATAGCTATAGTTATTTACTTTCCTTAGGACTAATAGCTATTAATAAAGTAATATATAGCTAGGAGATAAATTATATTATACTTACTAGTACTAGTATAGACTATATTAATGATATTACTTAGGACTTAGGCTATAGCGCTTATCTTATTATTATAGTACCATTTGATAATAGTATTATCTAGGAACTATAGGTATAAAGGGCTAAAAGTGTCGTATATAATAGATAGATTGTTAATAGTAGCTAGAGGAGGTATATACTATAGGTTGTTCTAGGGCATTCTAAGGTCTTTGCCTTTGGAATCAAAGTATAAGGTTATATTCTTATAGTGTACTTAGACTAGGCTACCTATTACTAGGTCATTCCGAACTTCCTCCTCGTTACCTATAGCGGTAGCAAAGCCTATACCGCTCTTAAGGAAGGTATCTATATGGTTAAGGACCTCTTAAATAACCCTGTCATCTAGGCTATTATTCTCACTTATAGGGCTAGAATATACACCCTATATAGGTATTAGTATAGGCTATGCCTAGCTAGCTGCCCTAGTGCCTATAGCTAATAGTGCCCTTTGTTAATTGATAGGCGTAAACGTAATAGTAGGGGTATCGGTCAACTCTGCTACTAACTATAGTATAGGTATATCTTGCTAGCTAGCTATAGGCTTATTTCCCTAGGCCAGGCTTATAGCCGTAGGACCCTTAGTGCCTTTAGCAGCCTGTTTATCGCTTTTCCTAGCCTTGCTTCTTGACTTGGCTATTGTAGCTATTATTAGGTAGTTCTAGGTTAACAAAACTTAGCCAAAATCGCTAAAACTTGGTAGTCTCTTATATACGCGATGAAATAAGCAAAAGGGAGCAGGAAAACAAACTTTAAAGCCTCCCTTTTAATGAAAATGACAATATGTAGGCTATAGGAGATGGCTATATGGTAGGGGTTAATAGAAAAGGCTAGGTTAAAGGGTCTAATAGTTAGAAAAGAAGGTAGTTATAGAAGAAGTTATAGGAAATTAAAGAGGTTTAAAGAGATAGGAAATAGTAGGAATTCTAGGGTTCTTATAATTTAGGGTAGGGCTTTAAAGATAGGATGAAAAGTATCTAAATAAGAGGGGTATTCGGCCCTGCTAACTGGAATAGGTAGGCTATTTAGCCCTATTGATTAAATAGGTAGCTATTTAATAGGTTAGCCAAGCTAGGTATATAGTTTAAAGTAGTAGTTAAAGCCCTATCTATAACGAGTGATAGAATTAAAGCAAATATAGTAAGTAAAATTAAAGCAAATATAGTAGGTAAAAGGTAGGTAAGAGGGGAGTAATAATAGGGTTTCTAGTGTTAAATTAGATTCTAGGGTATCCTATTAAAAGTATATGCCTCTAGGCGCTATTTAGCCTCTTTCTAGCTAGAAATGACGCCTTAGGCCTAGGCTAAAGTCTTCTACTTTGGCGGCCGGCCTCGTTTTCTTCTAGGTAATAGTTAAATCTAATAGCAATTCTTATATTCTTAGATCAATTCGCTAGTAGTAGCTTCGACTTTACTCCTAGGCAACTACTAGTCGTCTTTTACGTCGAATCCAAGCCAACGGACAAGGTATTCTACCTTCGGGCGCTTCTTTCTATATACCCGATGGTCAACGATCTTCTCGATCTTCTAGTATTCCTTGCCGTTAACTAGAATTGGCTACGGTAGAGAAGCAGTCCTTTTAAACGGATCAGGCCCTTATTTAACGTGATAGAGCTAGGCAACGGATACGACTAGGTAGACTTTCTAGGATTTAGGAAAATCTAACTTGTATACTAGTTTTCCTACCCTCTGTTTGATTTTAAACGGTCCTACCCTCTAGGCTAACCACTTCCTATTAGGTTTGCTAGGTAGGTAGTAGCCCTTATATAGGTATAGCTAAACTATATCTCTAACTTTAAATTTAGTAGGTATATATCCTTAGTTATACTATAGCTTAGCTAACGCTATAGCTTAGTCGATCATTTCGCTAGCTTTAGCCTAGTATTGCTTATATAGGATTTCTAAAGCTTCCTATCTACTAGATTTAGCGGTCCTCTTACTTAAGATATCTAGAACTAAATATAGCTTGAACTTATATACTAGCTCGTTTAGTAACCTTCTAATACTAGTGACTAGTATATTATTAAGGTAGTGCTATACGGTAGGAAGGATTTCGACCTATAAGTGGTTAAAATTGGCTATAAAGTTTATTCTAAGTACGATTTCTATAGTCTGGTTTATCCATTCGGATTAGCTGTCGGTCTATAGGTAGTAGGCTATGGAAAACAGTAGCTTGGTTCCTAGTAGTAAGAATATTTCCTTCTATAGGTCAGATATAAACTTAGGGTCGCGATTACTAATAATCCAGGTAAGTATACCCTAGTTAGTAAATATTTAGGTCCTTAGAAGTATAGTTACCTATTCTTTGGCCATATATATCTGTCGACCTACTATTAGTAGCTTCTTCTTACTAAACTTATATATTATAATATAAAGTATATCTGCTAATATATAGCCCTTAAGTGACCAAAGGGTTCTAATGGTCGGTACTAGTAGTAAGTTAGTAATAAAGTCCATAGCTACTATATAATATAATGTTGGCTAGGTCCGAATTAGCTAGAGTTCCCCTAGTGGTAGGTTCCGGTTAGTCGAGTTTACCTAGTATACCTTGTAATGCTATATGAACTTTAAAACTTTCTAAGCCTTCTTATAGAAATAGATAGCTATAAGCTCGTTTATTATCTTGTTTTTACCAAAATGATATATATCATTATAAATGATCTAAAGGATTAGGTTAATATAGCTTTCTAGTGGGCAAAATCTTCTAGTACTATCGAAGTCAATATAGAAAAGTAGCCTATTCGTCAATTCGAACGGTCCTATAGGCAGTTTTAGCTGTCTACGTTTCCTAACCCTATTCTAGTCATTTCTAATCGGCTTATCATTTTCATGGAGTATATAGTAAATTGGTCTGTACTTGTAGTCCTTAGGATAGCTAGTAATGATCCTAGCTCTAAACTTATTACTAAGCACTAGTTCTATGACAGTTATATTTATTATAAAGATATCCTTGTCCTACTAATCGCTCTAGATATTTCTAAGTTCGTTAGCCGGACTATCCTTGACCTTTAGATCCTTCTATTCCTATATAGGTAGTTTTAATAGTATATTAGGTATAACATTTAAGGTCCCTAGGATATAGAAGATATTAAGATTAAACCTAAATAGGTAATTAGTAGTATTAGCTAGTTTAAGGTTAGCCTTGGCTAGATCCATTATAATTAGGGATATATACTTTACGATCCCTTTTATAAGAGTATAATTAGTAAGGATATTAACTAGATACCTATTCGATTAGACTATCTTCCTAAGCTTCCTAATCACCTAGATAAGTATAGTAATCTTTGTCTTGATAGATCTATAGCGTTTTTCCACGTTAATAGTCGCTTATAATATAAATAAAATAGGTTATACTTTACTTATAGGAATATCCTTACTAGGAATCTCCTCTCTATCCTAGTCACCCTTAAGTTAGAAGGTAATAACGCTATAACTATCACGGTATATATCTAGCTTTAAGAATAGAGGCTTTTCTAGGTAGTAGTAATAGAGGAACTCCTAGTTATATAAGTGCTCCTATAATAGTTAGAAAGATTCGAGCTCCCCCTTGGTTAGGGTAAATTTGACGGTAGATACAACTACTTTCTAGGTATATTTAGCTTTCCTAGGGTTTAATTTTCCTTTCTTCCGGGCGGCTACTATTAGTACTATCTTCTAGGCCTAGAGTGGCCTTGCTTTGGCATTAAACTATAGAATGCCCTTCCTAAGCTATCTAGCCATTCTAAGGTAATGCTTTAAGCTATCAAGAGTATCTAGAAACTTTAACTTTTTAAAGGTAGCGATATAGTTATCGGTTTTAGTAATGCCTTTGCCATTTACGATATACCTAAGGAGTCTTATAACTAGGTAACCTATGAAGGATTTAGCTATACCTATATGGATATAGGCCTTATTAAGGATTTTATAAATGATATATAGATATTCTAGGTATTCCTCCTCTATTTCACTAAAGATAATAATGTTGTTAATATATACCCTAACGAAATGATAGTATTTAAAGAAAAGTCTATTTATATAGCATTATATAAATATAGGTACGTTTTTAAAACCTATAAGCACCATATTAGATTTTTCCAACCTATAGTGGCTTATAACTACTATATAGTCACTATACTCCTTGGCAACTAATAGCTAGTAGGAGAATCTTAAGGTATCTAGGGCTATAAAGAACTTGTTACTAACTATGGCGGCTATAATGTTGTCCTGGTCAGGCAAGGGGTAAATATCTAGAACCGTAATTACGTTTAGTAGTCATAGGTCGACTACACTTCGGCTTTTCTTAACCTCTATTCCTAGCTTCTTAGTAACCTTTTTCTATATAATAAATACCAGGTATATAATAGGGTTTAGTTCATCTATAAAGGTAAATCTACTAGATGCCTAGAGCTAGTTATAATGCTTGTCTAGGGCCTTATAGTCTTTAAGCCCTATTAGATATGGTCTAACCGTTCGGACTTACTTTTACTAACCGTTAACCAGGTTAATCCGTATCTTTTAACTTTCTAGTATTAGTACGATTCCCCTATTATAATAAAGGTTATATCCATCTAGAAGTTCCTTTACCTTAAGCACGAACTCGGGATTTATATTAGCAATACTAATACTATCCTTGCTTTTAATAGCTGGGATATTATTAGGTTTCTTAATACTATAGGATAAGGTATAAAAGTTAACTTTATTCGGCGGCTAAAGGTCCTAGCCGTTATTACTAATGTCTTTTTAGTAGTATATTTACTAGGCTTCTTCTAGCTTTTCCTTTAGCTCCTACTTAGTAATTCTATCGTAGACCTTGGTCTATTGTCACAAGCTAACCATATACCACGACCTAGTAGGGTACAGCAGGCTAAATGAGCCACTAATCAAGAAGGGCACGAAGCGAGGCTAATATAGGATCGCTAGGGAGCATAGGCTACCACAGGCAAACAATTACCAAAAGGGAAAGATAGCAGAGGATAGCTAGCTACTAAAGGTAATCCAAAAGGACAGGATAGAAGGGGACTATAAGCGATCAACAGAAGTATATATATATATAAATAGTTACTCGTTATAGTAGACTCTAGGAGTTTACTAATGATAGTAACCTATAATTATAGTACTTATACCAAGCATTGCTAATTACTATAAGAGATAACTCTAGTGTTGTTATAAACCCTTTAGCTTTACCAAATCCCTTAGACGACCTACCTATTTGTCCCGCTTAATCTACCTTCGTCTAAACCCTTTTAGAAGTAGTCTAAGCTAGGTTCGTTACACGTTGCTATTACTCCCTTTGTTCTATTATGGTTTAGAACAGAGGTAACTTTGACCTTGACATTGACATGGCTACTAACATTATAGCTAAATAGCTGCTTACTTAGCTTGGTGAACTCTAGTAGCAGATCTAGGAGTTAGACTAGAGAGATAAGGCTACTTAAGCCCGAATTAAAGAACTCGAGCACGGCAAAAAGTACTTATAGAAACTAGTTAATAAGGCCTATACTAAAATCGAGGCACTCGAGACTGCTAAAGCAAGCTATATTAAGATCGAACTACCTAGTAAATATAGAAGAACTAAAGAAGATCTCGTAGGATTCCTAATAAACCTCTAATCCTACTTCTGGCTCAATGATAACAAGTTTCTAAATAATAAAGCTAAAGTCCTCTATATAGCTACGAGACTAGAGGGCAAGGTACTTAGATAGTTCGAGCCTATATAGAATGACTATCTTACTAAGGAAGACGAAGACGATTAAAACGCGTTTATATAGGTAGTCTTCTAATCTTATAACCGTTTCGAAGAAGAGCTTTAGAAGGTTTTTAGCGATAAAGATAAGAAGATTTATATATAAGAAAGACTTGCTAATCTCTGACAGACTAAGTTAGTAGCCTCCTATATTATATAGTTTAGATAGGACATACTTAAATCTTAACTTAATAATGAGGCGTTAATATAACTATTCTATAATAGCTTAAAGGAAAAGGTTAAAGACAAGCTATATAAGTACGATTAGCCTAAGACCCTGGACAAATACATTATATAGGCTATCAGAATCGATAATCGACTCTATATATAAGAGTAATAGAAATAAGGTCAAATAAATAGAACTATAGTTAAGGCTAATGACAAGAAAAAGCAAGCGTATGTTAGTACCTTATATAGGATATACCCTAGAGCTATAGATATAGACGTAGCGTAAAAGTAGGACTAAAAGAAGATAACTAAAGATAAGTCTAATGTTACCTACTATAACTATAGAAAGAAAGGGCACTATAAGCGAGAATGTTAAAGCCCGAAGAAAGAGTAAAAGACAGTCCCTAGAAAGAAAATTACGGCTATTAACGAAACTACTAAAGACGTTATCGAAGTAGCGGCTATAAGCTATAAAGATAGGGGTAGTAATATAGACAGTCTCGGATATAACGATAATAGTAAAGACAAACAAGTACTATACTCCGAATTAGTCACTATAAACCTAAAGACAGGTCTTGCTAAATAGGATATAGTAGGAGAATATATATTACTAGTTTCGATTCTCCTAGCCTTAAGGTAGTAGGGTTTTACGGTTATATAGAGGCGGGATGGATTATAGACAACCGATATACAAGGAATCGAAAGACCCGGACCTAATGTTCTATTCCTCTAGGAACAAATCGAATAGTACTATAATAAAGTTTTTCGGCTTAATACGGAACTATACGAACGAGATAGACACTTAATTTGACTTGCCTAGTAGAGCGATAGAATGAGGGACAAAATAAAGGAACTCCGACGTATTATAGAAACTATCAAAGGAGAACAGCCTATAATATATAATAGGCCTAATAGCTATACTAAGTATCTTGACGGCTAGTAACTTAGTAATAATATATGGAACCTAGAATACTAGTTTATATACGCGAACCGCGGAAAAGACAAGTATATATAGGAAAGCTACTAGAAGAAATACTCCTATATTAGTACTAGAGTACCTACGGTCTATATATAATAGGAAGGATTTAGGAAAGAATTCTAATACCTCCTAGGCAATACTATACGACTATACCCTCGACACAAGGCATATATACAAGTGCCCTAGTTCTAGTATATAGCATATAAATACCGATACCACTTCTACGATAAATTCGAAAATAATCACTAGCCGACCTGACAAGGAAATAAGAACAGAAGCTTATACCCTGTGGAATAGGTCTACGATACAGGAAACAGAGCGGCCGAATTACTCTAGAAGATCGAAGCCTATAATTTAGAAGGCATTATAATAGTTCTAAGATAAGCCTAGCCTAGGCACTACAGAACCGGACGAGATATGTAGGACTCGTACTAGAGTAACGATTACCTCTATCACGTAGACAAAAAGAAATTATAAATTTGGGAGCTTCAGACAAAGCTATAGCATATACGATAGAAAGTAGAACAGACCTAATAGTAGGAAGCCGTAAGCACTTAATAGCTTATAGAAATAAGTACGATCGACAAAGCCGCTATTAGCCAAACAACCGAAGAGGTTAGCACTAACCTAGGAAACGGGTCAGGGCCCTTCGAGGGGCCTGGAAGCCATTAACGCTTATGTAGCGGCAGGTGGTAACGTAGTACAAGAGGAACTAGCACAAGAGACTACTATATCGAGACCTCCTAGCAGAAATATAGGAAATCGCTGTAATCTTTAGACGACGGTGGTAAGACAAGCAATTATAGATAATAGCATAGTAAAAACAGTATAAAATGCTTATACCAGTAGATAATAGAGTAGAGATAAACCTAATTTCGCCAATACTTATAAATTAGCTATAGATACCCTAGAGAATAAAGTAGAAGTATAGTATAGTTAAAGGGCCATTTCTAACGTAATAAGTATATAGGGAGACTAAACCGATTAATATTACTATAGTAGGGAAGATTATAGTAATCATATTTAATATTGTAGATATAGGTAATGATAAAGATATAATATTAGGGTTACTATAGTATAAAGACTATAACCTGGATATTAGCTAGAAGAATAGTAGCTACTTACGACCCTAAATAGAGTTATATTTAATTAGCGAGATAAGGAGCACGTAAAGATTATAAGCAGACGATACTTAAGGAAAGGCATATCTTACAGATCTACTACAAGAGACGGACAGTAATAGGCAGACTACTATAGACTCTAGAAGAGGCAGTATAATGATATTGATATCATGATAGGAGGAACAAGCTAAACCACCGATAGCTGTTCTCTTCGTTAACAAATGCGGAGTACTATAATAGGAGTAGTAGGTTAAGATAGGAGAAATCGCTAGCATCGCTATAGATAGAACCAAGTTCGTATACTATTAGAAAACCAAAAGACAAGACAAGACTAGGGAAGTACCAAAGGAATACGAAGGACACCTAGCATTCGAACCGAAATATCTGGAAGGACTACTAGAACACGGCCTATAGGATTATAAGATCAAGCTTAAGGAAGGAGTATAACTAAAGTTCTTTAAGATTTACTATACAAGCCAGATATAGAACGAAAAATTTAAATAATATTTAGAGGAGAACCTTTGAAGAGGATATATCTGCCTATTAATATTACTAGTAGGCTACCTAATTCTATTTGTACCTAAGAAAGATAGAAAGCTATAGTTATACGTCAACTATTGGTAACTTAACAAACAGACTATAAAAAACTAATACCTGTTACTACTAATCTTATAGCTCTAAGATTAGTTAGTAAGAGCCTAATATTTTACATATCTTGACTTACTATCAGCCTATAACTATATATAGATTAAAAAAGGCGACAAGTAGAGAACGGCCTTTAGGATACCCTATAGCTACTACAAGTACCTCGTCATGCTATTCGGACTTACAAACGCGCTAGTAACGTTCTAAGCCCTAATTAATCAAGCTATCCGACCCTTTCTCGACAAATTTACAGTATATTATCTCGACAACATACTTATCTTCTCCAAGACGATAGACGAACACTAGAAGTATATAAAAGCAGTACTAGACGCGCTATATATATATAAGCTATTAGTTAACAAGAAAAAGAGCAAATTCTATATTAGGAAGATAGTCTTTTTAAGATATAAAATATCCCTAGGACAAATCTAGATAGAACCTTCAAAGGTTAAAGCTATCAAGAATTAGCCCTAACTAATATTAGTTATAGAAGTACGAAGTTTCATCGGATTTATAAACTTCTACCGAATATTTATTAGGAACTTTAGAGCGATTATATAACCTTTATATAAACTTACTAAGAAAAATACTAAATTCTAATGGGAAGAGTAACATAAGCAAGCATTTACGCAAATCCGCGACGCTATTACCAAAGATCTAGTACTAGTACTACTAGACCCTAAGAAGCTATTCAAGGTAGAAACGGACGCTTTAGACTATACTATTAGAGGACAATTAGGATAACAAGACAGACAAGGAAAGCTACATCCTATAGCCTTCTTTTTAAAGGAGCTCGATAGACTATGTCTTAATTATCTGATCTATAACAAGGAACTACTTATAATTATCAAAGCTTTCAAGGAATAGTGACTATACCTTAGCGATACGATTAAACTAGTATAAGTATATATAGATTATAAGAATTTACGATACTTTATAACGATAAAGGAGCTTAATAGATAATAAATATAATAGGTAGAATTCCTCACGGAATTTAACTTTAAGATCCGCTATAAGAAGGGCAAAGAGAATATATAAGCGGACATCTTAAGCCGATAAACAGATTATATAGAAGGACAAACGGAAATAACACTACTATTATTTAAAGAACAAATAGACAGAACGCTATATTATAAAATGTAGACACTTATGGAAGATAATCTACTTAACTTATTCCTAGAATATTATATAATCTTTTAAAAAGAAAGGATTAATAAAATATAGTATTAAGCAATACCTAGACTACTAGTACCTAACGAAGTAGAAGAAAGAGATAGGAAACTTTAGTACCGAGGCAAAGCATACATCTACGACAAAGATTAACAGCTATAGATGATTCGAGAACTCCACAAGTCGAAACTCGGAGGATATAAAGGAGTTATAAAGACTGTCGTACAAGTCAAGAAACACTACGACTTTCCATAGTTAACGGCACGAATTAAGGAAGTTGTATAGAACTACGACATTTGCAATCGAAGCAAAACGGCACGATACAAGCCGTATAGGCTACTTTAGCTACTACTAATAGCTAACAAACCATAGAGCTCGGTTACAATAGACTTTATTATAAAGCTGCTAGAATCTAAGGACACGGCTATAGGAGTGATCTATAATAGTATCCTTACTATAGTAGATTGCCTAACTAAATAGGTATACTTCTTTCCTTATAAAGAATCCTAGATAGCTAAATAGCTAATAGATATAATCTATTAGCAAGTTATATTAATATATGCTTAACTATAAGAATAGATTACTAATAGAGATACTAAGTTTGTATTAAAGTTCTAGCAAACGTTAATATAACGATTAGGCGTTAATAGCAAGCTGTTAACGGCATATTACCTATAGATTGATAGACAAACAGAGCGACTAAACCAAGTTATCAAGCAATATCTCCGTTCTTACATCAACTACTAGCAAAACGATTAGGTTATACTATTACTAATAGTATAACTCGCTTATAATATAACGCTAACAAAAACAACCAAAGTTATACCATTCTTTACGAACTATAGATATAAAGCAGACCTTAGATAAGGACTAGAGGTCACGGTACTAAGAGTAGCAGTTAAAGCAGAACAAATATATATACTATATAAGAAACTTAAAAAGGAACTCGAGTTTATTAGGACTAAAATAAAAAATTACTACGACAAACATAGGCTCGAAGGATCTTACCTAGAGAGGGGAGACAAAGTCTACCTAATCGTATGAAACTTATAAACTAAACAACTAAGCACGAAGCTAGACTTTAAGAAGGTTAGACCCTTTATTATCGAAGAACGAATTTCGATACCTAACTATTAACTATCGTTACCATTATCTATATAACTATAGATAGATATTTTTTATATTTCACTTCTTGAACTAGTACTAAAAAATGCCAAGATTACTATATATATCGAAGTAGAGGACAAAGAAGAAGAATAGGACGTTAAAGAAATTCTAGATTTATATATTATTAACAAAAAACTATAATACCTAGTTAAATAGCTTGATTTTAGACTAGAAGATAACTTATAAGAACCTATTAAGAACCTAAATTGCCTTAAGAAACTAGAGTAGTTCTATTAGCGGAATCCTAACTAGCTATAAGAACCGGCTCTAAAGCCTATTCCCTAATAGAAAAAGAAGGGAACCTGCTAGAATTAGGACTAAGATCTAACCCGATCGACTCCTAATCAAGCACGTCAAAAGTACCTAACGCCCAAGCCTAACCTATAAAGGTCTACGTCTCTGACATCGGCAGAGGAGTATCTAGTTCTTCCTCCTCTTCTAGACAAGCTATACTATGACAAAAAACTTCGGCACTACGATTATATAAGGATTGCTATAAATGACGTAATCGACTTAAACGGCTTAGTATCTAAGCAAGTAATGCCTTAGTCTTAGTAATTTCCCTTGAAACCTTCTCCTATTCTAATAAATTTAAAAGGACTAAGATAGTTAGCAACCTAAGACTATAAAGGAAAATAATAAGGAACCTATAGGCATCTATAACGTTTAAACTACTATACTTCTTACCTATACGAATATAGTTTTAATACTTATTTAAACCCTTTATCATTATATAATGCTTTTATAGCTTCGTATTCTAATAACGCTTATAAGGTATAGCGACCTTGTAACCCTCTCGCTTGATCTTAATAGTAATAGCGTATCGTTTGCATTTAAGATTACGACAATTCCTAGGAATATAATTAGCTATAGCATAAGGAAGCTAGCAGAAAAAGGACATTACTTACTAGGGAAAAGGGGTATTAGTAGTATTTAAAATAAGTTATAAGAAGCTTTTAGGTCAAAAGCCCTAAAGAGGGGGCATCGTATTACAAGCTAACTATATACCGCGACCCGGTAAGGTATAGCAGGCTAAATAAGCTACCAATCAAGAAGGGCACGAAGCAAGGCTAATATAGGATCGCTAGGGAGCACAGGCTATTACAGGCAAACAATTGCTAAAAGGGAAAGATAGTAGAGGATAGCTAGCTACCAAAGGCGATCTAAGGACAGGATAAAAGGGGACTATAAGCAATCAACAGAAGTATATATATATATAAATAGTCACTCGTTATAGTGGACTCTAGGAGTTTACTAGTGATAGCAACCTATAATTACAGTACTTATACTAAGCATTGCTAATTACTATAAGAGATAACTCTAGTGTTGTCATAAACCTTTTGGCTTTACCGAATCCCTTAGACGACCTGCCTGTTTGTCCTGCTTAATTTACCTTTGTCTGAACCCTTTTGGAAGCAGTCTAAGCTGGGTTCGTCACATCTATATATCCTCTATATTACTTATATTAACTTAGGTAGTGGTATTTTCCCTATAGTATTCTAGGAGGTAGCTAATCTTATCTCTTTTCCGGATAATTATGGGGGTATTAGTATCATTTCTAACGATAGCTACCTAGGGTATATACCGATTAACTATAGCATCCTAGATTCTGTCTCGGCTAGTAGTAAAGTAGAAGTACTTGTCCTCTAAGATACTATTAGGCAATAGAATAAAGTAAGTCTTAACTATCTAGGTAGAGTATATAAGAATAATAGTATACTAAATAGTAGTAACCTTCTAAGAGATAAGCTTAGGGTTCTTCTTTATAACGTCCCTATAAACCTTTATATTTACTAGCGATCTAAAGGTATAAATGCCCTTGATAAAGTCAATCTTGACATTATAAGCCGTTATAAAGTCAGTGCCTAGGAGCATTTTTAGAGCAAGTTTATCGATAATATTAGCTATAATATAGATATATCTATTAATAGGCGTATTCCTGGTTTCCCCTAGGATATAGAAGTCAAATTCGACCTGTTCGCTAATCCTAGTCCTCGAATTAACTCCCTTAAGAGTATAAGGCTTGCCCTTAATCTATCAAGGATTCTTTACCCATTAGGAGATCTATATCTAGTTAACTAGGTTGGTTAAACTGCCTATATTAAAATAGATATCTATAGTCTAGTCTCCTAGGTTGGCTTAAACCAGAGAATATATAGGTAAGACGTTTTCCTTAGCTAGTAGAAAGGTATTTCTATACTCGGGTTGGCTTTTATTACTTGGCTAGGCTCGAAGGACAGGAGTATGATTTCCTGTTATTATGGTTCCTCGGGTAATTCTAACGGTATAGCCGCTCCTTCTACGAAGTCCCGTTCTATCTAGGGAAGGTCCTCCTTTGGCAGTTTAGGTAAGCGTAATTTCTTTCTATAATCCTGATGTAGGTAGCGGTATAACACTCCTTAGCTTACGAATGACTATTTACAAAGCCTATAGACATTATAGTCTTCCTTAATGATACTAAGGAAGTACGCCTCTCTATTACTACCATCTCTATTGGTCTTAGATTTATAGTTACTAATTAGGAGGTAGCTAATAGCTTTAAGTTCCTTATATTCGGCTTTGGCTTTCTTGTCTTTACTAGACACTATTACTATATTATAGTAGTAATAGGTACTATCCTTATTAATATACTTCTAGCTATAGTAATAAAACTGTTAGAAGTAGGGATTCCATTTGCTATATCTGCCCTTCTCTTAGGGTCTAGTGCCCTAGGAACGGTTACCCCTATCGTTATCGTTATAGTCTTTTAAGCGAGGCTCCTAATCCTAGCTTCGGTATTACTCTCCTTATAGAAGATATCTATATTTCCATTCCTCTCTCTGCCTATAGTAGTTAGACCAGTACTATTAGCCTTAATTACCCTGTCTTAGCTTAGTACGTGACTAATTAGCTTGATCTTCGGAAGCACTATTACTATTACTACCGCTTAGTCTATTAGGAGTATCTTTAACGTTAAATATAGTAGCTTTCTATACCCTTCTTTTAGCTTTAAGCTCTTTAGAGAGTGCCTCCTATTTTTCGGTGACATAAAGGAGGTATTAGTTAAGTATATTTATTTCCTATAGCTTAGGACAGAGCTTATAGAGCGCTAAGGTTATCGCTAACTAAAGTCTAGTCAAAAGCTAATGGTTTATCTTATCTCCCTAGACTTAGGCATAATAGAAAAGGTCTATCGCAAATTCGTAGATTAATTTACCTATGATAAGGTTATCCTTAGTATAGCTATTCTAAACTAGCTATTAGCCTATCTAATTAAACTAGATGCTAAACTATTCCTTAATCCTTTAGAGCTATATCTCTATACTTAAGTAGGGGGTCTCTTTCTTAGTAGGTAATAATTACTATTTATACTACTATAGTACTAACCTATGAAATAATACCTATAGGTCATTCTATAGAAAGAGTTCCTTAGAGACATTTCCTCTAACTATATTACAAATATACCTAATCTAGAGGTTAATATCTATATAGTAACAGATCTTCTTATAATAGAAGATTAGCTAGCTATTAGTAATCTTTTAATCGGTATCGAGCCAGAGTAGGCCAATATTAATAACCTTCTATACCTAGTTAATAGCTAATTATAATAATATATATACTAGCTATAGCTAAAGGGAACTAATATCTATTAGTTTAGTTATAATATTCTATAGGAGTCTAACTATAGCCTATTAGAATAATCTTATAATTGTCTCCTATTACGAGCTAACCATATACCGCGACCTAGTAGGGCACAGGAGGCTAAATGAGCCACCAATCAAGAAGGGCACGAAGCAAAGCTAATACAGGATCGCTAGGGAGCATAGGCTACTACAGGCAAACGATTGCCGAAAAGGGAAAGATAGCAGAGGATAGCTAGCTACCAAAGGCGATCTAAGGACAGGATAGAAGGGGACTATAAGCGATCGGTAGAAGTATATATATATATAGATAGCCACTCGTTATAGTAGACTCCAGGAGTTCACTAGTAATAGCAACCTATAATCATAGTACTTATACCAAGTATTACTAACTATTGTAAGAGACAACTCTAATGTTGTTATAAACCCTTTAGCTTTACTAAATCCCTTAGACAACCTGTACACTTGTCTCGCTTAATATACCTTCGTCTAAACCCTTTTAGAAGAAGTCTAAGCTAGGTTCGTTATATGTTGCTATCACTCCTTTTATTCTATTATGGTTTAGGACGAAGGTAATTTCGACCTCGATATCGACATAATTACTAACGTTACGGCCGAATAGCTACTTACCTAGCTTGGTTAACTCTATTAACGGATCTAGGAGTTAGACTAGAGAGACAAGGCTGCTTAAGCTCGGATCAAGGAACTCGAGAACGGCAAAAAGCACTTGTAGAAGCTAGTTAACGAGGCCTACGCTAAAATCAAGGCACTTAAAGGCGCTAAAGCGAGCCGCATCAAGATCAAACTACCTGGTAAATATAGAGGAACTAAGGAGGATCTTATAGGATTCCTAATAAACCTCTAATCTTACTTTCGGCTTAATGATAACAAGTTTCCGGACAATAAAGCTAAAGTCCTCTATATAGCTACGAGACTAGAGGGCAAGGTACTTAGATGGTTCGAGCCTATATAGAACGACTATCTTACTAAGGAAGATAAAGACGACCGAGACGCGTTTATATAAGTAGTCTTTTGATCCTATAACCGTTTTGAAGAGGAGCTTTAGAAGGTTTTTAGTAATAAAGACAAGAAGATTTATATATAAGAAAGACTTGCTAGTCTCTAATAGACTAAGTTAGTAGCCTCCTACGTTATATAGTTTAGATAGGACATACTTAAGTCTTAGCTTAACGACGAGGCATTAATATAACTATTCTATAATAGCTTAAAGAAGAAGGTTAAAGACAAGCTATATAAGTATAACCAGCCTAAGACCCTAGATAAATATATTATATAGGCCATTAGAATTAATAATCGACTCTATATACAAGAGTAGTAAAAACAAAGTCAAATAAATAGAACTATAGTTAAGGCTAATGACAAGAAAAAACGAGCATATGTTAATACCTCGTATAGGACGTATCCTAGAGCTATAGATATAGATATAGCATAGAAGTAGGACCGAAAGAAGACGACTAAAGACAAGTCTAATGTTACCTACTATAACTATAGAAAGAAAGGGCATTACAAGCAAGAATATTAAAGCCCGAGGAAAGAGTAGAAATATAACAAACCTAACTTAGACTTCTTCTAAAAGGGTTTAGACAGAGGTGAATTAAGCGGGACAAGCGTATAGGTCGTCTAAGGGATTCGGTAAAGCCAAAGGGTTTATAATAATACTAGAGTTATCTCCTATGATAGTTCGTAATATTTGGTATAAGTACTATAATTATAGGTTAGGTTGCTATTACTAGGGAACTTCCTAGAGTCTACTATAACGAGTGGCTATTTATATATATATATGCTTCTGCCGATCGCTTATAGTCCCCTTCTATCCTATCCTTGGATCGCCTTTAGTAGCTAGCTATCCTCTGCTATCTTTCCCTTTTGGCAATCGTTCACCCATAGTAGCCCGCGCTCCCTAGCGATCCTATGTTAGCCTTGCTTTATGCCCTTCTTGATTGGTAGCTTATTTAGCCTCTTGTGCCCTACCAGGTCGTAGTATATAGTTAGCTCGTGATACGATGCCCCCTCTTTAGGGCTTTCGACCCGAAAGCTTCTTATAACTTGTTTTAAATACTATTAATACCCCTTTTTCTTTTCCTATAGATAACGTCCTTTTTCCGCTAGCTTCCTTCTACTATGGCTAATCGTGTTCCTAGGAACCGTCGCGATCTCAAGCATAAACGATACGCTATTATGATTAAGATTAAGCAAGAGGGTTACAAGGTCGCTATACCTTATAAGCGTTATTAGAATATAAAGCTATAAAAGCGTTATATGATAATAGAGGGTTTAAACAAGTGTTAGAACTATATTTATATAGGCAAGAAGTATAGTAGCCTAAACGTTATAGATGCCTATAGGTTCCTTATTATTTTCCTTCGTAGTCCTAGGCTACTAACTATCTTAGTCCTTTCGAATTTATCGGAGTAAGAGAAGGTTTCGAAAGAGATTGCTAAGACCGAGGCGCTTCTTGCTTAGACACTAAGCCGTTTAAGTCGATTACGTCGTTTGTAGCAATCCCTACACGATCGTGGTACTAAGGTTTTTTATCGTGGCGTAGCTTGTCTAGAGAAGGAGGAAGAGCTAGATACTCCTTTGCCGATATCGGAGACGTAGACCCTTACGGGTTAGGCTTAGGTATTAGGTACTTTTGATATACTTAATTAGGAGTTAATTGGGTTGGATCCTAGTCCTAATTTTGGTAGGTTCCCCTCTTTTTCTATTAGGGAATAGGCTTTAGAGCCGATTCTTATAGCTAGTTAGGATTTTACTAGTAGAAGTATTCTAGTTTCTTAGGGTAACTTAGATTCTTAACTAGTTCCTATAAGTTATCTTCTAGTCTAAAATCAAGCTATTTGACTAGGTATTATAGTTCTCTATTAATAATATATAAATCTAGGATTTCTTTAATGTCCTATTCTTTCTCTTTATCCTTTACTTCGATATATATAACAACCTTAGCGTTCTTTAGCGCTAGTTCGAGAAGTGAAATATAAAAAACATTTGTCTATAGTTATATAGATAATGGTAACGATAGTTAGTAGTTAGATATCGAGATTTGTTCTTTGATAACGAAGGGTCTGACCTTCTTAAAGTCTAGCTTCGTGCTTAGTCGTTTAGTTCGTAGGTTTCGTACGATTAGGTAGACTTTGTCTCCCCTCTTTAGGCAAGGTCCCTTAAGCCTATATTTATTATAGTAGTTCTTTATTCTAGTTCTAATAAACTCGAGTTCTTTTTTGAGCTTCTTATATAGTATATACATTTGTTCTACTTTAACTACTGCTCTTAGCACTATAACCTCTAGTCCTTGCCTAAGGTCTGCTTTATATCTATAGTTTATAAAGAATGGTATGACTTTGGTTATTTTCGTTAGCATTATATTATAAGCGAGTTATATTGTTAGTAATAGTATAACCTAGTCGTCCTACTAGTAGTTAACGTAAGAACAGAGGTACTACTTGATAACTTGGTTTAGTCATTCCATTTGTCCGTTAGTCTGTAGGTAGTATGCCGTTAATAGCTTGCTATTAATGCCTAATCGTTATATTAACGCTTGCTAGAACTTTAATACGGACTTGGTATCTTTGTTAGTAATCTATTCCTATAGCTAAGCGTATACTAATACGACTTGCCAATAGATTACGTCTACTAACTGTTCCGCTATCTAGGACTCCTTATAGGGAAAGAAGTATACCTATTTAGTTAGGCAGTCTACTATAGTGAGAATACTATTATAGATTACCCCTATGGCTATATCCTTAGATTCTGGCAGTTTCGTAATAAAGTCTATCGTAACTAAGCTCTATAGTTTGTCGGCTATTAGTAGTGGCTAAAGTAGCCTATACGGCTTATATCGTACCGTTTTGCTTCGATTATAGATATTATAGTTCTATACGACTTCCTTAACTCGTATCGTTAACTGTAGAAAGTTATAGTGTTTTTTGACTTGTGCGATAGTCTTTGTAATTCCTTTATATCCTCCGAGTTTCGACTCGTAGAGTCCTTAAATCATTCGTAGCTATTGATCTTTATCGTAAATATACGCTTTGTCTCGGTACCAGAGTTTCCTATCTTTTTCTTTTACTCTATTAGGTACTACTAGTCTAGGTATTACTTGATACTATACCTCGTTAATCCTTTCTTCTTAAAAGATTATATAACATTCTAGGAATAAGTCGAGTAGGTCATCTTCTATAAGTATCTGTATTTCGTAATATAGCGTTCTATTTATTCGTTCCTTAAATAATAGTAGTATTATTTCCGTTTATTCTTCTGTATAATCCGTTCGTCGGCTTAAGGCGTCTGCTCGTATGTTCTCTTTACCCTTCTTATAGCAGATCTTAAAATTAAATTCTATAAGGAATTCTACCTATTATATTTGTCGTCTATTAAGCTCCTTTGTCGTTATAAAGTATTGCAAATTCTTATAATCTATATATACTTATACTAGTTTAATCATACTACTAAAGTATAGTCACCATTCCTTAAAAGCTTTGACAATCATAAGTAGTTCCTTGTTATAGATTAGATAATTAAGATATAGTCTATCGAGCTTCTTTAAAAAGAAGGCTATAGGATATAGCTTCCCTTGTTCGTCTTATTATCCTAACTATCCTCCGATGGCGTAGTCTAAAGCGTCCGTTTCTACCTTAAATAGCTTCTTAGGGTCTAGTAGTACTAGTACTAGATCTTTAGTAATGGCGTCGCGGATCTACGTAAATGCTTGCTTGTGTTGCTCTTCTTATTAGAATTTAGCGTTCTTCTTAGTAAGTTTGTATAAAGGTCGTACGATCGCTCTAAAGTTCCTAATGAACATCTAATAGAAGTTTGTAAATCTAATGAAACTTCGTACTTCCGTGACTAATGTTAGTTATAGCTAATCCTTGATAGCTTTGACCTTCAAAGGTTCTATCTGGATTTGTCCTAGGGATATTTTGTATCCTGAAAACACTATCTTCCTAACGTAAAATTCGCTCTTTTCCTTATTAACTAATAGCTTATACGCGTATAATATATCTAGCATTACTCTTATATACTTCTAGTATTTGTCTATTGTTTTGGAAAAGATAAGTATATCGTCAAGATAACATATTGTAAATTTGTTAAGAAAGGATTAGATAGCTTGATTAATTAGGGCTTGGAACGTTACTAGTGTATTTATAAGTCTAAATGGTATAACGAGGTACTTATAGTGGCTATAGGGTGTCCTAAAGGCCGTTTTCTACTCGTCGCCTTCTTTAATCTATATATAGTTATAGGCTAATAGTAAGTCAAGACGTATGAAATATTAGGCTCCTGCTAACTAATCTCGGAGCTATGAAATTAGTAGTAATAGGTATCGGTTTTTTACAGTCTGTTTGTTAAGTTACCGATAGTCAATATATAATTATAGCTTTCTGTCTTTTTTAGGCACAAATAGGATTAGGTAGCCTACTAGTAATATCAATAGATAAATATATCCTCTTCGAAGATTCTCCTCTAAGTATCGCTTAAGTTCTTCGTTCTATATCTAGCTTATATAGTAAATCTTAAAGAACTTTAGTCGTGCTCTGTCACGAGCCAACCATATACCACGACCCGGTGGGGCGCAGAGGGCTGAATGAGCCGCCAATCAAGAAGGGCACGAAGCGAGGCTGACACGGATCGCTAGGGAGCGCAGGCTACCACGGGCGAACAATTGCCAAAAGGGAAAGATAGCGGAGGATAGCTAGCTACCAAAGGCGATCCAAGGACAGGACCAAAGAGGGCCATAAGCGGTCAGAAGGAGTATATATACATGTAGATAGTCACTCGTTATGGTAGACTCTAGGAGTTCACCAGTGGTAACAATCACAATCACAGTACTCATACCAAGCATTACTGATTACTATAAGAGGCAACTCTAGTGTTGTTATAAACCCTTTGGCTTCACCGAATCCCTTAGACGACCTGCCTACTTGTCACGCTCAATCTACCTCCGTCTAGACCCTTTTAGAAGAAGTCTAAGTTAGGTTCGTTACATGCTCCTTCCTTAAGCTTAATCTCTGTCACGGAAATATACATACAAATGCCGCCTAGGCCACCGGCACAAACGGGCCAATCAAGCCGAAGGAACGGAAGGACCAATTACAACATAGGAAGTACAGTGATCACTACGCTCACTAGCGATCAGGGTGATCACCACCATACGATCACTCACGATCACCGTAATCAGGAGTAATCACTAGGATTATATATACATGTAGATAGTCACTTATCATAGTAGACTCTAGGAGTTTACCAATGGTAATAATCACAATCACAGTACTTATACTAAGCATTGCTAATTACTATAAGAGACAACTCTAGTATTATTATAAACCCTTTAGCTTCACCAAATCCCTTAGACGACCTGCCTACTCGTCACGCTCAACCTACCTCCGTCTAGACCCTTTCAGAAGAAGTCTAAGTTAGGTTCGTCACACGTTGTTACTACTCCCTTTGTTCTATCATAGTTCAGAACGGAGGTGACTTTGACCTTGACATCGACATGGCTACCAACATCACGGCCGAACAGCTGCTCACTTAGCTTAGTCAACTCTAGCAGCAGATCTAGGAGTTAGACTAGAGAGACAAGGCTGCTTAAGCTCGAATCAAGGAACTCGAGAACCGCAAAAAGTACTTGCAGAAGTTAGTCAACGAGGCCTACGCCAAAATCAAGGCACTCGAGGGCGCTAAAGCGAAGCGCATTAAGATCGAACTACCTGGCAAATACGGAGGAACTAAGGAGGATCTTGTAGGATTCCTGACAAACCTCCGATCCTACTTCTGGCTTAATGACAACAAGTTTCTAGATGACAAAGCCAAAGTCCTCTATATAGCCACGAGACTAGAGGGCAAGGTACTTAGATAGTTTAAGCTTACGTAGAACGACTATCTTATAGAGGAAGACGAAGACGACCGAGACGCGTTTATATAGGTAGTCTTCCGATCTTATAACCGTTTCGAAAAAGAACTTCGGAAAGTTTTTAGCGACAAAGACAAGAAGATTTATACGTAAGAAAGACTCGCTAATCTCTAACAGACCAAGTCAGTAGCCTCTTATGCTATATAGTTCAGATAGGATATACTTAAGTCTTAGCTTAATGATAAGGCATTAATGTAATTGTTCCATAATAGCCTAAAGGAAAAGGTTAAGGACAAGCTATATAAGTACGATCGGCCTAAGACTCTAGATAAATATATCACGTAGGCCATTAGGATCGATAATTGACTCTACACACGAAAGTAGCAGAAACGAGGTCGAATAAACAGAACCATAGTTAAGGCTAACGACAAGAAAAAGCGAGCGTACGTCAGTACCTTATATAAGACGTACCCCGGAGCTATAGATATAGACGTAGCGTAAAAGCAAGACCAGAAGAAGGCAATCAAAGATAAGTCCAATATTACCTACTATAACTATAGAAAGAAAGGGCACTATAAGCGAGAATGCCGGAGCCCGAAGAAAGAATAGAAACCAGCCCCTAGAAAGGAAATTACGGCTATCGACGAAACTACTAAGGACGTTATCAAAGTAGCGGCTACAAGCTACGAAGACAAGGATAGTAACACAGACAGTCTCAGACATAACGGCAACGGTAAAGACAAACAAGCACTGTACTCCGAACTGGTCACCGTAGACCTAGAGATAGGTCTCGCCAAATAGGATATAGTAGGAGAGTATATACCGCCAATTTCGATTCTCCTAGCCTTAAGGCAGTAGGGTTTTATAGTCACGTAGAGGTAGGATAGACCGTAGACAACCAATACCTAAGGAATCGAAAGACCTAGACCTAATGCTCTATTCCTCTAGGAACGAATCGAATAGTACTATAACGAAGTTTTCCGACTTAACATAGAACTATACGAACGGGATAGACGCTTAATTTGACTTATCTAGTAGAGCGATAAGATGAGGGACGAGATAAGGGAACTCTAACGTGTCGTGGAAACTATCAAAGGAGAATAGCTTATGATATATAATAGGCCTAATAGCTACACCAAGTACCTTAACGATTAGCAACTTAGTAACAATATATAGAACCTAGAATACTAGTTCATGCAAGCGAACCGTAGGAAAGACGAGCGTATATAGGAAAGCTACTAGAAGAAACACTCTTATCTTAGCATTGGAGTACCTATAGCCTATATATAGTAGGAAGGATTTAGGAAAGAATTCTAATACCTCCTAGGCAACACTACATGACTATACCCTTGACACGAGGCATATACGCAAGTGCCCTAGTTCTAGTGTATAGCACACGAATGCCGATATTACTTCCGCGACAAATTCGAAAACAATCACTAGCCGACCCGACAGGAAAACGGGGACAGAGGCTTATACCCCGTGGAATGGGTCTACGATATAGGAAATAGAGCGGCCGAATTGCTCTGGAAGATCGAAGCCCGCGATCTAGGAAGCATTACAATAGTTCTAAGACAAGCCTAGCCTAGGTACTACGGAATGGGACGAGACATATAGGACTCGTGCTAGAGCAACGATTACCTCTATCACGTAGACAAAAAGAAATCGCGAATTTAGGAGCTTTAGATGAAGCTATAGTATATACGATAAAAAGCAGAACGAACTTAATGGTAAGAAGCCGTAAGCACTTAATGGCTTACGGAAATAAGCACGATCGACGAAGCTACTATTAGCCGAACAACCGGAGAGGTTAGTATTAACCTAGGAAATGGGTTAGGGCCCTTCAAGGGGCCCGGAAACCATTAACGCCTGTGTAGCGGCAAGTAATAGCATAGTACAGGAGGAACTAGCGTAAGAGACTACTATACTAAGACCTCCTGGCAGAAATATAGGAAATCGCTACAATCTTTAGACGACGGCGGCAAGATAAGCGATTATAGATAATAACACAGTAGAAATAGTATAAAATGCTTGTACTAGTAGATAGTAGAATAGAGATAAACCTGATTTCGCCGACACTCGTGAATTAGCTACAGATACCCTAGAGAATGAAGCGGAAGCATAGTATAGTCAAAGGGCTATTTCCGATGTAATAGGTACGTAGAGAGACCAAACCGATCGATATCACTATAGCAGGGAAGACTATAGCAATCGTATTTAGCATCGTAGATATAGGCAACAACAAAGATATAATATTAGGGTTACCATAGTATAAAGATTACGACCCGGACATCAGCTAGAAGAATGGTAGCCACCTATGACCCTAAACGGAGTCGTATTCGACTAGTAAGATAGGGAGCGTACAAGGATCGCGAGCAGACAATGCTTAGAGAAAGGCATATCCTACGGATCTACCGTAAGAGACGGATAGTAGCAGGCAGACCACTACAGACTCTAGAAGAGGCGGCATAACGACATCGATATCGCGACAGGAGGAACGAGCTAAACCGCTGATAGCTGTTCTCTCCGTTAACAAATACGGAGCACTATAATTAGAGTAGTAGGTTGAGACAGGAGAAATCGCTAATATTACTATAGACAGAACCAAGTTTGTATACTATTAGAAAACCGAGAGACAAGACAAGACTAGAGAAGTACCGAAGGAATATAAAGGACACCTAGTATTCGAACCAAAGCATCTAGAAGGACTACCAGAATATAGCCTATAGGATTACGAGATCAAGCTTAAGGAAGGAGCACGACTGAAGTTCTTTAAGATTTACTACACGAGCTAGACATAGAACGAAGAACTTAAGCGATATTTGGAGGAGAACCTTTAAAGAGGATATATCCGCCTGTTGACATCGCTAGTAGGCTACCTAATCCTATTTGTGCCTAAGAAAGATAGAAAGCTACGGTTATACGTTAACTATTGGTAACTTAACGAACAGACTATGAAAAATCGATACCCATTACCACTAATCTCACGGCTCTGAGATCAGTTAGCAGGAGCCTAATATTTTACACGTCTTGACTTGCTATTAGCCTATAACTATATATAGATCAAAGAAGGCGACGAGTAGAAAACGGCCTTTAGGATACCCTATGGCTACTATAAGTACCTCGTCATGCTATTCGGACTTACAAACGTACTAGCAACGTTCTAAGCCCTAATTAATCAAGCTATCCGACCCTTTCTCGACAAATTTGTAATATATTATCTTGACGATATACTTATCTTCTCTAAGACGATAGACAAATACTAGAAGTACGTAATAGCAGTACTAGACACGCTACACGCGTACAAGCTATCAATTAACAAGGAAAAGAGCAAATTCTATATTAGGAAGACAGTCTTTTTAGGATACGAAATATCCCTAGGATAAATCCGGATAGAACCTTTAAAGATTAAAGCCATTAAGAATTAGCTACGACCGACATCAGTCACAGAAGTACGAAGTTTCATTAGATTTACGAACTTCTACTAGATGTTCATCAGGAACTTTAAAGCGATTGTACGACCTTTATACGAACTTACTAAGAAGAATGCTAAATTCTAATAGGAAGAGCAATATAAGTAAGCATTTATATAGATCTGTAACGCCATTACTAAAGATCTAGTACTGGTACTACTAGACCCTAAGAAGCCATTCGAGGTAGAAACGGACACTTCAGACTACGCCATCGGAGGACAATTAGGACAACGAGACGAACAAGGGAAGCTACATCCTATAGCCTTCTTTTCAAAGAAGCTCGACGGACTACATCTCAATTATCCGATTTATAATAAGGAACTACTTGCGATTGTCGAAGCTTTCAAGGAATAGCGATTATACCTCAGTAGTACAATTAAACCAGTATAAGTATATATAGATTATAAGAACCTACGATACTTTATAACGACAAAGAAACTTAACGGACGACAAATACGATAGGCAGAATTCCTTGTAGAATTCAACTTCGAGATCCGCTACAAGAAGGGCAAAGAGAACGTATAAGTAGACATCTTAAGCCGACGAACGGATCATATAGAAGGACGAACGGGAACGACACTACCGTTGTTCAAGGAACGGACAGACGGAACGCTACATCACGAAACGCAGACACCTATAGAAGATAATCTACTTAACTCGTTCCTAGAGTATTACGTAATCTTTCGAGAAGAAAGGATTAACAAGATATAGTATCAAGCAGCACCTAGACTAGTAATACCTAACGGAGTAGAAGAAAGAGATGGGAAACTCTAGTACCGAGGCAAAGTATATATCTACGACTAGGATCAATAGCTACGGATAATTCGAGAACTCCACAAGTCAAAACTTAGAGGATATAAAGGAGTCACGAAGACTGTCGCATAAGTTAAGAAACACTACGACTTTCTATAGTTAACGGCACGAGTTAAGGAAGTCGTATAGAACTACGACATCTGTAATCGAAGCAAAACGGCACAATATAAGCCGTATAGGCTACTTTAGCCACTACCAATAGCTAACAAACTATAGAGTTTAGTTACAATAGACTTTATTACAAAGCTACTAGAATCTAAGGACATAGCTACAGGAGTGACCTATAATAGTATTCTTACTATAGTAGATTGCCTAACTAAGTGGGCATATTTCTTTCCCTACAAGGAGTCCTAGATAGTAGAACAGTTAGCAGATATAATCTATCGGCAAGTTACATTAGTACATGCTTAGCCGTAAGAATGGATCACTAACAGAGATACCAAGTTCGTATCGAAATTCTGGCAAGCGTTAATATAACGATTAGGCGTTAATAGCAAACTGTTAATAGCATATCACCCGCAGACTGACAGACAAACGGAGCGACTAAACCAAGTTATTAAGTAGTACCTCCGCTCTTACGTCAACTACTAGTAAGATAACTAGGTTATACTATTACTAACAGTACAACTCGCTTATAATACGACGCTAACGGAAACGACCAAAGTTACACCGTTCTTCGCGAACTACAGATATAAAGCAGACCTTAGGCAAGGACTAAAGGTCACAGTGCCGAGAGCAGCAGTCAAAGCGGAACAAATGTACGCACTATATGAAAAGCTTAAAAAGGAACTCGAGTTTGTCAAGACCAGAATAAAGAACTACTACGACAAACATAGGCTCGAGGGACCTTGCCTAGAGAGGGGAGACAAAGTCTACCTGATTATACGAAACCTACGAACCAAACGACTAAGCACGAAGCTAGACTTTAAGAAGGTCAGACCCTTTGTTATCAAAGAACGAATTTTAATATCTAACTACCGACTATCGTTACCGTTATCTATACGACTACAGACGGATGTTTTTCATATTTCACTTCTCGAACCAGTACCGAAAAACGCCAAGGTTACTATATATATCGAAGCAGAAGACAAGGAAGAAGAATAGAACATCAAAGAAATTCTAGATTCACGTATTATTAATAGGGAACTATAGTACCTAGTTAAATGGCTTGATTTTAGACTAGAAGACAACTTATAGGAACTAGTCAAGAACTTGAACTACCCTAAGAAACTAGAACAGTTCTATCAGCAGAACCTAGATCGGCCAAAGGCAAACCTAGGACAGAACCGAAAATAGCGCCCTAGTTAATAACGTCGACGCCACCGTTAAGTTATACGACAGCCCCCGATTCCTACTATTCTACTACCTCTAATTCGTCTAGATTTAATAAACCCCGAGCGACTATATCTGCCCCCTTCTCTACTAGGAACTCTCGTTATTCACAAACCCGAGTCAGACAGGCTAACGCCTCAGAAGCTTTGTATTAATATTCCCGTAGCAAGGCTTCGGCCTCTTTCTCTTCAACCTTCAAACGATATTACTCGCGTATGATACGATCTACTACGTTACGATCAGAGACGTGCCCTCGCAAGAAAATAGGAACTTACAAGAAGAAACTAGAACGCCGGAACCATCGTAAGCACGACCCCAATGCACGTAAGCCTCGTAGCAACGAGATTTTTCAATCATCTTACACACTCGGTTATACTCTACGTAATAGGAACACGCTATCACTATAAACCCATGATCGGAAATAAACTGAGCTAAACGCTTATGACGAATAGACGCTAGGGATCTACACGCGTTAGACGGTATAATTAACAGCACAAAGGGTAACGAGGACTAAGGAGAAAAACACGTACAAGGAACACGAGGGATGTTAGCGCTATTTGAGACGGCCTAAAAAGAGGGCTTTCAGGTCGAAAGCCTCGGAGGGAGGGCATCGTGTCATGGAAATATGTATACAGATGCTGCCTAGGCCACCGGCACAAACGGGCCAATCAAGCCGAAGGAACGGAAGGACTAATTACAACATAGGAAGTACAGTGATCATTACGCTCACTAGCGATCAGGGTGATCACCACCATGCGATTACTCACGATCACCGTGATTAGGAGTAATCACTAGGATTATATATACATGTAGATAGTCACTCGTCATAGTAGACTCTAGGAGTTTACCAGTGGTAACAATCATAATCACAGTACTTATACTAAGCATTGCTGATTACTGTGAGAGACAACTCTAGTGTTGTTATGAACCCTTTGGCTTTACCGAATCCCTTAGACGACCTGCCTGCTCGTCACGCTTAACCTACCTCCGTCTGGACCCTTTTAGAAGAAGTCTGAGTTGGGTTCGTCACAATCTCGTAATCCTATAGACCGTGTTCTAGTAATCTTTCTAGATGCTTCGGTTTAAATGCTAGGTGTCCTTTATATTCCTTTGGTACTTCCCTAGTCTTGTCTTGTCTCTCGGCTTTCTAATAGTATATAAACTTGGTTCTGACTATAGCGATGCTAGCGATTTCTCCTATCTTAACCTACTACTCTAGTTATAGTGCTCTATATTCGTTAACGGAGAGAATAGCTATCGGTAGTTTAGCTTGTTCCTCCTATCGTAATGTTGGTGTCGTTATGCCGCTTCTTCTAGAGTCCGTAGTAGTCTACCTACTATTGTCCGTCTCTTGTAGTAGATCTATAGGATATGCCTTCCCCTAAGTATTGTCTGCTCGCGATCCTTATGTACTCCTTATCTTACTAGTCAAATATAACTCCGTTCGGGGTTATAGGTGGCTACTATTCTTCTAGCTAATGTCTAGGTTATAATCTTTATACTATAATAATCCTAATATTATATCTTTATTATTGCCTATATATATAGTGCTAAATATAACTACTATAGTTTTCCCTGCTATAGTAATATTGATTAGTTTAGTCTCTTTATATACCTATTATATTAGAAATGGCCCTTTAACTATACCATGCTTCTACTTCATTCTCTAAGGTATCTATAGCTAATTTACAAGTATTAGCGAAATTAGGTTTATCTCTACTTTACTATCTATTAGTATAAGCATTTCGTGCTATTTCTATTATATTGTTATCTATAATCGCTTGTCTTGCCGCTGTCGTCTAAAGATTACGGCGATTTCCTATATTTCTACTAGGAGGTCTCGATATAGTAGTCTCTTACACCAG